>NW_027117391.1:0-1456182 GCF_038362705.1 Apiospora aurea
TAACCCTAACCCTAACCCTAACCCTAACCCTAACCCTAACCCTAACCCTAACCCTAACCCTAACCCTAACCCTAACCCTAACCCTAACCCTAACCTTATCGTTGTCGTTATTATTAATTGTCTCCGACGGACCAGCTTCGCAAAACCGACGGGTTTTACTATTTTATAAAACCTATTTCGTTTCCGACGGGCCAGCTTCGCAAACCGACGGGTTGTCGTCGTCGTTATTATCGTCTCCAACGGGCCAGCTTCGCAAACCGACGGGTTGTCGTTGTCGTTATTATTAATTGTCTCCGACGGACCAGCTTCGCAAAACCGACGGGTCCCACCACCCTATATAAAATATTTCGTCTCCGACGGGCCAGCTCCGCAAACCGACGGGTTGTCGTCGTCGTTATTATCGTCTCCAACGGGCCAGCTTCGCAAACCAACGGGTTGTCGTCGTTATCATTATCGCCTCTAACGGGTTAGCTTCGCAAAACCAACGGGTTTTACTACTTTATAAAAACTATTCTATTTCCGACGGGCCAGCTTCGTAAACTAACGGGTTATCGTTGTCGTTATTATTAATTGTCTCCGACGGACCAGCTTCGCAAAACCGACGGGTCCCACCACCCTATATAAAATATTTCGTCTCCGACGGGCCAGCTCCGCAAACCGACGGGTTGTCGTCGTCGTTATTATCGTCTCCAACGGGCCAGCTTCGCAAACCAACGGGTTGTCGTCGTTATTATCCTTTCCGACGGGCCAGCTCCGCAAATTGCAGGGCCCCACCACCCTATAAAACTACCCTAAGTAGGGCGGGGCCGCGACCGGCCAATCCGGCCGCGCTGTCCTACGTGAAGCCGTCCTACGGGAACGGGCCCGTGCGCGACGCGAACCCTACGCCAACCGGGCGGAATAGGGCCTAGGGAGTCACCGGGCTCTCCTCCTTCATTTAGAGCAACACTCCTCTCATCACCACGCATCTCCGTCTTCCTACCGTATACAGGACCTTGCGCTCGAATCGCATCGTGAACCTGTACACAGCTCTCCTGCCGAGGTAGCCTAGGTAAAGTTACAACTACCTTCGCCTTTTACATAAGCTTTATCCAATAGACTTTAAGCTTAATGGAGCCTTCGCCAAAATAATTTCATGTACCACACAAACTCATAAACTTCGGTAGGGAACTGTCGTAGCCCTCAATCCGCTTTTTACGCAATTGGCACCACGATCACCACGCCTTTTCTATCCTATTTAATACTCTACTCGCAATACCCACTGCGTTTTACATTGTTAAGAGGTAAGTTAGTTCTTATAGTTCGTTTCTATCGCCACTACCACCACGGCCAGGACCACCACGGCCAGGACCACCACGGCCAGGACCACCACGGCCACCTTAACATTTATATATCACCACACTTAGGTACCTGGATTGTAGGAATGTAATGCTGACCGAGTTTTAGATGTATTATTCAGTTTCGCAACTTTAGCCGACGTTTATTCTCTATTTATAGCTAGGACCACCACCACTAGGACCACCACGGCTAATATTAACGAGCTTACAGCCCGAGTCCGTGGAACAGACAACTCCGGACAGAATAACACCACTTATGTTTATTTAAGAATTAAATTAACACAATTAAGACCACCATAACATACTTAAACTACTATATAGCTACCCTATAGCTACACTAAAGCGATTAAGACCACCACGGCTAGGGCTATTAATCCGCTCCTTACGCAATTGGCACCACGATCACCACGCCTTTTCTGTCCTATTTAATACTCCACTCGCAATACCCATTGCGTTTTATATTATTGAGAGGTAAGTTAGTTCTCATGGTTCGTTTCCACCACCAGGACTACCACTACCAGGACCACTATAAAATACTAGAGCTACCCTGTAGCTACCCTGTAGCTACCCTGTAGCTACCCTGGAGCAACTAAAACAACCACGGCCAAGGCCACTACGGCCAAGGCCACCACGGCCAGGACCACCACGGCCAGGACTACAAAAAGGTCAACATCCACGAGCTTACAACACGAGTCCGCGGAACAGACAACTCCGGACAGAATGACACCACTCATATTTGTCTAAGAATTAAATTAACACAATTAGGACCACTATAAAATACTAAAGCTACTTTGTAGCTACCCTGTAGCTACCCTAGAGCAACTAAAACCACCACGGCCAAGACTACCACCACCAGGACCACCACCACCACGATCACCACGCCCTTTCTATCCCATTCGATACTCCACTCGTAACACCCACTGCGTTTTACATTATTGAGAGGTAAGTTAGTTCTTATAGTTCGTTTTTATCGCCACTTCTTCCCATTACCACTAATGCCCGTCTATCTACTATCCACCTTAACATCCACATATCACCACACTTAGGTACCTGGATTACAAGAATGCAATGCTAACCGAGTTTTAGATATATTATTTAGTTTCGTAACTTTAGCCGACGTTTATTCTCCATTTACAGCCAGGACCACCACGGCCAGGACCACCACGGCCAGGACCACCACGGCCAGGGCCACCAAGGCCAGGACCACCAGCACCAGGACTACAAAAGGCCAACATTAACGAGCTTACAGCCCGAGTCCGTGGAACAGACAACTCCGGACAGAATGACACCACTCATGTTTGTCTAAAAATTAAATTAACACAATTAAGACCACCATAAAAAACTAAAGCTACCCTGTAATTACCCTGTAACTACCCTGTAACTACTTTGAAATCTCCCGCACGCCGCACTACCCTTCTTTTACCGGTAAAGAGAACAAGAGTTACTCGAGTCACGAACGTCGAACGGAGCAACTCCTTTAATGTTCGCTTCCCTCATGGGATATTTGGACATAGTCGAGCTTTTTATATAGCTACCTTAAAATAATTAGGGCCACCACGGCTAAGACTACCACGGCCAGGACTACCACGACTAGGACCACCACGACCAGGACCACCACGACCAGGACCACCACGGCCAACATTAACGAGCTTACAGCCCGAGTCCGTGGAACAGACAACTCCGGACAGAATGACACCACTCATGTTTGTCTAAGAATTAAATTAACACAATTAAGACCACCATAAAAAACTAAAGCTACCCTGTAATTACCCTGTAACTACCCTGTAACTACTTTGAAATCTCCCGCACGCCGCACTACCCTTCTTTTACCGGTAAAGAGAACAAGAGTTACTCGAGTCACGAACGTCGAACGGAGCAACTCCTTTAATGCTCGCTTCCCTCATAGGATATCTAGACATAGTCGAGCTTCTTATATAGTTACCCTAAAATAATTAGGGCCACCACGGCCAAAACCACCACGGCCAGGACTACCACGACTAGGACTACCACGACTAAGACCACCACCACCAGGACCACCACCACCAGGACCACCACGGCCGAGACCACCACGGCCAACATCAACGAGCTTACAGCCCGAGTCCGTGGAACAGACAACTCCGGACAGAATGACACCACTCATGTTTATCTAAAAATGAAATTAACACAATTAGGACCACCATAAAATATTAAAGCTACCTTGTAGCTACCCTTTAGTTACCCTGTAGCTACCCTAGAGCAACTAAAACCACCACCACCAGGACCACCAGGACTAACACCACCAGGACCACCAGGACCAGGACCACCAGGACCAGGACCACCATCACCACCAGGACCAGGACCGCAAAAAGGCCAACATCAACAACATGAAAGCCGTAGATTTCACTCTCGACAACGAGTTAACAAAGTCGATACGAGAAGAATACATCGAACCGGGCTAAGATAAAAAAGAAACTCAACTAGAACCATTAAGAATAAGACCACCATAAAAGATTTAAGCTACCCTGTAGCTACCCTGTACCTACCCTGGAACAACCAGGACCACCACGGCCAGGACCACCGCGCCGTTTTAAACCCAAAGGCCGACTCAAACCCGTATTCCAAGATCCATCGTTAGAAAGGATATCGCCCTCGAGCGAACGTTAAACGGAGCAACGGCATAAAAATCGTAGATTTTATATAACTAGGACTACTAGGACCAGGACTACTATAAAATATCAGAGCTACCCTATAGCTACCCTAGAGCTACCTTGGAACAATTAGGACCACCACCACCAGGACCACCACCACCAGGACCACCACGGCCGAGACCACGACGGCTAACATCAACGAGCTTATAGCCCGAGTCCGTGGAACAGACAACTCCGGACAGAATGACACCACTTATGTTTATCTAAGAATTAAATTAACACAATTAGGACCACCATAAAATACTAAAGCTACCTTATAGCTACCCTGTAGCTACCCTGTACCTACCTTGGAGCTACCCTGTACCTACCCTGGAACAACCAGGACCAGGACCACCAGGACCACCAGGACCACCACGGCTAGGACCAGGATTAAGACCGCAAAAAAGCTAACATCAACGACATAAAAGCTCTAGATTTCGCTCTCAACAACGAGTACACAAGGTTAATACGAAAGCAATTCATCGAACCGGGCTAAGAAAAAAAATAAAACTCGAAAAATAAAGGCTAAAAACACGACAATATAATCGCTCGCCACGTCGCGAAAGCGTTCGTAGCAACTACCCCGTCTACCCGCCGCGTTCGGCAAAGCCACCCGGTATACGCTTCGTCGCTCGCGTCTATATCGAACGCTTCTCGTACCAGCCTCTGTAGCGACTGGCTCGTCCCGACGAGCATCGCTACCGGGAGCACCGTGTCGATCCACGGACACCCGCCCCCGGCCACCCCTTCGCCCTCCGCTCCTGTACACCACGCCTGCGGTAGCCCACAGCGGTAACAGCAGCTATACTCGCCGAATCGCAGCTTCTCTCGCCACGCGCTATACGCGGCCGCCGGGATCGTACGGCACGACGTAAATGCGTGCGAGATTTTTTTTAAGCTCGGCCGGCCGTCCTCGTTGTTGCCACTTTATAAAACAGACCGGGCATTTCCCTCCCCCGTACCTCGTCTAGCCAACGTTGTAATACCCGGTCGGCCTCGTACTTCTGCCGGTACCACCGCTGGAGCCGGCCCTCACTTAGACTTAGGCCCGGGCCCTGACCCGGACCCTGTCCTTGACGTTCGCAACGGTCGCACGCGTCTCCTCGAACCCCCGCGCAGTCTAGGCCCTGCCCGTCGAGAAACGTCCCCAGCCCTACCCGCCGGCAGTCAACGCTCTGTACGAACCACGTCATCGCCTGCCGGTTGAGCTGCTCGACGTCGCTGCTCTGCGGGGCTTGCCACGCCGCCCGCCCGTCCCAAACGACGACCGAATCGACCGTCTCGCCCTCCCGCCGCCCGCCCCGGCCCGTTTGCTGCGCGAAGTCGACTAGCCCGTACGGTAGCCCCGCGTGTACCACCGCCACGATCCCCTGGACGTCGACCCCCGTCCCTAGCCCTGTCGTAGCCGCGATCCAGTGGTTGTCGGCCTTCCTTTGTATCCACGCCTCGAGCCGCGCCTGCCGCGTTGCCTCGTCCACGCCGCTGTGGTAAAACGCGCAGCCGACCTTGTCCGCTAACGCCTCACACGCTTGCTGGGTTCGGCAGTATATCACCCCCTTTTCGTCGTCCCGCCAGCGGCGCTGTAGCCGGATCACGGTACGTACTACCTCGTCCTCGACCGCCGTCGGGCCCGGCGTAACCGTCGTAACGCGGTATCGGATGTTCCGCTTCGTCGTCGGCGCCCGTACGATCGCGGCCTCCTCAGCTAGCATCGCCTGCCGGAACGCGCGTTCGAGCCGCACCGGCAGCGTCGCCGTGAGCAGCACCACGGGGCAGTCGAACCGGTGGAGCTCCCGGAGCTCTTCGAGCCGCGGCCGGTACGCGGCGTCCATCAGCACGGTATGGCACTCGTCGACGAAAATACGCCGAAGCAGCCGCCTCGCGCGTAAGCTGTCCGCGTACGCGAGAAACTCGCTGCTCGTCGCGACGTCGGCGCTTACGACGACGAGCCGCGCGACCCGGGCTTGTTCGTCGCGCCCTTCGACCTCGGCCGGCTGCCAATGTAAGCAGTCTAGCCCGGCGTCCGTTGCGCGCCGCACGAGGTCGTTAATCAGCGCGGTAAACGGGACGACGACGAGACTTACCCCCGCGTGCATAGCGGGTACCGCCGGCAACAAAAATAGTACGCTCTTGCCCGCACCGGTAGGGAGCACAACGATTAACACGGCGTTTCCTTTTAGCGCTAGCACCCGACGAGCCGCGTCTTCCTGCTCCGCCGACCGCCAACGCGCCCCGTTGCCTAGTAGCGTTTTAAGCGCGCCGTCGGCTTTTTGTTGCCGCCGTTCGGCCGCGGGGTCGGGCGTAGGTTCGGACCGCTTCGCCGCCGGCGTCGTGGCCGTAATAGGATCTTCGTCCGCTTGCTCGTGCGTGCTGCGACGTCGCTTTTTCGGGGCTTCCTCGCCGTGGCCGCCGTGAGAATCGACGCCGTTCTTGCCGTGAAAATCGACGCCGTTCTTGCCGTGTTCGAGGTAGCGGTGCCAGAGCCGGCTGATTTCGCGGAAGTTCGCTACCATCTGCGGCTGGAGCTGGTTCGGGAACCGGACGTCGACGGCGTAGTGCTGCCGCGCTACCGCGCTGCCGTGCGTGGCCTGCAGATCCCATACCGATTCGAACCGCGCCCCTTTGCGTGCCTCCCCCGTGGCCGCGTCCTCGACCGTCGCCCCGTCGCCGCCCCGGTCGTCGTCGCCGGCGAGATCGACCTCGAGCTGCCGCACGACGAGCCCGCGGACCGTCCGCCCCAGCTCGATCGCCACGTGCCGGTAATCGGCCACCGACAGCTCGACCCCCACGTGCTGGCCCGTCACGCGCACGAGCTGCTTGCTGAGCTCGGCCGTCTGCCACGCCCCCACCCGCCCGTCCCTCCAGAGTAGCGGGGCGAGCGCCGGCGCCGCCCCCTGCACGCCGGTTTGCGTCTCCACGAACCGCTCGAACGGGAGCAGCCAGACGACGTACGCGACCATCATCTTGCCGAGGCGCGCCGGCAGAAACCGCGCCACCTTCCGGCCGATGCCCCGGATCGCCTTGTTCTTATCGCGGTCCGTCACGAGCATAACTTCCCCGTCGAGTACGAAGACGTTCCGGAGCAGCTGCTGCGTATCGCCGTGCCGCAGCGTCATGATCTCCGGGCCGCGGCCGGGCTGTCCGCCCCAAACGTGCGTGTTCACGAGGTGGGCGCGCCGGAAGGCCTGGAGCCGGCCGAGCCACTCCCGTACCGGTCCGTTCCGCCACCGCCGTCGCTTGCCGTCCCACAACGCCGCGCGCGCGAGCTCGGCCAGCCGCGCGTGGCCCGGCCGCAGCCAGCGGTTCGCCTCGTGCGTCGCAAACGACCGGCCGGCCCCTTCGAACATCACGGTATCGACGACGCGTGCGAGATCCAGCGAGGCCGCCAGCGCGCCCCAGCCGCCGAAGCAAAGCTCGCCCAACAGCGCCTCGGCCTCGTCGACGACGGCGCACGCCCCCTGCCGGAACGCCCCGAGCCGGATCCGCTGGCCGAAGTAGTACAAGATCTCCTTCTCCGGCCCCGTTTCCCACCGCACCGCCGACGTCCCGCCCTCCTGCCGGCGGAACCCTTTCCCGTACGCCATCCAGCGCACGATCGTGCTGACCGGCGTGTGCGAGCCGTCCGCGAGCCACGCCCGGTGCTCCTGCTTAAAGTGCTCGACGGCGTCGACGTCAACCGCCTCGGCGTCGTCCGGCTGGCCTTCGAACGCCGCCTCGAGCAGCAACACCCGCCCGCACCAGAGCAGCCCCGCGAGCTGGTTCGTGTAGTTCTTCGCCGCCCGCCACGCCCGCCGCTCGACGTCGATCCCGAGTACGGCGGCGAAGTGCAGCAGCGGGCTCTCGAAAATCCGGCCCCCGAGTTTCTGCTGAAGCGAGTAAACGCAGAACTGGAAAACGGCGCGGCCCAACAGCCCCCGCGCGTCCCGGCCTTCGCCGTCGGCGGCGTCGTCTTCCTCCTCCTTCTCCTCTTCCTCCTCGAGCGCGTCGACGACGTCGGCCAACGCGTCCCACTGCCGGTCCGCGAATCGGACCCCCGCTGCGCCTCCGCCTCTTGGCGCCCGAGCCCGTGCGCCCGCACGCAGTAGCAGAGATAACGCTGCCAGTACCCCCGGTACCGGGTCATCGTGTCGGCGTGTTCCTTCGCGCGGAACGGCCGGCCCGCCGGCTTGCTCGGGTCGATGCTCTCGAGCCAGCGAAGCGTCTCGTGCGGGACCCACGCCACCCGCTCGAGCGACCGCGCCACCTCGCCGTCGAACGCGCCCGCGAGCCGCGCCAGCCGCGCCTGCTCCGCCCGCGCGCCGCGGTCGCGTAGTTTCGCCCGAACCGCCCGCGAAACCGGGCCAGCGCTCGCCTC
Organism: Apiospora aurea; assembly: GCF_038362705.1. NCBI lineage: Eukaryota > Fungi > Ascomycota > Sordariomycetes > Amphisphaeriales > Apiosporaceae > Apiospora > Apiospora aurea. The sequence goes on from NW_027117391.1 coordinate 8,358, forward strand.
GTACAGCGCCACGAGGTCCTTCCCGGCTAGGTGCCGCGCCCAGCCCATCTCGCGCACCCAGACCGAGTCGCCGTCGAGTCCCGCGGGCGCTTCGGCGACACGGCGTTGCGCCGCTTCCTCGGCGGCTAGCTGCGTGCTGTACGCCGCGAGCATTTGCTCCCAGCCGTCGCCCGGTTCGCCGCTGCCTTCGCCGTCCTGTTTCTCTTCGTCGTCGTCGTCGTTATCGTCGTCGTCGTCGTCGTCGTCGGCGGCGACAATCCAATACCGCGCGTGCCGCCCCGGCGTATACGACTGCAGCGTGACCCGCGTCCAGCCGGGACTCGTACGCCCGTCCGCCGCGTCGGCGTGCGGCGCCTTTCGGGCGTGGTGCCGCATGTTGTTGTAGTTTACCGTCCGGTACGCGCACCCATCCCGCGCGCACGCGTAGCCGGCGAGCCGCGCGAGCCCTTCGACCGCCGCGCCCCCGTCCGCTGGGAGCGCGACCGTCGCGGGATCGCGCGCGCCGCCCTCGACCGACCCGCATCGCGCCAGCACCCGCTGGAGCCGCGCGCCCGTGAACCGGTGCCGGTTGCGGAAGTGCGCCGCCGCCGCGCCCACGCCCACGCCGCACAAGAGGCAGAGCACGACCCCTCGGGGCCGGTCGAAGGCGACCGCCGCCTGCGCGCCGTCGTCGTCGTCGTCGTCGTCGTCGTCGTTACTGTTGTCTCCATTCGGGGTCGCCATGTCGTTTTTTTCTTTTTTTTTTTTTCTGGCTTTGTTCTTGTTGTCGTTGTTTTGTTTTTGTTTTTTGTTTTTTTTTCTTTCCCAATGAACCAAGCCGAAGAAAAAGAACCACACCAGCTCGACCACGCCGCCCCAACCCCAACCCCACGTGGGCCCCCGGGCGTGCGTGCGCGCGCCAATCGACGCGCGCCGTCCTACGTGAAGCCGTCCTACGGGAACGGGCCCGTGCGCGACGCTTACCCTACGCCAAATGGGCATACGTTCACGAAGAACGGCCGGTGGAATAGGGCCTAGGGCCTAGGGCCTAGGGAGTCACCGGGCTCTCCTCCTTCATTTAGAGCAACACTCCTCTCATCACCACGCATCTCCGTCTTCCTACCGTATACAGGACCTTGCGCTCGAATCGCATCGTGAACCCGTACACAGCTCTCCTGCCGAGGTAGCCTAGGTAAAGTTACAACTACCTTCGCCTTTTACATAAGCTTTATCCAATAGACTTTAAGCTTAATGGAGCCTTCGCCAAAATAATTTCATGTACCACACAAACTCATAAACTTCGGTAGGGAACTGTCGTAGCCCTCAATCCGCTTTTTACGCAATTGGCACCACGATCACCACGCCTTTTCTATCCTATTTAATACTCTACTCGCAATACCCACTGCGTTTTACATTGTTAAGAGGTAAGTTAGTTCTTATAGTTCGTTTCTATCGCCACTACCACCACGGCCAGGACCACCACGGCCAGGACCACCACGGCCACCTTAACATTTATATATCACCACACTTAGGTACCTGGATTGTAGGAATGTAATGCTGACCGAGTTTTAGATGTATTATTCAGTTTCGCAACTTTAGCCGACGTTTATTCTCTATTTATAGCTAGGACCACCACCACTAGGACCACCACGGCTAATATTAACGAGCTTACAGCCCGAGTCCGTGGAACAGACAACTCCGGACAGAATAACACCACTTATGTTTATTTAAGAATTAAATTAACACAATTAAGACCACCATAACATACTTAAACTACTATATAGCTACCCTATAGCTACACTAAAGCGATTAAGACCACCACGGCTAGGGCTATTAATCCGCTCCTTACGCAATTGGCACCACGATCACCACGCCTTTTCTGTCCTATTTAATACTCCACTCGCAATACCCATTGCGTTTTATATTATTGAGAGGTAAGTTAGTTCTCATGGTTCGTTTCCACCACCAGGACTACCACTACCAGGACCACTATAAAATACTAGAGCTACCCTGTAGCTACCCTGTAGCTACCCTGTAGCTACCCTGGAGCAACTAAAACAACCACGGCCAAGGCCACTACGGCCAAGGCCACCACGGCCAGGACCACCACGGCCAGGACTACAAAAAAGGTCAACATCCACGAGCTTACAACACGAGTCCGCGGAACAGACAACTCCGGACAGAATGACACCACTCATATTTGTCTAAGAATTAAATTAACACAATTAGGACCACTATAAAATACTAAAGCTACTTTGTAGCTACCCTGTAGCTACCCTAGAGCAACTAAAACCACCACGGCCAAGACTACCACCACCAGGACCACCACCACCACGATCACCACGCCCTTTCTATCCCATTCGATACTCCACTCGTAACACCCACTGCGTTTTACATTATTGAGAGGTAAGTTAGTTCTTATAGTTCGTTTTTATCGCCACTTCTTCCCATTACCACTAATGCCCGTCTATCTACTATCCACCTTAACATCCACATATCACCACACTTAGGTACCTGGATTACAAGAATGCAATGCTAACCGAGTTTTAGATATATTATTTAGTTTCGTAACTTTAGCCGACGTTTATTCTCCATTTACAGCCAGGACCACCACGGCCAGGACCACCACGGCCAGGACCACCACGGCCAGGGCCACCAAGGCCAGGACCACCAGCACCAGGACTACAAAAAGGCCAACATTAACGAGCTTACAGCCCGAGTCCGTGGAACAGACAACTCCGGACAGAATGACACCACTCATGTTTGTCTAAAAATTAAATTAACACAATTAAGACCACCATAAAAAACTAAAGCTACCCTGTAATTACCCTGTAACTACCCTGTAACTACTTTGAAATCTCCCGCACGCCGCACTACCCTTCTTTTACCGGTAAAGAGAACAAGAGTTACTCGAGTCACGAACGTCGAACGGAGCAACTCCTTTAATGTTCGCTTCCCTCATGGGATATTTGGACATAGTCGAGCTTTTTATATAGCTACCTTAAAATAATTAGGGCCACCACGGCTAAGACTACCACGGCCAGGACTACCACGACTAGGACCACCACGACCAGGACCACCACGACCAGGACCACCACGGCCAACATTAACGAGCTTACAGCCCGAGTCCGTGGAACAGACAACTCCGGACAGAATGACACCACTCATGTTTGTCTAAGAATTAAATTAACACAATTAAGACCACCATAAAAAACTAAAGCTACCCTGTAATTACCCTGTAACTACCCTGTAACTACTTTGAAATCTCCCGCACGCCGCACTACCCTTCTTTTACCGGTAAAGAGAACAAGAGTTACTCGAGTCACGAACGTCGAACGGAGCAACTCCTTTAATGCTCGCTTCCCTCATAGGATATCTAGACATAGTCGAGCTTCTTATATAGTTACCCTAAAATAATTAGGGCCACCACGGCCAAAACCACCACGGCCAGGACTACCACGACTAGGACTACCACGACTAAGACCACCACCACCAGGACCACCACCACCAGGACCACCACGGCCGAGACCACCACGGCCAACATCAACGAGCTTACAGCCCGAGTCCGTGGAACAGACAACTCCGGACAGAATGACACCACTCATGTTTATCTAAAAATGAAATTAACACAATTAGGACCACCATAAAATATTAAAGCTACCTTGTAGCTACCCTTTAGTTACCCTGTAGCTACCCTAGAGCAACTAAAACCACCACCACCAGGACCACCAGGACTAACACCACCAGGACCACCAGGACCAGGACCACCAGGACCAGGACCACCATCACCACCAGGACCAGGACCGCAAAAAGGCCAACATCAACAACATGAAAGCCGTAGATTTCACTCTCGACAACGAGTTAACAAAGTCGATACGAGAAGAATACATCGAACCGGGCTAAGATAAAAAGAAACTCAACTAGAACCATTAAGAATAAGACCACCATAAAAGATTTAAGCTACCCTGTAGCTACCCTGTACCTACCCTGGAACAACCAGGACCACCACGGCCAGGACCACCGCGCCGTTTTAAACCCAAAGGCCGACTCAAACCCGTATTCCAAGATCCATCGTTAGAAAGGATATCGCCCTCGAGCGAACGTTAAACGGAGCAACGGCATAAAAATCGTAGATTTTATATAACTAGGACTACTAGGACCAGGACTACTATAAAATATCAGAGCTACCCTATAGCTACCCTAGAGCTACCTTGGAACAATTAGGACCACCACCACCAGGACCACCACCACCAGGACCACCACGGCCGAGACCACGACGGCTAACATCAACGAGCTTATAGCCCGAGTCCGTGGAACAGACAACTCCGGACAGAATGACACCACTTATGTTTATCTAAGAATTAAATTAACACAATTAGGACCACCATAAAATACTAAAGCTACCTTATAGCTACCCTGTAGCTACCCTGTACCTACCTTGGAGCTACCCTGTACCTACCCTGGAACAACCAGGACCAGGACCACCAGGACCACCAGGACCACCACGGCTAGGACCAGGATTAAGACCGCAAAAAAGCTAACATCAACGACATAAAAGCTCTAGATTTCGCTCTCAACAACGAGTACACAAGGTTAATACGAAAGCAATTCATCGAACCGGGCTAAGAAAAAAAATAAAACTCGAAAAATAAAGGCTAAAAACACGACAATATAATCGCTCGCCACGTCGCGAAAGCGTTCGTAGCAACTACCCCGTCTACCCGCCGCGTTCGGCAAAGCCACCCGGTATACGCTTCGTCGCTCGCGTCTATATCGAACGCTTCTCGTACCAGCCTCTGTAGCGACTGGCTCGTCCCGACGAGCATCGCTACCGGGAGCACCGTGTCGATCCACGGACACCCGCCCCCGGCCACCCCTTCGCCCTCCGCTCCTGTACACCACGCCTGCGGTAGCCCACAGCGGTAACAGCAGCTATACTCGCCGAATCGCAGCTTCTCTCGCCACGCGCTATACGCGGCCGCCGGGATCGTACGGCACGACGTAAATGCGTGCGAGATTTTTTTTTAAGCTCGGCCGGCCGTCCTCGTTGTTGCCACTTTATAAAACAGACCGGGCATTTCCCTCCCCGTACCTCGTCTAGCCAACGTTGTAATACCCGGTCGGCCTCGTACTTCTGCCGGTACCACCGCTGGAGCCGGCCCTCACTTAGACTTAGGCCCGGGCCCTGACCCGGACCCTGTCCTTGACGTTCGCAACGGTCGCACGCGTCTCCTCGAACCCCCGCGCAGTCTAGGCCCTGCCCGTCGAGAAACGTCCCCAGCCCTACCCGCCGGCAGTCAACGCTCTGTACGAACCACGTCATCGCCTGCCGGTTGAGCTGCTCGACGTCGCTGCTCTGCGGGGCTTGCCACGCCGCCCGCCCGTCCCAAACGACGACCGAATCGACCGTCTCGCCCTCCCGCCGCCCGCCCCGGCCCGTTTGCTGCGCGAAGTCGACTAGCCCGTACGGTAGCCCCGCGTGTACCACCGCCACGATCCCCTGGACGTCGACCCCCGTCCCTAGCCCTGTCGTAGCCGCGATCCAGTGGTTGTCGGCCTTCCTTTGTATCCACGCCTCGAGCCGCGCCTGCCGCGTTGCCTCGTCCACGCCGCTGTGGTAAAACGCGCAGCCGACCTTGTCCGCTAACGCCTCACACGCTTGCTGGGTTCGGCAGTATATCACCCCCTTTTCGTCGTCCCGCCAGCGGCGCTGTAGCCGGATCACGGTACGTACTACCTCGTCCTCGACCGCCGTCGGGCCCGGCGTAACCGTCGTAACGCGGTATCGGATGTTCCGCTTCGTCGTCGGCGCCCGTACGATCGCGGCCTCCTCAGCTAGCATCGCCTGCCGGAACGCGCGTTCGAGCCGCACCGGCAGCGTCGCCGTGAGCAGCACCACGGGGCAGTCGAACCGGTGGAGCTCCCGGAGCTCTTCGAGCCGCGGCCGGTACGCGGCGTCCATCAGCACGGTATGGCACTCGTCGACGAAAATACGCCGAAGCAGCCGCCTCGCGCGTAAGCTGTCCGCGTACGCGAGAAACTCGCTGCTCGTCGCGACGTCGGCGCTTACGACGACGAGCCGCGCGACCCGGGCTTGTTCGTCGCGCCCTTCGACCTCGGCCGGCTGCCAATGTAAGCAGTCTAGCCCGGCGTCCGTTGCGCGCCGCACGAGGTCGTTAATCAGCGCGGTAAACGGGACGACGACGAGACTTACCCCCGCGTGCATAGCGGGTACCGCCGGCAACAAAAATAGTACGCTCTTGCCCGCACCGGTAGGGAGCACAACGATTAACACGGCGTTTCCTTTTAGCGCTAGCACCCGACGAGCCGCGTCTTCCTGCTCCGCCGACCGCCAACGCGCCCCGTTGCCTAGTAGCGTTTTAAGCGCGCCGTCGGCTTTTTGTTGCCGCCGTTCGGCCGCGGGGTCGGGCGTAGGTTCGGACCGCTTCGCCGCCGGCGTCGTGGCCGTAATAGGATCTTCGTCCGCTTGCTCGTGCGTGCTGCGACGTCGCTTTTTCGGGGCTTCCTCGCCGTGGCCGCCGTGAGAATCGACGCCGTTCTTGCCGTGAAAATCGACGCCGTTCTTGCCGTGTTCGAGGTAGCGGTGCCAGAGCCGGCTGATTTCGCGGAAGTTCGCTACCATCTGCGGCTGGAGCTGGTTCGGGAACCGGACGTCGACGGCGTAGTGCTGCCGCGCTACCGCGCTGCCGTGCGTGGCCTGCAGATCCCATACCGATTCGAACCGCGCCCCTTTGCGTGCCTCCCCCGTGGCCGCGTCCTCGACCGTCGCCCCGTCGCCGCCCCGGTCGTCGTCGCCGGCGAGATCGACCTCGAGCTGCCGCACGACGAGCCCGCGGACCGTCCGCCCCAGCTCGATCGCCACGTGCCGGTAATCGGCCACCGACAGCTCGACCCCCACGTGCTGGCCCGTCACGCGCACGAGCTGCTTGCTGAGCTCGGCCGTCTGCCACGCCCCCACCCGCCCGTCCCTCCAGAGTAGCGGGGCGAGCGCCGGCGCCGCCCCCTGCACGCCGGTTTGCGTCTCCACGAACCGCTCGAACGGGAGCAGCCAGACGACGTACGCGACCATCATCTTGCCGAGGCGCGCCGGCAGAAACCGCGCCACCTTCCGGCCGATGCCCCGGATCGCCTTGTTCTTATCGCGGTCCGTCACGAGCATAACTTCCCCGTCGAGTACGAAGACGTTCCGGAGCAGCTGCTGCGTATCGCCGTGCCGCAGCGTCATGATCTCCGGGCCGCGGCCGGGCTGTCCGCCCCAAACGTGCGTGTTCACGAGGTGGGCGCGCCGGAAGGCCTGGAGCCGGCCGAGCCACTCCCGTACCGGTCCGTTCCGCCACCGCCGTCGCTTGCCGTCCCACAACGCCGCGCGCGCGAGCTCGGCCAGCCGCGCGTGGCCCGGCCGCAGCCAGCGGTTCGCCTCGTGCGTCGCAAACGACCGGCCGGCCCCTTCGAACATCACGGTATCGACGACGCGTGCGAGATCCAGCGAGGCCGCCAGCGCGCCCCAGCCGCCGAAGCAAAGCTCGCCCAACAGCGCCTCGGCCTCGTCGACGACGGCGCACGCCCCCTGCCGGAACGCCCCGAGCCGGATCCGCTGGCCGAAGTAGTACAAGATCTCCTTCTCCGGCCCCGTTTCCCACCGCACCGCCGACGTCCCGCCCTCCTGCCGGCGGAACCCTTTCCCGTACGCCATCCAGCGCACGATCGTGCTGACCGGCGTGTGCGAGCCGTCCGCGAGCCACGCCCGGTGCTCCTGCTTAAAGTGCTCGACGGCGTCGACGTCAACCGCCTCGGCGTCGTCCGGCTGGCCTTCGAACGCCGCCTCGAGCAGCAACACCCGCCCGCACCAGAGCAGCCCCGCGAGCTGGTTCGTGTAGTTCTTCGCCGCCCGCCACGCCCGCCGCTCGACGTCGATCCCGAGTACGGCGGCGAAGTGCAGCAGCGGGCTCTCGAAAATCCGGCCCCCGAGTTTCTGCTGAAGCGAGTAAACGCAGAACTGGAAAACGGCGCGGCCCAACAGCCCCCGCGCGTCCCGGCCTTCGCCGTCGGCGGCGTCGTCTTCCTCCTCCTTCTCCTCTTCCTCCTCGAGCGCGTCGACGACGTCGGCCAACGCGTCCCACTGCCGGTCCGCGAATCGGACCCCCGCTGCGCCTCCGCCTCTTGGCGCCCGAGCCCGTGCGCCCGCACGCAGTAGCAGAGATAACGCTGCCAGTACCCCCGGTACCGGGTCATCGTGTCGGCGTGTTCCTTCGCGCGGAACGGCCGGCCCGCCGGCTTGCTCGGGTCGATGCTCTCGAGCCAGCGAAGCGTCTCGTGCGGGACCCACGCCACCCGCTCGAGCGACCGCGCCACCTCGCCGTCGAACGCGCCCGCGAGCCGCGCCAGCCGCGCCTGCTCCGCCCGCGCGCCGCGGTCGCGTAGTTTCGCCCGAACCGCCCGCGAAACCGGGCCAGCGCTCGCCTCGTACAGCGCCACGAGGTCCTTCCCGGCTAGGTGCCGCGCCCAGCCCATCTCGCGCACCCAGACCGAGTCGCCGTCGAGTCCCGCGGGCGCTTCGGCGACACGGCGTTGCGCCGCTTCCTCGGCGGCTAGCTGCGTGCTGTACGCCGCGAGCATTTGCTCCCAGCCGTCGCCCGGTTCGCCGCTGCCTTCGCCGTCCTGTTTCTCTTCGTCGTCGTCGTCGTTATCGTCGTCGTCGTCGTCGTCGTCGGCGGCGACAATCCAATACCGCGCGTGCCGCCCCGGCGTATACGACTGCAGCGTGACCCGCGTCCAGCCGGGACTCGTACGCCCGTCCGCCGCGTCGGCGTGCGGCGCCTTTCGGGCGTGGTGCCGCATGTTGTTGTAGTTTACCGTCCGGTACGCGCACCCATCCCGCGCGCACGCGTAGCCGGCGAGCCGCGCGAGCCCTTCGACCGCCGCGCCCCCGTCCGCTGGGAGCGCGACCGTCGCGGGATCGCGCGCGCCGCCCTCGACCGACCCGCATCGCGCCAGCACCCGCTGGAGCCGCGCGCCCGTGAACCGGTGCCGGTTGCGGAAGTGCGCCGCCGCCGCGCCCACGCCCACGCCGCACAAGAGGCAGAGCACGACCCCTCGGGGCCGGTCGAAGGCGACCGCCGCCTGCGCGCCGTCGTCGTCGTCGTCGTCGTCGTCGTCGTTACTGTTGTCTCCATTCGGGGTCGCCATGTCGTTTTTTTTTTTTTTTTTTTTTTCTGGCTTTGTTCTTGTTGTCGTTGTTTTGTTTTTGTTTTTTGTTTTTTTTTTTCTTTCCCAATGAACCAAGCCGAAGAAAAAGAACCACACCAGCTCGACCACGCCGCCCCAACCCCAACCCCACGTGGGCCCCCGGGGGCGTGCGCGCGCGCCAATCGACGCGCGCCGTCCTACGTGAAGCCGTCCTACGGGAACGGGCCCGTGCGCGACGCTTACCCTACGCCAAATGGGCATACGTTCACGAAGAACGGCCGGTGGAATAGGGCCTAGGGCCTAGGAATAAAACGCTAGTAATATAAACGATAAGTTTTTACCGCCGCTTATGCCGGTAACTTAAACGATTAAGTGTTATCCCGATAAAATAATTATAATTACTTCGCGTTAATAGCCTCGAAATACGGCCTTAAACCTTAACATTTATTATAACTACCCGTCGACGTCGGCTTACCGTAATCGCTTAAACCGATACTCCCGCGCACCGTCCGCTAAATATTATTATAATTTTTATTTACGAAATAAGCGTTATTTTTAACCTCGGGTAAACCTTAAAAAACCGTGCTACCGTACGTTAACGCTTCGGAATTTTTTTCGCCGCGTCGTTGTTTTATATTAATTACGGTTTAATAATAACCCGTAAACTATACCCGTAACGTAGTTATTATAGCCGGCTTATAAATTTATAATATCCTTATCGTTATTATCGAAACCGTTCGATTTATCGCCGTTTTTATAACGAAAATATATAATACCGGTTAAGTTTCGGAAATATTACCGTTTAATAATAATAACGATATATCGTTATACTACTACGTAAATACTATATTTTAATAATTACTCGTTATACGTTTATATATACCGCCGTATTTTATTATCGTTTTATACCGTTTCGCTGCTCGTCGGCGCGCTATTAAATATTTCGATTAATTCCGCCTCGAAATTCTCGTTAACGTCGAGCGAAATATTTCGTTATTACGTTATATTAAGCGTTAATACTTTATATTAGTATACTATTTAATTCGCTTAGAAATATAAATTAATTTAGTTAGCTTTATTAATAAAGCCCTAGGCTTACTATTAAAACGGTAGTACGAACTATAAATATTACACGATTAATTTACCGACGTCGTAGGGTAAATACCGATAAATTACTTTAATTTACCTCGATAACCGGAAGTTTTTATAGTACGCCGTAACGAAATTTATAAGCTCGTTATAAATAAATATATTCCGAACGCCGCCGTTCACCGTATTATAAAACCGGATACCGTTAATTTCGAGCGTCCGCGCCGGTTAACCGCTTATAAAGTATATAAAAAACTAAAACTAAACCCGGAGCTCGTTAATAATCCGCTAATACCGTTTTATTTTCGCCGCTCGGAACGATCGCCGTTTTTAATTTATTTACTTTTTTTATAGCGATAAATTACCGGCGATTTTATTTATTAACCACGTATTACCGTTAACGAGTTACGCCGTCCGCTTATTCGTTAAAAACGAATACTTAATCCGCGCCTCGTTATAATTATTTTTTAACCGGGCTTAATTAATAAAGGGAAACTTCGTATACTTCTCGTCGGGTATAAACAATAGCACCGTTATTATTTACCGCGCTTCGCTTATTATTATATAAAATATATCGTAAAGCTCGCTTATTATAAACTATACGCCGCCGAACTTAATTTAGTTCCTTTTTTATACGACTCGACCTTCGGCTATATAATTCGCTTATAACGTTATACTGTATATTTTAGTTGAATAAATCCACTTTATAAGGGTATTCGGGGTTTTATTAAACGATATTACTATAAACCGTATTATTTTATTCCGTACACACTAAACTAGCCTTTACGTTTTTTTTAAATATTATCTTCGTTAACGTCTTATTAACGTAACGCTTTTTATTTCGCTTCGTTTTTTAAACCGTTTATTATATAACGAGAAACCGAAATACTTTTTATAATCGCCGAAAATTTAAACGTGTATAACTACGCCGGAAATTACTCGCCCGCGAGGTTAATTTCGAATACTACGAGTTTATTAAATAAAACGCTATTATATTTTAACTTACGGATACGCTAATCGACTATCTCTATTAAAAAGTTTATATACGCTCGATTTAATAATACCCGGTCGGCCTTATTATCGCGTTCTTTTTAATATTATAACGTCGCCGTTTTTTTTATTTCGTTATACTGTAATCTTTATGCTTTAATAAGCCGGTACGGCGGTTAATTATAGTCCTTTTATTATTATATACGCACCGCGAAGTATATAATACGGATAACGGTGTTTATATATTAAGCTTATAAATCCGGCTTTATTCGGTTTACGAACGGCTTTTTTTATTCCTCCGCGGCTTTTTTCTAGCGAATTTTTATAAATACCGTTAACCCCGACCGGCTACGATTAACTTAATTCCGGGTATTAATAACGGCCCGCCGGATATTATCGTATATTCGTTATAAAATAAATTCGGCTTTACTAACAAGCTTAATAAACATAAACAGTTTCGGCCGTAATAAGCTTTATAAATATTCGGGCTAGCCGGTACGTTTTAATTATAAATTATTTTCGAGCTTATTATTTATAAATTCGATAATTTCCCGCTACGTTATCCGGAATAGTTTTTATTATTATTTCGCGAAATTTAAAACGAACTGCCCGGCACCGCGGGTTTAAACCGGTTTTATTATTACGGTAATTCGTAGCGCCGTACTTTCTATTTTAAATTAACCGCTCGCTTTCCGGTTAAAAAAAATTATTAATAACGTACGTTATTATATTACGGGACCTCGGCTTAATTTTTCTCTTTTTTAATAGTCCGAACGTGGCTTTATTTTTACGGGTTAACCTAGCCGTAAATAATACGGTAATAACTTTAAATTTTTTAAATATACCGGCTAATATACGGACATTAAGTATATATAAACCCGTTATATACCGGCTTTATTAATAACGGATTCGCGGAATTCTTAGGTATTAAAAACTGAAACCTATCCAGTCCGGTTTAATCGGTAATAATCTCGGGTAGCTCCCCGATTACCTACGTAATTCGTTATTAATCGGCTGATAATATACTATACTAATCCTTAAAATACGTAACCATTTCGTCGGCGACGACGGTATATCGATATTCTTTATAGATTATAATACGGTATATTGTAAACTATACGAATAATTAAATATTAAGTTATATTATTATAACGATATATACTAATAAATATAATATAGCTTTAATAAATATAAATTTAATTAACGTAGCCCTTAAAACGAATATTTTCGCTTTATAATAATACACGATTATATAACTACTTATATAAATATATATATACCTAATTTTATTTAAACTATATTTTAATACTAAACGCTACGTTATAATATATCTTATAGCGGCTATTCTTACGCCGCGCTAAACCGGAAACGTAATAGCGCGAATTTTACCCTTTACTACCGTTACTATATTAAAATAAAATAATAGAAATATAATTTTAAATAATACTACCGCGTAATACTCTAATTAATTTAACTTTAAAAAATACGAATCCGGGAATCGTTATTTTATTATATATAACTACTTTATTTAATATAAAGCCGAAAAAATCGATTAACCCTACCCTCTCGTTTTAAACTCTACCCCCCTGTCTTTATAATAGCCCGTGTCGACCCTTATATAAATTTAAATTAACTCTATTAGAGTTAAACACAGTATAAATATAAAGGCGGTTATTTATAAAGAATAACTACTAGAATAACGCTTAAAACTAAGCGAATCACGCATGTTTATAAACCTCCGCTATCGCCAGCCCCTGCTTTCCTAAAGCAATAGCAGCCGCGGTTTCGTCCTGCAGGGCGTGCGGCACTAGCTGATCCCTAAACAACTCGTCCATCTGCTCGAGCGTCCGGCCTTTAGTCTCAGGGTAAAAGAACCAATAGCAAAGAAAGGCGACGAGGTTAAGCGCGAAGAAGACGTAAAAGTACCGGAACCCGATGGCGGCCAGGGCGGCGGGCGTGAACTGGGCAAAGATGAGGTTGACGGCCCAGTTGGTAAAGGTGGTAACGGCGTTGCCAAGGGCGCGGGCCTCGACGGGGAAGATCTCGGCCGGGTAGACCCAGCTGATGATACCCAGGGGCGTGTATATAAAAGGCTGAAGACGAAGTTCATGGCCACCATGCTGCGAAGCTGGTGCGCGTTTCTGTTGCCGGACGACTCGCCGTCTAGGAAGTACTGGGCCTGGACCGCGTTGACGAGCAGTGCCGCCCCCAGCCCGGCGGCCGAGACCAACAGGGGTTTAATGCGGCCCACGTGGTCGAGCAGCAGCAGGCCAATACTGCAATACACAATAGACAAGGCACCGCTGATACCGATGACGAGGAGCGACTGCTGCGTCGAGATGCCTAGGATCTTGTAGATGCGGGGGCCGTAGTAGTTGATGACGTTGATGCCACTGAGGGGACCAAACGCCTGGACGCCGCACCCCAGCAGCAGCCGCTTCCGCCAGGTCGGCTTCGTGACGATGGACTTCCAGGTGACGTTTCCGAGCTCGCGGTCGGCGACGATAACGTCGCGGATTTCGCGGAACTCCAGGTCGATCAGGTGCTGGTCGAGACCGCGTCGGAGCCTTTGGAGAGACCGGCGGGCGTCGTCGGCGCGGTCCTTCTCGAGGAGCCAGCGCGGGGATTCCTGCAGGAAGAAGATGCCCGAGATGAGGACGAGGCCGGGGATGTTCTGGAAGGCGAGCGGGAAGCGCCCTGCAGCGCGAGCAGCACGGGTTAGTCTCAGTGACGCAGTCCAATTGAATGCCAGTCAGGCAACGGCGCCAACTCACAGGAGAGCTGGGTCGATACGAAGGAGCAGCCGTAGCCGAGCCACTGCGCGACGAAAAAGCCCCAGCTCAGCATCAGCTGCAAGAGACCCGACAGCATGCCGCGGTGCTTGGCCTCGGACAGCTCCGATGCGTACATGGGGATGGTCGACGTCAGCTGGCCGACGGCGACGCCCCCGACGAAGCGGCCGACGATGAGCATGGTCATGTTGACGGCGCCGGCCTGTAGGGAGCTGCCGAGGACCGAGACCAGAGCACCCACGAAAATGGTCTTGCGGCGCCCCAGGCGGTTGGCGAAGAGCATGTTGAACATGGTGCCGAGGATGGCGCCGCCCTGGAAGGCGGATACGATGCCGCCCGTGACGGTCTCGGACGGGGCCGAGAAGTAGGCTCGAAAGGTGTCGAGGGCGATGGTGGAGGTGATGATGCCGGAATCGTAGCCGAAGAGGAAGCCTCCGATGGCAAGGAACAGGGAAGAGAGGACTGTAGTCGCGAGGCCCATCTTGGGCTTCATTCGACTGACGATGGTCTTAGCAAAGGAGATACTAGATATAGGGCTCAGGTTAGGAATGGGACACTCAGGCACTGTAGAAGGTTCATCGCAGAAATCATTGACAGCACTGATGCACACTCCGCTCTTTACACGCGAAAACCACGAGAGCCCATCTCGCTCTTCGCCTAGGAGTCACCCCAAACCGCCCGCGAGGTTGACCCATTACCCCAGACGAACAGAGTGTATCTTTTATGTATCGCTGTGGAAGCCGAAGTGGGGGCGCCCAGACCTGGGGAGTGCTAGTCTGGCTTTCTGATGCCGGGGAACCCTCGTTAAAGGGGGTTAGTGAATGTCAACCTCGGCTCGCAAAAGGGCGAGGTGTGGGCTAGTGCTATAAAAGGGACTACGACTGACTATATCCTGGCACGAGAGTGACGGGAGGTTTTACCCCGAGCTGCCAGGGGTCGGGTAGGAATGCGGCGACCCCGCTGTCGTATTCGGCCCCCTGTCTCGGTAAATACTGGTCGGCCAGCTCCGGTGCCGACCAAGAGTGCGAAAACGAGCAAGGTCACCAAGGCCCCAAGATGCCAAATCGTGACGCACTCTCGGAATAAGTCTGCGAGTCGCAAAGACGAGCTGGAACCCCAGGAGCTATTTCATTAAGTACCTGTACCTCACGTTCTCTCCCCCCGCGCAGATCTCGAGAAGGAAATAGATCAAGCCAGTCCCTAAATTACGATAACCTGTGCCCGGGGGCTTGCTCAAGTACCCTTCCATCTGATCTGGGAGATGCCGTCGAAAACGGGGAGAACCACAACATCCACTCGCTCGTCCTGGACCAGACGGGTGCTGAGCCCATCAAGGGCTTGACCACACGCGAGCCAGTACGGGCGGACGTGGTCGTTGACCCAGGGGGCGCAGTCGGCACCAATGGTGAGACCACGGGCAAAGACTGTTACAGAATGCGAGAACCCAAACGTCAGCAAAGTGACCAGTCGTGTACTAGAAACACGGCTTCAGTGCACATCCTGCTTACCGTTGTCGCATAGGACAATGCCGTCGGGAGAGAGCAGCTTCTGGTCCAGGATGGTCTTGATGTAGCCTTCGTATCCATCCTTGTTGGCATCAACGAAGATGAGATCAAACTCTCCGGTCAGGGTCTGCAAGCTGAGCATGGTGTCAGTAGCAAGGACAGGGAGAGATGGCAATGTCAGCGCTTACGTTTGGTCGGCCGGGCCTTCGACCAGTTTGACGCGGTCTTCGGCACCGTACTTCTCGAAGGCCTGTCGGCTGGCGGCAATCATCTTGGGGCTGAGCTCCAAGGTGACGATCTCGGCCTGGGTGGCTTTGGTGCCCTCATACCATGCCAGCGCGCTGTAGCCGCTGTAGCAGCCAACCTCCAGAACTGTTCGACGTGAGGGTCAACGATGTTCCAGGAGATCCTGACCAAACTGCAGGTTTCGATGTATCTGCAACCTGTCCACTGGGCAGTTCCTGATGCCAACCATCTGATGGGATGTCATGGCAGGGGAAGTGGGTACCGCAAATGTAAAATCAACACCACATACCTCTCTTTGGCTTGCGATCCCTCGCCGTGAATATCATCCACGCCCCCTGCAGGCGCGAAGACATCTTGTCAGCATCGGAAAACTTTGTGCGAGTGTACTCCCAGTGTTTCTGGAGGGTGTCGGTGATCGGAGTTGAGCGGGTCTCGCAGTACTCGCTGACGCGGTCTGCGACCTCTTCGGAGAAGGGGAGGACGCTGCCCAGCATGTTGGACGTGGAGGGGGCGGTGGATTGGCGATACGGCAGATCAAAGGGGCCAGGATGCTGTCCTCTGGCAGGCGGATTCGGGCTTTGCTCAACTCATTGCTACTTGGGGGCTCCAGGATGTAAATAGTTTTGCGCAGACGCTTCTCATGCCGCCACAAACCCGCAGGTAGGTCGTATCACGCAGGTTGGACTAGGTGCTGGTACGAGAATTTGCGTGTGTGCTGACTCCTTACGTAGCCCGCCAACACAAACATATGCAGGCCAGCAATCACGGTGTACAGCACTGGTTGATGCACCAGCCCTGGACATGTTTCGGATGCGGAGTGCAATGAAGAAGGGAGTGTAGAGCAAGAAGCAGCACGCAAGGCCAGAGAGAAGACGCAAGGGGGAAGACAGTACCCGAAACAACAAGACTGTACTATGCGGGACCAGACGCCGCTGCCGACAACGACGAAGAGACAGAGTTGCAAGCACCTATTCTTGACCCGTCCCACCAGACGGTCGCGCCAAGTTGCCAGCGACATCCTGTGCTAGAACAACCACTGGGCCGATCAAGGCTAGCCAGAAGCAGCCTCTGGGAAACTACCCCATTTCAGCCCGACTTGTTCTGCCCGCGACATGTGTTGGTATCAAGCAGAGTGTCCCCCATTAGGATGTCCTTCCTGCCAAGTGCAGCCCCTGAAAGATGAAACAAATGCGGTGGTTGCCGTTGCGCCATTGCAGGTGGGGACGGCCCCTGTTGTGACGACGCCGGCTGTTTGGTCTCCAGATGGCAATATCGTATCACATTTAAAGAGCAGCATCTCGCCCTTCTCTTGTCCTCGGACACGCACCCTTCTTCGTTGCATCTATCCCAATCCAATACCTTCGCTTCACTTCATTTCATTCCGGCCGGACCGAACGTTAATTTCGAACCTCCTGCCTACTCTAAACCCCAGTTCCGGCTTCAACGTCGGTTCTCAACCATGCAGTTCACCACCGCCCTCGCCCTCGTCTTCGCCGGCTTGGCCATTGCCGCCCCTGTCAAGCCCGGCACGCCGGTCAACGACCCCAGCCTTCCGCTCAAGGCTGGCGAGTTCTGCAGCACCACTTCTCAAGCGGGCGTCCTGGGCTGTGACGACGGGACCGGAAACACCTTCAACATTGTCAATGGGCAGCGGAGGGATTGATCTCGACACGATGGCGTGGCGATATTTATTTGAATCTCTGGGCGAAAAGCATAGAAAATTGAGCGCCGAGCCATGGATCTTGCAGCACATGTAGCCTAGGTCCGTCATGGGGCTGGATCAACGGCCACGGGCCTCGACGGTTGCTCTACCAGCCAATTACAATGATTTCCCAATCCATAATTAGATCCTTTGTTTCCGTGCTACGGTTGTCTCTTTGCTCCTGCGTGTCTGATAAAAATGCAGACCCGTAGCCTGACTTGGTGATGAAGTCGCAAGAGTGCATACGTATACTCGGATGGCGCAACCATGTTATAAAGCAGGAACTTATAAGTATTACGATAAGTGGGCGGCGATACGTTAGCTTGTGATTGGATTTGTCGCCTGGGTAAGTCCTAGAGAACGCTGGGGCATAATGGGAGACGGGGTGCCCAGACATCGCTGATATGGCAAAATGCGCCGGGTGTACAACCAGCCTGCTTCGTCAGCATCTTGACATATCGCGTAATCAAAGTGAAGGGAACCACGTGTGCGGCCAGGACCTGATGCTTGCACTTGATGCAGTGTCACTTAACAGCAGGCAGAGCGTGCTCTTCCTCTTGCTGTCAAGTTTACTGGCGAGAAAGGCCGGCACGGCGCAGTTTCAGCAGCTATACTCCGATCCCAGTCGCCAGATATTGCGATCCGCTGCATTTACGTAAACCGCACTTGGTAAACGGCTGTATGTTAGTTGTGACAGAATAAAAGTAACAAGGCCTGCATAGTTTGAGGGCAGCAAAGCCACAGAGGCGTGCATATCACATAACCAGTTGTGAGTACAAACTCCAATGCCATTGAAAGGAGAAGGCACTTTAGCAGTTCAGATCGCCCGCGAAAAAAAAAAAAAAAAAAAAAAAACGGGCAGGAGGTTTCAGTCAATGTGTATTGGCCAAAGGCGAAAGGAAGGGAAGAGAGAGAGAGAGAGAGAGAGAGAGAAAGAAAAAGAAAGGTCGATGATATCCCAGTAACTGGGACGCATCGGGAATTGAGCCCGATGCGGGGGTCGAACCCGCAGCCTTGAGATTAAGAGTCTCACGCTCTACCGATTGAGCTAACCAGGCAGATCGTTGTTTGTTGAGAAGCACAGCTGCTACAGACGTCTACATGGCTTGCAAACAGAGCCGGGTAGGACGGGCTTATGGATGAACGGGAAAAGGGGAAAGGGGGTAGGAGCCACTGATGAATCGGCCGGTGGGCTCTCTCTGAATTAAGTGGGAGGCGGGCTGTCTGTGGTGCCACGGTCTTTTGCGACTCATCATTGGGTTAGGGATGCGCTGTGTTGGTTCTACGGCATTGGAGTAAACCACGCCGGCCTCAGGTTGCGCCAGTGGTTTCATTTCGGATGGATCAGTGAAGGCACAAGCATCTGGTAGACTGCAGGTAGGTATCGTACAAGTCAAAAGCAACCGAAAAGCGTAGCATTGTTCATAGACCCTTTATAACTCCCAGGCCGTGTTTGCTTCTGACCCCCCTTTTGTTTTGGGTATACCTACACGACGGATGTGCCATCGTCAACCGAGATTGAACTCGGACGACTGGTTCATCACCTCCTTCATCTTCATCCTCATGCGACGGGCCGCATCCTCATCTGCCGCACCGTTGACGTCCAGCCCCTCGGGCGCCTTGGGTACATCCTCGCTCCTGTCGCCATCTCCGTTCTTCCTCTTCTTCCCGGCCGCTGCTGCATGGCCCTTGACGACCCGCCGCGTCGGCCCGCCGCCGATACCGCCCGGCGCCTCCCGCAGGCCAAAGCTCTTGGCCGTGTGACCCAAGTGGAGCTGCGTGATGTCAAAGTACTTGCGCTCGTCTTTGACGTGCGTGGCGTAGGCTCGGATGTAGGACCGGAACCCTTGCCGGGCCGCGTCGAGCAGCTTCGCGCCGTTCTTCTCGTCCAGGAGCCGCTGCTCGATGTGCAGCTGCAGGGCCTCGGCGCGCTTCATGGCCGACTTGTCGCTCTGGAGCACGGGCGCCTCGGCGTCGGTGGCTGACTTCTTGGGGAGCATGATGGGTGTGATGAAGCTCTTCTGGATGATGGACTCGGACGATTGGCCGGTCATGGCGGCTTGGAGGTGGGCGAGGTAGCCTTCCTCGGAGCCAGGTTGCAGGAACAGCACCGCTTTGCCCGGACGCCCCGCACGCGCGGTTCGTCCGATACGATGCACATGGTCGTCCACTGCAAAGGCTGGGTCATACTCGATGACCAAGTCGACGGTGGGGACATCGAGACCGCGAGAGGCAATGTCGGTGGTGATGAGCACGCAAGGGTCGGACTCCTCGTGGAAAGCCTTCAAGGTGGCGGTTCGAATGGGCTGCGGGAGCGAGCCGTGCAGCTTGAACAGGGCGATCTTGTGGTTGGCGGGCGACGTGATGTACGCAGCTTCCGCGACAGTGCCGGCCGTCTTGGACGTGTCGTTCGGGGTGGGCGGGGCCGAGCGGAGCAGCTCGAAGTGGAAATCGACCGAGTCGGCGCAGGAGATGAAGATGATGGCCTTCATCACGGAGCCCTTGCGGGCAAAGGTTGACTTGAGGAGGGCCAGAAGCGTTATCAGGCGCGGCTTGGCGGCGGTGATGATGTAGGTCTGCTTCAGTTGAGCGGGCGCGGAAAACACGGCATCGTTGGTCTCGGCGGCCTCGGGATCAGACTTGGAGGCCGTAACGTGCACGGCGTCTTGTAAGGAGATCTCGCCCAGTCGCTGCGCCGTCATCTTCATGGTGGCCGAGCAGAGCACCGTGACTCTGCGCTGCGGCAGCCTGTCCAGCAACACTCCGTCCTCGTTCTTGGTCTTGAGTCCCTCCTCTCGGATCTTGCTCACAATCATCTTCAGCTCGTCCTCGAAGCCCATCTCCATCAGGCGGTCGCCTTCGTCCAGCACCAGCCACCGGACCGTGCCGACGTCGAGGACTTTGGTGTGGTCCAGATGATCCGTCAGTCGCCCTGGCGTGGCGATGAGGATGTTGACGCCCTTCCGTAACCGCGCCTTTTCGGACTTCTTGCTTTCGCCACCAATGACGGTGGTGCTCACGATCCAGGGGGCGCACCGGAGCAGCTTCTCGAGCACGGTGGCGATCTGCTTGCACAACTCGCGTGTCGGGGCCAGAATCATGGCGAACAGGCCAGAGTTGCGATGTATCTTGGTGCCCGTGCTGGTGCCGTCCTCGTCGTGGCTGAGCGCCATGATGCGCTGTACGATGGGCAACAGGTAGGATAGTGTCTTTCCGGAGCCGGTCTCGGCTTGGAGGAAGGCGTCGCTGTCGCTGCTGACGAGCTGGGGGATGGTGTTCTTCTGGATCGACGTCGGGGCTTTCATTTCGAGTTTGGTGGAGAGGTGGTGGGCAATGCGCTTGGAGAGCCCCAGGGCGTGGAAGGTCTCTGCTTCGGCGGTCAAGGGCGCGTTGGACGGCTGCGCGGGTTCGGCCTCTGGCTGGGCGTCTTCAAAGACGGTCGTGGCCGTGGGGTTGGAGGTGAAGAGTCGCGAGGTGACCTGGCCTGGAGGCAGGCCGGCCTTGACATAGGGCGTGCGGTGGCCGGTGTGTGTGCGGTCGGCGGCGGTTCTTTGTCGCTTGGAAGGTCTGTCGGCATCGTCGTCGCCGTCGTCGTCGCCGCCGCCGGTGTCTTTGCCGAACTGGCGGGCTCGCTCAAGCGGGGCGCCATTGACGCCGTTCCAGGCCTTGCTGGGTTTTCCTTTGGCGGTGCGCTGGGCGCGGACTCGATCGCGCCATCTGCCGCCAGTGAATTTGACCTCGCTTTTCAGAGAAGAGTCGCCGAGGTCGAAGTTCAAGAGCATGCCATCGTCCGCCATTTTGTGTTTTGCTGGTGTGCGATTGAGCTGGAGGGGTGGCCGACCGAGAAGTATGGCCAGGGCGAGATTTGCATCCATCCATCAATTGGAGCGGCAGAATTCCTGCAACTTTTTGGCGGTCAGGCCAGGCCAGGCCAGGCCAGGCCAGGGCTGGGTGGGTCTGGTCAGTTTGGTCTTGCAGCAGAACTTGCTGCCCGGTCTTACATTGCTGGTCTAGCCCCCCCGAAAGGCCCCCCAAAGCCCCAAAAGTCAGTCCCCAAAGTCCCTAAAGCCCCCAAAGCGGGGCGATGAGGCCGCCCCCGAGCCCCCCCCATCTCGGAGTGGATCAGCACCTGAGGGTTGGATAGCAGCATACTAAAATACCAGAGTGCTTGCACAAAGTCACGGTTAGAAGGTGACGATACCACGAAAGCCGACAGTCCCGCAAAGTTAGGTCAACATTCCATATCAGACATATATCTCTACGCTCGCAACTGCGGTCCTCAATCTGGGGCGAGCCAAAGCACACGTTCGTCAAACAACTGCACGCGTCCATCCTACTGCTCCAAGTAGAAATCCACGCAGCTCTCGTAGGTTTGCCTGTTCTTGCTCGCCCACCAGTACCACTGGATTGCACATTTCCCGGCCACATCGCATGCCGACCTGAGGCTGTCAGGTAGGGTGATGTTGAAGTCAACTTCCCCGAGAGTTAGCAACACGGATCAAGGCGTCAGCTGCTCAACGGGGACGTACTGTCATTCCGCGGCGGCCCGGAGGTGGAATCCGGCCAGTCTGCCCAAGACCGCAGCGGCTCGCCGATAACTTGATTGGTGGCCAGGTCGACCACGGATACATTCTTGTCATGTGCACTTGGATCAGCAGATTAATCCCCGGCCGCCAGAAGACCTGAGAGCACCTACGGCATAGCCAGGATGGTGGCCTGCGATGAGGTCAATTTGGAAGTCCAAAACGTCCCCCGCTTTCACCGTTTGGACGCCCTCCAGGTTATCCTCGAGCTGGTAGCCCCGACACAGGTAGGCGTTGCACTTGTAGGCCTCGTCCGCCTTCTTCATGGCATCTTCAATGGGGCTTGCGACATCTACGCCAGACACCGTGAGCTAGACCCGTGGGCTTGACCGTCGGTGTTCGGAACTTCAAGGGGAAGAGTGCTCACCCTTTTCCAGTTGCGCGGTGAGAGCAGCACCACAACGATCCCGCTGCACTGGGCCGGTCTGTCCGCCACGTCAGTTCAGTTCTTCGTGGGAGCCGTGCGAGAAGCCTCATACGACCAAGTACTGACCCTACGTGGTGTCGGGGTCTCCACAACCGCGTGGTCTGCGACGCCAGCGGCAGATAGGAGACCCAAGGCCGTGGCCAGCGCAGCCCGCATGTTGAGTTGCGCTTCTTGTTTTCGGTGCACGCTATAGTTGAGGTGACTCTCTGAGAAGCCTTAATGATCAGACTGAGCTTCAGTCCCAGGTAGAGTAGAAGGGAGAAGTCGTCGCAAGCTCAACTTGACCAGCATCGTACGTTTACCAGGCGTCGATATCGACCAGCTGCACCGGGGATTGGCGGATATGGAGCACCAACGGAGAAATCGCCAAGCTATTTCCCTTTCCCGGCGATGTCTAGTTTTCCCACCAACGGGGTCAGCCAAGGCCTGTTCTCTTTTTCGTACCCTATCATGGCTACCTAACCGCTTCGCTTTCTCGCCCCTCAGATCAGATCTCCGGTGCGCAAGCCAATCCAATACGCCTCCTAAGAACTGCATCTGCCAGTTACCGAATCTGCAGCCTTACCACCTCGGAATGCTCGTCAAGTTCCTGTAGGTTTTTTATTTTCCCCTTGTCCCAGCCGTAGAACACGACCCGGTTGCATCGTTCGTACCATGCATCGCGACCATCTGTCCGTCTCTGAAGCACAGTGAGACTGAACGCCCTCCCCACCACGGCCACTACCATGCCTTCTTCGCTCACCTCTCCTTCGGGCGATAGGCCAAGGTAGCCGTTCTCGGTGTATAGCAGCTGGGCGTCGAGGCGATGCTGCCTCTCCATGTTTCTACACACGTCGTAACCCAAGATTTCGGACCCCCGGGACCGAGCGTTCCAGCTCGCAACAGGGCTGAATACAGTCGATGTTCACAAGAGGCCTGCCCATAGAGTAGAGGGTCATCAGTAAACAAACCACTGTATCAACGAGAAATCGCGAAGGCAACATCCCAAGATTGCCCTAAAAAGGGAGGTAACAAGAAAGCCGAAAAGTCGTGAGGGACCCAATCCCTTTGGAGTCAATGATTTCACAGAACACATGGATATATATAGTGATGTTCGTAGATCCCATTCGCCGTATCCTATTTAATCGATACACGAACAAAGAAACAGACTTCACCGAGCGCATTACAGGTGGTGGAAATGACTACAGCGTGGTCGGTGTCACCGCTGTTCAGCGACAGAGGGAGACCAAGAAAGCCATTGCGGAGTTTGATCACAAGTGGGATGAAGCATCTACCAGGAAACATGAGTCGGAGCAAATAGGTATAGATTAGCCTAATCGCGTCGAGGTCAATGGTGGAGGTTGAGGCAGGGGAATAGGGGTCCGGAAATGAACGACCAGCCAGCCATTGTGGTGGATACGCATAGGGAGCCTCGCCTCAAGACCGCAACCGAACATGACTTGCTGAGCCCTCCTGCAGCTCGATTGATCGGCTTCCGATGTTCTCGTCCCTTGGGCCAGGGTCAGTCTGACGGCGACTCTCTTCGTCGATCACTCGGTCCACGCCGAGCACCACTGCTTGTGTCTCGGCGCTCAAGTGATGCGCCCGCACAAACAAATTGGCGACCAGAGACAGGCCTGCAACCACGACGCACTACGATGACAAAAGGTTATCGGGAGTGTACGAGGCAATGCAACAGGCAGCGAAGAACTTGCCATGGTCCACACGGCACGGAAGGCGTCAAAGTAAACCCGCCTCACGGCAACTTGGTCCTGCATCGACAGTGAGCTTATGAGCCCGACACTAGCAGAGGCCTGGTCGCCCTTGAAGCTGACAGCGACTTGCTCGCCAACTTCAGCCACCAGTTCTTCGTAATGATCGCCCATGCGGTTCTGGAAGATGACGCCGCCGACGACAATGGCGACGGACGTCGCGATGCTCCGGATGAAGCCGATGGTGGCGATGACGACGGCCGTGTCCATCTTGGCGGCGGCGGCCTGGGCGGCCAGCAGCGGCGGCTCCATGTTCATACCGACGCCCAGGCCGACGAGGACCTGGAAGACGAAGAGCTTGGTCAGGGGCTCGCCGAACTTCAAATAGATCAGCAGCCCCGTGCCGAGGCCCAGCGAGATCTGGGCCACGTACATGACGGGCAGGTAGCGGCCCGTCTTCTGGATGAGGGCGCCAGTAGCCGCGGCCGCGAGGGAGCAGGAGACGATGAGGGGATCAGATGCACGCCGGACGTCAACGCGTCGGCACCCAGGACCGATTGGGAATACAGGGGCAGGTAGAAGGCCAAGCTGGTGAGGACGTAGTTGCCGCACGAGAAGACGGCGTAGGAGGCGACGGAGGAGCGGTCCCGAAACAGCCGCAGGGGGATGATGGGGTTGGCGCCCGCCAGCTTCCACTCGGCGAGGACGAAAAGGCCCACCGTCAAAGCGCCGAAGACAAGGAGGCTGACGACCGTCGCCGAGGACCAGGGGGAAGGTGACGTCGCCGAATTCGAGGCCCAAAAGAATCATGAGGGCGGCGCCGAGGATGAGGAAGCTGCCGGCCCAGTCGATGGCTTTGAGGCCGGCCAGAACGGGTGTTTGGGGGGTCGGCAGGTCCAGGAACACTGCAATTACGACGAAAACCACGGCGCCGATCGGCACTGGACAAAGCACGTCACATCAGCCAGCTGATCCCAGAAGCAGCGAAGCACCAGCAGGACTCACAGTTGATATAGAAACACCAGCGCCAGTCCAGCTTGGTGTTGAAGATGCCGCCAAGGACGGGCCCGACCGCGCTGCCGACGGCCCAAACGACGGAAGTGACGGCGAGGTAGAGCCCCCGGTCGCGCATGGAGAAGGTGTCGCAAATGATGGCGTTGACCATGGTGCCCATGCCACTAACGCCGACGCCCTGGACGGCGCGGCCCGCAATGACGGCGGCCATGGTCGGGGCGCGGGCGCAAAGCAGACTGCCAGCGAAGAAGACGGCGTGGGCGGCCAGCATGACGGGCTTGCGGCCCCAGATGTCGGCGACGGTGGCCCAGACGGGGGTGACGGCGGTCATGGCGAGGGAGAAGGCGCTGCCGACCCAGACGTAGCCGCTTGCGCTGCCGAACGCCGACGCGATGGCGGGGATGGCGGGGGTGGTGATGGTGAGGTCCAGGGCGGAGAGCAGGACGGAGAGGCAGAGGGGCGCCATGGTTAGGAGGATGGTGGCGGCGGGGGGACGGGTCCGGGGTCGGGTTGCTTCTTCTGACGGGCGGTCATGGCCATGTTGGTTGGTGGAGGTTGCCGGTGCCGGTGCCGTTGCTGCAGCCGGCGCTGACGATGCGTGGGCGCTGTTGCGGCGGCTGACGTTGCTGTAGGTGACGCTGATGCCGACATCTGGGCCGCCTACAGCCGGTGCCGGCGGTTCCGGACGGTGCTGGGACCCGCGACGGCTCACCGGAGGAGGTGGCTCTGGGACAGCGAGTCTGTGCAAGCCGTTGGCTTCGAGAGTCACAGTCTCTACGGCAGACATGGCGACAATGGTTCTTCAGTCGATTGGCCCCGGATTCGGGCGGGGTTTCCGTGTAAGTGCAAGGTAACAGATGGAATCATTGAATGATGGCATGGGATTGGCCTTCTCTTATGTGTCAGTTGGCCGAGTGCGGCCTGGTCGCTTCGTTCTTGGCTGCATCTCCTCCGTGCCGCATTGGCAGTCGTCGAATACGACCTCGGACGCCCTCGCGGCGCAGAAGAACGAACGGTGGCCAGGATGGGACCCAAGATGTTTTTCATTTGCCAGTACAAACCTCAGCATTCTCTCTTCCTTATGTACCGGCATACATGCTAAGTATATCTGTAAGTACTTACTCGGCAGGATTCAGAGTCCCAGATGCCAGGCTTGAAATGCCCAATTTCAATGCCTGCCAACCTACAATTGTCGCTGAAATTAGTGGCCCGGCCCACTAAACCGCGAGCGCCTTAGCGCCCCTCCAGCCGTTTTCCAGGGCATCCAGGGGACCACCCGCGGTGACGTCGCCCGGTTCCCAGCTGCAACTCACTGAGCAGTAAGTAAGTACTCAACCTACTTAAGTGCCTGAGTGCCTACTTCTCAAGTAGTAGCAACTGATAAGAGCCCGCGCGCCCATCGACTCGCACATGCAAAACAATCCGATCACCCAGTTCCGGCCATCTGATCTGCGACCACCACCACGACGCCACGCCGGGCTCTCTGCACATGCTCTGAAACACCCCGTCACGACGAGCGTCCCCGGGCAGACACTGCCCGCCACGACGGCCGCCACCCGACAAACACCCTCACCATGAGCGAACTCCTCGATTACCTTGTGCAGAACGAGCAGGACTTCCGCAAGTTCGTCGTCCCCTCTCCGTCCCCTCTCCGTCCCCACATGCATACACACCCTTCTCTTGCAGCTGCTGACTGCTGACACTGATGATCCAGAGCACGCTTGCCCGCACTGTACTCGGACTTCACCCCGCTCCGCACCATCAACCCCGATGGCTTCACCGCCAACCTGTCCGCCTGGAAGCGCGGCCTCGCCTCCGCCCTCCTAGCCGGCCACGCGCCCTCCCGCTCGCCCCAGCGATCCCACTTCATCCTCGAGATTGACGACAACCTGCTGCGATCCCTCGAGACGAAACAGTATGGCCAGCCCCTCTCCCTCGGCACCGTCCTCGCCGAGGCCGTCGCCACCAACGACATGATGCCCCTGCCCAACTTCACAAAGAGCCGCGACAGCGTCTACTACAAGAGCTGGACCTCGCTGGGATGGGGGGCCGTGACCTGGGGCCTGCGCACGGCCGGCGTGATAGGACAACCCGGCGCCAGCGGCAAGATGCCCAAGGGCAAGTTCGTGGTGCTTGCCAATCTCGAGACGGGCGCCAAGCTGTTCGATGCCGAGGCCAGGAGCCGGACGACGCGGTTCGAGCGCACCTTTTCGAAGCCACACTTCCGTCGCGAGTTTGAGGACCTCCTCGGCGAGGGAAAGGTCATGTCCGAGGCCGACTTCGACGTATTGGTGACGTTTCTGTCGAGAGACAAGGCCATGCTGGCCACGGACGGTTCGATCGTCAAGATCCGCAGCGCCGACTCGGCCGACGACGCCGTCATCACCGACGAGGACACGGCCATTGCGAGACTCAAGGAGCTGATCGAGGACCTCAACAAGCAGACCGAGGTGCTGAACAGACGCATCGACAAGCTCAGCCTCAACGCGCAGGCGGCCGTCGTCAAGAAGAACCGGGTCGCCGCCCTCGCCGCCCTCAAGTCCAAGAAGATGGCCGAGTCGAACCTGGCGACGCGGTACGCCACGCTCAACCAGCTCGAGGAGGTCGCCGCCAAGGTCGAGCAGGCGGCCGACAACGTGCAGCTGGTCAAGGTGATGCAGACGAGCACGACGGCACTCAAGAGCCTCAACTCGCAGGTCGGCGGGGCGGATCACGTCGATGCCGTGTTCGACCGGCTGCGGGAGCAGATGGGCGAGGTGGACGAGGTCGGCAACATCATCTCGGAGGCGGGACCGGCCATCGACGAGGCCGAGGTCGACGACGAGTTCGAGGCGATGCTGGCCGAGGAGCGCGAGAAGGAAGAAGAGGCCGAGCGCGCCAAGAAGGAGGCGCAGCAGGAGGAGGAGGCCGAGGCGACGAGGAGGCGGCTCGCCGAGCTCGAGAAGCTGGGCCCTGTGCCCTCCGAGCAGCCGGAGGAGGCCCGGACGACGGCGGAGAAAAACCCATCTACGCCGGTTACGGCGACCACGAACAATTTGGAAGGCATGTCGCTCGAGGAGCCTGTCAAGCTGGCGGCGGAATCATAGCGGACCGACACGAAGATCATGGCGTTTTTGGGCGGTTGCATTCCTAGAGAGAACGAGGCCACTGCATTTACCCCGAGCAGATATGAATAAACAGGTTAGGTAGGTAGGTATTTTGGCTCAGGGGCAACGTACATATTCCACTTGTTCATGTCGGAGTTATATTTAAGGAATATTGAATCACAAATGAACCAAAGTCTTATCATTGTTTTATTTTTTATGCTCTGCCTGCATGCTCAACCTCGGCCTAGCCTCCGTCTCGTCAGAATTTGTTCTCGTTTACGGCCTTCTACATAAGCCTTACACACGCTAGACGTGGCCTCCGAGAGATTTTGCTGCTGCTACTGCAAAACCTCCAGAGAGAGAAGGGGAATTTGTAGGAGAAGCCGAGGATTGAGCCCAACGAATGAGGCCCCTCCTCGCACCTCGCCACCATGCTACTTAGCCAGGCCAAAGCTCCCTGCGTGGACACCTTCATGGTGTGACATGATTAGATAGGTAGATAAACCCATGCCCTATCTGGCACGGTTCGTAGGTTATCTCATCAAGTAGTCGAGATACCACCTGGAGGTCACTTACTCCGATGAACATAGGGGAAGCAGGGTTCATGATAATAAATGTCATTGCAGTATTACTCATTATGCATCATCCCATGGGTATCAAATAGCGCAGCTACTACTGTACAAGGCAAATACTAGATAT
Source organism: Apiospora aurea (assembly GCF_038362705.1). NCBI lineage: Eukaryota > Fungi > Ascomycota > Sordariomycetes > Amphisphaeriales > Apiosporaceae > Apiospora > Apiospora aurea. The sequence continues at coordinate 37,368 of NW_027117391.1, forward strand.
GCACACCGCTGACTGTCTAGTCTACAGGGTTCCTGACTTCAACTCGGTTCACTCGTTCCGTTGCTCGACCGATCCACTGCAGTGGCTTCTAGCGGAGAAATCCCAGCCATGGCAAAAGACCTATCGGGTATGCACGGCGTTGTGTATTCGTAATTGGGGGTGGGGACGGGAGGCTTCGATACCGCGGACGGATCTAGGGAGACAGGAGCCTGGTCGACTTGCATGTCTGATGGAGAAGGACTAGCAGCTGCGGCCACGGGTGTCGTGGATGTGCCAGTGCCCTGTTGCGGCAGCGTCTCGGCGGTCGGTTGTCCTTCGTTGGCCTTTTGTAAAGCTTGGGCCCTACTCTTGCGTGCGCTGGCGACGAGGTCCTGAAAGGAGGAATCGTGCTTGGCCGACCATGCGGCATGGTCGAAGCCTTTGTCTTTGATCTGCGCCCCTTGGTGTATGGACCTGGATGACGTAGGCGCGCGTGTTCCCAAAGTCCTCTCCCACACGTCGAGCTCCTGAAGCAGCTCGGACTTGCGCTTCGGATGTAACGAGTCGCAGTTGGCATTCCATATCGTGATCCACTCCTGGTGTCGCTTCTCGAGGATTTGGCGGGTGCCGTTGGTGGGGACGCCCAGGTCGGCGAGCTTCTTCCGTAGCGCAGCATCTTTGAGCATGGAATAGCTGAGGGTGGGGAGTCGCTCGGGTTTTGGCGGGGGCGCCGGACTGGCGAGGGCTTGAAAGCCATTTCGCTGCGTGCCGGACGCGGGCTTTGGTTTTGTCGGTTGTTCTCGAGGCGACCCGGGGCAAGAGCTGTCGAGATGCCGGTCCACCTGGACTTCCTTCATGCGCTCGAGGCAGATGGGGCAAGCGACGAGCCCGTCGTGGTAGCTCTGGTCGGGAACCGAGTGCGGCGGCACAGAGAAAGTGGCCTCTTGCCGCGCCATCTCGGCCGTCAATTCGGCGCCTCTTGTTTTGCTCTTCCTCGCCGAGCTCCTTAAGCGCTTGGCGGGCTGGTCATCTGCGCCGGCGTCTCCCCCTCGGCATCCAGGGCGTGCTTGGGCGATGCCGAAGTCGAGGCGGCGACGGGCACCTCGACGGTGTGGACGAGGACGGTCGGGGGCTTGCGGGCGAGGGCGAGGAGGTCGGCGCGGGCCTTGACGAAAGCGAGGACGGCCTCCTCCATGGACCAGTTGCTGCGCAGCTTGGAGACCTCCTGGACGGAGCGGCAGAGGGAGCACTTGGCGTCACTGGCGAGGGCGCGGCGGACGCAGGTGGAGCAGAAGGTGTGGTTGCACGAGGTCAGCATGGGGGTGGTGTAGAAGTCCTTGCAGATCTGGCAGCGCAGGGCGGCCTCGACGGCGGCGAGGCCGGGGAGGGGCGTCGTCAGCCAGTCGGTCGAGTCGGCGATGTCGTCGAAGCTGCCTTTGTCGGCGGCCATGGTGGGAGAAGAGGCCGAAACACGGGCGGCGAGGAGGGCGTGGAAAGAGGCTGAGGATCTAGGTCTGGGTCTGGACTTTTCCAGGTACTTCTTTTCTGGTGAATGGAGTGTTGCGGAAGCGGGAAACAGGTCTAGTGGCGCAATGGAAACATGCTGGGATCTGGATGCTTTGTTTGAACTGATCTGAGCTGGCAATGTCGAGGGCCTGTGGTCGGCGTCCCTTTGTCGTTGGTTGTCTGGCCTGGGCCTTTTCTGCAACGCTGCTGGCTGGTCGCGAGATCATGGAACTATGGAGGCGAAAGAAGGCAGACGCGACTGCCCGCTGCCAACATACCAAAAACGCCTGCAGGCTGCAGCAGCTGCAAGTGCCAGGCCCCCCACTAAGTACATACATACATGTACCTAAATATGTAAGTACATAAGGTACTTAACCATGCGGATTTGGTGCTCTGTCCCGCGCAGAAAATGCCCAGCCAGTGCAGCACCGGCGCCTGGACACTCCCCCCAAAACCAGCCTGGCCCGCACGTGAGACCGCGCCCGCGCCCGCGATCGACGCGCTCTCCATCAAATCAATTAAACACGGGCTCGCTCGCCATTACTAGCCGTTTCGTCCCAGGTATTCGATTCGACGGGCTGAATCGATGAGCATTCATTAATGGAAAGAGAGCCAGCTACACACACCGGGAAGCAGCACTTTTGAGGCCAGACCAACCCAGGCGACCAAGTCCAAAGTCGCCATTGCCATACCCTCATCCTCCAAATCGCCTAACATTGATTGTGATTGACCTTGCCGTGGTGCGGCCATGGACGACTATAAGAACTTCTTGGCGCAGCAGATCCTCACCGAGGACAAGCTTGTGAGTGTTCCTGCCATTCCTGCCACTTCCTGGCTGCCATTACCGCGCGAGCCAACACCGGCTAACCTCCAGCCCAAGGTCACCTATCGGACGCTGAGCCGCACATTGAAGGTGCACGTCAACTTGGCCAAACAGTAAGACGCCGTTCACGGTGAACCACCACTTCTACGGCCACTAACTCGGATCCAGAATGCTGTATGACTTTCACAAGTCACAAAATGACAAGAACCCCGGCTCTCTCAACGCCACCTACCTGGTCTACGGCACACGGAAACCTTCCGACGAGCAGGATGGCGATGTCGAGATGACCGATTCAGTTTCCGATAAGAACGAGACTTTCTCGGAAACAGTCCCTACCCGGACCCTCGCCCTCATCAGGGAGGAGATGCTGCCAGGTAAGCTCCCATGGTCTTAATAAATAAAAAACAGGTCCAGTCTTGCCCAAGGCCCTTCCATTCATACTGATGTGCTCCTGCAGATACCTTGCGGCAGTACGACGAGGTCACGTCCATTCATGTCTACAGCTTGGCGCCGCATCCCATGAAGGACCTGCAGTTCCTGTCAGATGCCGCTCAGCAGGTGGTCAACATGTCCATCGAGGAAGACTTCTCCCCGGGTGCCAACAAGACATACGGCACCATCAGAAACCCCAACGCCCGCAAGAGGGAGCGTCGTGCGGGTGCTCCCGCCCCGGCGCCTGCCAAGGCACAGCCAAAGGCCCCAGTGAGGCAGGAGACCAAGCCGGTTGTCAAGGAGGAACCGAAGGCCGCTGCGACCACCACCGCGAAAAAGGTGGCCGCCAACTCCGCTCCGGGCTTGAAGCGGCAGGGCTCCTCGGGCGGCATTGGCCAGATGTTCGCCAAAGCGGCCAGCAGGCCCAAGAAGCCCGCCGCCCCCGAGAAGCCCGAGGAGGTGCCCACCCCGGCCCTGTCGGACGAGGGCGAAGACGACGACGAGCCTATGCCCGAGGCGGCCAAGCAAAAGGTGGAGGAGGACGGCAAGTCGAGGAGGGACCGGCAGGCCGAGCTCCGCCGCATGATGGACGAAAGCGACGGAGAGGAAGAGGAGGAGTCCATGTCGAAGCCCGAGAGTCCAGCGGAAGAGCCCATGGATGAAGACACGGCACCGGCCGAGCCCGAGGCTAAGGCGGCAGAGGAGGAGCCGGCCGAGGTTGTCGCTAGCACCGGCGGCGGCAGGCGACGCGGCCGGCGACGAGTCACCAAGAAGAAGCAGATCATGGACGACCAGGGCTATCTAGGTAAGTGGCTACGAAGCGGACTGGCCGCCTGACCGATACACCATCTGTTGAGAATGGTAGCCGGCATACTAACCACGAATCGTTTCTACAGTAACCATACAAGAGCCGGGCTGGGAGTCTTTCTCCGAGGAGGATGTGCCGGCGCCGAGGCCGCAGAAGGCGAAGCCCGCGGCCGCCGAGAAGGCAGCACCGGCTGGCAAGGCCAAGAAGGCGGCGCCAAAGGGCCAGGGCAACATCATGTCGTTCTTCGGCAAGAAGTGAGAGACCAGGCCTGTTGCGGCCACTATCGAACCAAGCTACTTTTTAGAGAGACCAATTGCTCTCGCAAGTCGATGATGTACTCGAAGCAGCATCAAACAGCATTTGTCGCATAGCTCCTCATGCCACTTGTCTCCAGGTTCAACGTAGTAGATGCTGGGCAGAAACATGTGTTGTGTATCTGGACTACTTGCAAGTGCGCAGCCCCCTGGCTGCTGCTTCGATTGCGACACGCCATCCATGACGACACCAAGTCTGACTGTATTGCACTGCTCTGTTTGCCCTTGACGGTCTAATCTAAGCCATCACATCATGACCAACATGCAATGAACCCCCAGCCCGCCACAAGTCGAGCAATCTGTCATTTCCTGTAGTCCGACCGTTTTTCCGGTCTTCATTCTGGTCCGATGAGTTTGGAGCATGTGCTAAGGAAAGGGGATGGGTAGCTGGACTCTCGGGGATAAAGCCCGGGTCCGAGTTCCCTTTACTCCGGCCATCCGCGGGCGCGCCTCGGACAGTTCGCTGGTGCGCGCGCCCCGCCCCCATCCATGGGATAGATAGTAAGCGGAGGAATCTGAAGTCCGGCTCGTCGCGGCGCATTTTCGTGGCACATGACGATTACGTTGCATCCATCCATCCATCCAATTTATTGATGTAGGTGCGTAGTACATCCATGCTGCGGCTACTGCACATGCATGCGAGCGGGCGAGTGCAAATCCCCCACGCGGTTATTGTCATCATCATCTTTGATGGGATGATATGCTGGCAAACAGTCAGTACCTACCCGTTTCTGCAAATTGGTTCTTTGGCAATCTTCTAGAATAAAATTCGCGCATGGTCACAGCAATCTCCCAGGGTGCTGGAATCGCAGAACACCACTACTGCCATGCAAGGGTGCGGCGCAAACGCAGGACGGAGTCTTGCACACTGTGTGTACTCTGGGTGTACTCTGAATAGAGGCGGGTTCATCATCAAATGGACGAGGCCCCTTGCTTTCCACCTTCTGGCCAGTACTTGTACACTTGCAAGAGTCAAGCAGCAGCAAGCAGCTGGAGCCCCATCATGTACAACGGCAGATGCGGACTCTGGGTAGTGACCCCAGGTAGCCTGGAGGGGAAACCGACTGGAGGGCACCGGGCAGCCAGGCAGCCCTGTGAGGACGAGGACACTGGCTGGCAAGCAAGCTGTTTCTGTCGCGTGCCGCATGGACTGGGATGCTGCTGCTGCTCCGGCTCTCGTTCGTAACTGCGAGCCTGGGAGGGTGCTTCAACGCGAGAGAGCTGGACCTGGGTTCCCGACTTTGTCCACAGGCACGAGGTACAAAGCCGACTGAGAGCTCCCTCCGAGAGCTACATTCGATGACAGGCAGACCTGGAGGGTGGGGTATCTGCTACCTAACTACCTGTACATGTAGTAGTAGTACAAGTACCCTAAGGATCGTGCGGACGCCAATGGGTGTCGTCAATTCGATCAGGGGCCCCCCTTGCCCTGGTCTCCCGCATCTCCCTCTCTCTCCACACACCGACGAAGGCAACACTACCTACTAGCCTCGTTCAATTTTTTTCTTTCCTTCTCTCCGCCTCTCCTCTTCCCAGGGCCGTGAATGACAAATTGGCAAATTGTACGTCCGATAGTGCCGAGCAACTTCCAGTGTAGGGCTGGTCGGTTCCCTCTTAGTGGCGGCTGGAACTGACTACTAATGATTGACTACATATAAGTGAGTACGGACTTTGGGCAATCCAAGGTCAATGACAAGGTCAGGAACCGGTACACGTAGGCGGTTTCAAGAATCGACGATAACGTCAAGGAGGCTATCGGCTCGCAAGGGGCAAGGAACGTTGGTCGGGGCCTTGGTTTCTCAACGGCGCCCTGGGGCTGGCCCTTGTGCTAAGATGCTTCGAGGGCTGGTCTGCTCGTCACCTCGCAGCTGGAAAGGACATGCGAAAGCCGAGCCGAAGCTGCTGCTGACACATGCGGGCTTTACTCGCCTGGTGCTCTCGCTCTCTCTCTCTCTCTCTGTGTGTGTGTGTGTGTCTCTCTCTCTCTCTCTCTCGAAGTATCCATGAGAGGTACGTGTATCAATGTATGGATTCATGGCCGGCCGACCGGATTGCACATGAATGTATGGGATGGACACCCAATTGAAAGACGAAACCTCAAGTTTGGTTTTGGTCTCGTTTCCCAGGTCATGTTTTCTGCACTTTGCTAGCAATTCGATGCATTCATTTCCGATGCCGAGACCAGCACCAGTCATTGGGAAACTGGAAATGCGCATCCAGATTGGTCAATTGACTCGGCGTCGAGAAAATGTCGGGTGCGAAGCCTTGTCGCCTGTGACGGGCCTTAGTCACTTTTTTTTTTACTTTTTTTCCCCCTTGTCAGGTAGGTGACAAAAATCAGCCTACCGCAAAACCAAAGCAACTACTTCAACGCAGTATACTACCACCGTTTCCAGGCGTAAAAAAGTAACAAAAATACAGACAAGTAGCCCTTTAAAAGGAGAATACTTCTGATAATTTTTTGTTCTTTCTTCCGGTGCTCCTGCTGGGTAGTATAGTCTGTTGAAGTAAAGGCAGGTTTCAAGGGGTACTTCTGTTTTGGCACGTTTTCGGTAGGCTGATTTTTGTCACCCACCTGCTTGTCATCCCTCCTTCGACGAAAGCTCCCGGGAATCAGGATCTAGCAAAGGCTACTACTAACCCGATGGGAGCGGTTGATGGGATTTTATTATTTTAGTGTGTGAAGACGTACTTTTACAGGGGGCCTGCGCGTCCAACCCCCCACTGTTCCAGCGACCAGCGACCACTGCCAGCACGCTACGGCCAACGAAGGGAGCCCACAAACCCACCGAAGCACGTCGTGGATTGTGGAAGCAGCTGCAGGACAGACAGAGAGGCACAAGAGGCAGCCACCAACCGATCCGTGGGAGCCAGTAGGATCGCTGCCAGGCCCCGACTCGGCTTCCCTGCCTCTCTCCACTCCCCCAGTAAAAAAGGACAAGATGGACGATAATGACACGGGCAGGCTAAAACGCACCTGGACGGACAGAGGGTGGCCCTGCTGTTGAACTTTTTTTTTTTTTTTTTTTTTTTTTGCCCTGATCCCCTCGAAGCTCCGGGGGACGGACAGAATGGGGAGGGCCAGAGAGAGAACGAGAGAATTCCAAGTGCTCACCTGCACCCGGCCACTGCTGGAGATCCAAGCAATGTACAGTCTCGCGCTCTGCCGGTTCGGTTTGTGTGTCTATCGAATCGATCAAATCAATCAGTCAGTCAGTCAGTCAATTGCTCACACATACGTCCCCTCCCCCCCCAAAGTCCATCTCCATCGGATACATTCATTTGAACCACACACACCCTCGGATCTTGCATCCTGACTCTTCTCCCTCCTCTTCTCCCTCTCTCCCTCTCTCTCTCTCTCTTCCCTCTCTTTCTTCTTCCCCATCCTCATCCAAACCAACCCCCAATAACCTAATTCCCCTCCATAGGAAAGCGCGTTTGTTTGGCGGCTGCTGTGCTGTCAAATGAACCTGCAAATAGCCTTTTCACCTTTTTCCCATGTAAGTTGGATTGCCTTTTCCCCTGCGACTCCTCTACGTGCACTGCCGGTCGAAAGTGAGAGTGCCCCGTGTCGATGCAGCCCGCATCTTTTATGCTGGGTTTCGAGTCACTCGGCTCGAAAGATGGTCGAGCCACCCTGCCCGCCGGATCGTGTGTTTGGTCGCGTGGGGTCCCCCATCTGGGGTGAATTGTCATGTCATTTTCCGACGCCACTCAACTCTCTCCTACTCCCTCCCTCACTCTATCCATCCGTTCCATGCCATGCCGTGCCATGTCGTGCCATGACAATGACATCAGGCGGTTTGGTTCGGGCCTTTGCTTTGCCCTGCTCATCTCTGCTCAGCCCTCGACCTTCGACTCTTCCAGATCGCGTACTGACTGACTGACTTTTGACGATGCGCAGTCGTCCCCCCTCCTGGCGTCTTCTAAATGCCCATCTACTCGTCCTTGTACTCGAACTTCATCCGTCAAGGATTAACAAAGTCCCTCACCCACGGCTACGCGCAATCCGTCGTAGCTGCCACCCACCCCCATGTTCTAAACTCGCAGAACCGCTCCTCCTTCGCCCGGCGTAGCAGCCAGCGCGTCGGAGGGCGCCTCGCCGGCCTCCAGCTCCAGACCGCCTTCCACAACAACGCCGCCTCGGCCTCCTCGTCCGCCCCGGCCCTCCCCCACGAGCCTCGCCACGCCGAGCGACGTGTCAGCCATGGCAACCTAGACGCCTACTTTGAGGCCCTGCAGCAGAAGCAGGAGAAGCAAGCAGAGGCCCGCGCCGCCGGCCGCGACGAAGAAGACCTCGAGAAGGAATGGACCCAGTTTCAGTTCCCCCAGCCCATTGAGTGGAAACCCAGCGCCTCCTCCGTGCTGGTCGAGTCCGGGCCCGACGCCCATGCCGCCGACGCCGAAACCGAGGCCATCCTCGAAGCCGCCAGAAATGGAGCCGACGATGCCCCCGTCGCCATCGACGCCGTGTCCGCCTTGGCCCACATCAACGCCGCCCTCGAGAAGGAGCTCGAGTCGCGCAACCTGCTGGAAGCGCTCGAGGAGAGTGCCAATTCGCCCGTCCTCGCCAGCGGAGCCCAGAGCCGCGCCTTGAGCCCCGTCCTCGGCCAGTCGAGATCGGCCAGCCCTCTCAGCATCGCCCGCAGTGCCACCCCGCCCGTGGACCCCCAGTCTCAGACCTATGCCGACCATCTCACCAAGCTCACCCAGGATGGCCGCTTCGCCGAGATCCCGGCCGTGTTCGAGGCCATGCTGGTCGCCAACGTCAAGCCCATCGCCGCTGCCTACAACGCCCTGCTCGTCGCCGCCATCAACATCCCCAATGAGAAGACCCAGATCGTGTCCAAGGCCCTGGACATCTACACCGACATGATGAGGCGCAAGGTGTTGCCCGATGGCGAGACCTACAACATCCTGGTTGGCCTGCTTGCATCGCGGTCTCTGGAGGTTTCCAGCCTCAAGACGGCCTTCGAGTCCAAGCTTGCTCGCTTTGGCGGCATGGACGAGCCCGGCAAGTTTATGTTCGCCTCCAGTGAGCTGGACTACGCCATCCTCTCGGCCGACGACCGCCTCGACCTGGCCTTGAGCCTGTTTGACTCGTCCGTCGAGTTCCGCAAGGCCAACTACTCGTCCGAGACCTACCACCAGCTCATTACGGCCTGTGCTGGTTCGGGCCGCGTCCCCGAGATGCTCCGCCTGTTCGAGCACATGGAACTGAGCGGCGCTGTGCCCTTCGCTGCGACCTTCCCCTCCATGATCACGGCCTTCTCCAACGTCGGTGACCTGGCCAGTGCAGTCGAGTGCTACAACGAGTACAAGGAACTTGCCGTCGCTCACGACAACGGCCAGTACACGCTCAGCGATCGCCTCGACTCCGAGGTCTACGCCGCCGTCATCAACGCCTATGTGGTTTCCGACCGGTTCGAGGGAGCCATGCAGTTCTACCAGAAAATCATCAAGGAGTACGACGTCCGAGCCGTCGACATCAAGGACGCCATCATCCGCGGCGGGTTCGTCAAGGCTTTCACCACCCGCGGCATCTACGACCAGGCCCTGCGATGGGCGCAAAGTGTGGAGGACGAGACGCGGATGGCCACCATGGCCGACATCGCCACCACGGCGGCTGATGCAGGCGATGCTCACACCGCTGTGGCGGCGTTCTCTCACATCGCGCCCAACTACAAGAACATTGCCACTCCGGCCATGGCTCTTATGGCTCTCTGTGTGCGGCAGACCGACGTGGCGACAGCCACCCAATACTGGCAGATACTCAGCAACCCTGAGGTGAAGGCTACGTCGGCCTTCATTGAACCCACCGCCATGTATGCTGTTGCCTTGATCGGCTCCGGCCACATTGCTGAAGGCTTGACCGAGTCCGAGATCATGTTCCAGCGCATCCGCGCCACCGGCATCGAGGCCCGGCCACAGCTGGCCGAGGAGATCGAGGAGGGCATTGAGTTCATCTCGAAATTCATGGCGGCTCGAAACATCGAGGATCCCCGAGTTGCGACCCCTCTCAGCTATGTTGCCCCGACTTTCTCTACGTCAACCTTCCAGTCCACGCCGACCGTCTCGAGCTTCGAGGACAACTTCGACCCTTATGCCCACAACACCGATTTCAAGGGCTCTTCCATCATTTCCGATGAGCTCGAGGGTGCCCACGGCCGCAAGGGCCCGAGACTCAACGAGGCCTTAACTCGGTTCCGCAACATGCGCCGCGCCGGCCGCCACCCCCGCTACATCACCTACGCCAAGATGATCTCCGCTGCTGCCCGTGAGAGCAAGATGAACCTGTGCCACGACATTCTTGCCATGGCGCGGACCGATGTCCCCCCTCCTCGCCCAGTACGCTGTTGTTCGTTATGGTTGGTCTTCGATCCTGGATGCTATGGTCGGCGCCTGCCTGACCCTCGGCGATCGCGTGCTCGCCGAGCAGTACCACCTGGAGCTCCTCCAGATTGGCGCGGCGCCTTCTGCCAACACGTTTGGCCTCTACATCACGACCTTGAAGGAGTCCACCAAGACTTTTGACGAGGCCACCGAGGCCGTCAAGATCTTCCACCGAGCCAAGGCGGAGGGCGTTGAGCCCTCCAGCTTCCTGTACAATGCGCTGATTGGCAAGCTTGGCAAGGCTCGGCGTATCGATGACTGTCTGTTCTACTTTGCCGAGATGCGTGCCCTGGGCATCAAGCCGACGAGCGTCACGTACGGCACCGTTGTCAATGCTCTCTGCCGCGTCAGCGACGAGAAGTTTGCGGAAGAGCTGTTCGACGAGATGGAAGCTATGCCCAACTACAAGGCCCGCCCCGCTCCCTACAACAGCATGATGCAGTTCTTCCTGACTACCAAGCGCGACAAGTCCAAGGTTCTGGCTTACTACGAGCGCATGATGGCGCGGGGCATCTCTCCCACTGCTCACACCTACAAGCTGCTGGTGGATACCCACGCCACTCTCGAGCCCGTCGACATGACGGCTGCCGAAGCTGTGCTCGACATGGTTCGTGCGTCCGGCCAGCGACCCGAGCCCGTCCACTACGCCTCTCTGATCCACGCCCGCGGCTGCGTGCTGCACGATCTGGAAGGCGCCAAGAAGATTTTCGACTCGGTCATGAAGGACCCGGCGGTGCCCGCGAACCCGTGCCTGTTCCAAGCCCTGTTCGAGGCCATGGTGGCCAACCACCACGTCGCCGACACCGAGGCCGTCGTGGGCGAGATGCGCCGGCGCCGCGTCGAGCTCACGCCCTACATCGCCAACACGCTGATCCACGGCTGGGCGGCCGAGAAGACGATCGACAAGGCCAAGGCGGTGTACGACAGCGTCGGGCGCGAGAAGCGCGAGCCGAGCACGTACGAGGCCATGACGCGCGCGTTCCTCGCCGTCGAGGAGCGGGAGCAGGCCAAGGGCGTCGTCAGCGAGATGCTGTCGCGCGGATATCCCAGCGCGGTGGTCAACAAGGTGCTCGAGCTGCTTGGTGGTGGCAATGGGGAAGAAGCGGCTGCTGCGTAAGCTTTCTCGCAGCTGCGGCCATCCTCCCCGAAGGTTTTTTCCTATGTTCTGGTTGTCCCAATTTTGTCCTCCATTTTCTTCTTCTACTGCGATACCCCTGAACTTTATTGACGAAAGCGTGCTTGTTGTTGCTGGGGGTCTGGCGGTTCTAGAAGAGCGGGGGACATACTTGTCGTCGAGTCATGGTGTTCTTTGATTGCTTCCTATTTTGGTCGTTGGAGTCGTGGTTTTTCTTATGTTCCCAACTCGCCCACAGATCCAGGGTGGTCAACTGTGCGGCTGATGAGCCTGGCGTTGATCGGTTGCTTGCTTGCTCTTGCATGTATCAAAAACGAACGGGGGGTTACTGGCCCGGCACGGCTGCCCGAGGAAGGATGACAGTAGGGGGAGGATTCAATTCCCCTCCCAGGTCTCACAGGGCGGCGGCGGCGGTAATATGCTGGGGGTTTCTTTTCCAGGGAAATGTGGCTGGCTAATGCAATCGGTCGGGGATGCCACCACACACGGGAAAGACATTTATATGCGCGGGTCGACGGTACGATTGATGATGATTGACCTGCGCGTGCTATAGACAAATCTCCACTCTAGATACACAAACACACCCACCACAGAATGGTCGGGGATGATGAATACCAATACATTCGCTGGACATGAAATCCAGTGGATGATATCAACCACAAGTCCTCAAGCCTTTTCGGTGTGCATTCGCTAGTGCCTTGGATGTCGGTCATGACCTGAGAACGACGCTGCCTTTGCAGATGTGACGGACCAACTGCCATCTGACACAACCCCTGCAACTCGATGGGTGGCAGGCCTGGGAATGACTTGAGATGCCATGTCCGTACATCGTAGACGTATCCGTCTTCTTGATATACTGGGTAATCAACACAGTATGAATGAAACCCATCATGCATCGTCGGTTTAGTCTCTGGTCGTCACCCTCCGCAACGGCACTCTCTCTTCCCCCTCACTCGAGCCCCAGCCGTCCCGTACCTGGTGTAACCAAACCCCATTGACGGGGGCTTTTTTTTTTGCTGTCCCGTCTGGAGCTGGCTGGCTGGCTGGCTGGAATGGCCCTCCCCCAAGTACATACTGTTTGTTACCGCTTGGCTTTTAGGCACTGATGCAGTAGAAGCAGGGGGAGGGGCCGTTGGTCTTGCATGCATCAAGCACATTGCATACAGGAGCAGCAGCTCGTGGTTCCTCCTCGACGTGGGGGGCAACTGTCTGCCTGCCTGCCTGTCTGTGTGTCTGTCTGTTCGTTCCCTACAGCTCACGCCTCGTCCCGTTCGGCCCTATTTTAGGGGGGTAGACCTTTCTATCGTACATGCCGCCGAACTAAAGATAATTTATTTATCAGCGCTCGTAGCTTTTGGTCGATTCCCGTTCCCATGGCGTGGGGCGTGGGTTCGGGACGGGGACGATGTTTGGTGACGACGTGTCACTATGTCACGTTGAATATTTTCTGGACACGGGTTTTTTCTCCAGTTAAGAGAGAGGAGGGAAGAGGAGGTGGGGGAGACGATCCTCCGCAACGCCGAGCAACCAATAAGTTGATAGGGAACAGCGATAAATCCTCACCTTACTTATGGATTAGGGTACCAGAATACAGTAGATGCGAATCCAATTCCCGTTTTGCCAGGTTGGCGCGCGCCTATCGAGATTCGCTCGGAAAGAGAAGATGGTGTTGTGCGCGGGCTTTGTTAAAGGCGTCTCTGTCTGTCTGTGACTGTCTATGGTTGAGGAAGAATTATAGGTATGGGTTTGGTCCCTGATGGATGTAGCAAAATGGCATGGTTGTCGCAGAATCGGGGGGAAGCAGCAGCAAACCATCGTGAACCTGTGCCGATGTCATTTACCGTCCGTCTTCCCTCTTGCTCGAGGTGACCCTAAACCGACGAGGAGGCTCTTCTTTTACCTACCTCTTGTCGTGTGCCTTTTCTCTATCCACAACTTCGGTCTGATGGGACCTCCGCCTCCTGTCCGAGGCGCCGAGGCGCCACCGGTGCCCCGCGTTAACGATGGAAGTGGCCAGGGAGGGCGCGGGCGGGAAGAGGCTGAGGCGCGGCGGCGGATAGGCAGAGGCGTCTTTCCTATTTGGCGTCGCGTCTTCCTCGTGTGTCTACATTGGTGTTCGACACCAGTATGACAACATGCCAGTCCAAACCCGGTATCAGAGCCGGATGCGGCCAATGTAATGACATGCCTTAAAATGTGGGCGGGCCGTAGACCAACCCGTAGATGAACGATACCCCCCCTTTTTTAACCCATCTCGTCGGGCGCCCTTTTGGTTAGAAGCAACACGGCGTCCATGCGGGGTAGCGAGTCGAGCCGGTGCTGCGACGACTGCGACACCTCGGTCGTCTTGGTGATGCCGCCGCCCCAATCCGCCAGCTCCGTCGAGGATCCGGCGTGGCTTCTGCTGCTGCAGTGGTGGTTGTGGTGGTAGTGGCTACAGCGGCTGCTGCTTCGGCTCCCACGGCCCCCCGCCTCCTCGATCCAGCTCGAGAGGGCGAAGCGGCTCGAGCCCGGTCCCGGATCCGGGGGAGAGCAGGAGGCGGCGGGCGGCGGCGGGCCCGACGCGCTTGAGATGTAGAGGATGGATTCCTCGGGCCGGAGCTTGAGGGGAGGACGGCTGCGTTCCTCTACTTGTTGTTGGCGCGGGTCCCGGCTGTCGGTTCGCATATATTTCTGATGCCGGCGTCCGCCTCGGAAGCGGCTCCGACGACGACGTTGCGGCGACAGAGGCGTGGTGTTGGAGTTGGAGAGCGATCCGGTCAGGGGGACGTGGGCCAGGCCGAGCCGGCGGCGCCAGTGGGCGATGAGGGGGTGGAGCGCGGCGAGGGACAGGGCGGCGATGCCGATGCCGACTTCGACGGTGCTCCAGAGGGCGACGTCGGTGGTTTGGACTGTGTATATATATGTGTGTCACTTGTGTGAGCGAGCGCCGATGCCGCTGGATACGGCTGAGTGCGTGTCCCTTGGAAGGGGAAGCTTGGGGGGGTCACCTACACAAGAAATCGTCTCCGTCAAGGAGGGTGGGAATATAGACCATGCGAACAACGGTGGCAATGCTGGCGCTGGAGTTTGACGGCCAGTCAGTCAGTCTTCGCTGCCGCTTACAGGAACAAGGAAGAAAAGAGAAGAAATAAAATCTTACATGGCCGCGAAGCTGGTGAGACAGGCCACCAGGACCCTGGTCCCCCTCGGCATATTGAGCGTGCGCACGACGAGGACGGGCATGAGGCCGAAGCACCAGTCGGCCAGGCAGTTGACGGCCGACACCGCATACGTCAGCGCGAGGACGACGAGGTCGCTCCAGCACCGGTCCCCCGGCGCCGCGCGGGGGGACTCCTCCCAGAAGACGCCGCGCGGCGCCGGCGCCCCGCACTGGAAGAGGACGAGGAAGAAGTAGGCCGTGCCGAAGAGGGCCGTTGACAGCATCAGCGCCCGCAGGGCCCAAACATGGCGCGCGTCGACGGCGAGGCGCAGGAGGAACTGGCCCGCCGCCTGCTTGAGGAGGCAGGTGCAGGCGATGTAGAGCAGCTCGCAGACGAACCAGAACTGTGGTTTCACGAAAGGGGAGGGGAGACGTCAGACATGATCTGTTGATCTGTGAAAACGCCGGCGGGCAGGGAGAGAGGGAGAGAGAGAATCAACCACAACAACAACACACGCAGGTTGCCTCGTGTTCTTTTTTACTTACCATCAATGCTCGCGAGTTGTCGGCTTCGCTCAGTGCGCTCTTATGCCGCCCCGTGCCGTGCTGCCAGCCCAAAAGTTGGGTGACAAGGTAACCGGTGTAAACCAGCTGAGGCGAGGCGTAACACTACCGATCAGTACTTGCCCCAGACAGAAGAGAAGAAAAGACAAAAAGAAAAGAAAAGAAAGAAAGCACAGCACAGCACGTGGCGGTCTCTTACTTACCTGAAGAACGACAAGAGAAAAATCATCCGGGCCGAAGGACTTGACCACGTGAACCCGGCAGTACACGCGGAGCCCGACGACGATCCAGCAGAGGACCAGGAAGGTCACGGCGACGGCCAGGACCTGCTCGTTTCGGTCATGCATAAGGGGACGGACGGAGAAGAAGAGGAAAGGAAAGGAAAGAAGAAGAAGCAGAAGAGGGAAAACAACCGCTCGAGGTCGAAGACATGGAGCAGCAGGAGGAAGGCCTGTGTTGTTCTTCGAATGCCGCAGCAGAGCCAAGACGCATCAGAGACGACGAGTCGGACATGACGTGACACACACACACACACACACACACACACACAGATACACATACACGTGGATGGGAGACGGGCCGCATATATCGATCTTTGGCACTGCCCATTGATTTACATTATTTACTGTCTACGGTGGATCTGAACCAAGCAGTTCCCAAAGTCTCGTAACCTGGAGATGCCTTCGCTCACTGGGGCACACCCCGTTTATTTTCCGTTGAACCTAGCGTAGCAGGTTCAGGTCAGGCCACAATTTGAGAGGCCTCTAAGGCTCTAAGCTTGGAGGGGGGAAGTGGGAAGGGTTGCGGAGACGCTACTGGCGCCAGCGCGCAAACTGAAGCCACCATGAGCCGGTACGTAGCGCCGCCATATGATAGGCAGGTATGCGCACTTGTTCTACCTGGCAGCACCATATACCTCGCAACTGAAACGTAGTGCAGACTAGCCGCCTAGCAGCATCTCGGAATGAATTGGCTATCGCGTGCTGTGTACGGAACTCGGGTTCTCGAAAACCCCAGGTCCTTGGCCTTTTCGTATGGATGTATGGGTGTGCCTGTCGCCAAACGCAGCACGCTCCACGATGATGCGACTGGACTGGACTGATGCTTTAAATGAGGTGGGGACACCACTGAACTCAGGATGTCGTTCCGGAGACGCGAGCTGAAGGACTAGCGAGGAACACGGACTGCAGATCAACCTGCCCTGTATGCTGGATTCAGGTACGCTCATGGTCCTCGGTTGGCAAACAAGCCTCATCCCATCCAAATCAGGGTATCAAGGAGATCGGCACTTGTGCAGCAAGTTTCATCGGATGCGGGTGTGGTGGCGGTAGCAGCAGTGGCCTTTCAGCATCCATAGTCATTCATGCACGCCATGGTTGCTGTGTGCGTATCCATTTTCCTCGTTTTCATGGCTGGGTTCGCTCGGCGCCAGCCCCTCGGGTCCGGCTCCTCGGGACCCTGGCACTGGGGCTCGAACCGGGTTTTTCTAATGCTTCTTCTTCTTCTTCTTCTTGGTATGTGGCTTACCGGGTCCTGGCTTGGCGTGCTCAAACTTGTTGGCGTGTTCCATGTCGAACTCGGACTTCTTCTTGCGAAACAACAGCATGGCCACACGGGCGTCCTCGATACTGGAATGATGGCCCGACTGGATCTCCATGCCCAGCACCTCCTTGGCCAGGATCCTCAGGGCCGGCTTGGGGCCGTTGCCGTACTTCTTGTACCCGGAGAAGCGCGCCGTGTCCCGGATATGGGTGACGGGGTGCGTGAGCAGCAGCACGTCCAGGTCGTGGCGCAGATCATGCCCGACCAGGATGCGGCCCTTGATGATGTCGGCCACCTCCTGCTGGACCTCGTCGAAGTCCCGGGCCTGGCCCATCTGCTTCGGGGTGATGCCGGTGATGCTGGTGCGCCAGTCCGTCACGTGCTCCCGCGGTCTCACGAAGGAGTCGTAGATCTGGCGGCCGTGGAAGTCGACCAGGCTGGCACGCGCTAGGGCGTGGTCATGGCCGTCGGGGCCCGTGCCGACCATCTCGCAGTCGAGGCCGACATACTTGCCCAGGTCGACATTGGGTGCCCTGCCCTCGTTGACGCGGGCCTTTTCCGACGTGGCGACGAGGGTGTTGCGCCTGAGGCCCAGCCCGTAGGCCTCGGCCAGGTCCTCGGGCGAGATGTCGTTGTCCTGGGCCCAGAGCGCCAAGGAAGGCCTCACGGTGGAGGAAGATCCTTTGGAGACGACGGAGGATTCTGCGTTGCCCATGGACTTGGATGGCCTGCTGCTGGGCGTCTTTGCTGCTGCTGCCGATGATGATGATGATGATGATGATAGTGATGCCTGCTTCCTCGGTTTGGAGGGCGCTAGCTGCTGCGGACCTTGGACTACTCGCCGCTTCTTGGCTTGCGAGTGGCCTGGGGTCTCTTCAGGCTTCTTCCGCTTGGTGGTGGTGGCAGCGGCAGACGGTGCAGCAGCCGAGGCGGGGGATTGAGCCTGGAGCTGTTCCTGGAGCTTTTTCCAATTGGATGAGTATTCCGGAGCCATGATCTCTGACGTCGAGAAGGGGAGGAAATCTATGAAATCAAGACGCATTCATTGTGCATGGGGGGTGCTGGTGTTTGGGTTGATGTTGTTGGCGTTTGGATTGAGTGCAGCGAAGAAAATGTTTCGATGGGATCTCGAAGTGAGGCCAGGAACGGCCTAGCCTGAAAACTGCCACTAAACTCGTAAATCCACGGGCCCAATCGCTTGTGGCCTGCCAATCGCTCTGCCAATCGCTCTGCCAATCGCTCTGCCAATCGCTCTGCCAATCGCTCTGCTAGTCGCCCACTGTCCACTGTCCACTAACCACTAACCACTAACCACTGTCAGCCTGTACCTTGATGTATGTAGCTCTAGCGGCCGTGCAACAGCCATCCAAAAGGTAGTCACAGAATTACCAAACATCCATCAATCCTTAATTGCCAACAACAAAAAGTCGGTGGCAGCGGGATTTTTCGGCATCGCATCATGAATGGCTCTTGGATCTGACCATTTCCGTCCAATGCCCTTCCCAGTCGGCAGAGCCGTCTCGAAAAGGCTCGATGTAACCCCAACGCCGCCCTAGTAACGGAGGGTGCTCACCAATCCAGAAGGTCATCTGGCCCATTCGCCTCTCTTTATCTTTCCCTCTCCCCGTCCCGTTCTTTCTTGGTCGGGGGCTGTCTGTCCCTTGGCGTCCGAGGGGCGACCGCTCCGGCATTTCCAAATCCACCATTCACGCACCCAGCCACAGATCGAGCAGAATGGGATGTCAGATGCACCAGATGCGCCAGATGGGGTTCTGCGGCACCCAGATGCCGACCGCTCGCTACCTGAGCTAGAGCAGGATGGGAGAAGAGGAGCAGCTCGCTCAACTTCGTTCATAAAGACGGGTGACCGCCGCCCTCGAGGGGAGAGAGAGAGAGAGAGAGAGAGAGACTTGCACCTGCATCATCGTCATCCTCGCCGACGAACGATCCAAGCAAAGCGACAATGCTGCCGAGCTTCTTCCATTCCCTCGCCACCGCCGCGGCGGCGGCGTTCCTGACCGGCACCGTCTCGGCCTACGCCGTGCCCCAGGCCTGCTCGGGTATCTGCACCAACGCCCACGACCCGACCATTGTCCTGCGCGGCGACGGCACCTACTTTCGCCTGTCCACCGGCGGCAAGATCGCCATCCACTCGGCGCCCTCCATCCGGGGGCCCTGGGCCTACGTCGGCGCCGCCCTGCCCGCCGGGTCCACCATCAACAAGGCGGGCCGGGACGATCTCTGGGTAGGGCTTCCTCCTTCTTTCTGCATCTCTCTCTCTCACTCTCGCTAAAAGGCTAGCCGAGATGAAACAGAAGAAAGAGGTGTTCTAGATGCAGGCTTGCTAATCGCTACGAGACATAGGCTCCCGAGGTCGTCAAGCGCGGCAACGAGTACTACATGTACTACTCGGTCAGCACGTCCGGGTCGCAAGACTCGGCCATCGGGGTCGCCACGTCGGCCGACCTGGTCTCGTGGCGCGACCACGGCTCGACGGGCATCGAGTCGGCGCGGGGCGTGGCCTACAACGCCATCGACCCGCACGTGCTCAAGCAGGCCGACGGCAGCTTCGTCATGACCTTTGGCAGCTGGTGGAAGGACCTGCACACCGTGCCCATGCAGAATCCGCCGCACCGCGTCGCCGCGGGCGCGGCCCCGAGGCAGATCGCGTACGACCCGGTCACCACCGCGGTCGAGGGCGGCTTCGTCTTCCCCTGGGCCGGCTACTTCTACCTCTTCTACTCCAAGGGCGCGTGCTGCGGCTTCGACCGGAACCGCCCCGTGCCCGGGGCCGAGTACAAGATCATGGCCTGCCGGTCCTCCAGCCCGACGGGGGGATTCGTCGACCGCAGCGGCGCCGACTGCACGCGCGGCGGTGGCACCGTCGTCTACGAGTCCTTCCAGTTCGTATACGGTCCCGGCGGCCAGGGTGTGTTTAACGACCCTGTCGAAGGCCCGGTAGGGTTTTTCCCCTTTTTCTTTCTTTCTTTCTTTCTTTCTTTCTTTCTTTCTTTCTTTCTTTCTTTCTCTCCATATCCTACTTACTTTCTCCCCGACTCCATCATCACCACCACCAATTTGCTGATTCTTGCACCGCCGTAGATTCTCTACTACCACTTCATAGACACCCGCATCGGTTTCGCGGATGGCCAGAAGCGGTTTGGATGGAACCGCATCGACTTCTCCAGCGGTTGGCCTGTCGTTTAGAAGAAGCCATCGGTTTTTGCTGGTCTCTCCGACCGTCGGGAGTGACGGGGGACTCAATTTGTAGACAGGCAACGATACCAAACACCAGATTCCGGATTCCAGGCTTCTCCTGCTCGGCATGATTTAGCGACACAATGTATTGATTTGAATGAGACTTGACCAAGGCGCGACAAGGTTGTGTGTGAGCAAAACATCCAATCTCAGTAGTTTGCACCGTTACGCCCCCAGACCAATTTGGTCATCCATCCCCCAATCAAGAAGGATATATCCTCATGCATGCAAGCTCGTCTTCTTTCCCTGGGGGGGTACAGTGCATCACTGCATGTGTGCATGTCAGCCCGTTCCAGCCGCCCGATTGGTGCGTTTACACGCACAGTCAACCCTCGGACGCGAGCCGGACCCCTAAGCCAGCCCTTGGGACTAGGTTAGATGCCGACGGCAGCCAGCAGCAGCCATCTCAGATGGTGTGACCCCGCACATCACCAATGCCATGCACATGCACATGCACATGCTGCTTGTGCCACGTTGCTGCGGCCAAGATCCCGAGTCGGTGAAACCCGCACCGGCAGCCAGCCAGCCACGTCTCGAGCAAAGCCAAGCGCCATACGCTAAAACTTCTAGCACAACCAGCCAACCGACGAACCTTGATGGCACTTTGGTCTACCATGTCACAATCAGTCGCGCCCTAGTCACTCCTCACGATCCTCTCCCTCTCTTCTTCTTCTCTCCTCTCGTCATGGTTTTGGGGATCATAATAGTCATTATATTCTTTTTCGGCTTCTATGTTCGCCTACTATCTAACGCGAGACGCTATTTTTCTTTTAGATTAAAACATTGTGTTTTTTCCTTGGGTGGATAAACACTACCACACTGGCCTGAGAAGAGAAAGCCTCAAAAGCCCACAGCAAAGCTTCTTAGTGCTTGCCGTAGTTCTCGTTCTCGAGGACGTAGCGGTAGCGGGCCTTGCCCTCCTCGAAGTCGACGATGGCCTGGTTGGCGTCCTTCATGGGCCGGGTGACGATCCAGGGCTGGATCTTCTTGTCGGCGGCCAGCTGGAGCATCTCGCGGATCTCGCGGGGCGAGCCGGTCAGGGAGCCGCCGACGCTGATGGCGCTGCCGAGCAGGGTGAAGGCGTTGATCGGGGGCAGGAGACCGCCGTCGGGGGCACTGTGCGTGTTAGCAATCTGCTCCAAGCGATTGACGGATGGAGGGACTAGAACTTACCCGACCTGGATGAAGCGGCCGCGGACCTTGAGCAGGGACATGTACTCGGCCAGGGGCATCTTGTCGCTGGAGACGGTGCAGATGATGAGGTCGAGGGTGCGGGCGTTCTTGGCGGCCCAGTCCTTGTCCTCGCCGGTGGCGATGTAGGCGTCGGCGCCGAGCTTGAGGACGTCGTCCTTCTTGTCGTTCTTGCGCGAGATGCCCACAACACGGTCGGCGCCGAGGGCCTTGGCGAAGAGGATGCCGAAGTGGCCGAGGCCGCCGACGCCGACGATGCCGACGGTCTTACCGGGCCCGCAGCCGTTGTTCTTAAGGGGCGAGTAGACGGTGACGCCGCCGCACATCATGGGGGCGGCGGCGGCCGAGTCGAGGCCCTCGGGGATCTTGAAGACCCACTTGCCGTTGGTGCGGTTGTAGTCGGCGTAGCCGCCGTACGACTTGCCCTCGTCGCCCGGGTAGACGGCGCCGTACGTCTCGATGCGCTCGCGCGGGCAGTACACCTCTTCGCCGGCGGAGCACTCGGTGCAGTCGTCCTTGCCGCAGGTGCGGCCCTGGGCGCCGACGCCGACGCGGTCGCCGACCTGGATGCCCTCGACGTTCTTGCCGACGCGGACGGCCTTGCCGACAATCTCGTGGCCGACGACGCAGGCTGGAGCATGTGTCAGCGACGACAAGACTCAGAAGGAGAAGGAGAGAAAGAGAGAAAGCTTACGGTAGGGGGTCTCGCCCCAGCCGGACTTCAGGACGTGCAGGTCGGAGCCGCAGATACCGCAGTGGGAGATCTCAATGTCGACATCGTCCTCGGTCCACTTCTTGGGTTCGTAGGAGCCCCACTCCATCTTGCCGTGGAAGGCCTCGGGGCTCTTGCCCAGCCAGCCTTCGAACTTGGGGGATTGTGCGGCCATTTTGGTGGTGGTGGTGAGTGAGTGATTAGGTTTGCGGTGATGATGGTTCGGTTCAAGAAAAGGTAAGAAGAAGAAGCACAACAGACGGTTGCTTGGTGGGGGGGTATATAGCAGAATGAGGTACTAACTCCAGAAAGGGGCGGGAGAGGGGAAGAGGGGGGAACTGCTCTTTTACTAAATACCCGTCCTGGTTATCCCCGATAAGCACATGAATCGGGATTCGGTCTTTACAGCGCGCGTGGTGGTGGTGGTGGTGGTGGTCACCAATCTAGGGTCGAATCTGTTGGAACGGGGGCTGGTAGGGGAGCATTCGACGGGGCGGCCATACGCATGCGGTTCCCATATTTGCTGCGACGCTCAACGCTCTACTACGGGGCGGCAGAAGAAGGAGGCGGATGGGTAGTCGACCTGATGGTTCGAGACTCCAGCCGCGGCGGCGCGGCGGCCTGATTGGCTGCCGAGTTGCAGACAGGAATCCGGCATATGGAGCTTGGGGAGGCGGCTCTGGCATGGACAGCTCGACTTTTGGACAACTGGCATTTTCACATTCATTCATTCATACACCGTACTTACAACAGGCCAGGTAGCATCGTTGCGGTGAACGGGCTCTACGAGCAGCAGGCGGCCCCAGGGTTTTCTCATCCAAAAGGCAGGATGGGACCCAATTTCGTCTCGGGAGTGATGGACGGCAGGCAGCCATGGCAGCCATGGCCAGCCACGGCAGTAGGGGCTTGTTTCTTTGCCCGTGAGTGCCGGGCATCCCTGTTGCTCAGTAGTAGTATGTAGTAGTAGTAGTAGTAGTAGCAGTAGTATGTAGTAGTAGAGTCCCACTTGGAGGGGCAGAGGAGAGAAACGTCACCGACCGTTCGATGGTTGAATTGAGTTTGTGTGCCGCTCCTCAGTAGCCATCCTTCTCAAATCGTTCGATGGATTGGCGCAAAAAGAGGCGGTTTCGTTTCACCTTTCCCAGTCCCGGGCAGGCCGCGGGGACCATGCCCAATGCAGGCGTCGGGCGGCGGCCCGCGGTGAAGTCTGAAGAGGATGCGGCCATTTTCCGCCTGCACGTGCCCACATCGGCCGATTATGGCGGAAAACAAAAAAAGGAAAAAGGCGACCAAGGGGAACTACTGCAGCTAAAGGGGGCGTTCGTTAGTCTCGCCTTTGCTCCCGAATCCCAACGTTTCCTGTCTTTGTCTCGTGGCAGCAGTGACGCTTGCTGTTGCTAGCTTGCCAGCCATGGGCCGGACGGAGACCCTGGACACGTTTTTGGTGGGAGGATGGGAAACGTGGTCAACCAACGGCTGTCGCAGCCGTGGTCGTGTCGTGTCGTGTCGTGCGTCGTAACCTGTATCAAGCTCCAAAGCCGCAACGGGGGGTTCCTCTTTTTTTTTTTTTCCCTTTTCTGCCAAGCATGCCCGACCATGAAAGTGGAGGTGCCTCTCGGCTTTATTTGGGTGGGAATAAGAGAGGAATCTAGAAATGTCCCGCTACAACCAGTCCACCTACATAGTCCACCTCCTTGGCTGCTTGCGCTGCTTATGTCATCCGCCAATTCCAAGGTTCCCAGCATGGTTCCTAGCATGGTTCCCAGTCCCGTCTCCAGTAAATCATACCGCAGACCGGTAGGGGCAGGGCGGGGCCAAATGATGGACATGAAGCCCCTGGTTAATGCGGCTCCCTCGCTGCGGGAGAGTGGGAGAGGGCGGCGGTGAGGTGTCTCGCCAAATACCGACAGTACAGACAGACAGACTCCTATCATGGAGATGGCGAAGGCTGGTCGCCCCCGGCCGGAGTGTTTGTTCATTCCTCAACCAAAACCCGACTCGTGGCGGTGATGATCATCATTCTCTTGTCGCTTAACCCGGCAGGCTCTTTCTCTCTCTCTCTCGCTCCTCGGCTCGGGTCTATCGGGAATAAAAGCACCTACACAAGTACGTAAATCCGCACCCGGCAGCTTGCTCGGCCCCTGACCCGACGGACAGGTAGGATGCATGTATAAGTATGTTGTAGGTAAGACAGCCGCCCGGCCAGCCACCTGCAGCTCCCCCTCCCCTCCCCCTCCCCAGGACCCTTGGCACAAAGAAGAAAGCAGTCGTTTCCGATGTTGAAATAAAGTTCGAAGAGATCCACGCGCCCGCGCCGCAGTCAATGCCAGGGTGAGATCCCGTTTTCCCACCCCCACGCACGCACCCCCTTCTTCCATCATATGAGAGATCCCGCTGTATTGTCATGTCATTTTCCCTCTTTCCCCGGATGTAACGTTCATTTCATGCTTGCATCCATCCATCCATGCAATTGTTTGGTGAAGACGCTTTGACTTGATACGTAATTACTACGTACTTTGCGAAAGATGAAAAGAAAAAAGAAGGAGAAAGAAAACCTCTGTCCGACAACGACACTCCCAGAGTCAACCTTATAACCTGCGTCTTGGCGAAAACTCTCGTATAATGAACCAAGTCCTAGCACGGTCGCGCCGCTATCGCTCTCTCTCCGCCGTCATCGTACAACCCCAAATCTTACAAGCGTTCACGGGACCGGCGTGTGTACCTCGACACAATCTGTTCCGGCTGTTTCTCCATAGCTTTGACGATGACACCATCTAGGTAGGAGATCTTGGATCAAAAGCTGTAACACGTCATTCTCGTCGCCGTCGGGAAAACTGCTCGATTGATGGTGTCGCCGAATACCTTTCCAGAGTGCCAGGACCGTATTGGCTGAGCAATAAGCACACGCCAAAGGTCAGCGAAAATGGGTAACAGAGTTTATTTTACTCTGCCACGCGCACACTGAACTGGTGCCCTCTTCGACCTTGGTATATGACTCAAGCAGAGCACGTAAGGCTAGTCCATTAAGTAGGTTCAGAGCAGACATGGGTCCATCAAGAGAGGTCGAGGGTGCTTGTTGAGTCATACCCGGACTCGACGGTGGTTCATGAAGGGGAACGACGGAGAGCTCTCTGAACCTGGAGGTCGGCGGAGCTTCTCCATTTTCCGAATGCGTCGTGGGAGTTTTGACCCAATGCCTACCCTCGCTGTAGTATACCCATAAGGGAGATGAAAAACCTCACCACTCGATCCAGGCCATCTCCCAATGAGCTTTTAAAAATGAACGTTGGTCTTACCTAAAACAGCTGTAATGACGACGTGTTCGCCGCAGGACGAACCGCCTTCCAACTGAATTGAAGATACTCGAATTCTCAGGCCCAGCCCATTGGTGCAAGGCCCTCGTTATACGGATGCAAGTTCACTTGACTTTGGAATTAGACCTGGGATATTTATGGCCCTTCGTTTCCTGGGAATCTGGGGTGAATGCAAGTGACCAACAATTTGGTTGCTAGGCATGCGTCTTTCTGACTTGTACTGAATTGAGCAATTAAATTGGATGACTTATCTTGATCTTGGGCGGAAGCGGAGAAACCACACAAACACGCCTTCAGCTGGCCTCCAGTTGTCCCAGGCAATTCCCCAAGCAACGCCATAGATAGGCTCACCGATGTTTATGGAACACACACACACACACACATATGTAGACTAGAATAGCGAACGTCATTTTCTAGGCCCCGAAGAATCAACTTCAGGCTATCAAATACAGGTTAGTCGGATACCTTGACAATACTGCAATAAATAGGTAGGGCCAGCAACAGCAAAATACCTTCTCTTACGCGGTCAGACCTGGCGCTATGACTGCCTGCTGCTGCTGCTGCTGCTGCTGCTGCTCCTGCTGCGATATCAGCAGGTACGGCCCTTGACTAAACTCGTGGTCCCCAGTCTCGATCCCCAGCGCCCGGAGCCGGGCGACCTCCTCGTCCCGCTTCTGCTCCTGGGCCGCCAGCCGGGCGGGCATGAACATCTCGCGTGGGCCCGTGGCCCTCCAGCCCCGTAGCGCCGCGGGCCCGCCCCTCGAGGTCGAGGCCGAGACCGAGGTCCCGCATCGTCTTGAGCTCGACCAGGCTGTACGCCGACGGGTCAGCGCGGTCGAACTGGAAGGGGGCGCGGAGGGACACTGGGGGGGTTGGTGATGATTCCTGCGCGATTGCACCGTTTTAGGATTTAGTGGCCTCAAAGTGTAAAGTAAAAAAGGTGTGTGTTTAGGGGGAGGGATAGTTACGTACTTGGGACTCTTTTGATGTTACTGTCGCCCGTCACCATCATTGGTTCATCAATGTGTCAGCCAGCTCATGGCTAATGAGTGCGTGGGTGGGGGTCATCCTTCAGCCATACTACAAAAGAGCGTCCTTGATCTAACTCACACGCTGGCGCTGTGAAGCATGAGCGGGTGCATCAAGATGACGTCGCCCTTTGCGCCCGTCATCTCGTGGAAGCTGCTGTCCGGCGCATCCTGGATGATGCTGTTGAAGATCGAGTGCTGGAAGGGGGGCCGGAGGGCCTCGTGCCGGGGGGTTCATCATGGGGTTGAGGCCCTCGGGGTGGTCGTACTGAGGGCGACGCGAGTATCTGGTTCAGCACCGCGAGAAACTGAAAGAAGAAGAAAAGGAAAAAGAAATACCAAGGAAGGAAACGGAAACGGAAACGGGAAGCGACTGACCAGCATCTTGCCAATTCTCCTGGGCCCCTCGTCGCAGATCCACGTCGCCCCCGCGTCCTCGCCCACGTCGCTCCAGCACGGGATCACGAGGAGGGCCTGCTCGGGACTGTCGAGGAAATGAGCAAAAAAGTCGCCGTCGACGTGCCAGTTGGTCAGCGCGCGAGGCGGGACCTTTTTCGTCCTTTTCCCCTCCTCCTCACACTCGGAGGAGGGAGTGCCAAGGTTGACGATGAACCCGTCGGTCCACATACCGCCCCCGGGCATGGCGATGCGGTCCTCGCCGCCGCAGAGCTCGCAGATGGCGGCCCAGGCGCGCGGGGCCAGGTCGCGCGCGGGCTCGACGTTGAGCTTGGCCAGGTGGCTGCGCTCCGCGCGCCAGGTCGAGCGGTCCTCGGGATCCATGCCCAGGCGCGGCCAGACGTGGCGGGTCCAGCGGTCGCAGGTCGCGGACGGGATGGCGCCCGGGACGCGGAGGAAGCCGTGCCGGAGGAAGGAGGTGACCTGGTCCCGGGTCAGGGTCTGGAAGGTTTGGTGGGTTAGGAGCTCGTCGATTTCCGAGGGGGAGGAGGGGGTGGTGGTGGTTGGTGTTGCTGACGCCATGGCTTGAGATGAATCCGTATATTGTGTTCCTTGGTGGGTTGTTGGTAACAAGTGTGGTAGGATTTATTTAGTAGGGCGATTTTATCTCAGCGTGAGAATGAGATGTAGTCGTAGGAAAAGTGAAAACAGGGTCTTGGAAGAGCCCCTGGAAAGGTGACTATATATATGTATGCACAAAATAAAACACGTGACTACCAATTCCAACACCCAAGTTGCGACCATGGCGAACCTCGAGCCGTTGGGGGGGCTCGGGGATCTCGCCAAAAACCAGTGCGGGGGTCACGGGTCCGGTCACGGCACCCCCCCTAATTGGATGCTACCGTATTCCCTGAACGTATGCTGCCAAGTCCGGGGGTGTGCGAACGTGGAGACGCCCTAGAGGTCGAGGGGGCGAGTCTGACTGTGCTATCGTACCGTTCTTTCGGCTCGTACCGGCGGGCCAGCAGAAGCAAAAGGACTCGAACCAGAGCAAATAGCCGAACCGTCATGGCTAGATGACCCCAATTAGTCGATTGAGGCTTGGCAACTCGAAAAGGCCGACAAATGACGGCGGCAGGCATGCTGTACGGCGCCGTTTGCCCGTCTACTGCAGTGGCCCGCGTCCGCTATCGTGGAGATGGGCTTGATGGTGATGCCAGCTGCAGACCCCGGGGACGAAGAGCCAACCCCGGAGTGAAGCGGATGGCCATTTTCTGCCGGCCGTGCAGGTGTCCACGTGCTGCTCCCTTTTACCGAACTCTATCATCTGCCGATCCCCTCTGGACATAACGTGCGTGCATTACGGCACTTCGCTCTAAACTGCTGCACAGCTCTCTCATGCATATACTCAGCCAGCCGTCGCCCAACATGGCTCCCGTCCGTCGACTCCTGGGCACCGCCATCTCCGCCATCGCCTGCCTCTCTTCCGCCGCCTCGGCACTCCCCGCGACGGTCTCCAACACGACCACCCACGACACCGTCTTCAACAGCCCCGTGTTGCAGCAGCAGCATTTTTTTTTCGGAGCATATGTTGCCCGGGTGGATCTCGACGCCGCCGGGGACGACTTCGAAGTCGGGGAACTGGTTCCAGTCGCGGTCGCAGCGGAGGTAGAACCCGTGGCCGTCGGGCAGCTTGGCGCCGGCGACGGTGACGAGGAGGGGGTCGATGTGCTTCGGGTCCTGCGTGCTGAAGTGGAAGACGATGGCGCTCGGGTCGATGGTGTAGCCCAGCGAGTCCGTCCAGCAGCCCTCGGTCCGTCGCGCCGGGCCGTCGGGATCGGCGCCGGCGGAGGGCAGGGAGTCGAAGCAGATGGGTCCGGGTCCATCGCACGGTCAACAGACTACATGTATGCAGTGCCTTTCTTGTCTCCCATGTTCTGGTGGTAGTAGTGGGCGGCTACAATGTGCTAGAAACCATGTATGGTTTGCACAGCATTGCCCCTCCTGCCGGCACAGTAGTTGAGCGAGTAACACCAGGTTGGTTAGTTGTCTGTACTAATTCTGGCGTTCACAAGAAATTGGAAGGGCTTTCGATCCAGCGACAGTAATAATAGAGAGCCATCATGCATGCTTAGCTAGACCCCGGACCGTGTGGCTTACACGCCATCATCTCTCATTTCTACGCTCGTCCTTCTCTACAGACCAACTGGTCCACTCTCAGTAAGGGGCAGTATATTTATGTCACATCCGCAAGCATCACAAGCATCACAAGCATCGAAATCCCCCCCCACAATGTACGCAGTCAGGTAGTCAGTCAGTCAGTCACGTAGTCAAGGCACCACTCAAGTCAAGTCGATCTCCATTTCAACATTGGAACCTTTGTTGCAAACTGACAGCCGTACATGTGATATCATTCATCTCATCCCATCCAACAATCCACCTCTCTCTCACACACACACAGCTCAACTAGCTATTCCGTTTCATTACATAATAATCGTCGTTTCGTATGTCCCGAATCCCTCGCTTTCTTTCTCTCAATCAAAATCGTTTCGCGTGTCGTATAGTAGTATTCCCTTTCCCATCCCATCATCCGTGGTGGTGTTGCATCGGGTATCGTCGCGTCATGTTGCCACATGTGACACGTGCGGTGCAACCGGATCTGATCCAACGCAGAAAAGAAAAGGAAAAAAAAGTGCAAAAGCAGAAAGAAAGAAGAAAAAAGAAACGAGAAAGAGAAAACCCCCCAAAACTCCATTTTCCTTTTTCACGCTGAGAAAAGGCGTTTTCCCCACTTACCGATTTTTCTTCTTCTTCTCTTCGTACGCAGGCATGGTCCTGTCGTTGCTGGGTATCACAAAACCTCGTCTTCGCCCTCCCTCTTTTGTTTCTCAACATTGGGAACTCCATCGCTCTGCATCATCAGCGGCCGACAGAGCTGCTGATGCTGCTCATCTTCTCGCTGACCTTGTCCCCGAAGCCGCCCATCCACTGCGGCACCTTGATGCTCATCCGGACGCGGCCTTCCACCACCATGTTGACGACCTCGATGAGCGCGAACGTGCCACTACCCAAAGCGCGGAACAGCGCCAGACTGGCCACGGACCACAGGATGAACCGGAGATAGAAGTTGTCGCCGATGCCGCTGCTGCCGTACGTCTCGCTCACCGCCATGGCCAGGATCGCATTGGCAATCATCCACGACACCACCATGTACGTGCGCACCGACTTGTAGTAGTCCTCCTGCATCTGCGCCTCGCTGAGCCCGGGCTCGGGCACCTCGACGCGGTCTCGCAGGTTGCGCAGGGCCTCGTCGTAGCCCGAGTCGATGTCGAGCTGCTCCGACGGCATCTCGAGCTCGACCTTGCCGTCCTTGCCAATGGCCCCGCCCAGATCCGTCTTCATCACGTTGTCGCCCTTGGTGCCCCACGTCACGTCGTGCGTGTTGCAGAACGCGTACACCTGCAGTGTGCAGATATAACTGGGCAGCAGCATGAAGTACTGCGCCGACGACGTGATCATGTGCCAGGGGTCCAGGTACAAGAACGACATGAGGAAGTACAGGCCCGTTGTCGAGGCCATGGAGACGATCATGTTGGTGAAGACGTTGTTGCCAATGGTCAGTTCCTGCTCCTTCTCCGTGAGCTGCTTCACCACAATGTAGATGGACGCGAAGATGGTGTAGAACATGATGATGCCGTAGACAATCATGCTGACCAAGTACAGTTTCTTGGCACCCTGCGGTCGATTGCCCAGCGAGATGATGAACTGCATGGCGATGAGCAGCACGCAGCTGTAGCGCAGTATGGTGAAGATGTACAGTCCAATCTTGTGCCCGAAAGGGTCCATCTTCGGATCGGCAATGCCACCGGCGATGAAGTAGAAGGTCAGGTAGAAGTTGGCCAGGGAGAAGTAGGTGAACAGGAGCTGCAGGAACTGGTAGAGGAACTCGATGTGGAGAAGCACCTTGCGCGCCAGCGTGTGGTCGGTGGTCCAGATCTGCTTGAAATGGACGAGCGAGTAGACGGCGGCGAAGAAGGCACCGTTCAGCCATCGACGACGCTGCGAGATGAACTCCGGGACGGTATCTGGTCGGGGCGTTAGTAAAGAGACAATAGCGTGACGGACGGCAAGAAAGAAAGAAAGAAAGAAAGAAGCAAAGCGTACCCGGAACATCGGTCTCACCAGTACATCCCTTGACGTACTTCAAGACCCATCTCTCGCTCCTCTTGGCCACGAGCTCCCAGCACAGGATACGGTCCTCGGCCAGGTACATGTTGGCCGTGAAGACGTCGGCGTGCTGGCCGTGCAGCGTCTCGCCCTTGAAGTACTGGCTGAGCGGCCCGTGCCCCGTCTCGTCGTTCTGCAGGGCATGGTAGCGATACGCACTCAAAGCACCCGGCAACACCGTTATGTAGCCGAAGACGGACTCCAAGGGCTTGTCCAGGATGTTGGACATCTTGTACTCAAAGTTCTGCGAGGCCACCAGCGGGTTCAGCAGCGACATGCCCCACTTGCCCTTCATCGCCTTGATCTCGCCACAGGCCCCGGCCACGGTCGAGTCGGTGTCGAAGGCCTTCCAGAGGTGGTACAGCGAGTTGTTACCTGGCTTGGTGCCGACGTCGAGAAGGATGCACACGTTGGGGTTCAGGGCCTTGCCGAGCGCGTTGAAGAACCAGCGATGCGAGTTCAGCTTCTTCTGGTTCTTTTCCTTGAGGCAGAAGATCAGCTGGCAGGGCACAATGCCCTTCTCGGCGCCCTTGAACTTGAGGTCCGAGTCGAGCGAGACTTGGGTCGTGTACTCGTAGACGTGGGCCTGGACGGCCTTCTGGTTGACGTAGTTCTTGGCGATGCCGTGCTGGTACACGCCCATCGCGGCCAGGGCGTCGAGCGTTCTGGGGTGGATCTTCTCGCGCCCATCCGACACAATGGCCACCACAATCTTCTGCCAGCCCGTCTCGCCCCACGTTCGCGACTTGTTGCGGCCGCAGAAATGGCTGACGTTCTTCATCACGGCATGCATGGTGCGCGTGAAGCCGATCTCGTCTTCGTTGTACATGGTGACGCAGATGAACAGCTCGGTTTCTCGGAGGGTCTTGCCGATGTTCTGTCGCAGCTTGTATCCCCTCTCGACAAAGTCGTCGGGGTCGCAAGTGACGGCCGTGTAGCGCATGTGCGTGAACTCAATCTCGTCGCGCCGGGGCAAGAAGCTGTACAGGATCGTCGGGATCTTGCACTCCAGCACCAGCTCGCCATTGATTAGCTGCACCTCCTTCTTGACGACTTGGGGGCGCGCACGCCGCGACGTTCTTGGTGGCCGTCGGGTGCCGGTCCGTAGTGCTCCACCTTGTCGTCGTAGGGCGTCTCGGGCTCGTCGTTGAGGGTGTATTGGGATTGCGTTGCATACGAATGTCGCGCATAGTGACGATCGCTTATGTCTGTGCCATCGCCAAAGACGTCGTCATCCTGGTCCAGGGGAATGTTGACGGTGGCGTCGTCTGCCGTGAAGGCGGAACCCTGGGCGGAAAACAGAGGCGCGGGTGGCAATGGCCGGCGGGGGCTCCCTCCGTATCGCGAGGAGGGGGTTCCCGGCCGAGGGCTGCCATTGATGTCGACCGGCTCGTATTGCACGCTGGAAGGAGGCGGGCGACTGTAATCGCGGCTGTAATCGTGGCTGTAGTCGGATGTGGTGGACATCCTCGACGGGGTCCAAGGTCTTGTGGGCGAGCCAGTATCGCGCGAGTGGTAGTACGAGGGCTCCGGCGGGGGGATGTGCGGAGGGTCGATTATTGAAGATCTGGTGGAATTGAACGACGGCGCGTATGAGGAGGGCGCGTACGAGCGCCTGGGTGTCGGTCGGATACTATTGGGAGTCTTGTGTGAGTGTGCGCTGCTGGAGGGTTGGTCTGGTTTCGCGGCCAAGCTGCCTTCACCACTGGGTGGCTTGCTGAGGAGTGAAGCTCTTCTAGGCGAAGGTCCTTCCGGTATGGTCGGCAGATTGTGTGCAACGTCGGCCTCGGTGGCCTGGGAAGGGCGCCGGTGCTTCTTCTGCAGCCTCACAGTCGGGGTCCGCTTGGATTTGCCGAGGATGTGCTTGCGCTTGGAAGCCTTGGAGGAGTTGTTGTTATTGCTGCTGCTGCTTTCGCCGCCAAGCGGCTCGGCAAAGGACACACACTTGGGCGTTGGAGCTTCCTCTTGCTTCCTGAGCCGGTCGAAATGCTCAGGCGTTGTGGCCGGGGCTTCTGGCGAGTTGCTGGTGCCACCTTGGACTTGCTGGCGACTTTGCGAAGCAGAGGGAGGTGGCAGGCACAACTGGGGAGGTAAGGATAGTTGGGGGATTACATACGGGCGCGACTCTGGCTGAGGCTCCTCCATGGACGTGAGCAATCTCACGCCACTGCCGGCTGTGGGTGTCTGGTCTAGGTCATCGTCGTAGTTCCCGTAGGAGTAATCCGGCGGTCGGCCGTCCATGGCAACGGTTCCTGGATCGCAGCGACGGGCGCTGCGAAGAATGCGTGGGTGTTTGCGTGGTTGCAGGTAAGTGAGCCAGAGGGGGATTTCTAGAGGCGAGTCTCAATCCGGACCAATTCCAAGAATGCGATGATGATGATGAAAGCTCGCTGGACCGATCCAAGAATTGGTTGGGCGGGCGCTGGGCTGCGATTAAGGTGGAATTGGGTGTGGGTATCGCAAAGATTCCGAACCGGCTCAGCTGTACCGCAAATGTCGCGAGGTTGGTCGGTACGGTACATGCAAGCAATTGGAACGGGGAATTGATGAATGGGGCGGTGGGAAAGGAAAACAACAGACTAGAAGTTGAAGAGGATGACGAAGCTGTACGGTAGTTGAATGGATGGGTATTCGATGCAGAGGAGGGGGAAAATAACCAACGTGGTTGTTTCCCCGATCAATTGATGCTGGATGTCCCTTTCTCCAAAGCAGGCAGATGCAAGGTACACAGAATGGATGTCGATGCGTTTCGGCGGGGAGGGGATGGAGAGAGATGGAGAGCGGGTGCGAGGTGGACAGACGATTGTTGACCCGCCCGCCTGTTTTCTCGGGGGGCCGCGGGTTGGCGGGACAACCCTCACCCGGCGCGTAACGTCGAGACGTAAGATTCAAGGAAAAAAAGAGTCTGTCTGGTGTGACCAACTTTAGGTGCATGTACCTAGGTTGGTTAGTGCCCGTCACCAACCGCGCGCCAGTGCCTGGTTGGCAGGTTGGCTGGTGCCTGGTTTCTCTGCTGCGCCTCGCCTCCATCCGTCAATCATTTGGACAATCCAGCACTTCATTCTCGTGGTGCCTGGGACTTGGGTAGGAGAAGTAAGTAAGTAGGTACAGGTAGGTATCTTATTAATTAATCGGGCAAATCCATCCATTGATGCACTCACTCACTTGTGCCTAGATGCCCCTCCGCCCTCTTAGCTCTTTCGATGCTGATCTGATTTCCCCGTCCCTGATCGATTGAAGTCTATTGGCCGCCCGCAGATCAGGCCAGATGTCTTGCAGAATAGGCGGCCGATAGTGAGTCTCCTCGGCTCCTCCTCTGCTCCTCCTCCAGCCCCTACGGCCCCAAGTCCCCAAGTGCACCCCCCCCACTTTGAGCGCTGTAGTAAGGCAGTAACCAACCTGGCCGGCCTCCTGGTTGCTCTAGCAAAGCAGCAAAGCGGACATCCTCCAAAATTCGTCGATGCAAACCTACGATGCTCCCCTTCTTTCGTGTCCCCCGACCCCATCTTTGCCTGCCTATGCAAACACATCACCACGGTGCAAAGCCTTGATTCGTTCCATTGTCCTATGTCTGGGTACATGGAAGCGCTCCTCTATCCGCAATGCCTCGCACCGCTATTTCGTGCATTGCAACAAATTTCGTGCATTCAGGTTTCGTGGCGTCCTCGTGCAGATACCCACCTCCGAAATGGGGATTCTCTGCAACGCCAGCCCCAATCGAGCGAGAGAGCGGTGATGGGTTTCCTGTATCGCGTCTTCGATCGGGAGAGATACGGGTACACAGCTTTCTTCTCCGTGTGGTTCTCATCTAGACAGCACCAATCAGCGTACCTACATGCCTACATGCCTACATATTCATTCCAAACCCTCTTTGGTCGCGAGGGTCAATGCCCAAGTCGCTCGGTCGCCCGTGCCTGGAGAAGCACTCACTTTAGACATCACCAACCTCCCATGTCCAAACCCTTGAAGCCTATCGGGTATCCCTTTGCACAGAGGATATCTTCAAGGCAATAATCATTGGCTCGGTCTTAATAGAGTAAAGAGCCAAGATGCTAGCTGTTGAAGGCGTCCCCGCTCACCTCCTACAAACAACATGAACATAGCCCGTAAACCAGCTGCCCAATGGGTATGCAATCAAGCACGAGATCTCGACTTGACTCCAGGTAATAATACCCTAGCGTCTCATAATCAGTTGAATGTGTCACTGAGCCAAAAGCCCACGGCCAACTGATAGACTCAATCGGTACATTGGCATATATGTCTTATCAGAGCCAACTCAATCCAAGGAAAACCACAGTTCAACCACGACTTTGAGATGTATTACCATTAAGCTCTATGTATTTACTCATACTGAATGTATATGCGCCCTGGTCCTCCCTATGTACTTCGTCATTCGTCATGCTGGTCTCACAAACCAACCAAGCACAGAAACAGTGTAGCAAGCAGATCGAACCCGAACCGAGATCAGTCATCGTACACACTCCCCTTGCTCCACTTACTCGCCGCCCGGATCCGCCGCCCAAAGACATAAAACACAAACGGCACCGGCACCAGCGCACAAGCGAACCCGCCAAAGATGCTCTGCCCCGGCCCGACCCCGACGGTATGGTACAGCGGCCCCACGACGAGCGGGAACGCCGCGGCGAAACAGCTCCGCAGGAACGTATTGGCCGCGACCGCGCTCGCCGCGTACGCCTGGAACGTGTCCACCAAGTAATTGAGCGCGGCCTGGAAGATGGTGTTGAACCCCGTGCCCGCCAGGTACAGCCCCACGACCGGCACGACCCAGTGGCAGCCCGTCGCCGGCTCGGCCGTCCACCCCGTCAGGAACAGCGACGACGCGAACAGCACCGAGCCCAGCATCATGGGCGGCAGCCGGCGCTCCGGCACGGCGCGGCGCCCGTTGGCCCGGTAGGCGCGGTTGTACCGCAGCTGGTTCAAGACATTAATCACGGCGCCCGTCACGGACCCCAGCAGGATGGCCAGGAAGGGCAGCTCGCTCCGGAAGGCCGGCCAGCCCCGCAGCTCCCCGAAGATGTACGGGATCGCGCCGAGCTGCATGTAGAGGATGCCGTAGCA
The DNA here is from genome assembly GCF_038362705.1 of Apiospora aurea. NCBI lineage: Eukaryota > Fungi > Ascomycota > Sordariomycetes > Amphisphaeriales > Apiosporaceae > Apiospora > Apiospora aurea. The sequence goes on from NW_027117391.1 coordinate 73,211, forward strand.
GAAGCTCGCGTAGAGCGCCACCAACAAGCAGATGGGCGTGCCCAGCAGCTGCGGCGGCCTGACCAAAAACTTGCGCGCCAGCTCCGCGACGCTCACGTCCCACTCCTCGAACTTGGCGTGCAGGGCCCAGTTGCCCGTCTCGAGCCGCAGGCGGCGCGCCTTGACCACGAGCAGCCGGGGCGGGTAGGACTCGTCGACGAAGACGAGCGCCGTCAGCAGCACGACGGCCTGCAGGATGCCCGTCAGGTACTGCGTCCAGCGCCAGCCGAGGTAGGGCACCTCGACGACGGCGGCCGAGACGATGGGGCCCAAGGTCGGCCCTCCCACTACGGCCATGGCGTAGCCGGCCATGGCGATGCCGCGGTAGTCCGGAGTAAAGAGGTCGCCCAGGACGCCGCCCGTGTTGGTGACGGGGGCCGAGGCGAAGAAGGCGCCGAAGAAGCGCGTCAGCATCAGGGTCTGCAGGTCCTTGGCGACGGCGGAGCCGAAGGAAAAACAAATAGCAACGAACATGGGCGTCAGCACGGCGATGCGGCGGCCGTAGACCTCGGACAGCGGCGCCCACACCAACGGGCCCAAGCCGAAGCCCAGCAGGAACAGCGAAGACCCCAGCACGGCGACCTGCCGGCCCACGCCGAACTCGCGGGCGACCTCGGCGGTGCCGGCCGAGAAGGAGGACGAGGCCCAGGTGGCGGTCATGGTGACGAGGCCGTAGAGCAGGGTGGTGCTGACCTTCTTGTGGGTGCTCCAGTTGAGGGGGTGGTAGGGGTCGGCGGGCCCGTCAAAGTCGACGAGCTGGTCCGTCGTCGTCTTCTGGCGGGCCAGCGGGTGGGTGAAGGTCGGGACCCCGCGCGAGCGGATCCGGGCGACGACCGAGTCGGCGCGCGTGGCCGTCCGGCGCAGGGCCAGCCGCTGCAGGCCGCCGCCGTCGGCGCTCCGGCCCGTCGCCAGCACGGCGGCGGCGTCGTCGTCGAGGCGGTCGCACTCGCACCAGCGGTGGCCATCGTGCTCCTGCTTGGTGACGGGGCAGCTGGCGGTGCTGGCGTTTCGTCGGAGACGCGACTCGGGCCGGGACTCGAGGGTCGTCGACTGGCTGTCGTCGCTGTCTTCGGGATTGATCACAGCCATGGCCTCAATGGAATGGATGTGTGGATCGGATTCGTCAAGGCCCAACACGCCGGATTTGTCAATTCAAGCAGCATCTGGGGAGCGGGCAAGTTGGCAAGGCAATCAATTGGGCATATTGGCTGTCTACAAGAAAGCGATGACTGGCAACCTACGTACAGACTTGCCTCTTCGGGGGCGTGTCGCATTGCGATCCATCCATACTGTCTGTCTTGACGTAGCCGGCGTTGGTCGGCTATGGATTGGCTGATGACGTAGTGCATGACCCAACCCAAGAATCCCTCGCGACCGCTAAAACGGAAGGCCTTGATTTTAGTGCGTGGGACGCAAACGCCGGAGCCGTGGTCGGCAATTGCAATCCATCCTTCATGATGGATACAGCCTTCTTTTATCGATTAGCAGTCGAGTCGGTGGACAGATAGGTCCTCGGCTCGCGAGAACTTGAGAAGAAAACGCGCGGGTTTTCGGTCAGCACTTGGTTCTTTTTGAGCAATGTGAAACCGGAGAAATCGCCGGCCCCTGGCAAACTGTGGCCTGGTTGGCCAATTGGGGGTTCGCCCTCCAAAGCTTCCTTTTTTTTTTTTTATTATATATAACTTCCCTTATCCTGCCATCAATGTCAATGGGTTCCAAGGTTGTCCATCGCAGACAAGGCCGATGCTGATGTGCTCCTGTCAACGGTCGCATCGCTTGCACGTTGGCATCTGTGATATGTGACCGCCATGTGCCGTCTCGTCGGTTCTCTTGTATCCCACGCCAGCCGGGACAGTCCGTCATTCTCCATGGCAATCCCTTGGCCAAATGCCACCCAAGCCCTCTGCCATTCGCAGAATCGTCCAAGATCTGCACGTCCCCCTAGCGATACGAAGGATCTGTCTGTCCATCTTTCCCGATTCTGTGCGTATTGCTGGAGGCCGGAGGCTCGAGGGCAGTTCCAGAAGAAGTCTGGGTTTCATTTCCGATGCAGCGTCGCATCGCAAAGGTCGAAACCAGCCCTGGCAGTTGCCGCTTGCAGCTTGCATCCCGACATGATATCGGAGTTCTGACATGGGTGACAGCAAGCCAAACAGGATGATGTGCAGATGGATGAACCAAGCAACGAGATAGAATACATACATACCTACCTACTGTACCAAGTAATCAAATAAAACAAGTCAAGCAAGCAGACCGGGTTGGTTGCCCTCACACCCTGCGCGCGATTGTCATTCCCGTTTGGTGTCACCAGGTCCGAGGACGCGGTGGAGCACGTTATTGAGATCCTGGCATCTGCTGCGTCAAAAGAAAAACGAAAAGACTTTGTTGGGTAATTTGCTTGGCTGACCGCCAGCCAGCAGCCAGCAGCCAGCCCTTGGAACCACCGTTGATCGTATCTACTGCTGCTGCATCCAGCCTGGACTCTCTTCGATCTACATCTGCCCATCGTACCATCCACTCTTCCCCTCCCCAAGAAGAGAAGCATCTGAGTCTGTCTTCCTTTTGCCGTCGTCTCAGGGCCAGATGGCCCAGGCATGTTTCGTAGCATAGCCGTCCATTGGGGGATCGACCATTGCTACCACTGCTGCCGCCTCGAACTCAAAACATTGTTTCGACCCTTTTGGTCGTGTTCGATGAGCTGAATACTCCATTGGGTAAAACGTCTTCGGGCCTCTTCCCGCCCATTGAGCCTAGCAGCAGGCCTACATACATACGTTAGCAAAGTCGCACCGGGTTCACCCTCGTTACCCATCCTTCTGCGACTCGGGCAACGTGGGATTGGGGATCTCGTTGGAACTGTCTGGGATCCTAGCTCGAGAGGGGGGGTGCAAAGGTGCTCCAAGCTCCCCAAAGCCCACTGCAAGAGTACCGATCTGGGCTGTTGAGGGGGGGCCCTGGCTTGCTGACAGCGGATGGGAGTGGGCTACTGTTTCAGCGTTCCAGAACTTATCACCTTGTCGGTCCACCGGGCAAAGAGCAGAGAGAGACCCTGGGCAGTACCTGGGCCCTGTCTAAAGTCGACTCCAAGGTTGCACCGGCCAAACGGTCGAGCTATCACATCATCTGTTCAATCTCTGGCCTGACCTGGTTACCGTTGCTTGTGACCTCGCAGTTGAGACTGAACAGATGCACCTACGTCGCGATGCATGCAAGTCGAGGGTTCCCTCGTGTTTGGTTTGCCCACGGGAGAAAAAGAAAGTTCCAAATGCAACGGCGCCCGATTGTAGGTTACACGTAGAGTTACTACTTTGCTTCTTCTCGTGCCCCCCTCCGGAGCTGCTTCCGGTCCTGTCCAGACCATGCCCTGAAATCACCACGCTCGGCCCCTACTCGACCCGGCAGACGGCAATAAGTCGCTGGTTGGGAATGGGGCGGGGCAGGTCGGGGTAGCGGCAGAAGTAAAATGAAATAGAAAATAAAAAATTTGATAACGAGCTTCCCCAGCTTCAGGTTGTGCCCACACGGCAGGTTTGTTTCATTGTCCTGCTCCGGTAACTGCTCGGGAAAGTCCCTCACTGACTCGCTCACCACTTTCCCTCACGCCTCACGGACAGAAGCAAAGAAAATCATCTCATGGCCAGGATGCACGTAATCAAATAAAGCAGTTCGTTCGAATTACGCCATGGGAACCACACACCCCAAGGCGGTCAATTGGAGAAACGGGGGTTCCTGTCATCTCTCTAGCTATCCATCACACACACACACACTCTCTCTCTCTCCAAACAGAGCTGTCAACTTGACTCAAAAAGCCTGGTGTTAAGACTGCCCCGTTATAGCTTCATGGGTGATTGTCCATGGGTTGCACAGGCAAGGGGGAAGATGCCGCGCGCATTCTTTGCTCCCAGCAATCTGGTTCTCTCCCCTCTCGTCAACCTGCCATCCTTGGGCACACCAAGCAGCCACAACGCTGCCCTGCGGCAAGTTCTGCCGTGCCATCGGGGAGATACAGAGAGAGCGTGTGTCTGTGTGCATCTGTGTTCTTCCTCATATCTGACAGATCCTTTCGGATGTCTCCACAGTCGGTGCTCCCTACTGCTTGCAGAGTAGCGGCCGTGATGGGCCTCGTCCCCTGTCCGCCAAGCACACCTTCTTTTGGTGTCTCGCCATGTTGTGTTCATAGCTAAGTCCCTCTCTCACTCACTCGGCAGCTAACTCTAGCATTGCATGCATGCTCTTCGTTCCCTTATTAGTAGGACGTGCCGTCCACCACCCAGGACCTGCTTTCTGGGCCTCGAAGAACGTGTGGTTTTGACAACAGATGTGAAGAAGAAGACGAAGGCATCTTCTCCCCTCCCCTTCACTGGCCGCCCCCAACGTCCTCCCGGACCCGCGCGCCCCTTTTTTTCGATTCCGCATGAACCCCCGTGTGGCCAGGTGCCGCCGCCTTATTCCTCCTGCCTTGCCGACTGTTTGGTATATGTCACATCTACGTACTGCGACTTCGACGACGACGACGACCACAGCACCCGTATAGGCGCCAGGAGCCACTTGCATACCAAAACGCCGCCATGGTCGGCGCCGCCGCCATTCCCCAGCTTCCGCCGAATGTCGATGACTACCGCCTCATCGACCTGTTCGGCAAGGGCTCCTACGACAACCTGGGCGAACCGAAGCCGTGGTCCAACGACGCGGACACGCTCAAGATCCTGACGATCCTTTTCATGGTACGCATCCATGGCAAGCCGGGATCGACCGAACCGACGGGCTTTGTATAATCCAGGCAACTGACCTTGTTTGTGCACCGTAGGCATTGTCGTGGGCGTTTGTTACTTTCCGGTTGTATGTCAGATTACGCACGGTGCGCTCAGCAGGCTGGGATGATTTCTTCGTCTTTCTGTATCTTGTAAGTTCCTCCAAGCTTACGGTTTACATATCTGGCACGGGCTTTTCTCACGACATATACCACACAGATTGCGGGTTCGGTAGGATCCATCTCGTTTATAGTCTGTACGTATCCGTGGCACTCCAACTCCACCCACCGTTACCAGCGACAGAACGAGTCCTCGGACTAACACCCAGCTTCCCACAGCCCTCGACTACGGCGCCGGCCAGCACATGATCCTCCTGACCATGGGCGACCTCAAGACGTTCCTGATCCTGTTCTACCTGATGAACGGCTTCTTCAACCTGGGCTCGGCCTGCATCAAGCTCTCGCTGCTGTTCCAGTACCTGCGCATCTTCCCGCGCGACACCTGGATCTGGCGCGCCACCGTCTGCGTCGCCGTCGCCGTCGCCATCTGGGGTTTCACCTTTAGCTTCATGGCCTTCTTCCCCTGCTCCCACGGGCCCCAGTTCAACCCGCTCGGCAAGGAGCGCGGCACCACCTGCTGGGCCTACGGCTCCAACGACGCCAACATCTTCACCATGACCTTCAACGCGCACACGGTCATGAACATGCTCTTCGACCTCATCATCCTCGTCTTGCCGTTCCAGCTCTACATGAACAAGACCATGACCGACAAGATGCGGCTGGGCCTCCTCGCGCTCTTGTTCATGGGTGCTCTGTAAGTGACCGCCCACGCCTCTTCTTTCTTTCTTTCTTCTTTTTCTAGAAACTGCACATACACGAAGAAACATGTGTTTGGCCCCTACTTCGTTCGGCTGAGCTAACCTCCACCGCAGTGTCAACTTCCTCTCCATCTGGCGCCTCCAGACCATCTTCGAGCACAAGACGGGCTGGTACCCGACCCACGACCCGACGTGGTACGGGCCCATCAGCATCCTGCTCGGCGTCCTCGAGATCAACGTGGCCTCCATCTGCGCCTCGGTCCCCATCTTCTGGCCCGTCGTCGCCCCCTACCTCGGCAGCATCTTCGTCACGCACGAGGTCAGCGTCCAGGTGGTCGAGTACCGCGACCTCGAGAGCCCCGCCGCCGGTGGCCACAACCATCATCCCGGTAGCGGGGGAACAAGCAGCAGCTGCTGCACCACCAGCGGAGCGATTCCGAGATCCGGCTCAACGCCCTGCCGTTCCCCGCCGACCGGAAGAACGACCATCATCACGGGGGTGGTGAGGGAGGAGAGGAAACGGCGAGGATCGTGGCGCCGCCCGTCGTGGGCGCGGACGGGGCCCGCGTCGACCGCTGGTTCGACGACGAGTTCGCCGGGTACCAGGGCGGCGGGGGCAACACGACGGGTGGGGGCGGCGCGGGGGGGCCGCTGTCCAAGGGCCACGCGCGGGTGGGGTCGTCGCAGAGCCGGGTGCGGAGCGACAGCGTGCGGCGGAAGGACAAGTGGTACCAGATATAATACGAATGACTAATTGAGTATATGGTGCGTCCGGGGCTTTATCAAACGTGCTGCTGAAAACCCAATCGCGACTGTAGTTTCAGCAACTCCCTGTTCTTGGTGGTTGAATACGCTGCACGTAAGCACGAATCCATGTGATGAATTGGCTAATCAGGTGTAACGAGTCGCATTTAGTGTTTCTGGGCTTAGGCAGATCAGATGCGACGGAAATGAGGAATTCTGATTGGCCGGCAACGCAAAGAAGCATGTATACTCGCGGAAGGCCCTCTTGGACCACCATGGCCCTCCAAACACTGGTGGATTTCGTCCACGCGGGCTGGCATTCCGACATGTACAAGAGGGTTCTTCTGCTGGCTTTGGATATCGCATCGGCACTTCCGAGAGCATGGTCAGACTAAACACCCGGCGTGCGTCCCGGATATTGCGGGAGTGGACAAGGACAAGGTCTTCAACCCGGCAGAGCCATACCTGGAAATCCCCGGCGTCAAGGTTGATACCCTGCTGTCCTGGAAATACCACGTCGAACACATTTATGCAAAGGCTAGCAAGACGTTGCGCAAGTTGAAATGCATTTCGGGCTGGACCTGGGGAGGCGAGTCTGAAACAGATGCGTACACTCTACTCTACATTGTCTACATACGCTCTATCATCAGCTACGCCTCGCCCGCCTGGTTCTTTCTCCGGGACTACAAAATGCACTACCCCAGCTGGCTTCTGGCGCCCTACTTGTGCCACAAGAAGCTGAGCATCACCAAGGCGCTGGCGAAGGAGCTGGACAAGCTCGAATACAAAAGTCTCCGCGAGCTATCGTCCTCGTTCAAAGGGACGTGCGCCGACGGTCGTCCCATCGACCAGTCGCTTGCCTTCACCTGCAAGCAGGTCGCCCGGGAAATGACCGGCCTCGGCTTCCGCTGCAAGACCCTCAACTTCACCACGCTCTACTCAGACGCCTTGTGCGTGACTGCGCACGTTGGGAAAATTCCTGGAACTGCGGAAAAGTCGTTACTAGGGCGACCTTTGGAACAAACTGCTGTAAATTCAAAGACTAACAAAATACTTTAAGTGGCCCAGGCCTGGCTCGATAAAGTCGCCTTGGAATATCCCGACTACGCGCCAGTCTTGCACGCAATGTTGGAGGAGCAAGATATCGCACGGCAGAGAGCGTTCGGATGGTATATTGAGTGCTAAAGTGCTGTCTAAAGGAAAGAAAGAAAGGATAAAAGAGAAAGGTGCTACCGTGTTAATAAATATATAAATGAAATGTTTTACGTAGCGCGCTAAGCGCGTTAAGGGGCGACCTTTTATTTTTATCCTTTTGCGATATACCCCTTAATTAACTTACTAAGCAAATTAATTATTTACGTAGGTAAAATTAAAGCTATTATAAACTAATAATCGTAGGGTAAAAATACCCTAGTAATTATTATTTAAAAAATAAAAGTTTTAGCTTATTAAGGTAAATATAATATATTTCGCTCGTAATAATTATTAATATAAATAATAAGTATAGCTTTAAATAAATAATTAATTACCTCGTAACGTGTTATAAAATATTTTTAAGCGTAGTTAATTAGCCTAGCCTTTTTTTTTTCATACTTTTATTATTGCGTATATAAATCCTTATATTACGTTTCGTTTACGAACGCTTATTAATTACGAAATAATTTATAATTATTACTTTAAACTTATTTTATAAAAACTTTTATACCGTTCGATCTATTATATCTGCCGGTAAATCGATGTTACGCGCTTAGACGGCTTTACGATACTAATTTTAATATATAAAGTTATAAACTTTACCTTTAATTTATACGCTATTAGTGCTAGCGGAGGAGGAGACGGTGATGAACCTCCTCGTGGCTCTATTAAGCTGTTTTATAAGCATAAGGATAATAACGAGATATTTTCTTTTTTAAAGGATTTTAAATAAGCTATTATTATAAGCCGCGCTTAATATAAAAAGGATATTAAGAGAAAAGCTCGATATAAAGTTAAACGTACTAAGCGCGTTTCGTAGCTTAATTAGTTTTCCGTTAAATATATTAAGTATATTAAATAATTTATCGCTTTATTTATTACTACTATTAAGGACCCCGCGGTTTCGCCTTTTAAGTTTATTACCGAGCCCTTCGTTACGCCCGCTAAACCCGTTAATAAACCCGTTACCACTATTAAGGAGCCCGTTGTTACGCCTGTTAAACTTATCGCTAAGCTCGCTAATAAGCCCGTAAGCTTTATTACTAAGCCCGCTAAGCTTTTTAAATTACGTGTTAAGCTCGTCGCTATAAGCGATAACTAGCGCTAAGCTATTATGGTTTTTTTAAATGCCGTCGTCGCGCGCGGTAAGTTTTTTATTAGCGCTAGCTCGCTTATATAATTAAACACGTCGACTTTTACTAGCTATTAAGCCCCTCGAGGCTCTTCGAGTAAGAGTTATAAATTTATTTAGCCTAATAAAATACGCCGTAATACGTATATAAACTGTTTACGCTTAATACTCTTTAATACTGTAAAAATTTCCCGTTACCGTAAAACCCTCGGTTTTAATATTATTATTATTAATAGTACGCCGTATGCCGAAGGCCTCCGGTATATCTACCTAGTTCCTCGTGTAATAAACCGTGCCGAAGCTGGATTAAAAATATACGCTGTCAATATCGTAAAATCTACTTTACGTGCTCGACGTTACCATGCTGGTTTTTACTTATTAGCTTAGTGACCCTTGCTTTAGGGCCTAAAGAGAGATTATTTAGGTTCGGGTGGTTCCCTAATTTTTATTGTTAACTTATATAGCGGCAGTCGACCGGTCCGTAGAAGCTACTTTGCGATAACTTTCGCCGTATCTTTTTTTATAGTAAGCGCCGCTAGATCGCGACGAGTTCGCAGCGGATTAGGTACTAGCTGTTTTGTTAGCTGTTCTTGTCTTCTTTCGAAGTCTTTGTAGTATAGGATCAGGTGTTCGGCTGTCTCCCGTCCTTCACCGTAGTTGTATAGCGGCGTCGGGACGTTTAGAACCCGATAGGTGAACAGGAACGACTTGAGCCCTATTCTTTTAGTACGTGCTTATATTAAGACCGATGTTTCGTGCTTAAGCATATCGTCGTAACGACGGCACGCTCCCTAGTTTAGCGGCGACTTTATAGTTAGTTCGCGGCGGCCTCGTGTCGGAGTAACGGTATGGAATTATTTTTGTTCCTATTTCTTTTTAAGCGTTTGTTCGACCGTTTGACTATTTAGTTATTGTTTGGCTGACGTTAGTTGAGCGTCGCTTAGTTATGGAGTTGTGGGGGCTTCGCTAGTGGCTCTTTGGGGTTTCTTTTGTCTTTTTCTCTTTGCGCTACGTTTTTTATTGATGATCTCTGCCGTTTTTATATAGGCGCCGCGTAGAAGTTGTAGTTTCCCGGTAGTTTTCGTGCGTATTTCGAAGCTAGCTGCCCTCGCACTTAAATAGAGGTTAAGGGGGGAACTGCCGCTTTAGTCTCTAAATAGTATTAGGGGGTCGCCTTATATGCCCCTGTTACGGTCCGGAGATAGGAGTTTTGGACTATTATAAGGCTAAGGGCTGGCCTTTTTTCGGTATTGCTTACTCTATATTAAGCCGACGCTCCGTACGCGAGTACGCTGCGTATTATTTTTATATAAAGCTCCTTTGCTTTTCGTACCGAATATCCCCAAGCTAACGCTGCGAGCTTGGTAAGAGTTAATGTTTAAGTTATTATTTTCGTTTTGATTTTTAAGATGTAGTCCTTCCATTATAGTTTCCGATAAAGCTAAACGCCGAGGAATCTCGTAAAGGTTACCGGCGTTATAGTAGCGTTTCCGAGGCGTACCTATAGTGTATAGGCTTTTTGCGTTTTAGTAAAATGAATAAGCTCGCTCTTTTTAGGTTTGAACTCTATCCTTCTTGTGCGTGCCTAGCGGTTATAAGTTTTTTAGGCTCTTTTTAGGTTTCGGTAATTCGTAACGTGGTTTGGTTTTACGGTAATAAGATTCGTATTATCCGCGAATCCGACGATAATAAGCTGTTCGTGCGCTTTTAGCTCCTCGTATAGTGTAGCGATATAGAGAATAAAGAGGATTGGTAATAGCGGGGAGTTTTGCGGAATACTAGCGCGGAGCTGGATTCTCCTTGACGACTTGCCGTCGAAATGAAGGTGGACCGATCTGTTCGTAATAAAGCTCTCGACCTATCGGCAGACCCAATCCGGCAGTCCTTTCTCGCGGAATGTAGTAATTAGTCTTTTATGGTTAATTGTATCGAAAGCGCCTTTAATATCGAACTGGAAGAGGGAAGCGACGCCCTTTTATTACTACGTTGTACGGACGACGTCGGTAATTAATCGAATAGTTAACTCGGTAGACCGCTGCGTCCGGTTCTCTATTTGGCCTTTAGGTAGAAGCGAGTACTCCTCGGCTATTCCGGTAATTCGCCGGTTTATAGCTGTTTTTATTATTTTTCCGACCGTATTGAGTAATAAAATAGGTCTCTATTTATTAGGTGTTTATTTTTCGGTTACTGTTTTATTTAGCTTTGGGATCACGATAACCTTTGCCGTACGGAAACGTTTAGGGAAGTAGGCAAGCCGGAAGCTCGCTGTCGCTAAGCCGGCTAACGTCCGGAAAAGGGGTTCCCCATACGCTTTAAGGAAACCAGGAGGTAAAAGGTTTTCCCCTGGAGCCTTCCAGGGTCCCGTCTATTTAATAATATTTCTTATCTCTTCAGCCGTTACCTCTGCCTCGACAGGGGTAAGGCTAGGGGCGTGGTTCGGTACGGTATTTAAGTCCGTAAGGTCGGCTTCTGGGTTAAGGAAGAACCTTTTCGAAAAGAGCGTAGCTTTTTCGTCGTGGTTTCGCGCCTCGTTAATAGCTTTTTGCTACGTCGTAATTTTGGGATTCCCGCTATTTATAGTGGCGTCCAGCTCCGTAGTCGGGCCTATTGTTCGAGCGATTAAAGTGTTTTAGAATCGTGGGAGGCAACGGCGACTACGTGGCGCTAGCTTTTCGTTTTCGCTATTTAAACGATTCTCTTTAGGTTCGTCTTCGACTCGGTGTATTGGTTTTAAATATATTGCGAGGGTATCGCGAGATAGGCTCGGTATCGTTATTTTGTTATAGTCTACGCTTTTTGGACCTCCGGTAACTATTAAGGCGTACCTTTACTAATATAGGGGGTTTTTTTTGGGGCTGCTATGTCGGTAATTTTTCGTAGGTTGTTTATAAAGTTATCGATAGCTTGATTTAGTTTTTTCGGGCTTATTAGCTCGGCGATATCGATTAAACGTGCTCCGGTTTCCGCCCGTGTTAGCCTTTTATTTAATATCGTTTAGTTCTATCCCTTTGCTTTCGTTTTATTACCTCGTAGCGAGTTGGTTTTTAATTTAACGCGGACGACCTATGCCCTGTAGTCAGAACCTTTTAAGCTAGGGTCTCCTTTATATAAGATTATTGTTCCTCGTATTACCTAGGCTAGGTTTAACGTGAAATCTCTTTATCCGTGGCGTCGTTTCGTAATTTCTTTATATGGCGTGGCTAGCTTTAAGTTTTATTAGTCCGTAAAGGTAAGAAGGTTGTTTACTCTGTACGATTTCCTGCTATGTACGTTTTAAAGCGGATAGTGTGTATTAAAGTCTTCGACGAGTAAGTGTTGCCCGGGGTACGAGGTCGTATCGAGGTCGCTTAAAGGGCTCCGCTATCGAGAAGTTTTTTAAATTAACGAATATATAAACTATATAGTAAAGCGGCTACTTTTTCCCCTCGGTATCGTAACGGTAGCCTAATCGGGGCCTGCCTTAGTCTTTAGCTTGGCGATATCGAGGCGTTTATGTATATAGATAGCCGTTCGGCCCTCGCCGTAAATTATTCGATACCTGGCTGTTTTTGGGCAGTACGCGGTTTGCGTGCGGGGGTTTGTTTATATTTTTTATAGTGTTAATATATCGTACTCCTCTTGATTAATTAAGGCAAGTGCCGTTGTTGTTTTTAATACTGTGACGTTTTAGTATACTATTCGTAAGCTCATAATTATGAGACTATAATAGTGTTTTGCGTTAATAGGGGAGCGACGGTGCCGCGCCGGCTTTACGAGCGTGTTTCTCTGTTTTGGCTGCTCGCTATCGAATTAAATCGCGGGCGGCCTTTTTTTCCGCGAGATTACTGTATACCTTTCTTTATCGCTGGTAGGGAGCGTCGTCGGTAGTAATAAACGCCTTGTTCCTGCCGAGCTGTCGCCGGTGCTACGGACTTCGAACTAGCGAGGCCGGTAGGCATAAGTTTTTCTTACGCGTTCTCTCTGCTGGATCGCTACGGGGCAGCCGCGATCTTACGCCGTGTATTCCCTACCGTAATTAATATAACGTTTCCTGTTTCGTGGTTTTCTTTGGGGGCATTCTTAGTCTCCTTTAGGGTGTATTGTTATAGAGTAGTAGCTATATCGCTGCTGTTTCCGATAATACTTAACTACGTAGCCGTAGCCGTAATAGCGGTAGCACTGTTGGATACGGAGGCTGGCGTTATACGGTTCGCAGTCGAAGATCTCGGAATTTTATATTAAGCCGTTGTCGCACAAGTCTTTCGTAGCTTGGACGGAGCTCGTATACAGGATAAGGGAGGCGTAGCGTATTTCGGAATTCTTCGGCAGGCTACGCTTATATTTCGAGATTTTTCTCGGGTTATATTTATTTACGAGTAAGCTACGTAGTAACGCGGTTTCGTTGTGGGTATCCCGCAGCTTTTTCGCTGGGACCCTTTTCGTAATAACTGCGAATTCTTTATAAGTAAGCTGCGCGTTAATTCCGAAAGCGTTTAAAACTTATTTATTATTCTTTGTATATTTCTTCGCCTCGTTTTTAAAAGTAAAGACGATATCGCCGCTAAGTAGTTTCTTCGTTGCGATAGTTTCGCTATGCCTGATTACCGTATTAACGCTCTATACGATATTTGCTGGCCTTTTTTTTGGATGTCGTTAAATTAATTTACGTTTTTAATTACTACTTCGCGGTTTCGGCGGGCTGGGACGATAATTTTCGGTTGCTAGGCAGTGGAATCGCTACTACGCGGCGCAGATGTAACTTAAGCCCAAAACTTAGTCTATATAGCTTTAGGATCCTATATAGCTTGGGCGATAGCTTTTCCGATTATTTTTCGCAATTCCCCGCGGGTTACTGGCGCGTTATCGTCGTCGTTAAGGTGCGGTCGTAGTTCGGTCGCTTCGGTGCGAAATTCCTTAATTACTTAAAAAATTTCTTCACGCCTACTGCTAGGGGCTACTAGATTAGCGATCAGTTTCTCTAAATGCTTTAATCCTTTTTCGATACCTCTTTTCGAGCTATTTTCGCTACTGGGACGCGTTTAAGGCGTTTAAGGTCCTTAGTTATACGCCGCGACGTTGCTTCGCGGGTGGTGCTGGCTCTGCGCGAGTCCGGCGCGACCGGTATTAATAACCATCGGATCATCCATCGGATTATTTATACCGTAGCGCTTTGGCTGCGTCCCCTCGATAAAGGTTCGGCTAGATTAATTCGACCTCGTAGATTTAAATAATAAAGTTTGTTTTCGATTATTCGATAGTTCGACCGAGTTATCGATCTTTTCCCTTCTTTTCTTAATCGCTTTCGGTTTTAATATTATTAAATATTTTAATTATTATAAATATAATTATATATACGTATCCCTATAAACTATTTAATATATTTTAATATATTAATATAATTTAATTATAAAAACCTTGCTTTTATAACCGCACGCCGTGTCGCCCGCTATTTTATTAAAAAGGCCGTTAATTACGCTATTTAAAATAAAGGTAAAACTAGCGTAAGCTTATTAAGATACTTAGTAATTTAATCTCGCTTACTAATAATATTTATAAAAACAGCTTAAAAAATACCGCTACACTTTTCGCACGCTTATAAACGTCGAGGCTATAAATTAAGCCCATTATTTTTACGATAGTGTTAATAAGTTTATTATCGCTAATACTTAGCGTAAAATTAATAACCCGTTAAGCGTTTCGCTTATTTTAAACCTTTTGTTTACGCTTTCGTATAATACTAGTTTTAATATATATAGTCGTTTTATTAAAAAACGCTTCGCTTTTAAAAGCCCCTCGCTTACTTCGATAAGATTTAATTTTAAGGATCCTTTCGCTAGCACTAACTCCGAGTTAGGTTAAACAGTTAATTTTCGTTTTATTATCGTTAACGTATTACTTTTAATAATAATTAATATCTTATAATGTTTTTTATTTTTCTGCGTTTATAATACATAAACTAATTAAGCCGGCGTGTTTATTAAGACTTTTCGCGGGCTTTTATACCTTAGTAGCTTTTGTTTTTCGGGGTTCGATTCCTTAAATTAATAAAAATCCGGTAATTATAATAATTATTTCGTTATCGCTTCGTGCTTACTTTTTTATAATATATAATTAAATTACCGAATATTTTATAAGTTTAAGAGTCCTCTCTAGTGCTCGAATTTAGCACGTGAAAGGTTTTTCGTTAATTTATTTACTGGTATATTTTTTATAATAAGGTAGGTTATTTAAAAAGCTCGTTTTTAGTACTTTTATCGTAGTTAAAGGTTTTAAATATTTACGTGCTTTAACTTTGTAGAGATTTTTTCCCTTTAATTTATAATTAGCTTAATAGTTTATTAATTATCGTAGTATATTGAGAACGAGGTGCTAAGTATTAGCTTTAAATCTTTAAATAAACGTTTAAGTGTAATTAACTTTTTTATTACTTATTATAAAGCTAGTAATTTTACCTTCGTAGTTAATATAGTAACCGTGTTTTACCGAGCTGTTTTTTATACGATTAAACTACCGAATAGTATAATAATATACCTATAAAACAATTTACGTATTTCTAAGTTATTCGCGAAAAAAACGTTGCTTATTATAATTAACGCTTAAACGCCGTTTTCCTATTCTCCGAAAGAGACTACTATAAACTTAATGCCGTAAACGTACCGAATACACTAATTAGCGGCTTTAAAGTGCTTTTTATTAGGGTTTATTAGGAATTTTAATAACTACGAATAAATAAACGTAATATTAAGGTAAACTATAATAAAATTATAAAATAATAACTTAACTCGCTTTTAATAAGCTTTAATTCGTAACTTTAATATTTCGTTAATATATTTTAATAGTTTTTCGGTCGGTAAAAGTGTTACTATAACTCGTAATACCTTTAAACTATATTTAATTACTACTTTTTCTAAGTAAGTATTATAAGATAACTAGAAACGTTTATTAACTCTATTTTTAACTACACGTACGCTAAGGTAATAAGCTATATTACCCTGGTTTTTAACCTCGTATACTTACTTAATACTAGTTATTAACTTATCGGCTCTATTTTACTTTAATTTCTAATAATAAACTAGGAAATTATTTATATAAAAAACTATGAATATCGTGCGCTTTTTATTATAAAACAAGCAAAGTTTTTCTTTAAACCGATAAGGCTTAGTTTACGAAAAATACTAGAAAAGTCGTTATATTATAACAACGGAGATTTTTTTAACTTATAAAGAGCTTTACGAAACTTAATATACATCCCGGTTTACTCGTACCTTAAAAAGAGTTTATAATACACCGATAAGAGTCCCTTAACGAAGGTCGTATTAAGGAATATATTAACCATATCGAATTACTTCGTTTTTAAGTTAAATTTCGTAATTAAAACTATTATAATTCGAAAAAATCGCGCGGTTAATATTACGGTATATATATTCGTAAACGAGTTTATATTTTACTTATCGCCTCGTACGTAAATCCGAGCTTTATATAATATATAAATATTATTCTCGTTAAACTTATTAATAAACACTTATTTTAACGGTAATAAGGTACTATTATAAAGGCGCTTAATAATTTCTTAAGCCCCTATTTTTATTAAGTTATTAATTTTTTATTTAGTGGCGGCTATAAACTATTCCTCTTTAAAATAAGTAACTATTTTATTTTAAAAACGTAGAGATAGTTTTAAATAAGGCTTAAATATCGCCTTTCCAGCTACTTTTTTAGTAAATATACCTTCGTAACGGTAATATAAATAGTATAATATTTTTTATTTCTTAATAGTAGCGCTTTATTAATATTAAGAAAGTAGGTAATAAAAAACGTATACGAGGCTATCGTAAAAGTTATACGAAAAATTAATTTATAATAATCCTTTAATATCTATAAACTATTTAGTTTTATTTCGTTATTTAATACGAAAAACGTATTTTCGATATTACTACCCTTTTATTTCTTTAGCCGTAATAAGCGTAATCGCTTTTAATTAAGCTTTTATAACCTTTTTATACGCCTTTAATAATATATACGCGGTTTACACTTAGGTATAAACGTTTCTATTATTTTTAATAGTATAACTATAATAATTTCGTCTTAGATTTTTTTTATAATAAAAAAAATGTTTTTAAGAGTTTATTATTCCTTTTCCCTACCGAATTACGCTACTTTTCGTCTTTCGGAAACTTCCGGATTTCTAAAGCTTTTTATACTAATAAACTCGCTCGTTTAACGTTTTCCGAAAATAAATAACGATAGCTTATTTACCTCGGTTTCTTTTTCTAGGCTTTTAACCGGCTTTTTCGCTTTAGACTTTTTTTCCAGTTTAAATATACAGCCTAGCGATAAAAATCCCGTATTATTCGTATTATTACGTTTAGTTTTATAATTTTTTAAACGTAATTTAAATATTAAGCTTACCCTCGAAACTTTATCGATAAGCGTATCGAAAACTACCGCACCCCTTAAATTTAAAGGGACTAGCCTTTTAAGCCCTCCGAAACGAAAAATAAAATCGGTAAAATCATTTAACTCTTCTTATAATATTAAAGTCTAAAAAGTAAAAATAGTATATAATAATAATTTAAAGCTCGGAGGAAACGTAATCTCTTCGACTTCTTCGACGAGCTCCCTATTCCGGTTCGGCTCCTTTTTTTCCCCCTCTCGGTAAAAAAGGTTCTTATTAAACTTAATATCGCGCGAAACGATAATTCTCGTTAATTTAAAAATTTATATACGGTAAATATTAATAGTTTCGTAGTTTACTAGGTATTTTATATAACCTTTTAAAAATATTTTAAGTTCTTTACGTAGCCGGCCTTTAACTCTATCACGATCGAGTATATAAACTTTATACCCGAACGTTTATACGCCGCTTTAATTAAGCTTTAAATTTATTTAAAAAGCTTTAACCTGCGCAGGATTATACTATTTAAAGTAGCTCGTGAACTACGAATTTAACACCTTATTAAGGTTCCATTACCGTTAAAATTAAGCAGAATATATATTTAACAGTTTAATAGTTATTTAAATAGCTTCGGGCTATAAACTTTTTAATAGGTTAACGTTTACTTTTATTTTAAAAGCAACGTTTACTACCTCTTATCCTGCTCGCTCTTAATTACCTATCGGTTTTTTAATATCTACGGGCTTTTATTCTATAATAATACTTTTCTTCTCGTACTAAAGATTATATTAAGTGCTTTCTTAAATTCCTAATAGTTTAGTTTCTTTATTATACTTAAAGTAATATATAAAGAGATTATACTTACGCTAAATATACCGTTTAAATCCTTTTATTACTTTAAACAATTCCGTATACGAGCGAAATTTCGTAGGGTACGTTTATACTTTACTATTATAATTATTCTTTAATAATAATATATATTTTAAAAACTTATACCCTAAAAAGTACTCGAAAAGGTTTTAAAGTATACAGTAAAAAGGTTTAAATACTCTCTTAGTAGGTTTTCGCGAAATAACGCGTTTTATAAGCGACGTTATATATATTTCGTATTTTAATTGCGTTAAACCTTTAATCGAAACACTTTTAACTGCGTACACGAGCTTTATAAAAACTTCTAAACTTAAATATTTTACTCTTACATATTATCTTTCTCTTAAATTTATTTTTATATAGACTTTTTTTACGGGCTTTTTATTCGTTATAAAGCGTTTTATTATTACGTAAGTGCTTATTACGCCGGCTATATTTATTAATAAGAGATTAGTATAAAAGGTAAATAAAGGCTTATATTTAATAAAAACTAGGTTACTTTTTTTTATAAGCTTTTATATTACGATACTGTTTTTTAGCGATCTTATTCGTAGCGTGCAGTTTTTTTTATAGTATTAAATATTAACGCTTTTTAAAAGCGGTTTAAAGATAATATTAGTGTGGAAACTTTCGATTAGTACTACCCTGTTAAGCTTAAAGTTAATTAGTTCGTTTCGCGCCGTAAAGGTATCTTTTATAACTTTTACCCCGTACCTTTTAATCGGAAACGTGGTTATATTTACTTTTATAAATTTACTAGCCGAGGTTAACACTAGAGACTTTAGTATTAATAAGTCCTCGTTATTAACGATATAGTAAGAGTTATAATTATCGATTAGGGTCGATTATAAGAGGTTATATAGTTTTTAGTTTTAATAGATCGATATATTAAAGTTTTTTTAACGTTAAAAAGCGTGTAATCGATAATTACGTATAATACTTCTCTTCGTGCGAAGCTATTTAAATTAATCTAGTTAAGTTTAATAAATTATTAACGTAACGAGGCTTACTTAGTATCGAAATTTAATCGGTGCTTAATTTCCGCGTACGCCTTTTAATTTAAATAAATAAGCCGGTTAAAGGGTTTACTTTTAATTTTTTAATAAAAGCATACTTTAAAAAGTAGCAGTTCGTTAATAACTAGCGATAACGTGGCCGAGTATCGGAGCGGGGTTTACAGGGGTAATCGTAGCTTAATAAGCCTTACGATTTATAATTATTAGTTAATTTATACTCTTTCCGCCTATTATTAAACGAAGCGTAAAACGAATATTTTCCCCTTTTCAGCCCGTTCCGTTTTACTTACTCTTTTAATAACGAGTTTAATATAATTAAGCTCGTTAACGTGCGTTTTTTTACTCCGTATAGTCGAGTTTTTTTAATCGGCGTTAACTTTATTTTAATATTAGTCGCTTATTAATTACTTTAAACTATATACGGGTTATTAAGTATTTTTATACTTCGGGGATTTTTTCGGAAACCGCGTTCGTATAGGCTTTACTTTATTATACTAATTAAAGCTGAGGATTTTCTTTTTTTTAGTTTAGCTCGTTTTAAGAGCTTATTATATTAGTCTCGAACGAAAGTAATATACGAACTCGCGGAGAGTTTAAATTATTATTTAAACTAGCGGATAATATTTTAAAGCGTAAGTAATTAGTTTAATTCGTAAATATTATTATAAACTACGTTAACGTGCGCCTTTAAAATTATAAGCTTAATTTACTCGTTAATAGTAATAAAAGTATTTTTTTATACTATATAACGGTATATTTTTATACTTTATTTACTTTATTTAAATTTAATACGTTTAATAATATTATTAGTAAATGTATCGTATATCGGCTTTGAATTTTTTACCGCCGTATATACGCCTATTATAGGGTTTATTAAGCTAGTTTCGTTTATTAATTAAAAGTTTTCGATTAAACCCTGTTTAATTTCGTCGATTATACGTAACTTAAGCTTATTATAAAGATAAGCGTCGTTAAGTGTATTAAGATCGAGGTATATTTAAATACTACGCTTAAGAGCATTTATTTTAAGCGAGTTATATTAATTTAACTAGTTTCGCTTAGTTTTAAGCTTAATATTAACTAGTTTAATAAAGGGTTTAAATATTATAAGCGTCGTGAAAGTAATAAAAAGATAAAAAGGTATAAAAAAACATAGATTTAAAATCGCTCTTTAATACGCAGGGTTTAATAAAATAAACGGTGTAATAATAATAACGAGCTTATTTAATAGGAAATTTCGGGCTTATAATTATTACACGGTAGAGAACGTTCGGATAGTATATTAAGTGCTAAAGTACTGTTTAAAGGAAAGAAAGAAAGGATAAAAAAAGTGCTACCGTGCTAATAAATATATAAATAAAATGTCTTGCGTAGCGCGCTAGGCGCGTTAAGGGGCGACCCCTTGTCTCCATCCTCCTGCGACACAAGACAACCTCGGCGAGTTTCTATACAATAGTTTCTGGGGCGTGACTTCTTCGACTTGCAACCAAGCAACCCTGTACTCCTTCCAGGCCAGGGTGGATACATTGCCAGACCACCCTGATTGGAGCCGGGAGCTCACAGAAGTTCAAGATGCAGCTCAGGCTCGGTTTCGGCCATTGTACGATGATTTACAACGGTGGAGAATACCAACTGCCGATGGAAATCGACAACTGGGCTGGACTAGTCGTGTTCGATGGTGCGTAGAACGATGTGAGAGAGCTCGAGGTTGGTTATTGGCAATCGCCCCATGTTAGTGTGAGGGGGAACAGGCGGCACACCCAGGGCAGATATCGATTTTCGGCCGCATCTGTCGCCCATTCCTTTCTGGCCCGCCTCCCCAAGCCTTTGCGGGCACATTTGAGGAGTCTGCACGTCCATGAAGACCATGCATCGGTTGCGGAGCCTGCGGAGCACGCCCAAGGCCTGGTTTTCTTTTGTCCGGAAAACCCCCTGCTCCGAGTCGTGCGTCGCGTGGATATGTGGCGTACTGTTCTTTTGGACTTGTCAGGTCCATGTTCCAAACAAACCACCGAAGAGTGGTGGATGGAAGAACCAGACGTAGAAAACAATGGCATCTTTTGTCTGGCGTCTTGGATCAGTGAGGCGTTGGTGCTGCCATCTCACGGCATGCCTGAGCAGTCCTATACACTCTTGCTGGATGCCAGTGAGTCACGGGAGCAGTCTACGAGGCTCTTCCAGGACGTGGCCCAGAGATTAGCTGCGTGGCAAGATGTATGGGAAAGAGTCGCAAGAGAAAGAGGTATCAAGTCGCTCAAGTATATTAGAGACGCAGATAACTGTAAGTATCCCTGTCGTCCCCCTCGAGGTTTCCTCCCCCCGTTTCTAAGCTGGATACCCAAATCAGATGTAGCTGAAGGCTTTCCTCAAGCAATAGCCGACATCGCCAACGATTCCTCGCCCATCATCAAAACCACGTTTGATGCAAGCAGAGGATACTACGACGCGGATACGGAATTCGCCAAATACAGCGACCGCGATATCGAGGATGTTCGGTTCATCATGCAGACGGAGCTTTTTGGATTCTCTCGATCCGGTGTCACGCGTGGTCACCAGACCGGATCGATGGTCCGCGCCCGAGCCCCCTCTGCCGTCGTACAAAGGGCTACTGGCAGAGACCATCCTGCCAGAACTCTTTCAGGACCAGGATTGGTCGCGAGTCGATGAATACGACTCCAGGGAATCCGAGAGCGAAGACGGCAGCGAAGATGACGCTGACGATGACGCTGACGACGACGACGATGATGACGACGACGACGACGACGAGGCGGCAACTCAAGAACAAGACGACGACGGCCTAGCCCAGGACTTGCAAGTGTCGGCGTCGACAGTCGGGGTCAATTCGGACAGTGGTGCCGCCGATCAGGTGCAGCAGCTGAGTGACCAGCTCTCGGCCAACGAGTCTGATGACGAGATGGTGCACTCTGACCACTCCGGCTCGGGCCAGGCCAGGCCAAGCGGGTGTATGGTCCCCCTTCAAGCTCCCGGAGACGCCCTCGGGTTCGGCATGGTCGAGTTCATGGCCGTCCTTCTGCCTGCCGTTGCCTACTGTAGGCTCTGGAAATGGTGCTTGCTTGCTTTCATCTCGGATAGGTAGAGGAGATTCCCCCACGACCGGACATGTTTGGAAATACATACCTGGGCGGTGAGATTTGGATAGAGATGTAGCCTAGCGGATGGGTCCTCGACCTCTCTGGATACTCTTGGCATATGCATATGTGTTGCCTCCTCGTTCTTTGGTCCTGCGCCTGCGTATTGTGGCACTCCCTTTGCCGAGCTTGTCCACCGGGGAAGAGAAGGGGGGGGGGGCTCTGTGCCCGTGATCTGCCATCATTCGTCGGGAGTGACTTGTTGTTACGGAAAGGAGGAGGATAAACGACAAATGAACGGAGAACGACACGGGTGTATACCACATATACACAGATCCAGGCGGCAGGGTATTTAAAGCATTTGTATACTATTTACTATGCGAAGAACATTCATTGCCAGCTCTCCGCGGCGCCACGGTACTTTGTTTTCCCCCATCCACTGATCAACCACCCGAGCTTCTTTCCTAGCCCGGCATTTGTTGGTGTTACTACCAACACCACTTACTACTCACCCATACACCACCAACCCCGCCTTCGTCTCTCTTTTTTCTCTTTCTTTTTTTGATCATTTGTCTTCTTCTTCTTCCTCGCTTCTGCCCTCCCGTTCCTCGGCTATTCCAACCGCCATTTGCCAAACCAGTCGACGATTTCGTCCGACGCGTTGAAGGCGGCCCGGGGCCCGCCCTTGTTATCGGCGTTCTCGGCCGTGCTGGGCCAGTCGTGCCCGATGTCGTCGCCGGCGTAAACGAGCACGACGCGCGCCGCCTCCTCCTCCTCCCCGTCTTTTCCCGGGCCGCCGCTCCCGCCCCAGGCGCTCCGGACGCCGTGCCGGGAGCCCGGGATGGTCGTGTTCTTCTCGGCGGTAGCAGAAGAAGAAGCGGACGACGAGGGAAGAACCCACTGCCGCGCCCAGTGCCGGATATCGGGCAGGCAGCTGCCGGTCGCCCGGCGCCACTCTCCGCGGTACGGGATCGTCTCGTCGGCGCCGCCGTGGAAGGCAAGGATGGGCGTCGCGGGCGTTCCCTCCTCCCGCGCGCCGCCGCCGCCGCACGGGATGGCGACGCGGTCCGTAGGCTCGCACTGGGCGCGGCGCGGGGTGTCGAGGATGTAGTACGCGCCGGCGACGGGGGCGAAGGCGGCGAACCGATGGGCCAGGCCCGAGGAGGACGAGGTGTCGCACGCCAGGACCCGGCCGACGAAGCCGCCGCCCTGGGACTTGCCCGTCGCGTAGAGGCGGCGGGTGTCGACGCACAGGCTCGCCTCGAGCGCGGCGAGGACGTCGGCCGTGAAGCCGAGGTCGTCGATGTGCGCCTTGTCGGCGGCGGCGGCGGGGGCGACCTGCCACTCGGTCTTGGTCGGGTCAGACGCGCCCGCGGGGACCAGGGCCTGGAGGTAGACGACGACGTAGCCGTCGCCGTCGCGGTTGCTGCGGGACGGGTCCGTGAGGCCGTCGAGGGCGACCTGCTTCTCGATGGTGCCGTGGGCGCCGTGGTACGACAGGATCACGGGCGCGCGCCGGGTCGGGTCGTAGCTTTTGGGCAGGTGCACGCGGTACCGCCGGCCCTTGGCCGTGAACTGGTCTTTGCTGAGCTCGCCGGCCGGGAAGGGCAGCGGCCTGCTGCCGGGGCTGCAGGTGGCGGCGGCGGCGGCGGTGCACGCGGAGAGGAGGACGGCGGCGAGCGCCGTGGAGATGTGCATGGCTGCTGCTGTTGCGGCGGCCTGGCTCTGGGGAAGGAGGGCGATAGGCAATTAAGTGGCGAAAAGGGGCCAAAGACGATCGTTTGAAGATGGAAAGGATACGAGAGAACCCCTTTAATCTTCAACTTGGTTAATGTTTCAATCATGGAAGGGCGGCAGGAGGAGCGGCCCTTTATAAGCCCCTTGAAGCGCAACCCGCTAATGCTTTTTCGATGGGGGCCCGATCTACGGCAAGCCGGCCGGTCGGTCTGTCGGCGCACGCGTCAGCACTATTTCCGATTGCAGTGTGGCTTGGAACGGCGCTGTTCGCTGCGGGCAATCATTCCCGGGCAGTCTACTTCTTACTGGATGCAAGACACCTTGAATGGGGCCAATCGGCTTGCTTCGGTAGGGGAGGGTGCTACCAAAGGCTTATGTAGCTAGCATGATCCGCAGTGTACGCCGTGATTACTGGGGAAGGGATCAGCAACCAAAAAGGGGATGACAAAACCAAAGGTTGGAGACAAGTGCGCCTAGACACAGTAAGTCAAGCATGGACATGTGGGTTGCTGACCATGGGAGCCCACTTCAAAAAAAAAAAAAAATAAGCCTACGTCAGGTATGCTGGTGTACATACTCTCGGAAGTCATGACGTGAAAATGAAATGAGATGAGGTACAGTAAGGCTGAGCGGCTCTTGGCTGGGCATGTTTACCAGATCAGGATGGTCCCGGGATTCTGGGGCCAATAACATGCCTACAATCGAGAGTCCTCGACGTTACAAGTACACAACCCCTGTCGCGTCCTAAAAATAAACATCATCCCGGCTTGGCTACTGGGTCTTCTTTAGTGGTTCCCGAGATCTGCAGCGCAGGGGCCTGTCGAAAGGTACCGGGCTTGGGGCCGGGCCTGTACTAAACTCCCAAAGAACGAGAAATGGAGCCCGACAAGTACGGCTGGCCAATAGCATCAATCAATCAATGACTGCTTCTACCTATCGTCTTGCTTCGATTGATGTGGCCCACGGCCAATGGGCGTATCCCAATTCCAGAGTCTGCTGCATTGCCATGTCAGGTATGCAATGAGACGTCTCATCCCTCCATCATTCGTGGATTCTAGCCATCGATTTACTTCTTGCTGGCGTCCTCCTTGAGCGACACGATCCGGTTCAGCACAATCTTGTCGTCCGTGCTGTCCGAGTCCACGGCAAAGTACGCAATGCGCATCGCCTGGAACCGCACGCTCTCCGGCCCGCCCTTGCCGTGCCCGCTCTCCCCCGCCGCCTCGGGCCACGGCGCCCGCGTCTTGACCTCGTCGAACCCGGACTCGATCAGCCCCTTGTACACCACCTCGCTCTCGGGGTTGATGTCCTTGAGGAACCCGCCCTCCACGTCCTCGGGCTTCTCCGACTTGAACAGCGAGTTGTGGATTCGCGCCTCCACCTCCCGCGAGCCCGACGGCACCCACTGGATGTAGCTGATGCGCTTCTCTCCCTTCTTGGCCTTCTTGGCCCCGCCAGCCTCCTCCGGCTCCTCCTTGACAATCTCGGCCCGGATCTCCGTCACCTTGCCCGTGCTCTCGTCCTTGCTGTACGACACGGCCTTGATCGCGTAGGGCGCCTTGAACAGACCCACCACCTTGCCAGGCGCCAGGCGGAGGTAGTCGGGGCTGTCGACCTCGCGGAAATCGGACCGGTCAATGTACACGGTCGGCGTGAACTTGAGCTTGTGCGAGCCCATGGATGCATCTTTGCTGTGGAAGGGCACGTCGATCTCGACCTCCTCGGCTCCTTCGATAACCACCGGGATCGGGTCCAGCACCATCATGAGACGAGGCGTTGTCCGTTCGAGATAGCGTCGGATCGTTTGGTCGAACCGTACCACCTGGATCACGGACGGCGCTGTGGTGACTCCCAGCTCGTTGACAAACTCCAAGATGGCTCCGGGGGGAACACCTCTTCTCTTGATGGCGATCAGCGTGTACAGTCGAGGATCATCCCAGGCGCGCACGTAGCCCTCGTCCACCAGCTGCATGATCTTGCGCTTGGAGAGAACGGTGCCGGTGATGTTCAGACGGCCGTACTCGCGCTGCATCGGCTGGAACTCGACCAGCTGCTTGTTCAGCCACTCGTAGCTCACACGGCTCATGACGAACTCCGTCGTACACAGGGAATGGGTGATGCCCTCGAAGCTATCGCAGAGGCAGTGCGTGAAGTCGTAGGTCGGGTATATCCTCCACTGGGAGCCGGTCCGGTGGTGGGGCTTGTCGAGCACTCGGTAGGCAGCAAGATCCCCTGGGCCATTTGTGTTAGCAAACTCAAGGTGTTGCTGGTCATGGGCATATTGGACGTACACATCTGCGGGTTTCCGTCGGTGATATCCTGCTTCATGCGCAAGAAGGCTTCCCTGGGCTTGTATTTGCCGTCGCGCATGCCCCGGAACTCCTCGAGGTTGGTCTCGACACTTTGCTCGGCGTGCGCGCATCGGAATCGCTCGCCGTGGCTTTCGCCTCCGCGCTGGGCCTTGATCTCATCATCTGGAGGGGGAATCACAGAAACGTGTTAGCAGGCGGGGGCGACCAGTCTTCCCCCATTTCCAAGATATTGATTGCTCTTGTTTGTGATCGTACGTACCATTGCAGTGGCAAACGTATGCGTTGCCAATCTCAATCAGCTTCTCGGCGAGATCGTAGAGCTTCTGGAAG
Organism: Apiospora aurea; assembly: GCF_038362705.1. Classification (NCBI taxonomy): domain Eukaryota; kingdom Fungi; phylum Ascomycota; class Sordariomycetes; order Amphisphaeriales; family Apiosporaceae; genus Apiospora; species Apiospora aurea. The sequence goes on from NW_027117391.1 coordinate 99,616, forward strand.
TTGTCGCTGGAATAGGTGATCTTGACGGGGCTGAAGCCGAGCCAGCGGACCATGTCCTCGATGGCCTTAAAGTAGACCTCCTCCTCCTTCTCGGGGTTCGTGTCGTCGTAGCGCAGGTAGCACTTGCCGCCGTGGAACTTGGCGAAGCCGAAGTTGACGGCAATGGCCTTGGCGTGGCCGATGTGCAGGAAGCCGTTGGGCTCGGGCGGGAAGCGGGTGACGACGTCCTTGTCGGGGCGCTCCTTGTAGACGTCGTCGAGGAAGCCCTGCTTGAACATGGTCTCCGGGTCGATGGCGGCGTCGTCCTTCTTGTCGGCGGCGGCGGGGGGGCTTGGGGGCCTTGTTGACGGGCTTCGGGGGAGCGGCGCTCTTGGCGGCTTTGGACTTGGCCTTGGTGTCGCGCTTCTTGGCGTCGCCCTTGGACAGCTTCTCGCCCGTCTCTTTCAGGATGTAGCGCTCCTCGCCGGCGGCGTTCTTGTAGATGCGGATGTCGGCGTAGGCCATGTCCTTGTACTTGTCGCCGGTGGCCTCGTCGGTGGCCCAGTCCGCCTCGTCATCCTTGGGCTTCTTGTTGAGGTCCATCTTGGCCGTCTTGTCGGCGACTGCGTCCGCCATGGTTGTCGGTCGGTCGAAGGAGGGAGGGAAGGAAAGGAAAGAAAGGAAAGGAATGAAAGAGCGCAAGATTTGCTCGTTGGACTGTGGCGATTCCGACCAAAGATGAAAGGGCCAAATAGCAGTTGCAATTGATTGAAAGCTCGCTTTCGAGAACTGTTTTGGGTCGGGGCCGCAATGAGTCAACCAGGCGGATGGAGGGGCAGCCCTTCTTTAACTGTGCAATCAGCGAGGGGCAGAGCAGCCAGTCAGCTCCACAGATAACAGATAGGCCCTCAGCCACCCACTGATAAGCGATAAGCAAACCATGGCGGTGCTGTCCCTGTCCCTGTCACTGTCACTGTCACTGTCACTGTCACCAACCTTTTTCAACGACATCCTAGACTGTCTCCGGACTTGCTCCCCCACGTGGTGTAACCGTGTAGTCGTGACGGGAAATACTACCACGATCGGGGCTTTGTTACTACGTAAGAGATCTAGAAGGGTCATGACAAATACTGGCTTCCCCAAGGGCTAACCCGTTTCTACTCAGTTCCGCAGACCTCCAAAGTGGGCCAAGCGGCGCTCCGTGTTGGACCGACTGTTGACAAAGTCCGGGCTGTTCAGCGTCAACTCAATCCCTCCCGATACAACGTTATCCAAGGCCTCGACGCCTTGCATGAAGCTGTATCATTAAAAGTGTCAGCACATAACTGAGCGGGGAACACTATATCAGTTTGACCAAGAATGTGTAGATATCCGTACCTGTGATCCTGATTCCCGACCTCGTACTTCCACCCGCCGAACCGTCCCCGCGACAGGATCCCCTTATCCCGTAGATGCGGCAGCGACTCGGCCAGGGCCCCGTCGCGCTCGACGCTGGGGGTCGGGTAGCCGTGCTCGAAGCGGCGCACATACGAACTGACGATCTCGTCCCCCGGCGCGAGCAGCTCAGTCGCGACGAGGCCCCGGACGCAGTCGGCCAGGAGCGTCTCGTGCCGGACGGGCTTGTACGCCGACTCGGACACCTCGAGCGTGACGGACCAGTACGGGCCGGGCTTTCCCCCCCGCCTTTCCGTCTGTCGCCGGCTTCTCCCCGTTGGCCAGCTGCTGGGTCGCGAGCTCGACGTCGGGGCCGGGCTGGTTGTTCGGGGAGTAGTTGGAGAAGACGGTGGCGCGGTAGAAGGGGCAGTTGTCCTCGATAAAATACAGCTGCGGCCGGCCGGCTTAGGTCAGAAACAGAGTCTCGTCACAGCTATAATCAGAGATAATAAATTGAAACAGGGGAGGGGAAAAAGGAAGGCAGAGTTAAGTTGAGAGAAGCAAATTGCAAATAACGTACTCAGCATTTCTCGCCGATACGTTCGGGGCGTTCATCTGTTGTATGCAAAAAATGCATGAGTCAGAAACATAGGCCGGCTTATTTCTTATTCTTTCCGATTAATAGGACGAGGCGGCGGGGAGTGCCAGACAAACATACCTTGGTGGTCGGCACAGCCCACACTTTGAAGTTGTACGGGTGCACTGCGGGGTGGGATTGGATTAGTAAAGCAGACTCATCCCCAGAGAAGCTCAGCTCAGAAAGAAGAAAAAGAAAAAGAAAAAGAAAAAGGAATCTCACTAAAGATCTCGTTCAGGCGGTTCCCGACGTTCCGGATGTTCCACTCGTCAAAATTCCGGGGCTTGTCAGCGGCAGCGCGGACGCGCGCCTCTAGGGCAGCGTCGACAAGGTCCTCGAGGCACCGGGCGCGCTCCTCGGGGTCCAGCACGGCGATGTTCTTCTGGAAGGGGTAGGGCACCCAGCCGCCCTGGAAGCGGACGTACGAGACCCGCTGGAGGCAAATACAAAGGCGTGTGAGTATATACGCATGACGGTGCGGGATAACTAATAATGGTGGTTTGGCTAAGACGTACCTGGTGCGTGTACCAGTCGCTCTCTTGGGGCAGGGCTTCGTTGATGCAGTCGTCGAAGTACTTGTAGTGCGAGAAGATGACGTGGCCGCCGACATCGTAGAGCTGTAGGCACGGTGACATTGGTTCAGCAAATAAACCGCGCCAGCTCGGCCTGCGAGCTGCCAGAGGAGGGGTTCACTCACAAATCCCTCCGGAGTTACGTCCGTGGATGCAAGGCCTCCGGGTGTCTCGTTGGAATCGACGATAAGCCACGACGCCAAGTTCTAAAAGGGTTTGAAAACAATGTGGTCATCAAAAACAATCTTCGCAGGATGTTCGGGAAGGCAAGTGCGGGCTCACTGTTTGCTGTAGGCGCTTTGCGGCGCCCAAGCCCGTGGGCCCGACCCCGATGACTAGGACGTCGACGTTGCTGTCGGGGTTGGTCAGTCACGGGGGGTTAAGTTGCAAAGGCATTGCACTCACATCTCCGACATTGGTTTCGTCTTGAGTATCCCGGGAAATGTGTTGAATAAACTTATTGCGTTCGGGTTTTAGGAGGGAAGAACAAGCAGGATTACAATCTGGGCAAAGTTTCGAAAAAGATGCATTGTCGATGTGTACATTCCACTTTGGCGCTGACGCAACAGGTTGACGCAATGTGGTCAATTCAGGGGAAATGAGTTCATGTCGGTTCGGATTGAGTGGTGGTGTTGCACTGGCGGTGATGGGCCGTCCCATCAGCAGCCCGCGGTGCAAGCTACAAGCATGCGCCGAAGATGTGATGCACAAGGGGTACTGCTAATGGCCCAGACGGTGATGGGGCGAGCAGGCGTGCTTATCTCGAGAGTAGCACGAAAAGAAGCCGCGGTGTTACATTCGGCCTCCTGGCCAGATACCCATTCCGGCAATCGAGTGCTCCAGTAACAAGCTCGACGTGGCAGGGGCAGCTTGAGAGCTTCAGTACGAATGGGCGCCAGATCCGGCAAAGCGTGGGGTGGTGCTTACGCGTCCGTTATACGCGACACTTTTTATTTGTCCGCTCCGTATAGAGGAGCTGGAACCTTTTCGCAGTTGTGTTTTGCCTATAATCCTGGGCAAGCATAAGGCGAGTGGCGTATTTCTTCCTATCTTGCAATCGAAGCAACATGAGACCGGAAACCGTTCATCAAAGCACAGCCTTACTTTACAGGCACCAACAATTGGCACAATCTACGTGAGGTGCCGGCGTGGTCTAATTGCGACGTGTACTGAAACCCAGGGCCTAGACGGTCCTGCATTAGTGGCTCTTCCGACGGGGGAGATCCAACTTGGTTGCCGGCGAACTCGGAGGATCTTGTCCCCTGGAAGTAGCTTGCAGTCTTTCCGAACAAGCCTTTTGAATCTGCGGCTTTTCGTATGTCCTGCAAAGAAGTTATTTCACGAACAGGACAAAGACGACACTGCGGTAGGCGGCAGAATGGTATTGTTCGAGGTCCTTTGACTCGGGAGGACGGAGGTGTCGAGAAGGCGATGCTCTTTATTCTTCCAATCTTAGGGAACAAATGCGTTGTCTCGTCGTGGCATTCAGCAATCCGTGTACATCATTGATGACAAGACAAGCCGGTGTTTGTCGAGAAAGTAGATGCTTACCTGAAGTGAGGAATTGATAAATACCCCAGGTAAAGCCGTACCTGATAGACACCTGCTCAATATCAGATCTATTAACATCATCTCTGCCTCGGCCTCATCCTCATCGTAATCGACTTGAGAAAGTCAGTTTAATACTTAGCAATCGCTCATCATTCTCGTCGTCATGGAAAATCATTTCGGAGAGACCTACGACACATCGTACCCCTCTACGGAGGATATGATGGACATCGTGGCAGATGATCTCACGGGCCTGACCACCAGCTCCGACGAGGAGCAACTGAACGAGCCCGACGTGCACCAAGGTATGGAACTCGTCATGGAGGACTACTCCGCCATGTTCTCTGACATTGACTTCCAGCAGCTAGAGGCGAAAATGACTAACGATAGCCAACAGCTCTCGTATTACGTCCCAGATGAGTGTTATCCCATGCCGGATCTCATGACCACCAGCACCGAAGAAGACGAATTCGCTATGCAGTTTGCACAGCAACATCTTCCCACCGCCGAGGAGTACACGGGTGGCGATTTGAGCCATCTCGTCCTCAACCCCGACATCCTGCACCAGGAGGCCGTGCCCCGGGATTTCCTGTCACAGCAGCCCATCAACGACTCTACCACCCCGCCGCGGACCCCCCACCGCCGCAGGAGCCGACGACCCGCGCATCCCGGACCTCGGGCTCATCCGGCAGAACTACGTTCTCATGGTCCACGAGCTGCTGGACAAGATCGACGCGATGCCCGTCACGGCCCCGGAACGCGAGATCATGATCTCCGAGGCCGAGTTTCTGCAAGGGCGGATCACGCAACTTGGTGCCAACAATGCTTGTCTGCAGCAGCGCTATCTCGAGTCCGGCATTAGCCTTGGCCTGCCTACTGCTGCTGCCGCCGCCGCTCCCGTGGTCGGTGGCGGCGAGGGGGGAAGTGGATGGACCCCGCGGCGCCTCATACCTCCGCTGCCTTCTTCCCAGTGCCGGTGGACGGTCTTGAACAGGAGGCGACCGCGGACGAGACTCGGCCCAGGACACTATCTATGTGTCGTATCCTTAGAGTGGTTTAGATTGAGCGGGCTTGGGCAGTATGACACGTAGCCGCCGGCAATGCTCGCGATCGGCTAGTGACTGGGAATTTAGGAGTCAAGGACTGGAGACAACGGTGGACCGACGAGATGTAACATAGTTGATATGGAAATATCTGTGCCAATACGAATAACAAAGGCGAAGTAAAGCAGCTTTGTATTGGCTATTTGATTGCAACCCGATTCCCATGTGCATGCCCATGGTAATTCTACACATTATTGAAGTATTCTCATGAAACAGCTGGTCTAGAGCGCCAATGGCTGAATCCAGATTGAGTACTCATATCTTACCACCTGCAGCGATACATGTAGTCTTGATTGCGGACGAAGACCAGGCCCCGGGGTTGATCACGTGTGCCAGATGCTTTGTGCCTGGCAACAAGGTAAGCTCATACAAGGTTGACTGTTCAACCTAAGACATCTAATTGCCGAAACAGGCTTCTAAGGTTCCATGCAAAACAAAGGTGTCTCTTATTTCCCCTTTTTAGTACCAGAATCATCTCGTAGTGACGTCAGGATTCGCTAGCTCAGACTCCGACCATCACTCAACCCTCAACGTCGGAGCTATTCTTATTGGGCAGTGATTGTAACGGCGGCCTAATTGCAAAACACATACCGGCCTATCCTCAAACGTGGGAACTGACAATATCTTAACCAGTACCACAGCGAATTGTTCTCCAACTCCTGCCAACACACGGTTACCTACCCGACATGGAAGACGAATCATCAGTAGGCCCAGGAGGCAACAGCGGTAATAACGACAATCTTCCAAGTCGGGGTGTAAAGCGCGAGGGCCAGGACTTACTATCACCAACCTCACGCGGCAAAATCGCGAAACATACGTTCTCAACCAGCCCCGGACAAACACGCCCGGCTCCCTTCGGCATGACCTACCCCAACGGCGGACTCCGCATCACACGGGCCCCCGGAAGACGGCGCACCAAGAACTGCGTCGGCCTGGGCGACATCATCGACAAGGACCACCTAGTCTCCGCCTGTATCTTCGCGTTTTACATTGCGGACGAAGAGCTACTCCAACATCTCCCGATCTCTAGGAGATCAGCCAACTCCGTACCCGTAACCTACCTCCCTATCCTCCCCCCTTGAAAAGAAAAAAAGCACAGCGTCAAATGCTCACGTGTTACACAGATTTACATCGGCCGGGACGCAAACAATGACCCCTTCCTACAGAGCGCAGCCATCCGCGCCGGCATTCCACTAACCGAGGGGAAGCTCACAAAGAAGTCTCTGGACACTTTGCGCCCCCACCTCGCCGACCAGCACAAGACGCACTCGCACTCGGGCGGCGGCCAGAACCTCCACGCCTTCTACGCCTGGTCCCCGGGCTCCGCGCACTCCAAGATCCTGCTGCTTGTCTACCCGGCGTTCCTTGACTCGGTCCGGGGGTGGTACGACTACGCCTCCGTTAAGGTGTATCTCGTGACCTCGCACCCGGGCACGTCCTCCGGGCCCCTCAAAGCGGAGCAACATGGCTTGCTCCGGCTCCGGAAGATCGTCCGACATCTCGGCCTGAATCTCGGAAGAGAAAAATCCGATGACGACGACGATGAACAGGTCCGGCTCGAGATCTGCACGGCCAGCGTCGGGAACATCTCGACCCGATGGCTGAGTACGTTTTACAAATGTGCGCTCGGCCGACAAGACATACGGGTTCCCGAGGAAGAGGAGAACAACGAGGCGGTTCCGGATATCAAGCTGTTTTATCCTTCGGTGGACGATGTTCGGAGCGCTTCAGAGGATTCTCAAGATGCGGCCAGCAACATCGGATGCCACTTACGACCTTGGAACACAGCGCCCCAGGCCGTCAAGAGGATCTTCCATCATTACCATAGCAGAGACATCGGGCGGTTGTTCCACCAAAAGCTCATTATTGCTTACAACCCAGATCAACCCCATGCCACGCCGCACTACATCTACGTCGGCTCCGCCAACCTGTCGCAGTCGGCCTGGGGCTCCGTGACCGAGGACAAGACAAAGAAAGGCAACGAGGCGACGTGCCACACCAAGCTGGCCGGGGTATCCAACTTCGAGTGCGGCGTCGTCATACCGGGCCGTCTCATCTCGGACCTACTGGAGCCGGGCACCGAGTCCTGGGAGGGTGGGGTCGTGCCCTACGACCGGGCGGCGGCGCCGTATGACCTGAAGAGGGACAAGCCGTGGAATGACCCGCGGTGGGTCAAGGGCTACAGTCACGATTACGAAGCGCTGTGAGGGAATTGTGGCAGCGGCCCACTGGATATGACCGCTGCAATACCGCCAACTGGTACCCGGATGATTTCTTTGCTCTAAGTACGGCGTCCCGAATCGAGCACAATGATGATGGGTCGGTGTGACCCGAGGTGGAATTCCTTACAGTATCTGGGCGTGATCTTGGAAACAGGCGACCAATGGCGGTTCATGGACACGACACCCTAGCAAGATCGAGGTGGTGAATGAATTCCGGCTGATCACGAGTAGAAGATAGCTTCCACAACCTAGGTGGCGTAAACCACTCTTGTACTTATAGAACAAGCTATCTTGATATGTCATGCCACACACACGATTCCGGACACGGAGATTTACTGGGGCACGGGATGATCCTCGGTCGAAACCCCAGCCTGCCATCGGAACTTTGCGGACAGATGATCAGGAGGTGACCGCTTCAGCCCCGGTTCGCGGTAAAGGTTCTCCCTGTAGGTGCCGCCGGGAACGGCGTAATCGTCCCAGAAAAGGCCTCTTCGGCGCAGCTCCTGCAGGAGAAGCTCGATGATATTCTTGAAGGATTGGGGGAATAGCGCGTACGCCTGATCATCAAGAACAAAATCGTGTGTTTGTTAGTCGCGGAATCTCTCCAGTCGGTTTAAATAATTTGTCGGGGAGTCGGCTTTTGGCTTACAAAGTTGAATGCATCAACATCGGCCTCATCCACCCACGTCTGAAGCCCGTCGGCCACCTGCAAGGGCGTACCGACGAGGACGGGTCCGTTGCCGCCGATGCTGACGTGCTCGGCAATCGTGTGCTCGGTCCACTTTTTGGTGCCGGACGAGAACTTTGCGTAACCGGTGACCGTGGATCTAACATATACGATAGCAAAAGGTAAGTCAAAGACTGTAAGAGAATAACAGTTGTGGACAATCGATCGACCGAACAACTTACCGGACGGCATTGCTCTCCACCTCCCTCAGCTCCTCCTCGTCGCCGTACCGGCTGAGAATCGATTCCCGTCCACCCCCCCAAACAGCGCCATCGTGCGACGCGTACTGGCGGTACTCGGCCAGCTTCTGCTGCGCCTCCGCCTCGGTCGTTCCGAGTATGGGGGTGACGAGCGCCAGGACCTTGATCGCGGCCGCCTGGCGGATCTCGGCGATGCTAGCCGCGCACACGGCGGGCGCGTGCGCCGACACAAAGACGGCCTCGGCGTGCTGCGCGGCGAACTGCTTGCCTGACTTGGACGTGCCGGCCGGGAACCGTGAAAAAGGGGCCCGCGTGGTCGATGCGGCGGACCAGCTTCGGGTCCGTGTACACGCCGCGGGCCGCGTCGCGCTGGACGGCGTCGTCGCGCCAGGAGGACTCGAAGAGCTTGTACATGACGCGCATGTACTCCTCGGCTTGGGCGTAGCGGTCGTCGTGCTTCAAAAAGACATGCCTGTCAGCCACGGAAGCTCTTGGGCGGAATAACTCTCGGTCCCGGTTTACTTACCTGTGGCTGTGCTGTGCATCCCATGTTCCTGGCTGCTGAGTCCAAGTAGCTGGTGACAACCTGGAACTTGGTCATTCAAATGTTCGCCACAGGGCTTCAAATTAAAACATCTCGTGACCTACGTTCCATCCGAGTCTAAGCCGCGTTAGTTAGTGTCCATCTCCACCAATATCTTCTCCATGATTGAAAACGCAATCAACTACCTTCCACCACTCAAGTGATCCGCCGTCGATAACCGCCTGGCCAGGTGGTAAGGCTGCTCATACGTCGTGGAAACCGTGACACCAAACCCGATGCTCTTGGTCACCGCAGCCATGGCGGAAACGGCAGCGAGGGGCTCGTTGACGGGCCACTGCGCGCCGGAGGTGATGGCGGCGTCCAGAGAGCCTTGGTAGACATCGTAACCACCTGTGATAAAAGTTCAGCGTCGATCCCTCGAGCGAGAGACAACGGGTTCTTCTTCTCGCCCAAGACATCGGCAATAAATATGCCATGAAATTTGGCCTCCTCGAGCAGCTTGGCGAACTCAACCCAGTGGCTGATCTCGTTGAAGCGCCAAGACTGGTCGTCCGGATGGCGCCACAGACCCGGGGACTGATGGCCGCTGCCTGGAAGAAGGGATTAAGAGGATCAGCGTTGGGCCAGTATACATAGTGCTCGTCGAGTGATAGGAGACAAAACCGAGGCGCTTACACATCTCGACGAAGGCATTGAGCACGAGGCTCTTCTTGCCCGGTTCGGCGGAAGACGTCATTGTCAGTACGGGCTAGGCTGTTACTTCTCGCTTGCTGAAGAGATGCAATTATTGTAGTCTCGTACATCAATACGAGCTAGGCAGCGTCCTATATGTAGGAGCGTCCGGCAAATCGATTGGGTGTTCGGCGGAACGGCCTGCGATAAGCGGAGTGGAGTCGCGGGGGTTTGGAGCAGATGGCGCAATACCACCCGCGGGATTGCACAACCACCCATGGCATTCGTTCCAGGTTGGTATTTGTTGGGGTTACCCCAAGAATGTACCTACATCTGCAAATTACGTTGGATGTTCCATTTGCGGAGCCATGTACGCGGCCGTCCGTCCGTTGCGGACTCTCTGTGTCTTTCTACTTCCCGCCCTCGCAAGGATATAAATGCTGGCATGATAAGATACCAATGGCAATAACAAGCAGCAAGTTCATTCAAGACTTGATAGAGGGCGTTGGAGAATCTAATTTACCATGTATGAAGTCTATGGTGATCTAGTTCTATGCGCGTGATGATGGTCCTTCCGGTGTTTGAGCCCCTCATAAGAAGATTTCTATGCGAGAGCAGGGCTTACGCCCGACCAAGACGCAGTAGTCAACCTTTGATATCGATTTTGTCGCTTGCGCTCTCTTGAGCGGCTTCGTGATCTAGCTGCCGGCCTTTGGCTGCCGTAGCACCGAAACCGCGCACAACTAGCCATGCCGGGTAGACGGAGAAAGCCTAGAGCACCGGGTTGAAATACACACTACCGACCTGGGCGAAGACCGTCAACGAAGTCAGTTCGTAGCTTACCACTTGCCACGCGGACTCTGTCCCTTGGAGAAAAGCAGCGAATCGAAGGACTTCGGACTCTCCGTTGGCGATATGGGAGACCATGAAGTACCTGGTGGCCCACCGGTGTTAGTACACGGCCAACGCAAACGCAGGGGCCCGGGGCTCACAAGTATAGATAGTTGACCTGGAACGCGGCGTTGAGCAGAATTTACACGACAAATGCGCGGCCGAAGCCCGGGCTGGCCCAGTCGTATGTCGGCTGGGTCACGCGGAAGCGCGAGACGAGCACCGTAGCCCAGATCCACCACGCCCCGGACACGAGCGTGAAGAACCAGAACGCGTAGCGGCCGCGGGTCTTGACGGAGAGGCGGGTGGTATCCAGCCAGGCCTAGGCGGTGCGTGTTAGTTATTTGAGCGTCTTCATCCTCATCCAAGGAAGCTCGAACAGGTAGGAATAAGGGGACCAAGTGAGTAGTAGTAGATCTTACCCCTGCAGCATTTCCGGCTATGATACCAATCACGCCACCAAGGAATGACCCTAACGCTCTGGCACGGACGGAAAACCATACTGTAGATCTGTTGTCAGCGAACCATGCAAAACGAACCACTGTTGGCAGGATCGATGCACCCACAAGCCAGGTACGTAAACATGACGGCCTCGGCAAATACAGCCTGCCCAATCCACAACAGAATCAGGAGGAACTGCGGTCGAAAGAAGTTCTCGGCCGTCGCCTTCATCTCCCGCCACGGCTTGGCCATAATGGCGAGAGAAACCTTGACCCCGTCACGCCGCTCGACCTTGCCCGGCGGCGTCAAGAAAAAGGATACGACGAGCCCGAGCGCCTGGAGCGTGATGAAGACAAGGTATACGGCGTACGAGACCTTGCCCGCCTCGTTCCGGTCCGCGTTGAGGCCGAGGTTGATGGCGCCGCCCAAGACCTGCCCCAACAGCCGGAAGGTCAGCCACCAGCCGAGCGCGCGGCCTTTGTTCCAGGGTTCCGGGTACGCGATGGCGATGGCGGCCTCGACGGCCCAGAAGAGGCCGGCCGAGATGCCGCACAGGACGGCGCCGGGGAGCACGAGCCATTCGACGCCGTAACGGTTATTCAGATACAGGCCGGCGGCATACGGGGCATAGCCGATGTTGATGTCGGGGCGGAGGGAACACTGGTCAGCCTACAATGTATCCAACACACACCCGGAAGGTAGCAGACAGCGGCTTTTGGAGAGATGGCAGTGGAAAACAGACTTACGTGCCTAAGCTCAGGGCGTGCTTGATGCCGATGTAGTGGACGATGGCGGTGGACAAGTAGCAGGAGACCACCATCAGGCAGAACGTCGCGGCATTGGCGGCGTTGACCAACTGTGGCGACTGCGCTCCTCTGGCACCGAGGGAGTTCATGGCAGTCCAGAGGCCGGGAGCGAGAAGGTTGCAGAGACCGAGAATGGTCATGTTGTACATGGTGGAGCGGTACCATTTCACTTACCTATGCGATTAGTCGGAGGAAAGGATCGACGACGATGACAACAACTCGGACAACAACTCCGACAATGCCTCAACGGCACCGCCACCGCTCTATCTGCACAACACCTCCCCGGCCCGCTTCTTCGTCATCTCCGCCCAGATCCTCCTCGTCCAGTTCGCCGGCTGCTTCGACGCCACCGTCATGGCCTCGTCCCACCCGGCCATCACGTCCCACTTCCGCGCCGCCGCCGCCGCCTCCTGGCTCTCGACCTCGTTCCTGCTGGCCTCGACCGCGTGCCAGCCCCTGATCGGCCGCCCGCTGTTCCTCGGCTGCTTGGCGGTCTTTGTCGTCGCGACGGCCGGGTGCGCCGCGGCACCGGGCATCGGATGGCTTATTGCGGCGAGGGGCCTTTGCGGAGTCGGGGCGGGCGGGCTGATGGTGTTAGGGGACATCATACTGAGCGACTTGGTTCCCGTTGAGTAAGTAGTTTTTAGTCTCTGGAGAAACCAATACCTCCTCGTATGGGTTTCTCAAGTCCGGAAAGTCGATGACAGCCAACCGAGAACTGCAATTACTAACCCTCTTCCTCCCCCCACAGACGCCGCGGCCTGTATTACCCTTATTCGAGCCTCGTCTACGGCATCGGCAGCACCCTGGGCGCGGCCCTGGGCGGCTTCCTGGCCGAGCACCTGGGCTGGCGCTGGATCTTCGCGTCGCAGATCCCCGTCATGCTCGTTTGCCTCGCCGTCTCGGCCGTCGCCATCCCGCGCGACCTGGGCGTCCAGGTCCAGGAGGACTACGACGGCACCGTCACCACCGGGAGAAGCCTGCGCGACTCGCTCCGCGACTTCGACTTTGTCGGGTCTGGACTGCTTTGTGTCATCTTGACGACCATGATTTTGGGATTGGTGAGTAGCCGTTCCTCCTTGCCATACCTGCTACCAAGTATTTCTTGTTGGTCGCTAATAACTCGCCCTTTGATGGTCACGCAGAATCTCGGTGGCCAGATCCTCCCATGTAAGTGCATAAAACCCAAGCACCGTTTCTCACACCCAATAAACAAAAACTCCTCGCTAACGCTCCCAACCACAGGGTCCCATCCAATCGTCGCCTCCGCCCTGGTCGTGTGCGCAGCCTGCATCCCGCTCTTCCTCTAGGTCGAGTGGCGCTGCGCCAGCCATCCTCTGGTGCCGCTCGATTTCATCTCCCGCGCCCCCAGGGCCAACCTGCTGGCGTCCAGCTTCATCTCCACCATGCTGACCAACTCGGTCCTGTTCAACATGTAAGTCCTTGTCCGGCGGCCGGATTCTATACTCATTAGTATTTTGTTTTCCGATGCCTTCCTTTCGCCACGCAACCGAACTGACGGCGGATCAATCAGGCCCATCTTCCTCCAAGCCGTCCTCCTCGCCACCCCGACCCGCTCCGGCCTCCAGCTCATGTTCCCCTTCGCCGTGACCTCGGCCGTCTCGGCCCTGACGGCCTATACCATCGCGCGCACGCAAAAGCTGCGCTGGTCCCTCGTCGCGGGCGCCGCCTTCTTCCTCGCGGGCGCGCTGTGCCTCGCCCGGCTGCCCGGCCGGAGCACGCCGCACTGGCTCGCCGTCGCCGCGCTCGTGCCCACGTCGGTCGGGCAGGGGCTGCAGAACCCGGGGACGTTCATCGCCGTCCTGGCATCGGCCGCGGAGGGGGAAAAGCGACAGAACCGGCAGGGGCTGGCTACGAGCGTCATGGTGCTGGTGCGGAGCGTGGGGCAAGTTGTCGGGATCGCGGCTAGTAGTCTGCTGCTCCAGGGGAGTCTCCGGCATTACCTGGGACAATTGGTGGTAGGAGGAGGCGGAGGCGGCGGCGGCGGCAGAGAGAGCAGTTCCCGTAGCGCCCCGGTGGACGACGAGGTGATAAAGAGGGTCCTGGCCTCCATCGAGTCCATCGCGTCGCTGGAAGAGCCATATCGGACGCAAGTGGTCGAGAGTTACGAGAAGGCGTTGAGGACCTTGTTCGCTGGCTTGGCTGTCCTGGCACTGGTTTCGTTGTTGATCTTGTGTCCGGCCAAGGTGCCTCGGATAGGTGGTCGTGCACGGAATGGTTGAGCAAGGAGTCGTTTGTAAACCTTTCCGTATGTATCCAAAGATGAGATGGAGTTGTAGAGTTTTACCTTGAATTGAGTATATCACGAAAAATAAGTTTACGATGCCACTTGCACCTATACTTACAACAGCTGGAGATGGAAAAAATCAAATCGCCGATATCTGGATCTATTTCAAGGTCTAACAGATTCAAATTCTGGAAGAAATGTATTAACGTCTACTGCACACGGAGTCTCTATACCCCCTACTGCTCCAAAACGACCACGGCCTTTCCACCGCTGACCTCCCCCTCCGCATCCGGTCCAACCCGACATTAATGCCCTCGAAACCCTCCTCCACCGCAACAACATCCGGTGGCACCAGCGCCCCGGCCTCCAGCAGCCGCTCCAGCCACGCACTGAGCGCCTCCCCAACCGCGGGCGCCTCGTGGTACAGCTTGATCGGCACGGTGTGGTACACCACCTCCTCGCCCGCCGGCTCCTTGGGCAGGCCCGTGAGCCCGACCAGGTGCGCCCGCGGCGCCCCCTTGGACGCGGGCCGCGGAGACTGGCGCGGAGTGACGGGCGCATCCTTGTCCACGGCGAGGCTGGCGTCCGGCGCCTTTTCTTTTTCCTGTCGGAGCGCCCGCCCGAGCGCCGCGGCCGAGTCCCGCCCGCGCGTGTCGAGCGCGAACCGCAGCCGGGGCCCCAGGCTCGCGCGCAGGATCGCCACGGCCCGGTCCGGGTCGTGGCTGTCGACGAGCAGGTCTGGTCGGAGGGGCGACCCGTGCGCCGAGAGCCGGAGACCGTGCTTGGCCGTGTCGACGAGGGTCGCGACGCGCAGGCCCTCGAGGCGCGCGAGCTGGACGGCGAGGTTGGCCGAGGTCGAGGAGCCGCCCCAGATGGCGACCCAGTCGCCCGGGAGGGCGCGCTCGCCGGGGGCCAGGCCCTCGAGGCACTCGGCGCGGATGTCGTCGGGGAGCTGGTAGCAGCCCGAGGAGGAGGAGGAGGAGGCGGCGTTCTTTTGGACCAATTCCAGCAGGTCGGGCCCGTCAGCGGTGTGGCTGAAGTCGACGCCCATGCAGATGCCCACTGCCAACGCGGCGGCTACGAAGGCGACGCCGAGCGTGGCGGCCGACTGGAGCGGGACGAAGGGCGGGATGCGCACCGTGTTGAAGCTGGAGGAGACGACGTACTCCTGGTAGGCTGCTTTCCGGAGGTCGCGGTAGTCGGTGGAAATGCAGATGACCTTCGAGTCAAGTTAGCGACACTGCATAATTAGGAAGCTTGGGGTTTCTTACATTGTCGCCTTCCTTGATCCGAGAGCTGGATCTTGAGGCTTGTATCACGCGGCCCGCCAGCTCTCTGCCCGCGGTATAGGGTAGTGTTGGTATACCGAACCCAAAGTCACTGTACAGTTTCCCCTTTTCAGTATTTTCGCGTTTGAGGCCGTGAGAGGACGAGAAATCTTCTGGGACGATAACTGAATACTTACGGTGCTTTCCAGTCGATCGGGTTGAGACCTATCACATGCGACTTGACCAGGACTTCCCACTCGTGCAAGAGCGCCGGCACGGGGCGGGTATGGGATGTCGTCATCCCGAAAAGCAGAGCAATCGGGGCCATCCCGACATCATGAAGACAGCCGGCCTTGGCGGCGCATATTCTCGGTAGTCTGGTCTGTTGAACACACATGGCTCTCCGAGCAGCAACAATGCCGTTCGCATATACGTATGATAGAAAGTCGTGAGAGCCCGGGTTGGTTTCGATTCACCGTGCTTTTCTCAACCTCTTGATCTTTTGTTTTTCCCACCGCTCATGCTATTCGCATCGTATACCCTGGCATTGCAATCGCCAGTGATCCGTTCTCACGTTAGGTTCTCTCGAGGTGGTGAGAGGTCGACCTAGACAGGTTAGATTATCGTTTGGCATACTTCGTGAGTGCATGCATTGGGAAGAGATATGGGCAAGCGTCAGGAACCCGGCGGCAAAGGTTCTCGGCCGAATCGACTGGAGAAGGCCGGATGGGAGTTCGCCCTTGTACTAGGAAATCGATACTGTGTCACGTGAAGGGACCCCCTTGGGAGTTTGGAGAAGCCTACAAGGAGCCAGTCAAAGTGACTGCGCCCATGAGCACTGGGCATACCAGACATGTCAGGAAGAAAACTGGAAGCCTTAGAGGGGCTTCACTGAGCGGGCATTCAAAACAAGAGCTACCCAACACGCGAGCGAAAGACAACAGAAGACAGGCACCGTCAAAGCGGGTCGTGGCAAAAAAAAGGTCGTGATATTGATATGTACATAGAATTCTAAGCGTTAAAAGTTAAAAGCTTCTTTGGCTTTCGTTTTTAAAAACAAAAAGGTATTTTGGTATTGGCGTTGTGGGAGCTATTTAGCTCTGGAGGAACTTGAGGGTCAGGCGGAGGGGGCCGCTCATGTCGGTGGCGACGGCCTTGTTGGCGAAGCTCTTGCCGCCGAGGCCGGTGAGGGACAGCAGCGAGGAGCCCTGGTTGACGAGGCCGGTGATGAGCTTGAGGATGCCGCCGCTTCCGGAGAGGACGCCGGAGATGAGGCTCTGGAGGGTGCCGGTGACGTCCTTGAGGACGGAGGAGATCTCCTCGGAGGTGCCCTCGACGATGTTGCCGGTGAGCTTGGCGACGATGCCGCCGACGTTGCTGAGGATGGGGCCGAGGCCGTCGACGAGGCCGGACACGGTCGAAGTGCCGCCGAGGACGCCCTTGACGAGCGGGGCGGCCTGGTCGACGATGCCGACGGCGAGGCCGACGACGCCCGAGACGACGTCGCTGGTGCCGCCCAGGGTGGCGTTCAGGCCCAGGAGGCCGTCGGTGAGCTCGGTGGCCCAGTCGACGGCCTGGACGCCGTCGGAGACGACGCTGCCGACGATGCCTTCGACCCGCGTGAGGACGGTGAGGGCCTCGGGGCTGTTGAGGATGGAGTTGAGGTCACTGTGATGGCGAAAAGGGTCAGTCCGTCTGTTTTGCTTCTCCTTCTTCTTCTTGAATGTTACGGGGGATGAACTTACAGGCCATCGCCACCGAGGACGCCGCCGAGAACGTGGCCGAGGATTCCTTCGACCTTGCTCGTGCTATAAATGCCGCATTAGCTAAATCGTCTTCTTGCGTTAAAAGGGGGAGAGGCTGCATACACTTCAGGGATGAGGTTCAGGCCGAGGCCGCCGGAGCCGGAGCCGGAGCCGGAACCGCCATCACCACCGAGGCCAAGGAGACCGCGCTTGGCGTCTTGCTCAGGAACGGCGATGGGGTTCGCCCAGGCGGCGGTGGCGGAGAAAGCAGCCAGTGCAGCTGTAGAGAATCCGGAGAAGCGCATCTTGAAGATAAAAATCGGGATATCGGAAGAGTGTGGGTGGGTGGGTGTGTGGGGAAGAAAGATAAGATTGGTGGGTTGGTCGTTCTGAAGGTCACGACGAAAACAGTCCAATGTAATGAATGAATGGCAAGCGGAGCGCTTTGCAGGTAAGGAGTGACTGAGAATAAAAAGAGTGTGGGTGATATCTTCAAGAAGGATGTGGAAAAGAACCAGAATCCAGCCAGTCTGTCGGGAGGACTGACGAGAATCTTATACTAGAGATTGCTCCTCCTCCTCTTCCCGGTCATTCAGGGTTAAATGGCGACGAGATTGTGCTCTGCCCTTTGCTGCATGGTGGACGGCCGCGACGGCAGAGGATCACCGAGTCGCCTTCCCCAGTCTTGAGATACCGATCTGCCAAACGTGTTGGTACGGAGTATTAGCTTCGCCCATCCAGCCTGTTCCATCCCTGCCAGGCCCCGAACCATACTTGGTAGCTTAATTCCCTGCCCCCCGCTATGTGGGACGGCCGGGCTGAGGACAGGGTGTTCTGGGGTGCGGGCAGGGGTCGTCAACGTCGATCCTGATCCGTGACCGTCCCAAAACGGGGGCCTCCCCACTGTCGGTCATCTCCTAGCGGACTAGGCGTGTTTCGTCTAGCCCGGCACTCGCTGCAGAGGTTCCCATCTCTGTCCCATTTTCAACTTGGGAACACTCCCCAAATGAAGATCCATGCGCCCAGCTGAAATGACCTCAGGGGGCTTCTTTTTTTTCTGCTGATAACAACCCCCCTGCCACCCCTGCCCTTCCTCTGAAAATTCCACGGGTCGGCGCGGTAAACTTTATTAAGGATGACAGCTTCCGACGAGATTGGCGTTGCACTAGCCCAGGTACCAAGAGAACACGACGTCATGCCCGGCCCCCCAAAGCGGAATATCCCAGCCGTGTACGGAGTAGCTGTGTTCATCGCGCCCTCAAGGTGATGGCAGTAATTTGTATTGCCTTGTTCCTTTCTGGCCTATCCGTAGACATCTACCGCGCATGTCTTTTGCCTTTCCAACAAGCCATGCGGGAAGGCAAGGATGGTTCTCCAAGCCGATGGATGCACTAACGTTAAGTTAACAGTGCCTGAGAACCTCCACCGTCGGGCCTTGCATCCCTTTACACTGACCAGTGAGAGGCAGTCCAGTTTCCTACCCACCACCACTGTCCACCAACAGCCATATGCAAGCAAGCGGAATCTCCCGTCACGTCTGAGGACCTCAGCTGCTCCGTTCCATCATGCAACGAACTGATCTTCAAATTTTACTCGCTCCCTGATAGTCCGCTATCGGCCCGGGCATGCATTGATTCAACAAAATGCAAGCCAACGCCGAGTATCGCCCATTGTCTTGACTTGAGCGCCCACAGGCCAACACCTGTGGAAAGGGATGCAGCAAATTCACGACCCCCCTCGAGATGCTCAAGGGTACATGAGGAAAGGCTCGTGCGACACAGAAGGCAGGGCGGGCAGGAAGCGGGCATCATTAGCGCCAAGCTGCTATGATCATCATCAACGCCATCACAGATGGCCGCGTTAAAGGAGGTGATTAGGTCATTTGGCTGCTTGGTCTTCGGCCTCACGGCAGGCCAGTTGCAAGCCCCTGCTCCCTACATGGCAATCTCATGGCAGCGTGGTCGCCCATTCCATCGGCCCTTGGGTGTGCATCGCACCAGTCAGCCAGTTGACGACTTGATTGGAATGGACACTCGAAGATGGCGGGGGTTGTAGTGATCCAAGCCGAGTCGATGATTGGCGAGCCCCTGGGCTGGGTTGGACTCTTGTGTCCCACTACCCACTGCCCACTGAACCCCACGCCCATACTCCTATCACGACTGGATCTACTGCCACCTTCCACGCCCAAAACCAAATCTCCCTCCAGTTTCCATCATTATCAATTACTACCTACCACATCACCAGTCACTGCAACGTCACCCTCACTGCAACAGCACCACATGTTGGCTTCTTGCTTTGCTTACGCGCCGATAGTGGCAGTTTGACATGTAGATACGCTACACTATCCCAAGACCCTTGCCTGATTACTTTGTCTTCCCTCACGCCGCCGTTTCCGCCGCACCGTTCCTGCCGTTTTGACCACCGTCGCCCGCCTCCTCCTCGCGCTGCCGGATCCCCTCGTAGACCCGAGGCAAGATGTACCGCCCATAGTCCACCGCGTCGTTGAAGTTGTCGTACCCGCGGATCGAGATGAGCTCGCACCCGAGATCGACGTAGTCGAGGATGGACGCGGCCACGACATCGTACGAGCCCACCAGCGCCGTGGACGCGCCCCGTGCCCCCGTCGCCGGGACGGTCGGGTACCACAGCGCGCGGTCCTGCACCTCGCCCCGCTTGGCGATCTCGAGCAGCCGCTGCGAGCCGACGTTCTGCGGGCCCTCGCCCTCGTTCCCCCAAAACTGAAAGGCCGCGTCGCCGCGCCCTGGCCCTTCTCCAGCGCCTCGAGCGTGCGGTGCGCCTTGGCCCACGCCAGCTCTTCCGTCTCGGCCACGATGGGCCGGAACGTGACCCAGATGCGCGGCCGCTCCGACGCCGGGCGCCCGGCCTTGTCGGCCTCGGCGTAGATGCGGTCGATCTGCTCCCGGGTCTCCTTGAGGGGCTCGCCCCAGAGCCCGAAGATGTCGGCCAGCGACCCGCCGACGCGGTAGGCCTCGTCCGAGGAGCCGCCGACCGAGATGGGGATGGAGCGGCCGTTGGCGGGGCGGACCTGGTTGCTCCAGCCCTGGAAGGTGTAGTGCTTGCCCTCCCAGTCGAAGGGGTCGGCGGAGGCCCAGCCGCGCTTGAGGATGCGGATGTACTCGTCGAGGCGCTCGTAGCGCTCGGCCTTGGAGAGGAAGTCGCCCTCGCGCGCCTGCTCGACGTCGCTGCCGCCCGCGATGAAGTGGACGACGGCGCGGCCGCCGCTCCGCTGGTCCAGGGTCGCGAGCTGCTTGGCCGCCGTGGTGGGGAACATGGTGTTGGGCCGGAGCGCGATGACGACCTTGATGTGCTTGGTGGCGGCCGCGATGGTAGCGCCGATGGCGAAGGGGTCGAAGTAGCCCGACGCGTACGGGATCAGGGTGTAGTGGAAGCCGTAGTCGTCCAGCGCCTTGGCGTACCGCACCAGGTAGGCCGGGTCGATGGGCGCGCCGGGGAGGGGGTGCAGCTCGTTGGAGGCGTTGGGAGGGGTCATGGAGATGAATTCGGTAGGCATGGTGGGCGGGAGGGCGGCGGCTTCAGCGCGCCGAGTCTCCTGGGGATGAGATGTGATTGTGTTGACTCCAGTGTGACAGCGCGGTTTCCTACTGCCCCGCGTAGAGTGACTTCGGGTTTTTGGTGAAATTGCTGGGGATGGAACTGAACTATGACGAAGCCGCCAATATCGTCAGGGTCTGCCCGCCTCCATGTTCGGCGTTATATGTAAGATCGTTGTGCCGGGTGCCCCACCCCTCCACCCACCCCTGGTTTGACGTTCACCCCGAGCACGAATTGCGCCATCCCTACATCGGGCGAATCACCACCACATTCAGCATTTATACTCTCTTGTCTTTCTGCGTAGTCTTGCAGTCGGGGTAATGCTCTCTGACAAACCCCAGGTCTGTTGAATCATGGCGTCATGCCATGGTCGGCCCAGGCCCGACATGATGCCCTTTGTGGACTTCGGTGCATTCCGGGCGAACGAAGCGCGTACCGGGCCAGTTTGACACTCCTTGGGGTTCATTACTACCCGCTCCAATACTCGAAGTTGAGAATTTCTGTAAAAAGTGAGCACCTCAAGTCAGTGGGAATGAGATCGGGGCCGGAAAACTCCGTCGCTGAATGGCACATGGCAACCGGGTGCATCGGAGACTCGTGAAATGCTTCGTGTGTACCGTGAAGGAACTAGCTACTAGTGTAGCACTTTCTCCTATGTAACTATCCTAATTGCTTCATCTTAGACTGTTGCCGAGCTGATCACGCTGCAGCCGGGCTCTCGGGTGAGTAAGGTGGCTCTTCCTTATAGACCGGATATTTGTATTTCGATCCGGGATGATCGTCTCTCAGCCCACTCTGTCCTTCACCGTAAACCCTTTCACGTGCAGTAAGATGCTGGTCATTCCTGGGGATATCCGGGTAGATTCCCCGCCGCTGCAGCTCGGGGACGAGGAGATCGACCACATCCTCAAACGACCCGGGCGTAGTGACGTACCCGATATTAAACCCGTCAAGATCCCCCTCCTCGATCCAGCGCTCCATCTCATCCGCCACCGTCGCAGGCGAACCGACAGAAGTCGGCCCCAGTCCCCCGATAGACGCCTGCTCCGCAATGATGCGCGGCGTCCACTTGGGGATCTTGTCGCTCGTCGCCGTGAAGGCCTCGAGGATACTCGTGACCTTGTGGATCTCGGCCGAGTCCGCAGCCGTGATCTCGTGGTCCAGCGGCAGCGCCGACAGGTCGATGCCCGTCCACCCGCTCATCAGCACGAGCCCGCCGACCACGGACGCGTACTCTTTCAGCTCCGCGTGCCTGGCCGCCGCCTCCGCGTCCGTCGCTCCCAGGACCGGCGTGAACGTCGCGAAAAACTTGACGGACCGCGGGTCGCGCCCCTGGGCCGCCGCGAGCTGGCGGATCTTGTCGACCTTGGGACGCAGGACCGCGGGGGAGTGCGCCGAGACGAAGATGGCTTCGGCATGGGTCGCGGCGAACTCGGAGCCGGCGGGCGAGGTCCCGGCTTGGAAGAGGAAGGGGGTCCGTTGCGGGGAGGGGTCGACGATGTGGCGCGTGTCGAGGCTGAAGTACTTGCCCTGGTGCTTGATGGTCCGGATCTTGTCCGGGTCCGCGTAGCTGTCATGCTCTGGATCCGGGGAGATGGCGTCGTCGGCCCAGGAGCCCTCCCATAACCTGAAGGAGCACACGTCAGCGCCGGAGCATATTTGGATAAGACTATGGGATCTGGGCCTTACTTGTAAAGAACCCGGAGATACTCATCCGCCTGCGCGTAGCGCTGGTCATGTTCGATAGGGGTGTCGATCCCAATCGCCTTGAAGGCCGCCTTTTTCCAGGATGTGATGATGTTCCACCCGAACCGACCTCCGGTGAAGTGGTCCAGGGTCGAAAATCGCTTAGCCAGCAAGAAAGGCGGCTCAAAGCTGGTGGATGCCGTGATGGCGAAGGACAAGTTCTTGGTCGCCGCGGCCATGGCACTGATCGGCTTGTTTTGACGCCATGTCAGTTTCGGTTTCTTTTAATAGCTACCCGTAATGAACCAGGGTGCACAACTTGGGAAACTCACGATGGTGGGATTCGGTCATGGGCCATTGCGCGGCTCTTCTGATGCAGTTGTCCAGGCTGCCCTCGTAGGTGTCGTAGCCGCCGTACGTGTCGGCGAGGAACAGGGCATTGATCCCGCCCCTTTCGAGGAGTTGGACCAGCTCGATCCAGTATTTCAGGTTTCTCTTGGTGGCTGACTTGTCTGTTGGATCCTGCGAGGTCCCGGTCAGCAGTGCTTCTTTGTGCCGTGATTAGCTCAACCCGAGTCACTGCCTACCTTCCATTGCCCAGGAGACAGATGCCCAACCGTGGACATGTAAAAAGCATTGAGAAGAATCTTCTTCTTGGGAGCTTCAGCGTGACTCCCAACGTTGTTCGCATCTTCCGTGGCCATCGTGTGAGATCTGATTCGTGACGGGCTCTTTCTCCTTGGGGTTCAATCTCAGGTAGTACCGAGCCCTTCTTCAAGTGTCAACAGAGATGATTGATTGATAAGGGGATACCCTCACGTTGCCAATACTACGTAGCCCCGCTAAAACCGAAAGCAGCCATGTGCATGCTATACAGCGATTTGCGGGACCCCGGTTGCACTCCCTAGTGACGTGCTAGTCTCCAAGATGGTGCGATCCGGGCTGCATGAACTTGTTGGAGATAGCCCTGCAGCCGTCACCGAGCTTCACACCATTGATTCAAGAAACCGGTTGGTACTGCCCAGAAAGAACGACAGAAACAGTGGTACGCACACCATTCCTGGTGGTGCGGGACTTATCAGCATGTCACCCCACACATGTTGGTTCAACCAGGCTCTGCTGTATTGGCGACGGTACGTGGTATCCGGCCCTTGTTATCCGGTTCAAATGGCCGACCGTCGATGCAATGGCGAAAGCTTTCGTTGCAAAAGGCTCCAGAGTAGATGGTGTTTGGTAACTTATCCTTTCTCGGTATTCGGGGAAGAGTCACACACGGAGCTCGCTGCAGCACTGAAATGCGTGGAAAGTAACTAACTTGAAGGATACTTCGCCAACTGCTGCCATGTCTCATACATCTTACTCAAAGTGTCGAGTAAGTAAAGTCATGTGACCGCAATGGACTGGTTTATCTCGTTTTCACTGAACTGTCTGTTTCTATCCAATGCCATACGGCCTCCTGGGTAACGGCAGGCCAGTTTTTTGATATGTGAATACAGGAACCTGCCTGTAAACATCGAGAAGATGCGCTTCGTGTAGAGTACAGTCACATCCATCCATACAACGTCCATCCTTCACCTCGGGAGATGGATCCACCATGATCCGTCTCCTTATCTCTTGTTGTCGACAGTCCGTGCATCCAAACTTGCAGCTTCTGGATTTTCAATAGCATCAATCTGGTTCGATTTCGCCCTAGACCTGTTAGATACACGGTTGTTCCCACATCACAGGGTGCCGAACTTACTCTTTCCTCTTGAGGTACGTATTAAGCACATGCACCAGCACGATCAACACGACGGCGCAGGCCAAGCAGAACGCATACCCCTTCGGGAACCGCGGCGCCTCGACGGTCCGGAACACCAGCAGCGGCGTCCAGGCCGTCGTCGACTGCGAGATGGCCCAGAACTGAGGCCGGGACGGGGCGCTCTTGAGGTTGCGAAGCCGGAGCTTGCCGTGGGACTGGTGTCCTGCCCGTTTGAGTCGTTTCTCGCCGATGACGACGTCGTCTTCGGTCAGGACCAGGCGGTTCGGCTGGTCGGGGGTTCCGGGGATAACAAAGTAGCCCAGCATCCCGATGGGAATCGTGATGAGGGCACAAATAATGTACACTACAGGTGGCTCAGGCCAGCTACACAAGCTCAAAGCGTTTTCTGGGACAGCAATTTAAAAGCGTACTCCATCGCCAACCGGCAAGCCCGCTGACGCCGTCAAGTCTGGCGGACGCCCCAGCCTGAATCAACCCGGCGGTAAGGGTTCCGAGAGATAACCCCACGTAGAATATGCCACCCCGTCGTCCTATCTCGTCTCCGCGGTACCAGGAACCTACGGCAGTGTTAATAAGCAAGCTCCCTCTACCCGGCGCACACAAGGACCTACCAAAGAGGTAGTGCATCACAGGAAAGAATGCGGCCTATACATCAAAAACGAACCTGTCAGTCAAATGGTACTCCGGATGAACATTCGATCAACGGGTTGAGAATCAGCTTACCTCGAAGAATCCGACCAGAAACGAAGGCGTAGGGCACGATCAGAAGATCGAGCTTCCTGATGAAACGGCGTTCCTCTTTGGTGTCCTCTGGGGCGTACCAGCTGAAGTCGTTCCAGCGTCGTTTCGTTTCGCTGGCCATGGGAAGGATGTGGGAGAGTGATCAAGTAGACGCTTGTCGAGTAGCTAGCTGAAAATTAACAAAGGAGATGCAATTGGGCTGGCACTGTCGGTCAATTTGAATTCGTTTCAATTATGTGACGCCTACTGATCTATGCGGTTTCCTCTCAATCGGGAGGCGTGAAGCTCACCATGTCTACGGAGGGTGACAAAGGTCATTGCAAATTCCTACCCAAGGTCCCTTATCTGCCAAGTATAACAGATATGCGTTTCCCCGCAGATCCAGACAGGCGCCATACATTACACAGGTTGTAGTCGTGTAAAACGTGCCACTCAGCAGTTGCGTCATATCCAGGAAGCTTTTCCAGATACCAAAACCAGCAAATGGAGCCGAAGGTCACTTGTTGGTTTCCCACTATTGACGTGGGCAGCCTATATCGGGAAGCCCTGGGGCTGAGTGAGTACAGCAGCTCATCGCCACTATTATGAAGTAAGAATCCAGAATTTTACACAATTGCGTCGGTGCTTCTTTTCCAGTAAGGCCGGTGTCAGTATTGGCGCCAGTGTAGACCATTTAGTTCGGCTCGTGGCCTTGGAAATCCCATATCTAAGAGGGTGTCAAGTGTGTGTGTGCCTGCTGCATCTGCACCGAAGCTCGCTGACCACGGGGGTCGAGACTCGCATATGAAGCAGTAGAGCGGTGCCCTACGCCTCAATAGCACTGTAACATATCGCAATTTACACAATGGGAAGTATGTTCTCACTTTCGTTGCCGAGAGAGATTGGAGCGTCCACTGCAGAAGTAATTTGAGGGGGCAACATGTTCTCGTGTTTCGTTCCAGTGGCTCTTCTGTACAGTTAGCATGCCCAATTAAACCCCCAAAGATGCGCCCGAAAGGCCTTGGTAGTACCATGTCTGCGGCACAGACTACTACATTCAGTTGCAGATCCCCTGGGGGTGTTATCGCTTCGGGGAGGTGATGGCGCAATTGGGGTTGTGTATGACGAGCGGAGCCCTCCAATCAGGAACCCACCACCCCCAGACACTGGCCCAACCCGCCCACGACAGGGCCATCACGACAACCAAACCATGCTATGGCGACAGCACCGCTAGGTGTGGCGCCCCATTAATAATGTGCAACGGTGCCGGGGAGCTATCTTTCAGCAGATAACGCAAGGCGGCCCAGCCCTTCATAGCGTCATCTTGTACTCTCGGGAGGCATTACTACCTCTGCGTTTTTTTTTTTTTTTTTTTTTTTTTTGCTTGGTCAAACTCAGCTCTCATGCCATATAAATGCAAAGGTAGTCGCTAAATAGAGGAAACACAATCAGTCACATGCAGATCATCTTGGCTTGCAGCATTATTCTTTTTCGTTCTTGGATACTGCGTCTCGGAAGTCAGTAACCCCCGTGGCTTCAGAAACCAGGCCGTTGTTGGATATGGGGTTCGAGGAAAGGGGTGATGCGGCGGAGCACTCCAAGGTACCGGTCGAGTCTTTGGTGGTGAGAGACTCGCAGGATCTGGAGCTGAACCAGAAGCATGCGCCCAAAGCCCCATGGTGGTCCTACATCTGGGACTACGACCCAGGGAGGTCACACGAAGAGCGCGTCTTCATCCAGAAGCTTGATGTCTTTCTCATCACCAGTACGTTCCCGGTATCATGTCTCTAAGCAGATACCAAGGTGATGATGATCATTGCCCGGTGCTCCCCCTTTCCGCTAGAGACCCCATGAAGCTAATTTGGAAACACAACAGTGCCCCCCCTCGGCTACTTCATCAAGAACTTGGACCAGACCAACATCAGCAACGCCTTCGTCAGCGGCATGAAAGAGGAACTGTCAATGAACGGCAACGAGATCAACCTGATCGACACGGCCTGGACCGTCGGCTACGTCCTCGGCCAGATCCCGTCCCAGATCATCCTGACCAAGGTCCGGCCGTCGGTCTGGGTCCCGTCGTGCGAGCTGGTCTGGACCGTCCTGACCTTCAGTCTGGCCGCCGCGACGACGTCGAACCACGTCATCGCAATCCGGTTTTTTGTCGGGCTCGCCGAGTCGGCCTTCTACCCGGCTGCCCACACCATCCTCGGCAGCTGGTACAAGCCGTCGGAACTGGGCAAGCGGGCCTGCGTATTCCACGCCTCATCGGCGGCGGCGTCCATGTTCAGCGGGTACTTGCAGGCTGGAGTCTACAAGGGCCTGAACGGGGTGCACGGTATGCCCGGTTGGAAGTGGCTTTTCGTAAGTCAACCCTTTCCCCTAGCACTCAGGCCTCCAAGAGCAAGCGCTGACAATCAAGCAAGATCATGGATGGAATCATCAGTCTTCCCATCTGCCTTGCTGGCTATTTGCTGCTCCCCGATTTACCGGAAAACACAAAAGCATTCTACATAACCAATGATGTAAGCAGTGATCATCTCTATCAAGGCCTACTCAGTCGCAACCTACTGACTCCTGAAATAGGACCGTGGTCTGGCTCAAAAGCGCATGGCGTCTGTTGGTCGCGCACCGCGCGGGAAACTGGGTTGGTCCGCATTCAAGAGGATCTTTGGTAAGTCCAATATACCATTCCATCTTCTCTGTTACTAGGTAGAGACAGGGCTAACTTTTTGGTTCATCAGGCCGATGGCACATCTACTTGCTGTCCATACTGTACATCATCTTCATCAACCTGGGCCCTTCCAGCAGCATCAACCCCATGGCCATCTGGCTCAAGACGACGGGACACTCTGTGTCGCAGATTGTGAGTTCCTCGGCGTCTTCTGTCGTAATTACTTGAGACGGCTTAGCTAATAGCTCAAACCAGAACATCATCCCCACAGCCGCCAGCGCCATCCAACTCGTCCTCACCGTCGCCTTCGCCATCGTCTCGGACGCGATCCGGCACCGCGCGCGCATCATGTCTCTCTCGACCCTGCTCGGCGGCTTCGCCGCCCTTGTCTTGGCGATCTGGCAGATCCCCGACGGGCTCAAGTGGTTCGCCTTCCTGCTGCAAAAGGGGTCGGTGCCCTACGGGCCCCTGAGCATGAGCTGGGCCAACGAGATCTGCGGGCGCGACGCCGAGGAGCGCGCCGTCGTTATTGGCGTGATGAACTCGCTCGGGTACGCGTTCAACGCGTGGGTGCCGCTCCTGACGTACCCGCAGGTCGACGCGCCGCGGTTCCGGCGGGGGTTCGTCTTCACGACGGTCGCGTTCGCGGCGCAGGCGGGGATTACGGGGGCGGTGGCGTGGATGTATAGGCGGGACCAGAAGAGGGAGCTGAAGGGGAGGAATGAAGGGGAGGATGGGACAGTCACGGCGACGGAGGAGATCAGGGAGTTGTAGTGGTATGCTCGTGTAGTTGGTTGATTTGGTTCAGCAAATGGGATTTTTACAGCTACTTGGCCTATTAAAAATAGGCTGGTACGTTAACTACCTGCTTTAATTTTGTGATTTCTTCCGGAGAGCTTCGCATCAAATCTTTCAGTTCCAGATACGGCTTCCCCTTATGTCTCACAGATTAGCACCATTGGACTCCCAATGTCAGCCGTACAGAAGGTGCACGTGGCTGCCAAGTACTCACAATCCATTGACATGCCGCCAATTCAGCAACTCCGTTTATTCCCTCTGTATGAGCTATCTGTTGGGGAGTTGATCTGTTACATTGCACGCGCGTGCCAGCTCAGCTTGGTCATCGCGCCCTTCTGTACGTGGCATATTCCCAGACGTTAGTCCGCCCTGAACCTTTGTCTCCAGCCAGTGTATCTCGCCATACCTCTTGACCAACTTATACTTTATGTTTCGGCCTTTGCCAAATTGAATCCATTCCTCCAATGTATCCTCTATAGATTCCTTCTCAAATGAGACTTACCGGACCTTTACCTGCCAGATGCCGTGGACTATGTTGCTGTGTCGTAAAGTGCTTCCGTAGTTCTTTGAAATGGTATTCGAGGCTGTCGAATTATAAGCGCAACACCAAGCAATCATCGCCACTTACGCTGTCGCAGCTCGTCTGGCTGCTTTCGCCTCTCTGCTTCATATAGTACTGAAGCATACCATGCATGGCCCTCACGTATCCACCGGATACAGCCTAGCCTGTGACATGCTCGGAGTTCTTGCTCTTCGCCTCCCCATTGGGGGTCTCTTCACTCAGTCACGGCCCGTGACCACTAGCCCTTGGGCTTCTGCTTCTTCCACATGGCACGGGACTGGGAGATTCCCTGAGACCTTGCCTGGGTTTCCTCTTTCTGGTGGAAGGAATACCATGATTGATCTCCGGCTTGGTGCCGGTGGAGATGTGGAGGCTGGGCTCTTCGGGTACACTCGTCCACTTCCGTGCAAGGATCAGAATCGTCAGAGTCGTCGAGAGGCTCATTCTGGGCGGTTGCCTGCTCACATAGCCCAGTCTTTTCGTCTCGCCGGCTGACATTGTGAGCATGGGTGCTCTTTTGATCCCGCAGGTCGCGCGACTTGTCCCACTTCAGGCTGGGGTCTTGCGAGATGGGCTCGTCTCCGCCGCAGGAGGTAAGTTGGTGGTTCAGGTGCTTACACATGGCTGGTTTTGGTTTGTTCTGGTGGTTTTGGGGAGGATAAGATGTGTAGATTAGATGAAGATTGTACGTGGGATTTAGTATCGTGGTGCTATACCAATGATGGGTTAAAGATAGAAATTCCTGTCCAGAGGCTGGAATAGGACAGCTATATATCCCAATGGCCCTTGAAACAACCCGTTTCAAGCATACGACACCTTGCCAACAGCCCCATTCACGCCGGTGACAGCTCATCAGCTTCAAAGCCAGGAAAGGATGTCACTGTTCATGGTGACAAAGAGGGTGACTGAGATAAAGATTATGCTCACGATGGGTATTTGCAGCCCCGGCACCCGTCACCACTTGGTGGTTCGAAATGTGGCGACCCGGCCAGGTGTCAAATTGGGTTTGAGTTATAGGAGAAATCTCACGTGGCTTGGAAGACGTACTCCGTTTGACCCAAGGATTTCGTCGTATTCACGATGGTATTGCGACTTGGTGGCGGCAAAGACTATTTCATACTGTCTCTCACATGGCTCAGGCAACTCAATTAGCACATCGAACTCGGATGCTATCAGATTCCGGTTGTCTGGTCTCGTGTATCATGTGGGTAGGTATAGCAGATTCCAGCAGACTTTCGGGCGAAATACACAATGAAGGGGGTACTCAAAAGGGGTAACTGCGAGGCTCAACCTTTCCTGTATTCTGAAGACACCTATTGATACTTACGAGTACTGTTTTCTATACCAAACAACTTGGTCCCCGAGGTGGTTCCGTTCATCACGCCAGACTCCGACACTCTTTGCGAAGCAATTCTCGTTTTGGAGCGTTCCCATTCCCACGTCGTACCGGATGCAATCCTGCTTGAGGTAGTGGGTTTATTGAAATACCCGAGAAAGACTAGCCGCGCTCTGGTCTACCATAATCTGTATAGAACGGAAACTTTGCCAAAGAAGTGCGAGACATGGTCATAGACGTGGTGCGGCATCCCCATGCAGCTGCATTGCAAGTTGACCCATGGGACATCGTGGAGACCCAGTCAGGCGGTGGGAATCTTGGCCGAGCAGGATCTCCTGGAAGAAACTGTCCTTCATGAAGTTCTGGACATAGTGCTAGCAAGCTAGTTTCTGACACAACACCCGCTACGCAGTTTGGGGAGCACAGTCCGTGAGCAGCCAGCGCTTCCACTGCGTATTGTGCGGAAATTAGTCGAGGCGTTGAAGGACCCCGACTACTACACCTGGGAAGCCACGGCGAACGTGTTAAAACATACGTATGTGCGACTCGAACTGCTTCCTGAACTACGAGCGGTGCTACGGCACCCCGGGCTAAGCGACGAACGTGTCGTTGGCAAGGTCCTATGGCAGGCAGAGATCTTGCCCCGGAGCTTCCTCCGAGGGGTTCTAGATGTGCTCAAGGGGCCGCAGTCGACTAATCGAGATGCCGCAGCACAAGTCTTGTCTATCCAAGGATTGGAGTTGCTCAGCGACATACTGCGGAGATAGGGGCTCTGCTGGACGCTCCCGAGCCAGGGAAACGGGGCGCAGCGATGAAATCGCTTACAAGGCAGCCCTCACTGCCAGCCGAGATCTTGAGGAAAGTGCTGAACCAGTGGCAAAAGGACGGTGCTGATTTTGCAAAGGGTATCCCGCAACATCAGACCGTTTTACCCAAAGATATTCTCGGTAGCCTGGTAGATCTGTTGAAAGCGGAACC
The DNA here is from genome assembly GCF_038362705.1 of Apiospora aurea. Lineage (NCBI taxonomy): Eukaryota > Fungi > Ascomycota > Sordariomycetes > Amphisphaeriales > Apiosporaceae > Apiospora > Apiospora aurea. Next base: position 130,679 of record NW_027117391.1, read on the forward strand.
AGACGTCCGGCGAGCAGCAGCCGATGTGCCATATGAGCAATCGTCTTTACCAGACCACATTGTCGATCGGATCCCGGCCTCGCTGCTAGATGATGCGAATCAAGACGGGAAGTTGCGAGCTGCGCCGCGTCCGCCCTGCCTCGCCCGACGCCCTTGACGAGCGGGGTCCTGCACAAGACGATTGCACTGGGGCTCGGAGGGGACCGAGGGCGGCACCGGGCTGCGGTGTACGCCCTAGCAGTCCAGCCGACCCTCCCCGCCGACCTTCTGCCAGGAATATTGGCTTCGTTGGAAAGCACAAGCGAGAATGTTTGGCGGGAAACAGGGTGTTACTTCGCGCTGTATCCCGCGAGCCCGCCGAACGAAGTCGCGGACGCCCTGGACGGCCTCTTGGAATCTCCAAACATCCAAGCCGTGCAAGGCGCCGTCGAGACCTTGGCGCTGGAGCAGCCATACCTGCGCCCGAGCTCCTTGATTATGCTGGCATGCCATCGTCTGGGACGATGTCGCCGGGATCCTCAGCGCATGCCCTGTCATGTCCGATGAAGGTTCGACCGCCTTCTGCGCGAAATCGACGACGAATCCTCGAAGCGACTGTACCGGACTTGGGCTACGGACGACCGGGAAGAAATCGCGTGGGAAGCGGGTGGTGCCGGTGGTGTCTCTATCATCCGGTTTCCGGGAGGCAGCCGAAAGGTCCACGGAAGCTTCCGCCTCATGGGCTCCCGCACGGGGTGCAGCTTTGAGGGGACGCAGTTTCGCCATGTCCGTGCTTGTGTGATGATGATTTATCCAACATCCGAGGAAGCGGATGCTAATCATAGGTCGTTATGTACTGTTGGGTTTTGGTTCTGTTTTGAGGCATTTGCTTCTGCTGGTCTGCCCGCATAAGTCGAGGCTTTTTATTTGAAAAACAAAAAGTTGGTCATGTACGTTCAAGGGGAGCTGTATGTAACCACGCGCATGTCAACGAGCTTGGATGAAGGGAGAATCTGCATCTTAATTGACGATCCGTGAAGTATGGCTAGTCCCAGTGGTTTGGGTGTGGCAGCTCCTTGATGGGTTCACAGCAAAATGTACGATTTAAAAGGGGACATGGTAAGACAACCGACAGAACATGCTTTCTTGGTATCTATGAATTTTTACGCCTGTATCGAACCATACCGCTCCCCCATTAGATCTGGAAGTCCTTGTACGACCACTTCTCGGTCGCCTTCCTATTGGCCTGCTTCTTGAAGGGAATCTTCCGGCGGGCCTCGAGCTTGCCGCGGAGGATCAGACTGCGGTATCTTTCCTTGAGCGGGTTGCCCTCGGGCCGGAGCCGGCGCAGCGAATCCTCCAGCTCGTCGGGCAGCACCAGCTCGAGGTCCTTCTCGGGCACCTTGTACTTGCCGAGCTGTCTCCTCCGCACAACATCGTCCGTCTCCTCCATGCCCGAGTCCGACTCCTGGCCGGCCTGGGCTTGTATCAGCGCCCTCGACTGGTCCCTTTCGCGTGCTTCTTGCGCCAGCTTCTTGATCTCCTCGAGTTGAGCCTTCCTCACTTTGGTCTTGGTCTCGTGCTTCAACCGGCGCTCTTCCTCCTTGCGTCGCTTGATCCTGTTTCGTTGTTGCTGGTTCTTACGCTCGGGGCGCTTGTTGGAGACCTTGAGCTCCTCGCCGCCGCTCTGGAAGCCTTCCCACTCCGAGTCCTCCTCCCACTCAGACAATTGCGCGCGGGCCTCGGCGGCCTCCGCCTCGGCAGCTGACCGAGCCGCAGCCTCCTTCTTGAGACGGTCGGCCTCCTCCTCCGCCAAGCGCTTCTTCTCGGCCGCGAGGGCCTTTTCGGACTCCTCCGCCAGGCGGGCTTCGTATTCCGGGAACGAGGGGTTGTAACTGAAGGCGCCGGTCGGCTTCACCACGGCGGGGACGCGCTTTCCGCTCGCAGCGAGCGAGATGGGCGCCTTGGTAATGGTCTTGGGCGCCTTCTTCTTCTCCGTCCGGACGTCGGGTACCGCCATCACGTCGGACTCGGCCTGCGTCTTCTCCGCGGCGGGGGCGACGGCCCAGGGGTCGTAGGCCTCCTCGTTGAACTCGACGGTCAGCTCGTGGTGGCCGTCGGCGACCTTGCGCAGCCGGGTCAGCTCCTTGTGTGTGACATAGTTGGTGCGCAGGCGCTTGGCGGGGACGATGCCGTCGGTGGTCTTGGTGCTCGGTCGCTTGCGGGAGTCGACGGCGGGGACGACAGATCGTTGGGCGAGGATCTCTTCCGACTTGAGGGGCTTCGAGGTGTGCTTGGGGAATCTCTTGGGGATGGAGGCGTCGCCGACAGTGTCGAGGGTGAAGAGTTCCTCGGAAGGCTTTTCGTTGACAAGGCCGCTGCAGACTTGGTTAGTGTTTGGGATCTTCAGGTGATTGTGTTATCGGCTGCTTACCCCTTGATGATAGCCTCGTTCAGCTCCTCCAAACCATCCTGGACTTCGGTCACATCGACGTTCTTGCGCCAAGCCTTCTTGCCTTTCCTCGAGGGCTGCTTGTACGTGGCCGGGGCGTCCGCCGAGCCCGTTGGGGTTTTCAAGACGGGCATGGTTGAATTAAGTCGAAACAAGAAATCAGAGCTCCGAGGGATTGAACTGCCGCAATCGATGTCTGGATCCCAAAACTCGCAGCGAATGGCGGGGACTTTGGAATGGGATTGCTGAGGTTGCCTCAAAATTTCAATGTTCCCAATGGCCCAGACACTTTTGCTGGAAAAAGTTCAGATAAGCCCGCCCGATAAAGCCTGATAAAAACTCTTATCGGGGTGGGTTAGCCACAAAATGCGGGTACGGCAGCGACGCCGTCCACTGAAAGCTACAAGGGCTACAGTGGCTCAAGCGCTGGAAGTGGCAGGCGCCCGCAGCAATTCAGTGGGTGTGGGGGTGTTTCTTATGGCGGCGTTGGGGATCCGTCTGGGTGCATGTCAAAGGGCAACTACTGACACCGACCGACAGAGAGCAAGCAGCAGCGAGATGGGAATCTGGAATGGCAGGCAGTTGCAAGGCCGGCAAGGCGACGCCATTTCCAAGTCGAGAAGAAAAGGATGCCAAGGCCAGCCTGCCTAGGTAGATGATGTTGATTCGAGGCGCAGTCCTGCAGTCTGCAGAACGAACGGTGTGCCTGAGCTGCAGCCCGACATGCACTACACTGGAGGGCAGTAGCGGAGGGAGCAGACGACATCAGATAATTCAATGCTCCCTAAGGAACAGCGGTCCTTGCTCTTTCTCTCCCGAGTACGGGACGCCTCTGGACGCCTCTGATGGACGGGAGGCCACTGCCAGACTGCCCTGCATTGAGACAGCTCCGAATTGGTGTCTCGATTTGATGCCTTTTTGACTTCTTGGCTTGTCTTCTTCCTTCATCACTTGCTGCACACAATACCCGTACCCGTAGCAATACTGTATCCGTTCAACCAACTAATACTCCCACTCGATTCCCGCCGTTTGCTTCTTTTTACAGTAATTGATCTGATCCAACCCACCCGGCCTCGTTTTCGCTTTGCTCTCTTGGTCGCCCATACTACTAGTAGCAGCGCATCCGTCCGTCTGCCGTCCATCCCGCCCGCCTTTCTCTGAAAGAGAGGGAGAAAAACAGAGGCATCCTCTCTTCCTGCCACGCCAAAAAAAAAAAGAGAGCGATCCACCTGGACCCGAGCGACTGAAAAGAAAGGGACCCCTTTCCACCTGCATCCGACGATTCCCCATTGTTTCCACCGCTCGGTTCTAGTCGAACACTCCATCCCGCCTGATTGGAGGGGCCTGGTCAATAATCGTCAAGAAAGCGCCTATCTGATCTGCCGACCGACCATTTCAGAGTTGCAAACCGACCGACCGCCCGATATATACACCACCATCAAAACCCGTCCAGCCCGTCAACACGAGCAACACTTCCGGCATTACCTGCTGCATTTTATTTTCCAAAACATCACCACCACCACCAACCCCAAAACCACCACCCAAACCGCCCGCTCTCCCCCGCGCGATATCCTCCCATACTACCACCAACCGTCATCATGGCTCAAGCGGCAGGAGGTTCTTTCAACAACCCGCTGAAGAAGTTCAAGTACGGCGCACACCCCTGTCTCCGGCCGCTGCTGCTAGCCTGGCCCAACAAACGATCAATGCTGACCTGACCTGCTCCTAGGCTCGTGTTTCTCGGCGAACAAAGTGGTACGCACCCATCTTCCCACGTCCCCGACGTCGATGCAGCTGCCGGAGGTGGCGCCGTCAAGACGAGATGGAAAATGGCTGACCATGGTGCAACGCAACAGTTGGCAAGACCTCCCTTATAACGCGCTTTATGTACGACTCTTTCGACAACATGTACCAAGCGACGATTGGTATCGATTTCCTCTCCAAGGTAAGGAACGGCAGCTTTTGGTGGACGAGACGATGAAGAGTACAGTGGCGCTGACGACAGACCGCTAGACCATGTACCTCGAAGACCGGACCGTGCGACTACAGCTATGGGATACGGCAGGCCAAGAACGATTTAGAAGTTTGATCCCATCCTACATCCGCGACTCCAGTGTAGCTGTGGTGGTGTACGATATTTCTAGTATGTTTTCCTCTGTTCTCCTCCCGCGCCCACCGCCTGTCCAGACGAAACCCCCCACCCCGCGAACCCTAGCTAACCTGACCACCCCCCACCCCTGCAGACGCGAAATCCTTCCAAAACACCAAGAAGTGGATCGACGACGTGCGGGCGGAGCGCGGCAACGACGTCATCATCGTGCTGGTGGGCAACAAGACGGATCTGAACGACAAGCGCGAGGTCACGACGCAGCAGGGCGAGGACGAGGCCAAGAAGAACAACCTCATGTTCGTCGAGACGAGCGCCAAGCTCGGCCACAACGTCAAGACCCTCTTCCGGAGGATAGCCCAGGCCCTGCCCGGCATGGAGGGCTCCGACGCGGCCCAGCAGGCCACTTCGCAAAGTACGTTGGAGACAGAACACACTCACCTGCCCACCTGCTGCCTGGCGGCGGCCGACACGAGAGCAGTTCCTCTTGTTGAATATTGGCTAACCACCTACGCAAACAGTGATCGATGTCAAGACGGACACCACGCAGCCCCAAGAAGGCTGTTCTTGCTAAGTTATAGCTTGAAACCCCCCATTCTTGCTACAACCCAGCATCACGGCCCCCCCAGTCGACCTCTTGACCATGGACGAGGAAAGACTGCAGCGCCTAGGGGTTGTCGTTTACGAACTCGATATCAGGCGGTGAAAATCCCAGCCACCCTAGCGTTGCCGAGAGCAAGAAGGAAACCATCAGCGAGTTGCCATTTTCCGCCATAAATACAGACCACCCACCCCCAATGGTGTATAATCAAGAAGGGTAGCAGCCAGACCGCCTCTTCGGCTGGTTTCTCCCCTTCCAGCGCAAGAAAGAGTTGACGTTTTTTCACGAGATCAAGGCAGAGACGAGAGCCAAAGTAGTTACCCCAACAAACAGCAGTATGACGAGCGAAAGAAGAACAAGAGAAGCAATGGCTGCTACGCAATTGTTACCCGATATGACCTTTTAGTATATGTAATAATGTTTCTTAAACGATCCTCCCTCTTGCGTCGATGCGAAAAAGGCGTTTTTTTATATTGCCATTGCCCAAGTCTATAATTGTTTTTGATGTTCATCTACGCCACCACGAATAGAAACTCCGATGAGGTAAGGATGTTGCAGACCAAGCTCCTACTGTCTATCTGTTTTCATGAACTGCCTGCAGTCAACAACCGGATCCCGCTAGTTTCCGAGCTCATTCCTGCTTCCGCTCATCACAGATCCCCGGGCGGTATCTTTGTTTTTCACTTGCCATTGTTTTCCGTTGTCCTTTGTCTTCTCTCTCTCCCTGGCCTCCTCACCCCAGCTCTGCTCAGTATCGGTCTGTCGCCTCGAGCGTCTGGACCGAGCCGTCCTGCATACCAAAGTAGACCATGACGGGCTTCTCGCCGCCGTCCTTCTGGTGGTCCTTGGCCTCGGGCCCCGTGGGCCCGCTGAAGAGGCCGATCTCGAGCACGCCCTTGATCTCGCCGATGCGGCGCGCGAGCGACTCGACCGTGTAGAGGCCCTTGCTGGGGTCCTCGCGCTCGCGCTCGCTGTTGAGCAGGAGCGGGGGAAGGGGGCGTCGATGACGTGCATGTAGTTGTCCGTCACGATGGGGCCCGCCTTGCCGGGCAGGCCGGAGCGCACGTAGGGCTTGCGCGAGCCGAGCTCGATGAGTTTGCGGCGGACGTACTCGGTCAGGCTGGGGTGGACTTCGATGGGGATGCCGGGCCAGCCGGTTAGGAGGTTGGGGACCTTTTTGCGGTAGTCTGGTCGGTAGAGTCACGTCAGTCAGTCTTCCAGTTCGCTATTACCGAATCACCAGAATTTCCATCAGGGGGGGAACGTACCGGCGACGCAGATGAAGCGCTTGCTCATGACGGCGACAATCTTCTCCTGGAAGTGGCAGGCGCCGCCGCCCTTGATGCAGTTGAGCTCCGGGTCGACCTCGTCGGCGCCGTCGAAGCAGACGTCGAGGTACTGCTGGCCGGGGACGTACTCCTTCTCGAGGACGAGGGTCTCGATGGTGAGGAGGGGCAGCTTGGCGTCCAAGATAAGGTCGCGCGACTGGCTGCCGGTGGGCACGAACTTCATCTTGGAGGTGGTGTCTTTCGACATGGCCGCGATGGTCTCGACGACGTACTTGATGGTCGAGCCGGAGCCGATGCCGATGTGGGTGTAGTCGGGCTTGAGGTGGTCGCGCACGGCGTGCTGCGCCGCGGCGCGCTTGGCGGACTCGACGAGGTCGCCGGCCATGGTGACGGGCGGCGGGGGAGGGGCTCCATGACGGTGCTCTTGGACGACATCTTGCGGGTGTTTTGTCGTTGGGGGGTTCGGGTTCGGGCAGTCGGTTGATGCTGGAGAAGGTGCAGTCGGGAAATGCCGACCTTGAAAGTAAACGATTGGTAGGATGCACAGGGTCGGGTGGTGAGGAGGAAAGGAGTGCACCGCAGCTTCATCGGAAAGCTGCTGCTGGCGGCGTAATCGTGGGTTTTATATTTTAGAGCGTAAGTACGTAGGTCGTCGTTAAGTCCGATGGGCGGCGGGCAGAAAATATCCTAGCGGTTACCCCGTGCCGTCTCCTGTCATATGCCAATTCAATTCAATACAATTCAATCCCTCCAAAACTTCCTGCGGAGGTCTCCAATCCGGGGAATTAAAAAAAAACGTTCGTTCGGGCTTCTAGAATGTCTTTCTGGAAAAGGTCGTGAGATGCTGATCGACCCGGTGATGTAGCGTGATTCAGCTGCAGTTGTCGCACCGAGTTGCAGTCTTGCACCATCCGACCCCACGACGATTCGCGCGGGAAACGAAAGGCTCGAATCCCTCGTCGCAACCTTGGCGGGGTCGCTTGGTCCCAGCTGCAGAGCAAGCAAGCAGCAGCAGCAGCAGCAGCAAAAGCATCTCCAATAATCTCCAGAGAAAACATGACCTCACAGACTGTGGCTGACCCGTCCGCCCAAGCCTCAACCCATCAGCCACAAATCTTTAGCCCCTATTTGATGCTTGGACTAATAGCTCCCAAACCTCCAAATGCATCGTCAAGGTGACAAGACCTCGCAGCGGGAGCTCCAGGACTCATACCTGCCAACCAGTGTCATTCCCTGAGGTATTCCCTAATGAAATTCGAGGAATGCTAGACATGGGCTTCGTGACAGTGATGTGAAACTCGACCGCGCGTTGGGACACGAAACTCTTTTCGACAAGTTCTGCTGTGATAACGATGCCGCCTCTGGGGGTAATGTGCTGGCTGTGAGTCGCATTTACAATACCTAGAACCCACAAAACTGCGGCACGGCTTACTAAAATGTGCCCTTCCTCATCTCCCTCGGCTCTTGACCCTCCGGGCATTCCCAGTACATGCTCAGCTTGTCCAATGCGTCCCTCGCTGCGTCCTTCAAGATACCTTCGCCCTCCAAGTCTTCCGTCACGATGGAGATCCAGTACCGACACCCTTCCCACTCAGGCGAGAACGTATAGGTTTGACGGCCTTTGGCCTGGATAATGCTCAAGACCTCCTTCGCCTCGATATGCCGCTCTGGCTTGTAATTACGAGAAGTGCCGCAGCGTCTCGTCAGTGAATGCGCGGTCGAGCGCGGTGACGAGGATCTTCCCGCGCAAGCCGTCCTCGCCGTACCCGGGCGCCATGTCAAGCATGATTGAAGACTTGGGCGACGTTTGGAGACAGACGACCCAGTGGTTTGTGGGAGGCTGATCGTCTTCGCCTTCGTTGAACTCGTTGCGTAGGGCACATATGTGAACCTCCTCAACCACGCCCCTCAAGGCGTCGCCGGAGGCTTCGAGGTCCCAGTTGCCATCCAGGGTTGCCGATGACATGATGATGGTTGGGGGAATGGGATTTGTAGAGTCCGGGATATTGGGATGGGGATTGAAAGGGTTACCAGCGAGACTATCAATGGGTCAAAGTCTGACAGTGCAACACGACACTAAGTAACGCAAAAGCAGAATGTACATGTAGTTCCAGTAAAATGGCAAATGGTGAGGCTGGCAAGTATCTCCGTAAGGCTAACAGGATCACTGGTAGTAGCTTCCGAAATGTATGCGGCTGAACCTTAATACACGCCATCAAACCTCGAGCACGTGTTCTACTTGCCGTTGTCCATGGCGCGGAAGGCTTTACTCGGTTCTGAGCCACTTGCTTCTGCTAGCCTGCGCTGGTATGAGTCGAAAAGCAAAAGAACCAGAAAAAGAACGAAGAAAAAAAAGGTCCATGGCACGGAAGGAAGACAACGAACTTGAAGCCGACGTTACAGGGAGGAGGCCCAAACCTCTCCCAATGTACTTATCTCCCGACCTCGGCAGGGTTTCTTGCGTTGTCACGTCGGGTCGTGTACGCTGGTTGTCAGTGGAACGGTGTTGCGAATGATCCAGCGAGACAGAGATAGGGGGCTACGAAACTCTAGTGTATGCAAGGCTGAGAGCAGTTCTCCCATCAGATCAGCTTTCAAATTCTGCCTCGCACACATGGCGGTCAAATACGACAGCGCACCTAGGCACCGTTTGCCAGGTGTCAATGGCGCGAGTCCGCTATGGCTTGTGAGCCTGGGCTGACTGGATGGCCGACGCTAGTGCTGTTATTGGCTACCAAGCCCCTTTTCTGCAGGCTTGTGGTGGTGGCAGTGCCAAAGCCGGGTATCACTGAGACGCGCTGCCCCCGCACGCAGGCTCCTGCACTCCAACCACAACGCCCGATCTATCATTCCTATCTGATTCATCAGGCAGACGCTAACAGCCGAAGCAAACAAGAATATCGTGGCTGGAAACAGCGATGAACCTGGCGATGGCATGACTTATAGGAAACTATGGCTCAATAATGATCCCGCGATGCCATTGATATCAGCTGGCAGCTTGGTTGGGACAAATCCATCCTTCGCAGACTGAAGTATGGAGGAAGTCACATATTAGAGCAGAGCCTTACTGGGGTTACACAGCATATGCATGTCGATGAGCGGTGCGTGGCAGTGTCAGGCTGCCTATCAGGCGAACCACAGGCTAAAGTACGCCTGCCCCTCCCAGAATGCCAAATAAATGGAATTTTCCCGTTCATCTTTCATGTCATCTCTCATGGTGTCAGGTCAGCTCCACCGACGCAGCGCTTGACACTAGTCATCCTTCCCTCCTGTTTCCGCGACTCAAGGGCTTACAAACTGAACCTTTCCTCTCTTTTCACTCCTTTTTATCCTTTCTCTTCCTTCTCTCCGCGAGCCGGAAGGAAGGACGCCAAAGATGACCGAGCCCCTCGGCGTCGTTGCAAGCGGGATCGCCGTCGCTCAGCTGGGCGTTGCCACGGGAGGGGCCGTCTTCAAGCTGCGGCAACTCTGGGGTCAAGTCAAGGACGTACCCGAGACCATCTCCGACCTCATAGAACGCATCGACCTGATCTATCCCGCGGTCTGGGACTTTGAGCAGCAGTTCAGCCACGCCGCATTGCCGTCGGTGCTGTGGGACAACACGACTGCGGTGCGAAGTGTTGCCTATTGCCGCAAGGCTCTGCAGAAGCTCAGCAATGTCGTCGACGACCTGTCAGTTAAAATTGCATCAAGGCGAGGATTCCAACGCAAACTGGTTGCAGCCAGAGTAGTTCTCAAGAAGGACGAGTTGAAAAAGCTGGAGGAGCAGTTGAAAATCGCATTGGACGTCTTGGGGTTCGCACAAGAAGCCTACAACAGGTAAGTATAGCATGCCAGCAGCAGCTCATGGTGGCTAATCGCCCACAGAGCTCTTTTGACAGCGATGCCCCGGATGATCAGACTCAATTTGCGACAATCTATGCAAACCTACGGCCCTCCCATGGTGCAGCCCGTCGAGGCAGAAGTCTCGTCTCCGAATACTCGCGAGCTAGACGAGCAAAAGCCTGTTCACGCTAAATCGTCGAGCCGAGAGGACGATCAAAAGCTTGTGCACTCTGAATCGCAATACTCATATCGTAGTAAACGCCGCCCTGTCACCCCCTGGAAACCGCTGGGTTCGTTCGGTGTCTTGTCAATCCATACCGGTCCCAACGAACTCGGTGCGGAAGTCAGGCCGCCTTGGTGGCTGGCGGGTATAACCAATTCATTCTCCCTATACATGTCCACGTACAGGTGGGCATGGGACGTCCAAATTCGCCTGTACTCGGAAAGGTCGGAAGACGAGCCGGTTTTCGATATGGCGGCGCTGGGAAACTTGGCTGGACTGCAGTCTCTGTTCGACCAGCGGAAAGCTTCCCCCTTCGACCGTGACGAAGACGGCTGGACTTTGCTACACGTAAGTCTTCGCAACATTTACTGGGGGATTCGAACAGATACGCTGCCGACTTGACTTACGCTCACTTAATTTACCCAGTATGCGGCGGCAAATTGTCAGGTGGAGATCACCAGTTTCCTCCTCGAAACGGGTATGGACTTGACCCAAATTGATCGATGGGGCCGGTAAGCTTGCTTCAATAGAGGGCCATAATATCATCACCTTGACTAATATTCGGGGAAAACAGCACCCCGGTAGATATAATCGCATTATATATTGGCATTACGATACAAAATTCCAATGCCATAACGCGCATCCTGCTTCCCGACATCGATGTGGTGGACACCAACCCTCAATCGTCGGAGCTGACGTGCACCTGTCCGTTGACCAATTGTTGGGGCACATACCAATGTCTTCAGCCTCTCCTGTGCCCTTCCCACGATAAAACCACGTTAGTATCTCGACTGAACAGACTCTATCAGACGCATTACGCAGAACCTAAAGTATGCCGATACCTGTTAAATCCAGAGTGGTCTGTCGACGCAGAACCTTATGCAACGAAGCATGGACGGAACATGGCTACTCGCTAAGATGCAACCCCTACTGGCTGCCCCCCTCTGATTGACCCCTCCTGATTTCAGATGATTCTAGAGCCCCTGAGCAACAACAACAGTATATAAAGGGGTTAAATCTCACTCGTCTCCCAATTGAAGTAGATTAATCTCTTCCTCTTTTTTTCCTCTTTTCACCACCACCAACATGACTAAAGAAGCTCGCATTGCGCAGGCGGTCCAGGCCGTGCTGGCCGGCGGAAGCATTAACCGTGCGGCCAAAGACCACAACGTTAACAGGGGCACCCTTCGCAACCGACTCAGGGGTCAACCTTCGAAAAAAGAGAAGTATGAGGCCCTTCAGCTCTTCACCCCTGCCGAAGAGACCTTTTTGGCCAAATGGGCCCTTTTCCAGGCCAGCCTAGGCTACGCACTAACGTACCGGCTGTTTCGCATGTACGCTTAGCGCATCCTCCTTACAAAAGGGGTCGATCACCTCATCGGCAAGCGATAGGTGCACCGTTTTCTAAGACGTTATCCGGCCCTTAAGACCGTGCGTGTTAAAGCGATGGATTTTCGGCGCCTCGTATACACATTAAACGGGGCCGTGCGAGGGTTTTTAATCGGCTTAATACTATTATTATCGTAAGTATACCCTTTCGATTTAAATTTAACGCCGATGAAGTAGGAACTGCGATAACGATAGGGAAGGGTACTATAATGATCGGCCTTACCGCCTATTAAAGTCTAATGCGGAACGACTCGGCTAATCGCGAATAGGTGACTATTTTAAAGTGTATTAGTACTGTTAGTAATATCCTGCCGCCTTTAGTTATATTTAAAGATTAATCGGTCTAGCAATAATAGTTCTCTTAAAAGGAGGATAAAGTTAACTGCGAGTATAAAAACTAAGCTTTTAAAGCGTTACTAAAAAAATAGATTTTTAATCCTATAACCCTAAAATAGCTAAAAAAATCTTTATCCCCTTAACTAAACCTAATAACCTTAACCAATAAAGGCTTCTAATTCTAGATAAATATAAAAGTTATATTAATAATGATTTTATACTAGCGGCGTTAGAGGCTAAAGTGTGGCTCCTCTACTTACCACCACACAGCTCCCATATACTCCAGCCCTTGGATATTGGCTGTTTTAGGGTCCTAAAAAAAAGGTTCCGAAAGGAGCTCGACCTGGCATGCGCCGTTACCAATGACAGCTACGTCAGAAAAGGGGACTTCCTTCGAGCCTAGGCCAAAGCACGCAAAGTAGCCTTTACCCCTAAGGTCATCGCTAGTGGATAAGTAGCAACTGGTATCTACCCCCTTAATATCAATAAGCCGATGAACAACAGGCTCCGTCGCACCAACATAATACGAGCCATCGATGAGGCCATCGCCGCTAAGGATGCGCGCCAGCCAGTTAAACCGAAGGCTAGAAGGATCGAGACGCCCAAAAACAGCCGGCAGGTTAAAGATTTAAGGGCTGCGATGCTTAATATAAAGGTCACCACCGGTAATCCAACTAAAAGGTTACTGTAGAAGAAGCTCGGTAAAAGTGTTAATAATTTAACGGCTCGGATCGGCCAGTTAAAGCAGGAAAAGGCCGGTCTGGAGGCAAATCTAAAAAAAACAAGGGCTCAGAAGAGGAAGAAGGTCGATAAGGACCCCAATAAGGTCTTTGTTTATATAGCAAACATTAAGGAGGTTCAAGAGGACGTTAAAAAAAAGGCCAAGGAAAAGGCCGAAAAGGGGCGCCGGTAAAGTGGTAGAAATTAATGCAAATCGAGTTGGTGGTAAGGGTGACTCTATTATAGTGCGCACGAGCCGAAACAGACCTTAAAATGCAGTGTGTGTTGCTCAATTGACCTATCTATTGCTGTTGTTGTTGATTTTTACATCTATTTTAGGGGGGTCAGTGAAGGGGGGGCAGCCAGTAGGGGTTGCATCTTACTCCATATAGCCGCAGCATTCTTCCCATACACTAGGTTGTACGGTAAATGGACCACTCAACGGCGTGAGTTCACCAAGGATGTCATGCGCATGACAATCGACTTGCACCCACTCGAGCTAGGGTCGGAGTATACTCAATATTTTAAGTTGCCCGCGATATACATCACGCCATTTCTTCGTATAGTGATGTTGCAGATGGATTGGGTGTGTCGATACCATCACACCATGCTCAAAAGTGTCAACACAGGGCTTCAGGAGTGGATTGCAATGCTAATAGAAGCTGGTGTCGACGTCGAGGAGTACGGGAGGAGGGAATGGGACATACTGAAAGACACCAATCCAAAATCGTACATATCTTTCACAGCTGGACCCCGCTGGCGGAAAGACCACGAGCTTCCTTTCAAAGCCAACGAACTCTATCTATACGGCTTTAAGTACGGCCCGAATGTCGAGGATTGGGACATACTATGCAACGAACCGACCGACCGGTTTGCTGGAGAGTTTTGGGACCTGGTAGAGGATCGCCCACTTGATATACCTGGAGCTTGGTATGACTGAAGGGATATTGGCCGCGTTCGGGTTGTCCATGTCAGCCAAGATAAACCCGTGCAACACTTTGCCAGCCTTGCCGTTTAGTGTAGGGATCGGGGGAGGAAAGTACTGTGTAAAGGGAAGGCCAAGTGATCACCCGGACCGAGGATAGTCACAATGAGGCAGTGTAGACGGTGGCGCTTACCTCACCAGAAAAGAGTGGCCCGAGAACTGTCTCGATTCGCTGGGGGAGGACCAACGGGCCGGGGCCACTCTATGGCCGGTAGCAGACACTTTTAATGTCCCCGAGGTGGACGTTGCTAGTATAGCTTAAAGTAGATACCAAATTCCATCACTATCATCATCATCAGCCAGCGTTTTGTTTCTTAAATGTATCGGTATAAATCGAGTTTAGGGGGAAGAAAGTTCAAGAACAACGAATCATAGCTGACAGGCATATCACTATGCCTCTGCTGGCCTGCGCCGGGACGGGTCGAAGAACAAAAGAACGGGGGAAAAAAGGAAAAGTAGAAAACGAAAAAAAGAAGAAAATACTATGGCGATGCAAACCCAAACTGTGCCCTCCTTCAGTCACACTTGCTTTGCGATACTGGAACAAGCTGGTGGTATACCGGGTTATTATTAGGTTGATCTGCATCGGCTACGTCTACCTCTCTATCAACTGATGATTACCATTACTTAGGATACGGCGACTCATGAGCTACGAATGCACGACAAACTGCTCCTTGTGCGACTTGTACAACACCGATCTATCCAGCGTCTCCCCCGTGGACGAGCGGATGAAGTCTACCTGCAGCCGGTTCTCGTCCAGGAACTTGACCTTGCCAAAGCTGAAGTCGTCCGCGTACGCGAAAGCAGCGAGCTTTTTGTGGCACAACCTCCTCCAAGCCCTCAATGTTGCCAGCGCCGCCGGCGACGATGTACATGGGCGCCTTGGGGTCGTCGAGGCCCTTGGGGTCCGCCGTGTGGTCGTAGACGGGGTGGAACCGCTGCGAGTTGTGGACGTGGCCGAGGATGGCGAGATCGACCCCGTATTTGTAGAAGAGCGGCTCAAAGGCCACTTGACACGCCGTGCACACCTCGGTACCCGCCGTGTACCAAGGTCGGTGCCCGCTGACGACGACCCAGGGCGTGACGGTGCGGTCCACCGATGCGAGGTCCGCCTCGAGGAACTCGAGCTGCTGATGGGGTACGCCGAAGGGGCCCGACTCCAGCCACGTCTCGTCGGGCGCGAACGCGAAGTCCGTCTCCGTGTCGATCATGACGAAGTGCACCATGCCGTACTCGAACGAGTACCAGAAGGGCGGGTTGGCCAGCGTGCGGGCCTTGTCGGCATTCGCCTTGGCTCGCAGGTCGGCCGAGGTCGACGCAAAGGCTGTCGGCATCGTCGGCCCAAACCGCACCATGAAGTCGGTGAAGTTCCGTTGCCCCACCGGGCACACCTTCTTGTTTAACTTTACCCGCGCGAAGACTTCGCTGCAGGTGGCCTCGTGGTTGCCCGGGCCGACCATGTAGGGCTTGCGGGCCGCGATGGGTGCCAGCTGGTTGTAGAAGTTCTCGAGGATGGCCTGGAAGGCATCGTGGGTGTGCCCTCTTTTGACGTCCCAGTAGAGGACCTTGACGTTGCGGATGGCGTCCCATATGGAGCTAGGATGGCGCAACAGATTGCGCAAAAAGGCTTTCGTCGAGCAGCCTGGGAGCCACTCCTTGAAGTATGGGCAGATACAGTCGTCGGCGTACGCGAGGTCTCCCGGATGCAGTACCAGTTCATAGTCGTCAATGTTGGCTGCTAGCCGCTGAATGGTCGTGTGGTGGGGCGCCGGCTCAATGGTAGGTATCATGTGGCGCTTGCTCATGTCCATGCCAATGGTAAATTCATTGACTCCATAGAGTCCCATGTCAATGACGGCCTTCACGGCGAAAGGGGTTTTGTCGCCTGGCACTCTCGGGCTGAAGAAATGCTCGACGGTCGAGTTTGTCGACAGGATCTTGTAGTAGTACGTCGTGACCGGTGTGAGTCCGCTTAGCGTGACAGTGTGCGAGTAGGTCCTCGAGGTACTGTATGGCACCACTGAGTTGGCGGAGCACTCCTAGGAGTCCAAGGCATCGGGCGACGCACCATACTGCACACAGGCCTGGCCTGGGAGAGGTCCGTATGTGTTCCAACCAATTGACATAGCTGCTTGCTCTTAGCATCACTACTGAGACAGCGTCATCGACCGAACACGAAACTCACCATTTGGGCCCTTGATAGCAATGCGTTGCTGGACTGGTGTTGTCCGATCGTCAGGCATGGCAGGAAGAATATTCGCCAAAGCGGAAGCACACGATGCCAGAAGCGGCAGCCCTCCGGCAAGAGAAAGCAGGGAGGCCATCGCGAGCGCAAGAATGGCTTGGGTGAGAGAACCGAAGGTCTCAAAAGTCAATGAATCGCCTCTCCGTAAATGATGCCTCTACAAATCAATGATCTGGGGGTGATGAGTCGGACAAGACTGAGGGGATTTTGTTGTTGTTGGGCTTTGTCCAAAGAATACCTCGCACACCCATTGGAAGAGGAAGGAATGCCACATGGAATGATTCGACGCCATTACCGCTGTCTTTTCCAGATCAGGTGGCCCGCTCCTGCACTCTCAACTCAACGGCTGCTGGCTCGGATGGCGTCGTGTCCTTGAGTAGGTAGATCTGTTATGGGAGAAAGAACACACCGCATGCAGCAGACGCGCCCGTGGCTCCATACTTCAGTAGGTTTCGCAGCTGGGAAGGCACCAATGAGCGACGGGTCATCAAGGCTACAGATGGCTGGGCAGGGCGTCCTTCCCCGGCACGCGCAGATGCAAAGCAAAGCATTTGTGTATCAGTATCATCAGACACGCTGCTTCCATGTTGCAAGCCACACCGATAGGCTCCAAGGTCGGTGGTCATGGCTGATGACTGTCGTCCAAATAAAGATGGCGTTACTCGGGCGCTCGAGCGTGTCCTTCGGAACAGCCGAGCGTGGGGCAACGCTAGGTCCTCATGCCCGAGCGCAAGGAGACACCTTTCTTGTGTTGTTTCACCAATCGGATTCGTCCACTCGAAACATCGAAGGATTTGTCGAATGTTCTTTCTGCCCACGTCCCGCGGCGCGGTTGAGGTTGCTGAGCCGAACCCAGTCAACCGGCGGTATCGGATAAACGCCCGCGGAACCTGCCACGGCTACGCCGAGATTTCTGGCATAATAGTGGTGTAGTTACAAACCCCCTAAAATTCCCCTGAAGTAACTGGCCTGATAAGCTTGGTTCGGCCTTTCAGCCCCGTGTAACCAATTTCATGGGCACAGATATACAAGCTTGCTTCCCCAAACAGCTGCAGATGAAACCACATGTAGTATGATGAGACACAGGCACGCACATAGACTTTCAGTGAAGCAACGACTTTGGTTATTTTCCAGCCCAAAGAGGTGGAGCTACAGGAGGTTTCTATGTAGATGTAGAATAGCTATGCTAACGCCTAACCAAATGCCAGCTAGCCCAACCCTCGGACGAGAACATGGGTCCTCAAGCCTCAGCATACCGTAGACATCTCGTGACGGGAACCCAGCCTCGAAGACAGTTCAACTGGGGCACTCCCACCAATAAGTCCACGGCATATTGACACCTCTTGAGATTGCGGCCGGCCATCTCCCAGTCGAAGACAGGCTCTGGGACGTGACGCCTCATCTCCTGCGTTATACATACCACGGACAAGATGCCGGGATGCCAGGCCTGGCAGATATACCACCCAAAACTCTTGCGAATAAGACATGCCCAAATACATGCCACCTTTGCCTGGGTGCGACTTTAAATCTGTGCCAATATCAGCGTAGTTGAGTAGCTTGTACTCTGAACGGTGGCTGTGAGGATCACCTGGCCCGAACCTACTCCATACGACGACTGGCATTGTTATTTGTTTGGATGCTAGCGGCAGCACATGCTATTTCCTGTACTGGCACAGAGGAATGATATGGATGTCCGTTGGAGGTTTTGTTTGGTGCGTATTGTTCAGTGAAACAAGTATGCAACCTTCAGCTCATTTCGAGCGATCCTGCGCTTCTGGAGCATCTGGAAGCGGTGAATCGGCCACCTGGCAATTTCAGGAGATGCTCAAGAAAGAAGACACACACATGGTTTCGAACCACGGCCGGCAGTCTAGAACGGCGGCGGGTCGATCATTTCGCTTATCCTATCCGCACGACTCGGACTGATACCGACGAAGGGTCACCATGCCATGTGGCTCCTCATCATCAACATATATGTAATCCTAGAGATGGCTGAGTAATCACACCGGTGCCTCGGATGTAGCCGTCTTGTGCCTGGTCACAGGTGCAAGGTACCGGATAGACATATACAGATTGGGCCATCGGGGGACCGCTATATAAGCAAGCCGGAAAATAGCGTCGGCTCTTCAGGCAACAGCCGTACACGGTGGAATGATTTCTTGGCGTTCAGGGTCTTGCTGTCTGTCTGAAGCGGGTTTCTTGCCGTGACTCGAGTCTCGGTTTGATAGCGGGACGGAAAAATCACGAATACCCTCGCAAGGGTGGAGAGGGAACTGCTTATTCATCCTTCGTTTCCCACGCCTCTGGCAGCAGAACTTCACTGACGATGGGGCGCAAAAAGTAAAGTAGGGGCGGGCCCCTTCCCTGCCCGGCGGACCACCCACTGACACCAACTAGCGTGATAGGCCTAATCTATTCGCCCGCCCGGGGCCCTCCCTGTCGCGTGAATAAGCGTATTTGCCCAGGTGTCGCATAAAAACAAAAAACAAAAACAAAAAAACGAGTGGACGGCACAGATAAGGATGGCCGGCGGCCCATCCCAATGAAAACCGTAGGCGAAGCTAGCACCAACAAGGGCCTGGCCGCCCGTCGCTTAGCCTAACGTTCCCCCCCATAGCCATCTATGACGACTGGCAGGGCTTTTTCGGATCCTCGAAGGAGGAGGAGGAGGAGGAGGAGGAGGAGGCCCTTTTTTTTGGTCGGGCGACTGCCGCGAACCCGACGATAAACCAACGAGAAATCTGGTCTTTCGCACGTGTCCCCGCGCCGAATGCCCGGAGGTGGCGAAACAGCGGTGAACGAATCTCGAGCCGTCCGTGTCGCCGACATAGCCGTAATTGCAGTACATACGCTGTGCTTATCTGCCAACGTACGGCAACGGCCGGCCTGAGGCCGCTTGCTCGTTGGGAAAGGAAAAGCGCTGGCCACCTGGACTTTTTGGGGGGGTTGAGTGTGAGCGACGGCCGCGAAGGATCAAGGAGGGGCGTCAAGCGGGGGCCGTTGGCTGTTTAGCATCAGCCAAGCATCAGCTAGCAGAGCCAACAGGATTTGACTTTGGACGTGTGCCTGCGTCCTTGGTCCTCACACGTACTCGCGTTGCATCGTGCCAGTGTAAGCGATGGCACTCGCGCGCCGGGTTCTTGAATCCTCCACTAAAGCCCCTCGACCTCCTGTTCATCTCAAGGAAGGACAGTTTGCAGGCGGCGCAATATCGAGCCAAAAAACCCCATGTCCGTTACGGATATAAAGTGGTGACGGCTGTTGGTCCTGCTGAGATAAACGTTGAGATGTCGAGCTTTGTTGGCTGTTGCAGTCCCTCATTGGTGGTGGGCTCGCAGGCCGTGTCCGCAAGCATCGACTCGGTTCCCATGCCGCTGTCCGGTGCAAGTGGAGTGGACAATTCCAGCAGGTGGTAGGGTACATTAGTAGCCGGCCAATATTTCGACGTGGCTCCTGCAGGACTTTGACAACGGTTGCCCGTTGCATCCGGGTTTTTTCTTGGGTCCAGGTCTTCTTTTTCTTTTTTTCTTTCCGCCAGCCGAACCAATATGCAGACAACAATGGCTGAATCAACGATCGTCATTCATCATTGAAAAATGCGATGCATGCTTTGCCTGCTTACACACGTGGCCCAACCTTGGATTGGGCTCCTACCCGTGTCTTGCCAACGAACGCCGGTTCGCGCACGCATCAGGGGGGCTATCCTCGCTACCAGCTAGAAGAAGGACGATCCCGTTGCCAAAAGAAGAACTGCCGATCACCCGCTAGCAATCAAATGCAGTGACTAATCCAATACCCCAGACTTCGGGGGTTTTCAGCAGGGCAGTCCCTGCCTGTCTCTCTGCTTTGGGCTGGCCGACACGTCCTGATTCGGGCTCGAGTGGAGCCTGTTTTGGCAGATGCGCACGGCGAAAATTAGTCGAGTTTGCCTTATTGATACGGCAAAGGGCCGTTTTTCTCCGGCGAAGGGGGCGAGGGATGGCAATGTGGGATGCGGTAGCAGCAGCCAACCAAAAAGTGATGTCAGTAAGGCGTGATGTCAACATGGGCGTCGTGCCGTGTCATGGCAATTTTACGAGAAAAAGACCAGGGATCGGGATTGCTAGGGGGCGCATGACTAGGTAGCCAGCCAGCCAGGCCAGCCAGGCAAGCCGGGCAAGCCAAGCTAGGCAAGCCAGGTAGCAATTCCTACCACGTTCAGGGGCGCGTCGGGGCCCGAAGGTGGACGATGCGCCCGCAGAGGCAGCTTGGGCCAGCGGGCCTGCAAATTTCGGCATATTCCTCCTCCCCTGCCTTTCGGGGCCCTGTTGGCAGTGGACAGAGAGAGAAATGCACTTGTCAAAAAGCAGTAGTGCTTTGCTTTCCTGCTTGCCTGGCTTGCATCGGCCCACGAGGAGCAAAAAGACAAACGAAAAAAAGAGAGAAGAAGAAGAAGAAAAAAAGGACACTTTATGAAGCGGAAGACAGGTCATGTTCGCATCGCTATTATCGGTCTTCAGTGACCTGAGACTCGTCCTATCGTCCTATCATCCCTTCAGCCCAAAGCAGCCGCAGCGCCTGCAGGGGTCGCGGGAGCCCACCAGCCAGCCAGCGACCGTACCACTGGTTTGGATACACATGTTCAACGTGCATTGAGCGAGGTAATGCACTCCCCTTCTGCTGATTAAACAACATTCGATCATATAGCGTCGAACGCATATAGGTGCTGCCCTTAGATCTGCACAATATGATATGTAGCGATAAGGGGGTTTGTGGAGGAGGCTGTTGCAGTTCAGCATTGGCAGCTGGAAGGAAGCTTTCTGCCTGCCAAAAATCCGACAAGGCCAGATTGGGCATTCGACCCTGGCAAAGCCTGGCCATAACGAGCTGACATATGTACGAATCCGGGCTACAGAACCCTCCCAGCACTTTGCCACCCCCACGAACTCTGGCCCCCCCTGTCCGATAGGCAGACGAGATCCTGCAACGGCGTTTTTGCCCATCGTCGTGCTCGGCCGTTGGTCATGTCATGACTCCGTACATACTGCCCACTTACACACGTCCGCCAGCCATACAGAAACCAGCGTTCGCCTATACCCGCTCCTTCTGCCGCTGCTTCTTTTCCTTCTAGAAATACTCCATAATTCCCAGGCGGGACCGTTACATTGGGCGTGCAGGAACCCAGTTTCATCTTATTTCGCGAGTCCAGTTCACCACCCATCCCGCTTGCGTCCGCACTAGCTGCGCGAGACAAGGTAAAAAAGCAGCATGCCCGCAGGTCACTGACTCGTTCGCAATCGGGTGTGGGACCCAAAGCACGTTTGTTGAACTTTTTTTTCTTTCTTGTTCTTCAGACGAACTTGAGACAACAACTTGATCATCCAGTCGACGGCTGCTAATTTCGACTTCACTTCAACATCGGGTGTCCGTCTCTCTCCCAATATTGGATAGAAGGAAGCGCCATACATACCACTCTACGACTAACACGTCTTGACTTACTACTACTGCGACTACTGAGTGGGGAGAAGCCGAACGAAACCGAGCAAGCAGAGATGGACAACATAACAGCCGTCCAGCAGCGGCTGGACCTGTCGAAGAACCAAATACGCATGGTGGAGCTGCAGCCGGCGCCGAACCTAGAGGACCGCGTGGTGTGCCGGCTGGTGAACCTGACGCTGACGGACAAGCTCGAGTTCGTGGCCCTCTCGTCGCTGCTGGGGGACGCGCCCATCACGACCGAGTACGTGACGGTCGACGACCGGGCCATCCGGATCCCCACCACCATCGAGCAGGCGCTGCGCCACGTGCGCGCCGTCT
Source organism: Apiospora aurea (assembly GCF_038362705.1). Classification (NCBI taxonomy): domain Eukaryota; kingdom Fungi; phylum Ascomycota; class Sordariomycetes; order Amphisphaeriales; family Apiosporaceae; genus Apiospora; species Apiospora aurea. The sequence goes on from NW_027117391.1 coordinate 152,626, forward strand.
TCCTGCCCGCCATCGCCCTGCACGACCAGGCCCCGCCCGGCGACGAGTCCACCCACATCAGCGTCAAGACCAACGGCAGCAACGGCTACCGCGAGATCAAAGAGAAGCCCCTCGCCCTGCGCGAGCGCGAGCGCACGCTGCCGCCCGCGAGGAAACCGCCCGGTTGGCTCGTCAACGTCCTGCGCAACGTCAAGTCCATCCTGCCCGACCCGAGCAAGTCGCGAAAGGACCGGACCCCCTGCCAGACGCCTAACACGTTATATGTGTGGATCGACGCCCTGTGCGTGAACCGGAACAGCGCGGCCGAGTCGTCGGGGCTGCTGGGTCACATGGGCGCCGTGTACCGGCAGGCCAAGATGGTGATCGGTTGGTTAGGCCTCAAAGGCCCCGACACAGACCTCGGAGTCGAGGGCGTCGCCTTATTCGAGCAAGCCCTGCCTCCGACGTTCGGCGAGCCCGGGGACCGCGAGCTGCACCCCGAAAACTACGCGCCGCGGCACGAGTGGATGAAGATGCTCGAGCCGGTGTGGGGCGAGTGCGCCAACAGCCCTTACTACCCGGGCATCTACGACATGCTGAGCCGGCCTTACTTCAACCGCAACTGGATCCTGGACGAGCTGGCGCTGGCGCGGTACCCGGCCTTCCTGATCGGGGACCGGATCCTGTCGTGGAACCAGGTGCTGGCGGCCAACCGGATCGCCGAGGAGATCCGCGACCACGAGTCGGACGTGTGCCCGCCCGAGATGAAGCACCTCATCCACGAGTGGCCGCTGGGCACCGTCTACACCCTCCTGCGCGAGCACGAGAAGCGCCAGCGGCTCGAGAAGCAGCAGCCGGGCTACACCAAGACCCCCTCCCTGTCGACGACGTCCAGTTCCAAGTCCCGGTGATGACGAGGACGGATGACCACGATCACGAAGGACGGATACCACCAGTCTGGACGGAAAGCAACTTGACGGATAATGACAGGGGGAAAAAAGGAAAGGAAAGGAAATGTCTTTGCACGAGCGGGCGGTTCTTCCGAAGGAGGGGGAGAGATATATAATGCATCAGACGGATCTGGCGTGAAGGGGGCGTTTGGGAATTTCAACACATACCATAGAAGGCGTTCGTCTGCCACGGCCGAAACAACAATACCCCAATTTCATTTTTGGTTTTGTTTCTTCCCTTTGTTTGCTTTTCTGCGGTAGAGGTGGAGAAAGAGGGGGGAGGGTGAGGGGGGCATTTAGACGGGTTCACCCGCGGTGAAGCTCGGGTTCTCTCCAGACGGGTGGAAGGCAACACACGAACCTATACCTAGATAAGGCATGCGTGCAGCCAGAGAGAAACTGGCGGCATCTTATGAGAGGGAGGACCCGATCAAGTCTAGTCGATGGCCCTTTTGTTTCAGATACAGCAGGTCCAATGCCACCAACCTCGTATAGCAACGGCTTATCGTGGAGCCACCCAATTCTTCCTGCCCGCATTGTTCGCTACCGTCCAGAGAGAGAACCGCTCGAAACTGCGGGATATCACAACAGTATCTCCAGACTGCTATTAATAACCCAGGGCGGTGTGTTGAAAATGCTGAACAGGCCAATTGCCCGTCGAGCAGCCAACGGCTGCCCCAGAAAAAGGCGTTCGGCAAAGGCTGGCCAGCCAAGGCGCCAAAACGCCGATCTACCGCAGAGGCCCAGCGCCCGGATCATTGATCAACATCCGGTACACACTCCGATGGAAGCAACCACCAAACCTGTTTGCTCCTTGGTACAGATGCCGAGTTTGGCGCTCGAATGAAATCTCCTGGGGCCGTCGGGATGATTTGGCCGATGCCCAGCTTTCTCCGGCTGTCTCAAGTAGGAAGTTGGCTATGGATACGAGCTAATGGCTGCTTGGTAGCGACGGTCGACGGTCGATGGCAATGCTTAATACGAGCCAATGGCACGCTATAGTTGCAGCGCATAACAAACCGGGCCCAAACTGGGTATCTGGCATGCCGAATCAGACGACAACAGGCCGCGCCTACTTATCGCTGCAGATATATATACCTAGCTGTTGGGAGATATATAGTCGGCGGGAAACCAAACTCGTTATCCACCTGCTGCACCGCCACATCCCTCTTTGCCCCTCCTCTCGCTGACCTGATTGCAATCTGCAAGATGAGACTGTCGCTCGCTACAAGCCTCGTCGCCCTCACCGGCCATACGCTCGCTCACGGCGGTGTCCAGAGATACATCATTGACGATGTGACCTACAAGGGGTACGCGCGACTGTCCACCCTCTGATTTCAATCACAAAACGACGCACTAACTGAAGGATCTCTCCAGATACGTGTGGCACGAGCCCTTCGAAGGCCAGTCCGACCTGATCCAGCGCTCCTGGCACTCGTACCCGATCACGGACCCCCAGTCCAGCAACATGACGTGCAACTTCAAGGGCGCCGCCGTGCCCGGCGCCTACCACGCCCCCGTCACGGCCGGCAGCAACATCTCGGCCTCCTGGGACGAGGACGGCTTCGGCTGGGTGCACACGTCGGGCCCGCTGATGGCGTACATGGCGGCGTGCCCCGACACCGAGGCGGGGTGCACGTCTTTGGCGGTGACGGACATTGCGGACCTCGACTGGTTCAAGATCGCCGAGGAGGGGCTGCGCGAGGGGCACGCGCTCGGGGACAAGGCGGGCTGGTTCCAGTGGGATCTGTGGGAGAGCCAGGTCACGGACCAGTGGACGGGGGTCCGGGTGCCCAAGTCGCTCAAGCCGGGCAAGTACATGATCCGCCACGAGATCATCAACCTCGAGCTTTCTCCGGTCCAGTTCTACCCGGACTGCGCGCAGCTCGAGGTCAAGGGTGAGGGGTCGAGCGTGCCGAGTGCGGAGTACTTGGTCAAGTTCCCCGGAGGTTACTCCGTGACTGGTAAGTACAGACTCGCTTCCCTCGTGATATGTACTGAAGCTGACTGCGAGGACAGACCCTGGCATTGCCGTCTCCGGCCACGTCAACGGTGACATGGTCACCAAGGTGAGTAAATCTCTGTCACAACCGAGACGTCCCGTATCTAACCAACTATTGCCGCAGAACTACACCGTGCCTGGCCCAAAGGTGTGGACTGGCTGAACCAACCACCACAGCAGTGACTCGGACTGGTCTTTGGGCTGTTACGTGCTGGCTGTGTCCGGTATCGCGCTGATCAAAAGGACTATCCGTGTGTTTCTGCGAGCGAATGGTCTCCTTGAGCCACGAAAGTGAATGTGGATGTCGCATGGAGAGCGACTTCCTTTCCTGAACGATGTTTTACGCTGTTATGAGGAATACTGTGCATGAATGAAATCGAGCTATGCTCACCATCGACCTGCCGCTGCGCACGTGCTCGTATGAGTAGCAATGTTGTGAAACGTATGGTATTGTATTAACTTAGTGTTCCTTCTCAGCTGTCTTGGTTCATATGCCGGGGAAAGCCAGTAGTAATCACCACATGGAATGCAGCTCACCCCAAGACGATACCAAGACCAGCTGTCTGTGTAGTTCGTCTCGGAGCTATTATACCCTGCCTAGCCGAGGTCGATCATCAAATACGGCACCCAGTGAAACTCCATGGCCTGCCGCTCGGTCCGGTCCTTGCACTTGGCCGCCAGCTCGCCCTGCTTCCGCCGAAACCCCTCCAGCGCCCGCCGGTCGTCTGCGCCCAGCACGCTCAGCCACGCGTACGTGAACCGGTACCGCCGGAACTCGTCGAGGCCGCCGCCGCTCATCGCCCGGCTGCTGACCAGCGACGCCGCGCCCATCCGCTCGTCGGACCAGACGGCGAACCCCAGCGCGTTGTAGGGCGCGAGGCTGCCGAGCGACGTGTAGGAGTTGGACTGGAGGAAGTCGTATAGGTGGTGCGCCTTGGACGGGCGGCCCAGCCGCTCCAGGTCGCGACGACGCCGGCGCGGGGCGGGCCAGTCCCGCTTCACCTCGAGCCGTTGCTGCCCAGTAAGATGGGGATCCGGCCAGGACCGCTGGTGCGCGGCCTCGAGATAGTGCATGATGGCCATCATCTGGCGGTACTGTATGCTCGAGGCGAGGGTGCGGCAGACCGTCGCGCGCCCCAGCAGCGTCCGCAGCAGCTTCTCCAGGCTGTAGACGTTGTGGCGCTTCCAGTCCCGCAGCTGCTTCAGGTCCTCTCGCAGCCAGCCTTCTCCTACGAGTCGCGAGGAGGACGCGGTGGCGGCTTTCCGGATGTCCACGATGGTCTGCAAGCACCAGAACGCGCGGATCACGAGCTGTTCCTCCAGCCAGGTCGGCGAGCCTATATCGTGCACGGGCACTCTCCGGCCTCGGGGCTGGTCGTGCCAGGGTTCCATGTGGAGATCTTTGCGGGTTTCGGGCGGCATGCTTTCGAATTGCTTCGCGGAGACTGTGGGGTGGCATGGCTTCATGCGGCCGAAGCGTGCTCGATAGAACTTCAGACAGTCTATCGACAACGAGGTCAGGTGCCGCGCCGTCGACACCAGGCCGCGCACAATGGCGGGCGGCGTATCCTCCGCCAGAGGCGGCGGCACGAACGGGACTGTCGGCATGGCCCGAGATTCGGGCTGGAACAGGCCCAAGGACACTACATCCATGCCTATCTGGTATGGGATAATGACACGTCCGACAAAATCCGAGAGACTATTCAGCGGGAGCGTCCCCGAGCGAATCATAGCAATCAGATGGATTTGCATGGGGACGAAGGCAACGGCAATGCCGATGGTGGTGGGCTCTTTTGTGTGTAGTCCTTTGCGAGCGGCCCCGTACCCATTGTGCAGGATGGTCTCCGCGACTTTGACGGCGAACTCGTCGAAGATGCGGTAGGCGACAGGGGATGCGTGGAGGAGACAATCGAGCGATGCGAGGTCGTCCAGTCTTAGAAGGATGTTGACGAGTATCTCGGTTGGGAGGCGCTCGAAAACGCCCCCGCGTCTGTTTTGCAGCAATTCGAGGATGCCCAGCCGAGGGAATTTGAAGGGATGGATGGGGGAGATGGCAGCCATGGTTCTTGCTATATATGGTTGACTAGGTATGCGGGGTGAGTTGGTGTGTGTGGAGAGAGGACGGAAGGGAGTGCTTGTGGTGCCTGAGAGCGCGTCGCGGGGAAGGGATGTGGCAAGACCGCGAAAGGTGGCAGGCTTGCATCCCTCCCTGTCCTCAGCTGGCAGCCACTGGCTGGTGGCGTCGCAGCTTCGAAGCAACCGAATCAGTTATTCAAACGACAGGGGCCAGCACATGCAGTGCTCAAGTAACCCACTGTACAAAGTACAGGAGTATATCTGAGCAGTAAAGATTGAAAGCATGCTCCTACTAGGTGTGGCTGCTACCAAGTAACAAGAGCAGATTGTAACCAAGCCAACAAAGGAGCACATTGGAATGTTCCGCGATACCAAAGAAACACAGGCCGCCAGGCATACAGTTCTAGGTTAAGAAAGGTAGAGGACACAGTCAAAGCAGTCATCGCCTCTTCATCGATTCCAAGACACCAAGCGCATTAGCAAAGCTCAGTTCCTGCATCGTTTCATCCCACAGCGCGTCAGCCACGCCCTCGGCCTCTTCGGTGTACACAAAGTCAGCGTATCTGATGAAAAACACTCGTCATTAGCAGTTTGGCCATCAGCTCATACACTATGCGTCAAGACAGAAAGGCGTCAAACATGGGCTCAGATACTTACGGCGCAACCCTGCAGTTCATGACATAAGACCCATGACTCCCCTCCCCCTGCCGCACCGCCGCATCAAAGTACGTCGCCGCCCCTTGCTCCAGCGGCCGTCCGCAAGCCCACAAGAGCCCGCGGACGATATACCGCGGGACCGCGGGCAGCGCGCGGAACAGCCCCGTGCCGCGGACCCAGCCGGGCTCGAGCATGACGACGACCACGTCGCGCGCGTCGACGTAGCGCGCCGCGACGCGCTCGAGCGTCAGCTGGCACAGCAGCTTCGAGACGGCGTAGCGGTCGTTGGGGTCCCACGGCGAATCGTCCGTGATCCCGTCGAAGGAGGGCAGGAGCGGGCGCTGGACCCGGTTGGGGAACTTGGCGTTGCGCGCCGTGGCGCTGCCGAGGGTGATGAGGCGCGGGGCGCGGTTAGTATTATGAGGCCGCTTCGCTTTGAGGACGGGGAGGAGCAGGATGCTCAGCAGGACGGTGCTCAGGTAGTTGACCTGCACGGCGGACTCGTGGCCCGTTGTCGCGAGGTTGACGTGCTCGGCGGGGGCGATGCCGGCGTTGAGGATGGCGAAGTCGATGCGGGGGAGGACGGCTTCGCAGCGCTGGACAAAATTCTGAATGGACGGGTAGCTCTCCATGTCGAGCTCCCAGATGTCGATGGTAGCCCCGGGTTCAGAGGACGCAGCTGGGCGGCTGCGTCTTGCCCGCGGTTGATGGAGCGCACGCCCATGACGAGGCGGGACAGGCCAGCTTCGAGCAGCTGTTTCGCGGACTCGAGGCCCAGGCCGCTGTTGGCTCCCGTTATTATGGCCGCTTGGCCTTTCAGGGGGTCATCTTTGGGCGGCAAGGGGATTGTTGTCCTGAACTGGTTTTCCCAGAACATGGAGCCGAAGCTCTGGGAGTTTGGGCCTAACGCTCTGGAGGCTGTCACTGTCATTATAGGTGGATCGAGGACGAAATTGGTTGTTGGGTATGAGTAGCTAGCTTAAGTGACCGATATGAAGAGTAATGGAGGATGGACGTTTATTTGAAGCCAGAGAAGGCACGCGGGGACCCAAATGGCCTGGCATGTGCTCCATGCCTCCGCGGCTTCAAGCGTTGGCTCCGAACGTTAAGTCCGCGGGCATACCCAAGCACAGTTGCCGGTTAGCTGCTGACTCCGGGCCTCCCACGTGGGGAAATGGACACCCTCCCTTGCTCTAGAATAAGCGAAACATCTACTATGGGTCGTATCATTGGCCAGGCTGCAACCCGACTATCCATGGAGTTATTAGCACACCCTTGGTGTCTCTCAGCGAAACGAGATGTACAAAATAACAGAATATGTGTTATCACTTGTAATTGGATGTCTATTCCTACGCAGCGAAAGCGTAGCTACCCAGCATGGCGTAGACCTGCCAATAGCTCGTTTCAGGGGCACTCCGCAGGATGCTCGCCACCGTCTTGGCCAAGTGTAAACCGCCACTATCTGCCATGTATTCCATCGTCGCAATGATCCATTTTCGAAGCTCAAATCGAGTGGTTAGCTGTCCAGCCAGATAAAATGGAGTAAGCAGTGTGAAACACTGCATCGACTGCAGCGGACCGAAGGGAATTCTATTCTCAGGTCTCGCGATAGTCCACGCGAACGGAGGCACGGAAGCGACGACGTCGTCACAGAGACTTTCAATGGTAATACGTATGTCTCCAGCGTGATGTGGGCTTAGGGCCGCTGTATCACAGTACTCCATCTCAAGCTTGCCCAGAAGCAGACGCATGGACCGGATTACATTGCGCACCTGGGTGACGAAGTGATCCGCGTAGACGTCATAGTAGCCGCCGTATACCATAGGGTCTTCACTAACAGTGAAGACTCTCTCACATTGCCACGGTGGCGGGAGGCTCTGCTCCATATCGACGAACTGCCGACCCAAACCCTGTGCGCGTCCACATGCTTCGTCAGGTGTTAGATTCCCCTGACCGACATCAGCCGCAAGGTTGACCACGCCGACCACCACACCCGTGACGGCGACCTTGGGATCCAGCCGCATGGTAATGGAATGTCTTGTGTCACCTGTAGCCCCCTCATTTGCGCTGGACATAGCAAAGTACGGCGCGAGGCCGGCCCGCAGTTCCTCGAGCTCACCGGGCACATGGACGCCCGCGGCGCCACAGCTGACGACCAGGGTCATGGCTAACCGGGCGGCCAGGCGGCGTCTCACCGGCGACGCCAGCTGATGACAAAGGCCGCTGGCGCGAAGAAGACTGAGTGCTCCGCGGATATGACACATCCACGAGTGCTTACTGTCCTCTTCAGACGAGGCGGCCGGGCCTTGCAGTCCGACAACCGCCAGCTTCTCGTACAGGTCGAGTAAAAGCACTGCTTGTAACGTCTCGTCATCAAAGCGTACGTTGCGGGCCTTGTCGACTTTAGAGTGTGGGCTTTCGATACGCAAGGCATTGCCTAGGCGCCTGGTGGCGACCATATAGGACGCAGTAGCGAGCCTCGTCAGGTCGCTTGTAGGATTCGAGGAAGACACAGGCTGGGTGGGATACCCTGGGGCCTGGCACTGTTTCGCTAGGAACAACAGCGCCGCGGCATCGACGGCAGCAAAGAGCGGGCTATCCGTAGCTGTGCCCTGGTACAAGGCGGCAAGTGCGCCATGGCTCCGGGAGAAGCCCAGAACATAGTGCGAGAAGAAGGCGGCGCGGGCGCGGGCTTCGAGCCCAGGGAGCATGGGTCTAGGTATGGGGGTGCCTGTAGTAGCAGATGGCTGGTTCGAGATCGACTCAGAGGGGCATATGGGATGGCGCGTCTCGGCTTCGGAACCCCGAAGCTGATGACCTCCCTGAACTTTGCGTTTGGTGGAAACGGTCTGATCCAGGATGACCAACCCGTCAGGATCGCGGCGGCCAAAACACTTGATGCCGGCGCGCGCGCATTGGCCGCACACATCACGCTGCAGATCGCACTTGTGGGAGGGAATGTGTATTAGCAAGCAAGTAGGAAAGTACCAAGAGGAGGGTGCCTCGGCTTACCCGGAGTTTACGCTTCTTGCAAGGCCGACAGTCGAGCGACGGCTTGCCTCGATTGACCATGACCTCGTCGATGCAAGTACAAGTATGTCGAGCGAGAAAATGGGACCGTGTGCGGGTAAGATGTCCACATGAATTGCTTGTCGTCGGATGTAGGTTGAAGCCCCGTAAAGTATCAAGCCCCCCTGGCATCGATACGACTAGGCCGAGTCAGGTAAGCGTTCCGGAGACGTCATACACGGCAGGCGATGCGGTGGGTGTATGGTGCCTCATTGGCTGGATGGTGTGAAGTGTAACTTTCGGTCCGGAAGGCTAACCACATTCGACTAGTCCTGTATTAAAGGGGGTTATGGTCGGAGCTTAAGATGATACCACTAATCAGGGGCAAGTGGCATTTTGAGGGTTGTATAAGACAATTCGCATTCTCTGTCGAGTTGACCAGTCATGCGAGGATTGAATTCTTACAAATAACACAAGATTTACCGATATTCTTACACATCCATGCACCATGCCTTTCCCTTACAAGACGGTCTTGATCATCGGAGCCACCTCGGGCATCGGGGCTGCCATGGCCGAGAAGCTGGTAGCCGAGAGCTCCAGAGTCATTGTCTGCGGTCGGCGGCAAGATCGAATAGACCAATTCGTAAAGAAGCATGGACCCAAAAAAGCCGGCGGCATACGGGTTAATATCACCGACCACGGCAGCATAGACGCATTCGTCAAGAAGTAAGTTACATCCCTCCCACCCCCCTGTTACCCCGTAGGAATTTTGGGGTGTTGAGACAGACATATATCACAACAGGGTCCTTTCCGACTACCCGTCCCTCGACTGCGTGTTCCTGAACTCGGGCGTCCAGAGCGCCACTCGCCTGTCACGGCCCCTCGAATTCGACCTGCACAAGTTCCACCACGAAGTCAACGTCAACTTCACGAGCACCGTCAACCTCATGATGAAGCTCTTGCCGCGCCTGCAGTCAAAACCCTATCCCACAGGGCTCATCGTTACGGGCACCCACCTGGCCCTGGTGCCGGCGGCGACCATGGCGGCGTACTCGGCCTCCAAGGCCGCCCTGACCGCATTCGTCGACTGCTGCCGCGCGCAGAACCGGCACAAGTCCACCAAGATCATTGAGATTTACCCGCCTGTCGTGCAGAGTTAGTTCCCTTTGAGCGTCCCACCGCTGCCTGATGGGGGCAAAACGGCTAACCCACTTGCTCAGCTGAACTACACGACTGGATGGGCGTCGAGAACGGCCGGGCCCTGGGCATGCCGGTTGAAGAGTTTACGGATATCGCGTACGAAGAGCTCTCGAGGGGCGAAGACTTGGTCGTCGTTGGGTCCATTGCTACTGAGTCGCGCGAGGTATACATGGCCCTGGTGGAGCGCCGAAGGAGAATCTTCGACCAGCTTGCTGGGGCCCTGTTATCTCGCTTCGAACTGTGATGCTCTGGTGCTGGGAAAGGGGGTTTAACTCCATGGAAGCACATGTTGCCCAGTGGAATCTAGCATCAGCGAAACGCTCCCAATGGGAATTCATCCTTTCTTCATTGGTTGTCCAGATGGCTCGGAGATCCCGCTGTACGACGGAACACCTCCGGACTGCTGATTGGCGAGGTTGATCGGAATGCCTTGTGGGCCATGTCTCGGCAGTTTTGGAATGGGGCAGTGACAGAAAGTCGGACGATCGGGACTCCGGGGGCGGGAGGTTGCAGACCAATGGGGTGGGCAGGCCGGAGTAAGAGCACATCACCCGTCAAGGCTCCGCATGGAGAATTCATCGGCCTGTAAACCTGCGCGGAGTCGTGACATTTCCCGGTCTTTGAATTGAGCAACGCTGCAGCTAGCCCGGCCCAATCTCAACCGTCGATTGATTCATCTCCCCGCAAGTCCTTTCTTTCCTTCTTCTCCGCGAAGTCCGCACTTACCTCGATTTGGTTGCTTCTTTCTCGAGCACGTCATGCAGCATAAGCGCCTGAGGCAACCTGGGGGCTGAACTGGCATCTGACTCAGCCCAGTATCGAGGCCAATTAAATCTCCGAGCCTCAGGGGTGGTCAATTGAGAAAACCCAGTGGCCAGGATCTCAGCCTACTCAAGGTCAGCACTAAGCCTGCAGTTGTGGCGTTCAATTGGGCTCGACCAGACCCCTGGCAAACTACATTTGGTTGCCTCGTTGAGGCAGAATCGGCCTTCTGCTATATAAAACCAACCGATTTATCAGGTATCACATTCTGCGACAACCCAGGCATTGTTTCACGGCACAGGCAACCAAAATCTCCATCGCCAGCATCCTATCCGTACTATACTACATCAATTCGTAGCTGATATTATCACCCCTCAACAACACCATGAACACTGTTCTCGTTGCCACAATTGCCGTTGCAGGGTTGTGCTCAGCCTATTCCGAAGTGGCAAGAGACTGGAAGCCCTCAGATCTGGGCGACTGTAAGCATCCTCATCCAATGCGCTTTGGGATTCAAGCGAGACTTACTTACACATCCGAAACAGCAAGGAGCCCCTGCCCCTTGCTGAACGCCTTGGCCAACCACGGGTACCTGCCTCACGGCGGGCGGGACCTTGACCGAGACACGGTGCTCGGCGCCTTGGAAGACGCCGTCAACCTCGACCGCCCCCTGTCCGACTTCTTCTTCCAGGCGGCCCTGAGCACTGTGCCGCTCGCCAACGCGACCCAGCTCTCGCTGCACCACCTCAACCAGCACAACGCCATTGAGCATGATGCCAGCCTCAGGTACGTAAAGCATTGAACGAAACAACAAGAGAAATGGAACTCGGTTTGGATTGGATTGAACTGAACCCCTGACCCATTTTTGCTATCCATGCACGCAGCCGGCCCGACGCCTTCTTCAGCTCGCACCAGGACGTCTTCGACCCGTCCATCTTCGCCGAGACGCGCGCGCACTGGCCCGACCCCGTCATCAGCGTGCGGCAGGCGGCCGCGGCCCGGCTGGGGCGCGTGCAGACGTCCAACCGGACGAACCCGGCCTTTGAGCTCAACAGGGCCGGGGCGCCCGCCAGCGTGGCCGAGACGGCCGTCTACCTCATCGCGTTCGGTGACGTAGAGGCGGGGACGGTGCGGCGGGAGTATGTGGAGTACTTGTTTGGTAAGCGCCCCGTTCCGTTAATTCAGCTCGGCATTCGTCCGGTTTCCTTCGTCTTTTGGATGGTTTCCCCTTTCATTGTGTTTCATTGGGCTGACACGTGCGCGTGGCAGAAAATGAGCGCCTGCCCTGCGAGCTTGGCTGGGAGAAATCCAAGTTTGTTCTCACACAGAAGCACTTGGAGGCCATGTCAGGTCGGGTGGTTGCCGAGACGAACTCTCTTCTCAACGGGGCAGGTATTAGGGATGTCACTACAGTTTCGCAGAGCCCCCTTTCTGGTGATGAGCTGTAGAATATCGAAATGAACTAGATAGGCGGGTTTCTCTTTCTCTTCGTCACCTTGTTCAGCGCGCCGGATGTATTGAAGAGGTCGGAAAGTACCCACTTATTTGGGGAACAGGTAATGAGTGTCGGCAACTCTTTGTTATATCCTCTCTGATACATATCAAATAGTTCTTGTGAGATTGCCATTTCTACCGTCAAGTATTGTACACACGTAGTTGCACGGTCAAGTGACGGGCCGGCGAGGTGGGGACATCTTCAAGGTTGAGTTCGTTTAGTGCCAAAGCGACAATCTTCTTTCAACTTCATCTTCGGAACGCCAGCCTCGCATAGCGGACACACTCGCTGACCGTGTGTCTGTCCGGCAGTTTGCGGGAACTCAAGCCTCAAGTTGGCAGTCAATTTAATAATCGACCCCAATTCAGCGGATGCTCCAGACCCGCTGCGCCGCGTTGTTAAAGCCGGGGTGACTGAGCACGCATCCTGTTGGCTTGAACGCTTGGGGGCGGTTGGGCATGCCGCCATACCTATGTAGTAGGGAACCATTCCGAGTCGTTTGTTCTGGCCTGGACTTGAAACATATTCCTCCGGCATACTGACGGGCACAGGCAACAGCACCCACTATTCCAACAGCAAAACGGCCGGTTGGGAAGCGGGTGCCCGCAGTTGTTCTATTTGTGGCGCCGCGAGAGACTGTGCCGCCTGGGCCGCCTCCAACACTCGGGCGACAGCGGCGGTGATTGGGCCAGCACACACGTCGTGCAGGCATATGGCCGCACAGCCCTATTGTACTGCCCGACTAACCGCGATCAAGGGTCCAGATATTGAGGAAATGTGATCAGGGCTTTGGTCCATCCAAAGACGAGCAGGCCTCGAATTCTCTCCTTGATGGCATGGCTCCATACTGATGCTGGCCCCACTGGGAGACCAGCTTGGCCGTCGGAGCATATTATATGACCAGCTCAACCCTTCCGTCCCTTGGCTCTCGTTGGGCGAGTCACCTATTGTCACGGAGATATAGATCTCGCTTGCCATATCACAGGCAGCACCGTGTCCTGGAAAACCATTGCGGCACAGCAAGCCGGTGTCCGACCCACCCTTAAGCTTGAGAGCGCCTCCCGCGATTCCTTACTGCTCGTCCAGTTGCAGAAAACAGGCATCAAGTTATGAAATACCATAATGTACCGCTCCAGGACTCGCCTCCTTTAGCGCCAGGAGCAGCAACTCCACCGCCGGCCAATCAAGACCATTCACGATCGACATCTATATCTCCATCGCCCGCCCAGTCCTCTACCGGCTCCGTGAATTATCAAAACCCGATGCAGGGGCAAGCAAAAGGCCACAAACGAAACGCGTCGTCACGGACCTTCACTTTCAACCATTTCAAAGGCAAAAACGGGCCCAAGGTTGAGACCCGGGGCCTTCTCTCCGAAGAATACAAGGAAGGAAAGGGCCGCTACAACTGGAGATCCGAGATCCTCTTGGGTTCCCTTGCTGTCGCATCTGCGCTGGCTATTATTCTACTCTTCGTGTTCTCCGATGGCCATCCACTGGATTCGTTCAAGATCCCGACGGGCCTGGTGATCGCGGCCCTGGGCGCAATCACCCGAGGAGCGCTCGCTTTCGCCATCGGCGCGTGCCTTGCTCAAGAAAAGTGGAATTGGCTGAGGCGGAAGCCGGACAGTCTCGCGTCGTTTCAGAAATTTGACGAAGCCAGCCGCGGACCGATGGGCAGTATACAGCTGCTATACTGGCTGAATATCAGGTAAACATGCCATTCCAAAGTCATGGACATCTTTTACAGGTGACTAACGTATGGGTGATGTAGGCACTGGGCTACGGTCGGCGCTCTGGTAACCGTTCTCCTGCTCGGGTTCGACCCTCTACTGCAGGGCGCCATTTCGTACGAGGGCCATTTGGTGGACAGCCAAGACCTGTTACCTCCTACTATCCCCTATGGCGGCCGCCTCAACGCCGGATCCTACGCGCCTAATCCGAGTTCCGGCGTCCACGGCGTGACTGGAAAGGACAACATGACCTTCCCGTTCGAAGACTACTCCAGCATCCCGGACCTGAAAATGGCGTCGGCTATCTACGACGGCTTTACCGATGCCCCCTCCGCCGTCGACTTCCACTGCGCGAGCGGAAACTGCACGTTTCCCCCGTTCCGGAGCCTGGGCGCGTGCAGCTCCTGCAACGACGTGACCAGATTCCAGAACCGAACGAAAGAGGCGACGACTCAGGGCACCGTGCCGAGCCCGTCCACCATCATGCTGACGGACAACTACACCCAGTACTCCCTCGGCTATGTCAAGCTGAGCAACGCCGACACCCTGCACGAGCACAGCCTGTCGGCGTACATGGTCGTGGGCGCGACCTCGAGCCCCGCCAAATCCGTTTCCTTCAAGGACAACGACCGGCTGATCGCGGCGCTGGGCGTCATCGAGGCCGCGGACACGTACGAGAAGCACGAGACCTGGTGGAACGAGACAACCGTGCGGGCGACCGAGTGCGCGCTGTACTTTTGCATCAAGCGCTTCGACGCGCTCGTGGCCAAGAGCGACCTCAAGGAGACCGAGACGCCCATCGGGACGAAGCGGGTCCCGGACTCGTACGGGCCCGCCCGAGCCGGCGACCGGCAGAAGTTCGAGGTCATGCGCGAGAAGATCGGCGGCGGCCTCATGTTCAACGACGGCAACGGCGACCTGCCCCGCGAGGACCTGCGGCTAGAGCTGGACCCGGCCGGCGACGAGGACAGGCGGCACCTGAACGACACGGACCTCGTCGTCCCGGCCACGTTCAACATCAGCCAGAGCGCCGTCGGCAGCATGATCTCCTTCATCTGGAAGGAGCTCTTCCTCGGCGACAGCGGCACCGGCCTGCCGCTCATCTGGCCGCCGTACCAGGCCAACCAGGGCTTCTTCCAGTCCTCCGTCTCGCAGGCCTTCCACGACAGCCGGGACCTGTCTGCGACCATGCAGCGGCTGGCCACGGGCATGACGAACTGGGCCCGCGACGCGTCCTCGTCGGACGCGGACAATGCAACGACGACGATGACGGCGCAAGAGCAGCAGCAACACCCGCAGGGCCAGATGCTCGGCACCCAGCAGACCTGGACGCTGCACATCAAGATCCGGTGGCCGTACACCTCTTTGCCTTTTGCGACGCTCCTCGCGGGCTTCGCGTTCGTGTTTCTGTCCATCCGCGAGACCCGCAAGCTCAACATGGTGCCCTGGAAGGGCGACGTCATCGCGACCATGACGCACGCGCTCGACGCCGAGGCCCGGGACCAGCTGCGCTCCACGGCGCGCGAGGGGCAGGTCCGGCAGACGTCCAAGACGCTCGTGCTCAACTTTGCGGAGTCGAATCACGGGCTCGAGCTGAGGGCGCATCAGGGGGAGGGGCAGCAGATGAAGGCCAAGACGTTTCCGAGATGATATGATTGATGGAGTAGTTTAGAGGGCGCTTCTGGAAGAGGGGTTGGTTATGGAACACGGTATACCACGAGGGTTAGATCAATAGATTACTTGTTTCTTATCTAATCATGCTGACTCAGTGTTCGAGTGACACAAGTGACTACATGACATGACCTAGCAGCCTGCCGCCACGAGCCAGCATGCTATTGTTGGAAGATACAGGTCACTCGCATTTTAGGACACAGACAAGGGTTTCTCAAGATGCATTGCTTCCATTTCAAGAGTGTGAAATCATTGAACCTATGCTAGAAGGGGAACTCGTACCCCAAAGAGTAACAGGATGTGTCATTCAACATCATCCCGTAGGTGGCATAACACATAACCGAGAGGGCAAGGCTCATCCGGTCTGTAGGAGGGAAGGGAACTTAAGGGGACTGAGGGACACGCCAAAGGGAAATCATATCGCCTCGTAACCTGACCTTACTCCAAGAAGGGCCGCTTGGTGTTGGCCTTGCCGCCTTCGGCATAGTACGTCGCCGCCACGAACGCTTCCTTGGAGTACGTCGTGTTGATGCCGAAGCTGAGCCAGGCCAGCACGCCCTCCTCGAGCTTCTCCCCCAGCAGGACGTACTGCATGAGCGGGTCGCTGGTGGCGAGCCCCTGCATGAGCAGCCAGTCCTGCGCGTTGCGGGTCCAGCCGGCCGTGTTGGAGGCGTAGGGCTCGAGGGCCTCGACGCGGTCGAGCAGGTCCTGGTCGAAGTACATCTGGCCCAGGTGGCTGACGGTGCTGTCGGCGATGGTGTTGTTGGCGCGCTCCGTGGCGGAGGGATGGACGGCCACGTGCACGTGATGGGTGCGGCCGTCGTAGTGGCCCGGGAAGAGCGAGGCGAACTGCACGGCGCCGTCGGCGTCGGACTTTTGGAAGCCGCGCAGGAAGGTGTTGTTCAGGTTCTCGGGGGCGGGCTTGAAGGCGGCGCCGGTGGCCACGCCAGAGTAGACGCCGGTGGCGTTGCAGGCTAAAATGTAGGAGAGGCAAAGTGAGCAATCACATGTAAGCACCAAGATATGTGGTCGAAGAAAACTTACACCAGATTTCGACCCAGACGTCGGTGACAGGGTCGCAAGTGGTGACGTCGAGAATATCAATGTCAATGTAGAGGGGAACGCCGGCCTGCTTCTCAGTAACATCCTTGCGAACGAACTCGCCAGCGACATCTAATTCATCCAAAGTCAGTCTGTGGATTTTTCTCTCATGGTGCGCACCTGCAGCTGCACTGGTAACACCAAACACAATCTGATAAGATGGCCTACAGTAAGGGCCCTCAGTGACCTCAGGACTCAACACGCAAGAAGCGTTGACAGCAAAGACGTCGTGGAGCGGCGTGTTCTGGTCAAAGTCGGCGGTGGAGAGGTGCGTCTTGTTGATGTCGCTGGGGGCGCGCTGGACGATGCCGCGCTTGGCGTTCTGGGCGGCGAGGGCCTGGCGGCGCTGGACGCCGCGCTGCTCGTGGCCGCGGGCGCGCAGCTTGGCGGCGCAGTGGCTCAGGTCGGTGCGCTTGGCGGATTCGAGGTAGGCGCGGCGCGCGAGGGCTTCCTCGCGCACGTCGTGGCCCGGGTGGGCGAGGGCCTGGGTCGCGGCCAGGACGCTCAGGAGGGCGTTGGGGAAGTGCATTTTGTCGATTCGTGAGATGACAGTTGAGGATTTTGAAGCGTGGGATGTCGTCTGGGGACTGGGTTTGAGAAGTGAGAGCAGAGTAGTTGAAGAAGTAATGGTTTGTTGGTGAGTGCTTGCTTCAGGAATATGGCCAAGAAGCTGAAATCGTTCAGAAATTGCCGGCAAAAAGTGCCTTTTCATCTGATAGATTAGATTGTTCTGGCTATTGCGTGCGTACCTGCCAGCACACTGGATGCAATCGAATACATCCGGCAATTGCTTTCTACCTTGGCATTGTGACGATCGACAATCAATTTAGACACCCTTCGCTTCTTCGTTACATCCCCTCTGCCTGGCCTTATGCAACTCACTTGTTGGTTCGCCACTACCACTGCAACTCAAGAATACCCCCTGGCTGTCCCGTTTGTTGAGTGCAGAAGAGTGCAGTGCCTGAGGGCTGCCACTAATCAGGTCACGTATCTTATGGGTAATCACTGCTTCCAGTGCATCTACGGAGGTGCAAAGCAGCCACTGTGGTGCAAGTTGGACACCGACGACATCAAGCGTGATTCAGTGTCGTGTATCCGGGCTTGGTGGCCTGTCTGATGCCGGAAGCTAAGAGGGGAGGATCTGCCGGGAGCTTGTTTGGGACACCAACCCTGGTCGGAGCCACTCAAATAAATATAAATACTCAAGCAGATTGCCAGGGACGCTCTCAAAGAAAGGAATGTGGGATATGAGATAGCCCAACCAATCATCTGAGCTCGGTTAACGATATTACCCCCAGGCCATGATGGACATTTCGGGGAGGTGGGGGCGGGGATACTGACTATCTGGGCAAAATCCTGTCTCGGAGTCGGAGTAGTGATCTGCCCCTGCACATTTCATCATAATGCCAAGATTCCCAAGTGAGTGTACCCCTCTTCCATGTTGCTGTGCCTGAAGCTCCCAGTGGCAGACAGAATCTTGGTAACCCGGATACGGCGACGGTAGCAGAACCCGAAACTGGAGACTTGGCAAAGTCATCCGCCGGAAACCACCGAGAGCCTACCGTCCATGTACCACTCAAGTCCGATAATCATCGGATTTCGTATCATGTCTAGCATCTATGTCTCATAAGCGATGTGCATCTCTACAAGGGTCTTCGCAGCAGCCAGTGTCTATATATAGAAGTCCCTCGAACGCCTCGCCTTACTCAACATGATCAACGTGCGTACTCAACAATACGCGCATGTTTAATTTGGTGTTACTGCAAATCCCCACGCTGATTGGTAGACGCATGGGTGTTGGGGGCCAGGTTTCACAAGCAGGCGTCAGCCCCCGTATTGGGGGCTAGGGCTGACGTTCGCGTTCGCGGGCCAGGCCGGACATGTGCCTGCTTATATGTCCCCTTCCCGCCCTTTGCACCTGGCACGGAGACTTGCCGGCGAGAATGGTGTAACAAGTAGATATGTATCATGAGGCTCGGTGGAGGCAGCGTTTCTCACCCGCCAATCTGACAACACGCGAAGCTTTCCCATGGCGAGAAAGCACACTCATACAACATGGAATTCCAAAGCTTCACCCCAAGGTATGGAAGCAAGGTGGCCCTGGAGATCGGCCTGGCTGGGGAGGACAACCGAACTAGGTGGTGCCGCCACGGGCCAGGCGGCCATCCACTGCACCTTGCTCCGGCGGAAGCTTCAGCAGACTCAGCATCGAGCTTCGAGAATCTTCATCCCTACGAGTACCGACCTTTGGACCAGTCGAAGAACGAGATACGTCTCGTCACCATTCACCCGGGCAAGCACGACGATCCCATTGAGATCACGCTCAACCACGTTTCCCTGAACCCTCCCCCACCACGGCTGTTGCCAAACATGTTGGGCCTCACAGACTTGCAAGCAACGCTGCCTCCAGGCTGGAGTGTACACGAGACATTTCGCGGTCAGGTGCTGTTCAAGGGTCCAGATGAAAGTACTACATGGGCACATCCTGATCCCCGGATCGACCCAGCTACATATGACGTTACCCTGATATCCGTTCAACATATCGAAGATACGCCAGACTACGAAGCTTTGTCGTATGTCTGGGGCTCCATGAGTCGGCCTGCAACTGTTGTGGTATGCGGTGACTCGATATCCAGAAACGACACCAAGCTTTCGATCCTGCACATTGGCGAAAGCCTGGACGAGGCGCTCCGATACGTGCGCTCGCCCGACGAGCGGCGCATCATGTGGATAGACTTCTTGTGCATCAATCAGGCCGACCTGGAAGAGCGTCAACATCAAGTCGGGCGGATGGCCCACATCTACAGCCGCGCGCGCAAAGTGGTCGCCTTCATTGGGCCAGAGGGGGAACGGTTCGGCAAAGGCCTTGGGTATCTTGCAGCGCGAAGGGGCACAGATCGAGGTGCTGAGCGGCGGCGAGGTCTATGCGCGGTCTCCAGACGCCTCCGATTCGACATGGCACGATGCCGAGACGCCGCTGGATTTCGACGACGCTACGTGGGCCGCGCTTACTAGCCTGGTCGAACGGTCTTGGTTCTCTCGGCTCTGGGTCATCCAAGAGGTCCACATGGGAAACCAAAACTCCTTCTTACAGTGCGGCCACCACGAGATGCCGTGGCTGCTGTTCCGACACGCTGCGTACTGCTTTGCGTACCGGGGTCCTTACTTCAGCGCGCGACCCCTCTTCACGAGGCTTATCCCCATGGTCACAATCAGGCCTGGCAGGTTGTTTGACGCCATGCTCTTTGCTACGGGGTCCCACCATTGCTGCGCCGACCCCAGGGACATCGTCTATGGACTTCTCAGCCTGGCACCTCCCGAGCTTCAAGATGTATTAAGCATTGATTACACCCGCACAACCCAGCAAGTCTACCGGCAATTCTTTATCGAACAAACCAGCCTCCAGCATAGGAGCGACCTCTTGATGTTCGTGACTTTGCGTCCAGCTGTTGCTGCCGCAAATGCCACCTCTCAGGTTTGGCCAAGCTGGGTCCCCGACTGGCGCGATCCGTTCTATAACATGCCGTGTCACATATACTCACTCGCGTCGGCCTCAGGCCGGTCCTGTTCAGAAATGGAATTTGATGCTATATCCAGTAGCTCTCTGCGGATTAAAGGGAAATTGTTGGGCGACACCGTTTCCAACCCCTTGATTGAGTACATGGGACATCACAGCAAAGTCCTGAAGAAGCTAGTGACAATGCCGGGCATTGAGGCACTGGACGGCGAGATGCCTAACACTGAGAAGCCGCGGATCGGAACAGGGGACAGTTATATCGACACGGTGCACGAAGGCGTCATAGCTGAGCGGCTACGTACAGTGCCAGAATGGGTGCCGAGTCGAGAGTGGTTGAAAAGGGACGTCTTGCGGAATCGGAGCTTCTCAATGGACTCGAAGGAAGGTCTGCCGTCGTGGTGGAACTCCTACTACATTTGTTGCACCGAGTACTGGGCCAAGACAAAACTGTTGGTAACAAAAGCAGGTCGCCTGGGCGCCTGTAAGTCGGAGGTACAACCAGGTAAGCGCTCCAACACGCCCTTATTAGCGGTCCGGCTTACTCTGCGCCGAGTACAGCCCAGATGCTTTCAACGACGGCACCGCAGTTTCACGACTAACTGAGCTGCATCAGGCGATGCCATTTTCATACCCCTTGGGTGCATCACTCCCCTAGTCCTACGTTCCGCAGGGAAAGAAGAATTCCAGGTGGTGGGGGCCGTCTATCTCGACGGGATGATGGACGGCGCGGCCTTTCTCGGCCCGCTGCCGGAACCCTGGTGCGCCCAGTACGAGATTGTCGACGAATTCGCCAACGACAGGGTTTACTTCAAGGACATGGAGACGGGTGCGGTCGTCACGGCCGATCCAATTTTGGACAGCATACCGCTGCCGCAGAAATGGGAGCCGGTGGATTGGACCCGGAAGCATGCCGATCCCAGGATGTGCTGTCGTTTCAGGGACAGGGAGACGGGGGGGGCTTACTAATTACGATCCGCGGATGACGAGCAAGGCGCTCCAGGATCGTGGCGTTGATATCCACGAAATCACGCTAATTTGATAAGGGTACCGGCGGAGCGAAGTGTACTTAGGGATAGTTGGAATTTCTCTGTTGGCTCGATCTCATGCTGAGCAGAATGGGTTCGTCTTCTTCCGTGTAGCACGCTGATCTTCCGTCAAATTGATCCTGATGAATATCATTACGTACTACCTATGCACTGAGTATGGTACCTTGATATTGGAATCAATTGGATCAAATCTAGAACGGTAGTATGCCGTCGGAACGGGAAGCGGGGAAGGAGGGAATCGGTGACACTGCCTAATCGGGTCTTCCGAATGCCCAGCCAAATGACCCACATGCTTCGGCATGTCCCTCCTCACCTGGTGTCAATCACGACCGCCATTGACTCGACATTCTTTCTGGTCGAAGAACGACCTTTGTTTTTGGATACCCATCATGGCAGCCACGACGCCCTCAGTTGCAAACGGCCACGCGCCGCACAACGTCTCCGCCATCCTGAACTACTGGGACGACCCCGGCGACGGCTCGAGCCCGACGCCCATCTACATCGGCAAGGGCCGCATCACCAACGAGCGCCCGCACCTGCCGCACCGCTTCGCCGTCTCGGACGTGGCCGGCCGCGAGGGCGACTTCACCCTCGACGGCCAGGGCTTCCAGTACCTCCGGCACCCAAGCCAGACAAAGGACGACTTCGTCGACGAGCGGCGCATCCGGGAGGAATACTACCCCGAGTGCGCCGCGCTGCTGAAGCAGGCGACGGGCGCGGGCCGCGTGCACATCTTCAACCACAAGGTGCGGCGGGGCCCGACGCAGTGGCATCACTTGGGGCTCAAGAACCTCGCGAATCGCGGGCCCGTGACCAAGACGCACGTCGACCAGTCCTACGACGGGGCAGAACTGCGGATGCGGTGGGAGCTGCCCCCAGAGGAAGCAGACGATATAGTCCAAAGGGGGAAGCGGTACCAGATCATCAACGTCTGGCGGCCCATCCGGACCATCCTGAAGGATCCCGTTGCAGTCGCGGACGCCAACACGGTGCCCGATGAGGATTTGGTCAGCGCCATCATGGTGGAGGACGACTACCACGGGGAGCAGTGGGTGGTGCGGCACAACCCCGCGCACAAGTGGTACTTCAAGCACGGCCTCACGCCCGACGAGGTGCTCCTGATCAAGTGTTTCGACTCGGACCGTTCCGTCGCCCGGCGAGCGCTGCACTCGGCGATCGAGGACCCGGCATACAAAGACTTGGAGTCGCGGCAGAGCATCGAGGTTAGATGTTTGGTTCTCTACGATGACTAGCTAGGTTTCTGGATATTGACTCAAACGCCACAGAGTATGGTGGTTTGGGTTCATCTGATCACTTGAACCATCTTGTTGGTAGGCTTATTTTGACTCGACATCTTCCAAGTGCATCATGCGGCGTTGCTTTGTACGTAGTTCACGGCATACCCAAGACTGCCGCGCTGTATCCCAAGACCCTTATCTCTCGGCCGGTGGACAGTGTGGATGCCGATGCTACCGCGGGAAATAGGCGTTCAAGGAGCCCGAGTGGCGTCCCCAATTGATTATCGTCCCCTGGTTCCGAGATGATGTCGCGTAGCCGGTGCGGGGGTTTTCGTGGCAATGATGCAGTGCAATCAATCTGAAAGTGGAAGTGGAGATATCTGCAGCACCCTGCACCGAGCTCTGACGACCAATGCCGAGACGCCGCGCGTAACTCGGGGGACAAGTTGGGGTATCTACCGGGCCTTGGCGTGCGACGCTCCCATGGGCTCCCATAGGCTCCCATAGGCTCCCATAGGCCTACCCCAACGCGCGAGCTCTGGGCACTGCGACCTTGATGCAGATTTCCCCTCACGCGAACCTTCCTTATCGACGGTGCTTGTCTCTAGCCTGCGTTTTATTGCAGCACTATCTTATCTATCCTGCCCGCGCATCATTACTTGCTGGGACAAGTCCGCCGAGGGTGCGTGTTCCAGTCTCGTTCCGGATAATGTAGGACGCGCCAAGAAAAGGCACATCAGGGAAACAGCGTCGTGACGGGCTATCATAGGTGGCCATATATGTTGCGCCGGCCCTGCTCATTGGGCTCATCGGGGTCTTGGCTTGTTTCAACGAGCGGGAGCAGAGGAAAGGGCGAAATGGCCGATGCATGACCGATAAATGAAGCAGATGAGGGGCACAGCGATGCCCAGATCCGGCACATTGCACAAGTGGGAGGTCACGGAGACGTAGGTTCAGTCGTGCATGTGCTACACCTCGGAGACACTGTAGTAGGGCGGAATCTACCTTCCGGCGGCATGCATTCCAAGCCAAGTACACCTTCATCCGTCTATAAAAGGGGTGAGGAAACAGAGCGGGAAAGGGGGATCTTTTGAATCTTGCCCCTTATCGACAATCTCAAACCACCCTCCTCCACCTCCTTTCATTCTTTCACATCACCACAGCAGCAGCATCACATTCTAGCCACCATGGGTGTCTCCAACGAAGTCCCCGAGACCGTCCAGTGGAACGGGAAGCAGGTCCCCGTCTACCCCATGGAGACGGTCAACTTCTCCAAGATCCTCTGCCAGGAGCCCGAGGAGGTCGAGAAGGCGGTGCGCATCTGCCAGACCGAGGGCTACTTCTACATCGACCTCTCCGGCATCGACGGCCGCCGCCTGCTCGAGGACCAGGAGAAGACGCTGCAGCTGATGCACCGCTTCTTCGAGGCCCCCATCGAGGAGAAGAACCAATATGGTCTCGTCTCCCCTCATCTGGGGTAAGTCGCCATCACGCAATGACTCACCGAGTTGAGACATACTGACTTTGATTCAGATATGAGCCGATCGCTTCCCGGACTGGTGTCCTGGAGGGAACCAAGGACGGCTATGAGATGATCAAGGTAAGACACGTC
The DNA here is from genome assembly GCF_038362705.1 of Apiospora aurea. NCBI lineage: Eukaryota > Fungi > Ascomycota > Sordariomycetes > Amphisphaeriales > Apiosporaceae > Apiospora > Apiospora aurea. The sequence continues at coordinate 176,671 of NW_027117391.1, forward strand.
TTTCCCGTCCCACCTCATCTTCATGCAGCGAGCAAATCTCTAACATCTCGCAGGTCGCCCGCGACGAGATCCAGCGGGACAGCCCCCACATCCCCGACGTGATCAAGAACAGCGGCGACATCAAGATCCTCGAGAACGCCATCGCCGGCAGCAACGTCGTGACCAAGGCGATCCTGTCGGCCCTGTCGACGGGCCTGGGCCTGACGGGCGCCTCGCGCTTCGAGTGCTCGCACCGCAACGACAAGCCGTCGACGACGACGCTGGCCATGATGCACTACATCCCCTCGGACCCGGCCAAGGACAAGAAGATCGGGCACCAGAAGCACACCGACATCTCGTCCCTGACGCTGCTCTTCAGCCACGAGTGGGGCATGCAGATCCGCCCGCCCGGAGCCCGCGAGTTCGGCTTCGTCAAGCCCAAGCAAGGGTGCGCCATCGTCAACGTGGGCGACTCGCTCCGCTTCGCGAGCGGGCACACGATGCAGTCGTGCATCCACCGCGTCGTCCCCTACGACTACGCGCAGCACCGCTACTCCATCGCCTACTTCCTGCGCGCCGAGGACACGACCATGTTCACCGACCCCGCGGGCCGCTACGTCACGGCCGGCCAGTGGCACGACGAGAAGTTCTTCGCCTTCACCACCGACGCCGAGCTGCAGAAGCAGGCGCCCGCGCACATGATCCTCGGCGGCATGCACGAGCCCGAGGCCGAGGAGGAGGGCGTCGAGGTCATTGCCGCGCCCGCGCCCGCCCCGGCGCAGCCCATTGCGGTGGTTTAGGGAACAATGGAGAATAAATTACACTCCACCCGTTGCTTAACGCAGCTCGTCACAAGGGACAGAATAGCTTCCCGTTCTCCATCTGTACATACATGTAGTAAAATACCAACGATCAAAACATTGCATTACAGTTTTACTGCAGATGCATTGACACATCGTCGTGATAGTCAGTAACACTAGCAAAAGATCAAAAACATACAACACCGAGGATTCCCAGGTCGTCACCGACCCTAGTACTAATTCGGCTCTCTGCTGCTTATATATGGGAGAGCGGACGGGATCCCTAGTATTCAGCAGGATATGGTCGTATGTGAAAGAAGGAGCCGTTTTTAGACCTCATATTCTACAAAAACATGCGCAACTTATCGTTCAGGCCCGACCTGCGTGTCCGCGTGAAACGGCATTGGCGGACCGCAGCAGCTTGGAGCAGTCAAGCTGCTGGGAAACGCCTCAGTACAGTGCGCCACGGCAGGCCAATGCATGGGAGTAGGACCTCTATCGAGATTCATATCAAGCCGCATACTCGATGATAGATGGAATTATATCCAAATACCTTATCCATCAGTACTTCTCCTTTCCTCCATGTGACCCCAGTGAGTCCTTGTCCTCTACAAGAGCTGCTTGGTGAAAACGCCCGTGGATCGTGCCTCGCCTTCAACGTCTTGAGTTTCGCAATTCGCTCGGTTCCCTTGTAGCGGTATTCGACGGGGTCATCACGGGAAGTGTTAGTATAGGAGACGAAATCTGCCTCGTTGGTTCCCGCTCGTGTAGCAGCCTGGGCTTCCTTGTCCATCTCATCAACGTAGCCATGGTTCTTTGCGTCGGTGTACCAACTGAGCACATTCCTGCGTTACACGTGTCAATACAATCAATGGGTAGGTGGAGAGACACAACGCGGCGGACTCACAGCCAGTAATCAACACTTGCATGCCCGAAAGCCGTTTCAGCAGGCCCCCCTTGTAATTTGCGTGGAGAATTCCATTCAATGTTGTACGCAGATCGGGCAGCGTCGGGGCAATTGTCTACAAGCTCGGCATGGAGTTGAGCAAGCGTCTTGATGTTGTCTCTGTTCCAATCGGGCAAGCCGTTCTGCGTGAATCGTTTGAAGTCACCTTTAGCGCAGACCCAGTCCAGCTGGTCGCTGTGTTTGTCAAAGGTAGACGGCACGATCGCCTGCTGCAGCGGGCCGACATCTACGAGTGGCTGAAAAAGCTTGGCTGCTTCGTCAGATGAACAGAAGACCTGTGGTGGGACAAAGAGGACCTGCTGCTTCAGCTCCGGTGGCGCTTGCATCACCATGAAGTGGCCTGCCGATGGGTACTGATCGTCCTGCATGACTTTTTCCACGGCCGCGCAGACTTCGTCGATTTGATGCGGGAGGAATACGTAGGTGCCACAGATTCTTTAACCCTCCTCGTTTCCAAGCAGTGAGTACGGGTACGTCTTGATGGTGATTTCCGTCACCAGCCCGAAGAATTGTCCGGCACCGCGGAGGGCCCAAAGGAGGTTCGAGTTCTCAGTCTCGGAGACATCTACCAGCTCCCCTTTGGCATTGACGAGCTTGGCTGCGATGAGATTGTCGCTGCCAAAGCCGATCAGTGGCCTATAGATGCTGATGCCGCCTCCGAGATAGTATGGAATGACACCAACAGTGTTCCCGTTACCCGCAGCTGTAGGATATGTAAGTATGATAATCAACATGGTTGGCTCGAGGTTGCACCTTCAGCTAGCTACATACCTGCAAATCGCTTGTGCGGGTGCAAAGAAACTTCCAGCTCCTTCATCAACGTGCCTCCCTTTACTGTGGCCTCGCTCGTCTCGGGATGCAACGAACTCCCCTTGTAACGACTTAAGTCGATGACAATGCCTTCCTGGCCAACGGTTGACCAGGGACTGTGGCCACCAGAAGCAGGGACAAAGGGGATTCCGGCCTTCACAGCTTCCTGCACAGTCGATACGATGTCCTGTTCGCCTGCAGGTCGAACAATGGCGTAGGGCACTCGCACGTCGATATCAGACCAGCGGGCCAGCGAAGCCTTGAATTCGGACGTGGTCGTGTCCTGCAAGACCTTCGACGCTGGAGAAAGCCTAGCGGTAAGGGACGAGATGAAGGCCTCCATGGTGTTGGGTGACTTGGTAGGTATGGATGACAATGGGAAATGAGGGCGTATTTTCAGACGCCTGTAGGGAATTCAGACTCAATGCCGAATAAAGAGTTAAGAGGAGTAACGGTTTGCTGCAATTTACCCAAGCATAGTAAGTCTTCATCACATACCGAATGGGAAGTCTCCGCCTTAAATCATCCGAGTGGTTGGGGTGACGATGCTGATTTCGGTCCGAAGCTGAGCTCCCTCGGTACGTGCTGTACACTTTTGTGTGACTCCCCGAGTGGATAGTTAGGTTGGTTGTTGGTTCATTTGCCGTTGGTTACAAGCATACACGCTGCGCATACATTCGTACAGGGAGATTCTCCGGTTCTTGCTGTTCTGCGTCACATCGACGTAAGGGATGGGCATGCCAAGTTCCTCTCCCCAACGCCGAGGGGGAAAGGGGATAATGGACTCGTTCGCTCACCCCGTTCCACTCAGTACCTTGGTCTTTGTTGGCAACTCTTACCAACACATATTTTAATAAAGACCTTCCGGCGTAGGTGGTCGTTGTTTGTACAGCATCCCGAGATCTTCCCTGGGGCTCAGGGGAGGGGAACTCGTTGTTTCACCACCTGCATTGCTTGGTAACAGAGACTCCAAACTCGTCAGCGTTTGAGCCAGATTCATTGATTGTTTTAGGATGTCATTCATCGGGCGTACTGGTTAGCAGTGGACCGAATCGGGTCTGACCACTGTACCGCAGCAGGACACGTCCGCCACTGCATTGATTACCTGCGTCAGTCTGTAATGTCACGCCAGTACCAATTTCGAGCTCATCGACTCCAGCCTCGGAGGTGTGACTGGGTTCGGGTCCGTGAGAAAATGTCGCAGTGCTTCTCGCGTCGTGGGATGGGCAGGGCCTTCAGGCACGACGAGGTTTGTTGTAAATACTTATCCACCCGTCGATATTTCACCCACCCAGATAGCCGATCCGAGTTAGGCTTTTATCGTACTAAACTTCTTCACGACAAATGCTTTACTGAATGCTTACGCAATGGCGATCAGATGGTAGTAGACAGTCCTCATGAATTGTGTAATGTCACGTTTATGCCCGTCACAAGTAACATAGTAGGTAACAGCCAACTTGGAGGGGGAAAAGATAATCCAATGTTGGGTAACCCAAATTTACGATAAGTCACGGAGAAAAGGACAGGAAAGGGCCAACACCACTTCATCACACTATTGCGGTGATTATCTGCAATGCCTGTATGCCGCATACTCGATTATGCACCGAGTAAAACTTGCACTCTGATGGCCGCTCTCCTTCCCTGTTGGTTCGTGGGCCTGGCTTGTGATGCGGGCACTCCTTGGCATTTGCGCGTTGGTCCGTTGCGGCGCTCCGACGGAACCTCCCCTCCACTTTCTCCAATGCCGATCTCAGAACACAGCCGAATCCGGCACTGCTATTTCGGGATCTTTCTGTGAGGGGAAAACCTGCATTTGTCCCAAATTGATCCCGACGGTCTTGATATTTGCGGGATAATTCTCTTATTTGTCGGTTGAATTGGGAGAACGGGGAAGCCTGTTCTCTTCTGGCCACTAATGCAGGGCATTCGGTTTCTTCATAGCGAGCCTCAAGCACGCCATTCATCTTAGCCAGTGAGTTTAGGTGAAACCGTTCCAACTGCAATGGCTCCTTTCGATGGAAATTCCGATTCGCCTCTCCATGTCCTCATTGTTGGGGGGCGGACTTAGCGGCCTGGCCACGGCCATTTCCGTGTCGCTCGCCGGGCACAGAGCCAGCGTGTTCGAGGCAGCCCCGCAGCCACACCCGTTCGGGTCTGGGGTCGTGACCTCTCCGAACGGGACCCGGCTGCTTTCCAGATGGGGTATCGACGATGGTGTTCCAGACACGGGCAACCATACGTCCATCGCGGGGTGGCAGCTGTGTGACCCTCACGGGACGCCGCTCCGGCAAATCCTCATCGCGGGCGATGGCGGTGATGATGCAGAAGCGCATCAAGGGCCCCTGCCACCATGGACATTTCACCGAGTCAATCTCCAACTGGCACTTCTGCGCCGAGCGCAAGAGCTCGGGGCCACGGTCCGCTTCGATGCTCGCGTCACGGGTCTGGAAGATGAAGACGACGATGCGGGCGTGGCGATACAGCTCGAGAGCGGCGAGACGCAGCAGGGTGACTTGGTGGTCATCGCTGAAGGCACAGGTTCAAAGCTGAGGAATAGTGTACTCGACCAACCCGTGGATCCGGTCGCTACGGGATACGTCGCGTACCGCATCACCGTGGATCGCTCCATGGTTCATGATCCTGCCTTGGTCACTTTCATGAATGCCGCCGGCATCCGGACATTGGTCGGGAAAGGTTCATACGTTTCCGCCTTCCCGATGAGAAGGGGCGCTCAGCTGAGCATGATGGTTCTGATACCACATGGCCAACTACCACACGGAGCGACAGCCACACCAGCGCAAGAGCTGAAAGATTACTTCAGAGACTGGGATAGCTTGTGAGTGATAACATGTCATGCCCGCTCTGAATCTATAGGTTGTCCTTGGAGGTGCTGATTGTTGGTTCAGGCTGTCTTCCATGATCGATGAAGCGCAGAGAGTCAACAAATGGGCTGCAATGCAGTGTCAGTCTGACCAAGCACCTCCCAACTTTCAGAGCTACCCCAGTGGCTGACATACACTTTGCATCACAAGTACCAGTACTGCCAGAACGCTGTTCGCCGCAGGGCACATGCATTCTCGTCGGCGACGCCGCAAACACCATGTCCCCCTTTCTTAGTCAGGGGCTCAGCCTGGACCTCGAGGATGCGGCAACCATAGGCTGCCTGCTCGGTCACGTTCACAGCACGTCGCAGCTTCCTGCAGCCACTGCACTCTACGCCCGACTGCGAAGCGCGCGGGCGAAGAGGGTGCGAGAGGAAACGGCGATTTTTGAGAAGCAGTTACGGGATACGGCTGGCGGCTGCATAAACGACGAAGAAAGTTCCGCGCCAGGGGCTGGCTCGTGTTCCAAACTTGTGTATGTCCAAGCCACATCTGTTCACACGACCTCGACTGACTTTGGGGATAGGGCTGGGGGGCTGGCTCCGGAGTGGATGTGGTCATACGATGCGTATGCGGAGGCTGAAGCGGCTTTCAAGTCAGATCCCTTTTAAGCCCTGTTATTGGTCTGAACGGGCCGGCCAAATGTAACGGTGTTTACAAGATGCACTGCATATGCAGGGGCATGCATATGGTTTGCATTACAGTTAATCTCAGCGATGTTCTAGTTACCCAAAACCACGTCTGACGTTTTTACATCAAGGCCAGCGCGTTGGGTGGCGACGCAACCAAGCCAGGACTATGATGCCATGGGGAGTTAGCATGTATCCTACCCAAGGGGAGTTCGAGCCCTGCATCACTTCATTTACACTTACATATTGAGTGGAGCTGAGGTGAGCAAAAACGTGTACCGGCCGGTTTTGGCGCAGTGCTCAGACAATGCTTTCAGGTTCCAGATTTCGCCGATAGTCAGGCCGAATAGACTCAAGAAGTAGGGATGGAGCACTAGAATGATGTCGAATTTCAGTCAGATGGAGCCGGAAGTGACGACCACTACTTTGGGCTTGCTTACCGAGGTCAGCGCCGTCGCCTAGAGTGCCGTCCGGCTTTTGTGGCGGGTACACCTCGAAGGACAGGTTATCTGCCGCGACGGCCGCAAAGTGGTGATTCCAGAACCACTGGTCACCGAAGTTAGTCATTGTTGTCTTGGGCATGTATCGTTTTGTCCTACGTACCTTTGCAGCTTTCTCATTGCCCTCGATACCGATCAAGCCACCCTGCCCGTCCGTCATCTTCTGCAACTGCTGCTCCGCCGTCATCGGCGCGAGGTCCTCCGCCATACCGGTGCGTATGACCAAAATATCGCCCCGCTTGAACTCGGTCCCCTGGTGCGCCGCCAGCGCCTCCAGGTCCTCGACGGTAATGGTGTGCCGGCTCACGGGCTCGTACCGTACGCCCACGGTCTCGGCGTAGGCGCGGTAGTCGAGCAGCACGCCGCGCCCGACGACGCCGCCGGCGTCGTGCCAGCGGTCGATGGACGGGAGGCGCCGCTCGGGGTCGTACGCGAGGTGGTCGCGTCCCTGCAGCTGCTCCCTGCCGGCCCTGGCGCCGTTGTAGGACCGGTCCGTGGCCTGGTGCGGGTAGTGCAGCAGGCCGTCCCACTGGCTCGAGGCCTGGGTGTTGAAGGCGACCTCGTCGTCGAGGCAGGCGTGGCGGCAGTGGCCGGGCGCGATGTCGTCCTTCCAGGTCAGGACCTTGTGGGCGGTCGAGGCGCGGCCGGTGGGGATCTTGATGATGTCCATGGGGTGGTTCAGGGAGAAGGTGGCGCCGTCGCGGGCCTCCATGTAGGCCTCGCGGATCACGGAGGGGGTTAGGAGATTAAGGCAGCCCAGGGTGTCTTTCTTGCCGTCCTTGTCGCTGAGATTGGGGATATCAGCCGATGAGGGCCCTGAAATGGAAGATGTCAAACAGACAATATCTAATTCCACTTACAAGACTCCCCATGCACATCCCTGGGGCATGCCTTCCACTTGAGGAAGACTGTCAAAGTCGGGCAAATTGTCATGGTCGCCCATTTCGGAAGCAGGGAGTGTGGTTTGGTTAAAGTGGAAAAGAGAACTGCCTGATGCCTACAGTGCGTTGCGAATATCTAGCGATTTCTCAGAAGAGCAGAGCCTCAACTATTTCAACGGGTTGCGAATCCCTGTCGCGGCCACTCCAAGCGGAGGAACCCGTCCCCGGCGGCGCAATTGACCAGAAACACAGACTCGCGAGAAAAGGCCGAAGTGGGACCTGTCCCAAATGGTACTAGGATCTGGAAAGGCATCTATTGACCCAAGCTCAATTACGTTGGTCGACTCGACAAGTAAGGGGGCGCTGAGTTGGGTTTCGCTGTGAGCATTGTCCGGGAATCCAATCGCATGCGGCCTTGCGTATAAGAGAGTCTGTTATGTAAGGAGGTAAGGCGATAGCAAACCGCTACCCGTCTTATCACAAGACAAGGTGTCACGACAGGAGTAAAGTGGGGGCTACGATCAACGGCGCCCCTCAGTTGGCAACCGAGATGTTCTCCAGCCTCAGGTACATGGCACTGGAAGAAGCCTTGTGATGCCAATGCCATATCCGGCACGGTAATGTTAACGGCGGGTTCGGACGTGTGGGTCAAGATGGGACGTCCGTAGGTCCCGCAGTGCTGGTGCCCGCCTCCAAGACAGACGAGTTCATCACTTGATGGGAATCCCGGGTCCTCGGGCGCTAGGGAGAACTAGCTAGGGACAAGCGAAGGATGGGCTGGACACGACGGGATGGTCGCATAGAAGGCGTTCCTAGTATACGGCGGGTTGGTGGGATGAGGCGACTCCTAGATAGATGCCCTCTGGCAGTCTGGATCGTCATGGGAGCGGCTGAAGCCACAACTGGGCTGTCCGTCGTCGCATCTGATCTTACGCTCCCAACAAGCGCTGCAAGCCACACAGTCTAGACTTGAGAATTTCTGCTTCTCGCATTGATTATTCCTGAGCATGTAAATCTTCTCGTCATGCCAGGTCGACTCGAAGCCTCTGGTCGGTTAGGAGAGGTTATTCATTTGGTATTTCGTGCAATGTAGTGCGACGTGGTTTGTCAGTCAAGTTCATGGTCCCCACAGTAGAATGTCGAGGACATGCAACATTGCCAATGACGGGTCTGTCTTGCCACTCAGATTGCAGAGCTTGTTACATGCACTGGCTTGCGTTGTTCGACACGCAGGCTGAGGGATGATTAGGAACGCTGTCGAAGCCCCGAAAATATTTTCTCATTATGTTGGAGATCTTTCACTGATGCTTACGATATACGTATTTGAAGACCTGTAGTTATGGTTCATGGAGATCCATTGGCAGCTGCCAGATTAAATGGGCACTGGAATCTCGCAATGACGAACGTCCAGCTGTGTCGAGATGATCAGATAAGGGACGATAAGCGACACTTTGGGGCCCGCAAGTCCCATCCGTCGTCAGTGTGGTGGGGCCAAGGTCCGCAAGCCAGGTACCGTAGGATCAACCTGTCAGCTGTCCATCAAGAAAATGATTCAAATGCAATCGACACGTGAATGCATTCTACTTTGCATACTTCCATTGCTGCATGCAATGGAAGTGTCGACTTTGTTCCAGAAGTTGGAAGCAAGGGGGATGGCGGCTTGCTTTTGTTTGAACTGACAGCGCCCACATACGTCAAGTCCGGACAGGGATGACCCGTAGCTGCTACGTTAGTTTGTGGGCTATGACGCATTGCAAGCAAAGCTTTTGGGCGCTGGGCCACGGCGGCAGGCACGGGACGGGAGATCTGGAATCTCGCCAATTCGCCTGGCTTCGTATTTCCGAGGGAGAATCAATTACATAGTCGTGACTGAAAAACACCGCAGCCTCGACATCTTTCTTGCCAATTGATTCTTCGTTGGTTGGTCATGTTTGCACGTCTTTCTTAAGCGACACCCTCTGTTCTATCGTTCTGTCTGCCCACTCGCTACTTGTTTGGCCTTGCAGATTCCCATGTCGACAGCAGTGCCTGGCCTGGCCGGCGCCCTGCGCGCTGCCCGGCTCGCCACCTCGAATGCTCCTCCGCCATGTCGCATCACGCAGTCAATGCTGAAGCAGCACATCAACAGCACCCCGACTCGTCAATTTCGCCTCTTTTCGAAACCTCCTTCTCCTGACGCCAAGCACGAAACCCGGTCACAATGGCTCTTCCCGCCCAAGGCGGCGACGCGACCTCTGTCCGGCCGACCCTTGCCCCAACGACGATCCTTCCTCCTCAACTTCATGTACCGCTCTGCCGCTCTCGTCGGTACCGGTGTCGCCTTCGTCGGTCTCTGCGGTGCCGCCTTCTTTCTCTATGATGCCTCTACCTACAAGGAATCCTCCGATGCTCCCGAATGCCGCGTTTCCGAATTGGCCCTTTCGCCTAAGCGCGGCGGTCCCAAGAACCTGCCCATTGCCGATGTCCTGATCGACGACGACGACACCGATGCGAAACGAGCCGTCAAAGACAAGCCGAGACTGGTAATCCTGGGCAGTGGTTGGGGCAGCGTTGCACTGCTCAAGGAACTGAACCCAGATGAATACCATGTCACTGTCATTAGCCCCAAGAACTACTTCCTGTTTACGCCCATGTTGCCCTCTGCCACGGTCGGTACTCTCGAGATGCGGAGTCTGGTTGAGCCCATACGTCGAATCCTGTCCCGAATCAGCGGCCACTACCTACGCGCCAATGCCGAAGACGTCGACTTCTCCCACAAGCTCGTCGAGGTCTCTCAGACTGATGCTAATGGTAAAGCGACTCACTTCTATGTTCCATACGATAAGCTGGTCGTCGCTGTTGGCTCCACCACGAACCCCCACGGCGTCAAGGGCTTGGAGAACTGCTTCTTCCTCAAGGACATTAATGATGCCCGCATGATTCGCAACCAGGTCATCAAGAACATGGAGATCGCTTGCCTGCCTACAACCTCCGACACTGAACGCAAAAGACTTCTGTCCTTCGTCGTCAGTGGCGGTGGTCCTACTGGTGTCGAGTTCGCTGCCGAGTTGTTTGATCTGCTGAACGAAGACCTTACCAAGCGTTTTCCCAAGTTGCTGCGTAACGAGATTTCGGTTCATATCATCCAGAGTCGCGGTCATATTCTCAACACCTACGATGAGGCGTTATCCAAGTATGCCGAAGACCGATTCTCTCGTGACCAGGTCGATGTCCTCACCAACTCGCGCGTCAAGGAAGTTCAGAGTGACAAAATTATCTTCACTCAGAAGGGAGAGAACGGCGAGGAGGTTACCAAAGAGCTCCCCATGGGCTTCTGCCTCTGGTCGACCGGTGTCGCGCAGGCCGAGTTCTGCAAGCGCATTGCCAACCAACTCGGCGACCTACAGACCAACCGCCATGCCCTGGAAACCGATACCCACCTGCGACTCAACGGCACTCCTCTCGGTGACGTCTACGCGATTGGCGATTGCTCCACTGTCCAGAACAATGTAGCCGACAACATTGTCTCCTTCCTGCGTGGCCTAGCCTTCAAGCACGGCAAAGACCCCGAGACTCTCGAGCTCAGCTTCGCCGACTGGCGACAACTAGCCTCGGATGTGAGGAAGCGCTTCCCTCAGGCCGTGGGTCACCTCCGCCGCCTGGACAAGCTGTTCAACGATTTCGATAAGGACCAATCCGGAACCCTTGACTTTGGCGAGCTTCGCGAACTGCTGGGCCAGATCGACTCGAAGCTGACCTCGTTGCCCGCCACGGCGCAGCGCGCCAACCAGCAGGGCGTCTACCTGGGCAAGAAGTTCAACGTGATGGCGCGCAGCGCGCCCGGTCTGACGGCCAACGACATCCGCGACGGCGACGTCGACGCGGCCTGCTACAAGGCGTTCGAGTACCACCACCTGGGCAGCCTGGCGTACGTCGGCAATTCGGCCGTGTTTGACCTCGGCGGCGGCTGGGGGCTGACGGGCGGGCTTTGGGCGGTGTACGCGTGGAGGGGGTGTACTTTGCGCAGAGCGTCGGGACGCGGACGCGGGTGTTGATGGCGATGGATTGGATGAAGAGGGGGTTGTTTGGTCGAGGTAAGAGATTCATTCATTCATTCGCCCATTCCCATCCCACCCTACGTGGATGCTGCATTTCCCATGAGTCGCTACCGGCATTATACTTGAGCACCTTGACTAACAGATTTACAGATTTGATCAGTTTCTAAGCGACCGGGTGCGAAAATGTACAATTACTTGGTGCTTTTTCAAAAGGAACTCAACTGGTAGAGTGCTGTTAGCACCTAGATGACTTTGGACCAGAACATTTCCAGCCAGGCGACTAATTGCAACAGCAATTTACAGAATAGACAGGGCTGTTGGTCAGCCCTTGTGGCGCCGCCATGCTAGAAGAGCATGGTGGCCTCATATAAGTAGATAACCTTGTATATATAGTACGTTCTATATTCTGTTTGAAATTCTTCGTTTTCTTTTATGCTCGCAGTTCGTCCGCCGCCACACAGCCGTCGTCCGCCGCGGCCAGCGCTTGGAGGGAAAGGCAACATCGGGCCTCTTCGCCAAATAGCTGAGGAGACGACGTGCCCCGCGCCTTTCTCTGCTAACCGACAGGGTTACACGACAAGAAGATGAAACCAGAAAGTGGCGTGGTATTTACGCGCTGTGTATGTAAACAATAATTGCCGCCAACAACTCTCCATTGTCATGCTCACCTGTGCACAACTTACGGACTAATAAAAGTCGCATAAAGGCATGGCGTCCGGGCTCTTCAAAATGTTGCCGCCAGAGCTCCTGGTCGAGATTGGCCGTTTCCTTCCACTAGAGGACCAGCAGCGCGTCAGCGCGGTGGATGCGCGTCTCCGCGGGGTTTTAGCCCCCCTGCTGTTTTCAACTATCCGCATTACCAACAGCTCGTCGGATCAAGACGCCATCGATCAAATCGTGACGAAGCACGGCCATCATGTCCGTGGTTTGGCTCTCACGATGGACCTGGGACGTTTCTGGGAAGAAGACGGTAAGAAAGAAGACTGGGGTGAAGACGTGGGTGAAGACGTGGGTGAAGACGTGGGTGAAGACGTGGGTGAAGACGACGACGATGGGGACGACGATGGAAATGCATACTCGGAGGCATTTTATGCCATGCCCTCGAACCTGAACCCGTTGCCGGGCACGCCTGTGGTGGTCCCGTACCCATTTGAAGACGATGATGAATACTCGTCCTGGTTACAGAACAGGATCAAGGAGCGGGAACGGCCTGCGGACTGGACTTTGCCCGGATTGCCCGTCTTGACGCGTGACTTACTGACCGGGCAGAAACTGCCCGGCGTGTCCTCCGTCTCAATTCGGCTCGCGTGCGACTTTCACGACCGCAGCTATGAAGAATGGCATGACTGGAGAGCGGCTTTGGCAAACGAGGACCACATCAGAAATTACGACCCAGAGCAGGTTGAACGCCGGCTCAGTACCCTGGACAATATGTGGTAAGCAATCTGTGGGGAGAGTCCCACTTACTTTCAGGAAGGATAGTACTGACGCCAAGAGTTGATAGGCAGGCCCTCACACTGAATGTCCAGATCCGACGACTCGCTGCGAAGGAGCTGTTGCCTGTGGCGAGGACGCCGTGGTCTCAGTCGGCCTGGTCCGCATTCCTTGGCCGCCTTGAGACGCTCGAACTCGGGTTCTGGGAGGGTCGTCCTGATGACTGGCCTAAATACCATGCCTTCCAGAGCGACCTAAACCTCCACTTCTATCGTCACCTCTCGGCCAAGGCGTCTCCACTGCGCCGATTGGTCCTCGTGGCTGCTTACGACAGTCAAATCGGGCCCGATGAATACATCTTTGGGGCGCCGTACCGACTCTCGATGCCGAAGGGCTACATGTCACACATCCGCGAGCTCCGGCTCGAGAACTGGATCATGCACCCTGATCTCGCCACTTTCATCGCGGAGCGGGGGCGATCGAGCCTACGAACGGTGGAGTTAATCAACTGCGCCTCTTTCGTACACTTGTTGACACAGAGAAGCCTCATGACTTGGAAGGAATTCTTCAATACGATCGTTCGGAGCGGAGACAGGCGCGATATCGTACTCGAGCAGTTCAGATTGGTGAGAACCCACGACATCCAACTGGTAGAGGGCGAAGAGATGTGGATGTGGCGGGGGAAAGGGCGTGAGGCCCGGATTGATGAAGACGATAAAGAAGACGACGGAGACGACAGTGGAGAAGGCGATGGAGAAGGCTTCGATGAGTACTTCGTCAAGGCTTCGAAGAAAGGTTCGAGGACTGCGGCCCACGCCTGCGGGCCTCTGATGTGCGTGCCCAGATCCAAGAGCTGCAGCAACGACAAGAGGACAGCGGCGGACCTGGCGGCAAGGCGTTCAATGAGGCCGAGCACATTTTCTCGTATGTTTTCAAGAAGGCTGGCTACTATTGGGCAGGTGTCCCGTCCTTCATTCTACTCCGGGCAGAGGATGGTGAAGACAAGGAAGCGTGCAAGGAATTGATGGATATTGTGAGAGCGAACAAGGCACGTCGAGCCCGTCCAGCGCTTGAAAGTGAGTAGGGACGTGTTTACTCTAGTCAGCCAGCTTCCAGCTTATCGGCCGACGCACGCACCTCTTCAGCCAGCTGATTCGAAGCTTATTCGAATCTTATTCGAAATAAGAATCAGCCTTTCGGGAGATCGAGCGTACGTTAAGGGCCGAGCGTAAGCAATGCCACACTCACCAATTTTGACGCACGCCGGTTCGAGGACCGAGCGCGAGCAATGCCACACTTACTCCCACAGCACCCTTCATAAGCTACAGCACTTACAGCACCTTTTACAGTACCCTACAGCACCCTTTACAGCGCCCTCTACGCCCTGTAAGGCCCTGTAAGGCAGTCGAAAAGCTGGATCAGCCGGCTTAAGGTCGGCTGTTTCATTCAGCTAAAATTTGTCGATATAATTAAATACGATTGGCCGGTCCCGAGACGAGACGAAAAAAGACGAGACGACGGTCAGCCAGCTTTTTTTTACTTTCAGCTAAGGGGTCGAAGTAAACATATTGCTAGATTTTCGGCTGATATATAAAAAAAGGGGGCCGTCACCGGACGTATGCTTCTAGCCCCTTTAAGGGGACGTGCGCGGCCTAAAAGTTCAGCTGGCTGACCAGAGTAAACACGCCCTAGGTATGTAGCTTTGGTAGCTCAGCCCAGAGACAAGGATGCCCCCGCACGCTTGACAACCAACGCGCCGGTGTAACACCAACGTGGCTTGACATTTTCTTCCTAACCGCATGCTTGTATAAAGCTAAACATTTTATTTTGGAGTGCATTTCACCATCGTCTCAAAATCGATAACCCAAGAAGGGAAATATGGCATCGGGGATGTTTAAGATCTTGCCTCTCGAGCTTTTAAGCGAAATTGGCCGGGCGCTCCCTTTCGATGACCGGCGTCGCCTGAGTGCCGTGGATGCGCGTCTCCGGGCAGCTGCTTGCTCCGGCTCTGTTTTCGACCATCCGCGTCTCCAACCGGGCGTCGGAACAAGACATCGTCACCCAGGTCGTGGCCAAGTACGGGCACAACGCCCGCCACTTGTCTCTCACGATGGACCTCGGCTGTCTCGAGGATCCGCTGTCCGACAGCGAGGAGGAAGAGGAGGAAGAGGACGAGGATGGCAAGCCTCGGTCTGCGGACTGGGACACGCAGGCACTGCCTAACCAGACGCGCAATCACTTGACGGGCCAGACACTGCCCGCGGTGACGTCGGTCACGATCCGCTTCACGTCAGTGCTCGATGATACGGTCGAGCCGGGGCTGGAATTCGACCAAGACTGGGAGTATCTGTGGGGCGACACCTACGACGACGACGGAGAAGAGAACCTAGCGTACGTCGAGGAGCACCAGAAGTGGCGCGCCTCCCTCGCCGACATGTGGCAGGCGCCGACCGAGAACCTCGGTCTGCGTCGTTTCTCCCTCGCGCCCCACAGAAGCGGCTACACCATCGGGGGCCCCGACGCGTATTACCTGGCCACGCCCATGAAATGCATGCCGCACCTGCGTGAGCTGCGGGTCGAAGACCGTTTCCTTGACGCGGACCTCGCCGCCTTCATCGCGCGGCGGGGCCGGACGATCCTGCGGACGGTGGAATTGGTCGACTGCTTCGTGGACATGTATTTCCTTGGTCCTGGAGCCATCGATTTCTCTTGGAAGGACTTCTTTGACATCATCTCCGCGGCGGCCGATCGCGACGGGGACGGGTCCCAGCTCGCGCTCGAGCGGTTTGTGCTGGTGAGGACCCGTCCCGTTATACTCGGTGAAGACGACGAGGAGGCCCGGATGGTCTTGGAAGATCGCGGCCTTCCAGTCCGCCCGCGTGGGGGAATAGAGGCGGAGTATGTCCAGGAAATGCTGGATCGTGTGCAACTAATGCTTCAGGATCAGAAGAAGCGACGGCTCCAACAAGGCCTTGGCGAACGTGGCGACGGAAGCAACGATGATGTGTTCAGCGAAGCCGAGATCCTTTTCCCGTATGTATACGTCATTGATGCACACGGGGTTATAGATGCTTCGCTTACTAATCTGTACCGTGCCGATCAGGGGGCCGACGCGGCGGCGTGCAAGAGGCTGATGGATCTTGCGAGAGTGAACCGGGAGCGTCGGGCAAACCAGTAGCATTCGCGTAATACACCTAATTGACCATATTACCTCTCCTGAGTTCGGGGCATAGCCGGCACGTAAGGGGAAACCATCCAGGTCCCATGAATTCCAGTAAGAGCTGAAAGAGAGGAACGTATTTCTGGTTTTCAAATGAATGACTACTTTCCATAACAAGCTTCACTTCAAGCATTACGCTCGAAGCTCTATCTGAAGCCGGCACGGGCCGTAACCATAATTGACGGCGCGATGGCGCTAATGTGAAACTTATGGTAAACACGTCTCCAACAGATGACCCGTTGACAATCCCTAGCTGCGCCCTCCGGTACTTTTGCAGCTGCCCGGACACCCTCGAACACGCAACTCGGCCATGGCTGGAGAGAATCATGACGGGAGATGTTGTGTGGCTTACTTTGACTCCCGAGATTGACCTAGCGTGGCGCCATAGGCACCTTGGCAAGGCGATACGGTTTCCCTCTTACCTTGCGGCCACAGGGTGTTGGACCAAAGTGTCTAACCAACACCAGCAAATAATGTATGCATAGTTACACACGGATAGATTCTGCTCTCGTATTTTTTCCTATCACGGTCAATGAATATGCGTCTCTCGCTCAAACATTATTACTAGTGAAGCTGATGCTGCAAAAAGCCCCTGACCACCCAAGACCCCCATCGCATGCAAACGACGCATGATCAAATCTACCCGTGTCTAGACCAGGGGAACAGTTTCAGAGCAGTTTCCCATGCTTAGGATAATACACAGCCCGCGGGAAAGAATGCGGATACAAGCGGCGCGGACGTCCTCGGCGCGGCATCTTGTCTCTTTCCGTGTCGTACTCGACAGTTTCATCGTATTCCCACCACCTCCTCTCGGCCTCGCTTCTGGGCCCGTCGGGGAAGAACTCCCGCAGCAGCGGCCTGGCTTTCTCGTATGTCGCTTCAAAGTCCATGAGCACATCCATGGCGTCGGGGGACACAATTTCCTCGAGCTTTCGGAGCGAGATGTTCAGCATCGCGGGGGTACACTCGAGCATTGCCAGCCAGGCATTGTAGCTCATACAGATTCCGCCCACGGCAAGTATGGATAGCAGGCTGAGGGAATCCCCGGACAAAAAGGTTCCAGCAAGACTGAACATCCAAATTAGGGAGAGGGATGCGTATGTCACCATGGTAATAAAGCCCCATCGGCAACCCGCCTTCCACATCGGTGATGGCCGTTTAAGTCGCTCCCAAGACCGAACATATTTCGGTTTGGGACAGTAGCCGTTACCCACAATGACTATAATGTTACGGGAGTCCCGGCCGCGCGTAAGCGCATAGATGGACTCGGACGGTTCATGCACCGGTACCGAATTCACGCTCCACTGTGAGATGCTCCTACGCCACAGCCTGAGCAAAGTCCCACCGAGTATAGTCAAGAACAGACTCGGGCCGCGCCCCTGGGCGTACGGCATGGCTGCCGTGCCGAGTTGTAGAAGTTTCGCCGCGACGCCCACTAGACGGATAAGGCGCCAGAGGAGCTCTGTTGGCCTATCCGGCAGCTTGGGATCCGCCGCGAAAACGCTGATTTTGAGCGCGTAGCCTGCGTCGGGGCCCGGGGCCTCGCTGGCTTCTAGGCTTTTGAATAAATGACCGACTAGAACCCTCTCCGACGGCAGCGGTTCGGCGTCAAGGCGGGAGAGATTGTACACCCTGCACGGATAGTCAACGGAGAAGACAGCATTGAAGAAATTGACAATACGGGGCCACCCCGCGACGATATAGCCCCATCTAGGGTGCGATTGCATTTTGTCGTTCAACGTGCCGAGGGTCAGTTGAGGATAGAGGCAGAAGATGAGGGGCTAAAACAAGAGGTCCCGGTAGTCACAGGTTAGGTGTATGCCTTGTAACCGTGGTGTACGAATCGATTTGGGAGATCCTAATGGCTTCAAAATAGGCAGCCTCAATCATAAATGCCAAAGTGGAAAACACCACACATATAGTCAGATATCATGTCATGAATGATGCGTGGCAAACGTCAACGTAGGTTTGCATGTTTGACGGACCTCGATGATAAACCGGTCCTAAATGTTTGGGCAGTTTGCCCCGTGCGTGTGACCTCGGGAGCAAATATTTGCCATCGAAGTTTCTTGTCGTCCGGTAAGTTGACCAAACCCCACGGTAAACATGATCATGATGCTTCTACGGAGACGAATATGGTCGGTTTCACTCTATTTGCGCCTGTGTTTTCTCAAGGCGGGGGTTGTGCCGGGCTTCAGTTGCTGCTTGTGTCACTCTTTCAAAAGCTTTGAGCAGGGGTACACCTCTCCAGTCAGCCCCTTGTTGGGTGTGTGGCGTAATCCGACTGCCATCAAGAACCAGCAAACCAAGCAGGCGTGTGTGGAGTCACCTTTTTGATCTGGAAATGATACATGGACTTCCCCTATACCGCTTCTCTCCCAGATTGAAAGGCAAGCAGAGGACATGTGGGTAGCTGGTGCCGCGGTTTTGCGTGGGCGCGGAGGTCGGGGCGCAAAGGTGATATCTGCCCCGGGACGGAGCTTATCAAGCCTCAAACCCTAGTCATTCCTGGTTGGACTTGTCAGTAGATAATTAAGGCCGAACAGGAACATCACCCGCCAATGATGTGGAAAGCCGGCAATTAATAATAGCGGCCGGCAATAAAGCCACTCACTACTGCGACCTCTATCCATCAGGTGGACTGTCGGGTTTTAGACATGGCGCTCAAAATCCCGTGGCCGACTGCCCAAGGCGTAGCTGCACATGGCTTGCGAGGGATGCGACGCTGAGCGAGAGGTTCCTTTCGCCAGGGCTTGGCGTGCAGCCGGGCCATAGGACCCTGGATCGACAACCCGAATAGCCCAAAAGGTCAAATCTTCTCCATCTCGGCCCTAGATAAGTACCTGAAGCAATAGACTGCGAATTCTGACACGAATGCACTCGGCAGATAAGGGATACGGGAATTGACGAGATGCCAGATACCGATGCCAGGTGTCATGAGCCAGAGGGGCGACGGCTTGCACGGGTACTAATGCATCGGCACATTGGATCATCCTCTGCTGCTGTCAGGCCATTCCATACACGGCAAAAGTGCCGGATGCACGACATAAGTCCATCGCCATAAGAACTGAAACACGACACGGCCTTTGACAGGGTTTATGAACAAAACCAATGTCTGAGGGCTGTGTACTGGGAGCGACAGCTGCTGCAGGAGTGGCAGGTCGTTGTGACGTCAGAAAGCTGACTCTTCCCGCAGCGGACCATCATGTGGACCCCCCGGATGTGCCGGGGATGGAGTCACCAGGGTCCTGATGCCAAGAAATAGCTGACGGTGCATAACCGCAACGATGCACAAATAACGTACGTGTAAGCTGAATGTAGGGGGTCTTCTGCTTCGTCCTCATTGGATGCCTGGTTTGTGCAGGGTGTTGTTCGGGGCCCTCACATGGTCTCGGAGTCCGCCTTCGGTCCGTCGAACGCAGCCAGACCCCCGACTTGAACAATGCGCGAACCCCTTTCGACAGGTACTTCTCCACGTCGTGGGCCAATCATACCCGGCCTACGACGCTTCTTCGAGTACGAACCAAGACAGCGGTCTTCGATCTTCACAATTGCCACTATTTTGCTGCGCAATATGCTCAGATCTTGCGGTCAGGCTGCGAGCAGCCCAGTATTCTGTACGGCAGATCTCGCGGAATGTAACAGAACACGGGGAATATACAAACAAACAGGGCCCGAGACGGGTGCGGACGGGTGCTGTAACCGATGTCGCCCAGAACTTTGCCTACATACTTGAGTACTACCATATAGTGATGCAGGGTGATATAACGATGACAAACCACCCTCCATCTTTTACTGCTGCTACGTTACCTTGTGCTACTGGTGGTTCAAGTATCTAATACCCCCAATCCCTTCACTCGCAGCCTTCCCGGCTTCCCAAGTCCATACAATTGTCAAGCAGTGGTCCGCATAGCGAATCAACACGGAGACGTCATGGCTTCAGAGGAGCTGCCAGACGACAAGCAAGAAAACATCGGTGCCCAGAGCCCCAAAGACCTCAACGAACAGCCTAGTGCCGCGACACTTTGCGAGCCAGATACCGTGAACAATGAGGGCAGTGAGCACTTTCGACAGGAGGCAGAGCGGCGACACTCCCTGGTGCAAGACCTAGCGAGGCAGTACACCCGGAACTCCCAGTTCATCAACCTCGCCAGCGACTTCAGGCAGGCCACCACCGACCCCGACTCGGAGTTCAACCCGAACGGCGCGCACTTCAACGCCCGTGCCTGGTCGCAGGCGGTGGCCGAGCACGCCAACGCGTACGGCACCCGGTTCCGCAAGACCGGCCTCTGCTTCCAGAACCTCAACGTCTTCGGCTACGGCAACGAGACGGACTTCCAGAAAGACGTCGGGAACGTGGTCCTCGAGCTCCCCAGCCTGGCGCGCGGGCTCCTCTCCAAAGCCCACCGGCAGCGCCGCATCGACATCCTCAACAGCTTCGACGGCATCCTCAACCCGGGCGAGATGCTCGTCGTCCTCGGCCCGCCGGGCGCCGGGTGCAGCACCTTCCTCAAGACCCTCGCGGGCGAGATGAGCGGCCTCTACGCCGACCCGGACGCCTACTTCAACTACCAGGGCCTGACCGCGGGGGAGCTCCACGCGCAGCACCGCGGCGACGCCATCTACACGGCCGAGGTGGACGTGCACTTCCCCATGCTGTCGGTGGGCGACACGCTCACTTTCGCGGCGCGCGCGCGGGCGCCGCAGAGCCTGCCGGGCGAGATCCGCGGCGAGTACGCGGACCATTATCGGGACGTCGTCATGGCCATGTACGGGATCAGCCATACCGTCAACACGCGCGTGGGCGACCAGTACGTCCGCGGTGTGTCGGGCGGGGAGCGGAAGCGGGTCACTATTGCCGAGGCGACGTTGGCGAATGCGCCGTTGCAATGTTGGGATAACTCGACGCGGGGGTTGGACTCGGCCAATGCCATTGAGTTTTGCCGTACCTTGAAGCTTCAGTCTGAGCTTTTCGGACGAAGCTGTGCCGTGTCCATCTATCAAGTAAAATATACCACCATTAGCCAGATATTGCCTTTTGCTAACTTCCCCTGAAACAGGCCCCTCAAACTGCCTACGACTTGTTCGACAAAGCGCTGGTCATCTACGACGGCCATCAGATCTTCTACGGCCCCGCCGACAGAGCCAAAGAGTACTTCATCAACCTCGGCTTCGAGTGCCCCAGCCGGCAGACCACGCCCGACTTCCTCACCTCCATGACCGCGCCCTCGGAGCGCATCGTGCGCCCCGGCTGGAAGTCCCGCGTCCCTCGCACCCCTGAAGACTTCGCCGCGGCCTGGAAGCGGAGCCGCGAGCACGCCGAATTGCAGGCGCAGATCGAGGCCTATAAAGAAGCGCACCCGTTCGGCGGCGACGACGCCCGCGACTTCCGGACTCTCAAGAAGACGGACCAGAACAAGCGGCAGCGGCTCGAGTCGCCGTACCTCATGTCGTACCCGCAGCAGGTCCGGCTGTGCCTGTGGCGGGGGTGGCGGCGGCTGGTGGGCGACCCCTGGCTGACGGTGTTCCAGCTCGTGGCCAACTCGGCCATGTCGCTCATCATCTCGTCGCTGTTCTACAACCTGCAGGAGACCACGGCCAGCTTCTACAGCCGGTCCGCGGTGCTGTTCGTGGCGATCCTGATGAATGCGTTTTCGTCCGCGCTGGAAATCTTGACGCAGTACGCGCAGCGGCCCATCGTGGAGAAGCATGTGCGGTATGCTTTCACTCATGCGTCGGCTGAGGCGTTCTCGTCTATACTGGTCGACATGCCGTACAAGATCACCAACAGTATTACTTACAACCTCATCCTGTACTTTGTACGTCCTCACTCGTTCCTCCGGGTTGGCACTCTGAGTGGTAGTAGGAATACATAAGCTAACCCGGGAGCCACTGGCAGATGACCAACCTTAACCGCGAGCCGGGCAACTACTTCTTCTTCTGGCTGACGGTCTTCCTCATGGTGCTGGCCATGTCCGGCACGTTCCGAGCTATGTGAGCAAGACCCGGCCTACTTGGGAAATGGCCCGATGATACTGACCAACATTCCCCAAAACAGAGCATCCATGTCCCGGACCCTCTCGCAGGCCATGGTCCCCGCCGCCATCATGATCCTGGCCCTCGTCATCTTCACCGGCTTCGTCATCCCCGTCGACTACATGCTCGGCTGGTGCCGCTGGATCAACTACCTGGACCCTGTCGCCTACGGCTTCGAGGCCCTCATGATCAACGAGTACCACGGCCGCGAGTTCGCGTGCGCGAGCCTCGTGCCCAACCCCGCGGTGCCAGGCTACGAGAACGTGACCATCGCGGGCGGTTACAGCGCGTGCAACGCCGTCGGGGCGGTGCCCGGGCGCGCCACGGTTAATGGGGATGCGTACATCAATATCGCGTACAAGTACTTTAATAGCCACAAGTGGCGCAATATCGGTATTCTCATCGGGTTCGCTCTGTTCAACCATTTGGTCCATCTCGTGGCGACCGAGTACATCTCCGAGAAGAAATCCAAGGGCGAGGTGCTGGTGTTTCGTCGCGGCCACAACGCCGCCCGCCACGCCTTCACGGGCAAGAAGGACTCCGAGGCCTCGCTCTCGGGACCCGTGCCCGTCGTCGAGAAGAACCCCGAGGCGACCAACCCCCAGAACGACGGCTCCAGCAGCGACGGGGCCGCGGGCGTCATCCAGGCCTCCACCAGCGTGTTCCAGTGGAAGGACGTCTGCTACGACATCAAGATCAAGGGGGAGCCCCGGCGCATCCTGGACCACGTGGACGGCTGGGTCAAGCCCGGGACCCTGACGGCGCTGATGGGCGTCTCGGGCGCGGGGAAGACGACGCTTCTGGACTGTTTGGCGGACCGGATTTCTATGGGCGTCATTACCGGGGAGATGTTGGTCGATGGTATGTATTACCGCGCCTACCCTGATACACTTTCGAAGAAAGTGTCGGAGCTTTTTGACTGACGAGCGCAGGCATGCAACGTGACAAGTCGTTCCAGCGCAAGACCGGTTATGTCCAACAGCAAGACCTGCATCTCGAGACCAGTACTGTTCGTGAAGCATTGGAGTTTAGCGCTTTGCTGCGACAGCCTGCTGCTACCCCGAGATCAGAAAAGCTCGCTTATGTCAACGAAGTCATCAAGATGCTGGATATGGAGGAATACGCTGATGCAGTTGTCGGTGTGCTGGGGGAAGGTCTCAACGTTGAGCAACGCAAGAGGTAGGCATCTACTCCCTATGTCTGTCTTCGTGTGCAAGCACAATGAATGGTACGGCCAATAATAGCCTGACACAAACAACCACAGATTGACCATCGGCGTCGAACTCGCCGCCAAGCCCCCCTTGCTCCTCTTTGTCGACGAGCCTACCTCGGGCCTGGACTCGCAGACCTCGTGGGCCATCCTCGACCTCCTGGAGAAGCTGTCCAAGGCCGGCCAGTCGGTCCTGTGCACCATCCACCAGCCGTCCGCGATGCTGTTCCAGCGCTTCGACCGCCTGCTCTTTCTAGCTAAAGGCGGCAGGACCGTCTACTTTGGCGAGATCGGCGACAACTCCGAGACCCTGACCGGCTACTTCCAGCGCCAGGGCGCGGATCCGTGCCCGGCGGAGGCGAACCCGGCGGAGTGGATGCTCGAGGTCATCGGGGCGGCGCCGGGGTCCTCGACCGAGATCGACTGGCACCAGGCCTGGCGGGAGAGTCCCGAGTACAAGGCGGTCCACGACGAGCTGCAGCGGCTCAAGGCCGACGGTGTTGGCGAGGGCGGCCGGGAGAAGCGCCGCAACTCGATGGCGACGCAGGATGGCCGGGCCACGTTCCAGGAGTTCGCCACGCCGCTGTGGGACCAGCTGCTGGTCGTGACGCGGCGGGTCTTCGAGCAGTACTGGCGCACGCCGTCGTACATCTACTCCAAGTTTGCTCTCTGCATCTCGGTCGCGCTCTTCGTCGGTAAGTCACATGCACTTTCATTGCCCCTGTGCATTCAAGTTTCCCGGTTACTTTCGCTACATGTCCGCATTTCAAACACGACCACTGGCTGACACTCTGCAGGCCTGGTGTTCCTAAACGCCCCCGGTCGATCCAGGGCCTCCAGAACCAAATGTTCGCCATCTTCAACATCTACACCATCTTCGGCCAGCTCGTGCAGCAGCAGATGCCGCACTTCGTGACCCAGCGCAAGCTCTACGAGGTGCGCGAGCGGCCCTCCAAGACGTACAGCTGGAAGGTCTTCATGCTGTCGCAGGTCCTGACCGAGATCCCCTGGAACTCGCTCGCCTCGGTCTTCATGTGGGCGCTCATGTACTACCCCGTCGGCCTGTACCGCAACGCCGAGGCGGCCGGCCAGACGCACGAGCGCGGCGTGCTCATGTGGCTGCTGTTTTGGCAGTTCTTGGTGTTCACGTGCACGTTTGCGCACGCCTGCATCGCGCTCGCGGACACGGCCGAGTCGGGCGGGAACCTGGCGCAGATGCTGTTCATGATGTGCATCCTGTTCTGCGGCATCCTGGCCGGGCCCGACACGCTGCCCGGGTTCTGGACCTTCATGTACCGCGTCTCGCCGTTCACCTACTTCGCCTCGGCCATGCTGTCGACGGGGCTCGCCAACACGAGCGTGACCTGCTCCGCGGCCGAGCTGGTCCAGTTCGACCCGCCGGCCGGGAGCACGTGCGGCGCCTATCTGGACCGCTTCGTCGAGGCCGCCGGCGGCTACGTCGTCGACAAGGGCGCCGCGAGCGCGTGCCAGTACTGCCCCATGGCCACGACCAACGCCTTCCTGGCCCAGCTCAACTCCAGCTACGACACCCGCTGGCGCGACTTTGGGATCGGCATGGTCTACATCGCGGTCAACATCGTGGCGTCCTTGTTCCTGTACTGGTTGGTGCGCATGCCCAAGGGCAAGAAGGAGAAGAAGTCGGCATGACTGGTTTTTACTCTGTTGAAGCTGGCTAGTAGCTATACATGGGTTACCTAATATCCGTCTCTGTACGTATTCCTTTGTTTTGGGTTGGGCAGGACTGTGGATACGGGTTTGCGGCTCACTTTTGCCTGTCGCATCGGATTTATAATAACTATATCCCAGGGGGAGGACCTAATGTGTCTTGGGCTTTGCTGTAGATGTCCAACTAGTATCCGGTTTCAAATGCCAAGTGCACTCGCCTGGCCGCTTCTTCCGTCCGCTAAGACTGTCTGCGCGCATTGACGGCCAGCCCGAATGCCCGTCTCAGGCTTCCTCCCACCAAGACTGATGAGACGTGATACAGTGTAGCCAAGATCTCCCCTTCCCAGCCCACAGAGCGTTGGCCGGATCAGAATCAGTGGAGATTGGCGTTCATGCATTCATCTGCGTCTATGTGGCCCACTCCACTTTTTGGTGACGACTGTCAATCAGCGAGGAGGGAGCCTGTAGTAGTAGTAAGCAAAAGCCGGCGTTGGTTGTCATCGCTCCACCCTCGCGATTGTTGCCCTGGGGACCCCGAGACCCTCTCTTGTTGTCTTGCCGGCATCATGATCGCCCCGTTTTGTGAAACAATTGAGATTTGGGCCTGGCGTATGAGGCCATACCCCGGACCAACGTCTGTGGCTGAGGCCCCTGCCACCCTGCCACCCTGCCACACTTTGTTGACCCTTGTATGCAGTTACATGTCATAGCTTATGTAGCAAACCAAAAGTTTCCCGCCGGGGGCAGGCAGCGAAGAAGCGAAGAGCGGGGGACACTCCGTCGTCCCAGCATCGTCGCATCACAACAAAACAAAAGACGTCTCTGCCACGCTGTCTGTCTTACTTTTTGCTTTTTTTTTTAATTTTCATTTTTTATTTTTTTGCTTCCCGCTGACAGACATTCTTTTAAATTGCCTGCTTCCCGGAGCACTCCCGTTGGATTATGATGCATTTCAGGAAATCTTCAGCCCAAGACGACAAGGCCTCCATCATGTCGCGGAGATCGGTATCCCTGGGAAACCCGGCGCCCACCGAGTTTGCGCCCTCCAAGCCCGTCATGAAAATGACACTTCCAGACTCGCTGGGCGACATTTCGTCGGGCATTTCCTGGGACATCCCGCATCTGGGCGAGATAGACATGAGCGCTGCCAGCATGCCCGCCGAGCAGGTCCCCAGGTCCTCCGAGCTGAGCCAGCCGGCATCACCGCCACCGCCGCCCTCGTCTGAACCCATTCCGGAGGAGCCGGACCAGCGGCCCGCCTCGCCGGCCAAGCGCGACGACGCGCCCCTGTCGAGCGCCATCGACATCATCCTGGCGCGGTCGCGCATGTACGCCCCCGCGACGCGGGCCGAGCACCAGCCGCCGTGGTGGATGACGCGCTCGGAGGAGTCGGCCGCCGCGGCCGAGGCGGCGCGGGCCCGGCTGCAGGACCGCCCGCCGCCCGCGGGCACGGAGCTGTACCTCGTCTACCCCGTCGACTCCTGCAACGCCCAGCAGACGCGCTGCATCGACAAGCACCTCGAGGACTCGGTCGACGCCTACGCCATGCAGCGCTCCAACCTGTTCGACGGCGTCCTCTTCTGGCGCGCCTTCCTCACCCCGTCCCAGCTGGAGCTTATCAAAGCGATGCAGGAGGTGGGCACAATCCGACAGCAAATTTGAGTTGCTAAGCCTGTCAGAGGGTGAATCATTGTTAGCTAATGCCATTCCAGGTCCTGAAAGTGGAACACCAGCCCAGCCCCAAGTCTCCTCGCACCGCGCGGCCGGCGTCGCCGTGTCCCCCGAGCTTTTACCCGTCGAGGGCGAACCCAGTGCTCGACCTCCAGTCGCCCGCGCGCGTCGGCAAGGAGCTCTACCAGATCGAGCCGCGGAACGCCCACGACGAGAGGGACCTGCGGGCCCTCGCGGGCCAGCTGGAGGACACGGTCGCGCCCGGGGACCTGTACACCTCCGCGATCACGGCGGGCGTTTCCCATTGGCGGGCGTTCTTGACGACGGACGAGTACGTGCGCTTGCACGGTCTACCAGAGGTAAGCGACTACTAGGGACCCATGATCCCTTTTTTTACTACTAGTCTGATAGCTCTTGCTGACACCCACTGCTTAAGGTCGGCAGCGTGCGCCGTTGGACGAAGGAGGAGGAGGAACTGGCCAGATCCAGATTTGACCCAACTGATTGTTAAGCGGGATTCATGATGGTGATGACGAGTATACGACTGGATGCACGAGTAAATTCTCTTACATATCATATCAAATTTATTGGAGCGGGTTTGGACATCAATATATCACCTCTTGTGGGTGGGGAATTCAGAGGCGAGTCACAATGGTGGGCAGCAGTAATGGGTAGCAACCGGCCATACAACTTGTACCACTTGCTAAAACCACGTAATTCAGAGTTCGTGTGCGTAGCAATATCCTGCGAGCGTACCCTGGCAAGACAATGTAAGGATCGTTGAGCTCATGTGTGAGCACCCTGTGTTGTGCCCCCATGGAGCAGCTGCACGATTTCCTCAGAAGAGTTCCCAAGATAATCAACCGGGAGAACAGTACCAACCCAGCATGAAATCAAGGAAAACAAAATACTCCTTCCCGTCTGTTTCACACATTATAGCAAATTGCCTCCCCGTCGTGTCCTATTTCCGACAAACCTGCAAGGCGCAACTTCGATGGCCTCTGTGCCTCAGTCACTATCGTCAGGCGGTAGTGGTGACTCGCTTTCAGGCACCCCCATTGGCTTGAAGAAGTATTCGAGGCAGCCGACTCGTTGAGTTCCGCCCGCTCCCCCGTTGTTGCCTAGTAGTAAAGCGGGATGTCGTTAGCAGTCATTAACCCCGTGTCCAAGCTCCCCATCTCCCCTACTGTCATAGTGAAGGGAAAGGGAGAGGGAACGCAAACACTCACATTTTCTCCAAAGATCCTTGACGATATCGCGGCACTCGACATCCCGATCCTCTTCCTTGAGGTCCGCCGCCTGCTTGAGCGGGGCCTTGGCATCGATCACGTCGACGCTCGTCTCGCACCCCTTGACCCAGACGACGGACGCGTACATGGGCCGGCTCGGGAAGCCGAAGAAGTCGCTGGGGGACCAGGCCCCGGTCAGTTTCGGGCTGAACCGGTCCATCTTCTTGAACCGGGACTTGCAGACGTACTCGCTGAAGCCGCTCATGTACCCGTCGCCGACGTCGTCGTGGTCGAAGCTCTCGTTGCACTCCAGGGCGCCCTTGTCCAGCTTCGTTGGTGGTGATCTTGTAGGCTCGGGTGGCGGCGGCGGCTGCTTCGTGCTCGTGGTCAGGGTAGTCGGGGGCTGGGTGCAGGTGCATTTCTTCTTGCCGTTGCAAGCGACCTCCTGCGGGGCCACGCAGGGTGGACATTCCTTCATGGTGTCCTCGGTGCAGTTCCAGGCCTGAGAAAAGTCGTCCGCGTCTCCAATGCAGGCGCATTTCCCATCCTTGCATCCAGGATGGGTCGGGGCGTGGCAGTTGAGCAGAGGAGCACACCGATCCTCCGCGCAGACAAATCCTGTTTCGGAAGGCGTCGGCGAAGAGACTTTACTTGACCGGGTCCCAGAGCCCGAGCCGGTGGCGCTTGCGCCCGTCCCAGTTGGGTTTTCGGTTGCCGCAGTACCGGTTCCTGTGGGCATGGCCGATTGTGGAGCCAAACACTGCCCCGTGAGCGGCACTTGCTTTCCTCCCGTCGCCCGTTCCTCGATCTGCCGACGTAGCTTGGCGGGAGACTTGGGGTTCCAGGGGCATACGCCATCGATACTGACCCGCTCAAAGGGCGATCCGTTCCAGATGGCCAGTGTGCGTCGCGGAAATATGGTCGAGTCCGGAGCACGCTGCCAGGCATTGTTCATGATGTAGCGCTTCAAACCGGCAGGGCTCATGTCTGGGTCCGGGTCTTCGCCAGTCGCATCCTTGGGGAGCCGTCCAAGCTGATGGAGCTTCAGGAAGTAGGCAGCTATTCCAGTCGCATACGCCGTGGCTGGGCTCCATGGTCAGCTGATACGCCTTACAATGACCACGGGGGTTTCGAGCCGAGAGAGAATAGTTTCAACAGAGAGCACTTACCATCGGATGTCCCCACACTCCCTTTGTAGTAGCTGATTTGCACCTTGCCATCCGTCGGTATCTGGTAGTCCTCTCCGGGCTCTCCCGGCCATTTGCTCTTGTCGCCATTGGCGCCGATGACGTGGTCCCCTGGTGCGTAAAGCTCCGGGAACGACCCCTCGTTATCCCCCGAGACGCCCGACTTTGACCACCGCTTTCCGTCGGCGGGGTTCAAAGCGCCGACAACTAAGAGTTCGGGGATGTAATGCCAAGTACTCTTGAAATGCCCGATCGACTTCCAGATCTTTTCGCGCGGGACACCGTACAGGCCGGGCCATCCGTTCATCTGCGTATTGCGTGTGTCTCGTTGTCAGAAGCCAAGCCCAAGTCCTCATCGTCGGCGTGGCAAGACTTACCTTCCCATTGTCATTGCTGGATCCGGTCACAACGAAAACGCCGTTTCGGATGAGCAGATTGATCAGCGCGGCGAGGCGGTTTCGGAAGCTGAAGAAACCATCTTTTGCTGAGTCAGGGTGCTTGTTGAACGTCTCCTCGTCCCTGGACCACGACAAGTTGAGGATGGCAAGCGTCGTCTTGCTCGGTTTGTCAAACAGCTCCAGGACCTTGATCACCCCGTTCAGCCAGTCCTCTGGGTTCGTGCCCCCGCCGTACTTGTTCCGGCGAGGCACCCGGACCAGGTACGGCTTGACCTTCTTGGCTACCCCCAGATGCGCGCCGGCGATGAATCCCAGCATCAGCGTGCCGTGGCTCTTGCATTGCCTTGGATCGTCGTGCCAACACCTCTGCGAGGCAGGTAGGTAGGAGTCGTCATTTACGCCATTTTCCTCGTCGAGTACTTGGATAAACTCCACTTTATCCCGTATATGTTCAAACTCCTGCAGAACAAGTTAACAGACGGCCACCGTGTACGTTACCTTGTCAGAGCAAGCATGGGTGGACAGGCCAGAAGGACATACCGGATGTTCAAGGTTAGCCCCCGAGTCGACTATGTAAACAGGTATATTCTCCCCGGCGCTTTCGTCAAAGTAGTACTTCTGGTCGGAACCGTGCGAGTCGAGGTAGAACTTTTGGTCGGACCATGCGTCAGGGTAATTCGACTCGTCTTTGCTCTGGGAAAGAAACGCCATCTGTGGGATACCGTTGTTCAGAGTCAAATCAAGCGCCTCTTCGATGTAATCCGATTGGTATCTCCAATGCGATTCGGTAGTGGGATCTCCGCAATCTTGAATGCACCGCGGGTGTACTTCTGCCACCTAAACATTTAAGATCGTCAGCTGACTGTCAGTAATGTGAGTAAAAAAGTCCCCGGAATTCTTACGTGCTCGATAGCTTCGACATCTTTCTCTTGGCCGGCCTCCAGGGTAACGATCCAAAAGTTCACGCCTGCGAACTTGGTGTCCGACACGACGATTTTGCGTTCATCTCCCAAGACCTCTTTCAGCTTGGCAGATATCGTCCGAGTCTGAGTGTCGTCCATTCCATCCTCCGGCCAGGCTAGCCATTCCTGGACTTCTGTGCATGCATCTCGCTCACCACCTTCGTCCCCCGACTGTCGCTTCGCCGGCTTAGTGGACGAAGCTTGGCATGAAAGTGTAGTAGTCGAAGCGGTGACGGACTCGGAGCAGCCTATCTTGGGAGCCGCTGTCTGCGTTGAGCATGCTGCCGTACCAGAGCCGCTGCAACTAATGGTCACGTCTGTGACGGTGGCCGTTTGACATTGTGCCGTCCGCTCTGTGGTGGTCTCATGGTCGGAATCAGTGACCATGCAGCCTTGGACTTGAGCACATGTCGAAGGCCCAACCTGCGATGACACGGTTTGAGGGCTGCCAGCAATGGTGGAAACCACAAATGATGTTGTAGTGGAGCATATGGAGGCAGTCTTTGTTTCGCATTTGGTCGGCTCGGGCTCGGAAGGGAAGGTTGGTACGTGATCATTGCCAACGCTATCAAATAGCAGAATAAATCAGTACCCGCTGTCTCCTAATATGAGAGGAATCATATAGATTGTGGCTTACGTGAATCGTGGCCATGGAGGCAAGCTACCTTGAACCGCAATGGGAGGTGGGAGCTTGAGGTTGGGAAGAGGAGGCGGGCCAGGAGGGTATATGCCTGGTGGCAAAGACAACTTCCAACCAAGAATATTGACGCCTTCAAATTTGATACATATCTTATGTGGTGGGTTAGTCCTGTTATTTGGAACCAGGCTGGAGAAGGCTCACTTACGGAGAAGAACCACAGCTTGCAAGGTATCACGGAGCTTTCCTTGTCATCATCTGATTGTTTGGGCTTGTCCACTTCTACAGCCACCGGTGTAATGAAAGCTCCGGTTGGCCATGTTGAATATGTCGAGAGGGGACCAACGTCCGTCTCCGTCGTTGTTGGTGCTGACGGGACTAAGGTCGGCTGATTGTCCGTGACTGTCGGGGGCATGTTAGCCGTCAATGTCAATGTTTGACCATCCGTAGTCAAAATAGTTTCCTTTGTAACAACAGATGGAACAGTGACACTCGAACCCCCAATGACTATGACTTCGGGGCCTTTAGATGTGGAGCTGGTTGGTCTGTTCTGCGGTTGCTCGATCGTGACGACTGGTGGACCCTCGGGAGATAGTGCGATAGTGCGGCCGGCAGTCGTCAGGACAGTCTCCTGGATGACGGATGGGACAATGAAGCTCGTTTGCCCGTCGAGAACCACCGCCGAGCTAGGTGTATTTTGTCCGGTTCTAGATGACCCTGATTTCGGGCTTGGATCAGGCTGTAAAGTGAAGCTGGTCTCCAATGTGACAAATGTTGAAGCGGATGGGACAGAAGGCAGCGTCACAGTCTGGCTTCCGATAATTGCCAATGTAGGTAAAGGTATGCCCGATGACTCTGGGGGCTGCGGGTGGACACTGAACGTGTAGTCCAGAGTAATAACCTCCGTCGGCGTGGCTGCCATTGGTAGCGTGGCAGTCGTGCTGCCAATGACCACAACCTGGCCTGCCGGGCTACTTTGACTTTCGCTCTGTGCAGATGGCGATAATGAAGTCTGAGTGTCCATGGGCGCTGTGAATACTGCAGATGTGGTGATTTCTGGTAGACTTGATGTACCAGAGCCGGGTATAGAGCCACTGCTGCTCATACCTACTGTTTCGGCATTGGAATGACTTTGTGTAGGCGAACTGGCTTGGCTATGGACCCGTGCCGTCGAAGTATCTGAAGTCTGTGTAGAACTAGGCCTAGAAGTAGCCGAAGTCGTAGGGCTTAGTCCATGATTTGATGTTGAAGCGTCAGACAAGAGAGGACTGGTAGTTGAACTTGAGACCGCACTGTCGACTCCGGATGGACTCTCTGCCGGCGGCGTGTGATCTCCACTTCCAACCAGGCTTGTCCCTTTTAGAGAACTGGTAAGTTCACCTGCGGATGAACGTGTAGAGATGCTTGCTATGGGCTCTGATGCATTGGGCCGTGGTGCTGGTGGGATAACCTGGCCCTGGGGACCGGTACAGCTGAAATCAGCATTGCATGTCCATTCATCAGTAAGACAGCAACCATATCCACAACATATGGTGCCTAGTACTCTGTTAGCATCTATCCATCTTGATGAGTGGCGCGGATTCCGGCTTACCTTTACCGCATGCATTCTTAACTCCAGTATCTGGAGTATCACAGCATAGGTCTGAGTCGGTGATGCATCGGTCTTGACACCATTCACCATGAGGGCATGGATTTGGGCCCGCAAGCGCAGAAGGTAGCTGCAACGCCGTCAACAGACAGAATGTCTTCCACACAAGAAGAAACAAGGAGAGACGGGATTCAAACCACATAACTTTGGTAAAGGGGATGAACGACTGATCGAGAAGACTGGCAGTTTGATGATGGGTAGGTGGAATCAAGTCTTGTAACCCAACGTGCCTTGAGGTTGTGCCATGACATATTTATGTTTCCCTCGCTTCTATCTTTGGGCGATTATCGCCCTGAGTTTTTCACTAGCGTATGCTGTATCACTGACCACGTAAATGATTTCATTCAACAGCCAACTCACCATCATTCGCAAAATCATCTCCCACCCACCAGCTTTCGTGCGCTGAATGCGGTTAGAACAGACCGTACGCGGCGGGTATGCACTTCTCCGTCACCAAGTTTACTCTTAGCATAGCGCCCCCAACAACAGATGGATACGAGTTCTCGTGATAGAGGTTTTAATATCTTGCAAACCGACCCCATTCCATCAGAAACACAACCCACTAGGTTCATGGGAGGAGCTACAAAGTCAACAACTGCTGCGATAACGACACCGCAAGCCATAACTGGCGTCTCGGAGGTGGGGTCTAAAACCCCTATACATGTCACTGATGGGGTTTCCCTGTATATCTCATGTTCCATTGCCGTTCGGGCCGAAGCAGCATGAGTGCAATTCGCTGTAGAGATTTTCGGAAAGTGTCGTGGGATGAAACGTCATCAGGCCCCCCTACATCCAAACGCCAACACCGCAGTTGGTCCAAGAAATCGGACATGTGCATAAGAGAAACGTTTCAAGTTGACAGGGACCAGAATAGTAATCCTATGAGAGCTTACTGCAGAAGCTGTTGGTAGGTTGACATGAAGTAATCTGAGCTGTGTTGCATATAACCGCCCCCACGATTGTTATCCTGCAATCTGCAATGCGCAGCCCCCAACCGTTGCTCCCGGGTGTTCCCCGCGGGAGCGACTTCTGCACCGAGCCTGACTAGCAATAGTGATCATGATGTCCCAACTGCATATGCAGGTTCAATGTATAACAGATCATATGAGGTGCACGCCATTCCGCTCACGCAAGGTACCGCTGCTACTCTCGGCCGAACAGGTTTCTCCATGTAGCGCAAATTGACCCCCAATGTCAGTTGGTGCATTGTCGCGGCTTCAAATAGATACCTGACACGCAGCTGACGGACTTGGCTTTGAACGAGAGTCCCACTTAACAAGTCGGGTCAACAGTGCCTGGTCTGGGGTGTTCCTCATGTATCGAAACGACCTGCATCAGCAAATTCAGTAAGTTGCCATATACACCAGTATAATTCCTGCTTGGGCTCGCTGGGTTCGCTCATCACCAACCTCGGGCATTCCTCGTATCAGCTCCACCTGTACCATGGACAGGAAAGCACGCCAGAAGTTGACGCCGGCGAACTTGGTGTCGGAGACGTACATCCGGTGCGGGCCCACCATGGTCTTGAGCTGTTCGTCGATGCGGCGGTTCTGCTGCTCGTTCAAGCCGGCGTCGCGGGCCCAGACCATGTAGAGCTTGGTTCCGTACGGGGGCCCGTCGTCGATGATGTCGCGGTTCGCCCTCGTGGCGCTGAACTGCGTGAGCCTCAGGGGCTTTGGTTCTTCATTCTCGGTTGGCTGAGCGTCATTTTGCGGCCCCGGGCGGGAAACGTTGGTAGCTGCTGCTGCCTGCGTTGGCTCTTTGGTGTTGGATGCTTGATCCTTCGATTCTGCGCCAAGCTGCTGTTGGTCCGGCTCTTCGTGCCTCAGGCTGCTAGCATCGAGATCGGGGTGAGTAGTGTCCCCAGGTCTCCCTGATGCAGGATCATCCTCGCGACCCACGCAGCGTTTGCTGGGCAAGCCCGAGCTTTCGGATGAGTCCTGTGTCGTGCCCGTGGTTTTGGTAGCAACAGAGTTGCGGTTGCTCTCCATTTGGCTGCGAGTAGATGGCCGGCCTGCAAGGTAACGCTTGGCCCTTGTGAATAGTCCGAAACACATCGTTACGAGATGATTTGACAGGTGCTGGAACTGGAAGACGAGGTGTAATCAATCATACGTGTTTGGTTCAAGGGATGTTGGCCGTCGAAGGTTCCCCCGCTCCCAAGGAGTTGGTTTGCTACTTAGGCAGCCATAAACCTCATTGTGGCCAGTGTCGGAGCAACATTCAACCGCCTGGGATATTAATGGACAATGCCCCGTTGCTAGCCATAATTGGTTTGCCACGTGAGGAGCATCCCTCACCTCGAAATTGATCAAACAGATGTCGATACCATGGCGGTAATTTTAGGAACAGGCATCCAAGCCCTTGCTCCTTGCTTTACTTCCATGAGAGCCCTGTAATCAAGTCGCATCAGCGCGTCTTTACTGGTACATCCCAAGAACATTGTAGTACGCCGCGATTATGCTACCACGTTTTTCCTGGGACATAAATTTCCTGGACATCCTCATTGAGGCCATCATGACACACATACCATCGTTGGCCAAGCACAGCAATCCAGCCAACATTCTCACCAATGATACAGACTTACAATCTCACAGTAGGCGTCAGATTCAGCCACTGAAAGCTGAGCTGATTTGAGAATCTCAACAGTTCAAGTCACCAAAATTTGCACAATGAGTATGCCAGCATGTTGTTTTGCTATCTCCTTCCTCCAATGCCGGAATTCCAATGTCCCAATGGTGACCTGCTTAATCTCTGCATTGTGACATCCGGTTTCTCTGCTATTCAGGAACTGTCGTGGTAGTTTATTTGCGCCGTTTTACACACTTGTCAGATCTCCCATCAACACCCCCTCTTCACTTGAATCCTCTAGGCTAGGGCACAAAGCAAAGTGCTCTGCAGGCTGCCATAAGTTACTTTCGTCATCCAGGCGGCACTCAAACCACGACAAGTACGGCTCCTCACACTCCCGCGTCATCAAGAACCTATGCGCCGGCGGGAACGTCTGACCCAACACGAACGTCAAGTCGTTGACTCTGGTCTCGTGACGACTGTCTCTGTGGCCGGTGTCGATGAGGTCTCGACGGTCGAGGGCCAGCATCTCGCACTCATCGCCAGCGATGTGCAGCAAAGCCTCCAGAGCGTCGACGGCATGCTGCCACGTATCGAGTTTGCCGTTGATCCGGTCGAGCTCTTTTAAGAAGACACAGACTTTGTGGGTTTTGGTGAATCCGCCCCATCCGTCTTCGCGGCGCGAGCGGCTTAGGTCGTCGACGTTGTCGGGTGCCATTCGGCTGGTGTCCTCTTCGGGCAACAGGTCGACCACTTGGCAAATGAAGGAGTACAGAACCTCAAAGATCTCGTATTGTGTGCTCTTGCCGACGAACTTGTGCAGTTTGTGGGTGATGCGCTCGAGCTTGCTGGTCTCCCGCTTCTCGGCTTCCCGTCGCTTGGCGAAGTAGCTGCAATCAAAGGACGCCATCTTGGTGCCATCCGCCACCTTGGCTTTTACGATCTGCGAAGTGAGGCTGGAAATGCCATAGTTCTTTGGAGCAGTCAGATCCAAAACAGCTGAGGAGTCCCTCATGAAGTTATCGATCTTATCTCGTCCCTCGCGTGTGACGCGCAGGTTCTTGACGTTGGCGTTGTCGGGGCTGACGCGACATTCTGTGACACCAGCCCATTCCGAGACGTGCTTGTTCGCGAAAACCGCTTGCAGCAATTTCGCTTTGGTGGAATTTGAAGCCATGCTGCTGACGATGATTCGGCAGGACCTCTGAGGTTTCGTAGGTGCGGAAATTGCTGGTATGCTGTTTCGGTGCAGGTTTGGACCTCCCACACGACTCCGCGATGGAATCGTAAGCTCGTGGTGATTTATGTAGGTTGAGAGCTCTTCGTGGCCTGCATTGAACGAATTGGTGGGCTATGCTAAGCCGGCTTCTCCTTCTGTGAATGTTCATTTTCTGGAGGCTCTCTTGCGGACTCAGAGTGCCCTTTGACGCAGCATCCTTTGTCCTCTACCGACCAG
Source organism: Apiospora aurea (assembly GCF_038362705.1). Taxonomy (NCBI): domain Eukaryota; kingdom Fungi; phylum Ascomycota; class Sordariomycetes; order Amphisphaeriales; family Apiosporaceae; genus Apiospora; species Apiospora aurea. The sequence goes on from NW_027117391.1 coordinate 213,501, forward strand.
ACAATGCCACCACTTCCCGCACACATAGGGCGGCAGTATCCTTTCACTCTTACATTATCCCTGTCCGGATTCTATTGTAGTCGTTTTGTGTTTAAAGCTCTGGGTTTCTGTCACACGAACAGACCAATACCTCTCAACCAACTCAATAGCTTTCCCCCCTGAATCATACGGAAGGCATACACACACACTGCCGCTACCAAATTCGCTTTACCGACCAGCACAATGTTCTCGAAAAACTCCAACTCCAACCCCAACGTGGCGCCCCCGGCAGTCCTAATCACCCCCGCAACCGCTTGCGAAGAAGGCGGCCGCTGCTCCCGCATGGACTTCGTCCTCGAGGCGCAGCACGTCCGCCAATTCCTCGTCACCTGGGGCCGCGACGCCGAGAAGTTCAAGGAGCCCTACAAGGGCGTCTCGAAGCGCCTCGAGGGCTTCCGCCTCGGCTCCAAGGCCGCCAAGTACATCCAGCGCTTCGCCGAGAAGGACACCAGCTCCCGCATCGTGCTAAGCAACAACAACGGCAACGGAGACGGGGAGTGCGCGCAGCACTGTGGCTGTGACTTGCCCCTGCTGACCGCGCTCGCCTGGTGGTTCTCTGAGACACTCAAAAGCGAGAAGCCGGAGCGGCGCGTCGTGCGCTACTTCTTCGGAACAAATCCGAGCGATAGTGGTGAGGGTAAGAACAAGGACAGCAGCAACAAGGAGGACGCAAAAAGCAAATCCGACAAAGAGGCACTCGACTTCCTGTACTCAATCATCTGGCAGCTCGTCCGCGCCTTCCCCCACGGCCAGACCTCGGCCCAGGGCGTCGTCATCAGCGCCCTGACGGAGGAGGTCAGCAAGACGCTCAGCGTCGACGATTTCCGCGCGCAGGTGAAGAAGCTCGACGGCACCATGGCGACCTTCGGCGCGGGGCTGGACCTGCTCCGGACGTGCGTCCAGGTGGCGGGCGACCACATCACCTACGTCTTCGACGGCCTCGAGCCCGTGGCCCGCGACCGCAATAACAAGGCCACGACGCCGCCGCGGGGCTACGATCCCGTCCTTCACGCGCTGCTCGAGAGCAGCCACTCCAAGGTGCACAGCGTGTGGGTCTCGACGAAAGAAAACAGTACCAGGACGCAGCCGGCGCCCGCGTGCAAGTTTCAGAAGGACGCGGGCCGGCCCGAGAAGGAGTTCGGACTCGAGCCGTCTTCGTCGGACTCGCTGCTCCGGGCTTGGCGTACAGTAAGCGAGCTCAAGTTCAAGGGGAACAGGTATTACTAGTCCCAACTCCATCTTGGTGCGAAATTTTCCAACGCTAAAGTAGTGAAAAGTAGCTTGCATTAGACGGAATACAAAACCGCGGAGCAGCCCCGGTGGCAGGGTATTCGGCGCTTCCAAGTGTCACTGGCTCCGCCTGCGGCCGAGGCAAGATTTTGAGACTCAGACGAGCTTTGCACTTAGAGTGGCTTTTCAGAGCCCCCTTTCGAATCTGGTACTGAGGTAAAATGGTAATGGTAATATTTGTAACTAGAATCGAGTACTCGTGTCCGGCATCTAGGACTTGTCGATATCCCGATGCGTTTTATTTCAAAATCGTGAAGGTAACAAATGTGTCGGTACACAGCGCATGTGTGATGTGACTATTATGGTATGGAATTAAAGATATGCAACTTTCGAATAAAGCAACCCACTTCTTACAGCAGCATCGCGACCAGGACCGCGGCCGCACCCACCACACTCCCCAACGCAATCTCGTGGGCCCTCGCGCCGCCGCTCTTCTTCGTCGCGGTAGCCACGGCCTGCGACATCGCCCTGGACGCGGCCTCGACTTCGGTGGGGGGCGGCTTCTCGTACATGCGGCTGCACAGGTCGCCGATTGCGCCCGTGGCATCTGATCAGACGCAAAAGGTAAGCAAAAGGATCACCACACACATGCGGCGAGGCGGACTCTACTTACCATACTCGGTGCAGTGGTCGCGCCCGAGGCAGGCCCCCATCCGGAGGGGTATCCGCAAGTGGCTGTCGCAGACGCACTGGAAGTCCTCCGGGCTGCAGCCGGAGTCGGCGGTCGCGTGGGCGTAGCAGCCCACGGCGCAGCCGGGCATCTTCCCGACGATCTGCTGGAGGCTGAGGTTGTCGACGTTGGCCGCGAAGACACCACTGCTGAAGGTGGCGGAGAGGAGGGTGATGGTAGGCAAGAAGCTGAAGCGCATGGTTGCTGTGGTAGGATAGGGACAATGGGAAAAAGTACTGTGGCTTTTGATATATTGGGTTTGCAGTGATATTGCGTTGGCAGTAGATACTGGAATGTGAGAGGACTTGGCTGTTATCTCGCGTTTATTTGTATTCTCCCATGTTCAAGTCTACTGGGGCTTCCCATCAGTCACTGCGCCGGCACTGCGCCGTTGGTGACAATGCTGATCTCTTTGCCTGGTAGGGCACAGCCGGGCTGAGTACCATGGTTTGGCCAACGACCGGAGGATCGTGAACCTCAACGTTGTCCGGTGGCTTGGGAAAGATGGTGGGATGGTGTTGCCATTTTACAATCTTCAATTGGCGTGATTGGCAGAGTCGTCAGTTCCAAAATGCCAAGACTATCCACAACCAGCCCGTCGGAGTCTGTCGACCCAATCACCTTATTGCAGACAAACAGAGCCCCTTTTCTAATCCAATACGATGAGGCCACCTGTGAGGCGCGAACGGGTATGGCAGTAAGCACCTCTGCGGCACAGTCGTCCGCAATGGATGAAAATTGGTAAAAGATATTGGATCACCAGCGGCGCAGGGTCCCCATATTTGTTCTTTAGCATGGGCCAGGAAACTTTTTTTTCTCGCTGGTCCTGTCTGACCACCCCTTAAGAGGTTCGAAGGGAAGAAAGCCTCCGGAATGGTGACAGCTGACCTATTTGCCGAAGCGGTGTCAGACGCTTGGCACTATACAGCCCACTCGCACGATTGGCTATGTTGCAATACAGTATAGCATCCTGAACGTCATGGGTCCTGTAGAATACTAAGCAAGGCGCATCTCGCTGCCGTCAGGGTACTGGTTGATTTAAAAGGTAGCAAGCGTCAGTCTGTTGGTTGCTGGAATATGGGAATCTCTTTGATCGGCTTCGACTTTCGCATGGTGGGATCTCATCGGTATACTCTTACCCCTTTACCCAATTCTTTTTCGCATGCTCGTAGGTTAAAGTGTTGAGGTGCTAAGCGTAGCACGGAAAAACATTAACTATTGATATTGCTTCAGTATCCACCGAGTCTCTTCAGGGACGGAGGGTTCCCTTAATATCGTGCTTGACAAAATGCATCGGAGTTGGATTCGAAAGCCCACCATGGTGCTGATTAACAACCCGCATCAATCATGATGTGGAAATTGGACGCATCCTTCATGGACTGTTTTTGCCATCATATCATGTCTTTTCTGGTGTGGCAATGATCGTCGATCGAGCTTCAGTGTAAGAAGCAACGGGCCGTTGACCTTCCTCATTCGGGTCCACCCTCAGCAACGCTTTTGTGTCAGCACCACTGTCAGCACCACTGTCAGCGCCGCTTACCAACTCAAGAACTTATTCTCATACGAGACACTCCATGGCAAAGATAATGTGGTGATTGCTAACAATGGCAGTAGCTGGCGACGTTGCGGGCTGCACACCCATTCTCTGTACATACTTGCTGGTGAGGCTCCCAATCATCGCGGTCTCAAAGTGAGAAGAGTGTCTGACATCGCGAAGGCATGGCAAGAGAGACTTACGTGAGTAGAGGAGAGCCTTCTCATGAGTGTTCTTTAATGCACACTTGCAGAGGTTGTAAGTGGCGTCTCCCGAGTACAAAGGGAGTCAAGTTCTCGCACCTACTCTGCCCCCTTTTTCATCTTCAACCACCGCATCCGCAGCCGCTCGCCCATTGACTTACGATCCAAAACCCCTTGATCTCAAGATGCGTTTCTCCGCCGCCACCGTCGTCGCCGTGCTGGCCAGTCAAGCCCTGGCCAGCCCAGTGGCCCCCGTCAACCCCTTCGCCGGCGACGTGGCCACCAAGTCCAACGAGACCGCGGTCGAAGAGGCCATCCTCTTCGCCATCCGACCGCAAGCCGACTGCGACATCGGCAACTGCGCCGGGATCCTGGCCGCGGCCGCCTGCATCGCCCTCGGCATAGTCAAGCGGAACCCTGCCGACGTCATCGGCTGCGTTTCGGGCGGCGCCGAGTCGGTAAGTGAGCTAGGCATAGCGAAATACCTAAGTCGCACACGCTCTCTCTTCCCAGTGGTGCAAAAATAATTGATCAGGGAAGAGGGAAGAGGGAAGAGGGAAGAGAAGAAGGACTAGAGGCTAACAATTGACTCTTTTTTATTACAGCTCTGCGGTTGCATCACCTGCGTTCCCGGGCTCGGCGACTTCTTGAACGACAACGGCCTCTGCCCCTCCTAATCCTGACGCAGCGTCTGCCGATATGCACAACAACGGTCGCCCTTGAGGAAAAGATGAACCTCCGGGCGAGTCTGTGCTTTGGGGCGGATATTCATCGTGGAACGAACACCTCTTTGGCAATACAAATGAAGAGAACGGGGAAGAGAAGAAAGGGGTTGGCATTCCTTACCTGTACCTAGGCAAACACACTCATTTGAAATAACATCGTCGATTCCCTTTCCAAACCAATTCCTGAGACCGTACCCGGAAGCATTGAGACACTTTTCACGTGTCTGACCTGTACATACATATACATACGCAGACACATCCCAAGAGTACCTACTCACCAATTCCCTATCATCCTTTCACTTTCTCGGCTAACTCGAGGCTCGTGAGTTACTCCGTACGTGTGATGTCGTAGGAGGAAGATCAGGAGATATCACGTGCAGGGTGGTTCAGCCGCGGTGAGATGCCCGGCACACTGCCCCCACGCCCTGGTTTAGTCGAAGTTGCATCTGGTGCTCATCACATTGCCGCCAAAGCCTTTGCATTGCGAAGGAGGGGCAGTGGAAACTTGGGATGCCGGGAGAGGCGTCCGGCGAGCTGCGACGCATGTTTAACTTTGGCCCATCTCTGGTCCAGTTCGGGCCAGCGCCTGTCGATTTGGGTTGGACAGCCGAGAATGTGGACGCCACTTGGGACGCACCGACCGTGATTGGCTCGCTCGTCGGGGATACCCCTGTTCCTGGCTGGAGAGCGCTGGAGCCGCTAAACCCCAGCTGTGCCGCCAGTCAGATATTAGTGCTTAGTGCGCGCTCAGAGGGACCCTCAGACCCCCGGGGTTCTGGCCCGACGGCCTGGAGAGGTCGAGGCCAAGGCCGAGGTGTAACCAGCTGCTTCTTTTCATTTATTTGTCCCCGCGGCGCAGCCGATTCGTTCAATTCGTTTCCTCTCTCTCTTCTTATCAGTAATTCTCACTGTTACAACCTGATACCACCCCTATTCCATCACCACAATGGCATCTGAAGAAACAGCCCCCCAATTCCCCCTCTTCGGCCTCCTCCCGCCCGAGCTGCGACAGCTGATATGGCGAGAAGCCCTCTCCGTCGACTGCGTCTGGGCCGCCGTCGAGGCCGAGCCCAAGACCGAGTACCTCGACGGCCCGCGCCAGATCGTCCGCGAAGCCCGCTTCCGCATGCGCTTCGTCGGGGCCTCGGCGCCGCCCCATTGGGTGGGACAGGCCTGCACCGAGGCCCGGGCCGCGATGAAGGCCGTCTTTGGCGGCCGCCCCTTCCGCGGGCCGCGCGGGCCCAAGCTCATGGTGGGCGATGAGCTGGCTGTGAACAATGGCTATCGCTACCAGGGGGGTGAAGACGATGAAGTAGACGAAGATCAGAGTCAAGGTCGCTACTACTGGCTCAACCCCTTCACCACCGTCTTCGTCTTCCAGGGCGCCGAGACGCGCGACACGAACCGGCTCCTCGACGGCATCGCCCCCAGCGAGGCCGTGCGGATCCAACACCTCGCCGTGTTTAGGGCGCACTGGGCCGCCATCCGCGCGCTCAACCTGCGACTGCGAAAAGACTGCCCGGCGCTCCAGACGCTCGTCATCGACGACCCGGGGAGCACCGTGGTCCACGAGAAGGGGCCGGGCCCGCTGCGGCAGCAGTGGAAGCTGTGGCGCCCGGACCTGGTGCGGGACCGGGGGCCGCCCGACGAGGCGCGGGCGGCGCGGTATGCTCGGCTGTCGCGGCCGGAGCACCCGGTCGTGATTACGAACGATGTTCGGATCGCGCAGGACCGGGAGCGCGTCTTCGTCTGGCACGAAGGGGGGAGGATGGGCAACGAGGGGGAGAGGAGGGGCGTCCGCTAGGGGCGGTGAGGAGAAAAGCGCCGCGGGTCCATCTGCTGGACGAGTCGAAGGAGTCGGCCAAGGCGGAGTATGCCAGGGGCCTAAAAGCTGCTATGGCACGCGCGGCGACTAAGGCTGAGTTCGCTCTTTGAGAGAGGTGGTCAACCGGATCCGGCCTCTCTGTCTTACGGGATTGGGACAACTGGGGGGGAGCAAAGTGCATAGCAAACGCGCGGGGACAGTTTCCGGGCTTTTCACCGGACAATTATCAAGTTTGGGATTTTGATAGATTTATTTGCCCACCGGGGAGAAAGGCAAACACAAACAAAAACGACAGTACCCGCAGTCAGGCATGAAACCTATGACAATCTGGAAAACCCAACAAAATCTTCATGCCAATCTGTTCATCCTCCGATTAACGACATTGCATCCCAGCTCTCGAAACAAGCCCCAAACGGAGGGCAATCTAACTGTCAGCTGCAGCAGCCTTGATGCTTTCCATGAAACTGAGAAACCCCGGGTGTTTCTGCAGAATCTCCATGGCCTCCTCCGGCAACGTCATCGTGAGTACCAGCGCATCGTCCCCGGCCCGCACCGGGTGAAACACGATCCCCGGCGCCGTCGGCAAATGCCGCCGCACCGCCTCCGCCCTGCCGTAGCCGGGAAACTCGGTGTCGGCCCCGAAGCGGCGCGAGTCGTTGACCTGCAGCCAGTTGCCCGCCGCGGCGTCGTAGCGCACGCCGAGGCCGCGGGGGTCCCCCCACGCGAGGGCCCGGAGGCTCGCGTCCCGGCGCCGCTGGTACCCCAGCGACCTGACGAGCGCGATCTGGGAGGTGATGCGTTGGATAACGCTCGCGGTCACCCGGCGCGCCCACGCTTTCTCGCCCCGGCTGCCGTCGAGCCAGAACTCGGTCCCCAACGTCACGACGGCGGGGATGACGGCGTTGCCGACGGTGCGGATCCCGCCCTTGTCGATGACGTCCCGCACATCGACGGGGATCCAGAGCGTGCCCACGTCGTGCACTTGGCCGGTGGGTTCGGTATCCGCATCGATGCGCGCCATCAGCGCATGGGCGCCGAGCTTGGCGGCCAGGAACGCGAACAGGCTGCAGCCATCGCGACCGGCAGGGAGATCCTGATCCTCGGGCGGTGTGACCTCTTCGCGCAGCAGCTCCTTGCACTTGGCCCGCGAGACGCGGTACTTCCTGCTCTTGCCGTCGTACCGCAAATTGCGGTGCCGCGTCTCGGGCTGGGCGGGCCCACCCCCGTCTTCGAGGCGGAAATAGGTGCTTTTGAAAGCCAAATTGAAACTCGATTCGTCCCAGGATTCTTTTTGCTGATGCGGCTGGTTTCCCATCATCATGGCCTCTCCCGCAGACGATGACGAGGAGGACGAGGAAAAAAGACCAGCGTCCACCCCCTCGGCCACGCACTTCGCAAACACCGCGAGCGCGCGCATGTCGGCCACGGCGTGGTGCGCATGGAACCCGACCACGACCCCCTCCCGGACGCGCAGCACATCGACGCGCGCGGTTCCGTCGTCCCGGTCCCGGTCCCAGGGTCGTGGCAGCCCGAGCCGGGTCCCCGGCCCCGACCCCGCGGCGTCGGCGTTCTCGAGGATGCGCACGACGTCCTCGACGCCCAGCTTCTCGTCGTCATCTTTTTCCCACTCGTGCAGCAAGCCGCCTAGGCCCGGGACGAGCCTGACGCGGCCCTCGTGGCTCGGGCGGGGGTCGTCTACGACCCGCGCGCTGAAGTGCGGGAGGTGGTGGAGTGTCGCCTCGAGGTTGGCGTGGAGCTGGTCGACGAGGTGCTGGTAGGTGCTGTGGGCGACGTCCGCGGGCGTGGTGGCGGTGGCGGAGGGGGCGTCGCGGAAGACGTAGTAGAGGCTTAGCCAGACGCGCGGGGCGATTTGATCTTCCCAGGAGGGGTCGGGGAGGTAGGGCGTGGAGTGTGCCATCGCCTCCTGAGTAGCCAAAGGCGGTGGTGATGTAGTTGGGGGACTTGATTTGGATATTGGGAACAATTGCAGAAATAGTCTTGAGCGTGTGAGTGGTGATAGAAGGTAACGGATGGGCTGTAGTAAAAAGGAGGTGAAGGTATGCGGGCAACACAGCAGTTTTTATACTCGGCGCCAGATTTACAATGACAAGGAAACCATGATGTTCATCGTGATTGCGGATGTTTCGAAAGGAAACCAAAATGCACACAGGTCAGGATTGCCATACTTCCCATGTTTGCTTCAGGCTGGGGACAAGCCGCAAGCGCTGATGGTTTGACGTGCCCGATGCCCAGGATCCGTTTACAAGAAAGCAATTTGGATGCAATAAATGGTTCATCATCTCTATATTCGGTAGTTCGCTTGCTGCCTGTCCCATGCATCTGCTCATTAATGTTTGTTCGAGTGGTATCATTGCTCATTCATTCCATGCCTCTCCCTGGTATCATCCACCTTGCCATTGGTGTCATCATCAATCCTCCCCGTTGGTATCATCGTTCCTTCAGTTGTCATCATCATTCTTGAGGATGAGCTTCTGTTCACGCCAGTCGACGCGCTCGCCGAGTAGCTTAGGGAGGTACACCAAACCCTGCGGGGCACTCTTGAAGCCGTAGTCCTGTTTCATGTCGGTCAGAGGGATAGCCTGGCGTAGCTCGTAGACCGACGTAATCTTGTAGGCGTAGTCGTAGCCGTCCCACTCGGGGTCGCGGTTGTTATATTCGGCATTGCCTAGTCCATTCTCTGGCAGAGCGGCATCACCGGGGTTTCTTGTCCGCGCTGGCAGGATCTCGCAGACGTGGGTGATGGCCGAATGGGGCGCGCTCCGGTAGAACCAGATTCTTTGGACGCCGGGCTTGAGACAGTACTTTCGGAACTCGTAGTTCTTGGTGCCGTTGATGATTTGATCCATGTAGGGATCGCGCATCGGCAGGACCGCGTCTGTTATTATGCGAGTGGCGTTGTTGCTGCTGCTGGGCATCTTGGAGGTTATCCCAGTGGGATAGTTGAGATTATGTCAGTGAAAGATGGGATAGTCGGGGTGGCCTTGGTGAGAGTAATCGTTAGGCGAGATGTTTCAGTTGGGAGAGACGGGGCGGATAACTGTACGAATGGCAAAACGGTTTCGGCGGTACCTGTGATGCCATACTTTCGCTCCAGCCTGGTACTGCTTCAACCTCTACACCAGTGGGGCTTGTGAGATATCGTCAAGTCCCACAATTGGGTATATTTGAGTTTGTAGACAATCGGGGATTTTGTTATGCAGCAACGTCTGGGGTTTCAATCTCCACAAACACCACCAAGACTAATACCAAGATTTCTCGTAACAAATGCGATCTTTTAACAACATACCATCAGCGTGGCATTTGATCCAGGTTGTAGATTAACACAGCAATGAAGTGGATTATAATCATCTGCCAACGCTGTTTTGGTAGCAGACAAGCTATCCTGCGCCTACAACTCATGGCCAAGAGTCTCATTCAAATTTCGACCGTCACAGTACCGGCGGCCAACTTTCGGGGAGAAATCAACCGCGGCCACCGCAGAGGATCTCCGGTAGGCTTGCTCGAGTGCCGCCCCCCTTCCTCTTGCCTCGGTCGGCCACGCTTGTGGCCTCTGGACGTATCGTGGCAAAATTCACCTGGCGGCGCGACTGCAGGTTGAACGGGTCATAGCTGGTCCTTGATGTACTGGTTCCAGTTACCACTCTTGCCGGTATATGATCTCTTCTTCCGCTTGGCGGCCGCTTCGGTCTGAGAGGCCAGCCTAGGTACATAAGCCAATTTATTCCCAATTCCCCCAGCGAAGTAGCAAATAATAACGCGCAGAGTTTCTCACTGGAAAAACACAAAACTCACGGATGTGCGGTCCGTTGCCAGCACTCCCTTCGCTTTCTTTTTTGCAGACTTCGGGTTCGAGTCCCCTTGAGGGCCATTTTTTCGTTCTTTTTTTTCTTCTCCCCCCCTTCTTGCGCCCCCTGCCGTAAACTCTGTTCCTCTATCTTGGCGCACCGCTTACATCAACACCACCCTTACTGCCAGTCGCCCCCTCCGCACATAGTGACGCTGTGCGACATGGATCCAACACTTGGCTTCTCCAGAAGAATACCTGGCTTTGACTTTCTACATAGCGGTGACTTCAGACCCGAACTACCTCAGCGACCGCCCCAGTATCCTTCCACAATCTCATTGCCCATCCAATCATGTCGCTTCCACCTCATAGACGGCGTCTGATAGATGGGCAGCTTCCCCCGCGCCTCCGGATGAATAAACCTCCGCGAGAACTCGTCCCGGGCGTGGCGCAGCATCTCGTGCCTGGCCTTATGTCGCGTAACCACCTCGCCCGCGCGCCCCGACTTCTCCAGCCGCAGAATCACGTCCGCCCGGCTCTCCAGGTCGGCCATGACCTGATACATGGCCCCCGCCCTCACCTCCATGGCCCGCGAGACTGTCCACGCCGAGTCGAGTCCCGCCGGCTTCCAGACGATGATGCCGCACAGCTGGTACGGCGCGACCCAGCCCACCGCCGCGTCGTACAGCGCGCCCATGCGCAGCCCGTCGTCCAGCCGCAGCTCGCTGAACCGGTGTTCCTCCCGCCCCCGGCTCCTCGCCTGGGCAGCCGTCTCCTCAAAGAAGCCGACGAGCCGCGGGGGCGGCTGCGCGACCAGCATCCGCCGCCAGCTGGCCCCCGGGCGCAGAAACGCCGCCCGCCGCGCCTCCGACTCCACCATGGCCGGGCGCCGTTCGGGCATGCCGCGGTCCCAGTCGCGGCTGCCGGGCCCTCGCGAGAAGGACGTGAAGTTGAAGGTGCGCGTCTGCGAATGAAAGTCATGCGCAAAGTACCTGGACCGAATGTAGCTTCGCGACAAGCCACGTTGGGTGTCCAAGGCTTGGAGGCTATACGTGTCCGTCTTCGCGGGCGGCTCGTAGAAGAATAGCGGGAACTTATCCTTGAGCAGCGGGTTCACTTCCGGGTCGCGGGTGCTGGTGCTACTGGTTTCATCCAGAGCAGCAGAAGCAGCAGCAGCAGCAGCAGCAGAGCCCTTCTTGTCTGGCTGCTCGGGAATGGCCCGGAAGAACAAATGCCGCTGCAGCGCCGGGGAGTCACGGGTTAACTCGTGCCATCGGCGGTGGACGAGCTGCGCAGAGGTGAGAAGCGTTGCGAGGTCGACATGGAGCAGGATGCATTCCAGCAGCTCGGTGGTGCCGAATACTTGATTACAGCCCCTGCAAGTCATGTTGTTCTCGAGGTGTTGGTGAATAAGTACCTAAGCGGGTGTGTTGCTGGATTCCAAGGTATCGTGACATTGCTATTCGCCCAATGGTTTATATCCGCATGCTACGCCGCAATTGCTATTATTATTATTATTAATAGTACGCCGTATGCCGAAGGCCTTCGGTACATTTACCTAGTTCCTCGTGTAATAAACCGTGCCGAAGCTGGACTAAAAATACACGCTGCCAATATCGTAAAATTTACTTTACGTGCTCAACGTTACCATGCTGGTTTTTACCCACCAGCCTAGTGACCCTTGCTTTAGGGCCTGAAGAGAGATTATTTAGGTTCGGGTGGTTTCCTAATCTCTATTACCAATTTATATAGCGGCAGTCGACCGGTCCGTAAAAGCTACTTTACGATAACCTTCGCCGTATCTTTTTTGCAATAAGCGCCGCTAAATCGCGACGAGTTCATAGCGGACTAAGTGCTAGCTGTTTTGCTAACTGTTCTTATTTTCCCTCGAAGTTTTTATAGTATAAGATCAGGTGTTCGGCTGTTTCCCGGTTTTTACCGCAGTTACATAGCGGCGTCGGGACGTCTGGAACCTAATAAGTGAATAAGAACGACTTGAGCCTTATTTTTCTAGTGCGTGCTTATATTAAGACCGATGTTTCGTGTTTGAGTATATCGTCGTAACGACGGCACGCTCCTTAGTTTAGCGGCGACTTTATAATTAATTCGCGGCGGCCTTGCGTCGGAGTAACGGTATAGAACTATTTTTATTCCCATTTCTTTTTAAGCGCTTATTCGACCGTTTAACCATCTAGCTATTATCTGGTTAATATTAATTAAGCGTTACTTAGCTATAAAGTCGTGGGGGCTTCGCTAATAACTTTTTAAGGTCTTTTTTATTTCTTTCTCTTTACGCTACGTTTTTTATTAATAATCTCTGCCGTTTTTATATAGGCGCCGCGTAAAAGTTGTAGCTTCCCGGTAATTTCTATGCGTATTTCGAAGTTAGTTGCCCTTGTATTTAGATAAAGGTTAAGGGGGGGAACTGCCGCTTTAGTTTCTAAGTAGCATTAAGGGGTTGCTTTATATGTTTTTATTACGGTCCGGAGATAAGAGTTTTGGACTATTATAAGGCTAAGGGCTGGCTTTTTTTCGGTATCGCCCATTTTATATTAAGCCGACGTTTCGTACGCGAGTACGCTACGTATTATTTTCGTATAAAGCTTTTTTGCTTTTCGTACTAAATATCTCTAAGCTAACGCTGCGAGCCTGGTGAAAGTTAATGTTTAAATTACTATTTTCGCTTGGTTTTATACTGGCCAAAGGGAAAAGATCGATAACTCGGTCGAACCATCGAATAATCGAAAACAAACTTTATTATTTAAATCTACGAGGTCGAATTAACCTAGCCGAACCTTTATCGAGGGGACGTAGCCAAGGCGCTACGGTATGGATAATCCGATGGATGATCCGATGGTTGTTAATACCGGTCGCGCCGGACTCGCGCAGAGCCAGTATCACCCGCGAAGCAACGTCGCGGCGTATAACTAAGGACCTCAAACGCCTTAAACGCGTCCTAGTAACGAAAATGGCTCGAGAAGAGGTATCGAAAAAGGATTAAAGCATTTGGAGAAACTAATCGCTAATCTAGTAGCCCTTAGTAGTGGGCGTAAAGAGATTTTCTAAGTAATTAGGGAACTTCGCACCGAAGCGACCGAACTACGACCGCACCTTAACGACGACGATAACGCGTTAATAACCCGCGGGGAATTGCGAAAAATAGTCGGAGAAGTTATCGCTTAAGCTACGCAGGATTTTAAAGCTATATAGACTAAATCCTGGGCTTAAATTATATTTACGCCGCGTAGCAGCGATCCCATTATTTAGCAACCGAAAGTTATCGTCCTAGCCCGCCGAAACCGCGAAATAGTAATTAAAAGCGTAAATTAATCCAACGATATTTAAAAAAGGAGGCCAGTAAATATCGTGTAAAGCGTTAATACGGTAATCGGGCATAGCGAGGCTATCGCAGCGAGGAAACTACCTAGCGGCGATATCGTCTTTACCTTTAAAAACGAGGCGAAGAAATATATAAAAAATAATAGATAGGTTTTAAACGCTTTCGGAATTAACGCGCAGCTTATTTATAAAAAACTCGCAGTTATTGTAAAAAGGGTCCTAGCGAAAAAACTGCGGGATACCCACGACGAAGCCGCGTTATTACGTAGCTTACTCGCAAATAAATATAATTTGAGAGAGATCTCGAAATATAAGCGTAGCCTGCCGAAAAATCCCGAAGTATGCTACGCTTCCCTTATTTTGTATGCGAGCTCCGTTTAAACTGCGAAGGATTTGTGCGACAACGGCTTAATATAGGATTCCGAGATTTTCGACTGCGAACCGTATAACGCCAGCCTTCGCATCTAATAGTGTTACCGCTGCTACGGCTACGGCTACGTAGTTAAGTATTATCGGAAATAGTAGCGATATGGCTACTGCTTTATAGTAACACATTTTAGGGGAGATTAAAAGTACCCTTAAAAAGGACTACGAGGCAGGAAACGTTGTATTAATTACGGCAGGGAATATACGGCGTGGGATCGCGGCTGCCCCGTAGCGATTTAGTAGAGAGAACGCGTGAGAGAAGTTTATGCCCACCGGCCTCGCTAGTTCGAAGTCCGTAGTACCGGCGACAGCTCGGTAGGAATAGGGCGTTTATTACTATCGACGACGCTCCTTACCAGCGATAGAAAAGGGTATATAGTAGTTTCGCGGAAGAGAGGCCGCCCGCGATTCGATTCGATAGCGAGCAGTTAAGGTAGAGAGATACGCTCGCAAAGCCGGCGCGGTACCGTCGCTCCCTTATTAGCGTAGGATACTATTATAGTTTTATAATTATAAGTTTACGAATAGTATATTAGAACGTCGCAGTATTAAAAGTAATAACGGTACTTATTTTAATTAATTAAGAGGAGTACGATATATTAGCACTATAAAAAGTATAAACGAACCCTCGTATATAGACCGCGTACTACTTAAAAATAGCTAGGTATCGAGTAATTTATGGCGAAGGCTAAACGGTTATTTATATATATAAACGCCTCGATATTGCTAAGCTAGAAACTAAGGCAGGCCCCGATTAGGCTGCCGTTACGATACCGAGGGAAAAAAGTAGCCGCTTTATTATATAATTTATATATTCGCTAATCTAAAAAACTTCTCGATAGCGGAGCCCCTAAACGATTTCGATACGACTTCGTACCCCGGGCGACACTTGCTCGTCGGAGACTTTAATATATACTATCCGCTTTGGAACGTGCATGGCAGGAAATCGTACGGAGCAGATAACTTTCTTGCCTTTACGGACTAATGGAACTTAAAGCTAGCCACGCTATATAAAGAAATTACGAGACGACGCTACGGACAAAGAGATTCCACGTTAAACCTAGCCTGGGTAATACGAGGAACGATAATTTTATATAAAGGAGACCCTGGTTTAAAAGGTTTTAACCACAGGGCACAGGTCGTCCGCGTCGAACTAGAAATTAACTCGCTACGAGGTAGTAAAACGAAAGCAGAGGAATAAAACTAGACGATGTTAAATAAGGGGCTGGCACGGGCGGAAGCCGGAGTACGTTTAACCGATATCGCCGAGCTAATAAGCCCGAAAGAGCTGGATTAAACTGTCGATAACCTTATAGGCGACCTACGAAAGATTACCGATATAGCAGCCCCAAAAAAGACCCCCTATACTGGTAAAAGTACGCCCTAGTAGTTACCGGAAGTTTAAAAAGCGTAGACTATAACGAAATAACGATACCGAGCTTATTTTGCGGTACCCTCGCAATATACTTAGAACTAATACACCGAGTTGAAAACGGACCTAGAGAGAATCGTTTAAATGGCGAAAACGAAAAGCTGGCGCCACGTAGTCGCCGCTGCCTCCCACGATTCTAAGACACTTTGGTCGCTCGAATAATAGGCCCGATTACGGAGCTGGACGCTATTATAAACAGCGGGAATCCCAAAATTACGACGTAGCGAAAAAGCTACTAACGAGGCGCGAAGCCACGACGAGAAAGCTACGCTCTTTTCGGAAAGGTTCTTTCTTAACCTAGAAGCCGACCTTACGGACTTAAATACTGTACCGAACCACGCCCCTAGCCTTACCCCTATCGAGGTAGAGGTAACGGCTGAGGAGATAAGAGATATTATTAAGTAAACGGGACCCTGGAAAGCTTTAGGGGAAAACCTTTTACCTCCTGGTTTCCTTAAAACGTGTAGGGAACCCCTTTTCCAGACGTTAGCCGGCTTAGCGATAGCGAGCTTCCGGCTTGCCTACTTCCCTAAACGTTTCTGTACGGTAAAGGTTATCGTGATCCTAAAGCTAAATAAAACAGTAACCGAAAAGTAGACACTTGGTGGATGGAGACCTATTTTATTACTTAGTATGGTCGGGAAGGTAATAGAGATAGCTATGAACCGGCGAATTACCGGAATAGCCGAGGAGTACTCGCTTTTACTTAAAGGCTAGATAGGGAACCGGACGCAGCGGTTTACCGAGCTGGCTATTTGATTAGTTATCGACGTTGTCCGTATAACGTGGCAATAAAAAGGGCGTCGCTTCCCTCCTTTAGTTCGATATTAAAGGCGTTTTTAATACAGTTAACTATAAAAAACTAATTACTACACTCCGCGAGAAAGGACTGCCGGATTAGGTCTACCGATAGGTCAAGAGCTTTATTACGGATAGATCGGTCCACCTTTATTTCGACGGTAAGTCGTTAAGGAGGATTTAGCTCCGCGCTGGTGTTCCGCAAGGCTCCCCGTTATTACCGATCCTTTTTATTTTCTATATCGCTATACTATACGAGGAGCTAGAAGCGCACGAGCAGTTTATTATCGTCGGATTCGCGGATAATACGAATTTTATTGCTGTAAGGCTAGACTACGTTACGAATTGCCGAAACCTAGAAAGAGCCTGGGAGACTTATAGCCGCTGGGCACGTACGAGAGGGATAGAGTTCGAACTTAAAAAGAGCGAGCTTATCTATTTTATTAAAGCGCGAGAAGCCTATACGCTATAGGTACGCCTCGGAGACGCTATTATAGCGCCAGTAACCTTTACGAGATTCCTCGGCGTTTAGCTCTATCGGAAGCTATAATGGAAGGACTATATCTTAAAAATTAAAGCGAAAATGGCAACTTAGATATTAGCTCTTACTAGGCTCGTAGCGTTAGTTTGGGGATGTTCGGTACGAAGGGCAAAGGAGTTTTATACGAAAATAATACGTAGCGTATTCGCGTACGGAGCGTCGGCTTAGTATAGAGTGGGCGATATCGAAAAAGGGCCAGCCTTTAGCCTTATAATAGTCTAAAACTCTTATCTCCGGACCGTAATAAGGGCATATAAGGCGACCCTTTAATACTATTTAAAAACTAAAGCGGTAGTTCCCCCCTCGATTTTTATTTAAGTGCGAGGGCAGCTAGCTTCGAAATACGCACGGAGACTACCGGGAAGCTATAATTTCTACGCGACGCCTATATAAAAGCGGTAGAGATTATTAATAAAAAACGTAGTATAAGGAGAAAGAGATAAAGGAAACCCTAAGGGGTTATTAGCGAAGCCCCCACGACTTTATGGCTAAGCGACGCTTAATTAACGTTAACTAAATAATGGCTAAATGGTTAAACGGTCGAATAAGCGCTTAAAGAGAAATGGGAATAAAGATAGTTTTATACCGTTACTCCGACGCGAGGCCGCCGCGAACTAGCTGTAGAGTCGCCGCTAAACTGGGAAGCGTGCCGTCGTTACGACAATATACTTAAGCACGAAGCATCGGTTTTAATATAAGCACGCACTGGAAGAATAGGGCTTAAATCGTTCCTGTTCACCTGTCGGGTTTTAAACGTCCCGACGCCGTTATGTAACTGCGGTAAAGGACGGGAGACAGCCGAATACTTAATCCTATACTGTAAAAACTTCGAGGGAAAACAAGAATAGCTAGCAAAATAGTTAATACTTAATCCGTTACGAACTCGTTGCGATCTAGCGGCGCTTACTATAAAAAAAGATACGGCGAAAGTTATCGTAAAGTGGCTTTTACGGACCGGTCGACTGCCGCTATATAAGTTAGTAATAGAGATTAGGGGACCACCCGAACCTGGATAATCTCTCTTCAGGCCCTAAAGCAAGGGTCACTAGGCTGGTAGGTGAGAACCAGCATGGTAACGTCGAGCACGTAAGGTAGATTTTACGATATTGGCAGCGTATATTTTTAGTCCAGCTTCGGCACGGTTTATTACACGAGGAACTAGGTAGATGTACCGAAGGCCTTCGGCATACGGCGTACTATTAATAATAATAATACTATTTTCGCTTTGATTTTTAAGATATGGTCTTTTTATTGTAGCTTTTGATGGAGCTAAACGCCAAAGAATTTCGTAGAGGTTACCGGCGCTATAGTAGTGTTTCCGAGGCGTACCTATAGTATATAAGCTTTTCGCGCTTTAATAAAATAGATAAGCTCGCTCTTTTTAAGTTCGAACTTTATCCTTTTCGTACGTATTTAACGGTTATAAATTTCTTAGGCTTTTTTTAAGTTTCGGTAATTCGTAACGTAGTCTGGCCCTACGGTAATAAGATTCGTATTATCCGCGAATCCGACGATAATAAACTGCTCGTACGTTTTTAACTCTTCGTATAGTGTAGCGATATAGAAAATAAAGAGGATCGGTAATAACGGGAAGCCTTACGAAATATTAACGCGAAGCTGGATCTTCCTTAACGATTTACCGTCGAAATAAAGGTGGACCGATCTATTCGTAATAAAGTTTTCGACCTATCGGTAGACTTAATCCGGTAGTCCCTTTTCGCAGAGTGTAACAATTAGTTTTTTATAGTTGACTGTATCGAAAACGCTTTTAATATTAAACTGGAAGAGAGAAGCGACGCTTTTTTATTGCTACGTTATACGGACAACGTCGATAATTAATTAAATAGCCAGCTCGGTAGACCGCTACGTTCGGTTCCTTATTTAGTTTTTAAGTAAAAGCGAGTACTCTTCGATTATTCCGGTAATTCGCCGGTTTATAGTTATTTTTATTACCTTCCCGACCGTATTAAGTAATAAAATAAGTCTTTATTTATTAGGTGTCTATTTTTCGGTTACTGTTTTATTTGGCTTTGGGATTACGATAACCTTTACCGTACGGAAACGTTTGGGGAAATAGGTAAACCGGAAGCTCGTTGTCGCCAAGCCGGCTAACGTCCGGAAAAGGGGTTCCCTATACGCTTTAAGGAAACCAGGAGGTAAAAGGTCTTCCCCTGGAGCCTTCTAGGGTCCCGTCTGTTTAATAATATCTCTTATCTCTTCAGCCGTTACCTCTGCCTTGATAGGGGTAAGGCTAGGGGCGTAGTTCGGTACGGTATTTAAGTCCGTAAGGTCGGTTTCTAGGTTAAGGAAGAACCTTTTTAAAAAGAGCGTAGCTTTCTCGTTATGGCTTCGCGCCTCGTTAATAGTTTTTTCGCTATGTCGTAATTTTAGGATTCCCGCTATTTATAATAGCGTCCAGCTCCGTAGTCGGGCTTATCGTTCGAGCGACCAAAGTGTTTTAAAATCGTGGGAGGCAGCGGCGATTACGTGGCGTTAATTTTTCGTTTTCGCTATTTGAACGATTCTTTCCAGGTCTGTTTTCGACTCGGTGTATTAGTTTTAAATGTATTGCGAGGGTACTGCGAGATAGGCTCGGTATCGTTATTTCGTTATAGTTTACGCTTTTTGGACTTCCGGTGACTACTAGGGCGTACCTTTACCAGTATAGGGGGTTTTTTTTGGGGCTGCTATATTAGTAATCTTTTATAGGTCGCTTATAAGGTTATCGATAACTTAATTTAGCTTTTCCGGGCTTATTAGCTCGGCGATATCGGTTAAACGTGCTCCGGTTTCCGCCCGTGCCAGCCCCTTATTTAATATCGTTTAGTTTTATCCCTCTGTTTTCGTTTTATTACCTCGTAACGAGTTGGCTTTTAATTCGACGCGGACGACCTATGCTTTATAGTTAAAACTTTTTAAGCCAGGGTTTCTTTTATATAAAATTATCGTTCCTCGTGTTACTTAGGCTAGGTTTAGCGTGGAATCTCTTTATTCGTAGCGTCGTTTCGTGATTTTTTTATATAGCATGGTTAACTTTAAGTTTTATTGGTCCGTAAAGGCAAAAAGGTTGTTTGCTTCGTACGATTTTTTGCTATGTACGTTTTAGAGCGGATAGTGTGTGTTAAAGTTTTCGACGAGTAAGTATCGCCCGGGGTACGAGGTCGTATTGAGGTCGTTTAGGGGGCTTCGTTATCGAGAAATTTTTTGGATTAGCGAATATATAAATTATATAGTAAAGCGGCTACTTTTTTTTCGGTATTGTAACGGTAGTTTAATCGGGGCCTGCTTTAGTTTTTAGTTTAGCGATATTAAGGCGTTTATATATATAGATAACTGTTCGGCTTTCGCCGTAGATTACTCGATACCTGGCTGTTTTTAGGTAGTACGCGGTCTGCGTACGGGGGTTTGTTTATACTTTTTGTAGTGTTAATATATCGTACTCTTTTTGGTTAGCTAAGGTAAGTACCGTTATTACTTTTAATACTGCGACGTTTTAATATGCTATTCGTAAGCTTATAATTATAAGACTATAATAATATTTTACGTTAATAGAGAAGCGATGGTGCCGCGCCGGCTTTACGAGCGTGTTTTTTTGTTTTAACTGCTCGTTATCGAATCGAATCGCGGGCGGCTTTTTTTCCGCGAAATTATTATATACCCTTTTTTATTGCTGATAAGGAACGTCGTCGGTAATAATAAACGCTTTATTCTTGCCGAATTATCGCCGGTGCTACGGATTTCGAATTAACGAGGCCGGTAGGTATAAACTTTTTTACGCGTTTTCTTTACTGGATTACTACGGGGCAGCCGCGATCCTACGCCGTGTATTCCCTGTTGTAATTAATATAACGTTTCCTGCTTCGTAGTCCTTTTTAGGGGTACTCTTGTGTAACGAACGCTATCTGGGTTCTAAAGGAAACCTAGTAAGACGTACTGGGGTTTATGTTTAGTAATACGAGAGAGTATCTAAACGTGCGATAGAAGTCTACTCCTATCGATACAATGTGTAATAGCCGTAGGAACAAAAGGTGACTGAGGTGCGTAGACTTGAGGGGATTCATAATAGAGTCGTTAAGGCTGTTTGCCTCACCAATGGGTTAGATTAATGCTTAGATTGATCACTGAAGGAGAGATTG
This sequence comes from Apiospora aurea, assembly GCF_038362705.1. Taxonomy (NCBI): domain Eukaryota; kingdom Fungi; phylum Ascomycota; class Sordariomycetes; order Amphisphaeriales; family Apiosporaceae; genus Apiospora; species Apiospora aurea. The sequence continues at coordinate 234,264 of NW_027117391.1, forward strand.
GATATATAACGATGGACGCTCCTTATGTATTTCAGATAGACACTCTCTACTTCAGTGATTAATCTAAGCATTAATCTAACCCATTGGTGAGGCAAACAGCCTTAACGACTCTATTGTGAATCCCCTTAAGTCTACGTACCTTAGTTACCTTTTATTCCTACGGCTATTGCATATTATATCGATAGGAGTAGACTTTTATCGCACGTTTAGATACTCTCTCGTATTACTAAACATAAACCCCAGTACGTCTTACTAGGTTTCCTTTGGAACCTAGATAGCGTTCGTTACATTTTGATCACTCTTATTCTTACGAGTTACTACCTAGACCCTTGAGCAATAGCACCTACAGGAACTATGTCTGCACCTGGACCTAGCAATACCCCTCGCCACGGGAAGGCCCCTGTTACCACCGTAAGCACCTCTCATCGAGACCCCGCGATGGAGGTAGACAGCGACGACAGCGACGATAGCCCTACCCGATAAACGTTAACTAAACGAATTAAGGAACTTAAGTAAAAGAGCGCTAACTATTAGCATTATTACGTTAAGCTCGAAAAGGAACGCAACGAACTTTTAGCTAAGAGTACCTTAGGATAAACACTAAATATCGACGAGCTACGTAAGGAAATACGCTTCCTCCGTACCGCCGCTAATATTATTTAGACCCTTGTTACTCTTAAAGGAGGCATGAAGATTAGTACCCTAGCAGCCTTCGACGGGACCAGTGGAAACCTCCGCGGATTCTTTATCTAAGTTAAGGCCTACTAACGATTCTACGAAGGAACGTTCCAGGATACCACTCAGCGAGTTGTCTACGCTGCCTCGTTCTTTAAAAGCAAGGCACTCGCCTGGTTTAAACCCTACCTAAACGAATTAGTGGAAAACGATTAGCAAGTTAAACTATGCCGCGCAAAGGCACAACGAATTTTCGAAAGTTACGATGGCTTCGAATAAGCTCTTAAATTACTCTTCCAGGATCCCGACGAGAAGCGATAGGTAAAAAGAGAATTAGAAACTCTTAAATAAAAAGGATCAGCCGCCTCTTATACCGCCGAGTTCCGACGTATTATGGTTCGACTAGACTGCACCGAAGCCACAAAGATCATGATGTACTACCGGGGGTTGAAGGAAGACGTTAAGGACGAACTCAGCCGGCTTGATACCCCTGATAATTTCCTCTCGTATATGGAGCTTATTATTAAAATTAATACTCGTATATACGAACGACGCCGCGAAAAGCAGGGCGGATAATAACGGTAAACTAGTCGAGTTTAAGCCAACACAGAACGACTACGTTACCACTATAACATGCCACCGAAAAACAGTACGGCGCATGGCTATTATAGTGGACCTATAGACCTCGACGCTACTAAATACGATAAGCACGATAAAAAGCTAAACGTTACCTGTTATAACTGTTAAAAATAGGGACATTTCGCCCGAGACTGCCGATCCCCGAAGAAGGATTTCCGGAGAATCCCGGATGGGCGATAAGTCAATACTACTAGTAATTAACCAGACCCTACAACTATTAAAGGTAGCAGCGCTAATAGCACGCTAAACGTGCCCTACGGCAGCCTATCCTGGACAGCCTGTTACGACGATGGTTGCCACGACTACTTGGTAGACAAGGAAGGGACGGGATGGTTCCCTAAAGCCCTTAGACGGCAAGGTACTACGCGTACCCTCGCGATAGTACAACGATAACCCCTTTATGATAACGAAAGCAGCGAGGGCAGCAGCGAAAATAAAGGCCCGAGGAGCAACTTAGCCCGCGGCGAGCGCCGACTAGAGGATTTTAAACGGCTCGTTGGACTGCCTGTACCCGAACTCGCCGTAAAAGTAGCGAAGCCCCGAGACTTAGATATTAACGGATGGCTGGCGATCCTAGGAGTTGCACTTCCTGAATTACGAAAGCTGCGGCAAATACTTATTATATATAGACTTAAATAAGGAGTAAAAGGAAACTACGCTGTCGGCGACGATCTTTAAATCTCGCTAACACACGATAACTACTTTTTACTCGCTTAGATCGGCTGTATCCACGATAGTTGCACCGAATACTTAATAGAGAAGCTTAAAGAAGGGTGGTTCCTTAAAAAGATTAGCAAGCACTTAATTAGGCAGCTACACTTCGACTACCTTATCGGGAAAGTTAAGACGATTATACTTAACCCTTAACGAGTTTACCTCTTAGTCGAAAGGACTCTATAGTGGCCCTGAGAATACTACTTAAAGAGATAAAATTAGAGGGACTGTATTAACGACGAGTGTTTATAGTACGCTTAAAAGAAGTTACGAGTTTACCGAACGTTTAAAGAAAGCGCACGATGTTTCCAAAATACCTAAAACTCCCAGGTTAAGGGACCTACTATAATAACAGGATTTTAAATACCGCTACCACCGTACGACTACGAAACACCGTACGCATAAATCCGTCGCCACCAACGAATAACCGACGAACGAAACTTATTATAATAGTCGGGAAACGACTCCCGCCGGTTATAAAGGGACAATACCCGACGGGACACGATAAATCCCTATGTTTAATAACGAATAACCAAGATATTCACAACTATATCGTATTAATAGTCGAAATTAAAGGAGTTATTATTCGAGCGTTACTAAATAGCGGAGCGTAAAGTAATTATATTTTACTATGAATCGTTAATAGCTTAACTTTAAAATAATAAGAAAAGGACGCCTTATACCGACTTAGGACCGTTAATAGAGGACTTATAACGTACGATAATAGAAACGTACGAAAGGAAGTCGCGAACCTTTTAATTAATATCGGAGAACGTTATAAACGAATTACGTGTAATATTACGGACGTCGCAGGATACGATATAATTTTAAGGATACCCTGGTTGCGGGTAAGTAATCCTAGAGTTAATTAGAGAATAGGCTAACTTTAGTGGGATATACTAAAAAGAGGTTTAGTCGATAGGCAGCGGTCTAGAAAGCGACCCCCCCAGTAAACTTAAAGTCCTTAGGGCATATATTATTACTAAAAAGCCTAAGCCGAACGTCACGACGACTGTACCGGAAGAGTACCGGCAATTCGAAGCTCTTTTTAATGGGAAATTAAAGACAGGCTTGCCGTTTTACACACGGTGGGATTATGAGATACCTTTTAAAGATGGGAAGGAACCCCTATTTATACTTATATATAAACTTAATTAAGAGTACGAATAAGCCTTAAAGGAGTATATCACGGAAAATCTCGAGAAAGGAGTTATACGACTATTTACGTTACCAGTAGGCTTCCTTATACTTTTCGTTTTAAAAAAAGCAAGGACGGGAAACCTAAGTGGCGTATGTGTATCGATTACCGGAAGCTCAACGAAATTACTATCAAGAACCGGTACCCCTTACCCTTGATCAGCGATTTGCGAAACAAGCTGCTACACGCTAAGATTTTTACAGCACTTAACCTCCCCAACGTATACAACCTAATCCGTATTAAGGAAGGAGAGGAATAGAAAACCGCGTTTCGAACTAAATACGGATATTTCGAGTACCAAGCTATGCCGTTTAGCTTGACTAACGCACTAGTTAGTTTTTAGGTAATAATTAATTACGTTTTACGGGAGTACCTCGATAAGTTTATCGTAGTATACCTCGATAACATTTTAATCTACTCCGAGGACGATGAATAGCACCGAAAGCACGTAAAGTTAGTACTCCGGAAACTATAGGACGCCAACCTACTGGTTAATCTAAAAAAGAGCGAGTTCCACTAACGATCCGTTACATTTATAGGATACGTAATATCCCCTAGAGAAATCCGGATAGAACCTTTTAAAAATTTCAACAGTTAGAGAGTGGCCCACGCCCATAAGCGCTACAGAGGTCAAATCTTTCTTAAGACTAGCCAACTATTACCGGATATTTGTCCCCGGATTTGGTAGGTTAGCGACACCTTTAACGAACCTAACGAAAAAGGACGAACCATTCCGATGGACAGAGAAGGAAGACTAAGCCTTTCACGACATTAAGGAGCGAATCCTTAGCGAACCAGTACTTCGCGTAGCAGATCTTGCTAGGCTTTTTAAAGTCGAGACCGACGTATCGGATTATGCGATCGGAAGGCAACTTAGCCAACGGGATAACAACGGAAAGTCGCACCCTGTCGTATTCTTCTCGAAGAAGCTTAATGGACCAGAATTCAACTATTAGATCTACGATAAGGAACTAATGGCTATTATTAAAGTTTACGAAGAATAGCGATATTACCTTAGCGGAACGGTAGAATTAGTCAAGGTCTATACCGACCACAAGAACCTTACCACGTTCACTACGATAAAGGAGCTAAATAAACGACAAGTACGATAGTCTAAATTCCTTTCAAGATTTAACCTTACCATTATCTACCGCAAGGGTAGCGAGAACGGTCGCGCCGACGTATTAAGCCGACGATTAGACCACTAGGAGGAGGTCCTACCTGAGACACGGATTATCTTGACCTATAATTAGGACGGCAACCTTACGCCGTTACGACAACTAAGTGCTACGAGTTCTGTATAGTATAACGACGATTAGGTCTCCAAGTTCCGATAACTAGAATAGACCCCGGATTTTACTAATTACACCAGGGATCGCCTCGAGAAACGAGATAACCTCGTTTTTTACCGAAACAAGATCTATATCCCCGAGCAGTACCGTAAGAGCTTTATTAAGGAATTCTACGAGCACCCCGCGTACGGATATTAAGGAGTATTTAAGACCTGGAAACGGATTACTAGGTAATTCGACTGCGGAAACCTTAAGCCAATTATAGTTAAGGTAATTAGCGAGTACGACCTCTATAATAAGGCCAAGGCCGCCCGATATCGATTATACGGAGAACTATAGCCGATCCTACCGTTAGATAGGGCGTGGAAGATAATCGCACTTGACTTTATAGTTAAGCTGCCCCTATTAGAGGAACCCCTAATCAAGGTTAGCTACGATAATATCCTGGTAATTACGGATAAACTTACGAAGTATACTTACTTCTTACCGTATAAAAAATTTAGTAATACTAGCGACTTAGCTTACACGTTTTTACGAATAATCGTTAGCCAGTATGGGCTGCCTGAGACGATTATTTCCGACCGAGACAAGCTGTTCACCGCTAAGTTTTAGAAATCGCTCATGGCGTAACTCGGCGTGAAATATAAGTTATCCACGGCCTACCACTTTTAAACGGACGGGTAAACCGAACGAATAAACCAAACCCTGGAGCAGTATTTACGCTGCTACGTTAACTATAAATAAAATAACTGGGTATAGTTATTACTTATAGTATAGTTCGCTTATAATAGCGTAAACAACGAAGCTACCCGTATGTCACTATTTCGAATAAATTACGGGTATAACTTAAAAGTTATTAAAACACCCCTAAAAGGAAAGCTAGCACCTATCGCGACTATATAAATCGAAAAACTGAAAGAACTGTAAACAGCACTACAGTAAAACCTCACCTTTCTCTAATAACGAATAAAGCAGTACGCCGACCGAACCAGGTTAAAAGGACTAACCTTGGAAGAGGGAGGAAAAGTTTACCTTTTACGACGAAACATTAAAACTAAACGATTAAGCGAAAAACTAGACTTTAAAAAGATCGGACTATTTAAAATCGCAGAAATTATTTCAGAAACTAATTACCGACTATCGCTACTTAAGATAATACGGATACACCCCATATTTTATATCTTATTATTTAAACCAGCCCCTAAAAATGTAAAAACCGAGACACAGCTAGAGGTCGAGACGGATTAGTACGAGTATGAAGTCGAGACGATCCTCGATAAAAAACGGGTCGGGAAGGGATGAAAGTACCTCGTTAAGTAAAAGGATTACCTAACAAAAAATAACACCTGGGAACCTAGGAAACACTTAAGGAACGCCGCTGAGGAGCTTTAGAAGTTCAAGGGACGACCCTAAACTCCGCCAGCAACGACGGCTTTAGTAGCACGTTAGGATACACAGCGTTCTAGTCGAACGAGAAATCGGAAAGCAATATCGGAACCTCCTCAGGAGCTAGTTCGGATATAGCCTTACGACGAGCCTTTTTATTAGCCTTTTCGCGCTTAACGCGTTCGAACTCTTCGATATTATTAATACTACGACGAACCGCCCGCATTATCTTTTCGAACTAGAGTTTTTTTTGTTTTCGAAGGCGAAAAACCTTTTCCTCCGCAGCTTAGAGCTTATCCTTTAACTTTTAATATTACTCGGCGATTTTTCGTAACTTAGTAGGAGTAACACTTTGGACGTCGTAACGAGACCGACCTTAACGAACGTACTTAATATAACGAAACGAATCCTGCACCGAAACCTCGCAAGAAAAAAAGCCACGGCCTTCGTAATAAAAACACGACGGCATAGTAACGGAATATTGCAGGATAATAAATAATAAAGCGTCGCGTTGTTTAGTTTTCTTAGAACGAGATTTGCGTTTCTTAACGCGACTAGACGATATAATGAGTATATATTACAATAAAAAGCAGGAAAGAAGAAACTTACGAAAAATCCCAACACGACGGCAAACCCGTGGGTACTTATAGCGACTAAAACTGTTTTGAGGACAAAGTAAACAGGAGGGAGGGAATAGTGTTACGACCTGGCCTAACTATGCGGCCTAGAACCTACCCTACGGCACGGCCCTACGATACCCCGAAACCCTACACAAAGACCCAGCAACATTCCAAGCCACACCAGTCAGCGAAGCCCCACCAGTCAGCAAAGCCCCACTAGTTATCGCGACCCCACTAGTTAACAAAGACCTACGACGATCAAGCTACGACGATAACTAACACTAACGACGACAGGCAGCACCCGACGCAGCCACCCCAAGACAGCACGAGTCAAACAATACGAGTTGGACAGCACGAACTGGACAGCCAGGGAAGAACAGCAGGATAATACTAGTTACGTAAAAATAAGATAGGGATATGTTAGATCGCGGATATTTAGTACGAGCCAGGATAAGATATATTGGATCGCGGATATCCAACAAAACCCAAAAGAATTAGTAAAGGAGAAATTGGATATATAACGATAGACGCTCCCTATTTATTTCAAATAAACACTCTCTACTTCAGTAATTAATCTAAGCATTAATCTAACCTATTAATAAGGTAAACAGCCTTAACAACTCTATTGTGAATCCCCTCAAGTCTACGCACCTCAGTCACCTTTTATTCCTACGGCTATTGCACATTGTATCGATAGGAGTGGACTTCTATCGCACGTTTAGATACTCTCTCGTATTGCTAAACATAAACCCTAGTACGTCTTACTAGGTTTCCTTTGGAACCCAGATAGCGTTCGTTACATCTTGGTTTCTCTTAGGGTATGCTGTTATAGAATAGTAACTATATCGCTGTTACTTTCGATAATACTTAACTACGTGGCCGTAGCCGTAGCAGCGATAGCACTGTTAAATGCGGAGGCTGGCGTTATACGGTTCGTAGTCGAAGATTTCGGAATCCTATATTAAGCCGTTATTGTATAAATCTTTCGCAGCTTAGACGGAGCTCGTATATAGAATAAAGGAAGCGTAGCGTGCTTCGGGATTTTTCGGTAGGCTACGTTTATATTTCGAGATTTCTTTCGGGTTATATTTATTTACGAGTAAACTACGTAGTAACGCGGCTTTATCGTGGGTATCCCGTAGCTTTTTCGCTGAGACCTTTTTTATAATAATTGCGAGTTTTTTGTAAATAAGTTACGCGTTGGTCCCGAAGGCGTTTAAAACTTATCTATTATTTTTTATATGTTTTTTCGCCTCGTTTTTAAAAGTAAAAACGATATCGCCGCTAAGTAATTTCCTTACTGCGATAGCCTCGCTATACTCGATTACCGTATTAACGCTCTGCACGATATTTACTAGCCTCTTTTTTTAAATATCGTTAAATTAATTTACGTTTTTAATTACTACTTTGCGGTTTCGGCGGGCTAGGACGATAATTTTCGGTTATTAAGTAATAAGATCGCTGCTACGCGGCGTAAATATAACTTAAACTTAAAATTTAGTCTATATAGCTTTAGGATTTTACGTAGTTTAAGCGATAGCTTTTCCGACTATTTTTCGTAATTCCCTACGGGTTATTAGTACGTTATCGTTGTCGTTAAAGTACGGTCGTAGTTCGGTCGCTTCGGTACGAAATTCTCTAATTACTTAAAAATTTCTTTACGCCTACTATTAAAGGCTACTAAATTAACGATCAGTTTCTCTAAATGCTTTAATCCTTCTTCGATACCTCTTTTCGAGCCATTTTCGCTGCTAGAACGCGTTTAAAGCGTTTAAGGTCCTTAATTATACGCCGTAACGTTACTTCGCGGGTAGTACTAGCTCTGCGCGAGTCCGGCGCGACCGGTATTAATAACCATCGAATCATCCATCGGATCATCTATACCGTAACGCCTTGGCTGCGTCCCCTCGATAAAGGTTCGGCTAGGTTAATTCGACCTCGTAGATTTAAATAATAAAGTTTGTTTTCGATTATTCGATGGTTCGACCGAGTTATCGATCTTTTCCCTTTCCTGCCTGTTCACAAGAAAGATCGCCGCAATTGCTATCATCGTTCGATGCTTTGTCCAACAACCCCACATAGAGAGTCGTTGGAATGAGTCATCTACATAGCAGGGGTTTCACGATATTCCACGAGCACGGTGACTCAAATTCGGCATGCAAATGGTAGCGACCTCCCATCAACTATCATTTGACGATAATACGTAGACATGCGAGGTCAATCATAGTACTTCGCCGACTTGCCACCCAAGATGTGCTGCTCCGACACGTCGCTCCGCGGCTCCTTGCCCCTCAACACACCGCTGGCCACCCGCGCCTTCACCCACTCCCCCGCCGTGATGCCCACCGCGCTCCTGTCCGTCGACTTGTCGCACCCCAGCCGCTCCAGCACCCTGCTCTCCACGGGCTTGAGCTCGAGGCTGTCCTCGGGCCGCACAAAGTAAAGCACGCCCAGCCGGTCGATGTCGACCTGGTCCGGCGGCGGCGCGACGACGCGGTGGATGCTGGACTTGAGGAACCCGTTGGTCAGGAACCCGAGCGAGTCCGCGATGTTGACCGTGATGCTCCTCGGGTACGGCTTGACCCACTTCCAGCTGTGACTCTGTCCCTCACCACCGGCTTCGGTCGAGGGCGTGCGCACCTGCAGTGCGGCGACGGGCTGCCGGAACAGCAGCGTGAGGCTGCCGAAGTCGGTGTGGCCTTTGACCCAGACGTTTTCAAGGGCTTGGTTCTGCTCGGGCGTGCGCCGGTGGTACTTCATGTAACGCAGATGGCAGTCGCTGCGCTCGGCGTAGCGGTGGCTCTGGAGGAAGTACTCCTCGTCGGGCAGCTCCAAGATCCGGGCGAAGAGGACCAGAAGCTTACTTACGATCTCGTCGTGGATGTGGCGCGCGAAGGTCTCGACATCGCCGCGGTGCTCATTGATGACCTCCGGGTGTGTCCGTTCCAGCTCGGGAATGAACTTGGGGATGTTGTAGATCTCGGTGTTGTCGAAGATTCCAGGGCGGATTTCCTGACATAGAGGGTTAGTAGCTCATTCGTCATAATCTCAAGGGACTGGCAGGATGAACTTGCCCGAAGGCCCATAGGTTTGTATCCGTTGTAGCCCCCATGTTCGAGATCGGCTCGGTACTTGAGCTTTTCTTCTGTCGAGAGCTTGAAGACTTCCTTGCCGATGGCGAACTGCTGGTCAACCTGCTCCTGTGAGAGGCCAAAGTTGATTATGTAGAAGAACCCTGTATGTTTCTGTTAAACGAGCACATTGATGCGAAGATGGATTCGAGATATCTGACCGATCTTTTGGATTGCCTCGAAGAGCTGCTTCGACAACTCTTCCTTTCCTCCTAGCTGATCAAACTTGGACAGGTCCAATGTTGCCAAACCTACCCAGTCGACTATGGTACCAACTCATGTGAGTAGAAAGCACGGTCTGCAGAGATCTCGCTAGACTTGCGTTCGTACTGCGTCTCGGGGACCTGATGGTAGGCCGGGATCTCGGATGTAGCCTGAGGTGAAGGACTGAGCACGGCGGCAGCCATTGTGGAGGAAGAATGCCTAGACCAGTAACAAAACTTTTAGTAACGATCTTCTGTTTTTTGTTGGGTGTTTCGTTCTTGTTGCGCTGGACTCCTTAGATCAAAAGGAGGCACAGTTGAGATCTCGGATGCAAAGCTTGATCACGAAATCAATCATGTCCGGTCCGTCGCTTAAGCATCTGGAATTCAGTGATGTTCTGTCGATTATCGGCATTGGCGTTCCGACTCCCCTCTCTTCGCCACAACGATACTGCCGAGAGGGTTGCGTTCGGCCTTTCTCCAACATCTGTCGTGATCGCCGGGTTGCATGACGAATACTCCAACCTGCGGCTCTCGTTGGCCTTCCCCGACATTCTGATTCGGGGTATCTAGCACCATACATCTAGACCAAATTGCACCATCTCGCATGCCTAATAGAATAGGAGTATCATCGGGGTTGAACCCCCTCAGGGGCCGCTGCTTGCAGGGAGTATTGGGAAATGTCGGTGCCACCGGACTGAGAATAAAGATGCATTGGAAATTTCCAAGTCGTACAGCAGCTCTCTGATGTAACATATCAAATGATTTTCTAGGAGAAATTAAAGACATTGAAAAATACCAATGTCGGACCCCAAAGATCTGGCAATGGCTACTAAGGCTGGACCAGCCGGGATCAAAGCTCCCAGCGAAGAACTGGTGGATTCCAACTCGAGCTCAGGGGTCCCATCCGTGGAGATCTCCACGAGCGACGATGAGCGGTCCCGAGCCAGGCAACTGCTCACGCCCGATGAAGGGACGAAGTTGCTGAGGCGCATCGACTGGCATCTGATGCCGCTTTGCTCCATCATCTTCATGTCCAAGAACTTGGACTCGGACAATGTGAGTAGAGCCGCCGATATGGGCCCTTTGAAGTTTTCTATCACATACTGACGTGAATTCTGAAGGTATCGAATGCCCGCATCATGGACCGCGGTACTGAACGTAACATCATGGCCCAGTTGGGCATGAGTTCTAATGCATACGCACTCGTCACGGTGTTCTATTACGTTTGACATCCTTCTCCTCTACCCAAGCATTGAGCAATATTCTCATCTAAGTACCCAACAGATCCCGTACATCATTAGAGAAGCACCGTCAAACCTGCTGATCGAACGCCTCTCCCCCTCGAAATGGCAATCTCGCATCGTGGTCTCTTGGGGCATCGTGCTGGGACTCCACTGCCTTGCCAGGAACTCGGCCGGCCTCTACACTGCCCGGTTCTTCCTGGGACTGTTCGAGGCTGGCCAGTTCCCGGGCGTCATCCTGCAGATGTGCTACTGGTATTGACCAGACGAGATGTCGCTGCGGCTTCTCTACTTTTGCATTTGCGGTAACCTGTCCGGCATCTTCAGCGGCATCCTCGCGTTCGCGTTCGATCACTTATCTGGATACGGCGGGCTTAGTGGCTGGCAATGGTCAGCAGCCATATCTCCTTATTCCGTTGACCAAATGCATCTACTAAAACATTATTGGCAGGCTCTTCCTAGTTGAATCACTAGCCACAGTCGTCATGGGCGTTATCGTCTGGTTCACTCTGCCCGACTGTAAGCAGGCCGATCCCCTAGTACTCTCAGGATCTCCTCAAGACTAACGTTTCCCGAAAGTTCCCGACACCGCCTCCTGGTTATCAGAAAAGGAGAAAGCCTTCATCCAAGCCCGCCTCCCACCCAACGCACCCCGAGCATCCGAACAAACTTTCAAGTTCAGCGAGATCGTCACCTCCCTCAAAGACGTCCGGCTCTGGCTGTTACGGCATCTTGGTGGCCTACCCGAGCAACGCCGCCGTTTACGCCGCCACCTTGCTCGGCAACGCCGCCACCGCGGCGTGGTACCCCACCATGCGGCCGTGGCGCGTGCAGACGACGCAGCGGGCGACGGGGTCCGCCTTCGCCATCGGCTTCGTCAACAGCTACGGCCAGATCGGCGGCGCGGTGGGGCCGCAGCTGTTTCGGGAGGACTACGCGCCCCGGTACCGGGTCTCGTTCGGGGTCGCCATGGGGCTGGTCGGGGCGTGCGTGGGCGTCACGCTGGGGACGTGGTACCTGACGCGCCGGACCGAGCGGGAGACGCGGCGGGTGAAGCGGGGAGAAGCTCGCGGCGGCGAGGCGCGACGAGGGGTTTGTGGGGGAGGTGAGTGATAAGTTGTAGGAGTCTCAGCGGCGAGAAGGTCTTTGGAGGCAGGAGGTTGGGTAGAAAAGATATCCGAGGACAGACAGGTCAGTGTCGGGTCTATGTCCTGAGTTTACAGCATGTCTGCTTGAGTAATTGTCTCACGGCGTCCATGCAATCTTCGCACACCTGCCAATCCGTGTCCAATACATGAACAGAGAGAGCTGCATTGCATGAGAAACCTGTCGATATCAATGCGACAGCAGATGATGTTGGCCAAAATGAAGAAAAGAGCAAAAGTAAATTCCGATGCGGGGAATCGAACCCCGGGCTAGACGGTGAGAGCGTCTAATGTTAACCACTACACCACATCGGATTGTTTTGAATGCGTGTTTCTGGATGTTGAGTTGACTGGTTATTCCGTGCTATGACTCAATGCCAATGTTACGGGCATGTTCCTGGGAGTTTGTTGGCTTATCGACCGATCGTAAAAGGGGGTCGGCCACTGGCGTCGGCAACCTTCTTAACCGTTGCCCACGGCCCCCATCAGGAACCGGATAGACGACGCGGTTCGGCAAGGGCGCGTGCCATCTCTGCTGCCTTGTCTCGAGTGCGCATCGCGGCCATGCTCTGACCCCAGAGACGGCCGGGCGGGGTCCGTCGAAGTCAACACTCTCGGCCGTCTGAGAAGATGCGCTGTGGCCGGGCGGATGGCCTCGCGGATAGCACCCGTCGATGACTGCGTCTCCGGGCTCTCCGACTTGCTCGTGGAGGATGCGCCCCGGCATCGTCGCCACGGGCGGAGACGTACCGGGTCGAGGGAATGGTGGCGTCGATGTGATCTGCCCTTGTAGGGGCAAGCTCAATTCCTGTGAGACAGAGACTCGACAGTCATAAGGACTTATCACAAACACCCTGTACGATCAGGATTGACAGTAACTTCTGAGGCCTGGGATGCCGAGATGGATAACGACGGGCTGGCGCATCTAATCACGTGGCATTTGGCAATTGCCATCTTACGGAACTCCGGCCAGGACGCGGGGTTTATCTTGACATAACCAAGGGTGCCCCGGCGACAGAGTCTCAGGCGGGGTTAGTCCGATGACGATGACTTCGGGGCGAGTCCACCGAGAGCACGGCGTACCACCCAGAGCCGCCGCAACAGTTCCAGGAGGGTGCGAGAATGAAGTCGCAGCCACCGCGACGTTCGTGAATTCTAATGGGACTTGGTCTTGGTGGCGGCGCGAGGCGAGCTCCAGTGCGTCGCTAAGGGGAACAGACGGCGTTTGGAAGAATACCAAGGAGATCATGCGAGATCGCGGAGGACCATGGCGTCGACGTCGGGTAGTACGACATCATGGTCGACGACACCAGGAACCCGGGTGTAGGCTCTAGCTCGATTCCAAGATATGCAGGGGTCCTCAAAATGAACATGTAGGGATAGCTATCATTTGAATGATGACCAGTGCCGGGATATACATAAGATTGGGAGGCTTGACGCCTGGCTTCGCTGGGCGATGGCATGATGCCGCATCGCTTGGCACCCCGCAGGGCTGACTCGACCAACTTCCCGGATACCACTCAAAGTGGATTTGCGCATTTGCTTATACCTATCTGAGGTCATATATTCCGCCCAACAGGATGTTCAGCCGCACCTGGATGTCAGCATATTATCCATGCCACTTACGACAATTCCCTGCGCGGCCCCCTGACATGAGTGAGCCAGAGCCGGGTTCAGGGAGGTACTGTGCCCTGTCTGTCTGTCTGTCTGTCTGTCTGTCTGTCTGTCTGCTTGTCTGTTGTGCCATCGGAACGGACATGTCGTATATGTGTATAGCCGCGACATGCGGCTGCGCCGACCCCAAACGAAGGGCGGCACAGGGGTAGAGGGGAATAACTGCAGTGCCTTCAATTGGGCTGGCAGACCTCCGAAACAAGACATCGGGAAACCCACAACGTCGGGTCCACTAATGAGAGCAGTTAAGCTTATCTGCCAAGAACAAGAAAGAACAAGAACAAGTCTCTCCCCGAGTATGACTTTTCTTCTTAGACGTCTTCTTTTTTCCCCCTCCCCGTGGCGCGATCGACTCCCATGTTTCTGTCACAAACCGGGGGCGTCTGTTGTTGCATTTTGGGGGAAATGACTTCAATGTCGTTTACCCGAGATGGGCGCAAAGCTTCGCGTTAGGAGGGTGTCGCTTAGCCGGGACCAGCCGGGGTGGCCAGTGAGGAGAGGGACAATTCGGGGTTGAACAGCTCAGCTGGCTTCAATGTTGTCAGCAACTGCCCAATTGAAAAGGAGGTGCCGATTGTATCTGTAGATCTTTTACCCCGCCAAGAAGATGACAGCACGCCCAGACGTCGGCATTATTCTGGATGCACCCTGAGAATCGGAGGGAAGAGAGACGTGACACTTCCTTCGTACCGAAACGTGTTGAACCCCCAGCGAATTGGTATTTTGGAACGTACGTGTCAGCAAACATCCCAGTTGTCCCGCCCTGCTGGGTTAGCGCCAACGTCCCTGACTCACCATGAAGCTTGATTTGACCCGGCTTGGACAACCTATCAAGCCGGCTTATAGTGACCATGGCCCTCCCCGTTTCGAAAGCTACACGCCACTGAGAGACAGCAACGGTGCAGATGGAGAAGCACAGCTGCAATACGAAAGTCGCGCAATGTATTGCAAGTGAGACGCAACGAAGCCTTCATCCCGATCGGGCTAGATGTGTGTCACTGCCATTGCCCGGCAATATATGTAAACCACATTGCAAGTCTTGCCGGCTTCAAGCTTAATCGACGTTTCATCCGGCCTACCCCCCGAATTGGTAAACAGGGGGGGTTCATGTATGTAGGTAGGTCGTCAAGGCAAGGGGACCGACTCCCTTTGGCTCCCCGAGTTGCAAAGGTGCAGATTTCGTTTGTCCAACGAGGGGCCCTTATCGATGCCACCGGCCACGTTAGGGTAACACAGCACACACAGCCAACAGGAAAAAGGACCCATGAAGCGAAAGTAAGAGTACATATGTGACCCAACATGATCGGCCATTGCGTGGATGTTTTCGTCGCGTTCGCACCCCCCCCAGCAGCTCGGGCAGGTGGGCAATAACAGGTCAGGCTGACAGGTAAGGAGACGGGATGATGCGTACGGGCGGATCATGTACCCTCATACAGCCACCCAAAAGGGCAAAAAGAAGTTACTAAGATAAGCTGTCAGATAAACATCGGTTGGCTGGCCTGTGGATATAACACTGTTGCATCATCCCGTTCGAGATCGGGGCGAGGCCACCTCCCAAGCTTTTTCGCTTATTGCTTGGGTCCTTCCGTTGGAGAAGCAGCCATAGAAAAAGCTCAAACCACCGACATGATGTGGTTCAAAAGCAATCGCGACAATCGCATGATCTTGCTCGTCATCGGGTTTGTCGCCTTCTTTTTTACCATTGCCCACCTGCGTAGCCTGCGGACAAGGTCCGGCGAGTACGGCACCTCCGAATCCCGATGGAGATATAGCAAGGGATCATCGGCGCAATCCTCCTGGGTTTTCGACGCCAACCGTGATGCGTTCAACTACGGTCTCAGCGACGAACAATGTGATGTAAGATCCTTCCATCCCTCATTTCGAACCTCTCCGCGGGAGTTGAGGGTGTTCCTTTCTTCGAGCTGACTGACACGAGCTGACGTTTCCCCACAAACAAAAAGGCCGCATTCCCCGGCCTCTTCGCCGAGATCTACCGCGCGCGCGACCACCTGCTCAAGCACAACAAGACCATCGGCCGCAAAGACGTGCACCTCTACCACGACGAGGAGCGGGCGAGGCGGCCGCACTACGAGCTGCACGTGCTGCTGCACGACGGCGAGCTGTACGTCCTGCACCAGAACGACGGCGTCTGGCCGCACCACTACCGCGCCGTCGCGGGGCTCGCCAACTTCTACCGCGCCATGGTCGCCCTGCCGGACCTCCGGCGCCTGCCCAACGTCGAGTTCGTCCTCAACGCGGACGACTACTACGCCCGGCCCGACGAGCCGGGCTTCGCGGACGGGCGGCCGCGCTTCAGCTGGAACCGGCACAAGGACGACCCGTGGACGTGGGTCATGCCCGACTTTGGCGGCTGGATGTTCTCGGACGACGGGGTGCAGTCGTACGCGCAGTTCCGGGCGGACGTCGGGCTGGTGGAGCGCGAGTACCTGGCCAAGGGCAAGCGCGGCGGCTGGGACGACAAGACGCCCAAGTTGGCGTGGCGCGGCAGCATGGGGCTGGGCGAGTCGTTGCGGCATGCGCTCGTTGATGCTGCCAAGGACAAGCCTTGGAGCGACGTGTCGGCCATGGAGATCATCGCCGACAAGGATATCCGGAACAACGTGCTGGACATGGCGGATTTCTGTCGTTACAAAGTAAGTTCTCTCCCACTTACATGTGTCAAGCATCTGCTACAATGCAAAACGATACTGGGATTTGCTGGCATCGGAAGGCGGGGGGGGAGCCTCGCTGACAGAACACACGCACCCGCAGTACCTAGCCCACACTGAAGGCCTGTCCTGGAGCGGGCGCCTGCGCTACCTGATGAACTGCGAAAGCGTCCCCCTGATCCACGAGCGCGAATGGGTCGCGCACTTCTACCCCCTGCTGCAGTCGTCGGGCCCGCACCAGAACCACGTCGCGGTCAAACGGGACTGGTCCGACTTGGGAGACCGGATGCGCGAGCTCGAAAAGTCCCCCGCGCGCGCGCGCCGCATCGCGCGCGAGGTCGGCGCCCAGTTCCGCGACCGCTACCTCACGCCCGCGGCCGAGGCGTGCTACCTGCGGCGCATGCTCGCCGTGTACGCGACGGTGCAGGGGTTCGAGCCGCGGTCGCACTACGTCGTCGACCCGGCGGCCGCGGCGGCGGACGAGGATAGCGGGGAGAAGAAGAGGAAGAGGCGGGGGGTGTCGTTTGCGTATTATCTGACGCCGGCGCCGTATTCCAAGTTCGGGTTCCTCGCGGGCGATAAGGAGAGATACGAGGCCGAGGGGTGATGCGAGAGCGTGGAAAAAATGGCAGATGCCGTGTGTACAGCCAGCACTGGTTATTTACTCGTTAGAAAGACGGCGCACATCCTTGCGTGTTTTAAGGTTCGGGGTCTGGCTAGGCGTTCGGTGTGTTGAAACGGATACAACAAATACATTAATCCCATGTTGCGACCGCAGTTGTCGGGTCTCTCCGGATTCAGTTTCAAGTAGGCTGAGACTACAGGCGAGTATCTTCAGATCTACCGTCTCCTTTTTCTACCCTTTTTAGGTAGCAATGCAGCTGTTTACAGATGTGTTTCTGAACGGATTCAGGAGACGGAGAAAAACAGGGGTAGTCCCACTCCCCCCCCGCTTGCGAATCACAAGCATCCAACAGAGTGAATGAGACATGAATAGTCGTGCCCATCGCTAATCTACGAGCCTATTGATTACATCGGCGTTTGCCCCGACCTACAACGTGACGAAACTGACACCATTTGTTTACCACTAGACGACGCCGCCGCAGCTGAGCTGAACTGCACCGAGCCCGAGCATGAAGAGAGAGCTGCTGTCAAAGGCTTGGGAGAGGCCAGGCAGCGGGGTTTTGGTGGTGTGAAATGATCCTGGTCCTTGGCGCATATCCCGCCTCTCTGGGTTGTTGGGGAAAGTCGGATACTCGGCTGCTGCTGCTGCTGACGGGGATGAAGTCACCTTCCTTAAGTATGTAGGTAGCCAACCTTTGCACTGTCGAGCGCTCGTCCGGAGTCAGGAAGCCTACTTCACCTACCGGGAACAACGATCAGGAAATACATATGGGATCGCGAGCCCGTCCGGTGCCGCGAACCCGTAGTGGGTAGGGGGGGCATTGGACGTTGGACAGCGGAAGGACCTATCACGATTCACGGCGGTCTAGAAGGGGTCTGAACCGAGGTGGTGGCGTCGTGATGATGACAGTTCAGTAGGGACCTGCCAAGCCAGGCTACTTCGGGCCAAGTACGGCTCATTGATTCCATATCGTGCTGGATCATTGACGAACGAGATGGGTGTGTGAGAAGTGCTCCATGGTACCCCATTATCGGCAATGCATTGCACTGGGAACCTGAGGTCATGTTTGTCTATCCTGACTCCGCTCTCTCCCTGTTTCCCTCTCTCCCCTCTCTCTCCCCAGTCTCCAGCCTTCTGGGGCTTTGGGGCTTTGAGGCTTTGAGGGGGAATGGGGGCCCAGAAATGTTTGGCCAGCACCAGGATGCTGCCCAGAAATGCCGTCTCCCCCTCGCCGATTTCCCCATGCCCAGAGCTTGGCCCCAATGGCCACTAAGCCGTTACGGTGCTTAGCCGCTGCCCTGCTCGAATCAGTGAACTGCTCTCTCCGCTGAACATGCTAAAGTTCGAGCGCCTGCCCGCCTAAAACAATTCCAGCAAGCACGCACATGCAGGCCAGTGGGCAGTGGGCAGCGGGCAGTGGGCAGCGAGTAAGGTTCAAGAGCAGGAAACGTGAAACAGGTCCTGCCTTTTTCTTCTCCCATCCCCCGACCTTGTCGCTTGCTTGCCTGCCTGCCTCTGTCTGCCATTGCGATTGACATGACATGATTGATTTAAAAATGACCTGTTTGGACCTGCTTGATGCTTGAATCGCTTTGCTTGCTTCTTCCCATTACTGCCTGCACTGCCTGCCTCGTCCGTCCCGTCTGTCGGCTCGGTCTCGCCGTGTGTTTTGTTTATCTGTCTGCCTATCTGTCAGTCTGTCTCTGTCTCGGAGGTCAAGCTTGTCAGACCATCTTGTCAGTTTCGTAGTCAGTCAGTCAATCAGTCAGCCGCCAAATTATTTTTGGAGACTGCCCGATTGGACTGTGGGACGGGGATTGGGAACTGGAGTTGGCCGGACTGGATCTTGCCCGCTTTGCAACTGGATCGATCCTCCTGTCGTAATTTGTGATCAAGGGCCTTTTCGGATCTCTCTCTCTCTCTCGCCCGACTGTCGCCTTGCTTTGCTTTCCAGTTGACGCAACATAACAAACGATGAATAATCGAGGTGACTAACTCTTCAATCTCGGTGCATCGCCTAAGAAATCCCCATTGCTCTGTCCGATCGGCCGCGATTGGATCCGACCAGGCACGGCGATTACCTCCAGCCTGTGCAGCACTTACTGCCAGGGGCTTAAAGCATCAGTGGCCCAGTAAACTGGCAAGTTCGGACGGAGCTGGAGCACCACTTTCCCAGTTCCAGTAGCAGCACTTGCAGCACTTCGACGCCAACCAGCGCCAACCAGCGCAATTCCTCGTCCCCCCCCAGTCGCGTCCACGTGCACCTTCCTCTAACTAAACTGGAATCAGCATCGCCCAATTCCAATCCGCCCCTGCTCCTGCTCTCTGCTTATTGTTGTTCCAATTCAATGTCTCTCTGAACCCGGGCCTTTGCGAAGACTTGGAACTTCCCATATTCCCGTCCAGTCCAGTCCATTCCCATTCCCGTCCATTCAACAACTGCTTTCTCGCTTCTCCTTCGACGTCCGGCATCTCTTTGACATCCCATGCACCATATCGCCACTTTAAGTCACAGTACCGCGTTTTTCCCCATTTGTACATATCATTAATTCAGCCGACCGACGCCATCGCTACCCGGCTTCTTTTCTCCTTTTTCATTTCTCCTTTCTCGGCGTGCCGTCGTCGCATCGCCCGACGTTCATTGACTTCGCGACATTTCGTATCGACTCCAGCATCGTAATCCCACCAGCCGGAAGACCGTTGTCGCATCTTCCCCATTGAGCCCTCCAACCCGAGCAAACCCCGACGCAGCATCCAAGGCATTCGTGCCAAACCAACCGCAGTCATGGCCGAGTCTACCTCTTCCCCATCGCGGTCGAAAGACAAGCAGCCCGAAGAACCACAAACCGCCGCCCCGTCTGGCACACTGCCCCCCCTAAGTTGGAGGGAGCCGTAGAAATGGAGGACTTGACGCTCAAGCCCGCCTACCAGGAGGACTATCCCGTGGCGCCGCTCCCGGAGCCTTTGGCCAGCAATCCAGTACAACCGGCCGCCGGTGATGCCCAAGAGACACCGTCCGCGGCGCAGTCATCATCCCACAATACCGCAACGCCCGTCACGCCCGCAGAAGGAGAAGAGACCACATCAACCACGACGCAGTCAAAAGGCAAGGCGCCCGCCCGCGAGGATCCCTTGACCCTTGGCCACACGCCGTCCGAGGAGCCGGCCGCCAAGGGCGACATGGTGGTGGAGATCCTGCTGATATCGACGGCGGCGAGCTCGCGGCACCCCTTCAAGATCACGGAGAGGTACTTGACCAAGCGGAACGTCAACGTGCCGGGTGTGACCGTGGACGGGAAGATGGACATACTCAGTATTACCGTCTACTCGCTCAAAGAGCTAATCCTGAGGGAATGGCGGAGAGAGTGGGAAACGGCCCCTAGAGAGCCAGCTAGCATTAGACTCATCAGGCTGGGCAAAATGCTGGACGATAAGGCAACTCTGCAAAGTGAGTATTACCCGTTCCCCCTTCCTTTTCTCCTCCTCTGTCCTCCCAGCCATTCAGCACTTGCTCTGCGAAGATTGCTTGCCAAATCTCCCGAGAGACTGTACTAATGCCCCGTTTTCGCCACAGGTTACGGATTCAGCTTAGAAGCACCCAATGTGGTCCATATGACGGTAAAACCGCAAGAGACAGAGGAGGAAGGGGGGCGGCCAAGGGCGCCAAGGAAGCCGGGCCCGATAACAATGAGGCAAGCTGCTGCTGTATTGTGCTATGATCGAATGCACCATCTCGTCGCAAGGGATGCTACGAGAATATACCCATCACGACTCATCGGGGGGCCCTTCGGAGAATGGACCTATACTGCCATTCACTCTGTTCCGACCTGGTCCGCTTGTCCAGACCAAGAGTTTGGCATCTTGGCCGACTTACCTCTACCGAGCGTTTCTATTCGGTCGTCGAACCATCTTCTTTTTCACTCTGGCCAAAGATGCATTCTTAAACGGGCCTCTCCTCACCCCCGAATACCCACATACATTTCTTCATCATCGACATTGGACATTGCATTTCAGGGAGGCCACTGTGGTGCAGCGGGGATACAGGAGCTGTGTGGTCTTGTAATGAGGCACATAAAGCGATGGCCGATACCACCCCACCCCCATTTCACTTTCCATTTGGCTTTTCATACACAACAACAAGGCGATCAGGTGTTGGGACGGGATGTTGTTTGTAGAAAAAGATGGAACCCATGGGACGGGTCACCATTGGGAAACAGCGTACTGCTCGTGTTTGTCATTCAGACTCTCGCAGTCTTTGCGGCTCTCGCTCCCTCTCTCTCTTAACCATTAGCATAGAGAGTAAACTTGGAGCGGGCATGTATGGATATGGAAGGGATCTGTGTATAGCGTTGGGACTTGGCATGAATAGAAGGGTATCATTCTGCCACACTGTTTCTCCCTCTGACCAATCAAAGACTGCATTTTTGTCTGACCTTGATGTTGTGCCATTTATAATGTTTGTTGGCTTGAGTTTGTCTGCATGCCGTAGCTGCGTCGATTCACTTGCGAGACCACTATCGTACACTGGAAATGTTGCTGTTGCGGAAGACGGGCCCAAGGAATAATTGTAAAGCTCTTGGGGCTAGACACATGGGGAAGAACTGATGGGAATCTCAGCTGCTGATTCTGAGATGTCTAGACTAGCCTGGTACTCAGGTGGATAGGAGGGTTCTTGTGACGGCTATCAATCACCCTTCGTCCCCAATCTGAAATCATGTCCGTAGCCCGGGGAGCTTCTTTGGTTCTCACCGTGCTGTTTGGTTCTTCATCATTCATGCCACTCCTGCTTCTTATTGTCCCATCTATTCCTCCTTATCTCTCTAGATCTTCAGCTTGCGCTCCATCTCGTCGTGGATGCCAATGACGCCACCAGCCGTCTGCTCCTCGCCGGTGAAGACGTCCTCCCAGTCAATGTGCGACTCACGACCGCGCAGGATATCCTCGTGCACGCTGCTACCCCCGACGCTGCCGCCGAGGGCGAGGGGGCGCCACTCGCCGTCGCGGACCGTCTTGAGCTCCATGCCGCGGCGGATGGGCTCGGCGACGCCGAAGGTCTTGCGTAGGGACTCCATGCGGACGGCCTCCTGGGTGGCCTCCCAGGCCTTGAGGCGGGACTCGAGGGGGTGGCGCGAGGTGCACGGGTCGGAGTCGGAAGTGACGGTGGAGAGGGGCGTGGCGCCGACGCCGTTGCGGAGGGTGTCGTAGAGGCCGGGGGCGGAGGGGGCGCCGGGGGTGCGGAGGTGGTGGGTGTAGGTGGTGGCGTGGTCGCCGGCGGGGACGATGCGCATGGACTGGCGGGCGGGGTTAGCAGGTTATCAAGTTTGGGGAGGAGAGAGGGAGGTGCGAAGGGGAGGTGTCGAGATTTGGTTGTGGTGGTTTGGTGGTGGTGATAATGGGATGGGGGGATGCTTACCATGATGGCGGTTTGGATGTGTGACGAGGGATGGTATCCGCGAATGTTTTTTTTTTTTTGGCCCTTGTGGAAATCGATTGATTGCCGACGCACACTTGTCAAAACACCCAGTTGATCAAGGGTTCTCGTAGGCCGTGGTGGGAACAGATGCCGAGGGCGAGGGAGTGGAAAGTCGGCGGTGGTGGATGATGAATGGGTTGGTGGTTTGGTTGGAGGCAGCTAAGGTTACGCTGTGCTGTGCCTGAGCTTCGACGGTGGTTGCGTTGCGTGGGCCAGGCTGCAATGGTGTTTGCGTACATAGCTGACCTCTGGACCTCAGTTCGGTACCGCCTACACCAACCCGCTGGGAGGAGCCTGTGAGCGCCTGTGAAAGGTACCTGAGCGTTGGGCGTAGCCTTGCCTGGCCCTTGCGCGCTGAGGCTTCGTTAAATTCATGCAGACTCATTAGATGCATACTTGAGTTCAGGGTCCGCTATTTCCGACCCGCCGACGTCAGGAGCCCCATTACTCACAAGTCGTAGCATCAGCTCGCTCACTTGCCCATGTTCCGATATAGCTTTAGCCAACTTGCTTACATACAAGCAATTATGGGAAAATAAATCGGGGAAAAAGGGCCAGCTCGAGGACACACATCTTGAGATGACCCAATTGACAGGATGCGACCCCCCAGATCCCTCCCGCCCATCGTGAACATCACCAATGGCACCTTCTACCGCACCTTTCCCGGCTCCTCGAGCCTGCATCCCAACCCGCCGCTCTTCACCAACTTGAACTTCTCCATCCCCGCCGCTGTCGATCCCCCGACGAATTGGTACGTGGTCGGTCCCTCGCTCAGTGGGAAGACGACGTTCCTCAATCTTCTGAGGGGTCGGCTTTTCTGTGATCCTACTAGGGCGCGGAGCTTCACCTACCACCCAAATGGCGAGGATGCCAACAAACCCGAATCGCGGCCGTCCCGGCTGCCGGACCAGATGATCCAGTACGTCGGCTTCAACGGTGGCGATGCACTTGGAGGCGGTCCCACGGCGGCCGCTTACCTCGCCGCCCGCTACGAGTCGAAGCGGGAGATCACCGACTTCTCCCTGCGCGACTTCCTGCTGGGCAACACGGAGCTCAACGCCCTCGAGAAACGGGACCAGCCCGGCGACGCGGCGCACTTCGAGCGCGTCGTGCGCGACCTCCGGCTCACCCCGCTGATGGAGCTGCCCGTGACGTCGCTGAGCAACGGCCAGGGCCGCCGCGCGCGCATCGCGCGCGCCCTCCTGAACAAGCCCGAGGTGCTGCTGCTCGACGAGCCGTTCATGGGCCTGGACCCGCCCACGGTGGCGGGGCTGAGCCCGCTGCTGCGCGAGATGGCGGCAGCGGCGAGTCCGCGGCTGGTGCTGACGGCGCGGCCGCAGGATCCGGTGCCGGAGTGGATTACGCATCTGCTGTACTTGCGCGCGGACTGCCAGGTCGGGGCGATGGGGCGGAAGGAGGAGGTGCTGGATCAGTTGAGGGCGTATGTGAAGGGCGTGTCCAGCGGGGCCGCCAAGGAAGACAACAAGATGGCGGTCCACAACCTGGTTCATGTGGGCAAGGTATTGACGGCCAAGGGCATTTCGGGCAAGACATTGATGGAAGAAGTGGAACCGGAGACGGCCGAGTCAACGTCATTTCAGGAAAATGAGCCACGGAAATCTTTAGGAGAGCCCCTGGTGGAGATGGACGGATGCCGCGTCGCTTACAACGACAAGGTGGTGCTCGGCAACTGGAAGCAAGAAGCCGATGGCCAAGAGAAGGACGGCCTCGTCTGGACCGTCCGGAGAGGCGAGCGATGGGGCATATTTGGACCCAATGGCTCAGGGAAGACCACCATCTTGTCGCTCATCTGCTCGGACCATCCCCAGACTTACTCGTTGCCGATCAGGCTGTTTGGCAGAAGCCGGTTACCGGAGCCAGGTTTGGGGAAACTGCCCCTGACCATCTGGGATATACAATCCCGCATCGGCCACTCTAGCCCCGAGATCCACCAACTCATGCCTCGAAGTCTGACAGTGCGCCAGGTCCTGGAGAACGCCTGGGCCGATACGTTCCGATCAAAGGCCAAGTTGGATAGCCAGAGCGGGAAGAAGGTGGACGCCGTCCTTCGGTGGTTCGAAGCGGAGCTCAACCCGAGCTTCACTGCCGCCGCAGCATCCGCATCATCATCATCATCATCCGGCAGCAGCAGCAGAGACCTGAAGTGGGCGGACCACTACATGTTCGGCGAACTCTCCTTCTCGGCGCAGCGCATCGCCCTCTTCCTGCGCGCCACCATCAAGAACCCAGATATTGTCGTTCTGGACGAGGCCTGCAGCGGCATGGACGACGGGGTCCGCAACAAGTGCCTGCTGTTCCTGGAGCACGGCGAGCGCAGGGCGTACGTGACGCGCGACGACGGGTCCGAGGCCGTGGTCGAGAGCGAGGTGGCCCGGCGCGGCGAGGTGCAGGTCGGAGGGCTCACGGACGAGCAGGCGCTGATCTGTATCAGCCACGTCCGCGAGGAGATCCCGGGGTGCGTAAGGGAGTGGGTCTGCCTGCCCGAGGCGAATACGGGCGAGGCGGCGCGGTTCGGGCGGTCGAGGGCCCCGTTGGGGAGGGACGAGAAGGGGTGGATGGAGATTTGGGGCATGGAGGGAGGTGCTTAGAGTGCTGTCGGTCGGCACCTACCTAGGTATGTAACGCATCTGAAAGCCTATCTACACATAGACAAGCCTGATCTCCACATGACTTTGAGTCATCATAGATATTAAGCAACAAATTTCCATCAGCCACGCAATCACGTGAAAACAAGTCCGATGTGGTGTAGTGGTTAACATTAGACGCTCTCACCGTCTAGCCCGGGGTTCGATTCCCCGCATCGGAAATTATCTTTTTGTTTTCTTATCCGTAAGATCACCTGCCTCTGGACATGAATGGTCATTCTTTTCTTGTTGTATCTTTTGCCGCCATGCGGTTCTACATCCTGAACGCCAAATTTGGGGTTTCTTTTTTCTCTACTTCTCTTATGCATCAAAACCTGCCTTTGACAGTCTGCATCTACGCAGTCTCTGGACGTATGTCATAGTTGAAGCATTGGGTGCTTCCTTGCAACAACACGCACTTTTCGTTGGAATATGTCTAGCATGGAAACTGGTAAACTCCGTCTCAGTATCTACCCCACCATGACGCGCCGGATCCGACGCGGGGCGGCGCCTGCTGCACGCCGAGGAGCACCCATCAGGGGAGCACGTGCGGCGTCTGAGCCTGGCTGTCGTTGTTCGAACAGCCGGTCGATATTCAGGGGCCAGCGGTCGGTCAGATCCCTGCATTGCACCGCGTGGCGGACGTCGGGCCGCGGTCCACGACGGACGCGAAGACGACGACGGGCACTCGGGAAAGCAGTAGGCCCGGCGCGGGAGAGGGCGAGGGCGAGTTATCGCCCAGGGCGGCGAAGGAGACGACGATGGAGAGGGTGAAGGACATGCCGAACCAGAGGACGCTGGTGTAGACCGGGTAGACGCCCTTGCGCCGCTGCAGCCGGAGCTGGAAAGCGATGTGCTCGTTGTAGTTCTGCAGCTTGTAAAACCGCTCTTCGGTGAGTTTATTGTCGTCTCGTCGGACATACGGGTAGAGGACCACGCGCAGCAGCGCCGTGTTGCGCCGCGGGTACTCGTACTGGTAGATGTAGCTGATGTAGAAGGCGTTCTCAATGCGGCCGCGCTCGTCGTGACGAGCGACCGCGGGGGCGCCCCGGTCCAGTTGGCAAAAGGGTTACGCGTTGCGGCCCTTCCCGAGGGAGATGGACTACTCGTAGGGGAACAGGCTCATCCGCGCGATGGCCGGCAGGATCCGACCCCGCCGTTGCGCTACGGCTCCGTCCGTGCCGCAGTAGTGCTTGCAACTGGCGACGGTAAGGGTGAGCGGCCGTTCGGCGTCTATCCCGCGGAAGCTCTTCAAGGGGCCGGTCCAGAGAGCCCAATCGGGGATGGACCCATTGCCGTTCGCCAGTCGCTGTTGGATAACCTGCCGACACACTGGTTGAAGCCCGTGGCGGCAGCGGTGAAGGCCGCGAACAAAGAAAGCTGCCGACAAGTGACGGGCGACATATGCCGCAACGATCGAAACGGAATAGATTGTGATTTTTGTTTCTCTCCCTCATTTTCATCTAACTTTTTACTTGATACACAAGCAGTCGTATCTCTTTCTTTCGCTAGAGGCACCTCAAAAACGACATATCTGTGTTCGCTCGCAGAGCCTCATTGTCTCACCAAAGTGACAGTCACCTCAGCATCATTAGCCCCCGGCTACGATTCAATGCTGCTGACACCAAGCTATTGGGTGTTTCTGCTGCCTGTACGTCGAGTATATGATTGGACCGATAAGGGAACTCGGAAAGGTGCATGGAGGTAGTGCGGGTGCAGCCCATCACCAGATAGCTGGAAACATGATGGCGTAACGTCGTAAGTTTAGCCGCATGCAACCGGGGACAGGATTGCGCCCGAATCAACGCCTTTCCCTCCACATCAGCCGCCTCCAACCGCAGCAGCGCCAGCCACGAAGAAGCACCGTTCCTGCATAAGCCCCGAGCCACGCATGCACAAGCAGAGGTAATGACCATGGCCAATACGACTTCCACTACCAAACCAGAGTCAGTTTGTCCCCCTCCCGGATCTCCGATGTGAGTCACCCAATTTTTTACTGATGAAACGATGACCCCCAGCTTCCCCGCCATCCGCGCCTGCATCTTCGACCTCGACGGCCTCCTCATCAACACCGAGGACATCATCACCACGTCCATCAACCGTCTCCTGGCCAAGTATGGCCGCCCGCCCATGACGCGGGCGATCCGCGCCCAGCTCATGGGCGTCGCCAACTCCTCCAACGGCGACGCCTTCCACGGCTGGGCCCGCCTGCCCATCTCCCGCGAGCAGTGGGCCCGGGAGTCCAAGGAGGAGTTCCGGCGGAATTTCCCGAACTGCGCCCCGCTGCCCGGGGCGGAAACACTCATAATAACACTCAGCCGAGCCTTCTCTTCTTTTTCTGCTGCTAGACCTACTACTCCTTCTACTGGAGAAGGAGCAGGCGCCAAAGAAAGCAAGCAGACAATCAAACTGGCTTTGGCTTCCGGGACTACTGCACAGAACTACGCCCTCAAGACCTCGCTATCGCCGGAAACGCAGAAGCTCCTCAGCTTCTTCCCGCCCGAGCACAGGGTCCTGGGCGACGGCCCGCGGCTCCCCGCCAAGGGCAGCGGCGGCCGCGGGAAGCCGGCGCCGGATATCTACCAAGTCGCGCTGCAGACCCTGAACGCGACGGCCGAGGCGTCTGGCGAGGAGCCCATCCTGCCCAGCGAGTGCCTCGTGTTCGAGGACAGCGTGGTCGGCGTCGAGGCCGGGCGGCGGGCGGGCATGCGGGTGGTCTGGGTGCCGCACCCGGACATGGCGGCCGAGTACCGCGGGAGGGAGGAGGGGGTGCTGGCCGGCCGGACCGGGATGGTGGAGATGGGGGACGGCGAGGAGCGGCTGGGGGAGGTGGACGATGGTTGGGCGGAGATGATACGCAGTTTGGAGCACTTTGATTACGCAAAGTTTGGAATACACGTCGGGGTTTGAATTGTGTAGCTACATAGAGAGTATCGATGTCTTGGATAAGGGCTGCTGGTTTCCATACCTTGGAGTTACTTCTGGATAGTCAGGCACAGCCAGCCACTCGGACGCAGCCAGGCCACTTCAGCCCAAGTTATGCGTGGCGAATAAAGAAATCTCAGTGGTGTTACCATTGTTCCAGTATTATATCACGTTGCCTAAGTTTGTACGTATGAGCTAGTTGAATTGGTATATGTCCTGTCAAAACCAGCCCCCCTCCCCCCGGTCATCGCCCAGTGGCAATTCTAGAAGGGGCTGGTAAGACGCTGCGCCTCCCCT
The DNA here is from genome assembly GCF_038362705.1 of Apiospora aurea. Taxonomy (NCBI): domain Eukaryota; kingdom Fungi; phylum Ascomycota; class Sordariomycetes; order Amphisphaeriales; family Apiosporaceae; genus Apiospora; species Apiospora aurea. The sequence continues at coordinate 262,819 of NW_027117391.1, forward strand.
GACTCTGACACTTCTGGCTCAGGCCCTGCTGAGGTTGGTCTGCTCTTCAAATCTTCTGGGAATCCGCCAAAACAGTGCTCACGAGCGAAGTTCGAACGAGTTGTCTACGGGAACCGGGGGGTTGCATAAAGCACAAAGCAAACGCTCACCGGACTCATCATCATTTGGTATATGCATTGCCAGAACCATCTGGGGTCGGAGCTTTTCCACGACCGCCGCGCTCGAGTTTTCCCTTATAGGGGCCCTTTCTCGTGTACTCCTTAGTGGCACCCCTTTGTAGTCCAGTATTACGCCTGCCGGTGTAGATACGAATACATCCATACTCACATATGGAGGTTTTTTCAGTAGATGTATGAGGATACCTATGTAAGCAGCCCGAGTAAGTGGACATGAAGGACTTATAGGAATTTGCCTACACATCTTGGGCTCATGGAACCATACAAGAATACCTGGATGCACAAGATCATCTACGAGAGGGGTGTTCTCTTACTGTTAATAGAGGGGCTTTCTCCGGAGGAGACATCCCGTTCACAGGAAAATACAAAGGTCTTTTCCCGCATCGGAGGCATCCCGTCGCGAGAAAAGAATCTCCTGACACGCCAGAACATACCACCCAATCCTTATGTTCACGATATGCCTCCTTTTGCATCCTCTGCCTCCTCCTTCCCGCCAGCCTAGCCTTAAGTAGTATGTCCAGCCTAACCTGCCGATCACCATCTTCAACGCCGGGAGCGTGGGACAGCCCCTCAAGCCTCGGCCTGATGGCAGGAACCCCACCTGCTGACGCCCGGCTAAGAAAGTGTACGCCCGCTTGCCCTCCCCCAGCGTCGGCACTGCGAAGCGTCTCTGTCGGTGAGGTCGAACGCCTTATTTGATCGCGGCGCGGTAGCGACGTTGCCCTAGCCGGCCCAAACCCGACAGCCTAACGCCAACCGAGAAATGCTGCCTCCCCCTGGCCTGGCGTCCGCACCGTGACCAGGAAAGGGAAAAGTGGTATTAAGAGTCGTCATCATTGTTCGTACCTGTACGATCCCCTGACTGGCGGGCTGCCTACCCAACGCCGGGGGTTTTGGTGGTAGTCACAGTTTCTTGCAGTGCCGATCTTCTCCTGCTAACTAAATTCCAGATTTTCGGTTTTCTAGTCTTTTGTTTTACTTACGGCTACTTTTTCCCAACACAGTCTCGTCGCCCCGTCTCCGCAAACTACCGACTAGCCCCCCCCGGCTTGTCCACTTCACTCTGTACGCTACAAAGGCCCGATGGACTTTTTCTGAAGCACACGAACCATAAACACGTGCTTCTGCGCAAATTTCCATTTCATATAATGATTGTACCCGAGGGTCTGGTTCCCATTTGGTGACTAGCCGACTTTTAGCTTGCTGGGGGCGGTGTTTTCCCGTCCACACACACCGTGTGTGGACACGCCTACTTCACGCCAAGGAGAAGTAAGCGAGTGAGTGATCGTACGTGTACGTGTACGGAGGTACCGTCTGTAACTTCTTCTTACCCCGTTAGGGGCTTCAATGCCTCAATACGATCCTTTCCTGAATAACATTGTGATCTGCTCTCTATCGCGACCAAGTATCTCAACCCCTACATACCTACCCAGAACAGGCAACCAAGGGGGGGTCGGTGGTCGGTTCCATCTACTGTAGTAAGCAAATACATACCCCATTAGAACAAGCGAGCCCGAGGGAGTGTTTCTGACAGGCCCGATCTGGCGTGCCAAGACTACGCCGGCGGCGATTCGCCGAGTCGGGGACCACCTCCGCATCGCAGCTAACAATGACGTCCCGCGGCCGACGCAGGCGCATTGGGGGGCAGGTAAATGGTTGCTGGTGTCAACGGCTGCCGTCGAGGTTTCGGCTACCAGCCTTTCCTTTTCCGGGCGTGGATAACTGCGCCGTTTCTCTGGGCTCCCTGCTGTTGCGTCTTCGCTGCCTCGGCTCGGCAGGCCGTTTAGGGGTCGTCGAGGGCGCCAAGCCGGCAGCTAAACGTGGCCATGCCGAGAGACCAGCCCTGTTCCGAAACCTTGTCGGGGACAGTGAGCAGGGCAAAGGACGGGCCATGGTAGTTAGACCGTGGCGTTGGGCGTATTTCGTTCGCGCTAGCTAGCCTGGTGCGCATCCGGCAGCGGTTGAGGCCAGAAAAGCCCACGATACATGCTATTCTTTTCTCGGCGCCAGCTTCGTGGGTGACTTGTGCAGCGGATGAAGACCGAGTACGCAAGTGTTTGTTTGACTGATAATTAGATCCAAACCGGCGGGTGCAATCTACCCATCCCGGTAATTCATCATCAGCCAGGAATCCTCTTTTTCCCACCCAGCTCTCTGCAGTGCCGTCGAGACAGAGCCAGAATGCAAGAAGTACTGGTGAGGAGTAAGTAATAAGTCGCAACATGGCGCCGCGTTTCTCGTCGTATGGGTGAGCTGCAAGGCTGTTGCTGTCTATCTTGTCTGTTTGACCTTGCTTCCCAGGTTGAACCATGACCATGACGCCTCGCTGAGATGCGTTGCTTTGTCGAGAATCGGACAAAAACAATGCCGTCTTCAATTATCATCAATAAGTAATAAGTAATATTCCGCTTCCAAATAAATACAGGGTCTAGACCGGGTTCTGGACCTGCATCTGGGCCTGTCTGGACCATGTTGATCAATGATCACAGTCACACCTCGCTCTCGACCACCGTCTTTCGGTCGCCGTGCTCCAGCTTCCCGCTCACCCGGTCCTGGAGGTAGCCGACCTTGTGCTTCATCCACCACAGCGTCCGCGCGCTCTTGAACTGCATCACGCCCCGGTGCCGCCGGTGCGTCTGCTTGGCGTGCGACCGGTAGTCGCGCAGGGCGTCCCGCATGCCCCGGCTGGATTCGTCTTGCAGGTACTTGTCGTCCTCGTCCTCGTCGCTGTCGATATCGTCGGCGATCCTGTCGCCGTCTTCCACGTTGCTCTTGGCGTCCGCGAATCCTTCCTCGTCGTCGTCCTCGTCGCTGTCTTCCGACGTGGATTCGACTGCGGTTCCTTCGGTATTCGCGGATTTCCCGGACGAGGACTCGGGCGGCACTCCCCCGTTCGCCCCCACGCCCTCGGTCTGCGCCTTGGCCGCACTGCGCACGACGCCCTCGCCCTCCAGATGCTCCTTCCGCAGCTGATACGCCGCCGTCTCCACGACCTCGATGACATTCGCCACATGCGGATCGCGATGCGCGAGCCCCGCATGCGCCTTCCCGACGCCCCTCCGAAACCGCACTTTTAGGGAGACCTGCCCGACCTTCTCGTCGCCCGCCTCCTCCTTGGGCAGGGTGCACGTGCTCGCGCGCTTGAGGTCGCCCTTCCAGACGTCGAGCGTCACACTGGTCTCCTCGTCGTCGGGCAGCTCCGACAGCCAGAGCACCGCGTACGCGACCGCCGTCTTGGAGTCGACGACGCGCAGGCGGCGCTCCTTGCGGAACTGGATCACCAGCGGGCTGCTGTACCGCTTGCGCACGCCGAGGTGGAGCATCTTGCCCTGCGCCGTGGCCCAGAAGGGCTGGTGGTGCTCAGGATCGCCGATGGGGCCGTTGGCCGCCGACTGCGACGAGGGGGGCTCGTGGTAGTACATGTGCCCCGAGCTGAGCGAGGTGTCGAGCTTCATCGTCAGGCCCTGCAGCTCCGCGCTCACGTCCTGCGCGCCCACGCGCGGGGCCACGGCGAGGGTGCCGTACTCCCACCCCAGCATGGGCCGCGGCAGGTGCACCCCGACGGACCGGAACACCATCGAGACGCGCAGCCGGCCGTAGCCCATGCCGCCGAACAGCGGGTAGACCCGGTCCACCTGCGCGCGCTCCCGGAAGACGTCGCGGAGCGGCAGGTACACGAGCCCCATGAGCGAGTCGTCCTCGTGCGCGCGCGAGTCGCGCACGCTAATAAAGATCTCGGCGGCGCGCCAGTCCCGGACGAAGCGCTCCGTGCTCGCGTTGAAAAAGGGCCGCGCGTTCTTGGGCTTGACGCGCGTCCGGTAGATCTTCTCGTGGTTCAGGATGATGCTGCAGTACGCCGAGGGCAGCTCCTCGCCCGCCTCGACCTCGTCGTCGACCTCGGTGCCCCGGTTCCGGCGGTCCGCGTTGTGGTGCGCGCGGATCTCGAGGCCCGTGGCCTCGTGGATCTGGACCGCGAGGACGCCGCTCGGGTACTCGCAAAGGGGCGGCGCCGACGCGACCATGCGGTCCTCCATCTCTTTGTGCTCGGCCTGGCGCGTGCCCTCGACGTCGTCGATCTTGGGCCCGCCGCGCAGCTTGCGCCGGCAGTTCTCGTCGGCGCGCGCGGCGAGGGCGTCGGGCGTCCGCACTGAGGGCAGCTCGGTCTGCCGCTCGAGCTGCGCCGGCTGGATCGGGAGCTTGGGGTAGTACCCCACGCTCCACTCGAGCTGGCCGGGCATGCGCTCGCTGGCTTTCAGGGCCTTGAAGCCGTCGACGCGGTCCTGCATCTTGCTCACCGTGGCGGGGTCGCGCATGAGCTCCCTTAAGTCCATCTCGACGCGGCCCAGGTCGTCGTCGGCCGTGAACCGGTCCGAGTCCCAGAGCTGCACGCGCAGCCGCTCGTTGATGTTGAGCTCGTCGTCGGTCACGGGCAGGAAGGCCGTCTCGTCCCACCACGGCTGCATCTCGGCGATGAGCACGCGCGTCGACCAGAGCGGCTTCACGTACTTGGCCCAGCCGCACGTGACGTAGGGGTCCGACGAGCCCTCGGGCCGCAGCAGCGGGATGGCCTGGTCGCCCTGCTTGAAGCTGTAGGCGCGCTTGACGTGGATCACGATGATGCCCCGGGCGCGCGGGTCCAGCTTGTAGTCCCGCCCGGCCAGGATGTCCTTGAGCGGGATCGTGATGCTCTTGGGGGCCACGTACTCGGCCACGGCGGCGTCGACCGAGGTCTGCACGAAGCTGGAGATGAGCGGGAGGTCCATGATGTTCAGGCCCTTTTGCACGAGCGGCATGCAAGCGATTTCCACCTTCGGCTGGCCGAGCAGGGTCATGGTCACGGAGCTGAAAAAGGGCGGGTCGGGGATCAGGGTGAGTCGCAGCCGGGCTTTGCCGACGAGGGCTTTGAGGTGGGCGTAGATGGGGAGTTTGATCCGTCCTGTTTCACTCGTAGTTAGAACCTGAACCGCTTTAAGTAGTGCGACACGGTGTAAAAGTTACCTGGCAGATAAAATCCCATGACTAGATGGGCATGCTGGGATTGGCCCTGCAGCCTGGCTTCGTCTGAGGCGACGGACTGGGGACGGTATGCGAAGGCCACCTCGAGGTTGAGGAAATCGCCATCCTCGCCTTGAAGGCCCTTCATGGCATCTTCATCCCAGTCTTGGGGTCCTTCCCCCCACTTCCGGCGAGTTTCGAAATCGTGTTCATGGCTGCACCTGTAGGGAGCCATTTGATGCCGAGAATGTTGACGGGTTCGCCACCTTGACCTATGTCTTCTATGCTTGGAATTGTGAGTTACGTAGATGGCAATGGGGCACAGCTTCAAAGACGCAACTAACCTGACCATGCGCACTATGCTCGGAATGCTGGCCTGCATGACATCTTCCAACGTGTCGGCGACGCCGAAGAACAGATCAGGGTTTACTAAAGGCCATAGCGCGCTCAGCATATCATTCAGCCAGCGCGTGCTGGCCGGATCGATATCCGCAATCGAGCGAGCCCCGATCGTCGCCTCGTCCTCCAGCCCGTCGCTGTTCCTCTCGGCGCGCCAGAGCTCCTCCTCCCAGATGTCGTCGACCCGGTTCGCCATCCACTGCCGCGCCGCGTAGATCGCATACGCGACGCCCAGGAACCCGAAGCTCCCGATCGCCGCCTCGGACGCGAACGGCAGGAACCCGCCGCGGCTCCCCAGCAGACCCTCGGCGGCCGAGACGGCGTACGCGACGACGGCGGCGGACGTGAGGCCGATGACGATGCTCTTGGAGTAAATTCCAATCAAGCGCCGTTTGATGGCCTCGTAGTCGGGCGGCGGGAAGCGCGTGTCGAGCTGCGCGTGGTACGTGTCGATGTCCTCGGCCTCGCGCCTCAGTTCGTCCTCCGACTTGGACTTGCCCGCCACGCCCGTCAGGCGGCCCGACTTGGCGCCCAGGGTGATGAGGGACTCGGGGACCTCGGCCAGGTCGGAGGCCTGGAAGTCGTAGATGCGCACGGGCAGGTGGGTGACGGGGTCCGTCACTTCGCGCTCGCGCCGGCGCCCTAGCTTGCGCCGCTTGCCGAAGTCCTTGCGCCGGCGCTTGAGGTTGGCCTGTTGGCTGTCGACGGCCTCGGAGGTGTCCTTGGTCACCACGCTCTGCGCATCGTTGCTCGTCGCTGTGCCTAGCGCGGCGGCGCCGCCTTTGGTCGTAGTTTCGTTTGGTTCGGGTTCGTCGTCGTCCTCTAGCTGGGTTTCCTCGTCGCTCAAGTACTCGTCATCGTCCTCGGGGCTCAGCGCCTGGGCGGAGCGCGCCTGCTGCTCGCGCACATAGCTGTTGATGGTCGGGACGGGCCGCCTCGCAGTGTAAGCCGGTTTGGAGCTGCGGAAGATGTCGGCCATCTCATTTGCTACGCATGTCGGCAGCTACTCGATCGTGTGTAAGTGTGTGTAGTTCCCTCAGAAGCATGTGATCACATCGGGGGTTTTGCAAAGAAAGCAACCAGATGCCGTTTCGCGAACAAGACAAGACAAGACAAGACCGGATTTCCCATTGTTGACGGATGACGACACAGTTTCCCTGAAAAAGCCCCATGGTCCTTGGAAAGAGAGAAAGAAGGTCCCGCTCGGATGATGCCGATTGCTACCTGGCCTGCGCGAGTCTGATGTGCCGCATATCCGGATGCGCCCTGCGAGGATGTCTCAGTGCCTTGGCATCGTGTCTCGGCATCGGACACCCAGCCAGCGAAGCGGCCAGCCCCAGACTTTAGGCCTTACAATCCCACCCTTCTCCCAGTTTTCTAGAAGCTTGTGTCGAACAAACCGACCCCTTTTCTCAAACTTGCATCCCCTTTTCATATCAATAGAAATCCAACCTGGTCTTTCACTACTTCTCCTCGAGTGCACCCTTCGTAGCATCCCACTTTGGCCATGCCATTTTGGCATTTGACATTTCCAAGAAATAAGGCTAATCCTGAAAATTCTCCGACATAGGTAGTTCGGATGAAACGGCTACTGATTGGCCTTGGCATTCTGGGGGCCTTACTAGTATGCGTCCATGAGTCGCCAGAACCTGCACCGAACCAAGAGCCGCAGCATGACGTTGGGCTTACCTAAGTAAAGGGGATCAACTGCACCTTCAAATCGATGTGCGATCTTCTGCTGGGTAGGGTATCGATCGATTGGCCAGGTGCATCGGGACGTTTCCTGGAGTTACCTCCAGCTTTTCAGTCTTGGCCCTGTTGTTGCTCTAGGTGATGCTCGACGGGTTGCAGCAAGCAGGTCTTGTCGCCCACCACGCCCAAGCAGGAGGAATGCGGACCAATAAAGCAAACGATAAAGGCAATTGCACTATACCAAATCGCATGGGATCTAGTCATTTCGTCCCTCCGGAGGATTTTTTTTTTTTAAAAAAAAAAAAAAAAAAAGGTTGAGATTGTGGTTCGGTTCCGTGATAAGAGGATTCCCCCTGAGAGAATGCGTAATTCTCCCAATTCCTTTTGGAAACGTCCAAATTTTAGCTGTGCATTAGAAAGTCGTTCGAATGTGCCGCTCTCTTAGAGCGGTTGGTCACGAGGGTCTTCCGCCTCAGGCCTTCAACGAGCTTAGATGTAGGTAGCCTACAGGGTTCGTCTCACCCAATAACAGTCAATTTCAATATTCAGGCCAACCGAACTTTTCCCACACCTCGGTCCCATCCATGCGGTGCTTCTTCCACCTCATCGACTTGGTGCTCTGGAGCGACGCCTCGCGCCGAGCCCCGGGATGAACGAACCGCGCCCTGAACTCCTCCCTGTTCCGCTCAATCTGCTCCTTCGCCGCGCCTGTCGGCTTCGTGCACACGCTCGAATGCCCCAACGTCAAGAGCACGTCGACCCGGCCGGCCAGCGCCGACTTCTCCTCCTGGTTGACCTGCCGCGTCCGCCTCACGCTGTCGCCCACCGTGGGAAAGTGGAAATTGGCGGGAACCCACATGATGCCGAAGCTCGGATGGGGCCCCATGAACCAGCTCGCCGCGGCGTCGTAGAGCGCCCCCATGTGCAGCCCGCCCCATCCCTCTTCAGCACACCCGTTCTCGTCGTCCGAGAGCCGCAGCTCGGCAAACCGGTACCCCACGCCGCCCATGCCGTGCCGCTCCTCGGTGAAGCCAATATCCCGCAACGGCGGCTGCGCCACGAGCATGTTGCGCCAGCTCGCCTCGGGGCGCATGAAGGCCGCGCGCGCCGCCTCGCTCGCCCCCAGCGGCAGGCGGGTGCGGAAGTATTTCGCCATGAGGGTGCACGTCCGCGTGCGGCGGCGGTAGCGCAGGTAGGCGTTCCGGCGGGCGGTGTCGCCGCCCATGGGCCGGGTGGCCTCGTCGTCGCGGCGCGCGTCGTAGAAGAACAAGGGGAACTTCTCCTGGAGGAGCGGGTTCATTTCCGCGGGTTGGGGTTGGATAATGGTCTCGGTCGTCTTCCGGTTAACAGCAAAACTGTCATCACTGTCGCTGTTGTCGCTGCCGAGGGCCTTCGTGAATGCCGGCTCGTCGCTCGTAGGCCCCGGGATGATGCCCCCGGATGAATAACGCTTGTTGGAGTACTGCCGAGTGGCGGATTAAGTCGCGCCATCGTCGGTCTACTAGCTGCGACGAGACCAGGAGGGTCTTGAGGTCGAGATGTAACAGGATGTTCTCGAGGAGTTCAGTTGTGCCGAACACGTCGCTTTGGCTCTTACTCGCCATGATAGCTTGAATGAACGTGTTTGGGTGAGAAGATGAAAGGAGGAGAAGCGCGACCAAAATGATATAGACAGAAGTTGATGTTCGTTTGGAGTATTTTCCTCCCAAGTCAACTGGTCATTGCGACTTGATGGGTGGTAGTTCCAGAGTGCCAGGATGCTCAGTTTACTGTAGTAAGCACACCTATCTTTCCGTGAGTCGACGCTATGACTCATCCCCATCACAGCACCATTACGACTCCCTGAGATGGTTGCCTAGCTGCGCGAAGTCGTGTGAGATCCTGCGACCATCCCGTAAAACATATTGCATTTCCATGCAACGTGCATTTTACCTCGGCGTATCCATGCGAGATGGCGACACGCGTTATCGCGATTATCAGAAGTGACCCCCGCATGGGATGGCATCTCCGGCGCAGTCGCCACTCAAAGCCATGCATAGTCTGGCTGTCCCGAATGCTTCCAAAAAGTAGCGATGCTCTCGAGCTGCATTCAGCTGGCGCAAGAGACTGCTCTTCGCCGCGTCGAAGCGGAATCATGCGGGAAACACGAAAGTTATAGACGATAAAAAAAGCATACGTCGCGAAGACAGGCTACCTTCCAAATCATGGGTGGTGCACATTTCCCAGTGAGCCCCAATAAGACACACGAAATCGACGCGAAGAATATTTACTCCATACAGAAAAAGCAGGCTGGCAGGATGATTGATTGATCGTCACTCGGAAAACATCAACACCTGCGGGGAAAGAGTCGGAAAACAAGGCCAGTAGGCTCCATGGTCAGTGCAGCGTGGATGCCAGAGCCAAGAAGCAACGGCCGATCTGCCATCTGAACGGACATCAAGCGGAGAACCATCTGACGGGCTGCAGCGTTGGGATGGCGAGGCGATTGAACTATCGCTGAATGAGAGACGGTAGACGGTGCCAGGGTGCCTGGAATAAACCCGATTGGTGGCGACGATGGAAGAAAAAGAAAAGAGGAACCAATTACTGCACGATTCCAATCAATAATTAATGGCAATGGCGGTCACCAAGGTTGGATCAAGATGGGAATAAGATGGGAATCCTGAGCAAAGCAAGTGCCTAAGGGAAGGGGATTTTGAGGAATCAGGCATCAGGTGCGGGAGGATTGCCGAGGCATGTCGCATACTGCAAGGTTCTACGTCGTAGTGTGTGGTAGTACAGGATAGAATTTGCCACCGGATTCCTCAAGCTATAAGTAAACGTCGTCGGTCTTTGATGGTCTAGATTTGCTGTTTTGCCACCCCATTCCCGTTGTGTAGTACCATGGCCTGATGGCATTCCTAAAACTGTCCATCTGCCATGTGCTGGGCCATCCTATGTATTTCCCCAAATGCCCCTACCTCCGCACTTGAGTATGAGTAGGAAGTACTCAGCCGTCCCCCCAACGTACAGGTGCAGCCACCACAGGTGCAGCCACCTTCTTCTTTCGATTTCGAGGCGATTGGTTCTTCCCAATTGTTTTGGGCCATGTATTGGAACGGGCAAGACATGCATATGCACTGCTGGCGAAAGTTCTCGGATAACCCCATCAAGCCGATTCGGGTCACTGGGTGACAAGACACGCTTCGCAACGAATTCCCGTCAATGAATGCTTCGACCGTTTTGTGAATCGCTTTCACCCCTCAGCTGGCGCCAGAGAGTACAGGGGGACACGGCCTAGGCCCTGAGTAAGTTAAATCTGAAAGTTGCCGTTGGCCTCCGCCTCCGCCGGCGACTACATGTACCTAAGGTACCTACCTAAACTGCCGGTCGCTACATACCTTACCGTGCTGGTAGGTAGGTATGGGTATGTACCAAGGGCTTCCCCCTCGGAAGCCCCGCCATATATTATCATCTTAAGCAGGCAGGCGCTTGGATGCTTGCCACTTGCTGCTGCTGCCCAATATGATCGATCTTGATCTTGCCATCAAAGTATGCCACCTGAACTCCATTCCACTCAAGGCAGCAATCCCATCCCGACTTCCTGCATTGTCAGCGATTGCGCCGGATCCAACCACACCATCCAGCAACCGGCTTTTTCCCGCCCTTTGTTTCTTCCTCGAACCCCGTTTCGCTCCAAAGTGCTGAAGTGCCATGAGTCCCAACACTGAAATCGCGCGGGAGAGGGAGACATTCCTTTACTCATTTCGCCTGTAAGCATGTCCACTGACCTTTGTCTGCTGTTGTTCCCGTCAGCCTCCATGAGCACCTCGCAAACCTGCCTGAGGATTTCGACTGACGTTTTAGCCATGTCCTTCTAGGTTCGATAGCGCTCGTGCCACCTCTCAAGCTGCGACTGGGGATGGTGATACCGGCGCACCACTTCAGCTGTCTTGGCCCCCGGATCCCGTCTTGACGGCCTTCGCGCAACTGACCCTCTTGAAGTTGAACGCTACGCGCTGTTTGATATCCCTCTTCGACCAGGACCACCAGTACACTGTCGCCCAGGCCGATCCTTCGTGCGCACACACTACCCTCGCGCAACAGAAGGAACCGTGGCTCAGTGAAGATATCGTGCCCAGACACCTGAGCGTATGCGACTCCATCCTTCGGAGGCCCAACTACTGCAGCCCCGATGTGGGCGACGCCCCTCCCCAGACTCTCCCGGTCCTGGTGATTCCTGACCTGAGACACGAAGCTCCTCACTGCTTCCGCCCCAATATCCGGGACGCCTTTTATAAGCGTTTCTACGCCGGCGTCCCCATCAGATCTCCTGGCGGTATAGACATTGGTGTCCTTTGCGTATACGATGAGCAGCCGCGACCAAATCTGGATGGCGCGCATCTCCAAATTCTACAGGAAATGTCCAGGACCATCATGGGCCGCTTGTCCACTCTGGCTCTTAGGGACGGATCAGAGCGTTCCGAGCGCATGCTGCGAGGAATCGGGACATTCTTACGACAGAAAACGGCGCCGTATGGACTGAGGTCAGCCCGGCCAGATAGCGATTCCGCTATAGTTGGTGTTAACACGGGCGAAGAAGAAGAAGGCACCGTTGCCACACCAGCAAATGATAGCCACGAGTTATACAATGGTACCGGAAAGCAGGATGTTGAGCAACCGCCAGAGCGACCGGCGCTTGAGCCCCTCCAGTTGAGTACTGCAGATGCGTCAATACTGCCAACGCTACTAACTGACTTACAGGAAGTCTACGGGTACTACAACCGATGGGAGGCCCAAAACAGCCCCAGCCGATCAACAACATACTGTCTCCGGCACGACCACCGCGTCATTCGGGGGCGAGCTGATTCAAAGGGAGATTGAGACGATATTCGACGCGGCGGCCGATACCATTCGAGACTCGATAGGAGCGGATGGCGTCTACTTCCTTGACGCCACAGTTAGCTCATATGGCAATCTCAGTGATGCCGTTAAACCAGCTGATCGGCCACCGCCTGGCGACAGCCAAGCACCGCAACCAACGCTTGATCACCAGGATGAAGGAGAACAGGCTTGCCATATCATCGGCGATTCTCTATCCACCACGGACGACTATTGGGGGCCTTGTCAGAGCTTGCCTCCACTGTCAGTACCCGAATCATTGCTTCAGAGGCTTTTAGGTCACTACCCCCAGGGGACCATCTTCAACTACGGTCGCACTGGTGCATCAATACATCCGAATTCGGCCTTGGATCTTGATCTCAGCCATTCCTACGCAAGGAACCTGTCGGAGGAGCCCAACATTCCCTCCATCCTCACTCAACCGAAAGTTCGCCAAGAGGCCAGAAGGAAGGACTCCGACGCCATACATCAGCTGCTTCCCGAGGCACGGTGCGTAGCGTTCATACCCGTCTGGAGTTCCCGACTTGAACGCTGGTACGCTGGTAGCCTGGTTTGGACACGAGATGCGACCAGAGCCTTCACGACGGATAGCGAGCTGACGTACCTCCAAACGTTCGGGGCTACTATTATGACGGAAGTCGCGCGCATCAACACCCTGGCTGCCGAGCGAGCCAAATACGACCTTTTAGGTTCGGTCAGCCATGAACTACGATCACCGCTTCATGGCATCATCGCTTCCGCCGAGCTTCTCCACGACACGGATCTAAACCCTTCTCAGGGTGATGTTCTTCGATCTATTGAATCGTGCGGTCGAACCCTTCTGGATGTTCTGGACCATTTACTCGATTTTACGAAGATCAACCGCTTGAACAAAGGCCACCAAGAGCATTCGACAAGTGTCGAGACCTTGGAAGGGCTGCGCACAGAGAGACATCAGAACTTCAAATCCCAGATGGCGACTCTGACCAGCAACATTCAACTCGATGCGTTGGTGGAGGAAACGGTCGAGAGTGTCTTTACCGGCTACAACTTCCACGACACATCGGTTCCGCAGCTGCTTGCACAAGAAGATCAGCAATACCGTCCGACTGCGTCCCGGAACAACAGCAATGCCAATGGGCCTTGGGGAAGCGCCTTGCATCGTGTCCCTACCATGGCCATGTGCATCTACCTGGATGTACATGCGGGTATTACCTGGCACTGTCGTACACAGCCCGGTGCGCTGCGTCGTGTCATCATGAATCTAGTCGGCAATTCTCTCAAATTCACCAAGGAAGGATGGGTCCACGTTCGGCTGCAGCAAGAGCCGGTGGGTCAGTATCTCATTCTGACAGTTTCGGACACGGGCCCCGGTATCACTACCGAGTTCCTACAGAACCACCTGTTCGCACCTTTCTCCCAAGAAGACCACCTGACCCCGGGCGCGGGCCTGGGCCTCAGCCTTGTCCACGACGTCGTGGAAGCTTTCGATGGAACCATTCGTATTGATAGTCAACCAGGCCATGGTACAGTCGCAACGGTAACGCTTCCATGCTACCCGCAAGCCGGTGATTCAGGCCAGGATACTTTATTCGGCCAGAACCTCTTGGCCCTCAAGGGTCTCAGGGTTTCTGTGGTAGGACTCAGCAGCGATCTCCAATGTACGGGGCTGCCTGGGCAGACTCCTTTCTGTGAACAGACTATGATGGAGCAGCTCTGTGTCGAGTGGCTGGGCGTTGACCTTATCCCTCCCGACACACCGGAGGTTCGACCGGACTTGCTACTCTGCACCGAATTAACACTCAATCAGGTCGTGCGCAGTGGTGTATATGCCTCGCTGCCGCCTATTGTGGTAATCTGCCGTAGTGCAGTCGCTGCTCATACATTGTCCAACTCGCACGAAGCTCAAGGCTTGGGTGGGGTTCTGGAGTGCATAACACAACCGTGAGTCCCAAGGAATGATCATATATGGACGGATTGACTCTAACTTGCGATGCAGCGCCGGTCCGCGAAAAGTAGCGAGGGCAATGGTTCTCGCCATGGAGCGAAACAATGATTTAGCGGGTCAACAAATTCCGACCGAGCCGCCGGGCATGGCAACAATGCGGTCTCGCCCATCCTCTCAGGTTGCCATCGAACGACTTACCGAGGGGATTCCCCACGACACGAACGTTGAGGGCGAAACCTCCATGCCCTCTACTGACTCCTCGTATTTCAATTTGTCGTCTCCACTGGCAATGCGACCGCGCGTATGCAGGAATCCCTCCTATGCGACACCCTCGCCGTCACCAGGCATACCGCCGCCGGCCGGAGGTAGTAATGTCTCGCTCGCCAACGTCAAGGAACGAACTAAGTACCTACTTGTTGATGATAATAAGCTTAACCTCAAGGCAAGTAACGTCGTACGCCATTCTACACGGAAGTCATGGCTGACTCACTACCTGCAGATTCTGATCGCTCTAATGAAGAAGCTGAAGCGAGACTGGAAGACGGCCGAAAACGGCCTCGAGGCTGTGAATACCTATGCCGAGGAGCCAGAAGCCTACGCTGGTGTACTGATGGACCTGTCCATGCCCGTCATGGACGGCTTCGAGGCTACTCGACGCATCCGCGAGCTTGAGAAGGCGCAGAGCTTGGCACCCACGACTATCATTGCCCTGACGGGGCTTGCGTCTAGGAGCGCGCAGGAGGAGGCGTTTGCGAGCGGCGTAGACGTCTTCATGACGAAGCCTGCCCGACTTAAGGAGTTGGCCGAGGTGGTGGCCAAGAACGACTAAACTGGTGACTCGGCTTGACAATCAGGGATACACGCAACGGGAGGAATTTGATCTCCGTCCGCTCTGGTATACGCAGCTCGACTACGTGGATGTGAAAAGGCGAGTTTGACCACATCAAACAGTGGTCACCTTCAGTGACTTCGGCGATTGGTCTTTGCCACTACTAACATGTGTTACGACTTCACTAATGCTCCATGGGGAGAACATGGGTGGATATCACGTCGTCGGAGTCATGAGGCGTGTGTGGATTCAACTAACTACTTGACGGACCTGGACCAAGAGAGTATCTGCCCCGAACCGGATAATGTTCATTCATATCCACCACTCTACGTGGCTTGACCAGCAAGAGGCGAAATGCTGCGGCAGCACCAAGTAACTAAACCATGGTCCTTAGTTTTATCGGAGGTCTCGGAAGGAACCCCTCTAGGATCAAGTCAACGTATCAGGCTATGACGCATTCTCGGCTCAAGGGATGGCTGGCGTATGCACAACCAATGCATGGAGCGCCCCGGTTGCCATTCGCACCATTATTCATTATTGGCATGGTGCCTGTTGCGGTAAGGCGCTCGCGTAGCTGAAGAAGAGCATTTACAAGCGGCCTTCAAAGATAGAAAGCTAGCTATCAGGTTGTAAGATGTCGGCATGTTGTGTGTATATGATTAATCAGAGACATTATGAATAATAAATCTCAAGCCTAAGCAATTTAGGCATCTACTGGAGCAGACGGACCCCATCCTCGTTGCTCACGCCTTCCCGCCCGGCGGCAGCCCCGTGCTACCCGCCGCATACCGCAGAACCCAGCTCTCCGACTCCCAAACGTCCCAATCCCTCTCGAACACCCCTGAGTCCGCATTCAACCGCAAGGCCGTGACCCGCCAGACGTACTCGCCCGCGGGCACAAACGCGCGGTTCCGGTCGCGGCCGTCCCAGGCCTGGTACCCGCTCCCGTCCCACGGGTTGTTGGACCCGCTCGCGTAGACGCCTCCGGGCAGTACGGTCTCATGCGTGCCTTTGTCCACCAGGTCGATAGTGAGGTTCCGCGTCTGCGTCACGAGCGAGAGGGCGAGGCCCGGCGCGAGGCCGTCGGCGGGGAAGGTGCAGGGCGGGTTCGCGGTGGCGTTGTTGTTGCTGTTGTTGTAGAGGCACTCGAAGACGCGGCCCGCTGGTAGAGGGTCGCCCGAGGTTTGGTTGGTGGTGGCGTCGTAGGCGGCGAGGTAGGTCTGGCCGCGGTCGCGGTTGATCATGGGGAGGGAGGCGAGGGCGCCGCCGAAGGCGGTGTAGGGGAGGCTGAGGGTTGTTGTTGATGCGTTGGAGTCGGCGCTTGAGGAGGCGTCGATGGTGACGTAGCCGCCAAAGTAGGAGATGCGTTTCGCGGCTTCGGGCAGGGCGGGCTCGGACGCGACGGAGACGGAGACGGTGGCGAATTGACCCGGTCCGAGAGTTAGAGAGGAGGGCACGATCTCGAGCTCGGCGTAGATGGGCTGGGCGTCTCCCGTCGCGAGGGTGTAGGTCGTGTTCATGACGTATCCGGACGCGGCACCCCGGTGGCCGAGTTTATAGGAAAGCGTCTCGGAGGAGCCGGTGTTGGTGAGGGTGAAGGCCAGGTGCGAGGGGCGGTGCGCCGTGTCGTTGAAGTTGAGGGCCGTCGTGTTGGTCAGGGTCACCGTATGCACCGCGGCCCAGGCGTCGACGAAGCCGGCGCCCTGCGCGATGACGGGAGCCAGAAAGTCGCGGTTCTCGCCGCTGTAGTCGGAGCGCTGGCGCGTGTTGAACCCGATGGGCCGCGCCGTCAGGGCCATGGCGGCTTGGATCCGCGCGCCGTCCCAGGCCGGGTGCGTCTGTCGCACGAGGGCGGCGATGCCGGCGACCAGCGGGGTCGACATGCTGGTGCCGCCGATAACCCCCCAGCCGCCGAGGTAGGACGGGAAGGTGCTGAGGATGTTGTGGCCCGGCGTGAGCAGGGCCGGGCGGCTGCGGCCGTCGAGGCTGGGGCCCCAGGAGGAGTAGTAGGTCAGCTGGCCGCCGGCTTCGGTGTTGTGGATGCTACTGAGCGAAACGCGGCCGGCGGCGGCGTCGGAGGGGAGGGTCACGGTGACGGTTGCGTTCTTGCCGTCGCCTTGGCTCAGCGCGGTCATCATGGAGAGGCCGGCGGCGCGGGAGATGGAGATGATGCCCCGGGTGGTCTCGGCGTCGGCGTCGGTGAACCAGGGGCAGGGCTTAGGGGAGGTGTCGGGGGTGGCGAACATGTAGCGCATCACGTAGGTGAAGTTGTACCGAGGGGACGCCGTGAGGGAGACGCCGTCTTGGTCGACCCAGCACCGGCTTCGCTCGACCAACAAGATGGTGTTGGAGGGGTCCGCGGGGGTGCCATGTCGTCGGCGACTTGGTTGCAGCTGCCCTCGGCCGTTTCGTTCTTTTTCGGGGACCAGACCGTCAAGCTGGTCGAGGGGAAGCCGACTCTGGACCCAGGTGTGAAGGAAAGGGACGATGTCTTGCCCCCGTACGTCACGGTTCCTTGCCACTGTATGCAGGGGGTGATGGTGTTATACGTCGCCCCGACAGCCATGACGTCCAGAGCCATGCCGGCGCCGGACCCGGTAAACGGCCCCGTCCCGCTCGGGCTGTTGCCGTTGGAGAGCGACACAAAGGTCCCGTTCCGCGCCAGGCGCGTGGCTACCACGACCCAGGGCTCCTCCGGAAACGCATTGTCGCCGCCGTATGAGCAGGTGATGACATCGACCCCGCGCTCCCCCGCCTGCAAGAACGCCGCGATCAGGTCGTCCGTCTGCGCGGCGTCGGCCCCCGCAGGGCTGGATGCGGTACAGCTCGTACGTCGCATCGTACGCCGCGCCGTTGACGCCGTGGCCCACGGATCTGGCATCGGCTGTCCCCTTGGCGCCCACGATGCCGAGCACGTGCGTGCCGTGGTACGAGCAGTTGTCGCCCACGACGGGGCCGCCCGAAATGATGTCCTTGGCGTAGCCGACGGTGGTGCCGCTGAGGCCGGGCACGCTGGTGTCGAAGCTCGAGTCCACGACGGCGATGCGTATGTTTTTGCCGGTGATGCCCTCGGCGTGGAGGCGGTCGATGCCGGTTTCGGCGTGGGTGGAGAGGGTGTCTGCCGGGGCCGAGTCGCGGGCGACGACCACGTTCGGGGTATGGGATGATGGGACATGTTGTTGACGGCCTACATGTGAATCTACTACGCCGGGTAGCCCGAGGTTGGCGCTTCCGTCGAGCGAGGGTATATTCCTCTGGGCCTTGTGCTGTCGGACCGGCCAGGCCTTTCCCACGGCGGCGAGGTTCTTGATGGCCTGGAGGGCAGCTTGCCGCTCGACGCTGCTGTCGCATTCGAGATTGAACGACGAGCCGGTGAAGTGCGGGGAGTTGAACTGGTTCCTGGGTGTCGCCTTGCAAGACGCGCCGAGCTCGGACAGGGCGGAGGCTACATCGTTCAGCAGGTCGGCACGGGACTGAGTACATATAGGTCAGCTTGGAGACAGGGTCAACGTGGTCACACGAATGGCAGGCGAACCTGGACTGTAGTAGAGGGATCCGACTCTACGATGAAGGCGTCCCGGTAAGTAGGGCCATCCGCTGCTGCGGTAGAGGACCAGAGGCCCGCGAGGAGAAGTGGAAGGTGTCTGAGTGACGGCATCTTGAACGAGTGATGATACCGGCAAGACTCAGGAAGCGACAGTCAGGGCGTGGTTCCTCTGCGGTGGGCGGAGTGGGATATTGCCAATGCCTATATAGGCGAATGGCGTCGAGTGCATGAATCATGTTCCAGCAGGGGGGTTGACAGCCGTTTCCATGGGTCTGGTTGTCCGCGGGTGCCTTGGGCAAGGGGCCAAGATTTAAGGGCATGCGGTACATGCCACACAAATGGATCGGTCGTCCCATGTACCCTAGAGCAATCACTCGAACTCTGACAGATTGATCGTTCATTACCGGCAATCCGGGTCACTGCGGAGGTGGGGCGGAAGTAGCCGACAGGACCATCATCCAGAAGCGGGCCAAGCAGGGTATCGTGTGCAAGATCGCATTCATCCTTAGACTTGGGTCGAAGATGCTATCCTTACACGACCTGGTTCTTGTGTCCCTACGTGGGTAGGTAAAGGGCATGAAAACACACAGAAGGCCTGGGCGATAGGATCATCCTTTTCTCATTCTCTTTTTTGATCATCACCCGGTTCCTCCATTGGACACATGTCAGTTCGGCCGTTCCGCCTCCCCCTTATTTTCTGATGCATTGCTGGCAATTAGAATAGACTTTCCGCCAACAGGGATTCTTTATACGGCCACTCTGTTAGAGCGGGTTGATAGGGGAAATAGTGGAGTGATGAAATGACATGGAAGGGCTTGGCCGAGGATGATCCCGTATTTGGGAAAACTATAATTCGACCTCGATCCCGGGGATGATCGCCAGGAGGGTTCGCCAGTACACCATTGCATCTGTCGTCCACACCCTCGGCTCAACCGGGATGGGCTTGTGCACGACAGGCGTGCGTGCCAAAACCCCGGGTTAGCTGACCTCGAGGTTCATCAGACCACCCATCATTTTGCGGGCGACACTGGACTCAAATGAGCGGCAGCGGCAAGTTCCGCTGCCGGAGCTCGCGCCTTATGCCGGTCAGGGGTATTACCTGCATCGGACCCCGATGCTACCAATCCGCCGGCGCAGATGAACCAAAGCCGCCCTTGGGGCCCTAGGATGGCAAGGAAGACCGCGCCGCTGAGTCCTTCCCCAGAGTCGGAGAAGGCCCTGTTAGAAGCAGGAGCTTGACTTGGCCGTCCATCCAACCGCCTACCTTGGTGGTCGGTCTTCGACCATGCCTTGGCCAAGCGTGTAAT
The DNA here is from genome assembly GCF_038362705.1 of Apiospora aurea. Taxonomy (NCBI): domain Eukaryota; kingdom Fungi; phylum Ascomycota; class Sordariomycetes; order Amphisphaeriales; family Apiosporaceae; genus Apiospora; species Apiospora aurea. The sequence continues at coordinate 282,572 of NW_027117391.1, forward strand.
GTGGCCCAACATGTTCATCGAGCGAGCGAGCGAGGTCCGGATTATGCGACCAAGGCCCGCCGGCAGGCAGCAGACCAACCGCCCTGAACCAAAGTGGAAGATCAACCCCAACATCCAGCCGGCGCGTGGGGGTCGTCGCGTGGGGGTCGTCGCGGGCGAAGCGATAGGCATCCGGGAGCATGCCGCTCAGCATGCAGCCCATGTTGACGCAGATGCCGGTGGAGATGCAGAGTAAGGCGCATCACGCATCTTGAGCTGTACCCGGTTGGCGTGCATGGTGATTTAGCTGTGGCCGTGGAAGAACCGGCTAATATTCAGCAGTGGCTTGGATAATATGGATGGACTGCTGTTATGTTGTGGTGGGGGTTCCCGATGTTGCAATTGCACTCTGCATAAGCTGATGAACCCGATAACGGTTACAGTCAGCGTTGGGAATCCCAGAAACCTCATCCCGGGATCTGAACTCGGCGTCTGTGCTGACTGAAACAAGGCAATGCCAGAGGTATCCCACTCCAAGGATCAGCAGCCGGATGCAACGCAACCGTAATCCTGTACCACGGAGGCTCTGTAGCCGCTTATCGGTGTAACTTGGATAAGTATGTAACATACGTATCTGTCCCAATCCGGTGTGGCTGTTACCGAAAATACCCTTATTGCCGTATTGGGCGTAAAGGGGTATTTCGACCCGTCGCGCCGGTTCCTAATGCGTCGTAATATAGCGAGTGTTGGCTCCGACAAGGAACGCCAAGGACGACTCGGCTCAGGTTGGCTGTTGTCGTCTCGACTTGATGAAATCTTCCATGAGTAATTACAACATATATCGGAATGCATCGCCTGGTCTTGGGCTTCGTAGCTCACCACCGTGTTTCAATAGTGGCGACCCCGGATTAGGAGACTGGTATACAGCAACCTTCCATTCTTTCTTTCGTATCGGCGCGCCCGTCATTCTGGTTGGCCCATCGACCCCTGCAGGATTGCGCAGTACGCGGTCGCACGTGGCCCCTCCTAAACAGCCATGGCATTGCAACGATTCGTCGGCGACCTGTTGCGCTCCCTCCGCCTCCATGCCTTCGTCTTCGTCTTCCGCATCCTCCTCCGCTGGCGAACCGCCGCCCACATCCGGCGCGACAGCGCCGTCCTGCCCCTCGCGGAAGCCGGGGTCCGCCAGAAGCGCGTCCAGGTCCCCTCGCGCGACCCCGGTCGCACCATCCTCGCCCATCTCTACCTGCCGCTGAGGCCCGATGAAGACGGTCGCCCGCTCCCCGTCCTCGTCAACTGGCACGGCAGCGGCTTCGTATTCCCCCTCCACGGCACCGACGCCTACTTCTGCACCCGCATGGCCCGCGACTGCGGGCTAGCCGTCCTCGACGCCGACTACCGCAAGGCGCCCGAGCACCCCTGCCCGGCCGCCATCGACGACGCCGAGGACGCGCTGCGCTGGGTCGCCTCTTCCGCCTCCTCCTCCCCCAGCAACTTCAACCTGGACTCCAGCCGCGTCGCCGTGTCAGGCTTCAGCGCCGGCGGCCACATCGCCGCCGCCGCCGCGTCGCATCTCCGAAAGAAGCTGGAGAAGGATCTGGACATCGCGATGCTCCTATCCATCTACGGCTCCGCCGACCTCGCGACCGACGCGACCGCCAAAAAGCCCCCTCCCCCTCGTTGCGCGCGCACGCGCCGTGGATCCTCCGCATGTTCGCCGACGCCTACGCGCCTGACCCGGCTTCGCGGACGGATCCGGCCGTGTCGCCGGGGTTCGCGGACGCGGAGGCGTATCCACAGACGACGGCGTTTTTGACTTGCGAGGGGGATAACCTAAGGTGGGAGATCGAGGCGCTGGTTGCGCGATTGCGGGAGGTGGAGGGCGGGCCGGAAGGGAATGAAGGAGATGGAGGAAAGAAGAGGGAGGTTCATTACAAGATGCTCGAGGGGGTGTGTCATGCGTTCGATAAGGGGATCAAGGAGGACGGCGGGGGTTCTCTCCCGTGGACGCGGCGCGAGGAGGCTTATGCTTGGGCGGCGGAGCTGCTCAAGGATGCGCTGCATCCGAAGCAGTGGGATGGTGCACGCATTGCCAGGTGAGAGTTCAAGACTTCGAAAAGTAATGCCAAATCGCATTGGGCGGGTGGCAGCGGGCAGTCTCTTGGAATGCGAATGCCCTGGAGCTTCTAGACCCCATGTCAAGATAAGAAGTGAAAGCATCATAGAAGCATCTCGGAATACACCAATTCTGGGAGGATTAGGGAAAGAAAAAAAAACATGCGCTGGAGCTCTCCAGTCTTCTGGCACGCCATCCCATCACATCCTCACTCAACCAATGCTCTGCCACGTCGCGGGGTAAGGGAATGGGCCACTGCCACTGAAGTTGGCTTGCTAATGCTCATCCCATGAGAATAAGCAAGTGAAGATATCAGGATACGTAGGTACACTCAACAATAAATTGCAACTGAGGGTATCGTGTGTAGGTTATGCAATGCTACTGAAGTTTAGACAAGATGAAGAAGTAAACACTGGGATCCAACCCAATCCAAAACAAATGTGACCGCCCAAACGCCCGTTGCCCATAGAACCACCAACTCCTCGCATTCCGTATGACAGAAACTCCGAACCCAAACCCCAGAAAGATGCTAAGTAGATCCAAAAACCAGCCAAGTTTTATATGTGCAGCGGAAGCGAATGAGGAAGAGGAAGCCGGAAAGCAGAGGGGAAACGATCAAGGGTTACCCTGATGAAAGGTAGCGTGCCACCTCCCTGGGTGTCGCAAATGACTGGGTTCCCATGAAAGTCATCAATATACGCCTTCGTCTCCGCCCTGCCCTTGTCGTCGCTCAGCTTCTTGAGCAGCCAATCCCGCGGCACCGGCAGCACGACCGGCTTCCCGTCATTCGGGTTCGCATCGCTCTGCGTCTTGGACCGCTCGGTGGCTTTCACCGACTTGCCCCCGCTCGGCTTCGTCCCGAGGGCGCCCGCGGGCGCGCCCTGCATGCAGGGCACGCTGAACCCCGTCGCCACGCCCGTCCCGTCCGTGGTCCGCAGCGAGACGGCGCCGTCGCACCCGCGGATCAGCGACACGTCCCCGTACGACTTGCCGTCGGCGTCGTAGCCGAGCTCGAGCCAGGTGCCGAGCGAGGTGTCGTCCCCTTTCGTGCGCGCGACGTGGACCTCGTGCGTGCCGCGCTGGACGCGGCCCTGGAACTTGGCCGGCAGCGACACGAAGACGGTCTCGCCGGCGGGTACAGCGGCCACCTCGATGTACGGCATCGTGTCGCAGCCGTTGGAGTAGACGAAGTAGCTGCGGGGCTGCTTGTCGGCGTTCTCGAGGGCGAGGCCGAGGCCGCCCTGGTCGGCGTCGCCCGCCGTCTTGCGCGGCACGAGGGCCGCGCACTGGGCCGGAGTCAGGACGCCGGTGTAGGACGTGCCGGCTTGCCGGTTGCTCAGGGGATGATGGTCGGGGGTCGGGGCTGCGACGGCCACGGCCGCGAAGGCGAGAGGTGCGAGGATGTGCGAGAAGAGCATCGTGGCATAGACGATATGATGTCGAGATGAATAGAAGTAAGAAGACGCGGAAACCCGAGGCAATGGCCAATAGAAAGGAGGAGAGGGAAGTGTGGGAAATGGAACTTTGGATGTCGGCCTCTTGAAAAAGGAGTGTTAAGACTCCCGTGTGGAAGTCGGGACGGTGAAGATGGTCTGAACAAGACTCAAGGCGCAACTCACTCGAGGGATCGGCGTCGACATTATATAGAACCTTCTGTGCTGTGATGAAGCCGTTCCTTTACTACGCCCCCATGAGATAGATGTCGCCCGTTGTTTCATGGCCGCATGGCGTCCAACATCCGTCGTGCCCCTCCACGCGTGGGCGGGAAGGAGCCGCCAAGCACGGATTCTTAACTGTAACTGAGAATCCTTTCGCCGCCCTCCTGAGAGTTGCTTGGCAATTTCGGCTACAAGCCTAGATGCTCCGGTGGTGTGGGCAGGTTGTAGTAGTTGGGCGTGCGTAGAGAAGGCAGTAGGCATCGCCCCCCCTTCCCTTAATCCTTTCAATGAAGGGGGCCAACATCGGCGCCGCATGGCAAAATGTCAGGGGCTGCGGCTTCTTTCTGTGAAAGAAGAAGGTAGGCTGCCTCAAATCTGTATGCGGCCGTACTGCATTGGTCACCTAGAGGTATAGTAAGTAATAGACAATAAGCACGATGCTATTCGAGCAAGTCACTGCCTCTGTGGAACCATTAGCAAGTTATGTCAGAAGTGATATACGCGGATAAAACCGTTGTGCCTTGCAGCCGATACCTGGTCCTACCTAGATGCAGCTGCCGCTCGTGCAGCACAAAAGGCACGCGAGGGTCGCAGATTGATAGCAGGCCATCTAACGGGTTGACAGCATGCGGATGCGCATTCAGGCGAACAGAAAGGGTCCATATCCTGGTTCGGAATCCAGGCCCCAAAGTCAAGATGGCCCTTCCGAGATTCGTGGAGCTCTTGATGTACGTAAGCTTACTACGAGGCTCGCGCCCTTCCCACCAGAACCGGATCCTACAGACATATTGAAAAGGCTGCTGCTGCTGCTGCTGCCGATGGACTGTTTCAGATCCTGTACAATCTCCGACTTGTCAATTAAGGCGATGGAAAAACTCAATGTAACAAGTGTCGCCTGAATCCAGGGACCGAAGGTTGGTCGTGTCGTTCTGCGTTTACCGCGGTAGATACAATATCATGTTGGTGGTCTTTCAACATGCAACAACACAAGATTGGAAGTTGGAAGGTGGTGTGAAAGAATTGGAGGGTCGGGTCTCTGGTTAATGTATGGTTCCCGCTGGAAACCAGGAACCAACCCAACTTCAGTGGACGTCTGGTGCTATTTCTGGCCCCTTAGCAATGGCCGCCCCTCCAAAGCCCCAACCGGAGACGATCAGCCCCGCAGTCTCCTCGAGAATGATCAATCCGATCTGCTGATTGTGACCTCGCGAGGCACAGTCAGCTCGTGGCCACGTGTTGTGTTCCAATGCTCGGGTTTTGCTGTGCCTTGTCTGGGATTCTATGTCAATTCGGTATATCCCCTAGGCGCGTTGCGCGATGGTTGACTGTCCAAATAGATATAGCATTATCTACCCCTGGACGATCGCCACCGATTGACTTCTCTGGTCACACTCTCTTGCTCCTTCGCCTTCTTCTCCCATCCATCATCTAACCTTAACGAGCTCCGAGATACGTCATAGAACCATATGGCCTTTGGGATCCTACGGAACGCTTCCCGTGTTTTTCATTCGTCGGTTGGATTGGGATAATTCCTCTCTCGGATATCTCGTAGCTCGTCATGTTCATCCGGTTCCCATGAAGTAGGTATGCAGGCTCAGTAGGTGTGACATATAACATTCGTGGGATGCCATGCGCATCTACTCCTGACAAGCCACGCGTCGCAGATCTACCCTGAGAAATTCTCTTCAGCAGTCAGTCGTTGGCTGCTGTCAATCTGCGCCCATTGTTCGTTACATCCGGCAAGCCACGAGTCACAGACATAGGAAGGAAGCCGGCTTCCGGTCATGATAATGTGAGCATGCACATGTAGTAAGCGCAGCCAGTAACACGCACGAGTGGCTGGCGTCAAAGGAGCAGTCCGCAATTAGATATTATTCACAAGCCAGACCCAATACCCAATGTGAAACAGAGAACACCAAATCTGAAGCTGCGAACGATGGCACCACCATGTACACACCACCGCTCTAACACAATCCCAGAGACGCAAGGAAATTCGTGATTTATACTCATACAAGAAAACAAGGAGCCATATCTACCGACTTATTCATGTAGAATTCTCGACGATTGCGCCAGCTTCTCCAGGGTTTCTTCGGCGATGTCGGCGAGAACTAATTTCAACTCCTGTCCCTCTAAACAAGAAGTCGGCGAGAAACAGAGCGTAAGCGATACTCAGCGATATTTAGCGATACTCAAGTTGGGCAACGAGGAAAAACGTGTCGACGGTGCGCAGCTCGCCAAGCAAATCCTTCGCACCTCACTAGAAGTAGGATCGCATAGCCTCCTGGTAGCCCGGTCCGCCCTTGATGTCGCGCTCAAAGTCCATGACCACACCGAGGTAGTTGCGGATCTGCCGCATGCCGAGCGGCTCGCCCTTCTGGCGCGCGACCCGGTGCGCCGTGATGACCGTGTTCTTGATCTGCCGGCCGTTCAGGCTGTAGCGGCCGAGCTCGTTGTAGTCCTCGTCTGTGAACTCGGCCACCCGGTTGGCGGGCTCGCTGACGGGCGGAACTTCACAATCGCCATCCTCGAGGGTGGTGGCCGTGTTGGCCGCCGTGCCGTTGTTGCGCACGCGCTCGATGAACATCTTGAACACGGCCTTGCGAGCTTTGTTGTCCAGCTCGTCGTAGCGCAGCGGGATGTGCATGCGCGACAGGAAAGCCTCATCAAATGACTGTATGTAAGCAATATATGGTTAGTCATCTTACTGCATACAGCACAATGTTCGTTAGATAGATAAGCTTACCTCAACTCGGTTTGTAGTCAAGAACAGGATCCCCTGGAAATACTCCAGCTGGCGCAGGAAGATGCTGACGAGGGCGTTGCGGTGGATATCCGCCATGTTGCGCTTCTCGAGAAACACATCGGCCTCGTCCAGCAGCAGGATCGCGCCCCAGGCGTGGCAGATGTCGAGCGTCTTCTGCAGCTCCGCCTCGAGGTATCGGCTGTCGGTGCCCAGATCTCCAGCGGACACGTTGTACAGCGGGCAGCGCAGCAGCTCGCTGATGCCCTCGGCCGTCAGCGTCTTGCCCGTGCCGGGAGGGCCGTGCAGGACCGCGACGAGGCCCTTGCCTTTGCCTTGGATCACGTCGTCGATGCTCTCGGTGGGGTGGTACTTGTGGGACTCGACGAGGGCCTATGTAAGGTTTTCGCAAACCGGGATTAGTAAGAGTAACTTATAACACACCGCAGATGGATACGATGCTTGCTATTTTGGGAAAGCAACTTACCTGCACAATCTCCTTCTTGTTGGGCTCCCGGACCAGGGAGTCGTACGCATACTCGTTCCAAACAATATCCTTGATGCCTGAAACGGTGAACTCGAGCCAAAGCTTCTCGCCGAACGCGAAGCCGAGGACGACAGGGGAGGCCATGAGATACTCCTCGTCGCTGAATTCAGGAACCTTGCTGGTGGTAGCGGAAGTGGCGGCGTCTTTGCCCTTGGTATCCTTCTTGGTGTCATCATCCTTGGGATCCTGACTCTCGACCTTGTCCAGCTGCTCCTTAGGCACGAAGCTGTCGATATCGTCCACAGGAATCGTATGTCCCTCGAGCTTGCCCGCCTTGTTCTTGATGTAGATGGTGACCATCTTGACTGACTCCTCGCCGCTCACATGATTGCCGCCGCCACCAAGCGCCGGCTGCAGCGCGCCACTCGCAAAGCCAGCCTCGTGGTGATCACCGCCATCACTATCTTTATCCTCCTCATCTTCCTCATCAGAGTCTCCAAGGATGTCGATGTCCTCGACCTTGGGCCGGACGATGGAGATGGGGTAGTTGGGGTTGTTGCGGCGGTGGATGGCCGGGTCGACCATGATGCGGCTGTTGACCTCGACGCGGATTACCGACTTCTTCTTCTTGTAGTAGGCGAGACCCTGGTGGCACTTGTAGTGGACGCCGCCCAGGCTCACAAACTTCTTACCGCGCTCGATCAGGTTGCGGCGCACCGCGGCCTCGTCCTTATGGTAGGCCAGCGGATAGCAGGCCAGGCTGTCGATGCGGCGCGAGCCCTGGAAGTGCGGGACCTCTTCGGCCATGACGCCGAAGCCAAAGTCCTTGCCGTCGTACTCGAAGTACTGGGTGAGTAATGTCGGTTAGCATATATAAGTATGCAAGAGCAAGACGAGACCAAGAAAAGTCTCGAGGTTGAAGGGAATGAGTATGTTAGGTTATGAGGTATGCTTACCTTGCCTTCGACATAGTACGTCTCGCCCTTGAGCATACTGTAATGCTTCTCAGCAATCTCCGCCTTGAAGACGCGATGCTCCTCGGGGCTTCCGTAGGTGGTGGTGAACACAAGCGTGTTCGGCTTCCACAAGGCCCAGAGCAGGTCGAAAGTAATGAGGCCATTATCGAGAAGAGGGTACAGGCTAAGAGGTTTGGTTGTTAGTTACATCATGTCATCCTACACACGGGTTGCTCCTCATGAGATCTCTCATGGTAATGAAACAGGGACTAGGTTCTGAGTTGAACTCACTTCTTCTTAACCTGGGCGTAATCCTTGTCCAGATACTTGATGAGGACTTTCAGGTGGCGGCGCTTATCATCCACCCAAGTCTGCTGCTTCTTGCGCTCCTTCTTGGTCTTGGCCTCGACAAACACGTTCTTGAGCTTTCGAAGGTGCTCGCGAAGATCCTCCAAGTACCTAGATGGGTTTGGGTTAGCCAAATATGTATCTCAAGATATTCGCCCACAGGCGGTAGCTGACTTAGGGAAGGAGGGAAAACTTACAGAAACAGCATGTTCGGATCCAGCTTCGGCGTCTCCTCCACGAGGCTGACCCCCTTAACGGTCCCAATAACCTCTTGCAGGCACTCCCGCAGCTTCTTGCTCTTGATGTCGACCACGGTTGCCTTGAACTTGTTCTCCCAGTCGAAGGTGCGGCGCACGTTGAACAGATACTCGTTGTAGTGCGCGTCCGACGCGTGCTTGGCCGTGTCCTGCAGCTTGTAGTTGTGGATCTGCGAGTCCCAGACCTGGTCGACGCGCTTGCACTCCAGCTTCTGGGCCTTTTTGCCCTTGGTGTTGTTATTGATGTTGGACGAAGCGGCGCCGGTGCGCTTGTTGTTGGAGCGGCCGAGACCACGACCGCCAACACCGCCGATGACTATGTCGTCCTCATCATCATCATCAAGGTGTTTGGTTCTGGTGCCCTTAAGACCAGCTGCGCGCGATCCTCCGCCGGAAGCAAGGCCGCGGCCAGCTCCTCTAGCGCCGCCGCGACCGGCAGTGTCGCTACCAGTAAGGCCTCCGACGGCGTTCTGTTGACCGAGACCGGCAGCCAGACCCATAGCATTGATGTTGTTGCCCAGCAGACCCTGGTTCAGCAAGCCCGCATTGGCAGCCAGAAGGTTACACAGACCGCTGGCATTACCCATGCCTCCAAGACCGGAAGGTGTGATGATGCGCAGAAGCTGATCAAGCTGCTGCTGCTGCTTAAGCTGCACCTGGACAAACTGTTTGAGCTCCTGTGAGATCTGAGACAGCACCAAGTCCTGGGGAGGGGAGGCGCCCTCCACCTCATCATACTCATCAGCCTCGTCGAGATCCGAATCATCAGCCTTTTCTTCGTCATTATCAGAATCGCTGTCTTCGCCGTCAACCTTGGCGCGGGTCTTGAGCTGCTTCTTGGACTTGATGGTCGTCGACTTGGGGGAGGATTTGTCCTTTCGCCGCTGCTTCTTTACCTTCGTAATCAACTTCTTCAGTTCATTGGACTTCCGTAAAACCTCCATATCAGGCTCCGAGTCTGACGAGTCGTCTTCAGAATCGGAGTCGGAATCGTCAGTATCATCGTCAGAGGTTGACTCCGCGGTGTGCTCGACAGCCTCGCTATCGCTGCTGGAAGAGTCATCATCTCGAGATACGGTGACCTTCTTCTTGTCAGCCTTGGCCTTCGCCTTGTTCGACTTCTTGGTCTTCTTCTTCTTGCAGTCGTCGAGTCCCTGCTTCTTTCCCTCGTCGGTGGGGTTGCCGGTCTTGACACCACCTCCCACACCACCCACCTTACCGGCCTCACCGGCCGGGGCAGCAGGCTTCATATCCGCGGTGAAGGTCTCTTCGACCATGGTGTCACTCAAAGGCATGGTGCCTTTGGGGCTCTCAGTAGCAGAGCCGGGGGTGGCTGAGGTGTCCATATCCCCCACAGCCGTTGCAGTGTGTAGGTGACGGACGCTTCCCTGCGTCGTTGCTCAGTTATGTATCACTAACGAGCTCGGGAGCAAACTGTTTGGAATAACGTTAGCCAATCACAGCTCAGTGGCGCTCTGGTATGCCAGAACATAAAGAGAATGTCGTCAGATGTTTTACCTTTGGTAAGCCTGTTGCTGGTGTGGCCCAATCTTACTGTGCTGGTAACGCCGCCTGTTCGGTGAGTGGTCAGCATCAGTGTGTGACTTTGGCAGCCTCTGGTCTGGTGATGAGGGTTCTTACCTATCCTCGGCTCTTACCCGTGTCAGACAACTTTGCGTATTGGCCCAGAGGCCAGTGAGTGACAATCGGCAGAGGATCTCGTCGGATCTACGATGTCGGGTCGCTAATCGAAGTCCGAACGGAAGATGACAACAGATAAGCCAAGCGGCCCGCTTTGTAGCTGTAGAATGCGTGCAAATGAACAGGTTCTCTTGGCAAAAGCCCACTGTTGATGGGTGGACAGGCGGAAGAGAGAAAAGGCAAGTTTGTGGGAAAAAAGAAAAATCGGAATTTTCCAAGAGGTGTTTATAACCTACCCGGCGGAGAAGTTGCTGGGCGGGCTGCGTTCAATGAAGGCAGCTCCGCTTAGTCTACCGAGAAGGTGACTAAGTACCAGTACACGCGAGGCGGATGAGGTCGGCGATGTAGGCAAGGCGGTTGCAGGAGAGTCCGGGATGGCCTATCGTGCGATTCTCAACCATCCTCGATAAGGGGCCGGATATTGGATAGGTATCAGGCAGTCAAGTTAAACAAGGGGGTGTGGTATCTCGCCCCGGGCATCACGAGACAATGGAGGAGGCAGGCTCAGTGGTGATCAAGAAGGATTGGCCGAGGGGTAAACAAGACGGGTATGAATCAAGTGTATCATCTACAAAGTCCCAGCGGGTTGGTTGAGGGGGCTACATGCTTGAACAAACCAAGCGAGACAGGCAGACAAAGGTGAAAGAGCATCTGACCGCTTCTCACCATCTATGTAGAGAAGAGAGAGCCTGGTGCAGTAAGCCGCAGCGGGTTTTGTACGTGATGACAATCTGCATGCACAGAGCTGCGACTTGACGGGCGCCAAAAACGATCTACGGGGAGTACAGAGTACGTCTGTCTGTCCCGTCTGCGAGAACCGGGGACCGGGGTCTGCACTCAGCCCTGAGAGATGGGTTTACCCGCATGACCAACTTGTTTCTCTCCCGCTGGGGAGTGCGTTGGAAATGTGACTTGACTAGTGTGGTACTCAAGTGCAGGTTAGTTTATGACCGTTGGGTGAGCTGGCCAAAAAGCGTTTAAGAAAATGCACATGGAAGTTTTAGGCTGAATATGCCTGTCTTTCTCAGAAGAAGTGGTAAGACAAAGAGTAAGATGCTGTTATCCATCTGCGGAGTGCGGTAGAACAAGGCAACCCATGACAGACAGCCTTGTAGGCAGCCGCTGCTGCCCATGCTTGGGGGGCCGGCAGATGAAAATGCGGACGAAGATGAAAAATGAGGACTTTTTGCATCAGATAAGCGGCTCGGCAGCAGCATGGCCAGCTCACCTCTTTCATTCTCGCCATCAAAGGTCGGCTCCTCAAGAAAGACTGGGCATTCGTGAACCAATTCGGACAGGGTACGTGTCTCCATCAAGAGGAGGATTGATTCGTTGGCATCCATGGCATGGTAATGTAGCGGACATGCCATGTATGAGGCGCATTAGGTGCCGTTGCTCTGGGTGTGATATCCCGGACGGGGCAAGCAAACCCAATGACCGAAAATCGGGGAGAGCCCACGTTTGTTTGTGTGCAGCTCGGGTAAGTATGTATATAGGTGAGAGGGTGCATGGGGGCGGCTGGCCGTTGGTGTACCCAAACCAACTAAACGAGAAACGTAGGAACGTTGTGACCAACCTGCATCTCACCCGCCTAGCCCGCCCCCAGAACATTTGGCGACATCGGGCAAGACCAATACTGTGCCTTTGTAAGCGTGGTGCATATTCCGTGTGTGGAAAAGTAGAGGCCGGAATCTTCTCCAGGCCAATCAGAAAAGGGGATTGACTACATACTGTAGCCAAGGGCCTGTCTGTTTGTTCACCGAGAATGTGACGACTGCGAGTGGAGACCGACTTGGCTTATGCGGCGGAGTCCTGTTCGGTCTTGGTAACAAGGTGAGCGAGCTTGCACGCTTGTGAGCAGAGTCCCAGAGTCGCAGGCAGAAGTGCATGTTGCATGCTGCATGTTGGATACATGCAAGTATGCTGGTCGACTCTGCGGGTACTACATGATAGGTCAGAAAGCCGCCTGGATATGTGGTTGGTAGATGCCGTTGTCCTTTGATGTGGGCTAAGGTTAGTCGCGATGATTTCGGGATAATCCCATCTCTCAGCGCAATAGGACTGACCAAATGCGATTTGAGACAGGCGGAGGAGTAGCCTACTGTAAGGCTAGCAGATAGTGTTGAAGAGATGCGCTAAGTTAGCTCCCAGCCCACAAACAGGCATGGTTCAGCAGTGGGCAAGCTCTTTTGGAATCGGAGGAGGAAGCATAATCTAGAGTCGGTCTTCCTTGGCCATTGAGAGAATGAAGGTCTGGCGGACTTGTGGTTCTTGTTCGGTCCAGCCCAGGCCAGGAAGGTGCTAGGTTAGGTTAGCTTTCCACTCAAGCTCTCGAGCTGTTTCCCCACTTGTTGCTTCCTTGGTTCCCACAGGGCCACAGCGGAGTGTGCAGCGACCAACAAAACGTCATCGTACAGCAGCTTCCACTTCATCCGGCTCTGTCGCAAGAAAAAGTCACGAACGCCCGGAGGAAAACATCGATCTATTGGACGTGACGTGACGCTGGGCCTTGTTTTCTTCGCGCTCGATCCTGGTGACTTGGCACGCTGGGTAACCAGAAGAATTCTTTCTAGTCTACTGCTATATACGATTGTATTCCCACCGCGAACTTGTGTGTGTGTGTGTTGTTTTGTTTTTGTTTTTTCCCCAATTGATTGATTGGTGTGCTGCTACTCTCGTTGTTCTTCCCCAAGTGTCGAATGCCCAATGCGATAGCCACCACGAGTCGCGGCAACGAAGCACTTGCTTCCATCCAGCCCCATTGGCTGCTCTAATCTTCGACCGCAAGGAGCTAACGATCAGACGTGCCCTTCGTCGTTACACGGCGAAATTCGGTTCGAACTCGACTCAATAGCACGGCCCGTACGCGAATGCAATTGCACCTGCCGTATTCTCGAGCCTATCCTATCCCCCCTAGAGCTCCTTCCCAATCCCGCCGAGTCGTCGTCGTCGTCGCTTCCTTTCCTCGTCAGTACAACAAGGAAACGCCTAGTGGAAATAGCTATCTGAAAGACTGGAACTATGGCAAGAACGGGTACATTTGCCCGCCTGCTGGGCTGGAATCGTCACCCGCAGCATGGCCACGAATGGCGCGTTCATGAATCACGCCGAAGACGTGAGTACTTTTCTATCCTGCTGGCTGTTGAGACAGGCTTGGTTCGCTGCCCTTGCTAGCCAAGCGCTTGCCGTTCAATTGGCCACTTTGCGCCATGCCGCGATTCAAAAGAAGATATACTTCGGTCTTTTTGAGAAGAGGAGACGAGAACGCCGTGACTGACCTGGCAACGCCCGGCGACGCAGTCCTCCCCACCTATCGCGATCGACATATCGAGTCTGCCGTTCCCGCCGAGGAGGTCACCAAGATCGCCCTGCGCCTGCGCTACCTCATCGAGGAGGCTGTTCCCTGCGAATTGGAGGCCGAAGAGATCAGCCGCCCGCACAGTCGCGTCATCACCCCGAAGGTCATCAAGGCCGCCAAGGAGGCGGGTAGCGAGCAGTACCGTGCCTGCGTCGTCTTCTGCCTGCTGATCTGCAAGCGCTGGTTTAAGCATCAGGCCGTGGTCGAGCTGTGGGATGCCGACCTTCACGGCGTCCGAGCTGTAGCCTGCGAGGTCATTGCTAAGAGCATGTGAGTTCTATACACACCTGGGTATATAGCGCCGGGGATGCGCAACAATGTGGTCGCTGACAGCTGTGCCGAAACCAGTATCGAATCCGAGGAGGATATGGGCTACCTTCTACATGCCATTTTGCTGAAGCGCTACTCCATCATCCTTGACGGCGAGTCGACGCTGCCTGTCAATGTCATTGAGAAGGCCGTCGACCTGCACGCGCTGGACGTCATCGGCTCGTCCGGATACCAGAAGTGCATCAGCTACCTATGGAAGGGCTGGCTGGTCCAGGACGAAGACGACCCATCGAGTTTCGTCGACTACCAGGAGCGCGACAACACGAATTTCATAATACACCTCGATCCCGACCGAATGAGAGCGCCCATGTACCAGAATGCGGCGCAGTTGCTCATCTCCTTGATCTACCTCGGCTTGTATACTGGCGCTATCAATACTATCAACCGCGACGGTGATCTGGACGTGGTCGAAGGTCTACTGTACCTCTTCACCTTCGGGTTCATTTGCGACGAGGTCACCAAAGTATGGAAAGCCGGTATGCAAATCGTTGGATTCTGGAACGCATTCAACTTTGTCCTCTACTCTCTCCTCATTGTATCGCTTGCGCTCCGCTTCGTGGCCTTCAGTCATCCGTGGGACGGGACAGGCGAGCGTCAGTACTTCAATATGATGAGCTACAACTTCCTCGCCTTCACCGCACCGCTTTTCTGGGCACGCCTGCTGCTGTACCTCGACAGTTTCCGCTTCTTTGGCGCCATGCTTGTCGTGGTCAAGGTCATGATGCGAGAAAGTGTCATCTTCTTTGCCCTGCTCGTCTTCATGATCGTGGGGTTCCTGCAGGCCTTCATCGGCATGGATTTCGCCGATGATCTGGTAGCCGACGACATCGTCTTCGTCATCCAGGCCATGTTGAACGCCATCATGCAAAGCCCTGACTTCACTGGATTCGAAAAGTTCAGCCCGCCGTTCGGTATTATCCTGTACTACGTCTTCACGTTCATTATCATGGTAAGACGCACCTTGACTGCCTCCATAGGACGAAATGGAAGAACTAATGTTATTGTCCCCCAGATTATCTTGCTCAACGTCCTCATTGCCCTGTACAACAGCGCTTACGAGGATATCTACGAGAACGCCGACGACGAGTTCCTGGCTCTATTTGCGCAGAAGACGATGCAGTTCGTGCGCGCGCCTGACGAAAACGTGTTTATCGCGCCGTTCAACCTGATCGAGGTCTTCTTGCTCATCATCCCGTTCGAGTGGTGGTTGCCCAAGAAGACGTACGAGTGGCTCAACGACGTTGTGATGGCCATCATCTACTCGCCGTTGCTCGTCTGCGCCGCGTTCTTCGAGGTCAGAAACGCCAAGGAAATCCGGTCGAACCGGTCGCGCGGCGAGGAGGACGAAGACACGACCGAGGAGTGGGAGCAGATGGCTGACCAGGTCGACTTCGAGGCTGAGGGTTGGACCAAGAAGGTGGCCGACTGCAAGAGCAATGTCGAGGAGGAGCCGGCGGTCACTGAGGTGCGGAAACTCAGTGAGGAGGTGGCCAAGCTCAAGGAGATGATCGAGGGGCTCGAGAAGGTCCTCACGACCAAGTCGAACCAGGCGCAGGAGGTGATTTAGGAGGCCTCGTCACAGCGTCATGGGCTGGCCAAGTACTGGGGATCGGACTAACAGATCTTCGTCTGAGTTGTCGAATTTTCGTTCAACTGGTTGGTCGACGATATACTTGATACCACGTTACGTTCATGTGGATTCTTTGGCGTTCAAGTGGTGGCCTTGGGTGAGTTCTGGTTGATCACTTTCTTGTTTGGGGTCACAGGCGAGCTCTAGGGACTAAAAGTATGGGGTTGGGATACATAATAAGACATTTCAGGTATATATACGAAGGAGTACTGTAATATATTCTCGGTATACATATCCCTGTACATTTTGTTGCCTAAATGAGATGGCCTCGCTTCAGGTAGGAAACCTCGATATCTGGTTCGGGCCTCCTTCCCGCCCTTGCCCTTTTCTTCGTCGGCTTCCCGTGCAGACGGTGCCGCCTGCGGTTCTTGGCGTTCTCGTCGAGGCAGTCGTGGCACTGGAGCGCCCCCGGCGCGCGCTCGAGCTTGCATTTGCAGACGCAGAGGCAGCCCTGGTAGGTCGGGGCCGTCTTGCCCCAGAGGCGGGCGTTTTCGCAGACGAGGCACAGGTCAGAGGAGTGTGGCTCGTTTTCTTGGGCCTGGTTGGGGCATTTGCAGACTGGACAGGAGCAGGGGTGGGGCATTGCTGGTGGTGATGCTCTTGATGGCTGGGTCCCGGGTTATGTTGAGACTGGGGATAATAGTACGTTGGGCCTTGTAGGTTTTCGTGGTGGTGGGTGCGGGGGAGGAAAGGGGGGGAATTAATGGAAACACCCAGTCACCCGGGCATGGAGGACTCATGACAACATGCGGCAACAAAGCATACCTAATTCCATGTGCCATCCTCGCTCGAAGGAGGACGAGAGGTTCATTGTTGGGTTTCTAGGTTTTCCGCCTTGACTTGTTGTCGTCCATTGTTCAGATCTTTCGGTTATCAAAGAAGTGCCACTCAGCGAGTCTACAGTGGATGTTGCTTGGATCACCTGAGTGGCAATGGTGCTTTGGACAGCTACCGAAGTACCTATGGAAGTAAGAGCAGCATCTTTGATCCATTCATTGTTAATCGTCTGGGGACCAGTCCTAGGCATCTTACTGCCTCGCCTCGCCTCCTGTTCGACCAGCTCCTTCTCAGGGGTTCGTGGGGGGGGGATTGCTCCGGCTCCCAGGCGACCGCAGGTACGTGGAACCAAACGTGCGTTCGCAACCAACTCCGCGAGGACAAATCGCAATACCGAGTCGTAGATGTATTGTATGTACACAGGGTCAGATGACTTCCAGGAACACATATGTGTTGCCGAGCTTGTGTGCTTGTGCATGTGTAGCTGTTGAACAGGAAATGCTTAGCTGGTAATCTCGTACAACAACTACATCATGGGATGCGCGATACCAGAGCATCCAATGAAGAAGGTCGCTCCTCTAGTGAGCAGTATGACGATGAGATCTTATTATACGTAGCCTGCAACCATTGCGCTTCCAAGGTACGTTCGGGGGTCATTATCAACATGACACATTGAGCGCATGCAGTTCTCATGGACATACACAAATGCGAGAGAGAAACCACCAGGAGATATTCAAAGTTTTGTCATTCAAGAAGACTAACTATCCAAAACGTGGTATCTGGTATCACTGAGAGTTCCATCGGTAATAGCTAGGAATCCCTTCAAGAAAACGAAAATTTTCATAAATAGTAGAATATCACCATTCATCGTAACTCATACCTAGCATCATCTACTCCGAGAGATGCTTTGCCATAACTTCTTGGGGAAGACAGTGCTTACTCCACCAGGCGAGCAACCGCCTTCTCCTCGTCCACCGAGCTCCCGCGTCGGTGCATCCCACCATCATGATGGTGCTTGCTCTCAATGACCTCAGCCATGTCAGAGTCCTGCGCGACATCGAACGACTTGCTGAGATGCTCAGGCCCCAAAAAGGTCAGGAGGATGACGTAGGCATACACGCAGCCCATGAAGATGCAGATGACGATCCCGTAGTTGTAGCGCTTGACCGTGCCCTTGGGCGGTAGGGAGAAGCGCTCGCCAATGGTGGACTCGATGGTGGACGAGGCCGACGAGACCAGGTTTCCGAGCTGGTAGCTGGTGCCCACGACGAACGTGCGGAAGGCACCGGGGGACAGCTCCATGAGGTGCACGGGGATGACGCCCCACGCGCCCTGGACGCAGAACTGCTCGAAGAAGGCGGCCGCGATCAGGCCCTTGTTGGAGACGAACGAGTAGGGATACAGCAGGGCGCCGCCTAGGACGCACATGACGATGATGCTGATGCGGCGGCCGAAGATCTGGGAGCTGAAGCCCACCACGGTACCGCCCAGCATGGCGCCGAGGTTGGCCACGATCTGTGTCACGGTGACATCGTTTGGTGTAAAGTTGTACTGGTTGCTCAGCATGGTGGGATACAGATCCTGACTGCCGTGGGACATGAAGTTGAAGCCGGCCATGAGCAGCACGAGGTAGGTGAGCAGCTTCCAGTGGCGCTTCAGGGCGACCTTGCCTTCCGCAATGAAGGTCTTGCCCACGTTGCCGCCTTCGATGCGCCGCACCTCCTGATGATGTTCGTAAGTCTTGGTCTCGGGCAGCATCAAGCGGAAGAGGATGATGAGCACGGGCGGGCAGGCGCCAAACCAGAACAGCGGGCGCCAGCCGTGGGGCGTGGTGTTAACGAGTCCACGGGCGAACGCGGTGGCAAGGAGGTAGCCAAAAGCGTAACCCTGCTGAAGAATACCGCTCATCAAACCACGGGCGTCGGTGGGCAGGTCCTCGAGGGCAGTGGCGGCGGCGTTGCCATATAAACCGCCCATGGCCACACCGAACAGGGCTCGGCATGCGAGGAATTGGTCATAAGTTTGGCAGAAGCCAGTTCCCTATTTTGGTTGTTAGCATGTATCATCATGGAAGCACGCACATAATGCGAAGTTGCGTTTGTGGGGAGGGTTATTGCCAAGCACGGGTGGCTTGGCTAGAGTCGTTGCCAACGCTGCAGCCAAGGCATCGCCAAGTTGCGCCGCTTGCGGGAGTGGTTGGCAATGGCGGGCTTGGCTCTCGATTGAACGGCCCACGATCTAAGACTTGCCCCAGAATACCCACAAAGCTTGGTAAAGCTTGGCTGTTGTACAAAAAGAGGAACCGAACAGGATTGAATGCAAAACAACTTACAAGCTCAAGCGCGATGAACAGCAGGTTGTTCACAATGAAGGGCCATTTGCGGCCGTATCGATCAGCTGCAATGCCGAAAAGGATGGAGCCAACCGAACGGAACATCAGCACCAGAGTGATTCCCCAGGTGATGTCGGTCTTGGTCTTGCCGAAGTCCTCGGCGAGGTCTTCCACCGTCAGAGACACGGTAAAGAAATCAAACGCATCCCAGGTCTGTCATTGCCAACAGTCGTTAGTCAATTGGCCGATGCGCAAGAATGAGTATAGTATCCACAGCCCAACAACTCACCCAGGCGACGAAAGCGACGGCGAAGAAGGCCCAGTTTTGCATGGTGAGCATTCTCAGCAGTTTGATGGGGTTCGGGGCTGGCGCCATGGCGGGCTTCAGGCTGGAAAAGCGCGTTGCGAGGTATTTTCCGGTGCTCATGCCTAAGCAGCGATCGTGTAAGTAAGTATTGTGTCCATTGAGAGGTATGATCGGCATCGCTTGGTCATCTCGAATGCAGATGGGAAGTGGTCTGGCTTACCATGATGGGGCGGGTGGTAATTGGGGTCCTCGCCCTCAAAGTTTCTCCTGGCGCCCTCGCCATGAGCGGGCATCCCGTGGTTGTTCTCCATGTTTGGCGATAGTGACAGGTGAATGCAAGCCGAGGGTAGCAAAGCAATGAGGCGTCGAGGTTGCTTGGGAGATGTCTCAAGCCCGAGAAAGCCTTGCCTCGCTGGGGGTCGGGTCTGCTCTTTATGTAAAGGCAAAAAGCCAGGCCGATAGCACCACCCCTGCACGCTGGTAAGATAAGAGAGACATACTAAACGCCGTGTTCGCCTTTAATATATTGGCCGAACGTGTGCGATGTGCGGGGAAGTATCATCCCTACCCAGATTCCCCCCCAGCTTCTTCCATGGTAGGTTAGGTGCTTACTACTGTAGGCAATGGGCACTGGCTGGGGGGAAGTTGGGGGTTGGAGTCCACATTGGTCTCCCCCGTGGGAAAGACAAGGCAGGCAGGTGATGGAAGAACCAAAGATTGCCTAGCCTGTGATATTAACCCTCTGCCAATTACGTAGACATGCCGCGGCGTATCCGACCGGCCCTGGTCTAGTGGGAGCGGTAGATGCCAGCTTGGCGAATAGCGTCGATGGACGGCATTCGGATTGCGAGTGGTGAGCCAGAGGACTGGGCAGAGTCTGGATGCTGGGATCACGGGGCCCGAATGCACGGTTGGGGTTTACCGTTCCGCCAGTTCATCTCACCAATTTCCATGCCAAAACCCAGGTGCCATCTGTACCACGTACCCTGGTTGCGCCAAGAAGCGCTTGGTGTCAAACGGCGTCGGCTTCAGCTTTCTTTGGTTGGCGCTGCACTTTGCTCGTTGCGGCGCATCTGGTTCACCCATTACCCCAACCAGAATCAGTGGTCAGGCGAGCTGTTTATGGGGTTTCGAGTATGCGCCCAGTCTTTCTCGAGAACAGACAGCCTGGGCAACTGTCTCTCTCACACTCTCAGGAATGCCCTCATATACCCTCCATTCCCGGGGTACATCGTGGTCTGGCAGACCGTTGGATGCATGTAACTCTATGATGCATTTCGTAGCAGCGAAGGAGCAGCAAGGGAGATCGGGCAGGCAGGCAAGCAAACACAAACAAAAGGCGGAAAACATCTTGATTGAAACTACGGCGACAGAGAAAATGCCTACGGCAGCCGCTAGCCTCCGGAAATCCGTTGCTTACCCCAGGTGCACCGGGCCCCCAATACCAAGTAGCCACCTAGCCCAAGTGGGGGGATCTTGGGGAAACAGTAGATATCTCCCCCGCAAGTGGCCAAGCCCGTCTGAACATCAGCGGTCTGTGTCCAAAAGCTCCCCGACATGACCCGTAGCAACGGTCGAGTTCGTCCAGTGGCCAGTACTGTACAGTGAGTCGTTGGATCCTGACATTTCGGAAAGGTCGCGATGCAGTTCCGCCTCGTGCTACGGCCGAGTCAAAGGTCTAATGCTCGTTAGACTTGTGACACAACATCGGAGCTGAAGTTTTAGCACGTCGCTGGTGTCTTCTAGGCAGTTGCATGGAGCAAATGAAGACGGTGGATTTGTTGAAGGCATCGTGTGCATCGCGCCACCAAACCCCGCGTTGCCGAAGCTCGTCCGACAACCCCAGAATATTCGAGTTGATAAGGCGTCATCGAGACACCGAGCCCAATGATTAGAGTATGGGGGGATACTGTCTTACTGGAATCGTCAACTCTATCCGAGGTGTGAGTGGTAAGGCTGATGATGTTGTGTGACACCTAGTGCTGTGTTATGACACCTGTCAACCATGCATCCGTTACAGCCTGCAGAGCAGCATGGGAGCTAAAGAAAGATCTTTTGCTGGGGCTGTCCAACGCAGCCACGATCTCCCGAGTGAAATCCACCGCATATCTTTCCGATCTCCTTGAAATTCGTTAGAGGCTCACAAGTACCGGTGGGGTTATTCCAATGATGCATTTGAACAACAGCATATCAAAAGTATAGGCAATCTGTCAAACATTGGATCACGTGTCATTGATTTACTTCCCAGAAGCCACGATCCGAAATCCACATGGTCATGACATCCCGTTCGGGGCGGTCTGGAACGAATATGGACGCCGCCACGCCATGCACTAACCACGCGACAGATCTAACTTCATGCGATAATCCAACATCTAGCCCTCGGGCATAAATCCACCGCATCAGTGGAGACTATCCCATAAACCCCTACAGCATAGTCCTCCCGATCCATAGCCTTGGGGTGTGATTGACTCGGAGAATCTCCGAACCGATAGTGCCCCAAGCCTCAAAGCTTAGGTTGGACCTCTCAGCTCCACCGGCTGGCTGGCTGGCTGGCTGGCTGGCGGCTCTCAAAAGAACCGCATCGGGCAGCTGATGATGCCTAGCTCAGGCATCCTCGAGTACTCCAGGGGTCCATCGATCTCGAAGTCTTTGGTGGAATGCAGTATCACCCGCATCGCCGTTTCTACAGCTCTGTCGTGTTGCGCCGTTGACCGGCGTATGCGTCAGCCAATGATCGATCGATCCACATCTTTCGCGCCTTGAAGGGGGCGAATAAGGCCTTGTCTCCTTCCAGTTGGACCAGGATGGAAAAGGGGGAAGGACGAGATGTGGAGGGTGGTACACACCCCAACGCCTGGCAACTTACAGTCTAGCCAATGGCATGCCCACGCACCGGTGCCGGCCCCTCCCGAACCCCAAGTGCATCGCGACGTTGTCCCTGTGCAGCACGAACTCGTTGGGCCTCTCGAACACGTCCGGGTCGCGGTTTGCCGACGTGTAGTGCAGCGTCACGGGCTCGCCGGGCCTGATGGTGTGGCCATGCAGATCGACATCGCGCGCCACCGTGCGCGCGAAGCCACGGTACGGGCTGTAGAGGCGCAGGAACTCCTCGAGCGCCGCGGGGAGCAGCGACTCGTCGGCGCGGAGCTGGTTTTGGAGGCGCTTGTCTCGGCTCAGGTGCTGGCAGATGGACCCCAGGAGGATGGGCGGGGCGACGACGCCGACGACTAGGGATTGGCGGAGGCAGCCCCTTTTTTTGATTTTTACGATGCGTCAGTTGCCCAGTTTCGGATGGTCAAAAGCCGAAACGTTAAGAATGAAGGTCACTTACACAAGATGCTCCTCGCTCAGCGGGTTTCCCTCGGCGTCCCTCTCGAGCAGCAGCGACGACGCCGGATCTTCCTCGGAATCCCGCGGGTTCGCGCGCCGGTCCGCCAGCAGGTCGCGCGCGATCTGGTACATGACGAGCGAGTTGGCCGTGACCGTCTCCCCGTCCTGCCTGCGCCACGCATTAAGCCAAGCCGCCGACGCCTTGGCCAGCTTGGGCGCGACCTCGGCATCGAGATTCAACCACTCGGTCTCGACCCTCGCGACGTAGTTGGCCCCGAACTCGGCCGAGATGTCGCCCCGCCCTTCCTTGAGTAGGGGCGCGAGCTGCTCCGCCGCGTGCCGTTGGAGCGGACCCGCGAGCCGCCGGACGCGCGACGGCTTCAGGGTCCGTTCGAGCGCCGTGCGGAAGGGCGTGTGCGCCGGCGCGTCGAAGTTGAGGGGCGGGCGCCGGATGCCGCGCGGGTCGCTGGGGACGACGGCCTTGACCGAGGAAATGTACGTGGCCGAGTCCAGGGCCGCGCGCTTGACGTCCTCGTACCGGGTCAGCAGCCAGTAGCCGCCGTACTGGTTCGTGTGGACGAGGGGGCAGCGCGTGCGGAGGTGGGCGTACTCGGCGTAGATTTTGGAGGGGTCGTTGCTGATGACGGCGTGGGAGTTGTCGATGTCGAAGGGTCCTGTTTCTTCGCCATCATGCACGATTTCTTGTACGGCGAATGACATGTCTCTACATACAGACGTTGGTTTGCTGTTCTGGTTTTCAGACGAGTCAAGTAGGCTTTCCTCACGAAACGCAATACGAGATGACAAGCTTGAGTGCGGGATATTGACTGACTCCGGACACTTGCCCACCTTCGGATCTGGCCTCCCGACCCGATGGCCCAAAACCCTGCGTAGCTGCGACGAAAGCCAATGAGATACCCGGGGAATGGGTTCCCTTAGACCAGATGTCCCGTCCTTGGTTGGGATGAAGGCCAAGGCCAAGACCGAGGTATTAGCCGATGCATGTCCCGTTAAACTGGGTAAATACAACGTTGCCGGCCAGTCAGAAACCCCTGTTCAGGGCCTGCATGCAATTTGCCTGCTACAAATGCATCTCGTTGAGATTATACTAACCCCATCGGCCAAGCGAGAGATCGCTCCCTTGCGGGGTATCATCGTATGGGGAAACATGGGGTAAAGAAGACATGAAAAGGGTAGCTCCCATCGGGAAAGGTGCGACTGGGACTTTTTGATATTCAGGGTATAGATGTGAACTGGGTATCCCATGATTAAGAAGAGCGAAACCGATATTGTTCACAGGAGTCCAGATAATCTCTGCCACAGCCGAAGCTTCAGAATACTCTCCACGGAGCGGTTCTCAAACATCAAAGCCAGCAAACGATGGAGCGCGCCATCGTCCCCGAAAAGGGCGGGCTCGGCGCCCAGCACCTCGAGATCGTCCTCGACGAAACCGCCCGCGGTGTTCAGTCGCACTACGTGCCCGTGACGGACGAAGAGAAGGCGCTCAACAAGCGCGTCAACCGCAGGTTGGACTGCTTCGTCTTGTCACTTCTCGCACTCGGGTTCATCGTAAGCGAACCAATATCACCTACTTGGGTACGCCTGTGTTATGTGAAGCTCCAAGCTGACTACTATGAGCTATACTGGTCGTGTAGTTCTGCGGGATCGACAAGACCAACATCGGTTTCGTGGCTACCAGCTCGTTCCCAAAAGATGCCAATCTGGGACCCGACGCCATCCCGCATTCTCTTTCTTTAGTAAGATAGGACGATATAATCTTCAAAACTACCAGGTTTCCATGCATGAGGCTCACGAGAAAATAGTTCTCGGCTACGTACGTCGTGCTGCAGCCCGTCATGGTCGTTCTGGCCCGACGTGTGGGAGTCAAGTACTTCCTCACCGTCCAGTTGATCCTCTGGGGCGGCCTCTGCATGTGCCATGCCGTGATCCGCAACTCGGGCACGCTGATCGCCCTGCGTCTGCTCATCGGCGCGGCCGAGGCCGGGTTTACCCAGATCGGCAACTACTACATGTCGACGGCCTATCCCAAGGCAGAACTCGGTAAGTCAGCCGTAGACCACTGGTTCATTAACGCTGACGTGTTGACCCCGATTCCCAACCCAACAGCATGGCGCGTCGGCTTATTCTCCGGCATGTACTCCATCGCCGGCGCCTTCTCCGGCCTGGTCGCCTACGGCCTCCTGAAGCTCGAGACCCCGCACATCCACGGCTGGCAGGCCGTCTTCCTGCTCGAGGGCGGCTTCACCGTCCTGCTCGGCCTCCTCACGCTCCTCGTGCTGCCCCGCCGCCTGGTCACGGCCTGGTTCCTGACGGGGCCCGAGCGCGCGCACGCGCTGTACCGCATGGAGGTCGACCTGGCCGGCACGCAGGAGGCCGACGCGCCCAGCACGATGGTCACGCGGCGCGACGTGCTGGACGTGATCACGGATGGGAAGAAGCTGGGGACGGTGCTGTGCAATGTCACGTCGGTGCTGCCTGTCACGGCGTTTACGACGTTTTTGCCGCTCGTGGTCAAGGGGATGGGGTATTCGGGGAATGATGCGACGCTGATGAGTGCGCCGCCGTTTATTGCGTAAGTTGCCTTTTTACCCTTAGTACTTGATGTTTAGTTAATTGAGTTGCTGACACTGTAGCGGAAGCGGCGTCATTGGTCTCCTTCTTATCGTCCGGTCCAGCGACCACTTCCGCGAGCGCTCGCTGCACACCGTTTTCGGCATGCTGCTGGGGATCGTAGGGTGTATCGTCATGGCCGTCAGCGACCAGAATGCACTGCGTTACGGGTTCTCTTACGTGTGCATGACAGGCGTGTTCGTGGGCGGCCCCTTACTCGCGGTGTGGCTCGCGGGCAATACGCCGTGGAAGGGGGGCTCGGAGCGTCATGCTCGGCGTCAACGGTTGGAGCAATGTGGCGGGCGTCATCGCGGGGCAGATCTTTAAGGATAAGTACGCGCCTAGATGTGAGTAGTTTCCGAGGCACGTGGCTATGCTATTTGACTAAGCACTTACTGACCAGATTCTCCGTCTCTCCCATGCAGACGAAGTACCCCTGATCATCACCATCTGCATCATGGTCGCAGGTTGCTGCGGTCTCATATCCATCCGGTTCATGTACCAACGCGAGAACAGGAAGCGGGCCGCAGAGATAGCCACCTGGGACGAACGTCGGTTCGCGGAAGAGAGGGCGTCGCAGGTCCGTCGCGGGGATCAGAGGCACACGTTCATGTATGGCTTATGAGTTAACAGTCACCGAGTGGATCATCAGAAGAAACAAATGAGATACGTAGATCATTGGTATACCGAAAGAAGATCTATTTGCGTTGCGCCCGCCATCTTCCTTGGGATCGTGCGTACCTTGGCTAGGATCAGGCTCCCCTTTGCAGTCTGGCGACACCACGGCTATCTGTGTAGAGATGCTGGCCATACCAACAGATCTTTGATGTACAGCATTGAGATGGCATGCTCTAGTCAGTCCAGGAGAGGAACCATAGCTCAAAACCTCACGGTCTGGGTGTATTGACCCAACCCCTCCATGAACCGGCCCCTCATCCCCCTGATCCCGCACCAGCACCGCGAACCCCGGGTTCTCCGCCACGACCCGCTCCAAGAAGAACGACTCCGTCGCCTTCGGCGCCGTAGCACGTCCCGTATTCTTGCTGTTGCTGCCAGTATTGACCGCGAGCAGCTCCAGCCCCGTGCGCAGCCGCGCGCACGCCTCCTCGCTGCGCAGGACGGGCTGCAGGCCCGGGATCGCGAGCCCGACGAAGACGACGACGCCGTGCTCCAGGGCGGGCGCGAAGGAGTTTATGGGCACGCTGTGGGCTTGCGCGAGCTGGTCGGCGGTGCGGAGGCCGAGGAGGTACTGGCGCGCAGCGAGGAAGAAGGACTTAGGGATCGGCATGGCGGTTTTGTAGGGGATGTTCCACCAGGCTTCTCCTTCGGCGTTGCTGGGAGTAGACGTTGTGGTGGTGGACGATGACGGCGATGTTGAAGCCGCCGTCGCATTGGTAGCAGGAGGCTTGATCGGTTGGTTGTGCGATTGTTGCCCACCGCCGCCACGAAGGCGGAGTATGATGTTGGTTGGCCCCTGTGCTGTTGCTGCTGTTGCTGCTGCTGCTGATGAAGAAGGTGTCGACTTCGACGCTTCCCCTTTTCCTTTATCTGTCGTGACGACAGCAACAACGCCGGGAGGAGACGGGATGGTGGTGGTGGCGCCTCCAGCTTGGGTTGCGCCGTCAAACGGCATCTCCTCGTCGACATCGCAATCAACGAACTTAGATTTCTTGCTTTTGCCAAGGACCGTTCGAGGAGAACATGATGAGTCGCTCTTCTTCTTCCTGAGGCTGACCGGCATTTCTTCTTCTTCTTCCTCAATCCCCTCCTCATCATCAGCATCTGTATCAGCAAACTTGAACTTCTTGCTGGTCGCGCCCAGGGCCGTTCCTGCGGGAGAAGACAAAGAACGCAGCCGCTGATGGCTATTGTTCACAAGGCGGCAGGCGTTACATTGCTGATTTGGGCGGCTACCGCCGTCGTACTGGGCGCCGCCGCCCCCGGCCAAATGACTGGGCTTGTTTGCCGAGGGCTTCGGCAGAAGAATGGCTCCGCAGCCTGGGCATTCCGATGCGGCGGCATGCTGTTCGATCTGTTGATTCTGTTTGGGACTCGTATCGAGGCAGCCACCTGGGAGACCCTGAGGGGCTGCTGCTCGTTGCGGACCTTTAAGTTCAGACTGGATCTGGGGGTGACGGGAATGCAGAGGCGGAGTTGGCGCATATTGGTTGGGCTGGGGATAATCGTGTTGCTGCTTACTGTTGCCGTCCATCTTGAAGTGTCAGAGGGAAAGGCTCGGTATGGCACATGTAGCGCGGTAGATTTGGTGTGATGCGAAGTCGAAGGGAAACATCTGAGGGTTAGACAGTCCAGTCATATATAAGTACATCTCTACCGTGGCATGAACGTCGCATAATTGAATGCAGTGTCTTTGAAGGTCCAGTAGTTCCTCAGTCTCAGCAAACCTAAACAGACTCCCTCAGTTGAATACAGTGTCCTGGACAGATGGTCTGGAGTGGGACTCCAGGCGACTGGGAACAATAATTCCGAGCCTTCGACGTCGACAGGCCTCTCTCGATAGGGAAACAAGCACATGGTGAGCGACAGGGTCAATTGGTTTTCGTAATGCCGATGAAGGCAATGAGGCAAAAGGCCTGGTGTATTATGCAATCCTCCCCCCCCCGTCGGGCAGTATCCTAAGGTCCATCCATGTATTCCTGATCATGGATTAACGCCAACGCCATGCTACCGTGCCTATCATGAAGTCATTCTGGCCATTTAAGTATTACCCGTTGTTCTGGTGAAGGGAAGGAAATTAAGACTCTCCATCATGTTTCTGTTTCTTCTGCGCGTGATCGGGATCAGCCTCAGCAGGGTCGGTGGTGGGCACATCAGGAAGCTTGCTGGCTGTGGCCTCAGCCTCAGCGGCCTGGTCCTCGGCGGCTTTCTTTTGGTCGACTGAGGTCTCGGTGTCGGGCGGGAAGTAGAGACTGTGGAGTTCAAAGCAAAGTATTAGCGCGGTTCAGGCTACAAGAATCAGTCTTGAGGATGAAAAAGGGAAAACTTACGGCAGAGTCGAGTCGTATGACCGAACATCCTTGGCCTCGAACGTCACAAAGATAACCTTGTCTAGCTTCTTCCCATTTTGGTCCATGAACTGCTTGACTGTATCACAAGCCACCTGACAGGCATCCAAGCTGGGATAGCCGTAAACGCCCGTGCTGATGCCACTGAAAGCGATGGTCTTGAGGCCATGCTGGACCGCAAGTTCCAGCGAGGAGCGGTAGCAGCCGCGCAGGGCGGTCTCGCTGCGCTCCGGTCGGAGGTCATCGTAGACGGGGCCGACAGTGTGAATGACCTTCTTGCAGGGCAGGTTGTAGGCGTCGGTGATCTTGGCGCTGCCCGTGTCGCAGCCGTTGAGGGTGCGGCACTCATTGATCAGGCCGCGCCCCGCGGCGCGGTGGATGGCGCCGTCGACGCCGCCGCCGCCAAGGAGGGAGTTGTTGGCGGCGTTCACGATGGCGTCGACGGCCAGGGTGGTGATGTCGCCGCGGATGAGGCCGATGCGGTCGTTGTGCTGGGGGAGGCGCCCGCGACCGGGGTGGTCTGGGCCTTGTCGAGCTTCTTGAGCTTGTACAGCAGGCCCAGCGAGGGGATGTCGGCGGCGGCGATGGGCGCCATCTTTCTCGAAGCGGTGGCGAAGGATCGGAGCATGTGTGTGGGAGTGGGAGGTGTGATAGTTAGGAGTTGGTTGAGCAAGTAAGTATTCAATTGTGTAGTAATCGGTCGGTGCAAGTGGGAGACATAAATGGTTTTGTGCTCAATCCAAATCGGCCTCTTTGCGATTGCGCCTTGAGCAGGAAGCTCCCACCAAACAAAGCCGCAGGTGACGTAGCAAGCAGGAGACCTCTCAGCATGGGTTATGGCTAATCGATAAGCACCTGGCAGCGGAGTTACCCAAGGTTACCCACTGTAACTCAACCCTCCAGATCCAGGCCAGAGGCAACATGGCAACCAACATGGGTAGTCCATCAAATCAAATGGGGAAGCATCAACTTCACCATCTTCAACATCCAATCCACCATGTTGATTAATCAACTGCCTGCAAATACATAAGTGCATATGCTAGTTAGTCGAATTTTGATCAGTCTCAATCTTATTCCAATCGATGTCCCGCACTCCGCGCAATCAAGGAATCCGAGGTTCCATTGCCTCTAGTCGCATGCGGAAATGGACCACAAAGGAACCCGTGATAGTGACAATGCATTCGTCTCCCCGACACAGGTCGTGCCATGACTGGCGAGACTATGTCAGACCCATCTTGTATGGAGCAACACGACATGATATGATATTTTCCCTCGCTTGAAAACAACTTACTCCTTCGTGCTTGGAATTGAAAAGGGGAGGGAAAAGAAAAAGAGCACAGCGGCAGCACCCTTACATACTTCCACTATGACAGACCAGACCATACCTACCGCGCGGCCTTTTAATCTACTCCCGGAATCCCCCTGGGCTAAACACTTCTATCCTTCCCACGACCCTCTCTTTCGACAGCTTGGAGATGGATTACACCATTCCGGCCTGGCCCCCGCCAGGCCCTACGTACCTTGGGACCAGTTGGGACGGATCCCCCGAAACGAGGAGCCCTTGCCCTCCACGCAGAATTTGGATATCCTCTTCTACGCGGAGCGGTACCAGAGAATCAAGCGCAGCGGCATGATGTCTTGGCGCCTGCCAGCCATGATCGACGACTTGTGCGATTTGTCGAAGCGCAACGACATCGAGATGGACCCCAACCTCATCCAAGTCAACGAGGACGGCTGGCTGGATTTCCTGAAAAGATCCAAATGGTTCGACCGCCGAGTCGACGCCCTTTCCTCCATCCCCAATCCTCACCCGGATCTGTACAACCACCCAAACAACTGGTGGACCGTCGACAATCCCGCCATCTGGAGGATAGTGCGGATAGCGCTAGAGATGGTGAACCGCGTCTTGAACACCATCATCGAGTCCCGCCATCCTTGGTCTGTATATACCTGTACCTCTTGTAAACCATCGCCCGAGTCTCCGCCGAATCGTCGCTAACATCCATGCTACAGGCTGGATACTGTCCTTTTTAGCCAGTTGCAGAAATGGTCGGATATTGATTCAACAATGGCCGCCCATTGTGCCAAGAACCAGATTGACTCTCCGGGCGTTATGACTGAACGTCCGGCATCCGCGAGAGCAACCCCCGCCGAGATGAGGGCAGCACTCAATGATGCCCTTCGATTCTGTGTACTGAGCTTTGTAGATGAAGCCAGCATAACACAGGGCGAGGGTATTTATGGCTACTCGGCCTTTGGTTTCACCTACGAGGCGGCCGGTCATATTAGCAAGATGATACAAGGTGACGTTAGCGCCGTTGCCCCGGCCCTGCAGACGACCAGGAACCTCAAGAATTTGCCACGCTACGTCAAGAAGCCACAAGACACGGCCGGGAATCCCGACTTGACCGGCTTCGAGGACATCGAGGGCATCGAGGACTTCGAGGAGCTCATGCCCATTGAGGACCTGGTCACACAGACCGTCGCTCAGACGCCGGGGCCCGACGGCTCGGTGATGGACGCGGCTGCGATTGCACTCGCCGCGTTAGGCCCCATATCGGGCGACGAGTTCAAGATGGATCCTGCAGATACCTTGCTTTGTACAGTCCACGTTGCTCCGCTACGCTGTCTCCTCAACACGGAATCGAAGCCTTTTGAACGATACAATGCCCTTATGTCCATGGCTGTTACGGTAAGCGAACCCTCTGGATATGCGTCGGATACCGTATGCTCACGCCGTGGTTGCACAGATACTTCATGAACTCTCGGTAGGCTTTGCCAACATCTCTGGTCTATGCTTGCTTGAAGACTAACCCAGATTCTACCAGCACTGTATTCTCCATGGTAGAGAGCGACAAGCCGGCTTTCGTAGTGGCCACCAGGGAAACGGCGAGGATCCAGTGCGTTTAATCTTTCATGCGAAGCCCTTTCAATGCTGCTATGGCCACCTAATAGACAATCACAGTACATTCTCCCCGTCCTTGGACGCGAGGCAGGCATGTCATTCGAGACAACTTTCTTCAGTCGAGTGATTGATTCGATGTTGCTAAATGATGACACGCTGGAGTATGGAAATGGTGCCAACACACACCTGATCTACATGAATTGGCCTTATCCGTGGGAGGAATGGGACACGCTACCTGAAACGTGGCACTTCATGCTTCCCACGGACTTTCGCTACTTTTCCCTTCCGGCTGTGTGGCCCGCCTCCATGTTCTCGGAGGAGTTTTGGCGTGGCACAGTCCCGCGTTGGGGGCCCATTGCTTTTCGGGCCCCGAAGGTTCTGGCTTCAAAACTAGAAAACTATCAATTCAACTATGGCTCGAGGACTTTCAGTCAGCGGTTGACCAAGATGGAGGACACGGTACCCGAAATGTCGACGCATTATAGGAAGTTCCAGCGGCAGTGGCAATGGTTGTCGACATGGAACCAGGTGACCCGGCCGTGGTGGGAAGAGCAGTACCAAAAGTGGTCCCTCAGCCCGTGGAGCGTGGTCAGCGCCAGGGAATGGATCGCCCAGTTTCGTGAAGCCCACATTCGCCGAGAGCTCCCCGAGTGTACCATGCTGGTTTGGAAGATGATCAATGCCATAGGCGAAGACAAATACTCCAAGGGCTTCGACCCGTTGCTGGGCCCCACAATGAACCTCTGGGCCTCCATCGCCTCACTCATGATGGCATCGATCCCGGTTATGCCCGGGGCGTATGACAGGAAGGGGCCGAGACCAGACATCTGGTGGTATCCAAGTATGTCGGCGTCGATACAATGGACGAAACCCCTAACCCTTCACCCTATGACCATAGATTCTTTCGTGAAACAGGACGAACACAAGCCTGGCCCCTGGACATACCCCAGCGATGGACTCATCAACTTCTGGGCCCGGTTCTGCCCCATGGGCGTGACCTATGCGGTGCCTCACAGCTGGCTCCTGGCGTGCTACAACACGTTCCAGAAGCTCTGGGTGCACCACCACACGACCAAGACCCAGGGGCAGTGGGCCGACTTCGATTTTCAGATCCCCGAATACGACGACAACTGGGCCATGATCACGGATGGGTCAGAGGTCAACGTTAACTACTACAACCTCCCCGTCTGCAACTGGATGAGCCACCACGCCCCCACCGGAACCGAGGCAGCGTTCTATGTCCCCAGCCCCCCGGCGTCCCCAGAGTCGAATATCACCGGAGTACGCGTTTCGCAAGATGGGTCAAGCACCGTCGCACGCCGCACTCGTGCATCAGCGCGTGGGAGGAGGAAACCTCTCTATCCCTTGCACTTCTCTACCGGAGAAGTCGGCAACAACATGAACGACGACGACTTCTGGGTGATTGAGACCGATGGCGATGGCGGCTATGACATATTCTCCATATCAAGTATGCTCATCTCTTGATGTCGGTCCCTTGCCAAACTTCTTCATTTCACTTTTCCTATGCGCCGCAATGTGTACCCCTAAAAGACTTATTTCTAACTCGGGGAAAACCCTTTCGCTCAGACCTATGCCTCCAGATGGGATTCCCCACTGCCGAGATGATACGGCGGGAGCTGATCACGCTGAGCCCGCTTGGCCCCAAGTTACGCGATGACGGCCACCCAGCGGCGGATCAGATACGAGGCGAATTGGAACAATCTTGCCAGAAGATGGGAAAGCTTCTTCTTCCTCGAACCCCCGAGTATATCTCCGAGTACGACGGCCAGGGGGGAATGCCATTGTGGATCATCATAAGCTCGACTGTCTACGATATCACAAGTAAGCCTCTCCTTCTATATCCCGTCCCTGGCTTTTGGATTTTCATTTTCACTTTCTGGAGCCGGCGGTGGTCCATGTAACTAACAGGGGTCGTTCTCGTGTAGAGTTTAGCTTTGGTACTACAAAGGAAAAGGCCCAATTGACCGAGAACCCGGGCGGTCGACCAACTAGCCTGCCCGATGATCCGGATGTGTATGAGGACCTGCTGCAGCGGCTGTACCCCTTCCGCTGTGCGCTCTTCGAGGGCCTGAAGGCTCCCAAGAAGGACAAGGCGGCGCTTCCGCCTTTCTCGCCGGCTATGCTAAGTTGGCACGACAATCCCACGGCGGGGATGTATATAGCTGTCGACGGCATCATATATAACATTGCGAGTAAGTTGCATCTACCTCCTTCTCGTGGTTGGCGTCACCATGACCGTGTTGCTTACTATCATGGTCGCAAAACAGATTACGTAGACCGCCATCCGGGCGGAAGAGACATCATGGGCCAGACGCTGGGGCGCGAGGCGCGCAACTTCCACGACTACCACGCGCCGGACACCATGGCCGACTACGCGGAGCTCGCCGTGGGCCGGCTAGTACCCGACATCGCGCTGGGCGAGCTCCGGGACCACCAGGTCGCCATCCACGGCTGGGTCTTCGACCTCGAACGGCTCGACACGGAGGCCGATGCGTGGGTTTTGCCCGTGCTCGCGCACCTCTGCGGCAAGGACGGATCGGAGGCCGTCCGGAACAAGGACGCCACCGCGGACGCGTTGGTGCATGTGTATGACCGGAAGAAGGAGGCTATTGTGGCGCATGTTGCCCCCGGCGAGGTGGGCGAGATTCCGGTCGGGGAGGTGGCGAGGCATAATGACCCGCAGAGCTTCCACGGGGCTTGGGTCATGGTTGATGGATATGTATTTGATGTCACGAGTAAGTTTGCATATGTCCCATTTTCCCCCGTTTCATCCTACCGGACCCCGCAGACGAGGATACGAGCAATAATACTAACCCGTTCTTTCCCCCAACAACAGCCCTCATGCTCCACGGTAGATCCATCCACGGCAAGGAGCTGCCGTACATGTGGGCCGGCCGGGAGCTGCGGGACGAGGCGCTCCGCAAGTGGCTCTGGGACGACTTCCCGCAGCGCGTCATCGGGCGCGTGGTCCCGGGCGAGGCGAGCCGGGAGCCGACGGTGGAGGAGCTGCTGAAGAACAACACCGGCACCAACGAGACGGAGCAGGACCGGGCCCGCGACGAGCTGCGACGCAGGATGTGGGGGATCGAGAAGGATGATGAGACTTGCGGCGGCTTGATCAAGTTTTGCGGTGGGAGGCGGAGGGGGTGTGGGCGGCATCGACAGGGAAGACATGCGGCATCGTCGGTGCCAAGGGCGGGGGAGGAAGAGGGCTGCGGATGTTGGGGGAGGGGATGTGACGGGACCTGCGGTGAAGCGTAGGGGTTGAGGGGGTGAGAAGTAATGACGGCTGTTGGATGGGCATTTGGTTTCATTTATGTAACATAATCTATCACACTCTGGAATTTGGCAAAGTAAACATACATGCATTCTGGTGGTTCATGTGCAAGGCTGCAATGATGGTCAGAAGCGAGCGAATGGTATCAGACCGGAGGTTGCAGTGTCTTGCGACAGGCTCACATTCTAGCACAGGGGTCTTTGCGTTCTCCGCCGATGCCAAGATGATGCGAAAGGCAGGGAAATACCCCGCGAATGTCCCCCGCGCGTGTATCGTCCAACTGGTCACTGACTGGCCATACAGCAAGCATGAAGGGCTACGGCAGTAGTAGCAGACAACTGACTTGTCACGCGAATGATACCGCTTCTTGCCAGCTGCCCCCGCGTACTGCCTGCGTATCGTTCTAGCGACAAGCAGGATGCGCTAGAATGAATGCGGCCGGAAGGGACAAGCTCTGCGAGCATCTGGATTGCAAAGCATTGATAATCCAGATTCTTTGTGGCTTGTTTGCTAGCAATGCTGGCGTGGTGTAGGGTGCCGTAATGGGCCAGTCGAGAAGCGGCTGGAATGCATGTCAGCAAGGAAAGGGGTAGTCCAAAGGCTAAGCCGAGCCTGGTTTGGCGCCTCCCTAGTTCCTATCCCGCGCGCCTCGTGCTGCATTGTGCTCACCTCATCGACTTGTAAGGTAGCGATAAGCCAGCCAGCCTGTGTACTTACCGATTACAGACACGTCCTGGACGTGTTTGCTTTGGTCGACTGGTATATGCAGGCGGTATCTGGCGATTGGCGACCAAAAGCCACTGTCGACAGGAAGTATTGTGCCTGCCTAGGCTGTCCAAGTACATAATGGACCGAGTTCCCTCCCTTGCCAAGGGGTTTTGAATATCATCAGTTCCCATCATACACATCGAAAGCGAGAAAGCATCTCAGCACCCTCCCTGTAATCCCAATCCCAAGTCAAAAGACCCCAACCACATAAAACCAAAAATGTCTCCCCAAGGCCTCGTCACCACCGACCAGTTCCTCGCGGCCGCCAAGTACCGCCGCAGCGTCTACGCCCTCAAGAACACCTCGCCCGTCCCCGACGAGCGCATCGAGCAGGTCGTCCAGGAAGTCCTGTCGTTCGCGCCCTCGTCGTACAACACGCAGCCCGTGCGCATTACGCTGGTGTTGGGCGAGAAACATATCCAGCTTTTTGATGAGAGCATCGCGGCGGCCCAGCCGTTCTTGACCCAGGTCGCGGGCGAGGAGACTTGGAAGAAGATGAGTGGGTTGTTCCAGGGGTTGAGGGGGGCATATGGATCGGTGAGTTGTTTCTTACTTCTTTCCTATGTCGACTGGCAAACCCAATGGAAAACAATGTTGATTAACCATACTAACACATGTCCAGGTCCTCTTCTGGGAACGCACCACGACCATCGCCGAGTCCGGCGCGGCCCACCCCTCGGCGGCGCACATGTTCGGCCAGTGGAGCGACCACGCGCACGGGATGGCGCACCTGCTGACGTGGTCCGCCCTGGCGCTCGAGGGGCTCTCGGGGTCGCTGCAGCACCTCAACGCCATGCCGCCCGTCGAGGCCGTCATCAAGAAGTTCGCCGGCGTGCCCGAGGAGTACTCCCTGAAAGCGAACCTGGTTTTCGGCGAGGAGGCGCAGGAGCACCCCGCGGGACCGCCGCCGAAGCTGCCGTACAGCGAGACGTTGAAGGTGTTGAAGTGAAGGACTGGCAGGTCAGGGGCAGAGTGGCGTGGGGGTGGCGTCGATGGTTTGGTTGGGTTGTTGTTGCCTCTGGAGGTAACATAGGAGCGTAGCAATTCCAGGTCAAGAATACATATGAGATCCATTTTGGTAACGAACCATTTCGGTGTTCCTTGATATTGGCATGCTTTTTTATTCTCGCTGTTTCTATAGCCCGGTGCAACTCCGATGGTACAGCATGAGAAAGAGTGACAAGGTTCCCCCTCTAAGATGAACCAGCAACCGCACTTGAAGAAAATTGCCACCCGAAGATGGTGGGTTAGTTTCAACCAAAAGATCAAAGGCCAAATACTGTACTAAAAAGGCTAAATCTAGAAACTGAAAACAAAAAGTAATTGTTTGGATTGCACTGCCCGAGAATCGAACTCGGCTCCTACGATCGCCGACGAGGTGGGCGCCATGAATATACCCCGACGAGGGAGATCGCAGATGTTAACCACTACACTAACAGTGCCTTGTGGAAGAAGTTGGCGGGAGATGATGGAACTGCGTCTTGTTAATGGTCATATACTCGCCGGGGTGTGTAGTCTGTGGTCACGTAGACTCCCACTGATGGTTTGCATTCACATCCACTAACACTTCACCGTCACAATGATTGCTCGGTTTCACTCCTGACTGTAATGGAAGGCCGGCCATCTGGAGACAACTTCGGCTCAGGGCACACAAAGGCATAATACTCTACCAGATCTACCGTAGTTACCAACCAGCATCATAGCGGAACAAGGAAAGCACCCCTCTGAAGCTCTGGCTCTTTCTCTCATCGCCCTGTCCTTCTCGTCATCCCCCGAGTGGACTTTGGTCAGGTATGCCTTGAAGTCGAGAGACATCTGGCAGACCTGCTCGAAGTCCATCTTGTCTAGGACGATCTTGTCGCTCTCCTCCTTGCCTCCTTCAAAGTGGAATCTGTACTCGGCTAGCGAGACGGCAGTGTGGAACGCTAGACCGCGTATTGTTAGCACGTGGGCGACGGTCAGTCATCAATACCCAGTCCAAGTGCACGAACCGTTGCGGATTTCTCGCCCGTTCCAAGGTATCTTCCGCATCTCCGAGTCGTTGAGCACGAAGTGCTTCGCGCGCGACTCGACAATGATGCTTTCCTTGCGTTCTCTCTCGAGTTTGTCGAAGAACTGCTTCCAGATCTGCTTTCGCTGTGGTTCCCCGACGTCTTCATAATAGATGACCACGTGGATCCGGGAGATGAAGGCGTCGTCGAAAGTCCCTACCCAGTTGCTGGTCAAGAATAGAATGCCTCGGTAGTACTCTAGACATCTCAGAAAGACTTTTTTTTTCCAACGCACGAGCTTGCCAGCAGAGTTACTTGGTGGTCTGAAGGGTCTGCGGCATGTTGGAAAAGGAGATGGTAGTGAATGCATACCTGCAACCAATATGTTCCGGCTCAGGTCTGCGGTCATCCGCCTTTCCAGCCAGACGTCGGCCTCGTCCAGGAGGAAAACGGCGCCCCATGACTCCGCAAGCTTGAACCACCAGGACAGTCTCTGTTCCATACTCTCTTCATCGGTGCCGAGATCGGCGCAAGTCAGAGAGAGCAGGGGGCGTCCGATGAGTTCCGCGATGCATTCTGTCAGCTAGTTAGTCAGCTGTGGACAACAGGCCGCCACTGCGACAACAGTTGGAGCTATGTGTGCTTGGACTTGCCAGCAGTCTATTCTAATACGTCAGCAAACATGACAGGTAGATTCTTGACAGGATCTTTCTCACATAAGTCTTCCCGACACCGGGCCCTCCGTGGAGAAGGAATATCTGGCCTTCCCCCTTTGTTTGGATGAAGTCAGCCCCCCAGCTTCGGGTGGAAACCCCTGGAGTAGATTTGGGGCCAGTGTACTTCTGCACCATAGCCTTGATCATTCTCTTCCGCTCGTCTGGCATGACGAGGGTCTCGATTGCTTTCTCGTTGACTTTGGCAGGCTTGCAGAGTTCCACATCAAGTTGCTCTGTCACGGTCAGTTTGGCCACAGTGACAAATTTGCCGGGTATTGGCTCACCCCAGGTCCGAGGCTTGAGAGCAAAACCGACCAGAAAACCAACACAAAGCAAGAAACGGTGGTCCCTGTCCGGGTAGCCGTCAGCTAACTCGAGGTCGTCGCGCTCGGGTTTGATAAGATCGTAGTCTGTCCATGGAAATCCTTTCGGAGGATGCGGCCGCCCTCTGATGCATTTATCGCAAGAGCAATTGGCGAGACCTTCTCCCATGTCTTGGACGTTGAAGTTGCCCATGGAATACGGGAGATCTCTGGAGCCTCTATTGGCCCGGTAGTAGCTGCTGATATCGATCACGACTCTTGTATCAAGCTGGTTTTTTTTTTTTTTTTTTTTTTTTTTGAGTTAGTAAGTGTCTGCATCACCAAGGCGAAGTTTACATCTGACCGTCTTTTTATCTTTGGTTTCACCAGAGTAGTGCCATTGCTGCGCTCCAGCAAGCATCCCGTACCATTTCCTCCCCCTCTCTATCAGTTCTTGTCTTATCTTACCTCCATCTGCCGCATCGACGAACGATGCCGGGACAATCTTGAGATCCAGGATAGGACGTTCACCGTCGAAAGACCCGATAGTGCAGTATGAACTTGATCGGCGCACGTTAACGCCGTCGAAGCTCAAAGCCCATAAGTTTACACTGTAAGGTTGGGTGCGCTCCAGGATGGTCGAAACTGTGTCGTCGACATCAACACTCTCCAAGATGTATGCGCTAAGATGCAACCCCTATCGGCTGCCCCCCCTAAATAACTTATACATTCCGTAGTTTCCCACTTAAATAGGTAAGATTTAAAACATGATATAAAATTAAATACAATAGGTAAAAATAGGAAGTTTTATTTATAAAATATTAAATGAAATAAGAAGAAATTAAGCACTTAATATTAAAATTTAAAAAAATTATTAACGTGGTTTACTACTGAGTCGGTTATATTACTTCGCCGGTTACTAGTTTAATTAATATCCCCTATTAAATTTTAATACGTTTTATTTTTATAACTATAATACTTAATTTTTTATTAGTAAATAAATTCGAATTAATAATTTAAGCGACGCGAAACCCTATAAAACTTATTAATTAAAGGGTTATTACGAAAACTTTCGGTGTTTTATAATTAACGATTAATAATCGATTAAACGGCCGAATTTTACGACGTAAAATTCGATATTTATAACGAAGATTAACGTTAATTAAAAAAAAGGTATTTCGAAATTATATAACGTAGTTTATCACTACGTAACGTATATTACTTAGCGACGCACCTTTTTTACTTCTCGACCCTTTTATATAAATTAATTTAATTATAACGCTTAAAATTAATTAAAACTATTCGTTATCCGATTTTTCGCTT
The DNA here is from genome assembly GCF_038362705.1 of Apiospora aurea. NCBI lineage: Eukaryota > Fungi > Ascomycota > Sordariomycetes > Amphisphaeriales > Apiosporaceae > Apiospora > Apiospora aurea. Next base: position 321,838 of record NW_027117391.1, read on the forward strand.
AATTTTATATTTTTTTTTATATATTCGCGTATTATAACCTATCTCGCCGTAAATATTATAACGCTTTCTACCGGTCGCCCTTCGTTTCGACGAACTTTTATTTTTACTTTTATTGGGCGTTAAACGCTTCCTTTTTACTTTTTCGTTTTATAATTATTAAAATTCCTTAATAATAAAAGCTCTTTTAAATTAAACTCGCGATTTTTTAGTTTTTCGGCGCTTAGAAAATATTAAATTAGCCTCCTTTAATATATATATCCTATTATATATAAGGGTTATTTTATAAGCTATTTTAATTATACCCTTCGCTATTTAGTCTACCGTATTTAAAATCGGCGTTAAAGAGTTTCTTTAATAGGTAAACACTCTTTTTTAATATAAATAAAATGCTTAATTATTTATTAAGGGTTAAACGGCGTTTAAAGGTTATAGGTATTAACTGTCCCTAAACGGGATAGGTTAAATATAGTCGTTTAGAGACGTATATTTAGTTTATTAATTATCTCGTTAAGGTTATAAGGTATTAAATTAAATACGTTAAATCTAGATTTAATATTAGCTTTTATAAAAATAATAAAATATACGGCTTTAAAGGCGATAAAAAACTTAAGCTTAGTAATATAGTTTATAAAAGCCTTAATAAATAGCTCGATTTCTTTTAAATAAATACGCTTTAAAAGCGAATAAAATACTATATCGAGAGATTAAAATAAGTGTAATAAATAGAGAGGTATACTAATAGTAATAATATCGTTATTTTAATAATATACCTCGAATTCGGCCGAAATATAGCTCTTATAGCTATTAAGAATTAAGAGGCGGTAACGACCTTTCGTTTATAATTTAGTATATTTATCGAAATATTTAATTTAGTCTAAGCTTATCTCGTTATTAATCCAGTTATTAAAAATCGGCTTAATTATTTAATTACCCAGTAAATCAGTTTCGCGGGACTAGTTCGCGAGGTAATATTAGCTTTAAACGGTTAAAAACAGCGAAATATATTAACTTTATAAATTAATATATTTAATCGTTATTATTTATTCTTAATTATTAAATTAAACCGATTTCGCTTTTATACGCCGTTTAGCGCGTATTACGATAAGTATTAACCCGATTATACCTATTATAAAGCCGGTTTCGTCGAAATTCTAAATATTTTCGTCGATAATCCCGTATTTCGCTTTTATATTCGCGACCAGCGTAAACTAAATAAAAATAACTTTAAAATCCTCGTAAAAAGTTTTTTAATAATCGTACTAACGATTTATTTTAATCTTTAAATCTAGGTTACAATTAATAAAGCGCTTAATTTAATACTTACCGACGCGGTCGCCGCCGCGCGACGCGATAAAAAGATTAATTATATTTTTTACATTAACGAAATCGAGAGGTATCCTTTAAATATTTAGATTAATTATATACTTATAAAGTATCTCCTTTTTAATTAGATTTATTTTATATCGTTTCGATTAAATTTTACGTTTAAAAACTTAGCTATGAATTCGATAATATAAAATTAATTCGGATATATTATAAGCTTTTACTCCTGTTTTTTAGCTTATTTAAATCGGTCCGTTTTATATCGCTTAAATTATTAAAACTATCCGATCTTTTTAGGATTAATTAAGCATTATAATTATAAAGGTATTACACGTTAAAGTTTAATTGTATTAAAATTAAATTAAAGTACGTCGCTAAGTAATATACGTCGCGTAGTAATAAACCACGTTATCCCGTTTAAAAATAATTAATACCTACGACTTTTAAACGCCGTTTAACCTTCAATAAATAATTAAATATTCTATTTATATTAAAAAAAGGGTATTTATTTATTAAAAAAACTTTTCGACGCCGATTTTAAATACGGTATACTAAATAATAAGAAATTTAATTAAAATAGCTTATAAAATAACCCTTATACGTAATAAAATATATATATTAAAAGAAGCTAATTTATTACTTTTTAAACGCCGAAAAGTTAAAAAATCGCGAATTTAACTTAAAAAACTTTCATTATTAAAAAACCTTAATAATTATAAAACGAAAAGGTAAAAAAAAAACGTTTAACGTTTAATGAAAGCGAAAATAAGGGTTCGTCGAAAAGGCGCGCGATGAGCGGCAGGCGTTATAAAATTTACGGCGAAATAAGTTATAATGCGTGAATATATAAAAAAGATATAAAATTAAGCGCGGAATTAAATAGCGAATGATTTTAATTAATTTTAAACGTAATAATTAAATTAATTTATATAAAAGGGGCGAAAAATAAAAAAAGTAATCGGCGAAGTAATATAACCGATTTAATAATAAACCACGTTATTTAAATAATAAAACTTTTTAATATAATAATATATCTTTAAATATTTAATTAAATAAAATAGCCATTAAAATAAAGTTTTTATACTTATATACGTTTAATAAGAAATTACTAGCGTAAGATATAAACACAATTTATTTAATTTATTATTTCATTTTTAAGTAATATTTATTTAAAAGATTAATAAAAAGAGGGGGTTAATCGATAAGGGTTATATTTCAAGACGTGTTTATTTAAATTAGCTAGTTTTTAGTTTATTAATCGACGCACGCACTTTTTTAACTAGTTAATTCGAAGTTTATTCGAAATAAAAATAACGTTTTAAAAGGTTAATATACGATTAAACGAACGTTAAAAGCTAAGCGCGAATAATACTAACGTTATATTTATTTATATAATACTTTTTATAAATTATAATATTTTTATAGCACTTTTTATAATACTTTTTATAATACCTTTTACGTTTTATAACGCCCTTAAAAAACTAAATTAACCGGTTTAAAGTTAACTAAATTATTTAATTAAAATTTATCGATATAATTAAATACGATTAGCCGGTTTCGAAATAAAATAAAATAAAAATAAGACGACGGTTAGCCGGTTTTTCTTATTTTTAATTAAAGGGTTAAAATAAATACACTGTTAAATTTTCGGCTGATATATAAAAAAAGGGGGGCCGTTATTAAACGTATATTTTTAATATTTTTAAAGGAATATACGCGGCTTAAAAGCTTAGTTATTTAATTAAAATAAATACGTTTTTAGGATATGTTTATTTTAATTAGCTAGTTCCTAATTTATCGGCCGATTTACGTATTTTTTTAGTTAATAAATTTAAAGTTTATTTAAAATAAAAATAATATTTTAAGAGGTTAAGTATATAATTATGTAAACGTTAAAAGCTAAACGTGAATAATATTATATTTATTAATTTTAATATATATTACTTCGAAAACCGAACGAAATTAAACGCGAGTAATATTATATTTATTTATATAATACTTTTTTAAGCTATAATACTTTTTTAAAACAATAATACTCTTTATAACACTTTTTATAATATTTTCTATAGTACCTTTTACGTTTTATAATACTTTTTAAAAAACTAAATTAGCCGGCTTAAATTCGGCTAAATTATTTAGCTAAAATTCGTCGATACGATTAAATACGATTAGCCGGTCCCGAAACGAAACGAAAAAAAAACGAGACGACGGTCAGCCGGCTTTTTTTACTTTCAGCCAAAAGGTCGAAGTAAACACACTGCTAAATTTTCGGCTAATATATAAAAAAGGGGGCCGTCACCGGACGTATACTTCTAGCCCCTTTAAGGGGACGTGCGCGGCCCAAAAGCTCAGCTGGCTGACCAGAGTAAACACGTCCTTAGTCTTCCCCGCGTCATTCTTGATGTAGACTGTGGTGCCAGGCTCATACAACAGCCAAAGCATCGAGAAAGTGCACATCAGGGGGTTTTGCGCGTGCCTTGCTTGCTCGGCCTCAAGCTGATGACTGAAGATATTGGTCTTCATAAACTCCAGAGGCTGGCCCAGGTGGTTGATGGTGAGCTTGCGCTGTACATCTGAGAGCTCCCCTTGGCCCTCAGGGGCTGAAGCCAGAATTTCCTTGCCCCTCAAAGAATCTTTGTACTCCTCCAGCTCCGCAATGTGATGTGCGATGGCACAGAAAGGAGACCAGATCTTGATGGATTCGGCTTGCAAACTGGCAGATGGGTAGTATTTGACCGATGCGCGCAGTGCTGCGATGACTTGCTTGGACTCGATGGTCATCCTTTGTCTGATAGCGATGAAATCGACACGAGGATTGTCAAGACGCTTTTCATCAGTGCGGGAAACTGCAGAGCATTGGCAGGTTCCATCGATAGATCCAATCGATCGGATGCTTCCCGACTGACGTTGGGACGGGCCCAACTTCCTCTGCCAGGTGGCGTTGCTGTAGATAGCATCAGACTAGGTAGATAGCTAAACTGGGTTCGCTTTCGGTGTACTAGATTGGCACAGCGTGCAAATGAATTCTTGCTCGTGTCCGATGATACTTGTGGACATGCATCGTGGTTTCATAAGTTGAATACTGGGGGCTATGTATATCCCGGGTGATGCTGGAATTACTACCCCTTTTCCAGTCTTGACGAGCAGGATTATATAAGTATATGCAAATGCATCAAATGAGCTAAACCCGAATGAGGTCCTTTATTCCAATAGATCCAGAACGACTTGGCCGCTGAGAAACTCCGGATGATCTTACCCCCTTGTATCCACTGTCAGCACAATCACTCCACCTTGGCTATCAACCCTGGCAGCAAGGCCAATAATGCACTTCGTCTTGGGGTTTGAGCGGCGGTTTAGGATGACAATTCTCGCAACCTGAACTCGTAATCTCTCCGTAGCCAAGAGGCCATGTCGATTCCCATTTATTGACACCGATTGCGCGTCGGCGTTTACCCACTCACCCGGTGTGAATACAGTAGAAAAAGGCGCCGATGCGGTTCTGTACATGCAATTGAGCTTCTGTCAAAACCCCAACACCATGGCGAATGTCGAAATTGCGGCATCAACGGATCTGACGCGCTGGCGGCTGCGGACGGATCTTGGCGATTCGCATTGGACCTATCTCAGCGACGCCGACAGCAAGGAATCTCCTCAGAGCGACGCCGAGAAGTACCTTTTGGGACTCCCCATTTCCACAAAGAAGGACGCCACGATCAATGGCTTTACCAATCAAGACGACGGTGCACCGTCCGACGATGCTGCGCGCAAGGGCTTCAGCTTCTTGACGCGCGTGCAGCTGCCCGAGGGCCATTGGGCCTGCGACTATGGCGGACCGAGTTTCCTGCTCCCGGGGCTTATTTTCGCCATGTACATCACCGAGAGCCCGATCCCCGACGAGTGGAAGATCGAGATGACGCGTTACCTCGCGCACCACGCCAACGAGGACGGTGGCTGGGGCCTGCACCTGGAGGGCAAGTCGACTGTGTTCGCGACGGGCCTCTACTACGTCATGCTGCGAATTCTTGGTCACGACAAGGACCATCCTCTGCTCGCTAAGGCGCGGGAGTGCCTGCTGTCCCATGGCGGCGCGGCCGGGATCCAGCAATGGGGAAAGATCTGGCTTGCGTGCCTCAACCTCTACGGCTGGGAGGGCGTCAACTGCATCCCCACGGATCTATGGGTGCTCCCCGAGTGGCTGCCGTTCCACCCATGGCGCTGGTGGGCGCAGTGCCGCGTGGTATACCTGCCGACCTCGTACCTGTGGTCGAACCAATGCACCATCCCGCTCAACCTCTTACTTAGGGAGATCCGGGAGGAGATCTACACCGAACCGTACCGATCCGTCGACTTCCGCCGCGTGCGCAACTACACGGCCCCGTCCGACTCGCTCCGCAAGATCTCGCCCTTCTTGCTGTGCTGCTTCGCCCTCATCCGGATCTGGTTCGACTTCTTCCGGCCGCGCTGGTTCCACCGCCTCGCCGACCGCCGGGTCTCGCAGCTGATGCGGAACGAGGAGCGCAACACCAACTACAACTGCCTCGCGCCCGTCAACAAAGCTTTCCAGATGGTCGCGGCCCACTTCGAGGACGGGCCCGACTCGAAGCGGGTCCGGCGGCACCGGGAGAAGGTCGAGGTCTATATGTGTCTCGGGCAGCAGGGTATGACGTGCGGCGGCACCAATGGCGTCCAGGTCTGGGACACGGCGTTCATCGTGCAGACCGCGGCCGAGGCCGGATTAGCCACGGACCCGCGGTTCCGGGCTCCGCTCATTCGAGCGCTAGACTTTCTCGAGAAATCGCAGCTGCGGGATAACCTGGACGATCCCCACCGGCACCCGCGTAAGGGAGGCTGGCCCTTCAGTACCAAGAGCAACGGCTACATCGTGTCGGACTGCGCGGCCGAAGGCTTGAAGGCGGTTCTCATGCTGCAAAAAGAATGGTAAGAGAAGTATCCAACCCCCATACTGCAACAAAGAAGTGAAAGAGTCAATACTGACATGGATCTACGAACCTAAGTAACTACCCATATCTGATCGACGATTCGCGTCTGTTCGACTGCGTCGACACCCTGCTCGGCATGCAGAATGCCGACGGCGGCTACGCCAGCTACGAGCTCGTCCGGGGCGGCAAGTACCTGCACCACCTGAACCCGGCCGAGGTCTTTGACAAGATCATGGTGGAGTGCACGTACCCCGAATGCACCACAGCCATCCTGACAGCCCTGGCCCGGTTCCAGCGTCACTTCCCCGCGTACCGCTCAAGGGACATTCAGAGAACCATCCACAAAGCCGTGGGGTTCATCAGGTCCCGCCAGCGGCCCGACGGCAGCTGGTACGGCGCCTGGGCCATCTGCTTCACGTACGCGACCTTCTTCGCGGTGCAGAGCCTCGAGGCGGCGGGGGAGCAGTATAACAGCAGCGCCAGCGTGCGGAAAGCTTGTCTGTTTTTGCTCAGCAAGCAGCGCGACGATGGCGGCTGGGGCGAACATCACTCCTCGTGCGACGAGCGGCGCTACGTCCAGCACGATGCCACGAGCCAGGTCGTCAATACGGCGTGGGCCGTCATGGCGCTGATGCATGCGGGATATCCCGATCCGTTGCCGATACACAGGGGCTTAGAGGTAAGTATACGATGGATCTCCAAGGCCGGAACTTGACGGTGATGATCTGACCATGCGTGATATTTCACACAATAGCTCATCCGAAGCCGCCAGCAACCCAGTGATGAATGGCTGCAAGAAGGCATCGAAGGGGTGTTCAACCAGACTTGGTAAGTAGATGCCAAGATTCCCATTCGAAAAGGGCATGTGTGCTGACATTCGTTACTGCCTTGAAAAGCATGATCGGGTATCCGAACTACAAGCTGTACTTCACCGTCATGGCCTTGGGATCCTACAATGCGTGGTATATGCCCAAGCTTAAAGGCCAAGACGAAAATGATCGGACTCGATCTCTCCTCTAAACAAGTAGGTCAATGGTACGGAGAAAAGCCCAGATATAACCATCGCGATAGTTGCCGAGCTTCGGAACAGAAGGAACTGAAATCCCGTATCGATTACCACCCAATGTCGCAGAGCGTGTCTTTCGGGTGTAGCGCTTGCAGCTTGGCCCTCAGCTAGAACATGCAGATCCCACCCCGCGATCCAATAGGGGCGCGCTGCGCGTAGCACACAGGTCTTGGCTCTAAGACAATACGAGCCTCAACCACGTCATACATTGAACACGAACAGGTGCACATGCAATGGGCCGGGAATCCGAGAATTGGGGAGATGATGATACGCATACATATATATATAAGCAACGGTTCAAGTTTTGCTCGTGGGATGTATCATTCTGCGACATGCATTCAGGAGGCATTTAGATTAGTAACTCGTCCCTCTTCCCTCGTACTTTTTCTCTCATCTACATTCACGCCACCTTGAGGGCAAATACTACAAAGAGAGAAAAAAAAACCATGTGGTCTAAAAGCGTGTCGTTACTAGCCTTGGCGGCGTCCCTCGCCTCGGCCCAGCTGAAGGGCTTCAACTACGGCTCCACCAACAACGACGGCTCGTGCCGCGGCTACGCCGACTTCGTCCGCTTCTTCACCGAAGCCAAGAACCTCGCGGGCACCTCGCCCTTCACCGCGGCCCGCCTCTACACCTCGGTCCAGTGCGGCACGGCCGCGGACCCCATCGCCGCCTTCCGCGCCGCCGTCGACACGCAGACCTCGATCCTCGTCGGCCTCTGGGCGAGCGCGGGCCGCCCCGCGTACGAGAACGAGCTGAACGCGCTGCTCCGGGGCGTGCGGGAGCTGGGCGCCCCGCTCGCGGACCGCATCGTCGGCATCAGCGTCGGGTCCGAGGACCTGTACCGGAGCAGCCCCCAGGGCGTCGCCAACAACGCCGGCGCCGGCGCGACGGGCGCCGAGATCGAGGGGTACATCGGCTGGCTGCGCGACTGGGTGCGCGGGACGCCGCTCGAGTCCAAGCCGGTGGGGCACGTCGACACTTGGACGGCGTGGATCCTGCCCGAGAACCGCGGCGTCGCAAATTCGGTCAACTTCTTGGGGCACAACTCGTTCCCGTACTTCGAGACGACCCGGCCCAACTCGATCGACCAGGCGGCCGATAACTTCTGGTCCGCTTTGGCGCAGACGGAGAGCGTGTCTAGCGGGAAGGAGGTCTGGGTCACGGAGACGGGTTGGCCGCATGGTAAGTTACGCCCCTTTCCCGTTCTGTTTTTGTTCTTGCTGCAATGGATCGCTGACATATTCGGACCGCGAAAGTTGGACCCAACTCCGGGGCCGCCGTCGCAAACCTCGGCAATGCCAGGCGCTACTGGCACGATGTCGGATGCAGGCTCTTCGGTTCCCGGAACACGTTCTGGTACACGTTGAAGGATGCCAACACGGCGCAGACGGACATATCGTTTGCGGTCACGCCACTGGGCAGCAGCACGCCGTACTTCGACCTGACTTGTTAACTTTTGTCGGAGACCAGATCCACAAAAGCCGGCTTGGAGAAGGGGGGAGCGTACATACATTGTATCAACTGTAACTAATCGTTATCCAAGGGAGGAGCCAGTATCAGCAGCACCATACAGTTTCGGCCGAAAGCCGTCGTGTTACTCGCAGCTCTAGAAGTGATATTTCTTAATTTGACGGTTTTATTCCTGGGAATGTCGTGTTGGATACAACGTATACCCCGTTCCCTTGTGGCGTTATTTCTGTACGACAGATACTTAGGTACTTCTACCCCTTTGGGTCACCCCGGACTGGGGTAACAGGCTGAATAGATTCAACAGGGGGTATCTGCTGCCTAACTCGGGGCCTCCCGGGAAAATCCACTTGAGCCTGCTGGATCACGACCTCCCTTCAACAAACAAACATAGTCGTTTCTTCCACAGCTCGTCTCTTCCACCACCAATGGCGCCTCCATAAACCATCTTCGGAACGGCCTCGTTCAAGTTTCCCAAAACGGCATGGCAAGATGCCGAAGCCGTAAGCAAGCTGCTCCGGGCTCTCCGGGATCTAGGCGTCACCCGCCTGGACTCGGCGGCTTGCTACCTGCCCGGCGATCCGGGGCGGGCGGAAGAGCTTCTCCGTGAGACGAAAGACGCGGCCGGGAGCGACACGTTCCTAATCGACACCAAGATCGTCTCGGACGTAGGCCAGAGCGGCGGCCGCGGCGAGTTGACGCGGCAGGCGATCGAGGCGTCTACTGCTGCTAGCCTCCAGCGCCTGCAACGTCCTGGAGGGGTGTGAGTAATCAGCATCCCGGGACTTCTTATCTGCGCGTTGTTGAGAGACGTAGCTGACTGCCTATCTACGCGCGTAGGTCAATGTACTCCATATCCATAGTGCGGATCCCACAACACCACTCGAGGAGCAAGTTCAGAGTTTCCACGAGCAGATCCCCCAGGGGCACTGTGAGGCGGTAAGTCGAATGAATGCAGTTTTATTGGAATTAGAATTACTGAAAACCTGTGCTACTCCAAAACCTCGATGATTGCTGATTAGGCCTGTCACTCGAACAAAGTGGGGAGTGGCCAACGTGCCCGCACCCATGCCGGAGAAGATGCTGCAGCTGTGCGACCAGCACGGCTGGACGAAGCCCGGCTGCTACCAGGGGCAATATAACCCGGGGTCGCGAGGCATGGAAAATTGGCTTCTCCCGCTGCTGCGAGCCCACCACATGGCGTTCAATGGCTGCCAGTATGTTCGCCACTTTTGCATTGTCCCTTGGCCTTGATGGAGGCCATGAAGGTGTTCGATGCCGGCGTCGAGGCCCATGGGCTCACCTCGACCGAGGTGGCGTACCGATGGCTTGCGTAAGTACCAGTACAGGAGCTTGTTACCTTCTTGTTCAGTGTTTACTCCGCGATATGTCCACTGTTTACTCCGTCCTATTCCAGCCTTTCGGAGGGCACGAATGTACAGTTTGATGTGGGGGTACTTGTATATACATTTTCATTTGGAAAGGGCGACGGGGCTGACTCCGAGCGTATTAGGTACCACTCGTCCCTGGGAGAAGACGACGGCATCATCCTTGGTGCGAGCAAGCTGGAACAGGTCACCGATACGATCGCCCTCATCCGCAAGGGACCGCCGCCGGATGCCGTGGTCTCGCTGGCCGAGGAGCTGTGGGCTGCCGTCAAGGGGACACGCGGCAACGAGCTCTAGATGTCCTAGAGGCTTAGTAGATTGAAGGTGCTGGACGAGGAAGTAAGCGGACATGCAATACCAAAGACCAGCAATCGTGATAATCTAGGATAAGGTGCCTACTTCTTAACCAAGCAAAAATTCGCATGCAAAGCCCTTATAGCTCAGCGGTAGAGCGTCGCACTCGTAATCGGCTCACCCCCGAGATGACATGCGAAGGTCCGCCGTTCGAACCGGCGTGAGGGCACAATTCGTTTTGCCCAAGTTGCGAATTTGTTATTCAATCCGTGTCGGTAAAAAAGAAAGTGGTATATTACTTATGCGATGGGGTGGAAACACCGTTTATGCAATTAGACAACCCAAAACTTGCTTTTGCTACAATCAAAAGCCTGCTGGTGGTGCCGTAACATGTGCCTCTCCTGACCAGAAGCCGAGAATACCAAAACTCATGATTGCTACACCAACAGGGTGCCACTATTCGCAGCGCGGTCGTACACCCCCTGAGGCTCAAGATCGGAACGTACCACACACCCCTTTCCTCCAAGCGCGAAGCGTGTCGTTATTTACATGTGGCCACAGAATAATCAACAACCACCCCTCATCAGCCGAATCCCCTCCTCAAGCACCTTCCGCTCATCCGGAAACGTAATAGTTGCGAGCGCCTCCTCGGGCTCAAAGAACCGCGGCGTGAACGTCTCCTCCCCCGCCGTCATCTGCGCATCCGCCACGGCCAAGTACCAGTAAATCAGCTTCAGATACCCGTCCTGCTTGTTCCGGTGCGTCACCATAAAAGGCTCCGTGTACGTGCGGCACGGGCGCGGCTTGCCGGTGGTCGCGGCCTCGGGCTCCTGGGCGGCGGGAGCCCGGGTGACCATGTTCAAGGACTGCAGGTGGCAGGCGTAGCCCGTCTCCTCCTCAACCTCGCGCAGGGCGGCGGCGTAGCGGTGCTCGCCGCAGTGGCGGCGGCCCTTGGGCAGCACCCAGGCTTCCTCCTGGGAGCCGTCTTCTTTGGCGCGGCGGCGCAGGGGGAGGCAGACTTTTTGTTTTGAGTTGTCGAAGACGACGGCGCCGCAGCTCTCGACATATTGGGTACCGTCGTAGACCTTTGACGACGATGATGATGCCATGGTAGCAGCGGTGGGGATTGTGGGGTGGGTGCGGTTATTGAGAGGTATGATGTTACCAGAAAATGAGTCGACAGTAGCTGTCCGATTGTGTGCGATATGTAGAATAGCCACTGGCCAAAGACTCAGTGTCGAGCCAGCGTGGGACGAGCAGCAAAATGGAACCGTTGGAGTAAGAAAAGAGTGGAAAGAAATGCGATCAGTGATTGGCCGTATCATATATAGGAATGTCGAACTGTAACGGAGATTCCATATTTTACCTTTGCAATAGCAGTGGCCCCTGACGTGTTTTCATCCGTGGATTCGAGCAACCTTCTCGCGCTCCTCAAAATCAAATCCAAAATTTAACACCTAACACCATAATACTGTATGCCTTAATGAAAAATTCGAATTGATAGAATTAACGACAAAATCATTTATCTCTCGGATCTCATATTAGGTACCCCGAATTTACCTTGGTCAAGGCTCGAGGGCCCCGAGCCTTGGCAACCCCTTTGCAGCGCTGTAGTCATCCACGACCCCCAAACATGTTGTAGAAGACTTGCCGCATGCCACAAGCGAGCCAAACCCCCACAGACAGGTTCAGGAGAAACGCGGCCTGGTGTTGGTAGAACTCTCGCGTGAGCAGGGCGCACACGAGCAGAGTATGTATGCCCCACGACCCTCTCGGTTTAGCCTGGGGGGGGTCAGGGAAGTCCGACAAATATAGGGTTGGTTTCATCATGCAAGCGCCAATCTCATGAAAACAAATGGAAGATAATACGCTTCGAACAGCATGTACGGCACTCCAGGAATCTCGTTCCTCGGCATGGTATCAGGTATCGCGTATTCATTGTCGCCAAATTCAAGTGGATCGTGTTCCCCTGTTGCTAGCTAGCCAGCCAGCAGTGACGCCTAGGGGTCTTGCAATATGTTTTCATGCAACTACGTAATTCTATCGACCAGCGTGTCCAGCGCCGATTCTGGTTCCATTCAAACAGAAGCGTGTCCCGGGCAGCTGCAGCCAAGACGTATGCCCGAGATCCTTATGATTTGCGCATCACCATATACCTGATACCGTAGCCAATGCACGTCATGACGAGTCCTTCCGCCCGTAACATACGAGCACTCTCCTCTTGCCACTCCGGCGTACTCGCAAGTCGGATCCGCCGTTCTTCCTCCTCCGGGTCCGCGATCATGCGCAAGGTGTCGACGTCCGCGAACGTGCCCATGGTCGAGACAGCCCAGCAGCCTACGGCCGTGCCCAGGACCGTCAGCGCCAGGCCGGGCAGCCGAGGACGATAGGAGGTGAGCTCTGCCATTGCGCTGGCCCAGTAGTGTGAAAGCGGTGTGGCGATAAGACGAGGAGGCAGGCCGCTCGCCACGGCCGCGAGGAGCCGAAGGCCCCGAAGGAGTCTGGGCACCTGGGGCAGCAGATAGCGGAGCGACAGGGCCACGGCGTGGCTCCAGGCGCAGGTGGTGAGGTAGGTGCGCGTGCGCCGCCGCGTCGCATAGTACCAAACCTGGCGGGCGATGCCAAAGGAAGCAGGTGGGGATGGCAGCTCCGCCAGCGTCACCGGCCGCCAGGTAACGGCGTTGGCCACCAAGTGTCCGACGGCCATGCACCCGAGGTTTGCGAACAGGTCACCCCAGCCGGTCGTGGGGTCGAAACGCCTCCGGAAGATAGCCAATTCTAGTAGTCCGAGGCCTATGACGGGGTAGCCCTCGAAGAGCAATCGCCGCTGGTCCGGCTCGCTCCATGTCCATGGGAATAGCATTGTGGTGATCGTCAATTGGTTCGGTTTAAGGATAGAAAAGTGAGAATAGAAGAGTCAGGATAGAAAAGTCAGGATAGAAACAGGGATGGATTTCAATGTGCGATGTCTGAAAACTTATAGCTGATTAGGAGTATGTTGTCGGAGAAAGATACTTATGAGAAAAGATGGCGAATATAGCCCAGTTTATACAATTACCTACATATCACAGCCAATGGAAACTTTAAGTCTAGAGACCCATGGTAATTGCTTACTTAAATTACTAAGCCTGGTAAAGGAGGCCCTTCATTAAGTATGTGCTATTCCTGCCACTAGGGATCGGAATCCGTGCACGTCGATCATCCGTAACAAGGCATTCCTGTTGCTGACAAAATGACGCGTTTGAGCTGGCCAAGAGCTCTACCGGAGACGGATAGTCAAAGGAGTCTTATTAGTGAAGGGCCCTTACCAGGCCAAAGAACTGCCAGTCCCGCGAGCCTCCTTCAATGACTTCTGGACCCCACGGCTCCCACTCGTCAGGGCGTCGAAGATCTGCTTGCCGAACTTGTTGAAAGCCGGCGCCACGCCGCCCAGCTCCGTGAGCCTCTTCTCCATCTCGCTGAGCTCAAACGCGAACTCCTTCTTCCTGTTATTGTTATTGTCGTTCGCGTCGCCGCCGCTGCTGCTACCCCCTACTATCCTGACCACATTGGCGACGAGGTCAATCTCGATTTCGGTATCCTTATACCCTTCGCCCCCCTCGCCGCCGCGATCGACCGCGTCGTAGAACGCCGGGTCCGCAATAGTGATGCCCAGCAGCCCCAGGCTCGGCTGGTTGCGCGAGTAGATGAACGCGAAGGACGGCGCGATGACGCAGCGCACGCCCGCGCCCCGGAGCGCCTGCACGGCCTCCATGCGCGACGAGCCGCAGCCGAAGGCGCGGCCGGCCACGACGACTCTCGCGCGGTTTGTGACGTGCTGCCGGAAGTCCGGGTGCGTGAACTCGAGGCAGTGCGCGCCGAAGCCGGCGTCGGAGCCCGCCGTCATGAGGAACTGCGCCGGCGCCAGGGCGTCGGTGTCGATGAAGTCGCCGAGGCGGTAGATCTTGGAGCGGATGTTTTGCAGCTTCGGGGCAGTTCCGTTTTCTTCTTCTCCTTTCTCTGCTTCTTCATTGGCGTCGTCGCTCGCGGTGGCGTTGGGGGTAGGGTCAATGTCCGCAGTAGCCGCTGTCGGCTCAGGGGCTCGACCCAGTGCGGCTCTGTCTTCGGGCCTGAGGAGAGGGACCCCTTTCCTTTGACTTTCTCCCACTGTTCGTCAGAGATCATGGCGACCAGGTCGTTCGGCGACGTCATCTTCATGTCGAACGAGGAGGCGGCCACGGTAGCCGCCGAGGCTAGATTGCCGATTGAGCCTAGATTTACGTGAGTGGTTAGTCACGCAAGCCTGTCAAGCAAGCAGGGTAAAATCAAAATATCTCTCACCCTCGCCCATTCGGTTCTTGAAGTTCCGGTTCTGGCTACTGAGCCAGACCTCGCCCTCCGCCGCGACATCGACGCTGACGCCGACGCAGTAACTGCATCCCGGAACCCCGATCTCGAACCCCGCCCGCTCGTAGACGTCCGCCAGGCCAGACCTGCGGAGCCTGTCGAGGATCGGCCGGCTGCCGGGTACGACCTTGCGCTTCCCCCTCGCCAGGGGGCTCCTGCCCGCCCGGAGCCCCGCCTCGAGCACGAGCGCGCCCATGATGATGTCCTCCTCGGCCGTCGTGCACGCGCCGATGAAACACCCGTCCAGGTCCTGGCGGCCCATCTCGCCCACCGGCACCACGTCGTCCGGGTTCGGGTACCGCGCGACGAAGGGCTCGGCGCGGGCGAGGTCGATGGCGTGGGTCGCGGCGTACGCGCAGCCCGGGTCGGGGCGGAAGTAGTGGCTGTGGTTCTTGTGGCGCGCGAGCTTGCGCTGGGCGATGAAGGCGGCGGTGTGGTGGTCGGGGGCGAAGATGCCCGTGATGCCGCCGAACTCCTGTTTACCACGAGATAATCAGTTAACGCCATCAAACCCTCGAGGTCCTGCATCTCAAGCGCTCGTAGCTGCTGCGCTTACCGTCGTCATGTTCGCGATGGCGAACCGCGCGTCGGGGCTCAGGTAGTCGAGCCCGGGCCCCGTGTACTCGACGACGCGGTCCGCGGCGACCGCGTTGCGCCTCAACTGCTGCAGCATATACAATATCACATCCTTCCCGCCGACCCCTCGGGGCGACTGGCCCTCAAAGCGGATCTCGACGACCTCGGGAACGCGGAACCAGGTCTCGCCGGTGACGAGGGCCATGGTAACGTCGGCGGCGCCGAGCCCGACGGCGAGGCAGCCGTTGGCGCCGCTGCTGCAGGTGTGGCTGTCGCTGCCGACAACAAACATGCCAGGCTGGGTGCGCTCGCGGAAGAACTCGGTGTGCATGGTGGTGTAGTTCATGCCCTGGTACTCGGTCATCTTGCAGGCCCGCTTGGCGGACTCGGACTGGGCTATGAGTTGTCGGCTCAGCGGCGTGTCCAGGTTGCGCGGCTCGACGCTGTGGTCGCCGGCGAGCCAGAAGCGGTCGTTGCGGAAGATGCCCGGCTTGCCGAGGCGGTCGTAGACTTGCACCATGCCCTGTTGGAGGCGGAGTATGGCGGAGTAAGTTAACTGCATCCTTGACCAATGTGCCGGCTATTGTCTGCCAGAACTTACATGCCAGCTGAGCTCACTCGCCATGACCCAGTCCACCCGCACCCGGATCATCTGGCCGGGCTTGACCCATCCCTTCGTCTCGACGTCGTGCAGAGCAGAGCAAAGATCTTCTCGGTGACGTTCATGGGCCGGCGATCTGCCACGGATACCGGGGCCTCTTCGTCCAGTCCCAAGCCGCCGTAGTTGGGCGTGTTCTCCGCGACGGCCAGCACCTGCTGCAGGGCTTCAGACTCTCGCGGGTGCGCATCTCGGATGCTGGCGGATGCAGCCTTGATCGCTTTCAAAGGATGAAGCTCGGTATCTAGACGCTATGAGCTGATGGTCTGGTGGGCTTTCCGTTGCGCGTACCTTCACTCTGGACTTTGACGCCTCGAGTGCTTTCGAGAAGCCCCGCGATCTGGGGAATGACGCTCTCCATGCTGTCAATCCTAACTTGGTAGCCCTGGAATGTTTGAGCCGGTTTCGGGTTTCTAGGAAAAGCAAAACCTCATGGAGAACGAGAAGCCCAAGCATCTGGCATCACTTCGCTATATATGAAATGCCCATACTGCGGGGTGGCTGGCTCCTTCGGAGAGCATGGTGATGTCGGAGCCGTAAGCCGAGGATTTGGTCCACACGGGTCTGGTCCCCCAAATAGCGGGAGCCCAGATCCGGAAGGTGCAGCCAATAGGTATCTGAATCGGGATTCTCGCATCCGCATGTGGCCATTGAGAGTTGCGACGCACGCGCTGATCATAGGCGATGTAAAACCCCAGAATATCCTCTCCCGCGACCGAGCGGGGGAGCGGGGGGGGGTTGACGGCTCCGAGGGGTTACCACCGTGGCCACGGTGATTGGTGAAGGGGTTGGTTGGGTGATTGTCGATCGATCGGGTGGTCCTTGCATCTTGCATACCACGAAGACTTCGGAGCCGCATCGGCTTTGCTTTGCTTTGCTTTTCATCATCAGACCGTATTTGGCACGTGCAAACTTACGATGATACCATTCTCCATATTCTAAGAGCACGAGCTCAGACGGCGTCCTCAGTCCAGCATTTGTACATAGGCAGGCATCGTGTAATGCCATTTCGGGCAATTGCTGTTGTTGTTGACTAAGACCAGGGCGGACTTTGTCCCTAGTGAATCCTGATTGGTCAGACTCTGGCATCGGGTCCCCGTTCCTCTCCACCAATGCGGCACGATCGTTGAACCGACGGTGGAATAAAGGAGGCCAACTATGTAATCACAGGAAGAGACAAACGGGACTTATATGATCCTCGTGTATTGATCAAAGCGACGGACACGAGAACTGCCTATATAAAAGCTCTGACAGTACGGCCTGAAGGATCCAACAACACAGCCCTCAACCACGTAAACTGACTTGAAGCGACTTGAAGCTTCTCCGCCATGCCCCGCAACATCCTCATCACCGGCGCTTCCGGCTACCTGGGCGGTACCCTGCTCGCCCGGTGGGCAGCGGCCGACCTGCCCCCCTACAGCAAGCTATACGCCCTAGTCCGGACCGGGCAGCAGGCCGAAGCCGTAAAGAAGCAGTACGGCGCCGAGCCCCTGCTCTTCGACCCGTACGATGAGGCCGCCGTGCGCCGCGGCGTGGTCGAGAACCGGATCACCGTCGTCTTCCACCTGATCGACGCCTTCAAGTCGGACTCGCAGGTGCACGTGATCAAGGCACTGGCCGAGGTGAAGAAGGCTACGGGCCAGACTGTCCACTTTCTACACGTGAGTTGGCCCCCACCCCCCCCATTGGCCTACATGGCGGCTAACACGCGGATGTAGACCTCAGGAGCCAAGATCTTCTCGAATCATGCGGGGGCCCCTCATGACCGAGAGCTTCGGGACAATGATCCGGACTTGTACCAGATCCAGAAGCATCAGCAAGCTCCGCACGAAGTGATGCAAACCGTAAGTTTCTACGCCAAGATAAGTTCGCGGAAATGATGAGTTGAGGCATCACTGACAGAGAGCTGGGTGCATGTATAGCCGGTCAATACGAACAACGCCGTGATCGAGCAGTGCGAACTCCATGGCGTGAAGAGCTACGTCTTCATTCCCTGCATCGTCTGTAAGGTTTGCTGTTTCCGGATAGTAGCCCCCTTTCCGATCCGGCTGATGACTAATGGTGTCACCGATAGATGGCAAGGGCGAGGGCTTCGGTAACGTCATCTCCATCCAGACGGTAGCGATCGTGAAAGCGGCCAAGGCATTGCGTCGCGTATACAGAACCGACGAAGGTCGGCCGGTGCGTAAAACTCCTCTCAATCAATTCATCAAAACCCGCCAAGCTGACACGGAACCCCCAAGACTTGGCCAGTCTGCCACGTCCTCGACAACACGAACCTATACCTGGACATCCTGCGCCGCATCCTAGCCGACGGAAGAGAAGGAGAAGGTCTCGGGTCCGGGAGAAACGGGTACTACCTCGCCGCCTCGGGCAGCGTGGCCTGGGACGACCTGTACGCCGCCATGGCCGCGGCGCTCGCGAAGCGCGGCGATAACGTTGTTGCTGACGCCCGGGTCGAGGCGGCGGACAGCGCTGTGCTGGAGAAGATGGGGCAAGCGCTGGGTTGCCCGGCGGACTTCGTGGCGGTGCATTTGGGCGGCAAGTAAGTCTACTCTGTTCATTCTGTTTCAGCGCTCCTTCTCTCTCTCTCTCTCTCTCTCTCTCTCTCTCGCATGAGCTCGCTCGTTTGATCTCAGATATCATTGTTATTGGGGATGTATGGACTGACGCTTCTTTCCGACCACCAGTTGCACATTTACCGCCAAACATGGGGAAGAGATTGGCTGGAAGCCAGCCCATAGCCCTGAACATATCCTCGAGACCGCTGAAGACGAGGTAGCGTTGATCTTGGAGAACTTGAACTAATAGGCGGAGGCTTCCGAGATCCAGCTCCCTTGACACTGCCGAGCTCAACATGAACATAAATACACCAGTGGGTCAATGAGCGGACACGGACAACCTCAGCGGATCTTGAAAAGGGGGCTGGGCTAATAGACTGCACTGGGAAAGCAAGGGGCGGAAATCGACAAGATGGTGTCTTCAGACGGTGGTGGAATTCCAAAAGATACCAAGAAGATATAGTAGTTCCTAAAAATTGACCGCCTAGGCGCGAGAGTCTCGGTCCTCTCAATGTGACGCGACCATATGCAGGTGCAGCCAGAATACAACCGTAGCCCTTGTAACGCCAAATCCAATGCAAGGTAGGTATCGCTCAGAAGTCCATGGCGGATTCGCCGGCTCCCTCTTCATCGCCGTAATCGTCGTCTCCGCCGTCAAAATACTGCTCGGCATCGTAATCGCCGCCGTCCTCGTCTTCCTCGAAATCGTCGTCTTCTTGGCTCATTTCCTCCTCGTCCTCCTCCGGATCCTCCTCGGCGATGTCGCCCTCCTCTTCCTTGCCCTGAGCAGCCTCTTCGATGCGCCGCCGGCGCTCTTCGTCCGTCTCGGGGCCCCTGCGCTTGTGGCGACCGACCACGTCTTCGTCGTCCTCGTCATCCTCGTCGAGGTCACCAGCGCCGGCCATAGACTTGCGCTTCCGCTTGCTGGCCTTGGCAGCCGCCTTGCCGCCGTCATCGGTGCCTTCTATGGTGTTCCAGAGGTCCTCGGGGAAGAGCTCGTGGTGGACCTCGCGGCCGCGGAAGTCGGGCAGGGTGCGGGCGTCGCTGACGAACTTATGGCTGTACATGGGCACGCTCAGGAAGGGGTCGACGGTGGCCTTGCTCTTGACGCCGTAGCGGGCGTTGGCCTGCTGCTGGCCGTAGGCGCGGCAGACGGGGTCGGTCAGGTTGGACGAGGTGCCGGCCGAGTCGGGCGCGAGGTGCTTGTGGGTGTAGAGGTTGCTGTTGTGGAAGTCGCGGCGCAGCTGGACGAAGTAGGTGACGGCGCGGGCCTCGGCGGCGGAGAGGGGGAAGTTGCTCGCGCGGGGCGGCTTGTAGGTCTTCGGGTACCGCTCCTTGGGCTGCTCTTGGACGCCGGCGGGATCGTAGTCCCAGGGCAGGTTGCCGCGGCCACCCCGCCCACCACCGCGGCCACCTCTGCCGCCACCTCTACCGCCGCGGCCAGACATCTGGGATGCTACACTTGCATGTACAGAATGGTTTGTGTGTTAGTGGAAGTATCCAAGGGTGCAAGAAAGTGAACTAGCAGCTTGAGAATTGGCGTGGGTGGCTGGTTGGGCGGTGCAAGAATGGAGAGAGGATGTGAGTAATTGCGCAAATGGAACGGAAGGTTGGAATTGGTTGGAGATTCTGCCCGCGACAAAGTCGAAGATCAGACCAGCCAACTTTTTAGTGGGGCCTGGTTAGTGGGATCAGGCGAGCTGCCGAAGCTACAAAAGCTACAGAAGCTGCCCCACCCCCGCCATCCAACCGCCAAAACAGGGAGGGACAGAGCGACAGCAACTGCAGCTGCAACTGGAGCTCCCCTCCTCGTACCTGAACTTGCCCTTTGTTAGTGAAACTGTTTGGCGGTGTTGACGACTTACGCCATCAGTTGACTGCCTGCTTGTTTGATACATTGTCATCACTTGAGGGAAAGTCCGTGGGTGGTTCCATGCAAGCATCTCAATACAACACAATCTACTTGACCCTTCCGCCGTGTTCATTTCCAGTCACATGTCCCGGATCGCCGTCAAGATGGATACAGACACCGTCCCCGTCACCGGCGTCGACGAGCTGGACGCCCACCTGGGCGAGCTCATCGCCGACCCCGCCATGAAGCCCACCGTCAAGCTGTTCGACGACGTCGAGCTGCAGCTCAACGAAGCCAACATCCCGCCCCTCATCCCGCGCCTGCTGCCCAAGATCACCGAGATCCTGAAGCAGTACCAGCAGGACCCGGCCGTCTTGTGCTCCCTGGCCGTGAAACTGCTGGGCCCCGTGTCTTTCACTCAGGTCCTGTCCATGGCGTCCGAGGAGGCGCTGATCCAGGCCCTGCGCTCCCCGGCCCCCTCGGCCAACCTGCTCGCCATGGCCATTCTCGAGAAGGCGGCCCGTTCCCCCGCCGACGCCGCCATCCTCGCCATGATGAACAACCTCATCTCGGCCTTCATCACCACCTGGCTGAGCGCGCCCCTGGTCGGGGTCGGCGAGAAGGGCACCAAGGTCCTGGGCGACCTCCTCGACACCGACTGTGACGCGCCGCCCCTGTCGGACGGTGTCCAATCCTCCACCACTCTTAATGGCATGGAGATCGCCGTCCCCAATAAGCCGCCGGGCCAAGGCCTGATGTGGCGCCGCATCTTCCACGACCGCGACATCTACGGCCTCGTCCTCTCCCTCGGCAGCCGGGGCCCGCACCAGAGCGCCGAGGGCGGCCTGGGCGAGCAGCAGCTGACCCTGGCCCAAGGCCGGCTCCTCCGTCTGACGCCCCGTCTCGCCGCCCTGAACCTGGCTGCCATTAGCCGCACCGACTTCCCGGATTTCAACGAGCGCTACGTCTCCACCGCCTCCGGAGACCAAGGGCTTCTCCACTTCGTGGCCCTGCACATGGTGGACAAGGAGGACCTGCTCATGCATCTGAACCTCATCGACTTCTTCGAGGAGTTTGTCAGCCTCCAGCGCATCACCCCCTACTCTACGTTCAAGATGGACACGCTCCGGAAGCTTATGAAAGACGCGCTTAAGGGCGATAATCGGCTGCGATCGGCTATGACCGACTTGCCCAACCGTACTGTCCCCGAGGAGGCAGATGAGCTACGAAGATTTATCCGCGAAATCATGCAACTATGAGTACAACAAACATAACACCGATATGCAAACCGTATGCGATAACGCTGTGAACCCTCCGTCCGATGCCAGCCTATAATACACTTTCTATGCAATTCGCAAAACTTGCGCCCCTTTGCGCAATGTCTCCTGTTACCCTATCGTTTCAGAATTCCCTTATGTGCTGTGCTAGGTGGACATGGATGGAAGATGACCACTGATGATACCCCCAAAAAGTGAGAGTGCCCAGCCTAAAGGAAGACTTACATGGCACGATGGACGATGTTACGTATGATGTACCGTATCTACGCACCCTTGAGCCAGTGAGTAGATAGGCAGGTACCTGCAATCCAACAACAGTATCTGACAAATGCTTGTTTAGTTTCATAAGAGGTGGTGCTTCAGAGTCATGCGTCGCGTGTGGCAAGACTCCTAATTTCTTCCTCTGTAGCGTGCCCGTTGCTCTTTGGCCGGGTCGATCATTAGTTCGAGTCGGTCATTATCCTTGAGTTTCAACTGTTCCATACCTTATTAGTATACAGATCAGGATGCGACTTGATTAGAGTCCGGACGACACTTCAAGAGGAAGTATGCACTTACGCTTTCGGGCGTATCGCTGCGGTGCACCCGTGCCTCCCTGTACGTGAGCCGCATCTGGTTTTGCGATGCCACGCCTCCCTCACGAATGCGGCGTTCCAGGTCGTGGAAGAGCGCCTCGAGCGTATCCTTGGGCTTGAGCCGGTACCATGTGTCACCACCGCTACTCCGCACGCAGACGTTCAGCACCGTCTCCTCGAACTGGGGCCGCGTCTCCTGCTCGATCCAACGGCCGATCTGCGCGAGGGCGCGCCGGGGGCACTCGAGGTGCGTCTGGAAGAAGCCCTGCAGCTGCCCCGGCGAGAAGGTGTCCTCGGGGACCTGGCGCGCGAACTCGTCGGCCAGGGCGCGGATCTGGGGCAGGTCGAGGGTCGGGCACAGGTCGCAGCAGGTCGGCGGCGGGGCGTTGTTGTCGAGGAGGAGGATCTCTTCTCCTTGGATAGTAAGCGCACCGTCGGGGGTCGTGTGGTGGCTGTGGTAGCGGCTGCTGCTGGTGGCAGCGATGTTGGGCTCGAACATGCGGATGAACATGTCGCGGGCGCAGTCCCGGTCCGCAGGGCCGAGGCGGATCTTTTTGTCGACGCGCCCGGGGCGGATGAGGGCGTCGTCCAGGTCTTCGGGGCGGTTCGTCGTCATGATGACGATGCGGCCTTCTTGGGATCCTACGCCGTCGAGGGCTTGGAGGACGCCTGACAAAGTACACCCCGTGGCGCGGGGTTTGGGGCGGTTGAAGATGGGCGGGTGGGCGAAGAGCGGCGCCTGATCCGGGGCCATCATGGCGGCGCCGGCCAGGACGGCGTTGGTGGACGTTGAGGGGAACGATGGTTGAGGGGGCGGAGGTGGGGGAGGAGTGCTCAGGATGGAGGACGTGGCGATGACTTTGGTGTCTTTATCGCGGACCAGGCCGGCTACGTCGATATCCTCGAGCAGGACGATGCAGCGCTGGGGCAGGCCCTGGAAGAGCCGGGCCAGGTCCTTGTCGCCCAGGACGCTGGTCAGGTCGATGGCGTAGATGTTGAGCTGGAAGACGCCGGCGATGGCTTCGGAGAGGGTGGTCTTTCCGGTTCCTGTATTGCGGAAGTCAGCCAATTTCCCACACAGGGCCAAACATATGTCAGCAAGTGGCAAGATCCGGATGAACACATACCTGGAGGTCCATAAAATAGGTAACCCCGGCGATAGGGGATATTCCGCACATGATAGCGCCTCTGGGTCCGGACATCGAGATAACTCCGGATATCGCCGACGAGCTCCTCCTTGACGGACTCGACCAGGTGGACCGACGAGAGCGGCCGGGGCACCTTGCTCAGCTTCTGGCTCCAGTGGCCGCCGCTGTTGCCGAAGGTGGTGATGTACGTCTCGCGCTTCTTGTCGTAGAGCGCGCGGCAGGTATCCAGAAAGTCGGCGATGGGCTCGGACGAGACGCCCAAGCACACGATCGTTAAGTCTTCTTGGATGTCGGCGTAGTCGTTGACGTTCTCGTCGCACGTCGTCACGCTGCTGCTCTTGACCATGAGCAGGCAGCGCTTGTGGAAGAACCAGACGGACCGGAACTTGGGCACGAACCGGACGGCGCGCGGCCTATTACTGCCACTACTAGCAACACCCGACGAGTGGTAGTAAGAGTCCAGGTCCCCCGGCCGCCGCTGCGTCACGTGCGCCAGCAGCTCGGTCGGGTGCCGCCGCGCGAGGACCCTGTCGCCGACGTAGGTGAGGACGGACTGCTTCAGCTCGCTGCTGTAGGTGATCTCGACGGTGACGACGCAGTGGCGGATGACCCAGGTCCAGACGGCCTGGAGGGTGTCGGCGGCGTAGTGGTACATGTTGAAGGCCAGGTCGACCGTCGTCAGCGCCGTCGCGACCTGCCCGCCGTCAAAGTGCCGGAGCAGCACGCTCCTCATGATGCTGCCGCCGGCGCCGCCGGCGCTGTCTGATTGGCCGAACAGGCGCGAGGTGCGGGACCGGACGCCGCCGCGAGGTTGCGGGCCAATCATGGTGGTGGTGGTGTCCATGCTGACGGTCCCGGGATGTTCTGTATGTATGTAGGTCTGTGTGTACTACTGTATGTATATGAGGTTGGGCTTGATATGAGAGGGCGGGTGGTATGCAACCTCTCTCTCTCTCTCTCTCTCTCTCTCTCTCTCTCTCTCTCTCTCTCTCTCTCTCTCTCTCTCTTTCTCTCTCTCTCTCTCTCTCCAAATTTTTATGCGACTCACCCTCCCTCTTAAGTATCCGGATCCAACACTGCCAAACAATGGGAGAGAATGGCCGGATGAATCAGAAGATTACAAGGGCGACAACAGGCAAACATTTAAGGAACGTGGTGGAAAGGAACCAGGTACCAGCCAGTCAGTCTGCTGCCGAGACCCTGCGTACCTCTGAACAAAGATCAAATGCGGGATCTGGGATCTCTTGTACTTTTTGTGCGGTTACATGGGCCTGTGGGTAATGTACCGTAATTAGCCGTAAGACGGGCAGATGTTCTGGTGTACGTGAGTGACCGGAGAGTGGGTGAGCTTCATTCAGTTGAATGATCAAGTAAGCGCAAGGCAAAAACCTGGGGGGGGCAAAGGAAAGGCAGCAGCCGCCACCATCAGATATGCGAACTATGCAGCAAGTAGCATTGGAGCATTGCCTGGGTTGATACGCTGAAGAAGAGAAAATGCGTCGTACAAGGATTGAAGCAAAAGCAAAAAAAAAAAAAAAAAAACAAGAGAGAGAAGGGGGAAAAAAAGACTTTGTGTCTCCCGTGTCTCTCCCAGGCTCGAAGGACTGTTTTTCGTTTGTTTGCTCCCGGTGCAGTCACAAGCATAAGTACGTAGGTTAAAGATTTCCCATCTCGTGTCGTATATCCAATCCAATTGGACCAGGAATATCATGATCCCTGTCTCTTCCGGCCGGCTACCTACCTACCGGGGAAAAAAAAGAGAAAAGAAGAAAAAATTGTCGTTTCACAAGCACCGACAGTCTATCGGTGAACCCCACTGTTTGCTTACAGAAAGAAACAAAGACGTTGAAATGTCGTGTAAGTACATGTAGAGATGTAGGCAGCCATCGCTGGCCACAACCAGATGATCTCATACTCGCCCATCCAATCCTGTCTCGGTGACTCTTACCGAGATATCTCCATGTTCTCATAGGGCTGGCAGAAAAGGGTGGGTATGTTGTTAATTTGCGGTGAGCCGGCAAGGGTAGAAATAAATGTATTTAAGGGTGTCCGTCCCGAAAGAAGCAACTTCACTAGATGACTTCCCTTGGAATCGTTTGCCAGTGGGATGTTTGCGAACACATACCTATTCCAGGGCAATTCTTCCTATCGAGAACACCAGCCCCCAGCATGCGGCTCCTCCATAGCCGGCACGGCTTTACGGGCACGGCCAGGAACCAAGTCTACCGTCATTTCGAAGTATGGGTCGATTGATCCTCACCGAGAACCAACACCGCTCATGCGTCAGCGAATTGGGCCTCAAATGATATGGAGTGGGGACTAAGCAATGTATTGAGGCTCAAGCCACGCGTTGGGGCGCGCCTATGAGGGCTAGCAGACTGCCATGGCGTACTCCTGTATAGGCAGCCGTGCCCGGTAGGGCTGAGAAGACCAGCCGCATGGGATCCGAACCAGCACGGTCTCTAGTCTCGTACCGTCTGCTATTATAAGACCAGCCAGAGAGCCCATCACATGTCAAAACCGCCGTCGAAGCCATTTACGCGTAGGGCGACCAATGGAGAGAACTGCGCAATGTAGTCGTCTTTAAGCACGTGATAGACTGGCTAAATACATCTGGACGTATCCGAATACTTCTTTCATACACCTTCTATCCGCATTAAAGAGGCCAGTACGCCTCAAACGCCCTCTTTCCTCACATGGATATCCCGATTTCTCTACTTGTACAAGATCCACCTTACAGCATCAGCTCGAGGGGGTTCTCGATGGCCTGCTTCAGGGCCTTGACCCACTCGGCACCAACGGCACCGTCCACAACCTTGTGGTCGAAGCTGGCGGTGATGGTGATCTGGTCGTCCCACTGGATCGAGGTGCCCTCGGCCGTCTCGACGGGGATGGCCACCTTGCGGGTGGTGCCGACGGCGAGGATGGTGGACTGAGGGGGTTGATGACAGCAGTGAAGTTGTCAACGGCATCGTTCATGCCCATGTTGGAGATGGAGATGGAGCCGCCCTGGTACTCCTCAGGCTTGAGCTTGCCGTCGCGGGCCTTCTTGGCCAGAGCCTTGACCTGGTTGGAGATGGACTCGAGGCCGCGCGCATCGGCACCGGTGACAATGGGGGTGATCAGACCGTTGGGGGTGGCGACAGCGACGGAGACATCGACGCTGTTGAACTGGCGGATGAAGTCGCCCTGCCACGAGGAGTTGGCAGCGGGGACCTTCTTGGAGGCAACGGCGATAGCCTTGATCAGGAAGTCGTTGACCGAGATCTTGAACTTGCCGTCGGAGCCGGCGTTGAGGGCCTCACGGAGCTTGAGCAGCTTGCTGACGGAGAGCTTGCTGGTCACGAAGAAGTGAGGGTTGTTCTGGGTGGACTCTTGCAGGCGCTTGGCAATGGTCTTGCGCATGTTGGTGAGCGGGATGTCCTCGTACGAGGCGGCGGCAGGGGCCGCAGCACCGGAGGCGCCGCCGGCAGCAGCAGCAGCAGTCTGCTTGGGCTTCTTGGCCTCGCGCTGCAGGGCGGTCTCGAGTCTGCCTTCGGAGGAGTATTGCTCGGGGGCGGCGGGTGTCGGGGCAGAAGAGGAACCGGACGACGAAGACTCGGACTTCTTCTCTTCCTTGGGCGCGGGGGCAGAGGCCTCGCCACCAGCGTCGGAAAGGCCGAAAGACTCGAAAGCGGAAACGTCGGTGCCTTCCTCAACCAGGACGGCGATGGGCTGACGTTGGGGAAACCCCGTCAGCACACGAACTCAACTCGGGTCTCTTTCTCTGGCTGCGATGGACCGGAGAGGTCGGGGGAGGAACAATTCTTCTACTTACGCTGCCAACAGCGACATCCTTGGCGCCAGCGTCCTTGAGGACCTTGGCAATCACACCGTCCTCCTGGAACTCGAAGTCCATCTGGGCCTTGTCGGTCTCGATCTCGACCAGGACATCACCGGGGGCGATGGTGTCACCGGCCTTCTTCTGCCACGCACCAATGCCTCCGGACGTCATGGTCGGGGACAGGGCGGGCATCTTGATGACGGTGTGGGGAGGAAACGAGGTGTACCATCTTGCTAATTGGGGCGAGAGGCCGGCGACTCTGAGGGAGGAGGTCGATCGAAGGGCTTGCCTTCGCAGCACGGCGCTGAACATGATGATATCGATATTTGGGGGGGGGATTGCCGGACAGGACGAGAAAAGGGAAATCCGAGGAGGAGGGGAGAAAAAAGAAAGCGATGAGACGCTGGTGCTCCGTGGGATTGAGAAAGAAAAAGAGGGAAGGACGTCAATTGAGAGCGATTGGGACCAATGTGAAGCTTTCTCTCCGGAAGCCTGGCAGTTGACAAGAGGGCCGCAAAATTCGATGTGGTAGGTAAAGAAAGTCCAGGTCGCAGGCGGTTCGCTGGGTGTGGCAGGCGTGGGTAAGCGGCGGGATATTTTCGTCGCGCTGCTGTCTCCGAAAGCTCTCTCTCTCAACGCTTCCAATCCCAGCAAGCTGGCTGGAGCTCAAAGAAAAAAAAAGTCGCAATTGGCTTTTTGGGGTTTCCAGCGATGCGCTTAGCCTGTTACGGCCTGGCCCCCACCCCCCCGACGAGCTTGCTTGATGCGCCTCTGCTATCTTGAATTTAATTCCCGTCAACTGACTTGCGGATTGTGCATATCTGTCTGCAATGGACTCATGGGGATCATCTTCTACGATACTGGGTATGCAATGGCAATTTTTGTTTATTTCTTTAGAGAGGCATTGCTCGACCAATTTATTCAATTGCCAATACCAACAGAAAGATGACACCCTCCAGGACCCTAATTGAAGCTATCTTCGTTGCAGGCCTAACCAGCCTTGGGGAAGCAGATCCGAGAAGAAATGGCTAGGACCCAATGGGGTTAGAGCACGATGTGGCTTTGGTCCACGGGGGTGGTCGAGCGAGATATAGTGCATAGATCCGGTCTGCTATTACTGTAAGAGTGTAGCACTCACAATCTGCTGGCAGATCCAGCATGACATTCAATGACACCTGCAGGTCTGGGGATTACATACCTCTTACCTACTTGCCTACCTTCTAGGCATGTAGAAGCATGCATTGGATATCTCGCATAGTGCGGGAAGCTTATCGAGTGAAGCTGAAGCTTGAACCAAGCTGTTGGGAATTCGGGATAGGTCTCTCTCAATCAAAGGCCTACCTACATCACATGACTATGTAGCATATGTAGCTAGCAAATAGTGCCGAAATGGTTCGTGAGGAGATGTTCGATTCAGTATATACATCTGTAAAGCAACCAGGTTGGTATGCCATTTAGAGGTTGGCTGCCTTGCACCGATTGCGCCAGCCGCTGATATCAGGAGCTACCGTATTTCACTGCGCAGGTTTGCTCATCACAGCAGGTCAAAACCAACCACTTGCAGAATTCAAAAGGATTAGGTAGAGCGGAGGCTCGAGCATTTAACCTTAGAACCTCAGATGGATGGAGGCTTGCCAACAGTCAGTCAATGTTTGATTAAATTGGGAATCTCTCAGCCACATGGGGCTCAGGAACAGCAAGGCCACCCCTATCCCTGGGTTGCCTGGGCTCACTAATATCAAGATCAAATCACACCAAAGCCAGGCCCTACGAAGATCGGACCTCTCAAGTTGGAAGCGGTTGGCCAAGTGTTTGGTCTGGCCAATGTTTCATGGTAATGTTATGTCAGCATCGAGGCAAGCTTGGCGCTGAGCCTGGGCAGTGCCTGGGTCCGGCTGTCGTATCGTGTCGTATTTTTGGCTCCTGGCTCCTGGCTCCTACGTAAACGTCTGCCTGCAGGGAGGGAGCAGGAAAGAGGGACCACCTGGACCTAGCACTTTCCCCTTAGCTGGTACAAGTACGTACCTGGTACCGCACCCCGTATCTCCGTATCTCCCGTCACCCCCTGGCCAATGACCCAAGCACTACGAGGACAGCTGTACTTAGTAGACTTCTCGAAGGTTTATGTAACCGGCAGGCAGTCCACTGCAGGAGGATTGGCGATTGCGTTTCCCAGACGAGCTGCGCGAAAAGCAGAGGGACGGACAGACAAGAAATACACTCGCTCGTGCAATCAATCAATTACTTCCGATATTAGATCAATCATTCATCATCAATCCGAATTGCTGCCAGCTGGGTGCGAACTTTATTCGCGTTCCATCCAAATTGTTTTTCCGCCTTGCCAACTGCCCCCCTAAATCTAAATCGAAATCGACTTTCTGAGATGCCATGTATCTATCCTGAGGACACATAATTCCTGACTCGACGACAGCGCTCACCACCACCATCCTTCCCTTTCTCAGCTGCCCACGCGCCTGATCTATTTGTGAACTAGGTCACGGAGCGCGTAACGGATCCCACTGCTGCATTTGACCCGCCACTATCGATCCCGCCGCATCCTATTCGAGAGGAGCGCATCTGCCTAGTGTACATACATCCCTAGCACAGGCAACCCCAAGGTCAAAGTCGAGATACCTTGAAGACCACGTATTACCAACCAAACACGCACCGTCCTTACAGCACCACCACCACCACCCACGTTGCCAGACAACGACGACGACGACGCCGCCGCCGACCACGAATGGCCCACGACACCAAGTCGTGAATGCGGACGCCATGACCTCACTCGTCTTCGTGGTGTCCTCTTTGGAGGTCATCCAGGCCTCCAAGGAGGCGCAGAGGAACAAGCAGCTTGCCGACCTGACCGAAACGGCCCTCAAGGCCATCAAGGAAGCAGACTCGCCGCTGCCCGACCCCGACGTCGTCTTCGCGCCCCTGCAGCTGGCCACCAAGCTCAACAGCAGCCAATTGACGAATGTCGCCCTCGACTGCATAGGCAAGCTCATATCCTCCTCCTACTTCTCCGCGCACACCGGCGCACTCCAGCAAGACGGCACAGAGCAGGCCCCGCTCATCGACCGAGCCATCGACACGATATGCGACTGTTTCCAGGGCGAGACCACCCCCGTCGATGTGCAGCGTCACATTGTCCAGGCTCTCCTGGCCGCCGTCCTCAACGATAAGATCGTCGTGCATGGCGCCGGTCTCTTGAAGGCTGTCCGCCAAGTCTATAATGTATTCCTCCTGTCCAGGAGCACCGACACCCAACAGGCTGCCCAAGGTACTCTGACCCAGATGGTGGGTATGGTCTTTGAGCGCGTCAAGACGAGGCTACACATGAAGGAGGCAAGGATGAGCTTGTCGAAACTGAAGCACAGCACTAGCAACGTCACCTTCGACGCCCCCGAGTCTGTGAACGGCAATGGCAACATGCACGTGTCAGCAGAAGCGGAAGACGACGCGGATGGCATGCACGATGGCGAGTCCGAGACGGCGCCATCCGAATCCACCAACGACGGCGCGAAACTGACGCTGAAGGATCTTGAGCACAGAAAGAGCTTCGACGACTCAAACCTAGGCGATGGGCCGACCATGGTCACACAAATAAAGACGACGAAACCGGCGCGAAGCGTATCCGAGCCGACGACTGGCGAGAGCGTCAATGGCGACGACTCGTCCGAGTCCCTCGACGCGGAAGATGAAGTTTACATCCGGGATGCCTACCTCGTCTTCCGGTCCTTTTGCAACTTGTCTACCAAAATCCTGCCACCCGACCAATTATACGACATCCGTGGCCAGCCAATGCGATCCAAGCTCATCTCTTTGCACTTGATCCGCACCCTTCTCAACAACCATATTCTCATCTTCACTTCTCCACTATGTACCATTACCAACACCAAGAGCAACGAGCCCACGAGCTTCCTCCAGGCCATTAAGTATTATCTATGTTTAAGTATCACACGAAATGGTGCCAGCTCCGTAGATCGGGTCTTCGAAGTCTGCTGTGAAATTTTCTGGCTCATGTTGAAATACATGCGAGCCCCTTTCAAGGTAACATCCCTGTCCCAGCAATCAACCCGAGCATAGAGGGCTGCACTAACCCCGAAATCAGAAAGAAATTGAGGTCTTCCTCAATGAAGTTTATCTTGCGCTCCTGGCGAGGCGAACCGCGCCCCTGTCGCAAAAACTGTATTTTATCAACGTCCTGAACCGTCTCTGCGGTGACCCCCGCGGCCTGGTCGAGACGTACCTGAACTACGATTGCGACAGAAATGTTGCGAACATCTTTCAAACCATAATCGAGGATCTCGCCAAGTTCGCGAGTGGCCCGGTACCTGTTACGGCCGCCCAGGAACAGCTATACGAAGATAAGTTCTCGAACTCTGGCAATGGCGCCGACTGGCAGCTCAAGGGCATGCTACCGCCGCCCTTGACGGTGGTGCAGATCGCTCCCGCGGCGGAAACCGAGTCGGAGGTACCGAAGGACTACATAATCAAGCGGACAGCACTGGATTCGCTTGTCGAAGCGCTGCGGTCGCTAGTCAACTGGTCCATGGTAGGACGACCCGGCGCCAACGCGGGTTCTTCTGACGAGACTCGCGCCTCGCTAGAAGACATTCGAGAGTCGATTGATCCGTCGGCCAGTGACAGCGCATCACGCCTCGAGACCCCGCTGCCGCCCTCGACCCCTATCATGGAGGATGACCCTGCTCAGCTGGAGAAGGCGAAGGCGAGGAAAACGGCCATGACGAACGCCATCAGGGCTTTCAACGAGAAGCCCAAAAAAGGCATCAAGCTTCTACTACAAGGGGGGGTTCATTCCCAGCGACAGTCCAGAAGACATTGCGCGCTTCCTGATCTCGAATCCTCAGTTGGACAAGGCGCAAATCGGAGAGTACCTTGGCGAGGGTGACCCCAAGAATATCGAGATCATGCACGCTTTCGTGGATACCATGGAATTCGCCAAGAGGCGCTTCGTCCCTTCGTTGCGCCAGTTCTTGCAGTCTTTCCGACTGCCTGGTGAAGCGCAGAAGATTGATCGCTTCATGTTGAAGTTCGCCAATCGTTATGTTATGGGCAACCCCAATGCGTTCGCGAACGCCGATACGGCTTATGTTCTTGCCTACTCGGTCATTCTACTGAACACAGACCTGCACAGCAGCAAGATCGCCCGGCGCATGAGTAAGGAGGACTTCATCAAGAACAACAGAGGTATCAACGACAACGCCGATCTTCCCGACGAGTACCTGCTGGGCATCTACGATGAGATTGCGAACGACGAGATCGTTCTGAAGAGTGAGCGCGATGCTGCGGCGGCTGCAGGTGTGGCGACGGCACCGTCGACGGGTTTTGCTGCGGGTCTTGGTCAGGCCTTTTCCAATGTTGGTCGCGATCTTCAAAGAGAAGCACACGTGCAACAGTCTGAGGAGATTGCTCTGAGATCTGAGCAGCTCTTCAAGAACCTCTTCAGGAACCAGAAACGCAATGCTGCCAAGGCCGGCATCAAGTTCATCCCTGCCACCTCATTCCGCCACGTGGGACCCATGTTCGACGTTATCTGGATGTCGCTTTTCTCCGCACTGTCAAGTCAGATGCAGAAGGCCAGCAACATTGAAGTCCACAAGTTATGCCTGGAGGGCATGAAGCAAGCAATCAAGATCGCTTGTTTGTTCGAGCTGTCGACACCTCGAGAGGCTTTCATGTCGGCGTTGAAGAACGCCACCAATCTCAACAACCCCCAGGAGATTCTCGCCAAGAACGTGGAGGCGCTGCGAGCCATGCTGGAACTCGGCCAAACCGAGGGCGACTATCTCCGAGAGTCGTGGAAGGATGTGCTAATGTGCATCAGTCAGCTGGATCGGCTGCAGTTGATATCCGGAGGAGTTGACGAAGGCGCCATCCCTGATGTCTCGAAGGCGCGCTTCATGCCGCCTGAGCGAAGTAATACCAACGAGTCCAAGAAGTCGACGGCATCGTCTAAGCACCGCAACCGAGCCAACACGGCCACCAAGGGTTTCTCCATGGAGATTGCTCTCGAAAGCCGATCCGAGGAAGTCATCAGGAGCGTGGATCGCATATTCAGCAACACGGCGAACCTCAAGGGCGATGCGATCGTTCATTTTGCCCAGGCATTGACAGAAGTCAGTTGGGACGAGATCAAGGTGTCGGGCTCCAACGACTCGCCTCGCACGTACAGCTTGCAGAAGATTGTCGAGATCAGCTACTACAATATGACGCGTGTACGATTCGAGTGGGCAAACATCTGGGCTGTGCTTGGCCAGCACTTCAACAAGGTTGGATGCCACAACAACACTGCGATCGTCTACTTCGCCCTCGACTCTCTGCGCCAGTTGTCCATGCGCTTCATGGAGATCGAGGAGTTGCCTGGTTTCAAGTTCCAAAAGGACTTCCTGAAACCATTCGAGCACGTCATATCGAATTCCAACAACATTACTGTCAAGGACATGGCCTTACGCTGTCTGATTCAGATGATCCAGGCTCGTGGAGAGAACATTCGCTCTGGATGGAGGACCATGTTTGGCGTGTTCACAGTGGCCGCGAAGGATCCTCATGAATCGATCGTAACACTTGCATTTGAGAACGTTACCTTGGTTTACAAGACGCGATTTGGTGTGGTTATATCTCAGGGCGCCTTTACGGACTTGATTGTGTGCTTGACGGAGTTCTCCAAGAACGTCAAATTCCAGAGGAAGAGCTTGCAAGCGATGGAGGCGTTGAAGTCTATTATTCCGCGGATGCTCAAGGAACCGGAGTGCCCCCTTTCACACAGATACGACGCGTCAGGGCATCTGGATGTCAATGCGCCCAAGCCCCCAGATGCCTCGACCAAACAGCCGAGTGGTACATCCCTCGAAGAAGGATTCTGGTTCCCTATTCTATTTGCCTTCCACGACGTCTTGATGAACGGAGAAGACCTCGAGGTTCGGTCCAATGCCCTCAACTATTTCTTCGAGGCTCTTTTGAAGTATGGTGGTGACTTCCCATCAGACTTCTGGGACATCCTTTGGCGCCAGCAGCTTTACCCCATCTTCATCGTGCTACGATCACGTCCAGAGCTTAGCAACGCATTGAGCCATGAAGAGCTGTCAGTGTGGCTATCTACGACTATGATCCAGGCTCTCCGGAACATGATTGTGCTATTTACCCATTTCTTCGATGCCTTGGAGTACATGCTCGATCGGTTCCTCGACCTCTTGGCACTGTGTATTTGCCAAGAGAACGACACGATCGCCCGGATAGGAAGCAATTGCCTACAGCAGCTCATTCTGCAGAACGTGCTCAAGTTCAATGCTGGCCACTGGAACCAGATCGTCGGCTCCTTCTGTGAACTATTCGAGCGGACGACTGCTTATCAGTTGTTCTCGGCTACTACCATCAACGCGCCCTCAGCCCTCTCACCTCCTCCCAATGGACTTGGCTTCGAGGTTCCCTTGACGCCGACCGACGATACTGAGGAAGGAAATGTTTTGAGTATCAATGGCACTGACAAGAACGGCCAGCCCTCAGAGTCCGAAACCAAGTCAGGCTCGCCAGCTTCTGCGGCTACCGACGACGAGAGCCTGCGCACGCCGACCATGTCGGCCGCGACCCCACTGGAAGAATTCAAGCCCAGCTCGTCTCTCCAGCAACAGCCTGTCGTCGTGACAGCTGCCCGCCGCCGCTTCTTCAACCGGATCATCTCCCGCTGTGTTCTACAGCTGCTCATGATCGAGACGGTCAATGAGCTCTTCTCCAACGAGGCTGTTTACTCGCAAATCCCTTCGGCCGAGCTGCTGCGGCTGATGGCGCTGCTCAAGAAGTCGTTCCTGTTTGCGCGCAAGTTCAACAACGACAAGGAGCTGCGGATGCGGCTGTGGCGCGAAGGGTTCATGAAGCAGCCCCCCAACCTTCTGAAACAGGAGAGCGGATCGGCCGCTACGTACATCCAGATCCTCTTCCGCATGTTCGCAGACACGTCGCCGTCGCGGGCGGAGAGCCGGCCCGAGGTGGAGAAGGCGCTGATCCCGCTGTGCAAGGACGTGATCAAGGGGTACCTGGCGCTCGAGGAGGAGTCGCAGCAGCGCAACATTGTGGCGTGGCGGCCGGTGGTGGTGGACGTGCTGGAGGGGTACTCGGTCTGGCCGGAGAAGGAGTTTGAGGAGCACCTGCGGGCCCTTTACCCGCTCGTGGTCGAGCTGCTCGGCAAGGAGGTCAGCCCGGACCTGCGGGGCGCGCTGCTGATGGTGCTGCGCCGCATCGGGGAGGTGGCGCTGCGGATCGAGGGCATGACGGGCGGGCGCAGGGACAGCGTCATCAGCGTCGCGGCGACGGAGACGCCGGGCGGGGAGCTGGGGCACGGGGGGGAGGAAGGGGAGGTCGGGATGCGCATGCGAGGCTAGCTCTGAAGGCAGGCAAGCCAGCAGCACAACAACCAATCACTTAGATTTGTAGTTCTTCTTTAGGGCTGGCATGCATTAGGGCGCGCGTGTATATGTATGTGTTGGTGTCAGGTCACGTCTTTTCGCCCACATGACTTTTTCTCAGAGGAAAAAGAAAAGGTCAATTGATTGCCAATTAGCGGCGGCGATATAGCTTAGGTCAGCATTTTGTATGTATAAAAATGGGATGGTTTTATTTGATGATAGAACTCGTTGACTTGGTTCGTCGATATACGATGTGTTCCGTGTTGGTTTGGGCAATAACCCTGATGGCAATGCTGTCCTTGTCGTCGGGGGCTTGTTTTGGGGGATGATTGCTGGGATACTGGGATCGCTGCAATGTCAGATCGGGTTCTGACATCCCCTTCCCATGCGAAAGCGGCATGTTGGAATCCAAGAACGGCAACGACATCGTTCTTAGGTCCTCGTCAGAAGCTAGAGGTCATGGTTAAAGATTGCGAGACTAGATCTGCAATTGACGGCTCGACGCGTGGCCCCTTTCTACTTGCCCGATGACGCATTGGCAAAGTGAAGTAAGCAATACATATGGTATAAAGCCGGTCGGTTCCCTCCCCCTCCCTCAAAAAGTGCACTTTGGGGGAACACATGAAAAGATGACAGCTCCGGCCGTTGCCAGCCACCCAACCACCCACCCGTTGAACCCGTCAGAAGAAGACGAAGATCCTTGCTGGGGTTCTTGTCTGTCTGTACCCGAGTGTGGGTATGATATGTTGTTGATGATTAAGGCATGGTCGGCCAATGTCTCGGCCGACTTTTCCCGACTTCGATCGACTGTGGTCTTACATGGAATTGGCATCGACACGATGGGGATTGCTACCAAGTGCTGACCTAATATTGGGACAGAGTCCAGGGGAGACAATGGTGATTGCGCTTTCCTAGTGGATATCGACGAGCTTGCAAAAAGGAAGACTCGATATGGTGGATTTACAAGGGGGTCGACATATAGGTTCGCATCTCAGACAATCGAGGGTTGTTTAGTTTTATTTAGTTAAAGTAAAGGTACATGATCAAGTACGAGGATAACTGCGTGTCCCTTGCTACACGCCGCATGTAGCTAAGCAAGGGCTGGCTCGACCCCTAAGTCAGTACCTAGTCCTTGTAGATCCCATAAAAACAGGTCGCTGCTCTGGTCCAAAGATCCCATATCCTGCAGCTGGGCATCCCAGCAGTCGATCGGCCCGTCGTCTTGATGTGTGACGAAAGATCTACCTGTAAGTGCCATGGCTTCTGCCACAATTGCTGCACCCTCATCCCATGGTACACTGGCAGCCAAAGGCGGCGGCGGCGGGGATGGGCCATCCTGGCCAGTCTCTACCTCGCGCAGAGCAGCGCAGGTCAACGCCTTCTGCCGCCCATCGCCCGCCTCGTACGCCACGACGAGAGGTAGGGCCCCGCCCAGTTCCAAGGGCCGCCGGCGTCGCATGTAGGGGTAAACCTGCCAGAGCCGCCGGCTGAAGTCGAGGATCTTGCTCTGGAGCTGCTGCTGTTGCTGCTGTTGTTGTTGTTTAGGGGAGTGAGAGTGGCAGCTTTGGTCTTGTTCCCCGCATTCTGTGTAACCACCGTAAGGACTCAATGGGGTTAGGAAGGTATTGGCGCACTGCAGGAACCGTAGAGCGATGATGGTAAAGAAGGCGTGGACGCGGAAGAAGTTGGCTAGGTTGTAGTTGGCAAAGTCGTACGACGTGGGCGTGAAGTCATTGTCGTCCCGGCCAGTCTGGTTGGTATTATGCGCGTTCTTTTCGACCTCGACGATGCTTCCCAGCTCCATGGCTTTGGCAAAAACTGACTTGTCCAGCCCGTCGAGGTACTCGAGCAGCGCCTGCGCCCGCAAGGCCACCTCGGCGGCGAGCATGGTGTCTGATGGGCCCTCGTGCAGCTGGCGGAGCTGGCGCACCAGGGTCGGCCAGACAGCCACCTCGAGCCAGAACCGGTAGAACCGGCTCAGCAGCTTCGGCTTCAACGAGGTGGCGACGTCCATTGCATTGTGCAGGGCCCTGGACCAGGCCGGCTCGGCGAACACGCTGTTTTTGCCGCGGCGGACATCACCCATTAGCTGTTTTGTTTCGAGCACATTAGTTACTTTTGATGAGACGTGTAAAACAAGAGAAGGATAGGGGCCAAGAAGATGCGCGACTTACCACGGTGAAGAAACTCTCGAATACCAAATGCAACCCGAGCTCGGAAAACCCCTGGTCACAGCCACCCATGCTTATCACGGCGGATAAGCCTGCGGCGTGGTTGCTCTGGTGCGTCACAGACGCGTCGTTGCAGACTATCTGGTTGGGGTTTCAGCCAATTGTCTGCATGCATGGTACACACACGGCAGTGGTGCATTGCTTACCTCTACTTTTTGTAATAATGTCTGAGCTGCCAGTGTGGTTGTCGTCGTCAGCTTGGAGGTCGGGTCTTCGAAGACTTGCTCCAGGGTCTGCTGTAGACTGATTAGACATGCATCGTAGAGCTGCGCGTCCAGCCATGCGCGTCTCGGGTATCCGCGCTTGATGGTGGACCAGGTCGTGGTCAGTAACTTCGTCGCATGCTGCAGCGCGACGCTTTGGGCGAGCAGAGGCGGTATCAATCCCAGTGAGGCGCCCCATAGGTGCAGATCGTGACCCGTCCCGGGCGCGGCGTTCAAGCACCATATAAGCTCTGCCGCGAGCTGGTCTGCTGGGGTCGGAGCGATGTCGCGGGGTCTCGGAGGCAGGTTGGGCAGCCTTAGCCTGTGAAAGCTACCTTGGTCTTCGTGGATGTTACGCCCCCGACACCTAAACTTAGGTCGGTGTTGCTTCAAGATCCGTGGAGGAGAGGTTTGGCTATGATCATCCCTCGGCGTTGAAGCATCGCTCCTCTCGCTGGTGGAGGATGCGCTGTCGTAGCCGCCGGACGTTGAGTGACAGCCATTGATGACGAACTTCATCCTGGGTGGACCAGAGCATGGGCGCTTTGCACGTTGACAAGTGCCGCACGTCGGCCAAACCTCGTCACACTATAGGGGTTTGTCCATTAGAAGCTCTGCCATGGGATAGGATGGGGATGTGGAAGAAAAAGTTGAAAGAGAGAGACCGGGGCAGGCGCTGGATACTCACTTTTGTTTTCCTCGCCTTGCAAAAGCTACAGCGGTTTGATTTGGGTATGCCGACCATCATGCACAACTGTCTTACTGCTAGTTATCTTGGCTGGTTGAGTGAACAATCATGGTTCATACTATCTCTCCTAGGGAATTCCGATAAGGGTGGGGGAAGGGGTTCAAGTAAAATAGTTGGTCCCTTGCAGGTGAACCTTACGAGAATACCGC
This sequence comes from Apiospora aurea, assembly GCF_038362705.1. Classification (NCBI taxonomy): domain Eukaryota; kingdom Fungi; phylum Ascomycota; class Sordariomycetes; order Amphisphaeriales; family Apiosporaceae; genus Apiospora; species Apiospora aurea. The sequence goes on from NW_027117391.1 coordinate 360,929, forward strand.
CTTGTGAATGATCATGTGAGACGACATTACGTTTATATCACCCGCGCCTTGGTCGGCTATTCGCGAACATACGGAATTTCGATGCGAGGAAACGACTGTGTCTTATTGAATAGCAGCCAGTGATCGCGGCAGGCAATAGGGTTGGCCGGACAGAATGCCGCCTTCAGCCCTCTGCACTGCCGGCATTGATCGATACAAAGGGTTAACATGAGAATTAATGCGCCAGGGTTGATGTTGCAGCACTACCAATCCTGGCCCGTGTCAAAAGAAGCTCATGGAGGTAGGACTTGGCTCTGCAGCCGAGTGCGAACCGACGTTGGGGACGAGACGAGCCTTCTCATTGGCCCCTTTTTGGGAGACCTCGCACCCTTCATCCCAATCCGGCAAAAATCAGCAAGGTGAAAGAAGAATCTCACGTGAACCCATGTCCTGGCCAACGGTCGACCCCAGCCGCCACCAAATCTCACTGCAGCCACTGATCCAACCACCAGGGAGGGAGGGACTGGAAAACCAATATCCCAGTGGGATAGAGTTCTATCCCACCCTGCTGGGTACACCACCCGTTCCTGGTTTCGTAATGCTAAGGTGAAGCAGTGAGAGCAACCCGCCCCTGTAGATGATCTGAGGATTAAGTCAGCAGACTCGGAACGTCAGACCGCAAAAGATCGACAAGGACAGAGAAAGGGAGCTTACCTAACAGCCACATGCAGAAGCAGGCATGCATGACCGGACCATTCAGCCCTACCTGATGGTTCTAGCCCCGTCCTGTCACGTAGTGGGAAAGCAACCCTCCCTTGTCCGTATCCAGATATTGGGTTGCTGTGCTAGGCTACTGCTGACTCTGTTTGCCAAAAATGCACTTTTGCTGGCGGCATTGGCCAGTGGGAGGGCCTCCCATTCCCAAATATGCTTGGCAGCACGCTCGTTCTGTCACCAGGTATATGGTGCTGTGTCTGCAGCTTACTTTCACTCGTCAACCTTTGCACACCTGTCCCCATCCCGTGGCATGCAAATAGGTGGCTTCGGCATCTCCTACTTTCCAAAGAGGCTGGTGTTGTTCGTGTTCAGATGAGCCGTGAAATGCCACAATGTCATGCCACAACCCTGCTTACCCGGGTTTACTAGAATGGTAGAGACCAGAAACAAGAACATGCCCGAATGTCCTTTCTTCCAACGAGGCGTTTTGATGAGCCGGAGTTCACGAAGCCCCCGCTAGGCCGAAGCCGAAACCGATGTCCACAAGTTAGTTACACCATTTGTAAAAAGGCGAGCCCTTAGATGTGACGTCGAGATCTCATCCCTGATTGGACGCCATGCTCTTACCATCACAGTGATTACCTGGATCTCGGACCGGTCATTCTGGCAACCCGGAACAGTTCACACACGACAAACAATGAATATTAATTCCTATTTGGGAAATCACAGGGCGCCCAATCTCAACACGAGGAGCGCCATAAATAGGGGCATGTCTGGTACTTTCGCTGGTTCCCGGCACACTCGAATGAGACCCTCAACAATATCTTACTTACTACAAGCTTGACGGGTGTTCAACATCTGGTGTTTATCTACTCCATGGTTGATATGATATGATTCTGTTAAGGTCATGAGAGACGCCTGCCCAGTCGTTGTAGCTAAGTATGCATGGCCGAGATGGACGTAGGTATAGTTTTGCTTTGGCTGCCGTAGATGAACCAAGCGGATTGCAGCACGTGGGTTGGTACAAATTGTGTCCAGCTGCTTATCGAATAAGCATGCTTAATGTTACATGGGTAGTAGTGAAAGCTGATAAGCGGTCCATACCTAATACCTTGAACTTCGATGTTCAACCAACTTGGCCGCCTTCGCTCGTATTTGCTCGTATGTCAACGAAAGACTGGGTTGGGATCTACAGGCTATACTTTTCATTTACCAGAGTATCTAAATAGGTAGTTAATATGGGTTTGCCTGGCGTTGAAGCCAATGAAAGTTTTTAGAACTTGTCCAACTGGAATGCCAGAAACTCTTTTGTTCCAACTGGCTTTTCTGCCACGATAGTCAACATGGATAACACCAATACCCCCAAGGCTATCGTGTTTGGTTTAGACAACACCCCCTTCGACCATCAGCATTCTTTACGATGCGCCATCTCGGCCGTTCGAAGCAGATATCCCGAACTGACCAGCAAGACTCCGGACGAGCTCGTCGCCAAATACGAGGCCTCTCTTCAGAAGGTGTACGACACCTACCTTCGCAACGAGATCACTTATGGACAAACGGACGTGAAAAAGATCCAAAAGTTCTTTGCAGACCTTGGTTTGGCCGAACCGAGTCTCGAGAAAGTCGAAGAGTTCCGGTCCGTATACAAGCCGGCATACAGGGAAGCCCGCCGGACCACTCCTGGCAGCATCGAGACCTTGACGAAACTTCGCGAACATGGCTATTCTCTGGCAATCTTGACAAACGGACAAATTGAAGACCAGACCGAGAAAGCTGAGTTTATCGGAGTCCGCCATCTTGTTCATCATTTCGTCACCTCGGAGGAGGTTGGGTATGCTAAGCCAGACCCTCGTATATTCCGCCATGTTCTCGATCGCTCGAGTACGGCTGCTGACACCACCTACATGGTTGGCGACTCCGCCAGCTCGGATATCGAGGGGGCATTGGATGCGGGTATGCGCCCTGTTTTGTACTCTCCCCTGGATCAAGGTTCCGAGCGTCTTATCATCAAACAAAATGTGCCAGTAGTTCATCACATGAGCCAGCTTTTGGAACATGTCGGTATCCCATAACCGCAATCGGCGCTTTGCCTCGTTTACGACACTACCGATCTATCCATTGGACAATCAGATACCGGTCTCATGGATGTCCTATAGCTCTCCCTGCCTATCTCAAAAGATATGATAAGCTCATTGTTATGGCCATAGGGCAGGATCTTGTGATGTTTCCCAGGCAACATTGAGGAGGAACAAGACCTATCGACCCACCTACGTTTTGATCAAGAGGATGGCGTATTGTTGGGCGTATTATGTGTTGTCACATACAAGACATTGGATACACGTTGGTAGTAAATTGAGGCGGTGCCAGGAATCTATCTACTCGAAATTGGATCCGCTGGGACTTTGGTTGACGAGTTTGAAATGGCTGAACTGGTCCGTCGAAGATACATGAGATGGTAAGGGTTTTCTCCATAACCTTCGTCTCTGAGCCTGTCTATCAGTCCATCAAATCTCCCAGGGACTATGCACTCGCACATCTGGTTATAACCGACCCAAATTCCCTGATGATCCTCACATTTGGTTCTCCTCCACATCATATGCTTTTCGCGGTGTCCAATCTTCGCTGCCATCCCGCCCAAACTTTCCTGTGCCTTTATGAGGACTGCAGCGATGCGATAGCTGTCAGTTGTCGCATCTCCGATAGGCTGGAGGAGCAGTTCATATTCTTTTGCACTGAAATATGGCTCAAGTAGCCACTGGCTGATGTCGTAGTCTTTGTATAGGCCCGCCAGCTGGATCAGTCTTATGCGTATATCAATGCTGAAATGAGGGCACTCTATTCCCATGCCTAAGCACCCACGAAGCCAAGGCATTATGTTTGCCAACCCCCGAACGGTGCAACGACGTGAACGAAGGTTGAGATGAAACAGTCCGAGATGGTCATGCGCTAACGCTCTTACAGTTCCTCGGGTATCAGGAAATTTTCGCTGCTCATGCATTGCAGCGGCGAGCCCTGGCGTATTACCGGACAGCCAATGGTCCTTTTCATCTGACCTGAAACGCATTGAGGGCGATAGAACGCGTCGTAGCAGGCCAAGCTCTGGCCCGTTTTCTGGAGATAGAACCTTGGTGTGATGGAGCCAGTAATGATGAGCGTAAAGGTAAAAATAATACTCCTGTTGGCTCTGGCTCTGGCTCTGGAACTAGTCACTGTAATCGGAGAGCCTCTGGCCAATGTCCAAGTGGCCCTGATGTCGCTTTCTCAACAGATGCAGTGCGAGAGCACGTATGCGTTCCGAATTTCCTAGAGAAGAAGCCATAATGCGAGCCGGCACGTCTCGGGCAGGAAGACTGGGAACCTTGACTGTGGATAATTGTGTCTGGAAGACATTATAATTGAGATATGTGAGAATTACCCGAGCCATATCGAGTTCGGCGACTTTTCTGCTGAAGTGGAAGTCGCTGGGATCTTCTCTGCCGCTGAGAAGGAATTGCTGCACGCTTGGGTGAATGAAGTGCGCCGTCGACTGATCTTCATCAATGATGAGTAAACTACCGCAACAAGCAAGAACAGATCTGGCATCGTTGATCTGTTTCTTGGGATCCCATGTTGTCTGTAGTGGCACGACGCTGATGGCTTCGCGGAGTTCATCAAGAGAAAGAGGCCGCATCGCGACCAGCATGAGTTTCAAAATTCTCTCCTGATACTCTGGCGCCAGGTTCTTTCGTTGGTGGAGGATGCGGCGATACATTGCAGGTAAATCAGTGGGCAGGTCATCGAGGGCGGCGCGGATGCTTTCGTCGGTCTGTTTTGAGCATATCGAGTCAATCTGCAGAGTAGCCCAAAGGAACCTAATACTCGTCAGTTAGTTCAGATCCCTACAAATCTCAGATGAGAGACTCGCATTCCCCGTGCCCCATTCTGCAGCGCGTCGCGGATTCGAAGAATCAGCGCCGGATCCCCTAACTTGAGTGCCCCTGACTCCAGGCTAGTGTCAAACTTGGCCTGGATATACTCATTTATTTCTTCATTTTCCTCTGGCATGGAAACGGCTTCGAAATTTTGGAAAGCTTTCAGTTCCACCTCTATCCGTTGTTCTGCTTCCAGTCGGTACGAGATGCACACTGACAGGACACCGATATGTTTATCAGCCAAGAGTTGGTCGATAATGGAGAATACTGCCTCCCTTTCACCCAGAGGACAATCTTCGATGCCGTCGAGAATGAAGAATACACGTGAAAATAGCGGCAGGAGTCTCTGGAAGAAAAGGACCATATCCGGATTATTTATGTTGGTAAGTATCGCATGCATGGAGGATTCACGCATGTCCATCGGCATGGCCTCAATAAGCTGGCGAGCGAGACTGCCGATGATCGTGCTAGCGGTGAGGGAGTCAGCATCATCCTGCCGGGAGAAGAAGAAAGCCACATCAGGTGCGTGTGGTAGAAGAAGGAGATCTTCGACCATGTTGGCGAGGAGAACTGTTTTTCCCGAACCAAGCTTCCCTGCGACCCGAAGTAGCGCTGAGGACCTCCCTTCTTGCGTCCATCGACGATATGCCGGCACATGCAAGAACCACGACGTAGAGCCCGCATTTCTTGCTATTTTCCAGCCGATCTGGTAGTTATACCGGGTACAGCCATCAAGCACTTTCTGCCTGAGAGCAAGTTGCTTCCTGTATTTCTCTCTCTGCGAAAGCTTTTGCAGTATCCCTCTCGATGTCGCATTATCTCGTGCTTCCTCGAGGCTGAACTGCTCTCGGATCGCGGCAGTCCACTTATCCAGGTCTTTCTGGTAGCTCCCAATGACCAGCCTGCTCATCGCTACTTTGAGCTGACCCAGCTTGGACTTTAGACTCAGATTGTAGACGTGGCGGCAGAGATTGACGACGAAGATGAAGTACTCTGACATCAACTCATGCAGCGCCTGGGACCTGGGTTGCAGGGCTACCATCTCATTGTAGCGCGGTGCAGTCTTTCCAACGCTCAAAAAGAGCTCCGAAAGGCTTTCAAAATATGACTGGAACCTTACAGCAGCCTGGTTCGACGGTAAGCTTTCGCCGTATCATCTCGCCCAAGGGACTCACCAGCAGTGCAGTGCGCACGATCGTCCAAACCCCGCAGGCCACGATGTTTTGAGAACCACCTATGATGACATCTCCGATGGCAGCGAACTGCTGCACACGCTCGAGCGTTTTCGTCAGTCTCGGTCCGTAGCACCGAGAGCCAGCAGCCCGGGTGGTGTGGTCGATCTCGGCAGTCAGCTGCAAGACGCTCTTGAGGGTCGGCGGGGACGAGATGTTCTGGTTCTTCAGCAGCGAGAACTCGCGCTTGGCGTCCTCCTGTAATCCAGCCTCGAACTCGGACACGGCCTGCGCGAGCCTGATCTCGGCCTTCAGCTTTGCTGCGTGGTTCAAAGCGCGGGACATCTTTCACAGTCAAGCAAGAGATGAAGTTGACGGTGACTTTGCAGTAGTCCCCTTAGGAGGAAGCAAGTCTCGCACTTCGTTTCGCCAAGGGATAAGCACGAGTTGGGGTACGCGTGGAAATCTGGCCCCGTGGCGTCAGCAACCCCTCAAGCGCGGCGAACCAATCAAGGGACAGTCCTCCCCTGCATCTCAGCCCTCGTGTCTGCCTTATGGAGGCGGACAGATTAATCCAGGCAGATTGCCGCTTGGCCTAGAGAGGGGCTGCCGTCGCATTCATGTAACGCCACCTGCATAGATGTCCTGTCTGCAATCGGTACAAAACATCCCCAGTTCCGACACTGGCGGGTTTGGTTTCAGGAGTCAGGGAACTCCAACATTGAACCAAGCCAAGAGAACACAAGAAACCACAACACTTTAATAGCGAGCGTATTTATATGTAATAGCCAATACATCATTAGCTACGACTCATAACTCCGAGTTTATAAGTCGTAGCTGGACTTGGACGTTGCATTCCTGGCAAGAATGAAAGGAAGCTATTCCGGGTTCGTTCGTGCAATGCCTTGACAGCTATCGTGGGCTATACCTACATGGGCTCAATATAGGGGACATTGGAAAGCCAAGTATCGGGGACACAATTAGCAAAGAAGATATATACAATTGCCCATTCACTACCAGCGAAGTAGATACCAGACCCGCCAACTACAGCGAACACCCAAACGGCCAAACCATTCATCGATATCGTTCGAGTACATGCACTATCCAAAAGGTATACTTGGTACTACCCGTACCCAAGAGAATGCATGCATCCCCCAGGTTGGCTAGTACGGCCTGGCAGTCAAGCAGAGGCTGGCTTGTGTTAGCAATGAATACAAATTTCCGTAGTACAGGTGAGTTCCTAACCTATGCCAGCCCGAGGAAATGTGACAACGGTAGCGTGCAGGGCCGGGTTGGTGGCGCTTCCCGGCCCGGCACGTGGGAGTGGTAGAAGCTGAATCTGCCACGCAACATCTGTGCTTGCAGATACTTGGTTGTTGGGGGGTATATTCGAAGCTGTGGTTGGCATCAAGGGCAGAGCGGATTCTGTATCTGACAGCGCCCGGCTGCATCGTGTTTGGCGCTGGCATCCGAGCCAGCTCCAGGCAAGGGCGACTGCCGAGGGCAAAGCTAGGAAAAGGCCGACTATGGCAACTATGGATTCGGTGGAGAGTTCCATCTACCTGTGATGATCAAGTCTGCGTGGTTTGACAAGGCAGATGGAGTGACACTTGCCATCCACCTCTGGGTACCGACAGTGGACATGGGGATTTTTCGGTACTTATAAGTCGCGCCCATTCCAACCTCAGGCTTCCACTTGGTCGTTTTCTGCAATGTGACCTCGAGTAGATTGATGTTGTTGATATGGTGACGGCAGTGTGGCTTGTCGAACATTACTAGTGCGGCTGGTATGAGGCTAGTAAAATTACTAGCGCGACAAGTCCTGATTGGCTGCGATCCTAGCGAACTTTACTAGCGCCGCAGATATAGACCAATCAGGACCTGCGGCGCTAGTAAGTTTACTAGCGTGGATTGCCAAATTTACTAGCGTGGGTCGTGAATTTGACCATGCAAAATGCATGCAGATGCACTCAGTCACTCAGTCGCCGGCACCCAACCATCAAGATCCCGCTACTCGCACTCATTGGCCGTTCCCCAACGCGCCCAGCCCTGCCTGCCTCTTTCTGGTTTCGAGAGCCAACTGCTGCTCCTCGGGTCCCACTTTTGCCCGTCATATGTGATCAGTATTGTGCACCCCATGTTGTCCTACCCGAGATGCGTAGTTGAAATGTAGGCCATGCCAGCAAATCCCTTTGATGCCGGGCGAGCCCAGGGTAACCGTATGCACGCCACTTTGCCGTAGTTCGAGACTTGGGTCATTGCCGATAAGCGCTGCTGAGCTTGGGTCCAATTCGATGGACAGCCAAACTCACCTGGGCCAATAGGCAACACTGTAGGCACGCATGTCGTGTGCTGATAACTTGTCGAAGTTTTGCCGTGCCTGTTCTAAGCCGGCGAGAAAACGAAGCATTCAACGAGGAGATCAACAAACCCTTTCAAGCCCGCCAACCAGGCTGTACTAGTATCGTGTTTCGACCATAGCATGCATGCGTAGCTACCAGATTGCTGGGTCGGGTAAAACACCAGCATCCCCAAACTGGTTATCCGATTCCTGAGTTGCTCCGCGGGGGAACCCAACAAAACAAAACAGCTTACCAATCTCGGAAACCATGCGCCTCGAGCTGGAACCCTTCGGCGTTACCGTCGTGACCCTGATGCCTGGGGCCATCGACACGCACCTCCACGACAACAAGCCGAGCTTCCGGATGCCCGAGAAGTCGCGCTACGCCGCCATCAAAGACCTCATCGCGGGATGGGCCAACGGCAAGCTGAAGCCGCCGGGGATTGCGGCCGAGCCGTTCGTCGAGTCCATCATCGGCGACATCGTGGGGCCGGGGCAAGGCGGCGTGTTTTGGCCGGGTCCGTACGCCGGTACTATCAAGTTCTTGGCGGGGTGGTCGCCGCAGTGGTGCAACGACGCCATCTTGAAGAGTGCGGGTATAAATCTGGGCTTCAAAGAGCTCGCGCAGCATCTGTCGGGGGCGAAATGAACGTGATTAACCACGTGCTGTATGTACTCTGGGATGCCATCAAGATCAAGTAGACAAGGATGATGGCTGGCAATCTGCAGTTGAATCCGGGGTTGAAACAACTTGTCAAGGATTCGCGCCACCAGACAGGCCTGCGTTATATGAATATAATCCCAAATGGCCATTTTCTTACAAATGAGCGGGCCGTTGCCGCTCGATCGAGGCAACATCCCGGACGGGGACGAACCGGACCGGGGGGTTCAGCCACTGGTCAGAGATCTTGGCCCACCGGTGGGAGATTGGATCGCGAAGAAAAGCCCGCTTTTATACCCATCGCACTCCTTACAGCGGTGTGAAGAACACGAACGACAAGGGGGTGGAAAGTATGTACATATGTAATTACTGACTCAAGTCGCGCTCGAAATGTCAAAGCAGAATATCTCGCGAGTGTTTCCCTAGACAAGCCAAGCCAAGCGAACAGGTGCATGAGGAAGATTAGCCGCTTTAACCGGCCTTCTGGACATGTTATTCGGGCTCTATCCGAACGATATGTATTAGCGACCTATCAGTCTTCGCGTCCTCCCGTCCTTCTCTCGCACATTCCCCCAACTCCTGCGGGGTACGATTTCTGCTGCGGCCGTCATGCGTTTCTCCATCCCCCATCTCGCACTCGGTGCTTCGCTGGCCGTCCACAGCGCAGCTGCTCGTGCCGTAGTGGCCGTGGATGAAGATCCAGCAGCAGTACAAACCAGAGGCCTCGTCGGTGGCCTGGTCGGAGGCGCTCTCGGCACGGTGCTCGGCCTGGGCGACGTGCTCAAGCAGCTCGACCAGACACGCGATCCCGGGACCATCCTCGACATCCTGAACGGCGTGAAGCCGCGGGCGACACCGACGAGTCTCCCGGAAGTGCAGGAGACCTTGCAGAGCATCTACGGTGCTGCAACGCCCACGAACCTGTTCACGAACGTCGCTTTGCAGTTGGGCGCGGGTCTGGGGCCACAGGAAGGCGGCAAGGACTTGACATCCATCATCGCGGAACTTCTCGACGGCGAAAACTCGGTAGACAACTCCAACAACCCGACCAACGTGTCGCGGCCCGTCTACCCCTCGGCGGCCGCCGGCGACGCGCCGTTCAGCGTCCCCGAGGCCCAGCTGCGGGCCGCCATCCAGATCCCGCCGTCCTTCACGTTCGGCGCGAAGCCGCCCGTGCTGCTCGTCCCGGGCACGTGGTCCTACGGCGGCTCGGTATTCGGCGCCAACCTGCGGAAGCTGCTCACGGGCTCCCCGCACGCGGACCCGGTCTGGCTCAACGTCCCCGGCGGCATGATGCGCGACGCCCAGGTCAACTCCGAGTACGTCGCATACGCCATCAACTACCTCTCGGCCGTCTGCGGCAACAACAGCAACGTCACCGTGGTCAGCTGGTCCCAGGGCGGCCTGGACACGCAGTGGGCCTTTACGTTCTGGCCCTCGACGCGGGCTCGCGTGTCGAGCTTCCTGCCCGTCTCGCCCGACTTCCGCGGCACCGTCCTGGCCAACGCGCTGTGCCTGTCCGCTGACAGCGAGCTCGGGTTGGGGCCATGCGACCCCGCCGTGATCCAGCAGGAGCACGCGTCCCGCTATATCGAGACGCTGCGGGCGGCGGGCGGTGACAGCGCTTACGTGCCCACGACGACGCTCTACTCGGGCTTCTTCGACGAGATCGTCCAGCCGCAGCACGGCGCGGAGGCGTCGGCTTATCTGCTGGACGCGCGCGGCGTCGGCGTCGTGAACGTCGAGGCGCAGTCGGTCTGTCCTCCCGGGTCGCCGGGCGCGGGCTTCTACGGGCACGCGGGGATGCTGTACCACCCGCTGGCGTACGCGCTCGTCGTGGATGCGCTCGCCCACGGCGGTAGGACCGGCGATGTGAGCCGTGTCGATGTGGCGGGTCTTTGCTCTCACTACGCGGCGCCGGGGCTGGGGCTGGAGGACGTCTTGGCAACGGCTGGCTTGATTCCTGTTGCGTTGGGGCTGATGCTCACTTCCCCGGATAAGAGACTGGTGGAGCCGCCGATCATGCCGTACGCAAAGGCATTGCCGAGTCGTGAGTAGGGTCTGCAATGTCCGTCACCAGCTTGGCTTGCTACCACATTCTGCCGTTTGTGCAGGTTGGCACGACCGCAGTAGACATCGTTGAAGGTCTCGGCTTCGTTAATAACAATCTGGTAGTCTTAATGTAATTGGGTTTATCCTCTCGATAAGGTGTATCGCAGCCCAGTGTTCTTGCCTTTTCTCGTGACTGTTGCTGCCCCCTGTGGTGAGAAAACGTCTACGACAACCTGCTTTGTTGGATGCAGCCCCGTATAGCAAAACCGTGGTTCCCTTCAACGTAAACGAAAATTGCTGGAAACCGCTTCTCGGCCCAGCCACTACACCAGCAAACTTTCGTCATTCTTCTCCATATAGTCCTCGCGCTCTTTAGTCTGTCCTAACCCAGCGTCTCAAGTACTTATAACTATTGAGGACGCTGATCATCGAAGATAGGCCCTGTTCTTCCGCGGCATCCAACGCCCCCTGCCATGCTTCTTTGTCCGGTGGATTGTCCCACTCTAACAGTAGCCGTACCACTGGTTCGTTTTCTTTCTCGAAGGCTTTCACTAAAGCGCCACCCATTTGTTCGGAGTGATCCGCAGCGCCGTGCTCCAGGAGAAGTCTTACGCCATCGGTATTTCCATACCAAGCAGCCCACTCAAGCGAGGCGGGGTCATATTCTAAACCGCGCTCAAGTAGATACGCGACGACTTCAGTATGCCCATACTCGGCAGCCATGGAGACGAGCCCCCCCAGTACTCAAATAGACGCAAATTCAGTTGGTCTGCATTGTGTAGTGATGCTCCTAGCTGGACGAGGCGCTGCATCATGATCAGATGGCCACGCTTAGCAGCCGACCTGAGCCAGTCGTCGAGGTCGACTGTGGGCGCCCGCATGGCCATACCCAGGGGTTCGTCCGCCGAGAGGTCTTCTGCCGAATGATCTTTACACAACGAGAAGACGCGCTCGAATATGCCGGGGCTTGATGTGAACTCCAGGGCAATAAACAGGGCCTGATCATAGCTTCCGTACCGCGGTAGCAGACCAAGCTCGAGGGTTTCCATTTGGTTGCCCTCAGCTGCATGCACAAGTACTGCGTCGCGTGCTTTTTTCAGAAGGGACGGTTCCCGGACCGCACCTAGCAGAAGGCGCACCACTTCTACATGGCCTCGGATATGGCGGGAAGCAGCTGTTCGACAAGAGCCACGTCGTTGGTAGCCGACGCCGCTGCAAGCAGCACGAGTTTGAAATCCTCGTCGGTATCGTGGATGGGCGTTATCGGTTCAGACACCAAGAACAGGGAAAGGGATTCGTGTGTAAACCAGCTCCCCTTCTTCTGGTGAGTCTGGCAGATCTCCCAGAGGTACTGTCGGACGGCGTCATGGCCGTCCATGACGTCGATGAATCCTGATATGATCTAGAGCTATAAACCCAAGGGCATAAACAAGGACAGAAGACAATAACTTGGAACGCGGATAGATAGCTTCATCAATGAGCGTGCACTGTCTCGCGTGAAGCGCGGAATGGAACGCGGTTGTGTGGACAAGGCGTTCGGCTCAGACGTGATTGAGCCGGCGTTATGATAGCCCGGTCGCAGCCAGGGGTCGTTGCTAGGGAGGGAGTAGCCATTACTTTCTTTGTTCTGTTTGCTGTTCGACTCAGACTGGCAGGCCAGCAAAGCAAGCAACTTCAAACCGAGCAAAAGCCCAATACACACACACACATGGACTTCTAGCCAAGTCTAGTTAGTCTCGAAAGATTGAACGAACGATTGGTCTCGATAGCCGTGGTGGCCGTCCCAACGCGTCCCCACGCGAACACCTTGGCTACCCCTTGCGTCGGGCCACTGCAGGCTGCCAACCAACACAGGCCGCAAACCCAACAGACATGACAGAAGCCGCAAAGGTCAAGCAAGTACTTAAGCTGCTGCAAACGAACATGACGCCCGATCCGGCATGTTGAAGTTTCAACTCACTCCAACTCTCTACTTGTTCTTCTATCACGGCAGGTGACAATGAACGTGGCCGTCTTCTCGCTGATTGCGGTTATTGGGGGCTGGCATCTATTGAGATGGATGCGAACCATCTCAACCCGCAATAGTCCGATGCCGCACGTCGAGTTTGACGGCGACAACTCGAGGCTCCGGTACGCGCGTGAGTCGGAGAAGCTCATAGCTAAAGGCTACCGCGATGTAAGAACGCCACAGTAAGATACAACCCCTATCGGCTGCCCCCCCTCAAATGACCCCTCCAGATTTCAGATGATTCTAAAGCCCCTGAGCAATAACAACAGTATATAAAGGGGTCAAATCTTACTCGTCTGTCAATTGAAGTAGATTAATCTCTTCTTTTTTTTTTCTTCTTTTCACCACTACCAATATAACTAAAGAAGCTCGCATTGCCTAAGCGGTCCAGGCCGTGCTGGCCGGCGGAAGCATCAACCGTGCGGCCAAAGACCACAACATTAATAGGGGCACCTTTCGCAACCGACTCAGGGGTCAATATTTAAAAAAAGAGCAGGATGAGACTCGGTAGTTGTTTACCCCTACGGAAGAGACCTTTTTAGCCAAATAGGCCCTTTTTAGGCCAGCCTAGGCTACGTATTAACGTACCGGCTGTTTCGTATATACGCTTAGCGTATCCTCCTTGTAAAAGGGGTCGATCACCTTATCGGTAAACGATAGGTGCACCGTTTTTTAAAACGTTATTTAGCTTTTAAGACTATGCGTGCTAAAGCGATGGATTTCCGGCGTCTCGTATATATATTAGACGGGGCTGTGCGAAGGTTTTTAATCGGCTTAACACTATTATTATTAATAGTATACCCTCTCGATTTAAATTTAACGCCGATAAAATAAGAATTACGATAACGATAAGGGAGGGTATTATAATAATCGGCCTTACTATTTATTAAAGTTTAATACGAAACGACTCGGCTAATCGCGAGTGGGTAACTATTTTAAAGTATATTAATACTATTAATAATGTCCTGCCGCTTTTAGTTATATTTAAAAGCTAATCGGTTTAGTAATAGTAGTTTTTTTAAAAGGAGGATAAAGTTAATTACGAGTATAAAGACTAGGCTTTTAAGGCGTTATTAAAAAGATGGACTTTTAATCCTATAGCCTTAAAATGGTTAAAAAAGATCTTTATTTTTTTAATTAAGCTTAATAACCTTAACTAATAGAGGCTCTTAATTCTAGATAAATATAAAAGTTATATCGATAATAATTTTATATTAGCGGCGTTAAAGGTTAAGGTGTAACTTTTTTATTTATTATTATATAGTTCCTATATATTTTAACCCCTAGATATTAATTATTTTAAAGTCTTAAAAAAAGGTTTCGAAAGGAGCTCGACTTGGTATACGCCGTTATTAATAATAGCTACGTTAGAAAAGGGGACTTTTTTCGAGCTTAAGTTAAAGTACGTAAAGTAGCTTTTACCTTTAAAATTATCGCTAATAGATAGGTAATAACTAGCATTTACTCTTTTAATATCGATAAGCCGATAAATAATAAGCTTTATTATACTAATATAGTGCGAGTTATCGATAAGGCTATCACCGCCGAGGATACGCGCCAGCTAGTTGAACCGAAGGCTGGAAAGATCGAAACGCCTAAAAATAACCGGCAGGTTAAAAATTTAAGGGCTGCGATACTTAGTGTTAATGTTACCACCGGTAATTCAATTAGGAGGTTGCTGTGAAAGAAGCTCAGTAAGAGTATTAATGATTTAACGGCCCAGATCGGCCGGTTAAAGCAGGAAAAAGCCGGTCTAGAGGCAGATCTAGAGAAAACAAGATTTTAAAAGAAGAGGAAGGTCGACGAGGACCTTAATAAGGGCTTTATATATATAATAAATATTAGGGAGGTTTAAAAGGACGTTAAAAAAGAAAGGTTAAGGAAAAAGCCGAAAAGGCCGAAAAGGCGCGCCGATAAGGTGGTGGAAAGTAATGTAAATCGAGCTGGTGGTGAGGGTGATTCTATTATAGTGCGCACCAGCCGAAACAGGCTTTAAAATGCAGTGTGCGTTATTTAATTGACCTATCTATTGCTGATGTTGTTGATTTTTACATCTATTTTAGGTATGTCATTTGAGGGGGGCAGCCGATAGGGGTTGCATCTTATATTGTGCACCTGGTTAGACGCCTTGCTGACACGCCAACAGTATCTGAAAAAGGGGCAGCCTTTCTCGATGCGCAATGTCGTCGATGGTCGACGGCCACTCGTCGTCCTTCCCCGCAAGTACCTCGACGAAGTGAGAAACGCCCCTCAGAATGAAATGAGCTTCCCACGGTTCATGGAGAATGTAAGCACCAAACACGCCGGAGTGATAGATATGGGTGTTGCTGACCATGCCACTCGCATATACAGCTCTCCATCCTGAAGGCCGTCGGAGGACCGTTGATAACGGACGAGCTATGCCATGCAACAAGAGTTGACCTGAACCGAGCACTTCGTGAGTATGGACCTGGCTTCGTTCCCATGGCCAGACAGGGAAATACCCCTGCTGACTTTTGCAGCACGTCTCCTAAAGCAGATGCACGAGGACTGTCTGGCGGGATGCAGGGAGCTGATCCCATAATGCCCCGGTAGGTTACACACCAGTTAATACTTCGTCCTATACTTACACCATACGGCAGATTGGACTAGCATCATGCTCTACCCCCTCTTGCTGCAAATCTTCAACCGCATCGGGCAGCGCGTTCTGGTTGGACCCGAGCTAGGTCGGAATGAAGACTGGCTGCATCTGACTCAGAACTACACGACAAGTCTGCTTCAAGGCACCAACACTGTCCGAGCCAAGTACCCCCCCCCGGACCTGCGCTGGATGGCAAAGTACCTGGAGCGGGACGTCAAGATGGTCTATAAACAGCGTCAACGGGGTGCAGCCCTGCTAGGCCCTATCCTGAAAGCCCGCCTAGCCGCCAAGGCGGAGAAAGTAACGGAGAGTCACGACGACGCCATCGAGTGGCTTATCGACGAGTACCACCGAACAGGCAAGAAAGTTACGGCGGAGGAGATCGCGCAGGACCAGCTAGGCTTGACCATGGCGGCGATCCATAACACCGCAGCTACGGTTCTCTCGACACTGTACGACCTCATCGATCACCCGGCGTCCTTGGATGACATCAGGACGGAGGCCCGACAAGCCATGGACCAGCACGGTGGTAATATCAACCGTGCGGCGCTGCAATCACTGCACCACCTGGACAGCTTCATGACGGAAAGTCTTCGGATGCAGGGGGTGTGGGGGTTCCTGTTCCTGGGGCCTGGAAAGTCGAGACGATTTCGGTCAAGTGGAGAAAATGGAGATGTTGTCGACCAACCCAACGGCCCTGCAGTCGACTTTCTTTCTTTCTTTGCTTATCGGCGGGGCCTTTGCCCGTCACCGAGCAGTGGTTGCTTTTTCTCGCAACTCGACACTGAAAAGGAACATATGCGCCGTGCTTTCCGGGTGATGAGTTCTGTTTGAAACGGCTGCACATGCAATGGCCTGCATGGGGCCATCTAGATTCACTGATGCACGCCCGATCTCTCCACCGTACAGTCCCACGCGGCGGCATATCTGCAGATCGTCCAACCGAGACGGCTTGCAATTGATGGTAGGTAGTATCACTGCCCAAAGCAGGATATGCAGTAGGCTGTCCTGATTCCCCCTTGCGCTACCCGATCTACTGGTTTCACCGAAGCAGCTGTGTGAAACCCCCTGCATATCGGTCATCTACCCGTCTTATCTAGGATGTCTGCATTTCGGGCCACTCGTTGCGCTGGAACAACTGAGAGGGGAGCATCCCTTCCGACCCGGCTGTCAGTCCTCACCTGCATACGCCGACTCCACTCCACCCAACCCACCACCACGGCTGGATGGGCACTCAACTCGTATCTGCCCTGACCAAAGGCAGGAATGGAACTGTCTTGACGTTTAGACCAGATGCGTTGCAGCTGCAGTGCATGAGTATATATAAAAGACTTCGTTTTTAGCCGTCTCGAAACAAAGAGTCTTGAAACGTACGTGCAGGCACGCACTGGTTATACATACATACTTATACACAGCTCTGGACCCTCGTCCTGCCCTCTTTCTCGACATTACTCATTATTGTCTCTGGAACATTCTTCATTCGTCCACTCCAGCCACACATTCGTTCTCGCGCAGGGGCGCCCGCCATGAAAGTCTTCCTGTTGGTGTTCGTGGCTGCGATGGCCAGGCTGGCTGTCTCCCAGGGCATCATCTCGCCTGAGGCTCAGCAACGGCATGCCGCCAGCGAAATCTCTCAGCACCCTCGCGGGTTGTTTCCAGAAGGTCTCACTACAATGCCGCCGGCATGTGCTGTAAGTAGCAACTGTTCCATCAAATCATAGCCCAGCCAGCTTCTCTCTGACCTACTCACTCTTCAGCTCAAATGCCAAATGCAATCAGCACCACCCACCAACACATCCCTATCGAATCCGATACAAGCGCTCTGTTCCAGGCAAGTCGACCCAGCTGCCGCCGAAAAGCTGAAGGTCTGTCTTGCCAGTAGCTGCACACTTACAGAATTGCTGCAAGCCAGGAGGTTTACGGCCGAGTTATGCCACGAGCCCGAGACGAACATCAGCCCCATGATCTTGGCCGTCATGTGGGTTGGGGGGTGTATATGCATCATTGGAATTCTCCTCCGGGTCCTGGCACGCACCGCCCTCCTCGAGACCAGCAAGTTCGAGGCAAGCAGATGGGGCTGGGATGACACCGCCATTACGGTGGCATTGGCCTCTAACGTGGCGGCAGGCATCATAACCTCGCTTGGTAAGCTACTACTACCTCACCCACTCGTGGCGGCATAGGATGGAGCAGCCGGCTGGTTGCCGAAGAGTGGGCAATAATTAACATGCTAACTCTTGATTCTAGCCATTGCCGGTGGTGGTTTCGGGAGGGATGTGTGGATGCTGACGCCAGACGAAATCACATATGGCATCAAGGTAAGTGATATCAGTCGAAATGTGGCTCACCGACTGATTTCCTTCGCGTGTCTCTGCACTGTAATGTACTGTACTGACACCACGCGAAGATGCTGATCATCACGGAGCCCATCTACTACTTCAGCCTTGGTCAAGTCAAGGTGGCCATCTTGCTGTTCTATCTGCGCATCTTCCCCAGGCAGAGTGGCCACCAGCGCTTTCGAGTCCTGTGCTGGGTCATGATCGCGGCCGTGGCGATCTACACGGTCGCCAACATGCTCATCCTCATCTTCCAATGCTGGCCGGTCAGCTATGCCTGGACCCGGGCATTCGGCCACCAGCAGGGAACGTGCCAGGATCTGAACGCCAGCGTCTCGATACACACCTCCCTCAACATGGCGGCGGACTGGACCATCTTCATCATGCCCATCAAGAACCTGGTGCAGCTCAAGATGAAAAGGGCCAAGAAGGTGCTGGCCATTGCCGTGCTCGCTTTTGGGCTGGGCGGCTCGGTCTGCTCCATCTTTCGGCTCGTCGAGCTGGTTAACGTCTGGCAGTCTGATTTCAGGGACGACCCCAACATCACCATGAGATTGGCCAAATTCTTCATATGTAAGTATATCCGAACCGCCTGTATGCCGTGCTACATATAGGAAAAGCTATCGATGACTAACGCATGTATGCTTATTAGGGTCTGCTGCCGAGGTCACCGCCACCCTGTTCTGTGCCTGCATGCCCATGGCGGTCCAGGTCGTCCGCCGGCTCACGAAGAAGGCGGACGGATCCCGCCCGCAGAAACTCGGGCAAAAGGACGGTTCCTACGGCTCCTACTACAACCAGGCGGATGACTCGACATCTACGCGGCGCACCGCCGCCACCCAGGCCAGCCGCCGGGGCCACCTCTCGATGGAACTGACCAACATATCCGAACTGGCCCTGCACGAGTTGTGCACAAATCCCTCTGACCTCGAGGCCCAGACGCCGGCTGTCCAACCGGGCGACCACGGAAGCGGCGGGGCTTGTGAGGATGAAGAAAAGGGCATCATCTCGCGTCACTGCGTGAGATCGAGGTCGGGTTCTTGGGATTCTGCACGTCCCGGGACCGTTATTTAATGTATACACACATAATATACGAATTTGATTAATCACCTACTCGCCGGCCTCCTATCGCATCTTCTCGTCGTACATCGCATCCACCTCCTCCATCGTGCGGCCCTGCGACTCGACGAGGCAGAAGTGCGCCATGAGCGCCATGAGCAGGCAGCACCCGCCAAAGACGTAGCCGTAGGCGTAGTTTATTTGCGCGGTGACGGCCGGCGTGAAGAAGGCGATGAGGAAGCTCCACAGCCAGTAGACGGCCGTGGCCAGGGACGCGCCCGCGCGCGGCGCGGCGGCGCGGGACAGGCGAGGGCGGCCTCGCCCCAGGAGAGGGGGCCCCAGGTGCTGGCGAAGCCGGCGATGAAGAGGGCCTTCGACGCGATGAGCACGGCGCTGGCGATGGGCGTGCGCTGGGGAGATTGCTGGTCGAGCCAGTAGCGGCCGGTCGTGGCGTAGAGGGCGAGGAACACGGCCATCCAGAGCGCGCCGAGGAAGAGGCAGCGCTTGCGCGGGAGGCGCTGGGCGAAGTAGAGGCCCGGGAGGGTGCAGAGGACGTTGACGAGGCTGAGGATGGACTGGGTGATGTAGCTGTTGGAGAGGCCGGTGCCGGCGAAGATGGAGGTGCCGTAGTAGAAGAAGAAGTTGACGCCCGTCAGCTGCTGGAAGGACAGGATCCCGGTCGCGAGCAGAGTGCGCGACCGTATCTGGCCGTTTTGTAGGATGTCCCGCCAACTACTCGCCGAATCTGTCGGTGACCTTTCCGACTGCAGGCTGGCGTCCATCTCGCCGAGTTCCCGTACTAGAACCGGATGGTCCTCGTTGACGCCCATGAGGCCCGCTATCACGGCCGTGGCTTTCTCGCGTTGGCCGGTGGCGAAGAGGTACTTGGGGCTCTCGGGCACGACGAACACCAAGCCCAGAAGCATCAACGTAACCCACACAAAGTCGAGACCCATGGTGATGCGCCACGCGGCCGAGGACGGCAGGTCTTCCGTTCCGAGGTTGACGAGGGAGGCCGTCAGGATTCCCAGCGTGACGGACATCTGGTAGCCACTGTTCTGTATTGTTAGAGAGAGATGGAGAGAGAGGCTGGCCAGGAAAGTGTGTAGACACCGAGATGCTGGTCACACTCACGAGACGACTAATCCTCGAATGTTGGTCGGGGAGCTTTCACTGCTGGCCAAGGGCACGAGAGTCGACAAAGCCCCCACACCGATCCCGCCAGCCCAACGGCCGAGAGCGACCTGGTACCACTCGTGCTGGGAGGTGATTTGCACAATGGCGCCGATTCCGTAGGTCAGGCAGGCCAACATGATGGGCAACTTGCGTCCGAATCGATCGGCTAGAGGACCGGCTACCAGTGCCCCCATGAGGTTTCCGATGCTCAGCTACGCGTGATAATGTCAACATGAAGAGCACAAGATTGGGTCTCGGAGAAGGTTTACCAGTCCTACGATCAGCCCCGAGCGAGTCGAAGAAAACTGATACTTGCCCGTCTCGGCCTCCAAGGTGCCGAACGCCTGCTTGAATGCGTCCATCTCGAGGAAGCCGGAGATCTGGCCTGCGATGGGTGTTAGCTCACGATACAATAGTTCGGATGCCGAGGGAACAGACCCGTGTCATACCCGTAAAGGAAACCCCCCAATGAGTATGTTATGCCCATGCATACGACCTGGCGAGTGACAGGCAGTGACGAACGAGAACCTCCAGCCATGTTGTCTCGAGGACCAACGGTGGCGGAGAGATGCGACGGGTTCACCTTTGACATGTTATATCGAGCAAGACCGGAGAGTCCGAGATGATGGGTTATGGAGGCCAGAAAGGAGGCTCTCCTGCTTCCGAGCACGCCTATTTATCCATTCTCAACTCCGACTCAATACGCCAGGCCTTCCCTCCTGACAGGAACGCAACACCCATGACGAGCAGCTGACCCCCCATATTCGTTTCCGTCATCCTCTACACATACTCAGTACCTTAGTTGGTGGTGACCCAGGGAGGGTATAAGAGAGGTAAAAGGGGCAACTCCGACAGCCTGCGTACGTCCTTTATTGATCAGCGTCCCTTGAGCGGAACTGCGTGTTTGGGACGATTTAAGCGGCGGCGCACTAGTCCTAGAGGAGCTACGCTTCCACCACACAATGCATGTGAGGCTAGACTGATGCAGGCAATGGACCTATGAGGTTAGTCGTGGTTCATTAGCGAGAGTGTGTGTTGCTTAAGGTGTGCGGCTAGGCTCAAATAGGCTACTCCGCGTTAGGCTGCTACGTATTAATATAAGTTATAATATAATATTTAAAAGATTATAAAGAGTAGCACTGTTCAGCGTAGAACGTAATTAGCGTAATAATTTAAAATAATATTAAAATAAAAATATTTATTAATTAACGTAGTTTACTACTACGCGATATATATTATTTAGCGACGCACCTTAATTTAATTCTAATATAATTAAACTTTAACGTATAATATTTTTATAACTATAATACCTAATTAATTTTAAGAAAATCGAATAATTTTAATAATTTAAGCGATATAAAACGGATTAAATTAAATAAGCTAAAGAGTAGTAATAAAAGCTTATAATATACCCGAATTAATTTTACGCTATCGAATTTATAGCCGAACTTTAAAACGTGAAATTTAATCGAAACGACGTAAAATAAATTTAATTAAAAAAGAGATACTTTATAAGTATATAATTAATTTAAATATTTAAAGGATACCTCTTAATTTCACTAGTATAAAAATATAATTAATTTCTTTACCGCGTTGCGCGGCGGTAATTACGTTAGTAAACATTAAATTAAGCGCTTTATTAACCGTAACCCGGACTTAAAGATTAAAATAAATCGTCGGTACGATTATTAAAGGGCTTTTTATAAAAATTTTAAAGTTATTTCTATTTAGTTTACGTTAATCGTAAATATAAAAGCGAAATACGAGATCGTTAATAAAGATATTTAGAATTTCGACGACACCGGCTTTATAATAAGTATAATCGGGTTAATATTTACTATAATACGCGTTAAGTAACGTAGAAAAGCGAAGTTAATTTAGCTTAATAATCGGGAATAAATAACGGCGATTAAATAAATTAATTTATAGGGTTAATATTACTTTATAAATTAATCCCGCGAAACCGGTTTACTGGGCGATTAAGTAATTAAGCCGACTTTTAATAATTAAATTAATAACGAAATAGGTTTAAATTAAATTAAGTATTTTAATAAATATATTAAATCGTAAACGAAAGGTCGCTACCGCCTTTTAATTCTCAACGGCTACAAGAGCTATATTTCGGCCGAATTTAAAGTATATTACTAAGATAACGATACTATTACTATTAATATACCTCCCTATTTATTATATTTATTTTAACCTCTTAATATAATACTTTATTCGCTTTTAAAGTATATTTATTAAAAAAAATCGAGTTATTTATTAAAGCTTTTATAAACTATATTATTAAGCTCGAGTTCTTTATCGCCTTTAAAACCGCGAATTTTATTATTTTTACGGAAACTAATATTAAATTTAAATTTAACGTATTTAATTTAATACCTTATAACCTTAACGAGGTAATTAATAAATTAAATATACGTCTCCGGACGTTTATACATAACCTATCCCGTTTAGGGACGGCTAATACCTACGACCTTTAAACGCCGTCTAATCCCTAATAAATAATTAAGCACTCTATTTATATTAAAAAAGGTATTTATTTATTAAAGAAGCTTTTTAACGCCGATTTTAAATCCGGTAAACTAAATAGCGAAAAGTATAACTAAAATAGCTTATAAAATAACCTTTATACGCAATAAGATATATATATTAAAGGAAGCTAATTTAGTACTTTTTAAGCGCCGGAGAGCTAAAAAGTCGCGAGTTTAATTTAAAAAAGCTTTTACTATTAAAAAATCTCAGTAGCTATAAGACGAAAAGGTAAAAGGAAGCGTTCAGTGCCTGATAAAAATAAAAATAGGGGTTCGTCGAAGCGGAGGGCGACCGGTAAAAAACGTTATAGTGTTTACGGCGAAATAGGTTATAATACGCGAATATATAAAAAGGATATAAAATTAAGCGAGGAATAGAATAACGAGTAATTTTAATTAATTTTAAGTATTATAGTTAAATTAATTTATATAAAAGGGTTAAGAAATGAAAAAGGTGCGTCGCTAAATAATATACGTCGCATAGTGGTAAACCACGTTAATCGATTTATAAAAAAAAAGAAATTAAAAACAATATAAAATAATAAAAAGGAAAAAAAGAAAAAGTAATAAAAAATAAAAAGAAATAAAAAAATAATAAAAGATAATAGAAAATAATAAAACCTTTGTAATTAATAATATTATATAGTTTTATAAATAGAAACTTTATTAATATTAATTTTAAAAATTTATAATTTATATTATAAATTTAATCGATATAAATAATAAAAAATAAAAATAAAGTTACGTAAATTAATATTAACCCTATATTAATATATAATAAAATACTTAAAGTATTAAAAGTTAAACTCGCGTTATATTAATAAAGAATTATTAACGGTTTAATTTCATATTAAATATTATTCATAATATTTATATAGTGATATAAAATAAAAATATTAAATCGTTAATATATCGGAGGTTTTAGTTAATTATAATATAGAATCGGCGAATTTTATAAATTGCCTATTAAAAATTAATAATATTAAACTTTATTTAATATATACCGTGGTTATTATTACGCGACGTATATTATTTAGCGACGCATTTAAATTTAATTTTAATATAATTAAACTTTAACGTGTAATATTTTTATAACTATAATGCTTAATTAATTTTAAAAAGATCGGATAGTTTTAATAATTTAAGCGATACGAAACGGACCGAATTAAATAAACTAAAAAGCAGTAATAAAAACTTATAATATATCAGAATTAACTTTATGTTATCGAATTTACGGCCGAACTTTAAAACACG
Source organism: Apiospora aurea (assembly GCF_038362705.1). Classification (NCBI taxonomy): domain Eukaryota; kingdom Fungi; phylum Ascomycota; class Sordariomycetes; order Amphisphaeriales; family Apiosporaceae; genus Apiospora; species Apiospora aurea. The sequence continues at coordinate 384,752 of NW_027117391.1, forward strand.
AAATCCGACCGAAACGACGTAAATTAAATTTAATTTAAAAAGAGGTACTTCGTAAATATATAATTAATTTAAATATTCGAGGGATATTTCCTGATTTCGTTAATATAAAAAATATGGCTAATTCTTTTACCGCGTCGATAAATATTAAATTAAACGCTTTATTAACCGTAACCCGGATTTAAAAATTAAAATAAATCGTCGGTATATTTATTAAAAAACTTTTTACGAGGGTTTTAAAATTATTTCCGGTTAGTTTATATTAATCGTAAATATAAAAGCGAAATACGGGATTATTAACGAAAATATTCAACATTTCAACGAAACCGGCTTTATAATAAATATAATTAAGTTAATACTTATCGTAATACGCGCCGAGCGGCGTAAAAAACGAAATCGGTTTAATTTAATAATCGAGAATAGGTAACGGCGATTGAATATATTAATTTATAAAGTTAATATATTCCGCCGTTTTTAATCGTTTAAAATTAATATTATTTCGTAAGTTCATTACGTTAACCCGATTTATTAAGCGATTAAATAATTAAACCGATTTTTAATAATTAGAGTAATAATAAGATAGGTTTAAATTAAATCAAATATTTTAATAAATATATTAAAACGTAAACGAAAAATTCTTACCGCTTTTTAATTATTAATAATTATAAGAGTTATATTTCGACTCAAATCGAAGTATATTATTAAAATAATAATATTATTATACTTAATATATTTTTTATTTATTTAATTTATTTTACTTATTTTATTTATTTTATTTATTTTATTTATTTTATTTATTTTATTTATTTTATTTATTTTATTTATTTTATTTATTTTATTTATTTTATTTATTTTATTTATTTTATTTATTTTATTCATTTTATTTATTTTATTTATTTTATTTATTTTATTTATTTTATTTATTTTATTTATTTTATTTATTTTATTTATTTTATTTATTTTATTTATTTTATTTATTTTATTTATTTTATTTATTTTATTTATTTTATTTATTTTATTTATTCGATACAGTATTTTATTTAGCTTTAAAACGTATTTCGTTAAAAAAATCGAGCTGTTCATTAAAGCTTTAATAAACTATATTATAAAGCTCGAGTTTTTTACTGTTTTTAAGGTCGCGTATTTTATTATCTTTACGCGAAATAATATTAAATCCGGATTTAGCGTTTTTAGTTTCGCTTTTTATAATTTTAACGAAGTAATCAATAAATTAAATATGTATTTTTATACGTTTATACCTTTTTATTACGTTTAAGTTTTTTTAATAGTTACGACTTTAAAACGCTTTTTAACCCTTAATAAACGAAGAAATACTTTACTTTTATTAAGAATAAGATTTTTAGTTATTAAAAAAGCTTTTCGACGTTAATTTATAATGTTATAAATAAACTAGTTAAGTATATAAAGAAATTAACGTATAATACTATTATTTTACGTAAAAGGGTACGTATATTAAAAACAGTTAATACAGCCTTTTCGAAACGCCGGAGAGTTAAAGAAAGACGAGTCCAGTTTAAAGGAACCTTTATTATTAAAGAATTTTAATAGCTATAAGACGAAAAAATAAAAAGGAAGCGTTTAACGCCCGATAAAAGCGAAAATAGGGGCTCGTAGAAGAGGCGCGCGGCGAGCGGCAAGCGTTATAGAATCTGCGGCGAAATAGGTTATAATGCGCGAATATATAAAAAAATTATAAAATGAAGCAAAAAATTAAATAACCAGTAGTTTTAATTAATTTTAAGCGTTATAATTAAATTAATTTATATAAAAAAATTAAGAAATAAAAAAATGCGTCGCTAAGTAATATACGTCGCGTAATAATAAACCACGTTATTCTATATAAAAATACGTAACTTATTAATTAATATAATATATAATATATAAAAGGGGGTTTAAAATAGTTTAATTTATTAATAAAAACGTAATTAACGTTAATCATTTTATTTTTAAAATAAATATTTAAATTAATAAATATAAAAATCGGGATAATAATAATAATAAGGGTTTATAAAATTTTAAATACTTTTATAATTATAATATTACTTAATAAAAAAATATTTTTATTTAAAACTTATAACAGTTTTTTAATATTCGTTATAATAACGTTATATTTAAAATAATATATCTATTGATATAATAACCTTTATCTCTATATTCATAATAGGCAATGTATTTTAAATTAAAATAAATCGTAGTATTATTAAATAAAAACTATATATTATTAAAATAAAATAAAATAATTATAATTATTACGGCGCTCCTCGGAAAGAGGCCTTTAATAGGTTTACTAATTAAAGTAAAGTAGGGTATACGAGAAATAGCCCGAGCACCACCTAATGTTTATTTATTTATTTAAAAAAGGAAATCGTTTTAATAAAGCTGGACTTTTTCTTTTTTCCTTATTTTTCGGTTTTTTATAATAAAATAATAACTTATAATTTTACCTCTTAAATTACTATAATTATAACATTATTAAAAAAGATTCAGCTTATTAAGCTTAAAAAAGCTTTACGAATATATTATTTTTAAAAAAATGAAAACTTAGATTAATCTCGATTAAATGAAGTAATTGATTAAAATAGCCGCCGGCTAAAAAAACGCGATACGCGCATAGAATAAGCCCGAAAATCGGTACGTTTTAATATTAATAATATTAACCGTTTTTTCGCGAGCCCGAAAAAACGAGCTACGCGAAATTCTTTATTAATTAAACGCGCGTTTTTCGTTTATTTTAATATAAACCCGATAAATATAAATAATTAAAACGTTATTACCGGGCGCAAAAACGAAAAATTATTACTCGATATTAACGGCGATTTAAAATAAAAAACCGTTGATTTTAAATTAATTTATTAATTATATTAAATTGAAGCTAAATTTAAACTGTGAGTATTTTTCTTTTTTAACGATCTTTTTAACGTTATAAACGGAAATAACGAAAAGAAATTAAACCTTTAATTTAATAAAAATTTCTAAAAACCTTGATACCGGTTTAAAAATTACTATATATAAATTACCGTTTTCGGCGAAAAGAAACTAAATAACAAAGCCGATTAAAATAATATTTAAAATAAAAACCCTAATAAGAATATGAAGTTTACCGAAAAAGAATTTATATTAATCGTCGCGAAAAGAAACGAAAAGGTTTAAAATTTAAATTATTACATCATTAATCTTTTAATTCGAAACCGAAAAATCTCGTTTTAAATAAAAAATACCGCTTATATCGACGTTATATCGCTTAATAACTTTAAACGGAATACTACAGTATTCGATCTTTATTTATTTACGAATAAAGACCCTTTAAAATTAAGTTTAATTATTAATTCATAACTTTAAAAAGTAAATTAAAAACAAATATTAATTATTACCCTATTAATAAAAAGATATATATTTATATTATTAATTATATTAATAATAAAACCGTTAAAAATTTATACCTTTTCGTCACCGATAAGTAAAACAATCCCTTAGTTAAGATTTTCGAATACTTTTTAAACTATTTATACGAATAATATTATAACTTTGATATTTGTAAAAAAGCTTATAAAGCTTTTCGAAATTTAACTATAAACTGGGTTGGTAATTAGTCAGTGATTTTTTAGTCGAGCTTTAGTCACGAAATTAATCACTGATTTGTTTTGTTAAAATCACCTTAGTGATTAATTTAGTCATGATTAAATTAGTTAGTGATTTCTTTTTTAGTCAAAATCACTTTAGTGATTTAACTAAGATTAATTTAGTGGTTAATTTAGTCGACTAACTAATTACTTTTAATCACTTACATTGAAACATAAATTATTTAAATAGAATATTTACAGTAATATTTAATATTAAACTATTTAATATAAATGAGTTATTTAAATGATAAAAAACAAATTTAGTTTTATTTCGTTTACAAAAAAACTTTAATTTTAAATATTTATCTTAAAAGTATGAATAGTTTATGTAATAGAATGGTTTTTAAATTACTTTTTTAAAATTAAATTAAGCTTTATTTTTAAATTTATATATATAGAAGTATTTGTATTAAGTTAATTACCATAATTAAAAAAGATTTATTTTAAAAAATATTTTTATAAAACTATTAAATATAATAGATTATTGTTATGTTAATAATAATTCTATTAAAGATTAATTATTTCTTCCTCTTTTTTTACTATTAAATAAGTTGTATTTTTATATACTTTATATAGAAGCTTGAAATTCTTATAATTTTATTTACGGATAAAAGATTTAATTTAAAACTCATTTTTTAAAAAAGTTCGTATTTCGATACATTGTAATTTAAAACTGCTTTATTTCTATAAAATATCATTACTTCTTAAGTAAAAATAGGAAATAATTTTATAATTTCACTATAATATATCTAAAGTTAAAATATATTTTCTAATTTAAAAAGCTGTTTTTTTTAATCTTTATTTTATATTATAATTTTATTTTTTAAATTTCCTTTTTTCTTTTTCTTACTTATTCTAATATTTAAACTTTAAATTTCTTTTTCCTTTTCTCACTTACCTTAATATTTAAAATTTAATATTTTTTAGGGGTTTCACTTAAATCGATGTATTTCAAATTCCAATAAAAAATCCACTTAATTTAATTAAGTTTCTATCCATCATTTCAACTAAAGTTAAAAATAAAGGGTGATCCCACATCCATTTAATTACCGGCCCTAAATACCATCCATGATTCTTTTTTTTCCCTCTTCTTTATTTTCCTCTTTAGTTAATTTATAATTTTTATATAAAATACTAAGTGAGAGGTATAAATGAGGTTGTGTTTGTTTTAATAAATCAGCAAACGATTCAGCATCCAAAATTTACTTTTCGAAATTCCCCTCTATTCTTAAATTATCGGTTAATTCGGTATTTAACCAACATTCTAAGTTGCGAGAGGCCTGGAAAAATTCCATCGGTAATTTATCTGCTTTAAATCGAAATTTCGATAAATCGCATGCAACTATAGAAAAATAAATTAAAGGAAGTCGAAGCTAGAAAATATTATTAGTAAATATATAATAACTAGAAAATAAATCTCAAAAATAAATATAAAAAGTAAAAATAAAAAAAATAAAAAAAATAAAAAGGATTTACTTACTTCTGGTCTCGAAATGCAATTATATAAGTAAACGTATTGCTTATAAATTAGATAAATATAAATATATTCATCTTTAAAGTGAATCTCGGCAAATTGAATAAATTCATATAAAACCGGATTAAATCCTTCATATTCGTAATCAACCTTAGTTTCTCGTGGAAATAAAGTCGAAAAAAAACCTTCATCAACATCACCGTAAATTACAGTGGTAGGAAGGCGTTGGTAGGCAGATGCGTAAGGGATGCGAGTAGAAGCCATTTTATTTATTTATTGAAAAATCAAAAAATAAATAAATAATAGAGTGCAGTGATTTTTAAAAATCAAATAAGTGAAATAAAATTTCAAAATGGTGATTGTGTATAGTGTGCAATTTTTATGCGTGTCAACTGTGATTTAAAATAATGAAACAAATGGAAATAAAATTATATATATAATTCTAGAACGGAAATTATTAAAAAATCCGAAAAGGCCGTCGGAAAATAAAATATATACCGATATTTTATAACGCATAAATTATTAAATGTATAATTATCGGTTATTATTATTTCCGAACAAATAAAATCCAATATTAAAAATAATACCGAGCCAATAAAATTAAATATTAGATTTACCGGCATATACAGCTCGTTAAAATTAAAACCCGAACTAATAAAATTATTTAAATAGTAATAAAAAGACTTGATTTTCCTTTATTCTTTTTTTTTACCCATCGATCTCACAATATTCGATATTACTGCTTATACACACTTGATTTAAATAAACATTTTATTTACCCTTATATTAAACGATGAAAATAGTAAAATTTATGTTTTAAAACATGGTTTATTTAAACGCACTTTACTACTAATAAAAAATAACGAAGATAGGAAAGTACGGTGTAAATGCACAAAGTAAGTGTTATTTATAATATTTTATTTTAAAAGTCTGATAATATTTATTTATATTAAAATTAATATTTTTTAGTTATAACTGGCATACCGATATTTTATTATATAAATTCGGCGCATCGAATTTAAACCGTCACTATCGAATTAAACATCCTTTTACTGCATTTAATAATGATTCTGAAAAAACACGAGAAAAACGTAAGTAATTTTATTTCATATAAAATCTATTAAATATTTTCTATTTAAATATTTAAATATCTAAGTTTATTAAATATTAAGATATAAAATATTTATTATAATTAGTGATTTTAATTTATTAATTAGTTTAATAGTGAATTTAAGCTCCGCCTCTTCTACGCCGTTCGATTTATCACGAAAAAGACCACGAAATAATACTATTATCGAATTTAAAAATGATTTTATTTTTAATAAAGTTTTAAACTTTATTATTGAAAACAATCTTTCTTTTAATATTGTGGGTTCTAATTCTTTTCAAGATTTAATCACTTATTTTAAACCATAAGTTTATTTTATTCTCTTATATTCTATATTTAATATTTGATATTTAATAATTAATTATTTTATTGATATTATTTTAAATCGACGAAATATTCGTGAAACACTCGAATTCGAATTTACTAAGTATTTATTATTATTTAATTCACAATTACGTAATCACGTAAATACGTAAGGTGTTTTTAGCCTTACTTTCGATATTTGGACTGCATGTACACAAGACGCTTATATGGGAATTAATTTATTATTTATTAATAATGATTTTAAACTAATCTCTAATTTAATTGGTTTTAAACCAATTAACGATAATCACACCGGTTTAAAAGTATTCGATACATTTTTAAATACTTTACGGCCTTACGAAGCAATATCTTTAAATAATCTTTTCAGGTAAGTTTATTTTATTATATATTTAGTTTTTTTAAAAATTTCCATATCTATTTTTTTAAATGTTTTAATATTTATTTTCTAAATATTAAATATTATATATTTATTTTATTTTTAATTTTCGTTTATATTTTATTTAATACTAATACCTTTTATTTTAGTATTACTCGCGATAATGCTAGTAATAATAATACATTTTTATCGATTTTTCTCGCTAATTATCGAGCCGAATTACACCGTAATTTCGAAAACGATTTAAGATGCGGCGCACATATTATTAATTTAATTGTTAAAGATATTTTAAGATATTATATTGCATCAGAAAAGTCAGACGATGAAATATTTCGTTATATAAATAACAAATTAGACGAAGAGGAATTAAATCAAGATTTAGGTATATTTTTATTAATTATATATTCATTTATAAAGGTTAAATGATTAATTGTTTTATTAGATTTAATAAATCGCGTTCGCCGAATTGTTGTTTTAATTAAATATACAACCGAAGTTAAAAAACAATTTGATCAAGGCATTTTTACAAAAATAAATACTAGAGAATTAAACACTAATAAAAGGAAAATTGTTCTCGGTAAGTGATCTTTATTTTTAATTTTATTTTAAAAATAAAATTAATATTTATTATAATGATGAAACTAATATTTATTTAAGTTAGATAATTTAACACGCTGGAACTCTACTTATTATATGATTAATTCTTTTATTGAATTTAAACCAGATTTAGAATATACTTATCGAAATACCGAAAACGTCGAATTTAAATCTCTTTATTTAAATAATATCGACTGGACTTTATTAAAAGAAATCGAAAATCTTTTTCAAATATTTTCTAAACCAACAATAAAATTACAAAGGGAAAAATATACGACTTTACCTACTGCTTTATTATTTATTTATAAATTATATAATAAATTAGAACATTTTGTTGGCGAATTTCAAGATAAAAAAGAAAGAGTCCCTAATATGGTAAGTTTAGTTTTAATTTTTAATTTTTTAAATATTTAAAGAATAAATATTAATATTAATTTTTAAAGGCAACCGAATATTCTAATTTAATTCAAGCAATTAAATCTTGATTAAATAAATTCGAAAAATATTTTCCCCGGCGTTTAAATAATGCTACGATTCACAATTATAAACCTTATATTTTAAGTTTAATACTAGACCCTCGATTTAAAATTGCGCACTTTGAAAATCGAGGGTTATTATCTTTATATTCTACTATTAAAACCGATTCTATTAATTTATTATAAAACGAATATAACCGTATTATTCGAAATAATAATAATAATAATAATAACGAAATCGACGAATTAAATAACGAATTTAATTCAGATAATTCAAATTTAAATTCAGATTCGGATGATGAATTTTTTCAAGGAAATAGAAATCAACATACTACAGAAGAATATAATATTTATTTAACAGAAGCTTTAATGCCACAACAAGTAAGTTTTCTTTTATTTTAATCGAATATTCTATTTTATAAAATAACTTATTTATGAGAACATTTTCTTTCAATAAAACATTTTTTAAAATAAAATATATTTTCCTAAATATAATTCCTTCATGGTAATTAAACTAATTTTTTTATTTTATACACCGATCCTTTAGAATATTGGAATTCGAATAGAATTCGAGTTCCTAATTTAGCTCTTTTAGCGAGAAAATATTTAGCTATTTTAGCAATATCGGCGCCAACAGAACGATCTTTTTCTATTTCTAGTAATATTATTACAAAAGGGCGTAATAAATTAAATCCTGATGCAGTTAAATGGTTAGTTTTATTAAAAAGCTGGAAAATCGCAGATGTAAACGATTTTGATTTTTCAGAAAGCGAAGCGGATTAATTACTATTTAATTCTGATTTTAAAATATATTTAAAATATATTTTAATAAAGAATTAAAACTAAAATATTAAATTTAAGTTAATTTTATTTACTAATAAAAATCAGTAAATAAATACCTAGATATATTTATTTTTATAAATTCATCATATATTTTATACTAGTAAAATATTAGTATAGTGATTTTTTAGTCGACTAAAATGAATAATTTAGTCATAGTGATTTAACTAAATTAATTAAAATCACTGAAGTGATTAAATTAGTCATGACTAATTTAGTCAGTGATTTTTTTCATTAATTAAAATTAATGACTTAATTTTTTTAGTCTGACTAAAAAAATCAAAATGACTAAAAATTAGACTAATTACTAACCCTAATATTAACCGAGTTATTACTTTTAAAAACGACTTTTTATTAAATAACGAAAAAACCTGAAAATAAAAAATAAAAAAAACTATATACTTTACTACGGCGCACCTTGGAATAGGCCTTTAGTGGCCTTATTAACTAGAGTGGGGTAAGGGCGTGCGAGAGATAGCCCGAGCGCCACCTAACTTTTCCCTACCTATTTAAATAAGGAAATCGTCCCGGTAAGGCTAGACCTTTTCCTTTTTTCCTTATCTTGTTCGGTTTTTTATAATAAAATAATAATTTATAGCCTTACCTCTCGAATTACTATAACTATAATATTATTAAAAACGATTTAATTTACTAAGCCTAAAAAGGCCTTACGAATATCTTACCTTTTTAGAAATTAAAACCTAGATTAATTTCGATTAAATAAAATAATTAATTAAGATAGCCGCCGGCTTAAAAGAGCGCGATGCGAGTATAAATAAGCCCGTAAATCGGTACGTTTTAATATCGACGATATTAACCGCTCCCTCGCGAGTTTAGAAAAGCGTGCCGCGCGAAACTCCCTATTAATTAAATACGTATTTTTCGTTTACTTTAGTGTAAGCTCGATAGACGTAGGTAACTAGAACGTTATTACCGGGCGCGAAGGTAAGGATTTATTGTTCGATATTAAAGGCGACTTAAAATAGAAATTTATTACCTTTAAATTATTTTATTAATTATATTAAATCGAGGCTAAACTTAAGCTGTAAGTGTTTTTCCTTTTCGATAACTTCCTTAACGTTATAGATGAGAATATCGAGAAAAAGATTAATTAATTAACTATTATATATAATCCTTATTATAATATTCCTACGATACTTTTCGTAGCCTTTACCGAGACCGCGAAAATTTAATGGCTTACATACGAAGGTTTAATTATTAAAAGATATTTCGATAAGATATATAAAGAAAACCCGACCATTATTTAAGAGGAGTTTAAATTATAAACCTTCCTTATAATAAGTTTTAAGGATTAAGCCCTTAATTTAATAAAGATCTCTAAAAACCTTAATATTAGCTTAAAAGAGAGTTATATATAGATTACTATTTTCGGTGAAAAGGATTTAAATAACGACGTTAATTAAGAAAATAATTAAAATAGAGGATTAAATAGGGACGATAAGCTTATCGAGAGAGAGAAAGACTTTATATTAATCGTTATAAAGAGAGATAAAGAAATTTAATAATTGAATTAATATATCGTTAATCTTTTAATTTAAAATCGAGGAGTTTTAGTTTAAATAAAAAGGATGACCCGTACCGGCGTTATATCGTTTAGTAGCTTTAAGCGAAGCATTAAAATATCTAACCCACCTCTATTTATTAATAAAAAAGACTTTAAAGTTAAATTCAATCATTAGTTTATAACTTTAAAGGGTAAATTAAAGACGAATATTAATTATTAACGTAATCCACGGTTTAATTAAATACACAGTTTAATTAAACACTTTTTAAAGCCTCGTATAACGAAATATAAATTAATTCTACTATAACGCATTTAATATATTAAAATTAATTAGAATCCTCCTTTTTAAATATTTCTATATTATTTTAATAGGTACGCGTATTATGCCCGGGCTCCCCGTAAATTTTATAGCGTCGGGGGCGCGTTTCAAGCTTTTTCGTACGACTATTATTTCGGCGCGATTTATTCTATAATTGTCTATTAACGTTCTTTTAAGACTGCAGGTTTTCTCTAGCTTATATACGAAGTAATCCTCTATCTTATAGCCGTTTTTTTTTTATACGGCGGCGCCGGCTAAGTATTTTATTTATTTCTCGTAGTACGGTTATTTTACCTTTTAAAAAAGCGAGCCGGTACATTACTTATATTATACTTTTCGTAATTTAATTAAATCCAGTTAAAATTAACGTCGGAGAGCTATTTTAATGCCGTACAATACGGTTTTGAACGTATTCGGTTTAAGATTAAGCCTTAATCGGGTTATTTAAGGTTTTTAATTCTTAAAGAATAGGTAGGCCGGAAAACGTCCCTAGAAATATTAAAATACGTAGCTTTACATTTAATTATAAAATAATATATTCCGGATTATACGGGATAAGTCCGGTCCCTTAAAAGCCTTTTTATATATTCGAAACGGTGAAAATCGCTTAGAACGTTTTTAAAAACGCTAGTAAGAAGTCTTTTTTAAAATATAGGTAATATACGCCCGCATAAAACCTTTAATTTTTTTCCCGTACGCCTTTTTTAACGTACGAAAACAGTCGATATTAAAAGGTTAAAGCTTATGCGACGAATAAAAAGGCATATAAAATATAATAATCGAGTTCTTTTTATAATAAAGCTCGAAAGCTATCGAGTAGTAACTTTTATAGCAGTTAAGGATTAATAGGCGGTAAACACCTTTCGTACGAGACTTCGTATATTTATCGAAGTATCGAATTTAATCTTCGCCTCTTTTATTCGTAATCCAGCTATTTTTAATAACTATAATTACCTAGTCTTTTAATAATAGGCTGTTTTCGTACTAGGAAAAAAGGTGCGTTTTCCCGGTAAAAATAATATACAAAAAAATAACGTAACCGTATAATCCGACGCCCTATATTACTATAACCTATTCCCGGTTCCTTTTACTATACTACCCTAAGCTTTCCGCGTTAATCGGAGGTGGTTACGACTATTTCGAACGAGATTTAACCTATAAAAAACCCGGTCTCGTCGAAATTATATATATCCTCCTTTTAAATTTTATACTTATTAATTATATTTCGTACGAAAATAAACTACGCGTAATACGCGTCGAGATTTTGGTAAAAAACTCTCTAATAATCGATTCTTCGGTTAAAAACGCGTTTAAAGATTTAATTATTATCGTACGAAGTTAAAGGCCTAATTAACGCCGACGCGTCCCGCGTCGCGTAGATTAGGTAATCGATTTATTATATTTTTAATACTATTTATTCGAGGCGGAAACGATCGCGAATTTAAATTAATTATATATTATACGATTAATTACTTTTCGAAATTCGTAAATCTTTACGTTAACGATTACGTATTTCGTCGTAAAATATTACCGCGACGCCGGTAACGTAAAATTATATAAGGGATATTATATATTCGCGCTGCGGCTCGTACGCGTAATTTAGGGTTTTTTTTAAAGCGCTTAGAGCGCTAATTATATATCGTTCTCTTTCCATTAATTTACCATCGTAAGTGATAGAAATATAAGGCATAAAATATAAGTTATACGGAATTAAAAAAAAGTGTTTAATTAGACCGTGTATTTAATTAGACCGTGGATTACGTTACCTTATCGATAAAAATAAATATATTTATATTATTAACCGGGTTAACGGTAAAGTCGTTAAGAATTTATACCTTTTCATTATTAATAAATAGGACGACCCTTTAATTAAAACTTTTAAAGACCTTTTAAATTTATTATATAAATAATATTATAACCTTAACGCTTACGAAAAGGCCTATAAGGCTTTCTGAGACCTAATTATAAAGCCTAGTGATAGCTTTTAAACCTTTTAACTCGAGTTCGTTAAGTTAACTAAATACGCCCGCGTTAAGAAAGACGATTATAAACGGGAACTTATTAATAAATTACTCGCCTGATTAAATAAGAAGGTGATTATTAATTATTATAACGATAATACTTTATTTAATAAGTTTTGCTTTATTATTTTTTAATACGATTATTAATAAAATCGTAATTACGTTTAACGTAACGGCGTAAAAGAGAAGGATAACGGTAGAATTACCGGAAAGAGTACTAGACGAAGTATTGCTTTTAAGATTAATTCCGCCGGTGGCTTCGTTGCTAAATCGTTTAAATAGACCGATATTTCCCGTTATATCTTTACCGTTAAAATAAAGGAGCTTTTAATTAAAGGAATATGTTTTAATTATAAGAAAATTAAATATTTCTCCCGGAACTATTGTAATAAAAAGACCCTTAATTAATAGCGTACTAAGTAAGTTAATGGATTAATAGCCTTAATAAAATATAATCTTATTAATTTTAAATCGACTATTCTATTTAATATTACCCGTTTGGAAGAGGATTTCGATGACTTAGAAAACTGAGTACTTTGGGGAATTTTAACTCCCTCTTAGGGATATTATCCGAGTTGAGTATATAAAATATACTTTTTAATTTCCTATAAACTTACCTTAATAATAATAATAATAAGAGTTAATTTATTGTTTAATCCGAAGCCTGGGCCTTATGTAAACGTTGGGGCTATACTAGCCGCTATAATATATTAGTACGGCGCTTTAGTGGGCTTGTTTCGGCACCCGCCGCGGTATCCGTCCCCTTAAACTCTAGCACCCTTTTATTAGCTCCCACCGCCCTGAAATTGCCGTATAGGCTTTTACACGCGCCGCCGCGTCTTTTTACTACACTTGTTATTTATTACTACGTATTTTAGAAAAAAAAGGGGGAGGGGAAGGGGAAAGTATAGTAAAGGATTTAGTAACGGTGCAGGGTAACTGCGGAAGTAGTTCCAGGGTAAGTAATAACCGGTGTGGTAGTGTTTTCGCTTTTAGTAACGGGTCGTATTAGGTGTTTTTTTAGGGCCATTATTGTTTAGTAATAGCGATTAGAGCTAGCTAAATAAGTAATATTTCGGCACTAAACGTATTAAAAAAGGTACGTAAGTACCGGAAAAAGTATTATAATACCGAGAGTAGTTTTAATAATACGTTACTATATAAAAATTTACCGGTACGTTGCCGGTAATGGTTAAATAGCGTTCCCTCGACGTTTTTTTCCCGATTACGAAACTATTTTAGCCCCGAAAAACGTTTACTATTATTAATAGTTTCCTCGACGCCGAAACGCTCTTCGATCGATCCGGACGAATATATATTATTATATAATAATTACCGGGTAGGCTATAAGGTAATTATTAAGCGTAGTAGGGTAGTTACCGGGTAGGCTATAAAATAATTATCGAGCGTAATAGGGTAATTACCGGGTAAGCCGTAAAATAGTTACCGGGTAATTAGCGATTATAAGGTAGTGTTTACGCGTTTATAGGGTAGTTTTTTAACCGTATATATATAGCTGTATAGTAATAGTAACTGGTTAAACTTAAAAGGTTTATTATTTACCGCGGGAGGCCGTGAGAGGGCCGGTGTCTAGGGCTTTTTCCGGGCTTTTGGGGGCTTTTTTAGGGGCTTTTTCGGGGGCGGTTTATTTTTTACGGCCTCCCGAGTAAAGCGTTTTAATAGGCCCGTTCGTAGTATAAAAATAGCGGCGGTTTTAGTTTATTATGACTCTTAAATTTTTTTTATACTAGTAAGAGGCTTAGGGCTTTTTTAGCCGGAGCCGGTAGAGGCTTAAATTTTTTTCCGTAATTAGTTATATTTTTTATAGTATAATAATATATGCCGAACCGTTTAGCGGTCGCCGTAGTTGTAAAGTAGCGAGTCGGTTCCGGGGCGCCGAATAAATTAAAAATAGTTTTTAAAGCTTATTTTACCGGTCCGTATTTAAAATATAGTAGCCGTTATAACGCGTTTTAAGCCTAAGTATTTAGAAAGCGTGGCTTTTTCGGGCCGAGGGAGCTAGTAGTATAAAGCTTTTCCGTGAGGTATACTTTTTTATTCGTTGGTTTAGCGTTGTTTAATAGTTTTTTTAATTAATATACGCTAAATAATTACTATAATAAAGGGGGCTTAATTAATAATAAATCGTTTCGGGCCCCTGGGTGTATATTAGGTCTTGGCCCTAAACGTATATTGTGCCCTAGAAAGCCGCTGTGGCACTAGCCGGGCTATTGTAGCTCCGGTAGCTGCCAGTGCGGCTAGCGCCGCGGCAGCCTCTGCTGTCTCCTGGGTGAGGTTTAAGGTGGGCTCTAGGGTAGGCTCTAGGGTAGTCGTCGAGGGCTGATCCAGGGTAACGGCCGAAGGTAGGTCTAGGGTAGCGGCCGAAGGAAGGTCCAGGGTAGCGGCCCGAGGCAGGTTTAGGGTAGCTGTGTTACAACCCGGCCCAACTACGCGACCAAGACCCACCTACGGCACGGGCCTACGATGCCCCGAAACACACCTAAGCCCGATGACAGCCAGACCCACCGGTTAGCGCTGACGCCCCGTTTACGATGACGAACCTACTAACAATGACCGTCATCAAACAGTACACCCAGGACAGAACAACGATGATAGTACTAAGTAGCCGGTAACGAATGGCTAATATAGGATGGACAGGGTAAACAAGATAACCATCGGAGGTTACGTAAAAATAAAATATAAATATATTAAATCATAGCTATTTAACATAATCCAGCTAAGATATAAATATATTAGATTATAAATATTTAATATAATTTAAAGAAGACTAGATATGCCGGATTACGGATATTCAGCGCGATTTAAGAATCGGTGGAGGAGAGATTAAATATATAAACCACGAACTTTTTTTATATATTTTATATAAACACTTTTTACTTTAGCGATTAATCTAAGCATTAATTTAATTTATTAGTGAGGCATATTACCTTAACGGACCTATTGCGTTTTTACGCTAAGTTTTACGATTAAGTTAAGATATTGCCATTATATTAAAAGATTAGGCTTTCTGTACGCCTAAGTACTTTCTCGTTTTAGCTAATATAAACTTAGCACGTTTACGAGGTTTCTTTGGACCTCGATAGCCGTTCGTTATATTTTAATCGCTCTTATTTTTACGAGTCACTACCTGGACCTTTAAATAATATCTCTTAAGAAATATGTCTACTCCTACTAACAATAACACTCGTTACGGGAAAGGATTAGCCGTTAAACCCAACGTTACGTAATTACCCCCTCTTATAAATATTAATAACGACGATTATAACGACGAATAATAAACACTTAAAGAGCGACTTAAAGCCTTAGAACAAGAAAACGCCAACTATAAAACTTATTACGTTTAATTCGAAAATAAGAACCGTAACCTCCGTAATTACTAGCGACCTAAGCCCTCTAATAAAAATAAAACCGACCCCAGCGACCTGCGGGAATAGATCCGAGTTTTTTAGGCAGCCGCCAATATTATTTAAACCCTTGTTGTACCTAAGGGAGGAATAAAGATTAGCGCTCCTAATGCTTTTAACGAGACTAGCGGAAATTTCCGGGGATTCCTCGTTTAGGTTAAAGCTTATCAACGCTTTTACGAGGGAACGTTTATGTTACGACCTGGCCCAGCCATGCGGCCCAGAACCCACCCTACGGCACGGCCCTACGATACCCCGAAACCTCTGCACAAAGACCCAGCGTAATCCGAAGCCCCACCAGTCAGCGAAACCCCACCAGTCATCACGACCCCACTGGTCAGCAAGGCCAACTACGACGATGACCAACACCACGAACTAAACAGCCAGGGAAGGACAAGCCACAGCAGGATAACACTGGTCACGTGGAGATAAGATACGCGCAACGACTCTCGGGATCGCGACAAGAGCCAGAGAGTCAGCTCGACAGGATCTCGCGAGAGCTGCGAGATCCCCGAGATCTAGGGAGATCAGTAAAAGAAAAGTTGAATATATAACGATGGACATTCCCCATATATTTCATATAAACACTCTCTACTTCAATAATCAATCTAAGCATCAATCTAACCCATTAGTAAGGCAAACAGCCTTAACGACCCTATTATGAATACCTTTAAGTCTACGCACCTCAGTCATCTTTATTCCTACGGCTATTACACATTGTATCGATAAAAGTGGACTTCTATCGCACGTTCAGATACTCTCTCGTATTGCTAAACATAAAACCCCAGTACGTCTTACTAGGTTTCCTTTGGAACCCAGATAGCGTTCGTTACATTTTAATCACTCTTATTCTTGCGAGTCACTACCTGGACCCTTAAGCAATAGCACCTATAGGAACCATGTCTGCACCTAAACCCAGCAATACCCCTCGCCACGGAAAGGCCCCCTATTACTACCGCAAGCACCTCTCATCGAGACCCCGCGATAAAGGTAAACAGCGACGACAGCGACGATGGCCCTACCCGATAGGCGTTGGCTAAACGAATCAAAGAACTTGAGCAAGAGAGCGCCAACTATCAGCACTACTACGTTAAGCTCGAAAAGGAACGCAACGAACTCCTAGCCAAGGACACCCCAGGATAGACACTAGACATCGACGAGCTACGTAAAGAAATACGCCTCCTCCGTACTGCCGCCAACATCATCCAGACCCCTATTACTCCCAAGGGAGGCATAAAGATTAGCACCCCAGCAGCCTTCGACGGGACAAGTGGAAATCTCCGCGGATTTCTTGTCCAGGTCAAAGCCTACCAACGGTTCTATAAAGGAACGTTCCAGGACGCCACTCAGCGAGTTGTCCACGCCGCCTCGTTCCTCAAAGGCAAAGTACTCGCCTGGTTTAAACCCTACCTGGACGAACTAGTGGAAAATAACTGGCAAGTTGAGCTATGCCGCGCAGAGGCACAACGAATTTTCGAAAGCTACGATAGCTTCGAACAAGCTCTCAAATCACTCTTCCAGAACCCCGACGAAAAGCGACAGGCAGAAAAAGAATTAGAAACTCTCAAACAAAAGGGGTCAGCCGCCTCCTACACCGCCGAGTTCCGACGCATCATAGCTCGACTAAACTGCACCGAAGCCACGAAAATCATAATATACTACCGGGGGTTGAAAAAAGACGTCAAGGACGAACTCAGCCGGCTTAATACCCCTGACAATTTCCTTTCGTATATAGAGCTCACCATTAAAATCGACACTCGCATATACGAACAACGCCGCGAAAAGCAGGGCGGACAACAACGGTGGACCAGTCGAGTCCCAGCCAACACAAGACGACCGCGTCACCACCACAGTATACCACCGAAAAACAGCACAGCGTATGGTTATCACAGTAGACCCATAGACCTCGATGCCACCAAACACGACAAACACGATAAGAAACAGGGCGTCACCTGTTATAGCTGTCAAAAACAGGGACATTTCGCCCGAAACTGTCGATCCCTAAAAAAAACTTCCGAAGAGTCCCGGATAAACGACAAGTCAATGCTACCAGTGGTCGACCAACCCTTATAGCTATTAAAAAAAGCAGCGCCAACAGCACGATAGACGTGCCCCACGGCAGCCTATCCTGGACAGCCTATTACGACGATAGTTGCCACGACCACTTGGCAGATAAAGAAAAAACGGGATAGTTCCCTAAAGCCCCCAAACGGCAAGGTATTACACGTACCCTCGCGATAATACGACGACAAACCCTCCATAATAACGAAAGCAGCGAGGGCAGCAACGAAAATAAAGACCCGAGAAACAACCTAGTCCGCGCCGAGCGCCGACTAAAGGATCCTAAACGGCTCATTAAACTGCCTGCACCCGAACTCGCCGTAAAAATAGCAAAACCCCGAAACCTAGACATCGACGAATGGCTAGCGATCCCAGGAGTTACACTTCTTAAATTACGAAAACTGCGGCAAGTACTCATCATACACGGACTTAAACAAAAAGTAAAAAGAAACTACGCTGTCGGCAACGATCCCAAAATTTCGCCAACACACAACAACCACTTCCTACTCGCTTGGATCGGCTGCATCCACGATAGTTGCACCGAGCACTTGGCAAAAAAAGCTCGAAGAGGGATAATTCCCTCGAAAGATTAGCAAGCACCCAATCAAGTAACCACACCTCGACCACCTTATCGGGAAGGTTAAGACAACCATACCTGACCCCCGACGAGCCTACCTACTAGTCGAAAGGACTCCATAATAGCCCCGAGAATACCACCTAAAAAGACAGGACTAGAAGGACTGCACTAACGACGAGTACCTATAGCACGCTTAGGAGAAGTCACGAGCCTACCGAACGCTCAAAGAAAGCGCACGATACTTCCAGGATACCCAAAACTCCTAGGTTAAGGGACCTACTATAACAACAAAATCCCAAACACCGCCACCACCGTACGACCACGAGACGCCGTACGCACAGATCCGTCGCTACCAACGAATAGCCGACGAACGAAACCTACTATAACGGTCGGGAAACGACCTCCGCCGGTTATAGAGGAACGACACCCGACGGGACACGATAAATCCCTGTGCTTAACAACGAATAACCAGGACATCCACGACCACATCATACTAATGGTCGAAATCAAAGAAATTACCATCCGAGCGCTGCTAAATAGCGGAACGCAAGGTAATTATATTTCACCACGAATCGTCAACAGCCTAACCTTAGAATAGCAGGAAAAAGACGCCCCATACCGACTCAAGACCGTCGATAAAGAACTCATGACGTATAACGATAGAAACGTACGAAAAGAAGTCGCGAACCTTTCAATTAATATCGGAGGACGTTATAAACGAATCACGTATAACATCACGGACGTCGCAGGATACGACATAATTTTAAGAATACCCTAATTGCGGGTGAGCAATCCTAGAGTCAACTGAAGAACAGGCCAACTTCAGTGGGATACACCAGGAAGAGGTTTAGTCGATGGGCAACGGTCCAAAAAGCGACCCCCCCAGTAAACCTAAAGTCCTTAGGGCATATATCATTACCAAAGAGCCTAAGCCGAACGTCACGACGACTATACCAGAAAAGTACCGGCAATTCGAAACTCTCTTTAATAAAAAACTAAAAACAGGCTTACCGCCTCACACACGGTGGGATTATAAAATACCCCTCAAGGATAAGAAGGAACCCCTATTTATACCCATATACAAACTCAATCAGGAGCACGAACAAGCCCTAAAGGAATACATCACGAAAAATCTCGAAAAAGGAGTCATACGACCATCCACGTCGCCAGCAGGCTTCCCCATACTTTTCGTTCCGAAAAAAGTAGGGACGGGAAACCCAAGTGGCGTATATGCATCGACTACCGGAAGCTCAACGAAATCACCATCAAAAACCGATACCCCTTACCCTTGATTAGCGATTTGCGAAACAAACTACTACACGCCAAAATCTTTATAGCACTTGATCTCCCTAACGCATATAACCTAATCCGTATCAAAGAAGGAGAAGAATGGAAAACCGCGTTTCGAACCAAATACGGACATTTCGAATACCAAGCTATGCCGTTTAGCTTAACTAACGCACCAACCAACTTTCAAGCAATAATTAACCACGTTCTACGAAAATACCTCAACAAGTTTATCGTAGTATACCTCGATGACATCCTAATCTACTCCGAGGATAATAAGCAGCACCGAAAACACATAAAGTTAATACTCCGGAAACTGTAGAACGCCAACCTACTAGTCAACCTAGAGAAGAGCGAGTTCCACCAACGATCCGTTACATTTATAGGATACGTAATATCCCCTAGAGAAATCCGGATAGAACCTTCCAAAATTTCAGCAGTCAGAGAGTGGCCCACGCCCACAAGCGCTACAGAGGTCAGATCCTTCTTAGGACTAACCAACTACTACCGGATATTTGTCCCCGGGTTTAGCAGGTTAGCGACACCTCTAACGAACCTGACGAAAAAGGACGAACCATTCCGATAGACAGAAAAGGAAGACCAAGCCTTCCACGACATCAAGGAGCGAATCCTTAGCGAACCAGTGCTTCGCGTAACAAATCCTGCTAAACCTTTTAAGGTCGAGACCGACGCATCAAATTATGCGATCGGAGGGCAACTCAGCCAACGGAACGACAACGGAAAGTCGCACCCTGTCGCATTCTTCTCGAAGAAACTTAATGGGCCAGAACTCAACTACCAGATCCACGATAAGGAGCTAATGGCCATTATCAAGGCTTGCGAAGAATGGCGACATTACTTCAGCGGAACGGTAGAACCAGTCAAGGTCTACACCGACCATAAGAACCTCACAACGTTCACTACGATAAAAGAGCTAAACAAACGACAAGTACGATAGTCTAAATTCCTCTCAAAATTCAACCTTACCATCATCTACCGCAAGGGTAGCGAGAACGGTCGCGCCGACGCACTAAGCCAACGACCAGACCACCAGGAGGAGGTCCCACCTAAGACACGGACTATCCTAACCTATAACCAGGACGGCAACCTCACGCCGTCACGACAACTAAATGCCACAAGTTCCGTACAGTACAACGACGATTAGGTCTCCAAGTTCCGACAATTAGATTAGACCCCGGATCTTACCAACTACACCAGGGATCGCCTCGAGAAACGAAACAACCTCGTCTTCTACCGAAACAAGATCCACATCCCTAAGCAGTACCGTGAGAGCTTCATCAAGGAATTTCACGAGCACCCCGCGCACGGACACCAAGGAGTATTTAAGACCTGGAAACGGATTACCAGGCAATTCGACTGCGAAAACCTCAAGCCAACCATAGCTAAGGTAATCAGCGAGTGCGACCTCTGCAACAAGGCCAAGGCCGCCCGACATCGACCATACGGAGAAATACAGCCAATTCCACCGCCAGATAGGGCGTAGAAAACAATCGCACTTAACTTCATAGTTAAGCTACCCCTATCAAAGGAACCCCTGACCAAGGTTAACTACGATAACATCCTGGTAATCACGGACAAACTCACGAAGTACACCTACTTCCTACCGTACAAAGAATCCAGTAATACCAGCGACCTAGCCTACACGTTCCTACGAACAATCGTCAGCCAACATAGGCTGCCTGAAACGATCATCTCCGACCGAGACAAGCTATTCACCGCCAAGTTTTAAAAATCGCTCATAGCGCAACTCGGCGTAAAGCACAAGCTATCCACGGCCTACCACCCCCAAACGGACGGGCAGACCGAACGGATGAACCAGACCCTAGAGCAGTACTTGCGCTGCTACGTCAACTATAAACAGGACAACTGGGTACAGTTATTACCTATAGCACAGTTCGCCTATAACAGCGCAAACAACGAAGCCACCCGCATATCACTATTTCGGGCAAACTACGGGTATAACCCAGAAATTACAAAAACACCCCTAAAAAGAGAGCTAGCACCTGTCGCGACCATACAAATCGAAAAACTAAAAGAACTATAAACAGCACTGCAATAAGACCTCACCTTCCTCCAATAACGAATGAAGCAATACGCCGACCGAACCAGGTTAAAGGGACCAACCTTAGAAAAGGGAGGAAAAGTTTACCTCCTGCGACGAAACATCAAAACCAAGCGACCAAGCGAAAAACTAAACTTCAAAAAGATCGGACCATTCAAAATCACAAAAGTTATTTCAAAAACCAACTATCGACTATCGCTACCCAAAACAATACGGATACACCCCATATTTCATATCTCATTACTCGAACCAGCCCCCGAAAATACGAAAATCGACACACAGCTAAAAACCGAAACAAATCAGCACGAGTACGAAGTCGAGAAAATTCTCGGTAAAAAAGATCGAACGAGGATTCCAATACCTCGTCCAATGGAAGGGTTACCCACCCGAAAATAACACCTGGGAACCTAGGAAACACCTAGCGAATACCGCTGGGGAGCTGCGAACGTTTAAGCAGCAACCTCCGGCATCGGCTCGAAGGAAAAATCGGTCGCGGTCCAGTCGATAACGCCAAAACCACCCTGACCCTGGACGAACAGAGCAGCCTTAAATTCCTGGCGCTCTTGCTCCTCCAGTTCGTCCAGAGAACGAAGGCCGCGTTGCACCAGCTTCACACCTTAGGTGCGAGCCATCTCCTTCTGTTTCCGAAGACGAATCAAACGGGCCACGGCCTCGTTGGTCTGCCGCTGCAGCTCGAAGAAATACGCCTCTACCGCCGATTCCTCGCGGGAAAGACGCTCATGCTCCTCTTACACCCGACGAAGGGAAAACAACGGGACCCCAGTACCATCACACGCGCAACCAGCCCGAGTACATTCCTTACACTTGTTAACACCTTCCATCATGATACAAGACCACCCCTTCGAGAAACAACGGCTGCAAGGCATAACGTCAAAACCAAATTTGTCGAAGGCCTCGACAAGATCTACGCGACGAGCGGTAAAAAACGAACAGACTTAGGTCGCGATTTCTCAATACGACCTGACATAATAAGCATACATCACAATAAAAGCAAAAAAGAAGAACTTACGAAAAATACCAACACAAACGGCAGACCCGTAGGTACTTATAGCGACCAAACTGCTTTAGGGACAAAGCAAAACAAGAGGGAGAGAATAATATTACGACCTGGCCCAACCATACGGCCCAGGACCCACCTTACGGCACGGCCCTACGATACCCCGAACCTCTACACAAGAAACCCAGCATAACTCCAAGCCACACCCGTCAGCGGAACTCCACCAGTCAGCAAAGCCCCACTAATCATCACAACCCCACTAATCAGCAAAACCTACAACGACCAAGCTACGACAATAACCAGCACTACGACGATAGGCAGCACCCGATACAGCCACTCCAGGACAGGCAGGAATAGACAAGCAGGAATGGACAGACAGGAATAAACAGACAGGAATAGGCAAACAGGAATGGACAAACAAGAGGATCACGTAGTAGTGGCTCAAGAGGAATCACTGAGCAACACTAAGCATAATCAGCAGTGATCACTAAGCAACACCAAGCGTAATCAGTAGTGATCGCTAACCAAGCGCGATCAATAAAAGAGAGATTGGATATATAACGATAAACGTTCCCTATATATTTCATATAAACACTCTCTACTTCAGTAATCAATCTAAGCATCAATCTAACTCATTAGTGAGGCAAACAGCCTTAACGACTCTATTGTGAATACCCTCAAGTCTACGCACCTCAGTCATCTTTATTCCTACGGCTATTGCACATTATATCGATAGAAGTGGACTTCTATCGCACGTTCAGATACTCTCTCGTATTGCCAAGCATAAACCCCAAGTACGTCTTACTAGGTTTCCTTTGGAACCCAGATAGCGTTCGTTACAAATACCTCGCGAAGAAATTAAAAAACGATTAGTTTCCCCGGCGAATCGGTAAGAGGCTTATCACACGACCACACCTCGACTACACGATCGGGAAAGTTAAAACTACTATCCCCGATTTACGTCGTGCATACCTATTAGTATAAAAAAACCCCCGGTGGCTAAAGAAATATTACTTAAAAAGGCAGCACTAGACTATATATAATAAAGACCGATACCTCGACTATATATGGGAAAAATTTAAGGCCCTAAGGTAGCTATAAATATTATAAGAATAACGACCCGCTACTATAATAAATATTTACGAGACTTACGATTAACGCCCCTAAGAGGACGAAGAATTACGGAACAAAGCGTTCCGGGATACGAATAAACGGCTACTCCGCGTAGCCGATATCGTTAATAGCCGTATTAATAATAACGGCGAAATAATCCTAATTTAATAGAAACGGGCAGATAACCCCGAGGGATTATAAACGGAACTAAGGTTTATCGAGGAACCCGAATTTTAAATACGCGGACTAACTATAATAATTAAATTTACTACACTACCTTTTACTTATAAGCGAACCACGCTATACGAGCAAATTCAACGACATTAAAAACTAACAGAAGAACGAGCTAGATTCTAATAGTAGTCGGGAAATAAATACCGCCGAATATAAAAGGACGATACCAGGCGGAACAAAACAGGTCCCTGTGCCACACAACGGATAAACGAAACATTTATGAGCACATTATACTAATAGTAAACGTTAAAGGAGTTACTATTAAGGCGCTATTTAATAGCGGAGCGTAAAAAAACTACATTTCATTATAAATCGTTAACAGCCTAGAATTAAATTAGTAAGAGAAAAACGCCCTATACCGACTTAGGACCGTCGATGAAAGACTTATAACCTACAAAGATAGAGAAGTACGAAAGGAAATCGCGAACCTTTCGATTAACATCGGAGGACGTTATAAACGAATTACGTATAATATTACGAAAATATTAAGATACGATATGATTTTAAGGATACCCTGGTTACGGGTAAGCAATCCCAGAGTCAACTAGAGAACAGGCTAACTTTAGTAGGATATACTAGGAAGAGGTTTAGCCACTGGGCAACGTTTTAAAAAGGGACCCCTAAGTAAGCCTAAAGTACTTCGAGTATATGTTATCGCTAAAGAACTTAAACCGAACGTTACGACGATTATACTAAAAGAGTACCGGTAATTTAAAGACTTTTTTAATAGGAAGCTAAAAACAGGATTACCACTTTATACACGGTAGGATTACGAGATACCCCTTAAAAAAGGGAAGGAATTATAGTTTATACCGATATATAAGCTCAATCAGGAGCATAAACAAATATTTAAAGAGTACATCACCGAGAACCTTAAAAAAGGTATAATACGGCTATTTACCTCACTAATAAGATACCCCATTCTATTCGTCCCTAAAAAAAGTAAGGACGAAATAAAAAAATAGAGGTTATACGTCAACTATTAGAAACTTAACGAAATCACTATTAAAAATCGATATCCACTTCCTTTAATTAGCGACCTACGCGATAAACTTTATAAGGCAGTTATTTTTACAGTATTTAACCTACCTAACGCGTATAATCTAATCCGCATTAAAGAAGGAGAAGAATAAAAAACGGCGTTTCGAACTAAGTATAAATATTTCGAATACTAAGCTATGCTATTTAAACTTATTAATACGTTTACGAGTTTTCAGAGTATAATTAACTATATTTTACGAGAATACCTTAATAAGTTCGTAATAGTTTATTTAAACGATATCCTTATCTACTCGGAGAACGAAAAATAACACAAGGAATACGTTAAGCTGATACTTTAAAAACTATAAAACGCTAGACTCTTAATTAACCTAAAAAAGAGCGAGTTTTATAAGAAGTTAGTTACCTTCGTAGAATATATAATATCCCCGGGAGAAATCCGAATAAAACCTTCTAAGATATCAGTAGTATAAGAGTGGCCTAGGCCTATAAGCGCTACAAAAGTCAAA
Source organism: Apiospora aurea (assembly GCF_038362705.1). Taxonomy (NCBI): domain Eukaryota; kingdom Fungi; phylum Ascomycota; class Sordariomycetes; order Amphisphaeriales; family Apiosporaceae; genus Apiospora; species Apiospora aurea. Next base: position 410,756 of record NW_027117391.1, read on the forward strand.
TCCTTTTTAGGACTAGCCAATTATTACCGGATCTTTGTCCCCGGATTTAGCAGGATAGCGATACCTTTTACGCACTTGACACGGAAAGACGAGCTATTCCAGTGGACCGATAAAAAAGAATCGGCCTTTTAATTTATTAAGGATAAGATCTTTAGCGAACTAGTATTTCGCGTAACAGATCCTAATAAACCTTTCGAGGTAAAAACCGACGTATTAAATTATGCAATCGGAGAACAATTAAATTAACGGGACAACAACGGAAAATCGCACCCCGTCGCATTCTTTTTAAAAAAGCTAAATAAACTAAAACTTAACTACCAGATCTACGATAAAGAGTTAATGGCCATTATTAAAGCCTTCGAGGAATAAAGATACTACCTAAGTGGTACCACGGAACCAGTAAAGGTCTACACGGATCACAAAAACCTCACTACGTTTACTACCAGTAAAGAGTTGAATAAACGATAAGTACAATGGTTAGAATTCCTGTCGGAATTCAATTTCGTTATCATCTACCGGAAGGGTAGTAAAAACGGAAGGGCCGACGCCCTGAGCCGGCGACCGGACCATCAGCAGGACATGCCATCAAAAACGCACACGATTCTCACACACGATAAGGACGGAAACCTAATACCATCCCGACACATTTAAGCCACCTACAGGGTACAGTTCCATAAAGAATAGATTAAAAAATTTAAAGAATATACCCCTAAGGACGCGGACCTTATAAGCTAAAATGGACTTAAATACCACTACGAGAAGATCGACATCCCCGAGCAGTATCAAAAGGAGTTTATTAAGGAATTCCATATACACCCAGCCTATAGACACTAAGGAATCTTTAAAACCTAGAAACGAATTAATAGACAATTCGATTATAAGAATCTTAAGAAACGAGTAGCTAAAGTAATTAACGAATACAACCTTTATAATAAAGCTAAGGCCGCACGACATTAACCATATAAGGAGTTATAACCTATACTACCCTTAAATAAAGCCTAGAAGATAATTACATTAAACTTTATCGTTAAATTATTACTATCCGAGGAACCGTTAATTAAGGTTAAGTACGACAATGTGCTAATAATTATTAATAAACTTACTAAATATATTTACTTTTTACCCTATAAAGAAGTAAGTAACACGGATAACTTAATATATACCTTCCTTAAAACCTTTATTAGCTAACACGGATTACCGGAAATAATTATTTCCGACCGAAATAAGTTATTCACTACTAAGTTCTAGAAATCCCTTATAGCACAACTCGGAATTAAACACAAGTTATTCACAGCCTACCACCTATAAACCGACGGATAAACTAAACGTATAAACTAAACACTAGAATAGTATCTGCGATGCTACGTTAACTATAAATAAAATAACTAGGTACGATTACTACCTATAGTATAATTTATATATAATAATACAAATAACGAAACCACGCATATATTACTTTTTAAAGCGAACTACGAGTTCAACCCCGATATCACTCGAATACCGCTAAAAAGAAAGTTAATATCGATAGCGACTATTTAAGTCGAAAAATTAAAAGAACTCCAAATATCGTTACAAGAAAACCTCACTTTCTTTTAAAATCGAATAAAGAAATACGCTAATAAAAAAAGAATAAAGGAACCTATTTTAAAAAGGGAGAAAAAGTTTACCTTTTACGGCGAAACATTAAAACTAAGCGACCTAGCGATAAACTAAACTTTAAAAAGATCGGACTATTTAAAATCGCAGAAGTTATTTTAAAAACCAACTATCGATTATCGCTACCTAAAATAATGCGAATACACCCTATCTTTTATATTTTATTACTCGAACCAACGCTAGCGAACGCCACGACCGAAACACGATTAAAGGTCGAAACAGATTAATACGAATATAAAGTCGAAAAAATCCTCGATAAAAAGCGAGCCGGACGGGGCTAGAAATACTTTATTTATTAAAAAAGATATTTAATAAAAAATAACACCTAGGAACCTAGAAAGCACTTAAAAAACGCTGCTCGGGAACTCTAGTAATTTAAAGGATAAACCTAAACTCAGCTAATAACGAAGGTTTCAGCGGAACGTTCGGGTACACGCTATCTTAATCGAAAAAAAAATTAAAAGGTAATATCGGAACCTCCTCAGGGATTAACTTAGTTATAGCTTTACAACGGATTTCCTCTTTAGCTTTTTCGCGCTTTACGCGTTTAAGCTCCTCGATATTATCGATACTGCGACGAACCGTCTGCATTATTTTTTTAAACTAAAGTTTCTTTTATTTTTTAAAGCGAAGAACCCTTTTTTTATAGCCTAAAACTCGTTTTTTAACTTTTAATACTGCTCGGTAATTTTCCGTAACTCGATGGGAGTAACGTTTTAAACATCGTAACGAGAACAACCTTAACGAACGTACTCCGTATAACGGGACGAGTCTTATACCGAAACCTTATAAAAAGAAAACCTACGGCTTTCGCAGTAAAAATACGACGGCATAATAATAAAATATTGCAAAATAGCAAATAAAAAAGCGTTACGTTACTTAGTTTTTTTAGAACGCGACTTACGTTTTTTAACACGACTAAACATAATAAGTACATATTATAATAAAAGTAAAAGAAAAAGGAAGGAAAAAACTTACGAAAATCCCGGAAAAAGCTAAATAAAAACTTCCTAAAGTATTTATATTACCAAACCGCTTTAAGGACAAAGCAAATAAAAAAGGGGAGATAGTATTATAACCCGGCCTAACTACGCGACCAAGACCCACTTACGGCACGGGCCTACGATACCCCGAAATACACCTAAGCCCGATAACAGCCAAACCCACCGGTCAGCGTTAACGCCCCGCTTATAATAACGGACCCACTAACGATGACCGTTATTAAACAGTACGCCTAGGACAGAATAACGATAACAGTACTAAATGGCCGGTAACGAATGGCTAGTATAGGATGGACAGGGTAAATAAGATAATTATCGGAGGTCACGTAGAAATAAAATATAAATATATTAGATTATAATTATTTAACATAATTTAATTAAAATATAAATATATTAGATTATAAATATTTAATATAATCTAAGGAAGACTAAATATACCGGATTACGGATATTTAACGCGATTTAAGAATCGGTAAAAGAGAGATTAAATATATAAACTACGAACTTTTCCTATATATTTTATATAGACACTTTTTACTTTAACGATTAATTTAAGCATTAATTTAACCTATTAATGAGGCACATTACCTTAACGGACCTATTACGTTTTCACGCCAAGTTTTACGATCAAGTTGAGATATTGCCATTATATCAAAAGACCAGGCCTTCTACACGCCTAAGTACTTTCTCGTCTTAGCCAACATAAACCTAGCACGTCTACGAGGTTTCTTTGGACCCCGATAGCCGTTCGTTATAAGCTGCCGGCGCCGCTTCTGCCGGTGCGGCCGGGGCTAGTGGTGAAGGGCTGCGTGGTGCGAAGCTGGCGGCGGTATATAGGGCTCTGTTTTTAGTGGCCGCGGCGGCTTTAGCGGGTGTTTCGGCGGTTGCCTTCGCGAGCTTATCGGCCTTTTCGTTGCCTGGAACCTTTGTATGGGCTAGAATCTAGTGAATGTTAACGTTAATGCTTTATTATTGTAGGGTAGTGAGCTGTACCGAGATCTGCCGCAGTAGTTACTGACCGGATTAGCGTTAAGGCTAGGCCGACGATGCGATAGCGGCCTAGTTATCGGTAAAAACGTCGATCCGCGTGAACCGTTTATTTCGTAGCTTTAAGGTGTAGTTTAAGGATATATAAATGCCTTTTAACTTTGCTAAGTATACCGTAAACTGCGTTATAATGCTTATATAGGCCGTTTTTTTATACGAGAGCTTAGAAATACGCTGTACCGGTGCGTAGGTCGCCGTTTTAACCTCGCTATTATATTTACTTTTATTCGTGTAAAAGATTAACGATTTAAAACCGAAAGCCTTTATAATATAATCGTGGTGTATTTTTCCCTTTTTTTCTCCTTTTTTACTACTATTGTAATTCGCTTTTATTAGGGTAGGACTATAAAAGAATAGATAGTTTTTAAGGGAGGTTAAGTTTTATAGTATTATTAATAATACTTAATAAGCTTCGTTAAAGGAAATTTTTAATAGGCCTTACGTGCTGTGTTTTCTGTGAAAGTGCCGTAATTAGCCGTTAAGGGGTTCGTTCGGAATCGAAAATAGGTTATATAATTAATTTAAAAGAGTTATTATTTAATCGGTAAAACATGTATCTCGGCGGTTATCGTTAGTAATACGATAATTTTAAAGCTACTAGTAATTATTTATAAAATTTCTTATTATAGCCTCTATAGCGCCGTAAGGTGCTATTTCGTTAGGCTTTTTTTTAAGGCTTTAATATAAAGCTAGTATTATACCGTGCTATAGTACGTAATTTACGGTATTATTATAGCTTAGTATAACTACTATAGTTATAAGGTGCCGCCTTTTTAATAGGCTTCGGAGATAGCCTTAAAAGCTTAAATAGACTTTTAAACTTTAATAGTAACTTTTTAGATATAGTGGTGCTAGAGGAGGCCTAAGTTAAATTAAATCTTTAAGTGGCGTAGTTTATCGGCCGGCTCGATAGGTTTAAACCCGGGGAGCTAGATGTATTCGGTTAGTGGGGTGCTGTTAAGGCTTTTAGCGGCCTAATTAGGTATATTAACCTTTATAGGTGGTGCTGTAAGTACTGCGTTTTTATTAGGTATACTTGAAGCTCAAGCTTTTTTAATGTGAAAGTATATTAGCTTATATTTTTACGGGGTAAAAACGTAGCCGTATTTCGTCGCTTAAACTGCGGCTTTATTATATACTTTTTTTAGTACCCTATAATTCTTTGCGGCACTGCGGCCGACGATTAAAATATTAGTATTATCGATTTAAGTAGTGGTAATTACTTTAGAGTTACCTTATAACGTACCTTATAACGTATCTTATAGGGTTACCCGGGAGCCGGCGCTGTTACCGGTGTTAATGCTTTATTTTAGCGGGGTGTTTACTTTTAAAATAGCCCTTAGAGTAGCTTTTATAGTAGTTACCGTGCTAGCGTTTATAGTGTGTACCGTAATAATGCTTTCCCTTAAGATTTCGTTAAAAAGGTTTATATTATAAAAGAGCTATAGTAGTAGTGATAGTAATGACCTTTACGGAATGTTATAATTTTAAGTAATTTAGCTTAATTTATCCTTTAGTAGTTTAAGCTTCGTGCGGCGGTTTTTAAGCTAATTATTAATTTAAAGAATAATAGGGGCTAAAAGGCTTTAGCGAGCTAAGTAATCGGTGAGCTTATTATAGTCGACGTTATCGAAAGCTTTTAAAGCGTTTAATATAAGTAATATAGCTATTAAATACTCCCCTAAATCGGTTAATTCGTGGGCTTCGTGGATACGTTTTAAAAAAACGTAAATAGTATACTTAATAAACCAAGTTTTTCGAATACCGATATAATTTTATAAAAACAGGTAAAACTATTTTACGTAATAATTAATACGCTTTACGATATAAGATTTTAAAGCTTTATTAATAGTTTCTAAAAGGGCGATAAGCCGGAAGGCTTTAACTGTGCTATAATTATCCTTTTTAAGCTTTTTAAGGACCATTATAATAGACTCTTTATAAGGGTAAATACCCTTAAAAAGGCAGTAGTTAAAAAAGGGGGTGTAAAAAGGGTAGAAAAAGGTCCAGTGAGATACGGATATAGTTAAGGATTTTTAAGGGTCTAGGGGCTTTATACGGCCGTGGCTTAAAAATAGCCTGTTATATTTCGTTTTTAGTAAATAGCGGGCAGGGGATTTTAATGCTAAAAGTTAATTTCGGGCTAAAGGCGTTAAGGGTTTCTAACGGTGCCGAAAAGAAGGAGGTGTTAAAGGCTGCCACTTTTTTTTCGAAAGAGGTCTGCCCGTTAATAGTGAGTGTAACGTTTTATTATGCCACTTTTTAGCCCCGAGCCTTAGTTATTTTTATTAGGTCTTATAGGCCCTTAGGTCCTTTTAAATAAGTCTTCATTACCTTTTTTTACCAGGCTTCCGTTAAGGCCTTCCGTATCGCCGCACTCTTTTAGTTTTATATTTTTCGATATATTTCCTAGTTTTTCGAGGTTAAAGTGTGTTATTAAACTTTTCGTAACTTTTTAGTTTTTATACACTTCGTTTTATACTCTTTTATAAAACTTAGTAAGTAACGTATAATAGCGTTTATTATAAGTACGGTATTTTTTATAGTATTATTTAAAGTTTACTTAATAAACCGGAGTGTATTAATTACGTTCTCGTCGATTAGCCTACCCTGTAGTGTAGGGAGCTTCTCCTTTAGTTTAATTAAGAATACGTTTATAGGGGTATTTTTTTAAAGTTTCCGGGGGGCTTAAAAGGGGCTATTAATAGTTACAGTTAAAGTATAATATATATAAGCTAGTAGTCCGAGTCGTAATATACTTTATCGACGCGCTTGTATTCTAAGAGCTTATTAGCGGTCGCTGTATTATAAATAGTTAAATTAATAAAAGAGGTTAATTAGTTTATAGCCCGGGTAATCGTTCCCGGTGATAGTATTACTTTTAGGGCTTCGGTCCCTAGGAATTTTTTAAAGTACGGTAACGCCTCGCGGGCCGAGCCTTTATCGCTTAGCTTTTAAGCCGACTATTCGAGGCCCTTTATATTAAAATTTCCGACGATAAGGTGTTCCGTTTTAAAGTAATTTACCCTATAGCGGCGAAAAATAGTAGCTAGTTTTTAAAGAATATAAATTATAAGCTTACCTTTTTTAAGGCTATTATAAACGTTATAAATATAAAGAGTAATAGTGGTAAAGGGCTCGTTAAGTGCGAGGTTAATAAGGTTAAGTATTAAGGGAGTGTTATAAGTAATAATTATTATAGTTATATTTCGAGTATAATTGGTAAAGGAAATACGAGACTAATCGAGTCGTTTATTAATATAAAAGGTTACCCTAGGCTTTAAAAGTTCGGGATTAAATAATTAAAGTATAAAGATAAAAGCTTAAGGGTTTATGAGAATTATATTCTTAGCGATTAAACTAAGGCTTTTAAGCGGCGATAATGTCGTAGTTTAAGACCTTTAAATTCCGAAAGAATAGGGATATTATTTTCTCCCTGGATTTTTATATATTATACTGTAAAATGTGTAGAAAGGATATATTATTTATTATATATTATAATAAATATTAAAGGTAATATATAAGATATCCTTCGAGTTAAGCTCCGTGTAGTCCGGGCGTTGCTTTTTAAGGCGCCGTTTTAGCGGGATAGGCTTAATAGCACTAGCCGTAGTATTAAACTTATAAGGGGTAGTGTAGTAGATAATAGTATCGTTATTCGGCTTAGTCGGTGTTTAAAAGGCTTAGCTAGGAGCCCCTTTCCGCTTTTTTTTAAGGGCTCCTTTTATAAGGTTCACCGTAGGGGCTTCGGTAGAGAGCTCGTCGTTTAGGTCCGCATTAGCCCGTGGCCGTATTTTAGCCTTAATTTCTTTCGCCGCTCTTAGGTAAATCTTTTTCCGGTGGCAGTTTATTTATAAAAGTTAAGGTCGATATTATTCGTATTTAATTAAATAATTAGGGGAGCTATAAAAGCTAAGGGGCTTTTATAAATTCTCTCGGTATTATTAGTTTTATAATTACGTTAAAGGATATCGAAAAAGGCTTAAAATAAGTATTATTAGTTAAGCTTATTTAAAAAGGCGTTAAAAGCGTTAATCGAGTGTAAAAAGATAATCGGGTTTAGGGTAAGTTTCCGGGTAAACTTTAAGGTAAACTTTAAAGTAGTAGTGGTTATATAAGCCGATATTAACGCCGGCGTAGTTAACGATAACGGGTTTTTAAGGGCTATTAATAATAATAAAGGAGGCTTAATAAGGGTTTATAGCGGGGGTAACCCCTACGTTTTAATAGTATTAATAGGGGTGGCGGAGGTGGTTAGTACCGATATTAATACTAGTATTAGCGTTAGTACTAGCGTTATTATTAATGTTAATATTAATATAAGTGTTATTACTAGCGTTTTAATAGTAAATTAATAAGTGATCTTATTTTTTAAGGCTTCTACGACTTTTTAGCGTTCCCGTTTCCGGTATTCGTACTAAGAGCTTTAATTATTATACTAATTACGGTAATTAATATATTTTAAGACGCTACGAAAAAAAGCGGACGGGGCATTTTTTCGTATTGTAAGAGTTCGAATAAAAGCTATAGGTATTATAAATAACAGCGTATTAAATAGTAATATAACCGTATTTTTAATATTAAAGGCACTATTTAATCCTATAGTTTTTATTATAGCGTTTAACGTTGTAAGTCTCGTTAAATTATAAGTATCCTGCGTAGATTAATTAATTCGCGGACTTAGGGCGGTTAAATTCGACGACGATAGAGCTTATAAGCTTAGCAGCCCCTTTCCTCGTTAATTAGCTTATATAAGTAATTTTATTTAGCGGGAGAATCCCGGCGTTTAAGGTTTATAGCTATACGGCTATCTCGAAGGCCTTAGAAAAGTCGAAAAAGGCCGAGGGAATACTATAAATAATTACCTTATATATCGGAATAACTACGGCCGTTTTATTTCCCACGTATTTCTCTTATTAATCGGTATACTCAATTAGTAGCTTAGTTTAGGCCACGAAAATAATGTGTATTTAAATATCCCCGGATTTAAAAAATACGGCGCTGTTTATTTAGATACCGCTGTACGGTTTTAAGGGTGCCGGCTTTTTCGGGGGCTATTAAGGGTTTTTATTATTTCGACGTTCTCCGAGTCCCTTAAAAGTATAAAGGGTTTAGTAGCTATACGGGTAATAGCGCTATTAATATAATTAATAAAGGCCCTGGGGTTTTTAATTAGTATACTTTATAGCTAAAATTTAGTAGTTTTCCCGTCGTCCTTAAAAAATATATAAAGCTTAATAATAATTTCCTTTTCGGTCGTTTTCGTAACGTATTCTCGGTAAGTAATACCTGTAGCCGAAACCTAAGTACGGACTATTTTAATAACCGGAAGAGGCTTTACTTTTCGGGCTACCGCCGCCTATATACGGTTACTTTATACTGGATTATTTTATAAGTTACTTTATAAGTTACCCGGTAACGGGTTACTTTATAATTAATTTAAAACCGTCGTAGCGGTAATCTCGACGGCTTTCGTAAGGCTCGCGATTTATTTAGCTTAATACTTTTAAGCGGCGGCGATTTCGTTTAAATAAGTCTTTTAAGTTTAAACCTCGGACTTGCGAAAAAACTTTTCTAAGAACGCCTAAATAAAGGCGAAAAAAGGCTATAAACGATTCGACGGTACGTTTACAAGGTTATCGCCTCGTTACCGGCTTTTAATAGTTTACTATAAAATAGTAAACTCTCTTATAAAAGTATAGGTATATACCGATATATTATTTACAGTTTTACTTAGGTCCGGTTATTATTAGGGCTTTTTAAAAGCTATAATAAGCCGCGAGAAGCGCTAAAAAACGGACTTTCGACTATTAACGGCTACGCCGGCGCCGCACCGAGCCTAATATAGGCTCGGAGCGTAACGGGAAGCTAGATAGCTTAATAACCGAATTTACAGGCTCGTAAAGGCCGGAATGGAAGAGTTATTTTTAAAAAATTTATTCTAACTTTAGTTATTATTGTTCCTTCCTTATAAACCACCTTAAAGGGGACCTTTTTTACCTTTATTTATATTATAATAAATAATAAATTATCTATTACTACTATTAATATATTTACGAACACAGGAACTAATAAAAAGCTATTTATATACGTGAAATTAACCCGTAAAATAATAAAGCGATTAAACCCTCAATAATTAATTAAGTTTTAATTTAAAATTATGGGAGGATATAACGGCAAATCCCTTTAATTAATTAATATCGCCCTCCTTTTAAACTTTAAAATATAAGGATATAAAATACCTTTTATATCCTTCCTTATAATTAATATAAAGTACGACTTTATTATTCAATAAAAATAGTTTAAAGAATATAACGTTATAATAGACTATCGGAGGAAGCAGTTAGTTTTTTTAGAGGACTAGTAAAAAACCTAGACCCGAGACATCGATATTACGGAGGCAGGATAGCTTTTAAAAAAACCCGAATATAATTAAAATATTATTTAAAGGTAAAGAAAAATGTCTATCGAAAATAAACGAAGGCGGGATAGAGCTTTTTCTCCGAAGCCTTAATTTAACTATTAATAGCCTATTATAGTAGATAAACCGGAAGCCTTAAACGATAGCCTATCCCTAGGTCAGCCTAGGGAATCGGAGGCAGTTCCTTAAGCTATTATAGAAATAGTTTAATAGCGTATTAAATAGCTTATTAGGGAATAAAAAATAAACAGTTAAGGTTAAATAATAAAGGGATCGATATTGCCTCGCTATATTATATTAAAACTGCCTTTAAGGGATCGGTTTAAAGATCCCGAGATCTTTAAAATAAACCGTTAATTCGATAAATTACTACCCCCCGCGTTTAATTAAAGGACCTTTACTTAAAAAGGGTCGTCCCCCGAAAGACTCCCTTTATAAGCTAAATAAAATAGCATGGGATAGTATAAATTAAAGCTCGTTAAAGTATAAACTTTAAACATAGGTAGATTCTTTAGTAATATCGGTTCCAACGTTATAGAAATCGTATACTTAAACAATATTAATTAAATTATCGCCTTTAAAAGCGATTTCCTATTAAATAACGAGGAAACCTTAAAATAAAAAGTTAAAGAGGCTATGCCCCTTAATTATTATAAATATTATAATATTTTTAATAAGATTTAATCCGATATTATTACGCTATACCGGGGAGGCGTGAACGATTATTGAATAAACCTAGAAGAGGGAAAAAGCCTTAAGGATTTAAAGTTTAGCCTACTTTATAAAATATCCCTCGAAAAATTTAAAGCTTATAAAGAATATATTACCGCCGCTTTAAAAAAGGGTTTTATCGTTAATAGTATTATTCCGCAGGTAGCGTCTATCCTATTCATATAAAAAGTTAATAGAGGATTCCGTTTTTGCGTTAATTATTATAAATTAAATATATTTATTAAAAAGGACCGGTATCGGTTACCGTTAATTAATAAGACCTTTAGCAGAATAATTAAGGCTAAAATATATATTAAGATTAATATCCGTTAAGTATTTTATAAGATTCGTATAAAATTCTAAAATTAAAATTTAATGATATTTCGGAGTAAGTATAAATCCTTTAAATATTAAATTCTCCCCTTTAGATTTATTAATGGCCCTGTAACGTTTTAATGGTTTATTAACGAGATTTTAATAGAGTACTTAGATTTATTTTATAGCGTTTACCTCAACGATATCTTAATTTACTTAAAAAGCGAGAAAGGATACGTAAAATATATTAAGAAAGTGTTATAAAAGCTGAGTGAAACAGGCCTTTAAGTTAATATAAAAGAATATGAATTTTACATTATTAAAATTAAATACCTCAGCTTTATAATAAGTATAAACGGCGTGGAAATCGACCCTAAAAAAATTAAGGTTATTAAGGATTAAGATGCCCCTATTAATGTTAAAGCTATTTAATCCTTCCGTAGATTTTATAATTATTATCGACGCTTTATATACGAATATAGCCGTATCGATAAGCCTTTAATAAATCTGATTAAGAAAGGTTTTACCTTCGCGTAGACTGATAAATATTAGGAGGTATTCGAAAAGCTAAAGAAGTTACTCCTAAAGGCATTTATGTTAGTATAATTTTTTTATAATAAAGAAACCCGAGTCGAAACCGATATATTAAATAGTATCCTAATTAGCATCCTGCTTTAAAGAAAAGGACCTAACGATAGATAATATCCCGTATACTTTTACTTTAAAACGATATAAGGAGCCGAGTATAATTACCCTATTTAGGATAAAGAAATATTAATAGTAATAAAAGCGTTTAAATACTAGAGAGCGGAATTAGTGGGATTATAATAATTTTAATTATTTTTTATAATTATTAATTATAAAGTATTTTAATATTTCGATATTAAATAATTGCTTAACGTAAAATAAACGGTTTAAGCCGATACGTTATTATAGTATAATTTTGTAATTACTTATAGGCCAGGGGGAGAAAACGTCCTTGTTAACGTACTTTTTAAAAAAGCGGGTAATTTTAAAACTTAAAAGGATAGGAAGGACGCTTAATAAATTAGGGCTTTATTTAAGCTAGCTTCTTTAAACGTTATTTAAACCTTGGAGGAAGTGCGTTACCCGATTAAAAAGGAAGCGAGCTCTTAATTATATTTAATCGAGGAGCTACCCGAACGCTTTAAATATAAATTTATCGATACCTTTTTATATAAAAATGTTATATATTTAGGGTTAGAGATATATAAATAAAGAGCCCGAGAAGATAAAATATAAGGATAGATTATTAACGAATAGTTTATTTTATTCTAAGGCCGCTTTATTGTGTTTAACGAAAGCGACCTTTAGACTTATATAATCGATGAGGTTTATTTTTAGACCCTTATAGTATACTTAGGAAGGAATAAAATTAAGCGGTTAATATAAATAAAATATTAATGGCTAGGATTAAATAAGGACTGTAATGTATTTGTAATTAATTGTATAAAATATAGGCCGAGTAAGGTTCCTCGCGATAAGATATTAGGCCTTTTATACCTATTATTAATTTTATTATAACCCTGAGACGTTATCGCGGTAGATTTTAAAATAATATTTAAAAGTAAAAAGGGGAACGACAATATTATATTAATGGACGATAGATTAGGGAAGCGAATATAGAGTATCGTTTACCGGATAATTATTATCGTAGTTAAAGCAGCCCGATTATATTACGAAGGATTATAGCGGACGTATAGTTACCCTTTAGTAGTAATTTTAAATCGAGGACTATAATTTATTTCCGCCTTTATAAATAAGGTATTAAAAATCCTAGGAATTAGGTAGAAACTGTCCTCGGTAAGTTATTCTTAAACGGCGGGATAAGCCGAGGTGGCGATCTAATATTTCGAGTAAAGGTTGTGAGTATTTATTAATTATTTTTAGGACGATTAGGATAAAGCTTTATTAATTATGGATACCGCTTAGGTTATATTACCTTAAGATTTAATAAGGTACTCCCCCTATAAAATTGAAATAGGGTTCCCTATAAGATTTATTTAAGATTAAGAGGTTAGGATTAAAGATATAACGAATTTAAAGGAACGCGAGAAATTTAATTAAATAATCGTATAGAATTAAATAGAGTAAATTATTAATTATTATAAAGCAGCTAAAGGAAATATAACTAAAGTTTAATAAAGAATATATAATTAAGAAAATAAGCATCGACGGCAACCGGATTTCGATATTGGGGATCGAGTATTTATTATTAAGAAACCTAATCTTCTATAAGGCTTACCGATAAGCTTAATTATCCTTTAACCCGATAATATTATGAAATTAAACGAAAAATCGGTTATTTATATTTACTAAAAGTTTTAGAAGGATAAATGGGTTTTAAGGTTTTTTATACAGATTAATTTAAGAAATACCTAAATAACCCCTTAATTAAATAAGCGGTATAAAACCCTGACGGTGAGGTGGTTAAATTAGGCGAAAAAGAAGAATAGGAGGTATATTATATTATTAGTTTAAGGATTTATTATTAGAAATTATAATATTAGATCGAATAGAAAGGATAGGATCTCGACTTAACCTAATATCTTATAAAGAACTTTAAGAATACGCCTAAGTAATTATAAACTTATTACGAGTAAAATCCCGAGGCCTTTAATCCCCCGATACGTTTATAGTATTAACTGTAAGCGGCCGAGAACGATACGTTTAACGAGTTATATAAAGATAATAATAAACCGATTACCCTTAAAAAAAGAACGGTATAACGAAAGGGTCGAAAGAGACAGTGATTTAAATAAGGGAATAAGTTTAAATAGTTATAATATTAATTTTTTATTTAATATATCTCGGGACGAGTTATTTTAAAGGGGAGGGGTAATATTACGGCGCACCTTAGAAGAGGCCTTTAATAGCTTTATTAATCAGAGTGGGGCAAGGGCGTACGAGAGATAGCCCGAGCGCCACCTGATTTTTCCCCACCTATTTAGATAAGGAAATCGTCCCGGTAAGGCTAGACCTTTTCCTTCTTTCCCTATCTTTCTCGGTTTTCCATAATAAAGTAATAACCTGTAGCCTTACCTCTTAAATTGCTGCAACTGTAATATACTTTAATTATTATAAATACTATAATATTTTTAATAAAACCCAATTTAATATTATCACGCTTTACTAAAAAGGCGTAAGCGATTAGTAAATAAATTTAAAAAAGAGAAAAAGTTTTAAAGACTTTAAATTTAGCCCTTTTTATAAAATATCCCTGGAAAAATTCGAAGCTTATAAAAATACGTTACCGCCGCCTTAAAAAAGGGTTTTATTATTAATAATATTAGTTTATAAACAACCCTTATTTTATTTATATAAAAAACTAATAAAAGACTTCGATTCTATATTAATTACTATAAGTTAAATATGCTTATTGAAAAAGCTAATATTTATTACCGCAAATTAACGAAACCCTTATAAAAATAACTAAGCTTAAAATATATACTAAAATTAATATTCGTTAAATATTCTATAAAATTCGCATAAAACTTTAAAATTAAAACTTAACGACGTTTCGAACTAAATATAACTCTTTTAAATATTAAGGTTTTCCTTTCAAATTTACTAATAGCCCCGCGATATTTTAACGATTTATTAATAAAATTTTAATAGAATACTTAAATTCATTTTATAACGTTTACCTCGACGATAGTTTGATCTATTTAAAAAGCGAGAAAAAGTACGTAAAATATATTAAAAAAATATTATAAAAACTAAAAGAAATAATCCTTTAAGTTAACGTAAAAAAATACAAATTCCACGTTATTAAAATTAAATACTTTAATTTTATAGTAAATATAAATAGCGTAAAACTTGATTTTAAAAAAATTAAGGCCTTTAAAAATTAAAACGCCCCTATTAATATTAAAACCGTTCAATCTTAGATTTTATAATTATTATCGACGATTCGTGTATAAATATAATCGTATCGCTAAGCTTTTAATAAGCTTAACTAGAAAAAGCTTTACTTTTACATAAACTAATAAATATTAAAAAACGTTCGAAAGGTTAAAAGAATTACTCTTAAAAGCGCCTATATTAATATACTTTTCCTACGATAAAAAACCCGAGTTAAAATCAACGCATCGAATAGCGTCTTAAGTAGCGTTTTTTTAAAGGGAAAAATTTAACAACGAATAGCATCCCATATATTTTTATTTTTAAAAAAATATAAAAAGCTAAGCATAACTACCCTATTTAAAATAAGAAAATACTAATAATAGTAAAAACGTTTAAATATTAAAAATTAAAACTAGTAAAACTATAACGATCTTAGCTATTTCTTATAGTTATTAATTACGAAACACTCTAATATTTCGGTATTAAACGATTATTTAATACAAGATAAACGGTTTAAGCTAATACGTTATTATAATATAATTTTATAATCACTTATAAGCCGGGGGAAAAAACGTTTTTATTAACGCGCTTTTAAAAAAGCCGGTAATTTTAAAACCTAAAAAAAAACGCCCAACGAATTATAGCTTTATTTAAGCTAGTCCTTTTAAACGTTATTCACGCTTGAAAAAAAGCGCGTTACCCGATTAAAAAAACGAGTTTTTAATTATTTTTAATTAAAGAGCCCCTTAAACGTTTTAAATATAAACTTATCGATATTCTTTTATATAAAAATATCGTATATTTAAGATTAGAAATATATAAATAAAAGCCCGAGAAGACGAAGCGTGAAAATAAATTATTAATAAACGGTTTATCCTATTTTAACGACGCTCTATTATACTCGATGAAAGCGATTTTTAAACCCGTGTAATTAATAAAGTTTATTTTCGGACCTTTATTATATACTTAGGAAAAAATAAAACTAAACGGCTAGTATAAATTAAATACTAATAGTTAAAATTAAGTAAAGATTATAATATATTCGTAGTTATTTGTTTAAAATATAAGCCGAATAAAAGTTTTCGCGATAAAACATTAAACCTTTTATATTTATTACTAATTTCATCACGATTTAAAAACGTTATTATAATAAATTTTAAAATAATGTTTAAGAAAACCGACAATATTATATTAATAATTAATAAACTAAAAAACCGAATACAAAGTATCGCTTATTAAATAACCGTCATTATAATTTAAATAGTTCGATTATATTACGAAAAGTTATATTAAATATATAATTACTTTTTTACTAAAAACCTTTAACCGAAAACCGTAATTTACCTCCGTTTTTATAAATGAGGGTTTAAAAATCCTAGGAATTAAATAAAAATCATCTTTAGTAGGTTACTTTTAAACGGCGGGATAAGCCGAGGTAGTAATTTAATATTTTAAATAAAAATCACGAGTGTTTATTAACTGTTTTTAAAATAATTGAAACGATACCCTATTAATTATAAATGCCGTATAAACTGCTTTACCTTAAAACTCGATAAAATACTCCTTTTACCAAATTAAAATAGGGTTTCCTATAAAATTTACCTAGGATTAAAAAGTGAAAACTAAAAATATAACGGATTTAAAGGAATGAGAGAAGCTTGATTAAATAACTGTATAGAGTTAAATAAAGTAAATTATCGATTACTATAAAGTGATTAAAAAAACGTAGCTAAAGCTTAATAAAAATTGTGCGACTAAAAAAATAAACATCGACGATAACCCGATTTTAACGTTAAGAACCGGGTATTTATTATTAAAAAACCCTAATCTTTTATAAAACTTACCGATAAACTCGATTATTTTCTAACTTAATAGTATTACGAAACCGAATAAAAAATCGGTTACTTATATTTATTAAAGATCTCGAAAAAATAAAGAAGTCCTAAGATTTTTTATATAAATCGATTTAAAAAATACTTAAATAATCTTTTAATTAGATAAGCCGTTAAAAGCTTTAACGACGAGGTAATTAAATTAGGCGAAAAAGTAAGAAATATATAATATTAAATCAAATAAAAAGGATAAAATCTCGAGCTAATTTAATATTCCGCCGAAAGCTTTAAAAACGTAGCTAAATAATTATAAATTTACTACGAGCAGAACTTCGAAACCTTTAATCTCTCGATGTATTTATAATATTAATTATAAGATACCTAAAACGACACGTTTAATAAGTTATACGAAAATAATAATAAACTAACCGCTTTTAAAAAAGAAAGATATAATAAACAACCCGGAAAAAATAATAATTTAAATAAAGAATAACGAACGTAATTCGGTATAAAAAAGATTATTATGGAAAAATCGATTAGTACCTGCTATTTATAAATGTATAATAATATAATTTAATAACAAAAAAGATTAAGGGCCCCCAAAACTACTAAATTAATTAATATCTCAAATACCCCTCCTCCACTCGAAAATTATAAGTTTAATTAGTTATAATACCAACTTTTTAATTTAATATATCTCGGAACGAACTATTTTTAAAAAAGGGTAATATTATAACGCCCTTAAAAAAAAGCCTTTAATAGCTTTACTAATTAAAATAGGGCAGGGTATACGAGAAATAATCCGAGCGCCACTTAACTTTTTTTTACGTATTTAAATAAGGAAATCGTTTTAATAAAGCTAAACCTTTTCTTTTTTTTCCTATTTTTTCGGTTTTTTATAATAAAGCAATAACCTATAGTTTTACTTCCCGAATTATTACAACTATAACATATAATATCTTATTACTTTTTAAAAAAGTTCTTTTTTAATTATTTAACGTTATTTTTTTATTTTAATTAATTTTTTTAAAGTTAAACCCGTTTTTTAAAGTTTAAAATATTTTATTATAAATTCTTTTTATCAACAATAAAAGAATTCTTTATCATTACTTCGTAAAATTAATTATACTACTACGTTAATTCGAAAAGTTATTATAATAATTTAAAATATTACAACGTAAAAATAAAAAATTTCTTTTTTAAAAAAGTAATATACGCGTTTTTTATTAAAATATTAATATGTTTAATTTTTTAAAAACGTTAAATATTAATAAGAATACCTCGAATTCTAACGCGGGAATTAATAACCTTTTACTGATTAGGAATTAGTTATAATATTCTTATTTACGAGGTGTTAAATTATGGATTTTATTTATTTTTAAAGAGTTTTGTAATTATTTTTTAATTCCTTTATTTTATATTCTATAGAGACTTTTATTTTAAATCGAAATTATTATTTTACTTTCAACGTTATTTAATTATATATATATATAAAATATGCGTACGAGAATATTAACATAATTTTAATATCACTTCATAAATTATTAATAACTTTTTAATTTAATTTGTTTACTACGTTTAGATAAAAGTTAGGGTTAATTAACTATAATAAAACTTAATAAACTTATTGAAACGTATATTTATACTCTTAATTAATACTATTATTAAAGTAATTTAAATTTTAATTATATTCGTTAAATTTTTAAAAAGTATCATTATTATTTATTAAAAGATAATAAAGGCGAAAGGGGTTTTTATGATCTCTTTAATAGCTTGAACCTATTTATTAATCGTTAAGTCTTTTAAAGCGCTATAAAAATAATATACGGTTAATTTTAAATTATTTTATTTCCTTTTATATTTATATTTAAAGGGATTTATAAAGGAGCTTTTTTATTTCAATAATATTAAAAGGCTTAATTATAGCGTTATTTATAAACTTAAAAAAGTTCTCGGTTTAAAAAGGATTTAAACCGTTTTTATTATTCGCTTCGTTTGATTTTAATTCGAAAAGAGTATATTTTATGAAAACGTAACTTTTCTTTTAAAAATTAATTTTATTATTAAAAAAAATATTTTATAAAAACGTTAAAATTATAAAAGGTTAACGAATTTAAATGATGAAAATGTACAAAAATAAAAACAAATAAAGTTAATATTTATTTTATAGTATTTCTTAAAAGCTTAAGTTTTTGTATAATGTAGTTTACTATTAAGTCGGTTATATTATTTCGCCGATTACTCTTTCTACTTCTCGACCCTTTTATATAATTTAATTTGATTATAACGCTTAAAATCAATTAAAACTACTCGTTATTTAATTCCTCGCTTAATTCTATATCTTTTTTATATATTCGCGTATTATAGTTTATTCCGCCGTAAATCCCAAGGTTAGCAAAAATAACTAAGAGTTTTTAACTAAGACTAAATTCAGAATTTAGTCAGGGTAGTGACTAAAATATTCTGAGTAATTTAGTTAGCGACTAAGTTAAGGTGATTAAATTTAGGTAGGTGACTAAGACTAAGACTAAAGGGGTAAGTTTTTAGTCGACTAAAAACTCTATTTTTAGTCACTTATATTAAAGTTTCAAAACAATATTTCATATATTTTATTATATATAAACTTAATTAATAAACTAGAAAAGGTATTTAAATTTTAATCTTAAAGCTATATTTAATTTTAAAATGAAACTTTTTTAAAAAGTTATTTTACTTTATTTTAAAAATTAAAAATAAATCTTATATTTCAAATTCTTATTATAATATAGTAAATATATACGTAAAATACTTTTAATTTAAATATATAAATAAAATAACGAAATAGCATTTTATATTTTTAAATTCCAAAATTTAATTTAAATTATATACATAGTTAAAATGTCTTAGTATTAAATATTCAATTAATAAAGGATAAAATTAAGATATTTTATTTAATAATATTCACTTTACATTTTTTAAAACTTAAAATTTTATTAAATTTAGAAAACTTAAATATTTCAATAAATAATTTAAATAGTAAGTTAGTTTTTAAAAATTCTAAAACTTAATATATATTACTAAATACGTCTAGAAATAGCTTAATTTTTATTTCAATGTATAAGTATTAAATATCAAGTCTAAATTATCTTATTTTAAAATTTCTACTTTAGGCTTTTTAAAACTTATAACTTTATTAAATTCTAAAAACTTGAATTTCTTAATACATAACTTAGATATTAAATAAGTTTTTTATATTCTCAATTTAAATTTCTATGTTTTTAAATATTCATAATCTCTTAAATATTTATTAATAAGTAAATATAAAATAATAATAAAGCAAAAATAAACTTATTATATTTTTAATTAAAATATATATGTATTTTAAAAAAAATAGATATTATAAATTTTTGATTCTTTAAGGAAAAAAACCGTTTTAGGATAGCTTTTATTGTTTTTAATTTTATATTCAATAGTATAATTTAGTGAAATAATATATAGAGTAATAATATAATAAAATAAAATTTATTTAAATTTACTAACTAAAAAGTGAGTTTTTAATAGACTAAAAAACTCACTGACTAAAACTTAAAAGAATTTAGTCACTATAGTGACTAATTAAAAAAAACAATAACTAAAGTTAAAACAAAATTTTTGAAAATAACTCTTCTATTCCGGCCTTTACGAGCTTATAAATCCGGTTATTAAGCTATCTAGCTTCCCGTTACGCTCCGAGCCTACGTTGGGCTCGGTGCGGCGCCGGCGCAGCCGTTAATAGTCGAAAGTCTGTTTTTTGGCGCTTTTCGCGGTTTATTATAGCCTTTAAAAAGCCCTAACAGTGGCCGAACTTAGGTAAAACCGTAAATAATATATCAGTATATATTTATACTTTTACAAGAGAGTTTATTACTTTATAATAGGCTATTAAAGGCCGGCAACGAGGCGATAACCCCGTAAGCGTGCCGTTGAACCGTTTATAGCCTTTTTTCGCTTTTATTTAAGCGTTCCTGGAAAAAAATTTTCGCGAGTCCGGGGTTTAAGCTTAAAAAACCTATTTAAACGAGATCGCCGCCGTTTAAAAATATTAAGTTAAATAGATCGCGAACTTTACGAAAGCCGTCGAGATTACCGTTACGACGGTTTTAAATTAATTATAAAATAATTTATTACCGGGTAATTTATAAAGTAATTTATAAAGTAACTTAATATAGGGTAACCGTATATAAGCGGCGGTAGCCCGAGGGGTAAAGCCTTTTCTGGCTATTAAAACGGTCCGTATTTAAGTTTCGGCTATGAGTATTACTTACCGAGAGTATATTACGAAAACGATCGAGAGGGAAATTATTATTAAACTTTATATATCCTTTAAGAATGACGAGAAAACTACTAAATCCTAGTTATAGGGTATATTAATTAAAAACCCTAGGGCCTTTATTAATTATATTAATAACGCTATTACCCGTGTAATTATTAAACCCTTTATACTTTTAAGGGACTTAGAGGACGTCGAAATAGTAGAAGCTTTTAATAGCCCCCCGAAAAGGCCGGCATTTTTAAAACCGTATAGCGGTATTTAGGTGAACAGCGCCGTATTTCTTAAGTCCGGGGATATCTAGGTATATATTACTTTCGTAGCCTAGGCTAAATTACTGATCGAGTATACCGATTAGTAAAAAAACACGTGGGAAATAAAACGGCCGTAATTATCTCGATATATAAGGTAATTATTCATAGTATTCCCTCGGCTTTTTTCGACCTTTTTAAAGCTTCCGAGATAGCCGTACAGCTATAGATTTTAAACGCCGGGATTCTCCCGCTGGATAAGATTATTTACATAGGCTAGCTAACGAGGAAAAAGGCTATTAAGCTTATAAGTTTTATCGTTGTCGAATTCAGTTACTTTAAGTTCGCGAATCGATTAATCTACGCAGGATGTTTATAGTTTAACGAGATTTACAGCGTTAAACGCTATAATAAAAACTATAGAATTAAGTAATGCCTTTAATATTAAAAATACGGTTATATTACCACTTAATACGCTATTATTCACGATACTTATAGCTTTTATTCGAATTTTTACGATACGAAAAAATACCCCGTTCGCTCTTTTCATAGCGTCCCGAAATATACTAACTGCCGTAATTAATATAATAATTAAAACTCCTAGTATAAATACCGGAAACGGGAGCGTTAAAGGGTCGTAAAGGCCCTAAAAAATAAGACTATTTATTAGTTCACCACTGAGACGCTAGTAATAACATTTACACTAGCATTAACGCTAATAATAACGCCAGTATTAACGTTAGCACTAATACTAGTGCCGGTATTAATTACCTCCGCCACCCTTATTAACACTATTAGAACGTAAAGGCCACCCCCGCTATAAACCCCTGCCAGGCCTCCCTCACTACCACTGACAGCCCTTAAAAAACCGTTATCGTTAACCACGCCGGCGTTAATACCGGCTTATATAACCACTACTACCCTAAAGTTTACCCTAGAGCCTACTCGAAAACCTACCTTAAACCCGACTATCTTTTTTATACTCGACTAACGCTTTTAACGCTTTTTTAAACAGTTTAATTAATAATACCTACCCTAAGCCTCCCTCGATATCCCTTAATATAATTATAAAGCTAATAATACCGGGAAAATTTATAAAAAACCCCCTAGCTTTTATAACTCCCCTAATTATTTAATTAAATACGGATAATATCGACCTTAATTTTTATAAATAAACTGCCACCGGAAAAAAGATTTACTTAAGAGCGGCGAAGGAGATTAAGGTTAAAATGCGGCCACGGGCTAGTGCGGACTTAAACGACGAGCTTTTTACCGAGGCCTTTACGGTAAACCTTATAGAGGGAGCCTTTAGAAAAAAGCGGAAAAGGGCCCCTAACTAAGCTTTTTAAACATTAACTAAGCCGAATAATAATATTATTATTTATTACACCACCCTTTATAAGCTTAACGCTACGGCCAGTGCCACTAGGCTTATCCCGTTAAAACGGCGCCCTAAAAGGCAACGCCCGGATTATACGGAGCTTAACTCGGAAAATATCCTATATATTACCTTTAATATTTATTATAATATATAATAAGTAGTATATCTTCTCTACGTATTTTATAATATAATATATAGAAATTTAAGGAGAAGGTAATATCCCTATTCTTTCGAAATTTAAGGGTTTTAAACTACGATATTATCGCCGCTTAAAAGCCCTAGTTTAATCGCTAAGAGTATAACTTTTATAACCCTTAGGCCTCTATTTTTATACTCTAATTACTTAATCTCGAACCTTTAAAGCCTAGGGTAGCCTTTTATATTAATAAACGACTCGATTGATTTCGTATTTTTTTTACTAATTATACCCGAAATATAGCTATAATAATTATTATTTATAATACCCTTTTAATACTTAACCTTATTAACCCCGTATTTAACGGGCCTTTTACTATTACTACTCTTTATATTTATAACGTTTATAATAGCCTTAAAGAGGGTGAGCCTATAATTTATATCCTTTAAGAGCTAGCCACTATTTTTCGCCGTTATAGGGTAAATTACCTTGAAGCGAAACACTTTATCGTTGGGGATTTTAATATAAAGGGCCCTGAATGATCAGTTTAAAACTTAAGCGATAAGGGCTCGGCTCGCGAGGCGCTGCCGTATTTTAAAGAGTTTTTAGGGACCGAAGCCCTGAAAATAGTATTATTACCGGGGACGATTACCCGGGCTATAAATTAGTTAGCCTCCTTTATCGATTTAGCTATTTATAATATAGCGACCGCTAGTAGGCTTTTAAAATATAAGCGCGTCGACGAGGTGTATTACGACTCGAACTATTAGCTTATATATATTATATTCTAATTATAATTACTAATAACCCCCTTTAAGCCCCCCGGAAGCTTTAAAAGAATACCCTTATAGACGTATTCTTAACTAGATTAAAAAAGAGGCTCCCTATATTATAGGGTAAGCTAACCGACGAGGACGTAGTTAATATATTCCGGTCTATTAAATAAGCCCTAAATAATATTATAAAAAATACTGTACCTATAATAAACGCCATTATATATTACTTACCAAATTTTATAAGGGAGTATAAAGCGAAGTGTATAAAGATTAAGAGGTTACGAAGGGTTTAGTAACGTACTCTAGCCTCGAAAAACTGGGAAGCATACCGAAAAATATAAAACTAAAAGAGTGCGGCGGTACGGAAGGCCTTAACGGAAGCCTAGTAAGAGAAGGTGACGAAAACCTACTTAAAAGAACTTAAAGGCCTATAGGACCTAGTAAAAATAACTAGGGCTCGGGGCTAGGGGGTGGCATAATAGAATATTATACCTATTATTAACGGGCAGACCTTTTTCGAAGGAAAATAACAGCCCTTAGCACCTCTTTTTTTCCAGTACCGCTAGAAACCCTTAACGCCCCTAGCTTAAAGTTAACCTTTAATATTAGAATCCCCTGCCCGTTACTTATTAAAGACGAAATATAATAGGCTATTTTTAAGCCACGGCCGTATAAAGCCCCTAGACCTTTAAGGATCCTTAATTATATCCTTTATATCTTACTAGACCTTTTTTTACCCCTTTTATACCCCTTTTTTAACTATTACTTTTTTAAGGGTATTTACCCTTATAAGGAGTTTATTATAGTAGTCCTTAAAAAGCTTAGAAAAGACGACTATAGTATAGCTAAAGCCTTCTAGTTTATCGCCCTCCTAGAGACTATTAATAAAGCTTTAAAATCCTATATCGTAAAGCGTATTAGTTATTACATAGAGTAATTTTACCTGCTCTTACAAAATTATATCGGCGCTTAAAAAACTCGATTTACTAAGTATATTATTTACGTTTTTTTAGAACGTATTTATAAAGCCTACGGATTAGCCGATTTAAAGGAATATTTAATAGCTATACTATTTATATTAAACGCTTTAAAGGTTTTTAATAACGTTGATTACGATAAGCTTACTAATTACTTAGCTCGCCGAGGCTTTTTAACCCTTATTATTCTCTGGATTAATAATTAATTTAAAAACCGCCGCACGAAGCTTAAGCTGTTAAAAAGTGAATTAAGCTAAATTACCTAGAACTACGATATCCCGTAAGGGTCGTTATTATTACTACTACTGTGGCTTTTTTATAATGTAAACTTTCTCGATAAGATCTTAAGGGAAGGCATTATTACGGTGCACACTATAAGCGCTAGCACGGCAGCTGTTATAAGGGCTATTTTAAAGGTTATTTTAAAGGTAAATACCCCGTTAGAGTAGGGCACTAATACCGGTAATAACGCCGGCTTCTGGGTAACCTTATAGGGTACGTTATAAGGTACGCTATAAGGTAACTCTAAGGTAATTATCACTACCTGGGTTAATAACATTAGTATTTTAATTATTAACCGTAGTGCCGCAAAGAATTATAAGGTATTAAAAAAGGTATATAATAAAGCCGTAAACTAAGCGACGAAGTACGGCTACGTTTTTACCTCGTAGAAATATAAACTAATATATTTTCGCATTAAAAGAGCTTAAACTCTAGGTATACTTAATAAAAACGCAGCATTTATAGCATTACTTAACGTGGTTTACCATTAAGTGGCCCGTATTATTAAGTGGTCCACTTTTACCACTTTTCGACACTTTTATAAAAATTATTTTAACTACGACGCTTTAAATTAATTAAATTCATTCGTTATTTAATTCGCTACTCGATTTTATATACTTTTTATATATTCGCGCATTATAACCTATCTCGCCGTAAATCTTACAGCGCCTATCGCCCGTCGCGCGCCTTTTTAATAAACCACTATTTTCGCCTTCATTAATCGCTGGCCGCTTTCTTTTTACCTTCTCATCTTACAGCCTTCGAAATTCCTTAATCGTAAAAGCTTTTTTAAACTAGATTCGCGATTTTTTAACTCTCCGGCGTTTCGAAAAGGCTAAATTAACCTCTTTTAAAATACGTATCCGATTATATATAAAGGTTATTTTATAAGCTATTTTAATTATACCCTTCGCTATTTAGTTTACCGCATTTAAAATCGGCGTCGAAAAGCTTCCTTAATAAATAAACACCCTCCTTTTAATATAAATAAAGTGCTTAGTTATTTATTAGGGGTTAAACGGCGTTTAAAGATCGTAAATACTAGCCGTCCCCGAATAGGATAAGCTAGGTATAAACGTCCGGAAACGCACATCTAGCTTATTAATTACC
Organism: Apiospora aurea; assembly: GCF_038362705.1. Classification (NCBI taxonomy): domain Eukaryota; kingdom Fungi; phylum Ascomycota; class Sordariomycetes; order Amphisphaeriales; family Apiosporaceae; genus Apiospora; species Apiospora aurea. Next base: position 436,807 of record NW_027117391.1, read on the forward strand.
TCGTCTAGGTTATAAAGTATTAAGCCGAATACGCTAAATCTAGATTTAATATTAATTTCCGTAAAAATAGCGAAATGTATAGCTTTAAACGTAATAAAAAACTCGAGCTTCGTAATATAATTTATCGAGGCTTTAATAAATAGCTCGATTTCCTTCGAATAAACACGCTTTAAAAGCGAATAAAATACAATATCGAGAAGTTAAAACAAATATAATAAATAGGGAGGTATATTAATTATAATAATATCGTTATCTTAGTAATATACCCCGAATTTAGCCGAAATGTAACTCTCGTAGCCGTCGAAAATCAGGAGACGGTAGTAACCCTTTATTTACGATTTAATATGTTTATTAAAGTACTTAATCTAGTTTAAACCTATCTCATTATTAGTCTATCTATTAAAAGTCGGTTTAATTACCTAATCGCCCGGTAAATCGTATTCGGTAACCTAATTCGCCAAGTAATATTAGCCCTAAACGATTAAGAACGGCGGGATACACCAGCCTTACGAATTAATGTATTTAATCGCCGTTGACTATTCCCGATTACCAGGCTAAACCGACTTCGCCTTCCCACGCCGATCGGCGCGTGTTACGACGAAGGTTAACCCGATTATGCCTATTATAAAACCGGTCTCGTTAAAATTCCACATATCCTCGTTAACAATACCGTATTTAACCTTAATATTCGCGACCAGCCTAAACTAACCGGAAATAACGTTTAAATCCTTATAAAAAGCCTTTTAATAATTATACCAACGGTTTATTCGAGTCTTAAAGTCCGGGTTCCGGTTAATAAAGCGCCTAACCCAATACTTATTAACGCGTTCGCCGTCGCGCAACGCGGTAAAAAGATTAGCCATATTTTCCACACCAGCAATTTTAAAAAATATTCCGTAGGTATCCAAATTAATTATATATTTACGAAGTACCTCTTTTTTATTCGTATTTAATTTATACCGTAAGTGTTAGATATCGCGTCGTGGGGTTCGGTCGTAAATTCGGTAACGTAAAGTAGTTTTAAAAACGTCGTATACTTTTATAGCATCTTTTTTATTTAATAGATTTAAATGCTTTTATGTCACTTAAATAGCTAAACCGATCCGGTCTTCTTAATTTAAATTAGGCATTATAGTTATAAAATTATTACGCGTTAAAGTTTAATTAAGGTCGAAAAGTAATAAAAGTGGACCACTTAATGATACGGGCCACTTAATAGTAAACCACGTTATTAGTTTATTTCGATTATTACCGCGAAATAAAACTAAAAACGAATACTTTAAAAGAAATTTTAATAAAAGTCCTCTTTTAAAAATAAAACAATAACGAATAAAATTTTATAAAATACTATTTAAAAACACTTTAAAATTCGGAGCTAAACCATTTTATTTATAATTAAAAATTAATAGCTATTATTTAAAAATTATAATATTAGAAAATAGAGTTAATCGAACAATAAAAAAATACTTATTTATTATTATTATTAATCACCGAGCTTTAAAACATTTCTTAACGAAACGATAATTAAACGCACGTTAAATAGGCTAAATTAATTTCTTAACCTAATATAACTTTATTATTATATACCGGCCCGAAAGAAATACGGCTATTATTAATACCCTTTCTCGAAAAGCGGAAAAAATGCGAACGTTAAAAGCTTAAAAAAAGTAAAGGACCTTTAAATAATGTTTAAGCTATTTTCAATATTTTAAATTTATAGTTTAAAAAAATTCAGCTTTTCTTTATTAAGAAATTCCGAATTCGCCGAAATTAGACTATTTTACGATAATATATCGCTTATTACTATATTTAATATTACGTTATTAAACGAAATCTTTATAATTAATTAACGGAATTTTTGAACTAGAAATATTCCGCGAAAAAGCTAATTAAAACTATAAAAACTAATCCTTTTTTAATAGCTTAATATCGTATAAAAACCGTTTAATTATAATAATTATTAATAACTTAAAAACGAAACTTTTAAAAAATATATACTTATTATTACGGGCGGTAGTTAAGTATTAAAATAAACAGGGCGATATGGTTTTATTATTATAGTTTTTTAAGTAACGGTGATTATATAACGAGGATATAGTTTAAAGAGCTACGAAAATAAGGGATTAAAAGCAAAGGTTTTTAAAAAGGGACGCTTTTTAAGCGTTTATACGTAACGATAAATTAATTAGCCCGGTAAGGGCCGAGGGTTTATTTTAATATTTAAAGCTGTAATAATACCCCCTTTTTTAAAGCGGAGTACTATCGACGCGAAATAATAGGGTAGGATTTAAACGGTTTATATAGTTTAAGCGGGTTAAACGGTATAATGTTTAATCGGTTTAAGTGAGCAGTTTTCGATATAATTTTCAATTAAGCAGTAAACTTTTTAAGTTTAGGCAAGTTTAAATTTATTCGGGTAACGGCGGTAATAATTCGCTATAATCTCGGTATAGTTTTTTAAATGCGCGGTAAGTTTTTTAATCGGTTTATTATAACCCGTTTATTAAACGATATACTTTAAACGAAGGCGGCCGCCGCGGCTTCGGCGGTTTTAACGGGAATTTAGGATGTTTTCGATATTTTATTTTTTCGATATCTTTTACTTTTATCAATAAAGGAAAGTTTTATCGTTATTTAAGTAAAAGGTTTTTCATAATAGGTTTTAATAAATTTACGTGGAATACGGGGTAAACTTTTATCGAAAAAGGCAATTTTAAACGGTAAGCGTACGGGCTAACGACTTTCTCGATTATAAAAAGTTTTAAGTTCTTTTAATCTAGTTTTTTTATAAGCGAAGTATTTATATATTACGGGCATTTAATTATATTCTTTAATCGGCTAAAAGTCGGCGGGCGGGTTTACGTTTTCGGTTCGCGTATTTTTTTTATCAGTTTTAAGCTAAGCGGATTTCGGTTTAAAAATACTTATATATTTTTTTATTCGGTGGGTAAGGTTTTTAACGTTTTTAATAATAACTTTATTATTTAATATAATAAGCTTAAAGCCGAAGCGTAGGTAAAATTCGTAGTTCATAAAAAAAAGCGCTATGTTTATATTTTCGCTAACGTGGTTTACCACTACGCGACGTATGTCACTTAGCGACGTACCTTAATTTAATTCTAATATAATTAAACTTTAACGCGTAATATTTTTATAATTATAATGCTTAATTAATCCTAAAAAGATCGGATAGTTTTAATAATTTAAGCGATACGAAACGGACCGAATTAAATAAGTTAAAGAGTAGTAATAAAAGCTTATAATATACCCGAATTAACTTTACGTTATCGAATTTACGGTTAAACTTTAAAACGTGAAATCCGACCGAAACAACGTAAAATAAATCTAATTAAAAAGAGGTACTTCGTAAATATATAATTAATTTAAATATTCGAGAGATACTTCCCGATCTTACTAATATAAAAAATATAGCTAATCTCCTTACCGCGTTACGCGGCGGCGACCGCGTTAATAAATATTAGGTTAGGCGCTTTATCGACCGTAACCCGAACTTAAAAATCAAAATAAATCGTCGGTACGATTATTAAAAGGTTTTTTACGAGGAGTTTAAAATTATTTCTACCTGGTTTACGTTGGTCGCGAATATAAAAGCGAAATACGGGATCGTTAACGAAAACATTTAAAATTTCGACGAGACCGGCTTTATAATAAGTATAATCGGGTTAATATTCGTCGTAATACGCGCCGAGCAGCGTAAAAAAGCGAAATCGGTTTAACTTAGTAATCGGGAATAAGTAACGGCGATTAAATATATTAATTCGCAGGGCTAGTATATTCCGCCGTTTTTAATTATTTAAAGTTAATATTACCTCGTAAATTAATCCCGCGAAACCGATTTACCGGGCGATTAAGTAATTAAACCGATTTTTAATAATTAGATTAATAACGAAATAGGCTTAAACTAAATTAAGTATTTCGATAAATATATTAAATCGTAAACGAAGGGTTATTACCGCCTCTTAATTTTCGACGGTTACGAAAGTTATATTTCGGCCGAATTCGAATTATATTACTAAGATAACGATATTATTATTATTAATATACCTCTTTATTTATCGCACTTATTTTAACTTTTTAATATAATATTTTATTTACTTTTAAAACATGTTTATTTAAAAGAAATCGAGTTATTTATTAAAGCTTTTATAAACTATATTATTAAGCTCGAGTTTTTTATCGCCTTTAAAGCCGCGTATTTTATTGTTTTTACGGAAGCTAACATTAAATCTGGATTTAACGCATTTAATTTAGTACTTTATAACCTTAACGAAGTAATTAATAAATTAAATGTGCGTCTCCGGACGCTTATACTTAACCTATTTCGTTTAGGGACGGCCAGTATTTACGACCCTTAAACGCCGTTTAACCCTTAATAAATAACTAAGCACTTTATTTATATTAAAAAGAAGGTATTTACTTATTAAGAAAGCTCTTCGACGCCGATTTTAAATACGATAGATTAAATAGCGAAGGGTATAATTAAAATAGCTTATAAAATAACCCTTATACGTAATAGGATATATATATTAAAGGAGGCTAATTTAGTATTTTTTAAGCGCCGGAGAACTAAAAAGTCGCGAGTCCAGCTTAGAAAAGCCTTTATTATTAAAAATTTTTAGCAGCTACAGGACGAGAAGGTAAAAAAGGAAGCGTTTAACGCCCGATAAAAGTAAAAATAAGGGTTCGTTAAAACGGAGGGCGACCGGTAAAAAGCGTTATAGTATTTACGGCGAAATAGGTTACAATATACGAACATATAAAAAGATATAAAATTAAGCGAAGAATCGAATAGCGAGTAGTTTTAATTAATTTTAAACGTTATAGTTAAATTAATTTATATAAAAGGGTCGAGAAGTGGAAAAGGTACGTCGCTAAGTGATATGCGTCGCGTAGTAGTAAACCACGTTAATTATATTATTAATTACGAATTCGGTTAACGGTAACTATTTTACTTAATCGTTTTATAAATATAATATTTAGTTTCGTAAGTATTATTTTAAAAATACGTCAATAATTTCCGTTTATTTATTAGTTTCGGGATAATACGTAATAAATAAGCGGGACTTTATTTTTAAACGGCGGATTAAATATTTTTAAAAATCGGAAACGAATTAAGGTCCTCGGTTCGATATAATCGTTTTTAAGAATCCGTAAAGCATTTATACGTATTTCGTATATAAGCAGGCGATTTCTTTAAAATTATAAATATGAATAATATTATTATTTTTAACGATAACGAAATATACTATAAATTATGTAACGTGGTTTACTACTACGCGACGTATATTACTTAGCGACGCACCTTTTTTACTTCTCGACCCTTTTATATAAATTAATTTAATTACAACGCTTAAAATTACTTAAAATTACTCGCTATCCGATTCTTCGCGTAATTTTATATCCTTTTTATATGTTCGCGCATTGTGACCTGTTTCGCCGTAAATACCACAGCGTTTTTTACTGGTCGCCCTCCGCTTCGACGAACCCTTATTTTTATTTTTATCGGGCGCTAAACGCTTTTTTTTTGCCTTTTCGTTTTATAGCTATTAAGATTCCTTAATAATAAAGGCTCCTCTAAGCTAAACTCGCGATTTTTTAATTTTTCGGCGCTTAAAAAATACTAAATTAACCTCTTATAATATATATATTTTATCGCGTATAAGGGTTATTTTATAAGCTATTTTAATTATACTCTTCGCTATTTAGTTTACCGTATTTAAAATTAGCGTCGGAGAGCTTTTTTAATAGGTAAACACCTTTTTTTAATATAAGTAGAGTGCTTAGTTATTTATTAGAGGTTGGACGGCGTTTAAAGGTCGTAGGTATTAGCCGTTCCTAAACGGGATAGGTTAAGTGTAGGCGTCCGGAGACGTATATTTAGCTTATTAATTACCTCGTTAAGGCTATAAGGTATTAAATTAAATGCGTTAAATCTAGATTTAATATTAGTTTTTATAAAAACAGTAAAATGCGCGGCTTTAAAAGCGATAAAGAACTCGAGCTTAGTAATATAGTTTATAAAAGCCTTAATAAATAGCTCGATTTTTTTCGAATAAGCACGCTTTAAAAGCGAATAAAGTATTATATCGAGAGGTTAAAGTAAGTGCGATAAATAAGGAGGTATATTAATAGTAATAATATTATTATCTTAGTAATATACTTCGAATTCGGCCGAAATATAGCTTTCGTGGCCGTTGAGAATTAAGAGGCGGTAGCGACCCTTCGTTTACGATCTAGTATATTTATCGAAGTGTTTAAATTAATTTAAGCTTGTTTCGTTATTAGTTTAACTATTAAAAGTCGGCTTAATTACCTAATCGCCCGGTAAATCGGTTTCGCGGGACTAGTTCGCGAGGTAATATTAGCCTTAAACGATTAAAAACGGCGGAATATACCAGCCCTGCGAATTAATATATTTAATCGCTATTGCCTATTCTTAATTATTAAATTAAACCGATTTCGCTTTTTTACGCCGCTCGGCGCGTATTACGACGAGTATTAACCCGATTATGCCCATTATAAAGCCGGTCTCGTCGAAATTCTAAATATCTTCGTCGACAATCCCGTATTTCGCCTTTATATTCGCGATTAGCGTAAATTAAATAGAAATAACTTTAAAATCCTCGTAAAAAGCCTTTTAATAATCGTACCGACGATTTATTTTAATCTTTAAATCCGGGTTACGGTCGATAAAGCGCTTAACCTAATACTTACCGACGCGGTCGCCGCCGCGCGACGCGGTAAAGAGATTAACCATATTTTTTATATTAACAAAATCGGGAAGTATCCCTCGAATATTTAAATTAATTATATATTTATAAAGTACCTCTTTTTTAATTAGATTTATTTTACGTTATTTCGGTCGGATTTCGCGTTTTAAAGTTTAACCGTAAATTCGATAACGTAAAGTTAATTCGGGTATATTATAAGCTTTTATTACTACTCTTTAGCTTATTTAATTCGGTCCGTTTCGTATCGCTTAAATTACTAAAACTATCCAATCTTTTTAGGATTAATTAGGCATTATAGTTATAAAGGTATTACGCGTTAAAGTTTAATTGTATTAAAATTAAATTAAGGTGCGTCGCCAAGTAATATGCGTCGCCAAGTAATATGCGTCGCCAAGTAATATGCGTCGCGTAGTGGTAAACCACGTTATAGTAAAATTGAAAAGGTTTAGAAATATTAAAATAATACTCTTATTTAAAATATCATATATTAAATACTACATAACTTATTTCATGAAAATTACTTTTTTATAAAACTAATACATTAATATTAAGCAATTAAATTAATATTATAATTAAAATTTAATGTTTTAAAAAATTCAAAATACTACAAATCTAAATTAATATAATATAAAAGGTTTAAATGTTTATGTTATAATACTTTTAAAAATTTAGCCTTTATAAAATGAAATTATTAATTAAAAAGAACTAGAAACTAAATATTTAAATTAAAAAGTAAAAAAAATTAATACATTTCAATTTATAAAAAAACAAAATGAACTTATATAATATTATAAGAATTTTTTTTTATACTCTTTGATATATTAAAACGGGAATAAGTTCATACTTATTGAACTTAACTTATTTAGAAAAACGAATTTAGAATAATTTTAAACAATTATTTAAAATTCTTTCTTTGTATAAATAAAATAATAATCAGAATTAAATTGAAATGTTAAATTAATGAAACTAAAAGTATTTTAACTCGGTAATACTTGATATATATAACATCGAATTATATTTATATATTTTATTAATAATTATTTTAAAAGGTTAAAAGTTTATTAAACAATTATTAAATACTTTTTATTCAAATTAATAAATTAAAATAAATACGATTTAACCTTTGTAGTCATTTAATCCTTATTGAAATATATATAAAATAGAGAAAATATTAAGAGAAATAAAACAAATCGAGACTATTTTAATTTAGTTATTAATACGTTTATTATAAATAAATAATAAAGTCGTTTACAATAAAAATATCCTTATATTAAGTAATATCGTTAATAATTTTATATACGTAATGTTTTAAAAATAATAAAAATTAAATATTAAAAATAAGTTGATTATTAAATATTAAATAAATAACAATTAGAAAGAATTTCTTAATTTAATAGATTTATACTTTATATTATTAGTATAAATAATATAAATAATAGTAAATGAATAATAAATTATATAAATTAATATTAACCTTATATTATTATTAGAAAAATAAAATAATAAATAAAATAATAAATACTAAACCCTTTATTAAAATAATAACGAAAGTTAAAATAAAATTTTTAAAAATAACTCTTTTATACCGGCCTCTACGAGCCTATAATTTCGGTTATTAAGCTATTTAGCTTCCCGCTACGGTCTAAGCCTATTTTAAGTTCGGTGCGGCGCCGGCGTAGCTATTAATAGTCGAAAGTCCGCTTTTTAGCGCTTTTCGTAGCTTACTATAACTTTTAAAAAGCCTTAATAATAACCGAACTTAAATAAAATAATAAATAATATATCGATATATACCTACACTTTTATAAGAGAGCTTATTACTTTATAATAAACTATTAAAAACCGGCAGCGAAATAATAACCCCGTAAACGTACTATTAAACCGTTTACTACTCTTTTATATCTCTATTTAAACGTTTCTAGAAAAGTTTTTTTATAAGTTTAAGGTTTAAACTTAAAAGCCCTATTTAAATAAAATCGCCGCCGCTTAAAAACACTAAGTTAAATAAATCGCGAGCCTTATAAAAACCGTCGAAACTATTATTATAACGGCTTTAAATTAATTATAAAGTAACCCGTTACCGAGTAACCTATAAAATAACTTATAAAATAACCCGGTATAACATAACCGTATATAAGCAGCGGTAGCCCGAGAAATAAAGCCTGCTCCGGCTATTAAAACGGTTCGTACTTAAGTTTCAATTACGGGTATTATTTACCGGGAATACACTACGAAAATAATTTAAAAAAAATTATTATGAAGCTCTATACATCCTTTAAAAACGACGGGAAAGCTATTAAATTTTAATTGTAAAATATATTAATTAAAAACTTTAAAGCCCTTATTAATTATATTAATAACGCTATTACCCGTACGGGTACCGAACCCTTTATACTTTTAAAAGCCTCGAAGAACGTCGAGAAAATAAACGCTCTTAATAGCCCCTTAAAAAGGCTAGCACCCCTAAAACCGTATAGCGGTATTTAAATAAACAGCGCTATATTTCTTAAGTCCGGAGATATTTAAGTATACATTGCTTTTATAGCTTAAACTAAATTACTAATTAAGTATATCGATTAGTAAAAAAAATACGTAAGAAATAAAACAGCCGTAATTATCTCGATATACGAGGTAATTATTTATAATATTCCTTCGGCTTCTTTTAACCCTTTTAAAGCCTTTAAAATAGCTATATAACTATAGACTTTTAACGCCGGGATTTTCCCGTTAAATAAAATTACTTATATAGGTTAACTAATAAAGGAAAAGACTATTAAGCTTATAAACTCTATTGTCGTTAAATTTAACCGCCTTAAGTCCGCGAATCGATTAATTTACGTAAAATACTTATAATTTAACGAAATTTACAGCATTAAACGCTACGATAAAAACTATAGAATTAAATAATACCTTTAATATTAAAAATACGGTTATATTATTACTTAATATATTATTATTCACGATACTTATAGTTTTTATTTAAACTCTTATAATATAAAAAGAATACCCCGTTCGTTCTTCTCCTAACGTCTCGAAATATATTAACTGCCGTAATTAATATAATAATTAAAACTCTTAATATAAATACCGGAAACGAAAACACTTAAAGGTTATCGAAGCTTTAAAAAATAAAACCACTTACTAGTTTACTATTAAAATACTAGCATTAACATCGATATTAATATTAATATTAACATTAACGCTAACATTAAAGCTAGCGCTAACACTAGCCACCTTCATTACCTTTATTAATATTATTAGAATTTAAGGGCTACCCTCGCTATAAACCCTTATTAAGCCTCTCTTACTATTATTAATAGCTTTTAAAAAACCGCTATTATTAATTATATTAACGTAATCCACGGTTTAATTAAAACTTTTTTTTAATTCAGTATAATTTATATTTCATGTTTTATATTTTTACTATTTACAATAGTAAATTAATAAAAAGAGAACGATATATAATTAACGTTTTAAGCGTTTTAAAAAGACTTTAAATTATGCGTATAAGCCGTAGCGCGAATATATAATATTCTTTATATAATTTTACGTTATCGGCGTCGCGGTGGTACTTTACGACGAAATATGTAATCGTTAATGTAAAAGTTTACGAATTTCGAAAAGTAATTAATCGTATAATATATAATTAATTTAAATTTGCGATCGTTTACGCCTCGAATAAATAATATTAAAGATATAGTAAATCGATTACTTAATTTATATAAGGCGGAACGCGTCGGCGTTAATTAAGCTTTTAATTTTATACGATAATAACTAAATTTCCGGACGCGTTTTAATCAACAAATCGATTATTAAAGAGTTTTTTACGAAACTCTCGACGTATATTATGCGTAATTTACTTTTATACGGAATATAATTAATAAATATAAAATTTAAAAGGAAGATATATATAATTTTAACGAAACCAGTTTTTTTATAAACTAAATCTCGTTTAAAATAGTTATAATTACTTTTAATCGACGCGAAAAACTTAGGGTAATGTAATAAAAAAACCGGGAATAAGTTATAGTAATTTAAAACGTTAAATTATACGGTTACGCTATTTTGTTATATATTATTTTTACCGGGAAAACGCACTTTTTTAATATAAAAATAACTTATTACTAAGAAATTAAGTAATTATAATTATTAAAAATAGCTAGACTACGAATAAAAAAGGCGAAGACTAAATTCGTTACTTCGATAAATATACGAAGTTTCGTACGAAAAGTATTTACCGCCTATTAATTTTTAACGGCTATAAAAGTTATTACTCGATAATTTTCGAGCTTTATTATAAAGAGAACTCGATTATTATACTCTATATATCTTTTTATCCGTTATATGAGCTTTAACTTTTTAATATCGACTGTTTTTGTATATTAAAAAGGGCGTACGGGAAAAGAATTAAAGGTTTTATACGGGCGTATATTACTTATATTTAAAAAAAGACTTCCTACTAACGTGTTTAAAAGCGTTCTAAGCGATCTTTATCGTTTTAAATATATAAAAAAGCTTTCGAAAAACAAAACTCGTCCCGTATCATCCGGAATATATTATTTTATAATTAAATATAAAACTAAGTATTTTAATACCTCCGGGGACGTCTTCCGGCTTATTTATTCCTTAGAAATTAAAAACTTTAAATAACCCGATTAAAGCTTAATCTTAAACTAAATACGTTTAAAACCGTATCGTGCAGTATTAAAATAACTCTTCGACGTCGATTTTAATTAAACTTAATTAAATTACGAAAAGTATAACGTAAATAATATACCGGTTTACTTTTTTAAAAGGTAAAGTAACCGTATTACGAAAGGTAAATAAAATACTTAACCGGCGCCGCTATATAAAAAAAACGGCTATAAAATAAAAAAATTACTTCGTATATAAATTAAAAAAAACCTATAGTTTTAGAAAGACGTTAATAAATAATTATAGAATAAATCGCGCCGAAATAATAATCGTATAAAAAAGCTTAAAACGTACCCGTAACGCTATAAAATCCACGGGGAGCCCGGGTATAATACGCGCACCTATTAAAATAATATAAAAGTATTTAAAAAAAAAGATTCCGATTAATTTTAATATATTAAATACGTTATAGTGGAATTAATTTATATTTCGTTATACGAGGCCTTAAAAAGTATTTAATTAAACTATATATTTAATTAAACCGTGAATTACGTTAGCGTTAACACCGGTTTATATAATTACTATTACTTTAAAGCTTACCTTAAAACTTACCTTAAACCTAGCTATCTTTTTATACTTAATTAATAATATTAATGCCTTTCTTAATAACTTAATTAATAATAGTTATTTTAAGCTACCTTTAATATTCTATAATATAATTATAAAATTAATAATATCGAGAAAACTTATAAAAAGCCCCTTAGCCTCCACAGCTTCCCTAATTATTTAATTAAACGTAAATAATATCGACCTTAACTTTTATAAATAAATAACCATTAAAAAAAACTTACCGAAGAACGGCGAAAGAAATCAGGGCTAAAATACAGCTACGGGCTAATATAAACTTAAATAACGAGCTCTTCACCGAAACCCCTACGATAAACCTCACGAAAAAAGCCCTTAAAAAAAGCGGAAAAAGGCCCTTAGCTAAGCCTTTTAAATACCGACTAAGCTTAATAGCGACGCTATTATTTATTACACTACCTCTTATAAGCTTAGCGCTACGGCTAGTGCTACTAAGCTTATCCCGATAAAACGGCGCTTTAAAAGGTAACGCCCGGATTATACGAAGCTTAACTCGGAAAATATCTTTTATATTACCTTTAATATTCATCGTAATATATAATAAGTAATATTTTTTTTACGCATTTTATAGTATAATATATAAAAATTTAGGGAAAAAGTAATATCTTTATTTTTTCGAAACTTAAAGGTTTTAAACTACGATATTATCGCCGCTTAAAAGCTTTAAATTAATCATTAAAAATATAACTTTTATAACCCTTAAGCTTTTACTTTTATATTTTAACTACTTAATCTCGAACTATTAAAGCTTAAAGTAACTTTTTATATTAATAAACAACTCGATTAATCTCGTATTTCTTTTATTAATTATACCCGAAATACAACTATAATAATTATTATTTATAATACTTTTTTAACACTTAACCTTATTAACCTCGTATTTAATAAGTTTTTTATTACTATTACTCTTTATCTTTATAACGTTTATAATAGCCTTAAAAAAAGTAAACCTATAACTTATATCTTTTAAAAGTTAATTACTATTTTTCGCCGTTATAAAATATATTATCTTAAAGTGAAATACTTTATTATCGGGGATTTTAATATAAAAAGCCCCGAATAATCGGCTTAAAACTTAAATAATAAGGGCTTAGCCCGCGAAGCGCTGCCGTACTTTAAAAAGTTTTTAAGGATCGAAACCCTAAAAATAATATTACTATTAAGAACGATTACTCGGGCTATAAACTAATTAACCTCCTCTATCGATTTAATAATTTATAATATAATAACTAGTCATAAACTTTTAAAATATAAGCGCGTTAATAAGGTATATTACGATTCGGACTATTAATTTATATATAAGTCACGCTATTAGGTCTCGATGAGACGGGGCTGCAAGTAGGTCTTGAAATAAATAGAATTTACGACAGAGAAGGAAAGGAAGAGAAAATCGAGCTAGGGCCGATGCGGCAGGTCGGTTTTGGCAACAGGGTGGTAGGGCTAGTGTAGGGTCTCCACATTAATCAGCGTATAGGTTAACGCACTATATTACTACCCCCCCCCGTAAAAAGGCGGCGCCTCGACGGCTCTAAAAGGGATTTAAACGAAGGTATTTTTTATAAATAGTCTCGGGTTTTTATTTAACTATTTAATTATAAGGCCCTTTTAAAATAATCTTATCTTCCTTTTCTTACTTTTTTTTAAGATTTTCTATTATAATTTATTTAACTTTTCGTTTTATTAATCGGCGGGTTTCTTTCGGTATTAATAACTTATTATTTAAATAATCCTTATTAAAACGGTCCTCCTTAACTATAAGTTTTTATTACGTTAATCGGATCGGGGGCCGGCTTTATCCGGGTTCCGGTAATAGAAATCCTTCAATTTATCCGGTACGTTTTTAAAATCGAAAGCCGGATATTAAATATCGTTATTTTTTTAATTAACCTAATCCGCTTTATATTATAATTTACGGTAATAAGTTCGGGATACTTTAATTTTAAATATTTTATATTCCAAGCTTTCGAGTCCGTTAAAATTTACGATTTCGTTAACCGGGCGCTCCGAAGCCTATCTAAGTAACGGGTTATTCAGGTTTTTAAAAAGTTAATCGGTATAATATATCCTGTTTTTTTACAAATTAAGAGCGTTTAATTTATAAATATAATTATCGCGGGATAAAATATAAAAGGATTATCGAGTATAAAAGAAAGTTAATTTATTATTAAATTAATCCGTTCCCGAGCCGGCGATCCTTTTAATATAAACTCGGTCGCTTACATTAAAGTCTAGTTTTTTCCGATATTTATTCGTTTATTCCTTTATTTTTTCTTAAGAGGCTAAAATTATTTACCGCGCGGTCGTAACGTATTCCTTAATGGTTTATATATTTTATTAGGCTTAGGTTCGACTTAGCTTTTCGTTAAGGGGAAGTTTCCTTAAATCTTAGGTTCTTTTTTCTTAATCGAAATAGCTCTAGGGCTTAAAACTTCGTTTTATTTCGAAAGAGGATATCCCTTTAAAAGAGTTATGCGGGATAATGGTTTAAACGTAATTTAAAACGGGTAATATATTAACTTAATTATTTTAATAATAAGTTAAAAATAGTCGTAGCCGTTAATTTATATATTTATTTATAATTTCTACTTAACCGATTATATTATAGTATACCGTAAAGGCGAACGTTTATTTAATGCTTAATACTTAATAGATTTTATTTATAAAAAAAAGCCGTAAACTAGGTACCTTTATCGCTAATTATAGTCCGTAATAGTTTAAATATTTAAAACGGCCTTTAATAATAAAGTTAAGCGGCCTTTTTCGCGTTTACGTTTTTATTATAAAGGGAGGTTTAATTACGCTTCGTTAAACGGTTAACGACCGTTATTATTATATTGTAGCCTATTTCTTTATCCGGAGGGTTTATAGCTTTAAAGTTTATTATTATATCCTATTACGATTAATTAGGTATTAAGAGTGGCTGGAGTTTTCTTAATATCTTTATACGTAGGATTTTAACTAGTTTATATATATAGTTAGCGACGAATACATTGTAATCGTTTATTAGTTTTAATTACTAATAGTTTTAAAAAACCAGCTTTTTAATCTTATTTATTCCCGGGTAAGTAATCATTATTTAATAATAAACGTTTTCGATAACTTTCGTTCGAAAATTATTTTTTAACGAAACTACTAGCTTTCCTTTATAAAGTAATAGTTTATTAATTAATATAAATTCTTCGTAATTTATGTGCGCTTTTTTACGTAAAACCTCGACGTTCTCTAATTATCGATTAGCGTAAAAAAGGTATTTAGGAGGGATATCCCTAATAAATCGGGGGGCGGGATATTATTTTTTAATAGTATAATTTTAATGCTTTTAATAGCCTTAAGGCTAGAATTTAATAGCGTATTAAGGCGTTTAAAAATAGCTTAGTGTTCTTTGCTTTCCTTTTTAACTTTAAGGGTCTTTAGTTTCTTTATCTTTTAAAATAACGCGTCTACGATAATATTATCTTTCCCGGGTTAATAGGTGATAATAAAGTTATATTAAGTTGGTATCTTCGTTTAACGAATTTATCGGGAGTTAAAATATTACTTAATATTGAAATATTTAAGCGCACGATGGTTAATAATAATAGTGAACGGCTTAGAGCGTCGGAAACTGATTAACTCTACGCGTTAATACTATAAACCCCGAATTACGGTAAGTAATTCCTTATTATAAATAAGGTAATTAAGCTTTAGATTTTAAAGGGATTCCGAGAAGTACTTAATTAAATATTATTCCTTATCGTCTTATTTTTAAGAAAGAATATTAGCGATAATGAAATCGGAAGAGTTAATTTTAAGCTTTATCTCTTTTTCGTAGTTAAAATATACGAGGATTAATGCTCGTAATAGGGCGTTCTTTAATTCGTTAAAAATAGCTTATTATTTAAGTCTTTAAATTTATAGCTAGTCGGTTTTCGTTAATATTATTAATAGTTTAATAATTTTATTATAGTTTTTAACGAACTTACGATAAAAGTTATAAAATCCGAGGAATAATTACACCGCTTTTATATTTATCGATAGAGACTAATTTTTTACCGCGGAGATTTTATTAAGGTTTACGGCGACGTTACTAATCTTAATAATAAAACCGAAGTATTTAGTTTTCGTTACGTTAAACTTATATTTTTTAAGGTCGGCTTAGAGGCTAGCTTCCGATAGTTTCTAGAGAATTTTTCTTATATATTCTTTATATTAAAGAGGGTTTTTAAAATAAATAAAAATATCGTTAATATAGGCGTAGTAAAAATCGTTAAGGTATTTTTATAGTAAATTATTAATAAACCTTTAAAAAGTGAATAGTCTATTAATTAACTTAAACGGGAAGACTTTATATTTATACGCTCTATAATAGGTTCGGAAAGTCGTTAAATCTTTTTTTTTTTTTCTCTAGGCGGACTTTATAAAAGGCTTGTCGAATATTAATTTTAATATAGATTTTAGCCTTAGCTATCTTATTAAAGGTTTCTTTAATTAATAATAGCGGATATTGGTCTTTTTACGTAATAGTATTTAGTTTTTTAAAGTTTACGTAAAAGCGAAGCCCGCCGTCGTTTTTAAGGGCTATAAGTATAGGGGCCGCCTAAAGGGTATCGCTCGATATAATAAAGCTTTTTTAAAGGTTTTTCGAGATATATTTTCGGGCCGCGGTAAACTCCTCGAGAGATATTTTATAAAGTAAGCTATAGCTTAAATCGTTCGGTTTCGTGCCGTTAATTAATTTAATTTTATAATTTATTAATTCGCGATATTTAGTTAATTTATCGGATTATGTTTTATTAAATACGTAATAAAAATCTTTATATACTTCAAGTATTATTTCCTCCACTTTCCGGCGCAGTTCGTTTTTATCCTCGAATAAAGAGTTATCCCGAAAAGTTTCCTTTTTTTAAATAAATTTATCGATTTAATGGAAGGTTACTTTATAAATTTAGTACGAATCGTTTCTTTTTACGCTTTAATAAAAGTTTAGGGTATTTAGGATTACTATATCGGGTGCCCTTTAACGATATTAGCTAGTTACGTCGCGAGCGAGGCGATAAGGGCCGCGTTTATCCTTTTAATTATAGTAGGGTACACGTTCCGGCGTTTATTCGCGATTATCGCTTAGTTATTTTAATTATCGTAATTTATCGTTAAAATTACGCTATATTTTAGCTAATCCTTTATTTAATCGGTAAATCGTACGCGGAAGGATTTTTAAAAAATTTTCCTTCGTAGCCGGGGAGCTAAAAGTATTAAATAACCGCGCGCTTTCCCCTTCCGTAAGGCGGGCTTTTAACTAAGAGAATCGGCCGTTTCGTTCCTATTTACTTTTTTTTAATTTAGGCTTTTAAGGCCCGGTTCCGGGTATCCGTATTTTTTTAATAGTTTAAATATTTTAGTAATACGCTTACCTCGTTTATTAGTATATCCGTGTTCTTAATAAGGTTTTAATCGTTAAGATAGTCGAAATAGCGTGTTTTCGAATAAATAATAACGTTATATTTTTCGAACTACTTTTGCTCGATAATAAGGTTATATTTTATATTAATTATTACGAAAAGGACTAGCCCGATACTCCGGTAGTAGATTCGTAGGTTAATGAATATTATTACGTTAAGGAGTTAAAAAGTTTTACCGTTAAAACTTTTAATTTCGTAGGGCCGGGAGGCGGTTACTCGATTTATATTTAATTATTTAATTATTTTATTAATAAAATTTACGCTTATAAATAAATAACCGGCTATTCCCGTGTCGGTAAACGCTACGGTAGTAGATAACGATAATTTATTACTATTTATAATATATTTAAACGTTAAAAAGGATTTTTTAATTAGTTTTTATAAAAAATTAAATAGTATCGTTATTAAATTATTATTAACGGTAACTAATATTTATTTTAAGAGGGAGTCCTTATTCTTTAGGATTAATTTTTTAATTTTTTCGGCTCGGCGAAGGCTTAATTAAGCTTACGATTATTAGAGGGGAAGCTAGGTAAAAATCCTTTATATTTTCGATAAATCTCGTTAATATCGATAGGTTTATATCTTCCGGTATTATATTACTCTAGGGGATAGTTAATTTTTCGGTAATTAATCTAGTAATAGTTAAAGTAATATCCTTCCTTTACTAGCTTCTAAGTTTCTTTAACGCTAATAGGAAGAGGGTAAGTTTTAATCGAGGAGTTGCTTATTAATAGAGTAGATTTCGTAGAGGTAGCGGTTTTAAAACCGCTGGCTTTATCGTTTTTATTATTAAAGTTATTTTTAGTGTTTAATAAGGAGATGGGTTTATTAGACCGCTTTTTTTTTGTTTACGTTTACGAAGCTTTAAACTATCTGTTTATAATGTTTAACGTAGGTATTAAAGTCGATAGTTTCGTTAAAGTATATCGTAGCGGTGGTAATTATAATATAAGGTATAAACTTATCGTAAAAGCTTTCCTTTTAAAAAGTATAGGGGAGTTTTTTTTCCGGTTAATTGGACGAAGTTAAACAGGAATTTTTAATATTCGGTTAAGGAAGTTATTTTTAATTAATCGTACTTTTTTTTAGCTTTTTCGCGAGAGGTATAGTTAAAGTGGCGCTTTTATAAATAATCGAGGAGTTTATCGGTAATAATAATACGATTAGGATAATAATTTTAAAGGAAAGGTAATAGTTTACGGGCGGCCTTTTTTTTATTTAATTATAGATAGCGTTAAACATTTAGTTATTAAAGGTAAAATAATTAGTGTTCTCGGTTTATATATTTTTAATTTAATGGAATTAAACCTTAAAAGGAACCTTATTTTTATCTTTATCGCTATAGAAATTATTAACTTTTATTTTACGATTTTTTTTATAGCGGGTATTTTTATCGTTAATCGTAGTAGAGAGAGTGTTATTACATTTATTTATAATTAATCGGGTAACGGCGGTTTAAGCGTTATATAACTACTTTAATTAATCCGCCGATTTAATATTAGTTTTTATAAGGTCGGTGGTTAAGTCGTTTATAGTCGTCTTTACGGATTCCCGGGCGGTAATAGCCTCGTTATAAGCTTTAATTAATTCCTTTAAAGTGGATTTTAACGAGTTAAGTTCGCTATTTAATCTATTAATTTTAAGTTATTCTTCTATTAGGTTTTCACCTTTATAAATATTATAGTAATTAAACGAAGGGAGAGAAGCTAAGTGTTTAGTTTAAATAGCATTTATATTTAATTAAGAGTCCGCTCGATAAGCTTTAATATAGAGGTTAAACACTTGTACTATACGAGCGTAACTTAATAAAAAAGCGAGGCGTATTTTTTAAAATAACTCGTTCGAGTTATTATATATATTTTTAAACTTATCGATAGTTACGAGTTTATTTTTAAAGGGCTATTTAACTTTTTTAACTTTAATTTACGGAGCGAAAAGGAAAGTAGCTTTATTATTATCGCGTATGTATTAATTAAATAGAGCGTTTAATTAGGCTTATAAATCTTCGTTATTTAGGTTACCAATAGTAGTATTATATCGTAAGGACTAGGCCTTTTTTTATAATCGTTCGAAATTAATAAAGGTATAAAAGCTTTATTCGTTTTTTACGTTATCGGGGTTATTTTAAGTGGTTTACGTTAGTTCGGTCTCCGGGTTAACTAATAGGTTATATCGGTTAAAGAAGCGGCGGGAAAAGCGAGTTAACTTTTTATCGGATTCTTTAAGTCCGTTAACGGGGTTTATAAAGGTACCTTAATTAAATCGTATATATTACTTAGCCTCGTCTTAAAAGGTACGGTCGTTTTCGTTACGTATTATAGCGTGTTTATTTTAAGGTGAATTATTAAGCGCTGAGAGTTTTTAACGTTAATTAATTAAGGTTTATTTCTTTATTACATAACGGTAAGAGTAGTACTAATTAATTCGAATAGATAAGTAGAATATTATATTATTAAACAATAAAAGAGGCGGTTATAAATAGTTACGCTATCAGGTCTTAATAAGACGGGGCTGTAAATAGGTCCTGAAATAAATGGAATTTGCGACAGAGAAGGAAAGGAAGAGAAAATCGAGCTAGGGCCGATGCGGCAGGTCGGTTTTAGTAACAGGGTAATGGGGCTAGTGTAGGGTCTCCACACTAACCAGCGCACAGGCCAACGCACTATGTTACTATATACTATATTTTAATTATAATTATTAATAGCCTCCTTTAAACCCCCTTAAAAGTTTTTTAAAAATACCCCTATAAACGTATTCTTAATTAAATTAAAAGAAAAGCTCTTTACGTTATAAAGTAAGCTAACCGACGAAGACGTGGTTAATATATTTAAATTTATCGAATAAGTTTTAAATAATATTATAAAAAACACCGTACTTATAATAAACGCTATTATACGCTACTTACTAAGTTTTATAAGGGAGTGTAAAATTAAGTATATAAAGATTAGGAAACTACGAAAAGTTTAGTAATATATTCTAGCCTCGAAAAATTAGGAAGTATACCGAAAAATATAGAATTAAAAAAGTGCGGCAGTATAAAAGGCTTTAACGGAAGCCTAGTAGGAAAAAGTAACGAAGGCTTGCTTAAAAAACTTAAGGGCTTATAAGACCTAGTAAAAATAATTAAAGCTCGGGGTTAAGGGGTTATATAATAAAACGTTAATATAGTTTACTACAACGCGACGTATATTATTTAGCGACGTACCTTAATTTAATTTTAATATAATTAAACTTTAATGCATAATATTTTTATAATTATAATACCTAATTAATCTTAAGAAGATCGAATAGTTTTAATAATTTAAGCGACACGAAACGAACCGAATTAAATAAAGTAAAGAATAATGATAAAAGCTTATAATATATTCGAATTAACTTTACGCTATCGAATCTATAGTCGAATTTTAGAACGCGAAATCCGACTGAAACAACGTAAAATAAATTTAATTAAAAAGGAGGTACTTCGCAAGTATATAATTAATTTAAATATTTAAAAAATGCCTCCCGATCTCGTCAATATAAAAGATATAACTAATCTCTTTACCGCGTTACGCGGCGGCGACCGCGTCGGTAAGTATTAAATTAGGCGTTTTATTAACCGTAACCCGGACTTGAAAATTAAAATAAATCGCCGCTATAATTATTAAAGGGCTCTTTATAAAGATTTTAAAATTATTTCTATTTAGTTTACGCTAATCGCGAATATAAAGGTGAAATACAGGATCGTTAATAAAGATATTTAAAATTTCGATAAAACCGGCTTTATAATAGGTATAATTAAGTTAATACTCGTTATAATATATACCGAGCGGCGTGAAAAAGCGAAATCGATTTAGCCTAATAATTAAGAATAAATAACGGCGATTAAATATATTAATTTATAAGGTTAATATATTCCGCCGTTTTTAATCGTTTAAGGTTAATATTACCTCGCGAACTAATCCCGCGAAACCGATTTACCGGGCGATTAAGTAATTAAGCTAACTTTTAATAGCTAGATTAATAACGAAATAGGCCTGGATTAAATTAAGCACTTCGATAAATATATTAAATTATAAATAAAAGGTCGCTACTACTTTTTAATTCTCGATAGCTATAAGAGCTATATTTCGGCCGAATTTAAAGTATATTACTAAGATAACGATATTATTATTATTAATATACCTCTTTATTTATCGCATTTACTCTAACCTCTCGACATAGTATTTTATTCGCTTTTAAAGCGTGTTTATTCGAAAAAAAACGAGTTATTTATTAAAGCTTTTATAAACTATATTATTAAGCTCGAATTCTTTATCGCTTTTAAAGCCGCGTATTTTATTATTTTTACGGAAACTAATATTAAATCTAGATTTAACGTATTTAATTTAATAGTTTATAATCCCGACGAGGTAATTAATAAGTTAAATATACGTTTCCGGACACTTATATTTAACTTATCCTGTTCAGGGACAGTTAATACCTATAACCT
Organism: Apiospora aurea; assembly: GCF_038362705.1. Classification (NCBI taxonomy): domain Eukaryota; kingdom Fungi; phylum Ascomycota; class Sordariomycetes; order Amphisphaeriales; family Apiosporaceae; genus Apiospora; species Apiospora aurea. The sequence goes on from NW_027117391.1 coordinate 458,751, forward strand.
TTAAACGCTATTTAACCCTTAATAAATAACTAAGCACTTTATTTATATTAAAAAGAGGGTGTTTATTTATTAAGGAAGCTTTCCGACGCCGATTTTAAATCCGGTAAACTAAATAGCGAAGGGTATAATTAAAATAACTTATAAAATAACTTTTATACGCGATAAGATATATATATTAAAGGAGGCTAATTTAGTACTTTTTAAGCGCCGGAGAGTTAAAAAGTTGCGAGTTTAGTTTAGAGGAGCTTTTATTATTAAAGAATTTTAATAACTATAGGACGAAAAGGTAAAAGGGAAGCGTTTAGCGCCCGATAAAAGTAAAAATGAGGGTTCGTCGAAACGAAGGGCGACCGGTGAAAGGCGTTATAGTATTTACGGCGAAATAGGTTATAATACGCGAATATATAAAAAAGATATAAAATTAAGCGAAGAATTAGATAACGAGTAGTTTTAATTAATTTTAAACGTTATAATTAAATTAATTTATATAAAAGGGTCGAGAAGTGGAAAAGGTGCGTCGCTAAGTGATATGTGTTACGTAGTGGTAAACTACGTTATTATTTTATTAAATTATATTAATTCATATAAAATTAAATATAATAACTGTTATAGTTATAATAATTCGGGAGGTAAGGCTATAGATTATTGCTTTATTATGGAAAACCGAAAAAATAGGGAAAGAAGGAAAAGGTCTAGCCTTGCCGGGACGATTTCCTTATCTAAATAAGTAGGGAAAAGTTAAGTGGCGCTCGGGCTATCTTTCGTATACCCTTGCCCCATTCTAGTTAGCAAGGCCACTAAAAGCTTGTTTCAAGGTGCGCTATAATATTACCCCCTCCTTTAAAATGGCTTATTCTAAAATATATTAAATAAAAAATTAGTACTATAACTATTCAAACTTATTTTTTTATCTAAATTATTATCTCTTCCGACCCTTTCGTTATACCGTTTTGTTTTCGGGGGCGGCCGGTTTATTATTATTTTCGTGTAGTTCATTAAACGTATCCTTCTCGGCCGCTTATAATTAATACTGTAAACGTATCGGGGGATTAGAGGCCTCGGAATTTTGCTCGTGATAGGTTTATAATTATTTAGCCGTATTTTTAAAATTCTTTACGGGATATCAGGTTAGGTCGGGATCCTATTTTCTTTATTTGACTTAATATTATAATTTCCGATAGTAAATCTTTAAGCTAATAATACGGTGTACTTCTTATTTTTTTTTCGCTTAGTTCGATTATTTCGCCGTTAAGGTTTTATGCCGCTTGTTTAATTAAGGGGTTATTCGGGTATTTCTTAAGTCGGTTTACATGAAAGACTTTAAAACCTATCTATCCTTTTAGGATTTTTAGCAAATATAAGTAACCGATTTTTCGTTCGATTTTATAGTATTATCGGGTTAGAGGATAATCGAGCTTATTAGCAGGCTTTATAAAAGACCAGGTTTTTTTAATAATAAATATTTAATCCCCGATATCGAAATCCGGTTACCGTCGGTGCTTATTTTTTTAATTATATATTTTCTATTAGGCTTTAATTACATTTCTTTTAGCTATTTTATAGTAATTAACGATTCGCTCTATCTAATTTTATGCGATTATTCGGCTAAGCTTTTCGCGTTCCTCTAAGTTCGTTATATTTTTAGTCCTAGCCTTCTAATCTTAGGTAGATTTCATAAAGAACTTTATTTCGATCTTGTGGGGGGAGTACCCTATTGAATTTTAGGGTAACGTAGCTTAAGCGGTATTTATAACCGGTAAAGCTTCGTTTTAATCGTTTTAAAAATAGTTAATAAATACTCGTAGCTTTTACTCGAAGTATTAAATCGCTACCTCGGCTTATCCCGCCGTTTAGGAGTAATTTACCGAGGATAGTTTTTATTTTATTTTTAGGATTTTTAATACCTTATTTATAAAAACGGAGATAAATTACGGTCCTCGGTTTAAAATTATTATTAAAGGGTAATTATACGTTCGGTATAGTTTTTCATAGTATAATCGGGCTGTTTCGGCTACGGTAATAATTATTCGGTAAGCGATGCTCTATATTCGTTTTTTAATTTGTCGACTATTAATATAATATTGTCGTTCCCCTTTTTATTTTTAAGTATTGTTTTAAAGTTTACCGCGATAGCGTCCTAAGGTTATAGTAGAATTAGTAATAAGTGTAAGAGGCTTAATGTTTTATCGCGGGGAACCTTGCTCGGCCTGTATTTTATATAATTAGTTACGAATATATCGTAATCTTTACTTAATCCTAGCTACTAATATTTTATTTATACCAGCCGCCTAGTTTTATTCTTTCCTAGGTATACTATAAGGGTCCGAAAGTGAACCTTATCGATTACACGGGTCCGAAGGTCGCTTTCGTCGGGCATAATAAGGCGGCTTTAAAATAGGATAAACCGTCCGTTAATAGTTTATCCTTATGTTTTATCTTCTCGGGCTCTTTATCTATATGTTTTTAACCCCGGATATATGGCATTTTCGTGTAGAAGGGTATCGGTGAGTTTATATTTAAAGCGTTCGGGTGGTTCCTCGATTAGATATAATTAAGAGCTCGCTTTTTTTTAACCGGGCAACGCGTTTTTTTTAAGGTTTAGATAACGTTTAAAGAAACTAGTTTAAATAGGGCCATAGTTCATTAAGCGTCCTTTCTGTTTTTTTAAGTTTTAAGATCACCCGTTTTTTTAAAAAGTGCGTTAGCGAGGACGTTTTTTCCTCCCGGTTTATAAATAATTACAAAATTATACTATAATAACGTGTCGGCTTAAGCCGCTTATTTTACGTTAAGTAATCGTTTAATGCCGAAATATTAAAGTACTTCGTAATTAGTGATTACGAGAAATGGTTAAGATTATTATAATCCTATCAGTTCCGCTTTTTAATATTTAAGCGCTTTTATTACTGTTAATATTTCTTTATCTTAGATAGGGTAGTTATGCTCGGTTTCTTATATCGTTTCGAAGTAAAAGTATACGGGATACTATTTATCGTTAGGTCTTTTTTTTAAAGTAAAACGTTAGCTAGGATACTATTCGATGCATTAGTTTCGACTCGGGTTTCTTTATTATAAGAGAAGTATATTAACACGGGCGCCTTTAAGAGTGATTTTTTTAACCTTTCGAATGCCTCCTAATATTCGTCGGTCTACGTAAAGGTGAGACTTTTTTTAATTAGGTTTATTAAGGGCTTAGCGATGCGGCTGTATTTATATACGAAGCGTCGGTAGTAATTGTAGAATTTAAAGAAAGACTGGACGGTTTTAATATTAATAGGGGCGTCCTAGTCTTTAACGGCCTTAATTTTCTCGGGGTCGATTTTTACGCTATTTATACCTATTATAAAGCCGAGGTATTTAGTCTTAGTAATGTAAAATTCGCATTTTTTTATATTAATTTAGAGGCCTGTTTCCCTTAATTTTTATAACACTTTCTTAATATATTTTACGTGTTTTTTCTCGCTTTCCGAGTAAATTAGGATATCGTCGAAGTAAGCGCTACAGAATAAATTTAAGTACTCTATTAAGATTTCGTTAATAAACCGTTAAAACGTTACGGGGCTATTAATAAGTCTAAAAGGGAGAACTTAGTATTTAAAGGATCTATACCTAGTCCTAAATATCGTTAAATCTTAATTCTAGAGTTTTATGCGAATTCTGTGGAATGCTTAGCGAATATCGATCTTAGTGTATATTTTAGCCTTAATTATCCTACTAAGGGTTTCGTTAATTAGCGGCAGCGGATACCGGTCTTTTTTAATAAATATATTTAGTTTACGATAATTAATATAAAAACGGAGTCCTTTATTAGCTTTCCGTGTAAATAAAATAAGCGCTACTTACGGAGTAGTATTATTAACGATAAAACCTTTTTTAAGGCGGCGGTAACGTATTCTTTACAAGCTTTAAATTCTTCGAGAAATATTTTATAAAATAGGCTAAATTTTAAATCCTCGGGGCTTTTTTTTTTTCTAAGTTTATTCGATAATCGCTTACGCTTTCCCGGTACGGCGCGATGACGTCGGATTAGGTTTTATTAAAAATATCGTGGTATCTATAATAATTAAAGGGTATAGCCTTTTTAATTTTTTATCTTAGGGTTTCCTCGTCGTTTAGTAGGAAATCGTTTTTAAGGTTAATAATTCGGTTAATATCGCTTAGGCATATGATTTTTGTAACGTCGGAATTAATATCGCTAAAAAATCCGCTTACGTTTAAGGTTTATACTTCGACGGGCCCTGACTTATATTATCCCACGCCGTTTTATTTTAACCCGTAAAGGGGGTTTTTCGGGGGACGACCCCTCTTAAGTGAAGGTTTTTTAATTAGGCGCGGGGGTAGTAATTTATCGAGTTAGCGGTTTATTGTAAAGATTTCGGGATTTTTAAACCAGTTCCTCGGAAGCGGCTTTAATATAACGTAGCGGGGTGATATTAATTCCTTTATTATTTAGCCTAGGTTATTCGTTTTTTGTTCTCTAGTAAACTATTCGATACGCTGTCGGACTACTTCTATAGTAATTTAAGGAATTACCTCCGGTTCCCTGGGTTAACCTAAGGACGGGCTATTATTCGAGGTTTCCGGTTTATTTATTATAGTAAGCTATCGGTAGTTAGGTTAGGGTTTCGGAGAAAAAGCTCTATCCCGCTTTCGTTTATTTTCGATGGATATTTTTTTTTGTTTTTAGGTAATGTTTTAGTTATATTCGGGTTTTTTTAAAAGCTGTTCTACCTCTATAATATTAATATTTCGGGTCTAGGCTTTCTATTAGTCCTTTAAAAAAGACTAGCCGTTTCCTCCGATAGTTTATTATAACGTCGTATTCCTTAAACTATTTTCGTTCGATAATAAAGTCGTGCTTTATATCGATTATAAAGAAAGGTATAAAAAGTGTTTTATATCTTTATATTTTAAAGTTTAAAAGGAGGGCGATATTAATTAATTAAAGGGACTTATCGTCGTATCCTCCGATAATTTTAGGTTAAAACTTAATTAATTATCGAGGGTTTAGTCGCTTTATCACTTTACGGGCTAATTTTATGTTTATAAACAGTTTTTCGTTAACTCCCGTGTCCGCGAGTATATTAATAATAGTAATAAATAATCCATTACTTATTATAGTATAGGTAAAAGTAAAAGGGTCCCTTTTAAAGTAGGTTTATAAGAAATTAAAAGGTATATCTTATATATTTAACTCGGATAACATCCTTAAGAGGGAGTTAAAATTCTTTAGGGTATTTAGTTTTCCGAGTTATCGGAGTTTTTTTTAAATAGGTAGAGTTAAACGAAACGGTCGATTTAAGATTAATAAGATTATATTTTATTAAGGCTATTAATCCATTAATTCGCTTAATACACTACTAGTCGAAAGTTTTTTTATTAAAACAGTTCTAAGAGAAATATCCGGTCTTTTTATAATTAAAGCATGCTTTTTTAATTAAAAGCTCCTTTATTTTAACGGCAGGAATACGACGGGAAATATCGGTCTACTTAAACGATCCGGTAACGGAGCCACCGGCGGAACTAGTTTTAAGGGCAGTACTCCGTTTAATACTTTTTCCGGTGGTTTTAGCGTTATTCTTTTTTTACGCCGTTACACTAAACGTAGTTACGATTTTATTAATAATCGTATCGAAAAATAATGAAATAGAATTTATTAAACGAAATATCGTTATTATAATAATCGGTAATTACCTTTTTATTTAATCGGGCGGGTAATTTATCGTTAAACTCTCGTTTATAGTCGTCTTTTTAACGCGGGCGTGTCCGGCTAGCTTAACGAACTCGAATTAAAAGGTTTAAAAGCTGTTACTAGGCTTTATAATTAAGTTTCGAAAGGCCTTACGGGCCTTTTCGTGAGCGTTAAGGTTATAATACTATTTATACAAGTAATTTAGGAGGTTTTTAAAAGTCTTAATTAAAGGGTCGTCTCACTCGTTAATAACGAAAAGGTGTAAATTCTTAGCGGCTTTGCCGTTAACCCGGCTAATAATATAGGTACACTTATTCTCATTAATAAGATAGTGGTTAATATTCGTTTTTAATTTACCCTTTAAAGTTATAAACTAGTAGTCGAACTTAACTTCAGAGTCTTTTTTATTAGTGAACAGGGGGGGTCGAATATCTTAATATTTCGCTTAGAGCCACTAAGCGACGTAACGCCGGTGCGGGTCGTCCCTTTTATTTAAACCGAGACTCCTCGGTTTCGGATTAAGAGATTAATAATATATTGATTTAATTGCTAGATTTCCTCGTTTCTCTTTACAACGATTAGTATAAAGTCTTTCTTTTTCTCGGTAAACTTACCGTCCTTGTCTAGTCTTCTATTTTAACTATTTTTTTAATTAGCGTCGTTATTTAAGTCTTTTTCGCCGAGGACGGCAGTTTATATATAGCTTTCCTTTAAGCTAATATTAAGGTTCTTAGAGATTTTTATTAAATTAAGGGCTTAGTCTTTAAAGCTTATTATAAGGAAGGTTCGCAGTTTAAACTCCTCCTAGATAGCGGTCGGGTTTTTTTTATATATCTTATCGAAATGTTTTTTAACGATTAAGCCTTCGCGTTTAAGCTACTAGGTTTTCGCGGTCTCGGTAAAGGCTACGAAAGGTATCGCGGAAGTATTATAATAAAAACTGTATATAATAGTTAATCGTTTAATCTTTTTTTTAATATCTTTGTTTATAACGTTAAAAAAGTTATCGAAAAAGAAAAGCGTTCGCAATTTAAGTTTAACCTCGACCTGGTATAATTAGTAAAATAATTCGAGGGCGGTAACTTCTTATTTTAAGTCGTTTTTAATATCGAATAATAAGTCCTCGCCCTCACGCCCGGTAATAACGCTTTAATTACCTACGTTTATCGGGTTTATACTAAGGTAAACGAAAAATGCGCGTTTAATTAATAAAGAATTTCGCGCGACACGCTTTTCTAAGCTCGCGAAAGAGCGGTTAATATCGTCGATATTAAAACGTATCGACTTACGGGCTTATTCTATACGCGTATCGCGCTTTTTTAAGCCGGCGGCTATCTTAATTAATTACTTTATTTAATCGAAATTAATCTAGGTTATAGTTTCTAAAAGAATAGGATATTCGTAGGGCCTTCTTAAGCTTAATAAGTTGGATTTTTTTCAGTAATATCACAATTATAGCAATTCGGGAGGCAAAGCTATAGGTTATTACTTTATTATGGAAAACCGAAAAAAATAGGGAAAAAAAAAAGGTCCAGCCTTGCCGGAACGATTTCCTTATCTAAATAGGTGGGGAAAAATAAGGTGGCGCTCGGGCCATTTCTCGCATGCCCTTGCCCCACTCTGGTTGGCAAGGCCACCAAAGGCCTGTTCTAAAGTGCGCCGTAGCAATAACACTTATTCTAAAAGCTTTTTAAATAAAAAAATATTTTTAAAAGTATTAATAAATATTTTAAAAATAATTTTTTATATTAAAAAGAATATATTAAGTTTAAATTTATTAAAGTGAAATTATAGAATTATTACCTAGTTTTATAGTAGAAATATTAATATTTTATAAAAATAACATAATTTTAAATTATTATGTATCGAAATATGAATTCTTTAATAAAATCAATTTTAAATTAAATCTTTTAACCGTAAATAATATTATAAAAGTTTATAACTTTTATATAAAGTATATAAAAATAAAACTTATTTAATAGTAAAGAACAGAAAGAGAAATAATTAATAATAACTTAAATATAATTAATTTTTATTATAATAAAAATTATTATTAATGAAATAAAGGAATATTTTTATAACAAAAATTAAATTAAAATTAATATTAAAATATTTTTTAAAAATTTAATATAAATGACTAAAAATAGAGTTTTTAGTCGACTAAAAACTCACCCCTTTAGTCTTAGTCTTAGTCACTTACCTGAATTTAGTCACTGTAATTTAGTCACTAATTAAATTAGTCAGAGTTTTTTAATTACTACCCTAACTAAATTAAGAATTTAGTCTTAGTTAAAAACTCTTAGTCATTTTTGCTAACCCTGCTATTAAACAATTCGGTATATATTATTACACTATAAAAAATATAATTAATTATAAAAAAAGAATTTAAGCCTCCGCCGGCTCCGGTTAAAAAAGCCCTAGGCCTCTTACTAATATAAAAAAATTTAAAAGTTACGACGAGCTAAAACCGCTGCTATTTTATACTATAAACGAGTTTATTAAAACGCTTTACCCGGGAAACTATAAAAAACGAGCCGCCCTTAAAGAAGCCGTTAAAAAAACCTCTTAAAAGCCTTAAAAAGGCTTTAAAAGCTAGCCTTTTCACGGCTTTACACGGTAAATAATAAACCTTTTAAGCTTAATTAATTACTATTATTATATAATTATATATACACGGTTAAAAAATTACTTTATAAATACGCGAACGTTACCCTATAATCGTTAATTACCCGGTAATTACCTTATAACTTACCCGGTAATTACTTTACGACTTACTCGGTAATTGCTTTATTACGTAATAATTACCTTATAGCTTACTCGATAATTACCCGGTAGTAATATATATATTCGTTTAACGTGGTTTATTACTACGCGACGTATATCACTTAGCGACGCACCTTTTTTACTTCTCGACCTTTTTATATAAATTAATTTAATTATAACGTTTAAAATTAATTAAAACTATTCGTTATTTAATTTTTCGCTTAATTTTATATCTTTTTTATATGTTCGCGTATTGTAACCTGTTTTGCCGTAGATATTATAGCGCCTTTTACCGGTCGCCCTTCGTTTCGACGAACCTTTATTTTTACTTTTATCGGGCGTTAAACGTTTTTTTTTTTATTTTTTCGTTCTATAGCTATTAAGATTTTTTAATAGTAAGGGCTCTTTTAAACTAAATTCGCGACTTTTTAGCTTTTCGGCGCTTAGAAAGTGCTAAATTAGCTTCTTTTAATATATATATTTTATTATATACAAGGGTTATTTTATAGGCTATTTTAATTATATTTTTCGCTATTTAGTTTACCGCATTTAAAATCGGCGTCGGAGAGCTTCCTTAATAAGTAAATACCCTCTTTTTAATATAAATAAAGTGCTTAGTTATTTATTAAAGGTTAAACGGCGTTTAAAGGTTATAGGTATTGGCCGTCCTTAAACGGGATGGGTTAAGTGTAAGCGTCCGGAAACGTATATTTAGCTTATTAATTACCTCGTTAAGGTTATAAGGTATTAAACTAAATACGCTGAATTTAAATTTAATATTAGTTTCCATAAAAACAGTAAAATACGCGGCTTTAAAAACAATAAAGAACTCGAGTTTAATAATATAGTTTATAAAAACCTTAATAAATAGCTCGATTTTTTCGAATAAGTACGCTTTAAAAACAAATAAAATACTATATTAAAAAGTTAAAATAAGTGCGATAAATAGGGAGGCATATTAATAATAATAATATCGTTATTTTAGTAATATATCTCGAATTCGGCCGAAATATAGTTTTCGTAGTCGTCGAGAATTAAAAAGCGGTAACGACCTTTCGTTTATAATCTAGTATATTTATTAAAGTATTTAATTTAATTTAAGCCTATTTTATTATTAATCCAGCTATTAAAAGTCGGCTTAATTACTTAGTCGCCCGGTAAATCGGTTTCGCGAGATTAATTCGCGAGGTGATATTAGCTTTAAACGATTAAAAACGGCGGAATATATTAACTTTACTAATTAATATATTTAATCGCCGTTATTTATTCCCGATTATTAAACTAAATCGACTTCGCTTTTTTACGTCGTTCGGCGCGTATTACGACGAGTATTAACCCGATTATACTTATTATAAAACCGGTTTTATTAAAATTTTAAATATTTTCGTTAACGATCCCGTATTTCGCTTTTACATTTACAATTAATATAAACTAGCCGGAAATAATTTTAAAATCCTCGTAAGAAGTTTTTTAATAAATATACCGACGATTTATCTTAATTTTTTAATCCGGGTTACGGTTAATAAAGCGTTTAACTTAATATTTATCGACGCGATAAAAGAATTAGCCATATTTTTTATATTAACGAAATCAGGAAATATCCCTCGAATATTTAAATTAATTATATATTTATAAAGTACTTTTTTTAATTAAATTTAATTTACGTCGTTTCGATCGAATTTCGCGTTTTAAAGTTTAGCCGTAAATTCGATAATGTAAAATTAATTCGGGTATATTATAAGCTTTTATTATTATTATTTAGTTTATTTAATTCGGTTTATTTCGTATCGCTTAAATTATTAAAACTATTCGATCTTTTTAGGATTAATTAAGTATTATAATTATAAAGGTATTACGTGTTAAAGTTAAATTATATTAGAATTAAATTTAAATGCGTCGCTAAGTAATATACGTAGCGTAATAATAAACTACGTTAATAAATAATTATAATAATATATAACGCTTTATAAATAAAATATAAAACTAGTAAAATATTTAATCTAAACGGGAAGGTAAGGAAAAGTAAGGGCGCGTAGGGGGGAGGTCGCGAGAAGGGGTTATATCTTACCCTACTATTAATGCCCAGCGAGCTCCCTATCTTCCCGCCTCACCCGTACGAATACAATCACCATCGCATATGTGAGAGATAAAAAGGCCTGCCTGCACGAATATTCATGTGATGTCTCCAGGGGTATTACATTCGAGCCTGAACCATCGGGAAGCTCGGTTCCAAGCCCACGTGCCTTGTGCGTCGGCTGAAAGATGGCTAGACTCTCTTCGGACCGAGCCCCCAGCAGCATCGCTAACAATCGTGACAAACCCCAACACAGGGGATATAGTCAGCCACTTTACCGCAATCGCACCTTTTTCAAGCATTCTTGACGCAGAAAACAATAACACACATCGCCATTATTCAAAATCGACCGGTGGCAGAGACACAGCTCTGGAATTCTTAAAGTTGTTACCAACCTGCGATCCGCTTCAACAGAGGTGATGTTGTTTTCTGGCAGATCTCAATCAGAAGCCTGCTAGCAACCCTGTTGTGGCGTCAAAGAACATCGTTCACAATAATGTCCAAATATAGGACATCGTCTCAGGCATCTCGAAGTTTTGTTCTCGGCCTGGGGCTGTACGTCGCATCTTGTCCCAGCCGTGAATTACATCTGGTGGTATCAAGTAACAGAGACCAACCAAACGGCCCTCAGCGCAAAAGGTTACCTGAAGGTCCGTCGTTCATCCTAGATTTGGTCGCCTGTGTACCGGCAACGCCCGCTCTCACAAACGGTCCCAGTCTGCCAGCGTGCCCCTACCCTATCGCATTACCCGACGCCGCAGCCAGCAGAACTAATATGCGGCTTTGCACACGTCTCCCTGCGTCAATCGCCGGAGAGTGGCGGGGCTTGGCTCCTATGGTGGTGGGTGCCGCCTATCGAACGGTCTGGATCAGGTACCTTACACAGCCAAGGGGTTGCGCGTTACAGCTGCCGCATACTGGGAAGACACCATCGTCAACGCCATCAACATCATGGGCGGCAGTTGGGAAGTAAATGCCACAGTTTATACTAAGATGGCCGCATTGATAACTATGGAATATTAAAGAACGTCAGCTGTATTCTCTACCGAGGTCGCATGTGCCATGTTAGCTGACGGGCTCATGTCACGAATCGCAAGGGTGTTCCGCGATGGACCGCGTCTTGGAAGGCAACGTGGTACCTGGTACACAGCTCGGACGCTGTAGACGCGATTGGACCGATCTACTCTACATAATTAGGCGATCCCCGCTCTTGTGTCTCAACCACATGATGCTGTCTCGTGCCGAAATGAAAGCAATTAAGCCATTGTCCCGTATGCATCCGGAGGCCATGCAAAGGAGGTAAACCACCATTCGCCGTCACCAGATACCATGTTGTAGAACTCGGCGACGGCATCGGCCTGGACGAACTGCCACATCATATCACTCTCATCATCATCTGCCTCCTCTTCCTCGTAGCCCAAGCACATGATAACCACAACTCCCTCGCCGACGTACTCGGGTTTTCTGTTCTCCTTGGCGAGTTCCTCTTCAGCCACATGGAATCGCTCGAGGACCTCGCCGTTGACTAGCATGAAGTACCCGTCGGCTTGGCCTCCATCTCTCTCCCGGGTTGCGACCGATTCCATGTGGAGTTTTCGCACCTCGTCAACCGACAGGCCGTTGAGGTTTATGCCGCCTTGCCCTTCCTTGGTGTACAAGGTGACAGCGGATGCAACGTCGCCTGCTCCGTCGGAATCGCAGCGTCGAATCATGGCTTTCCGAATGTAGTCGATGTACCGCTGGAAAAGCTCATCGTCTTTGAATGAGGTTCGGTAGACGTCAAAGCCCCATTTCGAGTAGAGCTGCACTGCCCCAAGGATTTCGCGCATTGGGTGTTGCCAATTCGATGCTGACATCTTGATATAATGAGGATATCCAAAACGTCGGTGCAGTTTCCAGTTGATGGTGGAAGGTTTTATGTTTCAGGGAGATGTTCTCCCTCGCTACAAATTACTGGAAATCTATGCTGATTTAAATATGCGAACAAAAGGTTTAAAAAGTCTAAATCAGCATATAAAATTAGAAACACACGTGCATTAGAGACATGCCTTGACTTAGTATTCTAAATCCGTGTTCTCTAATATTTTGGGTTCGTACCAGGTATAGCGAGACCAAGGTGCTCACAAAGAGCATATTATATCTAATAAAGAGATTTCAAATAGCCTTAATAACTTCCTCCAGCTGTGAGAAATGGGCCCGTTGCCCATTTATCCCGTTGCAGGGCGAGCCGGCCTAATGCTGCTGTGACTACTTTAAGTTCCAGCCCCGGGGTTCCTCCAGCTTACTGTATCATGTCCCTCGTGAAGTGAGAGACTTAAAGTGTCGGGCCTTGCTATGCGACACTTAATTATCTCACGCAAATTTCCTTTTCATGTGTTTTCAGTCGTTGTGTCAATATCACCCAAAATATCTACGCCTTTCTAAATAAACAAGTAGCTGGTCGATGGGGTTCTTTAAAGAACCAGTAGGTAAGATGCAACCCCTATCGGCTGCCCCCCCTCAAATGACATACCTAAAATAGATGTAAAAATTAACAACATCAGCAATAGATAGGTTAATTGAACAACGCACATTGCATTTTAAGGCCTGTTTCGGCTGGTGCGCACTATAATAGAATTACCCTTATCACCAGCTCGATTTACATTACTTTCCACCACCTTATCGGCGCGCCTTTTCGGCCTTTTCGGCCTTTTCCTTAGCCTTCCTTCTTTAACGTCCTTTTAAACCTCCTTGATGTTTACTATATATATAAAGCCTTTATTAAGGTCCTCGTCGACCTTTCTCTTTTTTTAAAATCTTATTTTCTCTAGATCTGCTTTTAAACCGGTTTTTTTCTACTTTAATCGGCCGATCCGGGCCGTTAAATTATTAATACTCTTACCGAGCTTTTTTTATAGTAATCTCTTAATTAAATCACCGGTGGTAATATTAGTATTAAATATTATAGCCTTTAAATCTTTAACTTACTAGTTATTTTTAAGCGTTTCGATCTTTTTAGCCTTCGGTTTAATTAGCTAGCGCGTATCCTCGGCGGCGATAGCTTTATCGATAGCGTGTATTATATTAATACGACGAAACTTATTATTTATTAGCTTATTAATATTAAGGGGGTAGATATTAATTGTTGCTTATTTATTAGCGATAACCTTAAGGGTAAAGGCTACTTTACGTGCTTTAACTTAAGCTTAAAGAAAGTCCCCTTTTTTAACGTAGCTATTATTAATAACGGCGTATACTAGGTTAAGCTTCCTTTAAAACCTCTTTTTTAAGACTTTAAAATAATTAATATTTAAGGGCTGGAGTATATAAGAACTATATAGTGGTAAGTAGAGGAGTTATACCTTAGCTTTTAACGCCGTTAATATAAAGTTATTATCGATATAACTTCTATATTTATTTAAAATTAAGAGCTTTTATTAGTTAAGGTTATTAAGTTTAATTAAAGGGATAAAGATTTTTTTTAGTTATTTTAAAGCTATAGGATTAAAAGTTTATTCTTTTAATAACGCTTTAAAGGCTTAGTCCTTATATTTATAATTAATTTCATCTTTTTTTAAAGGAATTACTATTATTAGACCGATTAACTTTTAAATATAACTAAAGGCGGCAGGATATTATTAATAGTATTAATATATTTTAAAATAATTATTTATTCGTAATTAGCCGAGTCGTTTCGCATTAAACTTTAATAGGCGATAGGGCCGATTATTATAATACTTTCCCTTATTATTATCGTAGTTTCTATTTTATCGGCGTTGAATTTAAATCGAGGGGGTATATTTACGATAATAGTAATATTAAGCCGATTAAAAAACCCTCGCACGGCCCCGTTTAATGTGTATACGAGGCGCCGGAAATTTATCGCTTTGGCACGCACGGTTTTAAGGGCCGGATAACGTTTTAAAAAATAGTGCACCTATCGTTTACCGATAAAGTGATCGATCTTTTTTATAAGGAGGATACGTTAAGTATATATGCGAAAGAGTCGGTGCGTAGGTACGTAGCTTAAGCTGGCTTAAAAAGGGCCTATTTAGTTAAAAAGGTTTTTTTCGTAGGGGTAAATAACTGCCGAGTTTTATCCTGCTTTTTTTTAAATATTAAACCCTAAGTCGGTTACGAAGGGTGCCTCTATTAATGTTATAGTCTTTAACCGCACGGTTAATGCTTCCGCCGGCCAGCACGGCCTGGACCGCTTGGGCAATGCGAGCTTCTTTAGTTATATTAGTGGTAGTAAAAAGAAAAAAAAAGAGGAAGAGATTAATCTATTTCAATTAACAAACGAGTGAAATTTAACCCCTTTATATACTGTTATTATTGCTCAGGGGCTCTAGAATCATCTGAAATCTGGAGGGGTCATTTGAGGGGGGGGCAGCCGATAGGGGTTGCATCTTAATGTTCTACTGCATCCACCTCTCCGTACGGTTTCACTAACCAAAAAGCCAAGAGCGAATACTATTTCTGCCTTTCTACTCGACTCCTTGGAGTACGACGAAGCCGCCCGTCGTTTCACCGCCGACTGTACCGCGGCTCGTACCCCCACCGAGGCCACAGGACACTTGCCCGGAATGTGGAAGCTAGTCGAGAATGTAGCCAGGAAGTATCCAGAGCACCACGAGAAGGCATGCATACCACTTTCTCTCGTTGTTGTTACTCCCCGCTTACAGTAGCACAGCTCGTCGGCTTGCTCGACTCGATCCACCGCTTGCCTGACCTCGTGATCCGAGATGAGGCGGCTGTCGAATGGTCCGAACTGCCCTTTCTGGTGGAGGGCTGGGACCAAATCTACAACCGACCCGATGACCGGCACTCCGAGGAGAATGTTTCCGTCATAGTTTTCATCGCGAAACTCCTTTCGCCAAGGACATGGTGATGGAAATGACTAGTATCGAGAAACAGGACGGTCTTTGAAAGTGTGTTGTTATTACTCTATTGAAACAGTACCTGTTAGAATGAGAACACCGTACCATGGAAGCTCTTGTCGATATCCGCAATGAACTTGTCAAAGTCAAAGTACACATCGTCCGGCGTCGACGTGCCAATGTCGGAGTGCTCCAAGCCCGGTGCGCAAAGTGGCAGTGCCATGGATGCAGCAAGTTCCTCCTCGGTCGACTGGACGACCAGACTCCCTAGCTCCGGAGCCACTGCCGTTTCTCCAGCCACTCTGTAACTTTCCGCGACCAACAATGGTTCTTCCGTGCCCATTGCGGAATAGGATGGCGTGCTACCGCTCTTCTGCCGCAGATACTCCATTGGCGTCATTTTGGTCACATCCTTGAAGGTGCGATGAAAGTGCCACCTCGAAAGCCCAGCCTGCTTCGCCATCTGACGAACGATGGGAATACGTATTGATGATTTGCTGCTGTTGATATCCAGTGATATTGATTAGGGTATATGGGTTGATGATGAGGGAAAGGATCGGATTGGCGGGAGAAGTAAGCAGGAAGGAATCGGAGAAGACCCGAGGCCGATTTGCAGGAATCCAGCCGTCGTCTTGCTAGAGAAGCGGCCAATCAAGATCGATGCCAAGCCAAGCCTGCCCGCCAGGCCCGGCCTCTTGTCCGTCCTCGGCTGCTGATTGGCTACAACAACAGCAAAAGCTAAAATTGAATGAAGCCTTGCCTTGTAACTAGCCAATGGGCCGCCGAGCTTCTTGTGACGCAGGCTCGGATTGGTCACATCTTTGGCAATGGTGTTGGACTTCAGACGCTGGATGTTTGTATATATACGAACGCATAACACAAACACCAACTGTAGTTCTATTTCCTAAAGCAACTCATCGAATCCTCTTCTCTTTCCTCAAATCCAAGCCCTCTTGATTCTATCTCAACTACCAACATGCCATCTTCAGCGACGCACTCGGTCATAACACCCGCCATCATGTATTGGGGCACCCCAGTCGTCCTAATAACCACCGAGAACGACGATGGGACCGCCAACGTCGCGCCCATCTCCTCGGCCTGGTGGCTCGGCCACCGATGCGTCCTGGGCCTGGCCGCCGCGTCGCAAACCACCATCAACCTCCTGCGCACCAAGCAATGCGTCCTCAACCTCCCAAGCGACGACATGGGATCCTACATCAACGCCATCGCCAAAACGACCGGCAGCCCTGTCATCCCTCCGGTAAAGCAAGCACTCGGCTACGAACACTGCAAGGACAAGTTTGCCCGATCCGGCTTGACACCGCACCCGTCCGACCTGGTCCGACCCCCTCGCATCGCCGAGTGTCCCGTGCAAATGGAGGCCGAGCTGGCGGGCACTACAGAGTTGATGCAGGACGTGCCAGATCGAAAGGGTTTCATACTGGCCATCGAGGTCAAAGTCATCCGGACCCATGTGCAGGACGATCTGCGCTTGCCCGGCCACAGCAACCGGATCGACCCCGACCGCTGGCGGCCGATGATCATGAGTTTCCAGGAGCTGTACGGTCTGGCGCCCAAGAAGACGGTCTCAACTCTCGCTTCGATCGACGAGGAGAAATACCGACCCTTGACTGTGTCAAACGTGGGAGCATCGGCTGCTGAGAAGGGCAAGAGTGGGAGCGAAGAGGCCTAGGATGATGCTGCAGTGAAAGATGGGAGGTTGCCGCATTGTCGATAGATGGTGAAAAGCTACTTAGATTGTCTTACTCATAGATAAATTTTTCAGCTTCGAACAGCTCAGTTTAGTTTTAACATACAAAGCATATTACAGTATTAACCCAGCCTTTCGGAACATCTCGAAAGCGTCAAGCCACCCTTCGATGGGGTCTCTCCTTTCCTCAAACCCAGCTTCCCTCAGCCTTTCAAGCGACAGCTGTCGATCGAAAGTCAACCACGAGCCGACACTGTCCAGCTGCTTCCTGCCCGCGCCGACACCGCCCTTGGCAGCCTTATCCAGGCCGTGCTCCCCAAACACACCCTGGTACCTTTCAACGTACTCGCTGGGCAGCAGTTCTGTTTCTGATCTGGTCTCGGGCCCGGTGCCCACGAGCCCGAACCACGCCGCCAGGCGGGGCCACAAGTCGTGCATCTTGGTCGGCGCATCTGCGTCCGCGATGTTGAACAGCCTCCCGTCGCCGCAGCGTTCCGGGTTCTGGCCCGCATAGATTGCAAAGCGGGCCATGGTGCTTGCGGCGACGGGGGAGCAGAGCGATTCGTAGCCGGCACTGACTCCAGGGAAAGGGACCTCTACAGTTGCAGCCTCCTTCTTGTCGCTGTTTTGCCCACCCTGTATGCGGGGGCCTATGCCGTGGTTGTAGGCGTACAGCGAGAGATACTGCGCCCAGTGGAGAGCAAGGCTGAACTGGGAACCGTTCGGGGTGAACCCGATCTTTTTGGGACATTAGCCAGGATTATGGGGGTTTCCCTGTACAGTATGCAGGGCCGACTTACGATAGCATCGGGGCAAATCTCACACCACGTCCAGCTCTTGCCCTTACAGGCGTCGGTCAACACCTTCCTGAACTGGGGATAGGCCACCGTCTTCGCGTAGTCTGCAGGCAGGTTGTTCACCATATCTTCCGTAAGCGGCGCAGAGAATGTCCCGCCGGGAACGTAGATGCCGTATCCCTGTATTCAATGAGGATCAGCATGCTACCCATGTAGCTTGGGTTCTGACAGGGGGCTCTTACACGTGTGCCGCCAGGGAAAACGACGAATTTCAGGTTCTGGGTCAGAGAGGAGACTGCGTCGACCACATTCTCGAGCATCTTCTTGTTGACAGCGACCTCTTCCTCGAGGTCGTGGCCCACTGATGTAAAAACTAGACAGCATTGATTCCGTCGTCAGAACGTCATTCTTCGTCACACCACCAATCCTCATCTCCATGGGGACTGCATCTCACCGAAATAGAAGATGTGCGTTATCTTGTCGGCATTCGGCACCTGCTGCCTGAGCGAATCTGCAAGCGCGCCCGCATCGCCCCGGAGATCGACCCCCGAGACGAGACGGAGACCCGGTCGGTCAGCCGCGGGCTCCGGCCAATGGGCCTCGGCGAGATCGATGGGGCGGTTCGCCACGGCGGTGACGCTGGCAAAGGTGCCAGGGGCCGGGTAGGCGGCCAGCAGCTGGTCGACCATGGCCCAGCCGATGAGGCCGGATGCGCCGAAGACAATGGCGTGGTTTTCCGACATTGTGAGTTGGCGGCACGTACTAGTATCGCTGGAACGTGTCGAGATGGTATCTCCTGGTCAGGTTGTATCCGGGGTTCCATTGAGGGCTGTCGTCGTTCTTATGAGGCCGGATAGCTGAACTAGTGGCGCCAAGCTAATGAACCATGGTGAACCACTATGATTCATCACCGTGGAGCATATTAGTGTCTAGGGGGTTCGCACCGGCAAAGTTTGAACACGAACAAGGCCCTACCGCCGTAATTAGTTACAGTACTGTTCAGGGATTTTTATATCAATCTAAGCTAAGATCCTTGTCTAGATGTGTCCGATCAAATCTCATGTATTCACCATAGATTCAATAAGCTGACGCGACGCCTCGTGGTGATTAGCCCCAGCCTCCCTCCGAGTCCGATAGTTGTGAGCTCGATCCTGGACCTCCTGACCAGTCAACGCGAGATTCGTCTCTCCTGTAGCTAAGAGATCGACCCAACCACTGGTATTGTAGGTGAGCGTCCCGAGCTCCCGATACCCAAACTCAGTGTACGATTTGGGCAACAAGCCGTCCTTCTTCTTCGGCTGCGACCGAATACCCCGCTTGACCTGCTCGCTGCGCGCCAACACGTGGCTCTTGACGGTGCCGGCGATTCCCGGGGCACATAACCGTTGGACGGCGCCAAAGATGCGGTCGTTGATGCGCGATTTCAGTTGGACGTTATGGCTGAGGGACGGGAAGGTGGCCTGGACGGACTTCCACCGGGACAGCGGGTTGGACGCGGCGTGGATAGTGCCCAGAGCCAGGACCAGGAGCTGCGCCTCCTCCACTTGCTGTATAGGGGGCACGCCACCTCGAGGCGCCGAGTCGAAGAAGCGGCTCGTGAGCGGCATTTGGTCGTCACCCGCCGCGATCCAGTAGATCTCGTTGCAAAGGTCGAATTGTAGGGACATGGTAACCGCGTGGAGGGTCTTTCTGTCCAGGCTCGGGTGACGATCGGCGCCAGCTTTCGATGGGGGCGACGACGCACGGTGTATCATATCCCAAAACATGCGAACCCTCGTATTGAATGGAAGAGATGAGACCAAGAGAAATGCATCGTGGCCAGACAGGCTCCCCGTCTGCTGAGCGCTGGGGAGAAACTCCTGGAACGGCTCAGTCGTGGCCGTCATCTTGACGGCCCTCGGAACGCCCTCCACCACCAGAACTCGACCCTTCTTCTGCTTGGGTGCGTCACCACCGAAAGCGACGGAGTCGGGCGCTGCAACGAATCTTCGGAGCGGCAGGTTTTGGGTCATCTCTTTGGCAATCGTCTTGGCCCGGCGATTCAGCGTCGATTCGAGACTTCCAAAGACGTTCAGGGGAGACTGTGTTACAGGGAGCTCGTAAATGCCCTTTATGCCTGCTAGCGGGCTCACATTCTCCCGTTGAAGATCCGTAGCAAGAGTCTTGGCATCCCTGGCACAGAAAGAGTAGCGTTCGGCTCCTAAACTGAACCTGTGGGCAGGGAAAACCACTTCCTTGGCCCAGGATTGGAGGCCAGGCGAATTAGCTTCCAACACGTTGGCGAAATGCAGCGTCGTTCCGCTTTTCAGCAGCGCCGTCGCATCCCATGGGTCGAGGAGATCCCACGGCCTCATCCAAGCACCCCCCGGGTCTTCATACGCATTACCAAATAGGATGATACTCTTGCCCGAGTACTGGCTCAAGACCGACTCATCCGAGCCCCTGATGTTGTACGAGCCGTAGACACTCAGATTGAAGACATCTACCCCTATGTGCAGGCGATACCTCAGGAATTCCAGAGTCTGGCGAATGGCATAGTCGGGCGTACGGCTGTTGACGACAAGAAGGTATTCCGAGTTCCCTGTCCGTTGATAAGGACAGGAGATCTGGACCGGCATATGGTGCTCCTCCACCGTTCGCATCGTCGACCTTGTCTGCGGATCACTTAGATGAAGCTGAACGCTCAGATATACGTGGGTGAAGTCTTCAACCCTGTCGTCGACGGTAAACTCCTGGTCAATGGTCGTAGATGACAAAGGCGGTATCTCGTCGATCTGATCAAAGCCTTGAGATATGTCAGACAGGAGGATCCGTGCCTCCTCATCACCGACTCGCGTTTCGCTAAACGCCGTGGCACAGGGCCGGCCAGTGTTGAATCCGTATGCTTTCCAGGACTTGTTGTGGAGCAGCCATCGAAAACGGACGCGGTCGCCTTTCGCCACGCTTCGAAGGAAGACGGGCGGGTCGAGCACCAGAGGGTAGCATATGCGAATGGGCGTCTTCCGACCACAGAACCCCGGGATCGGCCTTTTGAGACGCTCGTGGAACACTCCGACCAACTGCACCCAGTCATTGACGCCGCCTGCCAGCTCGCCCGCCGGTTCACCATAGCCTCGATCTCGGACCAAGGCTCGTAGCAACCCCGGTACCTCGACCTCCTGGCCCGGGCGGATGCCGAAGGGCAGCTGCAGGGGCTGCGAAGACACCGGTTCGAGATATTGGGTGCCCTTGATTAAGACGTGGACGGACCGGGTGGCGGGGGAGGGCATGAGGCCCACGTTCCTGACAACCAGGTCGTGCACGATTACGTGCTCGCCGGGCTCGTTGATGCCGTCGCCGTTCTCGTCCGTGATGTTGAATTTGACGACTTCAAGCTTATAGACGCCCGGATACGTGCTAGAGGCATTGGGTCCACGATTGACCTTGATCTGGACTCCACCATCAACGCCACGACTGCCTGCGTTTAGGTATGTGGACGGTTGGTGCCCCTCCCGGCCAGGCCTCCCCGGGAAGCCTCCGGCGCTCCATATACCGGTATTGGGACTGTTCAACTTGTCAGTAACAGAACGACTAGAGCCACAGGCGGAAAGGGGTCAACGGACTTGAAATGGCTAAGACCTCCCCGGCCACCCTTGCCACCCTTGCCAGGCAATCCATGTACACCGCTCTCTCCTCCGCTGCCTCCTCTTACGCTGAAATCCAGGGGTAACAGTAGATCGGTATCGTCCGTATCCACCGTCACAACAATATGACCTCCTGGACCTCCATTCGCACCGCTTGAGCCAGCACCACCACTATGATTTTCATTGTCAGTACGACGTGATCGACCCCAAAACAGGAAAGAATAGAAACCGTAGCAGGAAGGGCCAGACGGAATAAAATCCAAACGGCGAATACGTACTTTCCTCCGTTGCCACCATTTCCGCCGTTTTCGCCTTCGTTCCAACTGGTGGCATCACTCCCATTCCTGCCGGGACCGCCGTCTTGGCCATGCTGGCCACGGCCACCGGCGCCACCATTGCCGCCATCGGCCCTGAGTAGCAGCGTCTCGTCCCTTGCTATGCTCCAGTAGTCGGCCGAATGCCGCCCAAAGACTTGGACTTCCGAGGGCTGGTTTGGACAGCACGCCAGCCGAACTGTCAGGTAAGACCCCGGTGCACCTCTTGTTGGGCTACCAGCAGACCGGCCGTGTCTCCCGTGGTTGCCGCAGGCGGCTTGGCTCGCTGTGTCGGTGAACTCGAGAGCCGGTCGGCCGTCTTGTCCGCTGGCGTCGATGATCTTAGCTCTGGATGCCGCCATGGCTCTTTATTCTTGTGCAATATCCGAACGATGGAATAAGTTCTGTCGGCGCATTTGTCCATTTTATCAATTGTTGCGCCTTTTATTGCCTGCCCGATAAGGTTCCGTCATCGACTATCTACTTTGGAGGAGGTTTGGTTGAGGCCAAGCTGTCTGGCTTCGATAGGGACGATAGGGAAGATAGGCAAGAACGACCCACGTGATCGAATACCAGACCATGGGTTGACCGAAGCTTATTGCATCCATGGTTTGGACCGCCGAGAGCTGTGAGCAACACGCTGCCTCCCCTGGGACTTAGATTTGAAACAACCCAAGCATTCATCCAGGACCATCCTAGGCAAGTTCCAACCGTCCAGCGAGAAGCATGCTAGAGGGAAGTTCCGACCCTTGATCCAGATCGAGGCGAGAAAGTGCCATACCGAGCAACAGTGTCCCCTTCGGTGGACCACTCCGGGGTACCTACCGGAACCTACGAGGCACCCATTACTACTAGACCGGCGGAAAGTAGCTCGCTCAATCGTCCGCAGCCACTGCCAACACCGTCTTCTCCTTCTGGTGACTCGACCACGTCTGACACCCAAGACCTTCTCTACTTCTTCACAGCCGCCGAGTTGCTCCATGTTGATACGGCCCACCGGCAGCAGGGAGCGGGTTCGAGTACGAGTGATGGACCGCCTTCCTATGTCTACACTCTGCCAGGTACCCGCGCTGCACCAGCCAATCCAAATGCAGCGCGGCTTGATGCGACGGAGGATCCTCCGCCCTACAGCGAAGTACCAATAGAGCTCCCGCCACCCCCCGTATATGCGCCAAGGGAACGGCGAAAGCACACCCCCGCCATACAGAGACTTCATCGCCCACAGCACCCCATCCATCGCACCGGCCGCTTCTGGACCTGCAATACTGCGCACGGCTTCCTTTTCGGTCATCGAGAACCCAACCACCAGTGACAGCACTACGGCTCCAACAACAACACCACCGTCATCACGTCTAGTTCTCCCTCTATTCCGGTTCACGCAGAAGCACATCGAGCCCGTCGCCGAGCGCTTCCATTTTGGGCCCGCGCTGCGAATACGGGCGCTCGATGAACCAAACCGCGGAAGGGACCTGGGCCATAAGATGGAACTATGGTGGTCTGATCAGGCGAGTGCGACTGTGCCTCGCAAATCGTACAGGTTGAAATGGGCTAGTGGACGCCATTCTGATACGACGGAAATCTACTATACAGTGTACAAATGGACCGGGCTCGATTGTAGATCCGACCAAGGTGCTGTGAAGGTATCATTTCCCAGGCCCCATGGTTGGTTTCTTTCCCAATACCAGAGCTAACGTACATATGTTCGATGGACAGGCAATCAATCCGCCACCATTCGACAGCCGCGGCTTGGTTATTTCCGGCTCTGGGCCAACCATTCTCGCGGAAGTTCGCTTCCGGGGAAGGGGTAACGATTACCCCTTACTGACCTGTTACAGTGCCAGCGCACATGCGCGGATGGACTTGATCATGGCGGGCTTGATGACGGTGCTGGTGGTCGAAACCCGAAAGGCTCTCGTTGTCCACCAACAGAGAGTTGGAGTTGATGCCTCCCCTATCACGGGATGAGGTGATCACTCAAGCAACTGTTTGCAACTGCCGCCGTTCGTTGCAAGAGCTGGGATTGGCAACAATACCACTCGGCGCTGCGTTGGCGATTTCATGGAAACTTGGTGTCTCGAGCATATGAACTAAGATGTTTGGACACAGTACCAATGTGATATGGCCGCGTACGGATTTTGCGCTAACCCAATGCCGGAGGCCATCCAGGTGGTCGGGTCGCTGCGCATTTGAGGCCATGCAGGAGGCCTACCAGTAGTAATTGTTCAAATTCCGACCCCCGCGGCTCTCTTTTTCTTGAACCCACACCTTCCAACTTACCCCTCACAAATCCTTCGACCTGGCGGAACAGAAAGTCGTCAACCCCTTTTCAGGACCATTGCAACACTTGTCACCCGATATGGGATTCGACACGGCGCGAGACGCCGCCTCTACCACATCTTCGCCGACGGCCCATTTTACCCCGGCCACTTCCGTGAACGACGACGACGATATCCACGACCACTCCCCCCACCAAGTATGCACGGTGACGATGCTTGGGATGGTCCGTACGTCCCCGTTGTGCCGTGGCCAGGAAACACGTATATCATAATCGAAAAAGGCACCGGCCAAGCTATCTCTCGCCGCGGCGATGGCCAGATCACTCTCGGGCCCCCTCACGATACGTACCTGGCCGGTACAAATACCCAATGGCTATGTGTGGAGAGTAACAACCATTTCGGCTTCCAAAACCCCCAGACTGGCTGCTACCTGGGCCATGACGGAAAAGAGCGCATGCATGCTGCGGCGACGTCGCTCAGAGGGTGGGAGTTTATTGCTGCGAGGCCCCATCCGAAGGGAGGGTATCAGCTCTTAAGCCCCTATTGGTCTAATTACATGAAGCTGTTCGTCGTTGGCGACGATGGGAAGAGCCTGGTCAGACGGATGCATGGGACTACACTCTTCGAGTTCAAGAAGATCTGAGTCATTAGAATGCGAAGTACAAAATGGAAAAACATCACCACCCACTTGAGCATTCTAGACGTTAGCGGCCACTGTGTTAATCTCATTCTTCGGAATCAATCTCAAGATCAGAGGCAGACTTGGCGGAAAATGTGACGCAAACGATCTGCATTTGCTCTGAACTAATGCGGGAGGCCGTCCAGGGGGGGGGGGCTGCGCGTTTGGTTTGATGCTGGAGGCCTACCACTGGCCGTTTGTTTTCCTATTTCTTTGCCGCAAATTTCGCCCTCATCAAAGGCATTTGCCCCGAAGGTTTATTTTTTCGTCTTCTCCAAGATAACCAGATGACAGTCATTGCTTGCAACTGCTTCAGTACTGGCCTACAATGTCAGTCCTCCGCCCCTCCAACCGAACCCCAACCTTCCCCTTTCGCCTCAAGCTTCTACTATTCCTTGTCCTCCTCCTTGGAGTTTTCATCCACCGCTATACAAGACAAGCACCTTCTGATCAGTCTGAGCCATGGCCCGGAAACACCTATTTGATAATCGAGCAAGCCAGCGGCAGGCCCATCGTTCGCAATAAGGATGGCGGAATTGCCCTCGGGAATCCATCCGAAACATCGACAAACCCCGCCCACTCCCGATGGCAATGCGTCGAGGCCAACAACCATTTCGGTTTCCAGAATCCCCAGTCCGGTCGCTACCTCGGACACGATGGCGGAGACAGAACACAAGCCACCGCGTGGGAACTGAACGAATGGGAATATATCATGTGGCGGCCACACCCCAAGGGAGGATTTCAACTACTGAGTCCGTTTTGGATGCATTCACTCAAGTTGTACATCGTCAGTGAGGATGGAAATGGGCTGGTTCGACGGATGCATGGCACGACACTCTTTGAGTTCAAGAAGCTATAAGGACGTGATTCCCTAGTTGGCTACGAAGTATTTGAGAACATGTATAAGGATACAGTGGAAATATAATGGGATGTTGCCACCCGACTTATCCACCAGCTCTCTGTCCACATACTAGCCATATTCAACAAGTTCGTCATACCAACTACCAGTTAAGCAAGGATGTTGGACTCAATTCGCGGGCGCTACCGAAAGCTTGGCTTCCCCCGGAATGCTCACTTTGTAATCGCGTTCCCACATATTGTAGAATCGCCGCATTTTATTCCTAACACTCCAGGTAGTGAGTGGCCTTTCCCGTCTTGTCTAGCCTTCCTGGCATGGACATTCCGATAAATTCGGCAAAGTGCTTTATCGATCGCATATTGCGAGGATCGAATCCGGGAAATCGTAGCGTATAAGCCGATGCACCCCTTTACACGCACACCCCTTAACGAATATTATAATATAAGAGGATATCTGTAACATTTGTAGTGGGTAATACAAGTTTGTGTCATACCCCATACCCAACATGGTCCTTTGGTATGCCAAGGCCTTTCAGGTTGCAACTCCCCCTCGTCTGTCTTAGTTGCCTGTCAGCGTCAAGGAGTACAGAAATTCATCCCAAGTCCAGCTTTTCCTCCGTGCTACGGTACACAGAAGATAAAAGTCTCGTAATAACAGCGGTTGTGTCAAGGCATTATGTGACACTGCGTACTTGGCGTTTGAAACAAGGCCGAGTCGTTCCGGCTTTGCCCCCCCCAACTCTCTCGATATTCAAATACAGTTGGGGTGCCTCTGACACTTGCTTGCTCAACTCCTGTCGTAATGAAGCACTTAATTTTCAATGTGCTACCCATATAGCTAAACACACGAGACCCAGAATTCAAAATACCTAGCTGCAATGGACTCCTATAACACCGATGAAAACCCCTTGAATCCGATCAGAGGTCCTACTGAGCAGAGACAAAACGCCAGCTCAAGGAGCTACAGTTGGTCCGTCGAGATTATCGCTCTCCTCTGCAGCGCGTCAGCTTTGACCGCGCTGATTATCCTTCTAGCCAAAGAAGACAAGAAACACCTCGGTGATTGGAAAGCTCCCTTTTCTCTCAACACGGTTGCAGCCATCCTCTCGGTGGTGTTCAGAACTCCACTGGCGTTTGCTGACCAATGGAGAGACCCGCGAGATCCTACTCTCCGAAGCATTTGAAAGAGTTCCCGAGTCATTCCAACCCATCCGTCACCAAAGTCACAATGATAGCATCCGGGTATTCCTCGATGACGACTTCGGAATTTCCCTGGCGCCACGTTGGGGTAAAAATGCTACTGCTGATAGCTGTGCTATGGTGGGGAGAACCGACCTTGAACTTCGCATACCCAGCGATGTCATTCTGCCCGATGGGATACAGCGGAGCTTCAAAGCCACACAAGCGTCTATCACAACTATCATAGATGGATTACTGAATGGTGGATCCCAAGCTTCGATGCCCTCAACGATTCGACGAGCATCGCCATGTCCTTCGAAAACGCAGCACAGCTTATGTCTTACCAAATACGTGAGCTGGATGGATACAAGTTCTATGGAGTTGCTTGGAAATGGACCATATACATCCGAATACGCTGGCAGTTTATGATCTTCCCGATCATGATATCCGTACTGAGTTCTGTCTTCTCAGTATGTATCATGCTGGAGTCCCGCGGCCGCAATATACAGGCCATGAAAGCTAAGATGCTCGAGTCGATGCTTCACGGTCTCGACGAAAGAACTGGTAAGATGCTAAGGAATAGCAAGGTGGACGATAATATGGAGAAATATGTCTTTATAAGGCTTAAAGGTGGAATTGATGGATTGCGACTTCGACAACCTGAGGCGGATCATCATGATGGAACTGAGACTGCCTACAGTACTCAAACATCCTTGGTACCTTAGGCAGTCCCGTGAAGTGCTTTTCCCCGGACAAGGCGTATTGGCATGCCTGGTCAGCCATATCTGAAACGAAAGTCTGGGTTTCTATTCACAAGTCTGTCAGGACCCATGGAATCATGTTCCAGGCTATGCACAGCCATTGATCCCACCCAATGGCTGCTATTTCCGCTGTTAGTTCTGTTAATGCCTACATTTTCCTTTGTACGAATACTCCTAGTTACTTTTTCCATAGCTGAAGAAGCTCGTTTGATCCATGCATGTGGATTATCTGTACCAAACGAGCATGCCCCGTTTGGACATTCTTAGTACTTCAGTCAATTCTAGATGATCCCCTCGGAACCGCGGAAACCAAAAGAACGGCTGTTTCTGCCTCAGGTGCAACAAAAAAGCCCTCGCCTGTTTGGCCTGAGTTGATCTGTCCCAGAGAATGTATAGTAACAGCAGGGAGAAGGAAACCAGGTAACGAGCTGGGCATCATCAGTGCATGGGAAATATCTTATATGTGATGAATTCCCTTTGCCGTCACCTTCGGTCCAATCTCCCCTTAAATATTTTATACATCAACTCAACAAACACATCTCACAACAACACGCACACAAGAGACAGACCCGACGCAATAGGAACAGCTTGAGTCGCCATGGCAGAGAACCACAATTGGAGATGGGCATTTTCAGCCGATCTACCATCTTCTCCCCCTCTGGGAACCGCCCTAACGTAACCGAGCCCAACCATCAGCCATCTACTTTCCGAGCCCCATCGACTGCCCCCTCGGAGTCCGACGAGCTACTTGCCGACGCCACGGACGATGTAGCAGTACGCGAATATGTCCTGCAGGATGTGGAGGAGGAGGCGCGCATTTTGTACGACATCTCAAATCCCCTATCCTCCCTGCCGCATCTAGTGATGTTCCCACAATCGACGAATCGGGAGTACGAAGAGCATAGAGTCGGGCCCGAGCCCGCTGCCGGCAGCAAGGACGACATGGCGCTTGACGAGGAAAGCGGTAGCGAAATTCCAAGCGACGGCGATGATGAGGAGGAGGTGAGTAGGCTGCTAACTATAGACACAACGCATGTGTGTGTGTGATATAGAGGCACGTATGCGGAGAGAAAGAATCACTAACTGAGGGGACAGGGGAACATGATAAGCGAGGTGAAAAGGATGCGGCGCGAGCTGCAGGAGGTCATCGATCGGTCTCGTCGTACCCTCGCCTCGGTTGGCGCAGACGCAGGCCCAGCACTAGCACCAGTACCAGCCAACAAGAATAGAGGAGAGGCTCTCGTCCGCATGCAGAACTGGCAATACATGACGCCGTGGGACCAAGCCAACGCCGTCGCCTGGAGGGGTCTGTACGACGTCAATAAGTATCCGGCTTACCTCAATCTCGTGGTTCAAGGTGGCGCCCGAAACGTGCTGATGCTATGCAACCAGCCCCGGCCTCTTGGAAGGGACTCTGCGGGTCCCATGGAGACTGGCTCAACTCTCGCCGAGAACAACAACGAAATGGGAGTCGAGGATGAGAGTAAGGGAAAAGAAGGGGGCGGCGGCGGCGGCGGCGGCAGCATGAGCGAAAACAGCGAAGACACGTTACATCCCAACCAAGTCGACTGGCTCAACCTGAGCGACGAGTACCGCGCCCAGCTTGTCCTCTGGGGCCGCTGGGCCGACGCCGTCGACCTCAACGTGCCGGCCTACCTGCGCCACCTCCGGCTCCCGGACGAGGCCACGCACCAGCACTACTTCGACGATATCACCCGGAACGGATCCGCGACCCAGGAGGAGCTGCTGGAGAAGCTGAAGCAGTCCCAGGAGCGCCGGAGCGCCGCCAACAGGGACGCGGCCCGGATCCACTGCAAGAAGATGAGAAAGGCGGCATTCCGGCAGCCGCCGCGGAGAAGAGGGCGCAGCGACCCGTATCATCTGAGAAAAAGCCCTCTTCACCGTCACCGCCACCGTCTTTGGCGGGCTTGCACTCCCAGATCGGTGTGGCTCCGCCGTGTTGGGACGAAGTGGATGGTTGCTGCCGATCAAGAGGCAGCAACCCGGATCAGCAGACGACTTCCGACTGATTCAACTACGCTTTGTCTAGATGGCTAGGTGCAGACTAAGCGAGATTGCGTGGTGTCTTGGAATGATCAATTGTTATCGATGCGAATTGGTGGTGGGGAAGACATCTGGCATGTCTCGCTGCACTGTCTGTTATCTACTGCTCGAAAGGGGCAAAAAGCAGACCATCATGGGAATGGAGCTATATCCCACTGGAAAAATATACAGCAGTTGTGTGTCATGTGGGGAACGCTACTGGGCTCCAGCTCCAGCTCTTGTCGGCCTCCTTTTGAGGCATGTCTGCATGTTAAAGCAATGGACATTCTTAATTAAGAATACATGTAGATAAGGAGACAACATCTGGCAATATGAAATGGTATCGTATGATCTTCATGGGAAATTTATTTCATTCTGCAGTAGTAGGGGCTCTCAACTTTGGAGCATCTATTGCTGGTCCTCTAGGGCAAGCTCATCAAAGTCATCAAGGAGTTCGTTCATGTCCACGCCGGGTACATCTTCGTCGTCATCCTCGGTTTCCGCTATGCTCATCTCATCGGCTGCCTGCTGCTTCTTCTTCTCCTTGTACAGTTGCACACCATGACGGAACTCTTCATCCTCCTCAATATCGCGCAGGAACTGCTCGAAATCACGGTCCATACGTTCCTGATCGGCCTTCTTGGGCAGCAGCTCGCCCTCGTCCTTGGCCATACGCTTGACCTTCCACTGTCGCTTACGGTTGCGGCGGCGGTTGGGGTAGTGCTTCTTGACGATCATGACATCGGGGATCCTCGACGAGTATGTGTTGGACTGCTCGATGGCATCGAACTCGGGGTTGTTGAAGTTTGTGCCCGTGAGCATGTAGCCCAAGCACGAGTCACCAGCATGGAGCATGTTGCCCATGTGTGTCCTGGCGAAGTAGACCTTGTCGTTGACGCCCAGATCCGAGGCCTTCGCCACCTGGACATCGGCCAAGATCCATTTGCCGTTGGTGGGACCCGAGGGCTCGATGTCCATGACGATGAACTCGACCATGTCGGGGGCTTCAGCCAGCGTGCCGAACGGGGCTCTCCAGTAGGTGGGGGCGCTGATGTCGGCCGTCTGCAGGGTGTTGGGGTCGAAGACGTTGATGGAGGTGCCGACACGATAACACAGGGCCAAGGGCGAGATATTACCGATCTGCTTGGCCAGCTTGATGGGGAGTGCGACCAAGTCATCCTTGCAGATGGGGATCAATTCCACGGAAAATGTGAATTTGTAGGACTTAGCGCCCGTGTGAGAATCTTGGGAGATGAGCTCCTGCGACTTCTTGGAACGCACGGGAACCACTGAGGTGAGGAAGTCGACGAACTTCTCGGCGCCATTGCGGGCTGAGAAGAAAAAGTCGATACCATCCTTGGCTTCCTTGATGTTGATGGTGTCTTTGTGCGCGCCGTGCTTGAGGATCAGCTGCTCCAGATACAAGAACGTCCGCTTGTGGAGGACCTTCTGCCGCACCTGGACACAGGCTCGCCAGACGTTGGCTGTGTAGGACTTTGCGCACTCGGGGCACTGTTGCCAGGCGACAACATAGACGACCTCGAAGGATTGTTGCAGGATGACACCGTCGGACACGGAATCTTGGATGGTCAACTTGATCTTGATACGGCGGGAATGCGGTTCCGTCCAAATGAAATTGGCGTCTATTATTCGGACTTTGTGCAGACCTCTGAGCTTCTTGAGACACAGCGACAGCAGTTCGCGGGACTCTGGGGCGGCGGACACCCAGGTCTGAGGGGGGAGCAGCCAGCGGTCGCAATCTCTGCAGAAATGGACGGTGGCTTCACGCTGGACGCCGGCTGAAACGTCGATGTTGGTTTTGATGCAGTCGTAGCAAAGGGCGTTTGTGCTGTTCTGGCCGTCGATGGGGGCAGCGCATTCGCAACAGAAGATACTATATCCGCGGAAAGATGGGCATGTCAGTTGGGGGTTTTCACCAGTTTGGGCGGTTGGAAGGCGATGGGTCATAACCTACGTCGCTCCGCCGGGCGCAGTCCCCTCGTGGGAGGGCGCAATGGAGATGGGCGTATCGATATCCATTGAAGACGACATCTTGGACGAGATGGCTTCGAAATGGACGGGATACCGGGTATTGGAGAAAACAGAAATGAGTTGGGCAGGTGATGGGCTGGGAGTATCGTCGCCCACTACTCGAAATGCTTTGCACTGGATTATGCAGCGGCGCCGGATTCTTATTAAACTTATGGCGGGGAAACGTCACTTTCGCATTTCGAAAATTATTTGCCCCTCGATTTGATAAGGCGGATAAGTGAGAAGAGTCAGAGGCAGGGGGAGTCATCAACGCCCTGCCACATCTTATCGCTGCAGGCTAGTGGTCTGTGGCTTGAACGCCAGCAGGCCACAGGCGGGCTTCTGAGTGCTGAGCCGATTGTGCAAGTACCTCGACTGAGCAGGAAAAAAAAGAGTACTTCTCGGTTGCGCACTAAACACAGGACCCATTTTCAATCTTCACCACCCCCTGCTCGGATCCACATCCCCTAAGCGCCCGCGCCAAAAGATACTCGGGTACAACCTGCCAGCCCCCGCCTTTTTTTGCGCGAAAACGCGCAGTTGCATTCAAGCCCCCAGTTTTCGTGGCTCTGGGACGCAGCAAGCAATCTCAGGGCGTCTTGAGCGCAGGCCGGCCAGGTGCCTACTTTCTGCAGGAGGGAGGGACTGTCCGAGGAACTCGAGTCCAGTCTCCAGCCATAAAAAGATCTCGCGCGACTCGAAGCGGAGACTGAGCAGTAGGCGAGCGAGTTGTATGACTGCTTCCTCCAAAAGCTGCTGACAAATACCCACCACATCTTGCCTTTGTCTTGCATCTCACCTCGCGTATCGATCTTCAGTTTTGCTACGCTGTGTGACCCATACATCTGCCATCTTGCAGGCCATACCGAGCAGCGCCAGTGCACTTTATGGTCGACGATAGTCGATGCCGCAGCATTTCGGTTGCTTGCTTTCTTGGATTGATTGATTGCGCGCCCCGCTCAGTCTCTACCAGTATGCCGCATTTCACCCGTGTCCCATGTTTGCAATATTTCGCCCGCCTTGATTGGAAACCTGCCTGACTGCCTCGGACTGCAGCCCTGGCGACTCAGAAATCCTACCATCAAATCGACCCGATGCCAGCGCAGTCACCCGACTAACCAACACCAACCCCGCACCAGGCAGGCATCTTGGTTACATCGAGTCAGAGCCGGCAGTTCTTCCAGGTGGAGATTGCCTAAATCGACCGCACCGCATGCATCCCCTCTACCAACACCGTCCAGCCGTCCTTGCTTCTGGAACTACTGGAACTCCCACCCGCCTTAAGGCTTCTTGCACGCTGGACCCTGGTCAAGGAATTGGGTGTCGCTTGCTCGTGAAATGTAATCCACGAGTTTCCCGCTGCTAAGCCTCTGCATGTCTTCATCTACACTCCACCACAACCCATCTGCGACACGATCCTGGTGGGGCTCATGCAGGCATCCATGGCTCAGAAGCAGCAGAAAAAGAAGATGGAGTGTCTTGTTCCGTAAAAGCCGCACCCGCTCTCATATCGTCGTCGGGATCTCGTCGCTAGAATGCGGAGTAGGTAAGATCCGGATGGTAGGCCATGTCGTATTGGCTGCCCACCTGCATGAGCTTTAGCTGCTGCTGCATGCATGCATGCAGTGCAGTGTTTGCTTGCGAGATGTGTGCCAGCCTATTTGCCTGCTTGCAGGTGAATCGCTCGCCTTTCTGCTTCAACGCCGGCAATCCGGATGAGGGGGAGACATGTTTCTCCTTCCTTTCCTGGAGCCACTATATGTGCAATGTCTCTCCCGTCTCCTGTAGGCACTGCCGTGATGTTTTTGTTGCGCCGTTGTTTTACTGCCCCCTAAAACCCAAAATCAGTCCTGGAAATCCTCCCAGCCGTAGCCGCAGAAGTCGCCATGATACCACAACTCGCAACTCTTGCAGGGCTCCTCTGTCTCTCCGCGGCTCAGAGTACCCCGCCGCCGGTAGTAGACCTCGAATACTCGCGATACCAAGGCTACTATGACCCTGATTTCGACCTGAACATCTATAAGGGGGTAAATTGCCGTTTTCGTCAGATTGTATCCCAGAAAGGAAACGACTTGACGCAAAGGCTGATCCTATTGCTGTAGCATACGTTATGCTGCGCCTCCCGTTGGAAAGCTGAGATGGCAACGGCCCCAGGCCCCAGCTGAGAACCGATCCGAGGTATTCCAGGCCACAGAGAACCCTCCTCAGTGTCCTCAAACACGTAATGGGGGCAACGGGCCACCGTGAGTAAACCTGCACAACTCATCTGTACGCATGCATGATACTCACCAAATACCCTTAGCCCACCACTCAGCACGGAAGACTGCCTTTTTCTGAGCCTGTACGCCCCTCCAAATGCAACAAAGCTGCCCGTACTTGTATGGATACGTGAGTTTTGAGCCCGCACTTGAGCAACGGTATCTACTCCCAAATATCGGCCCAGCTAACCCGGGTCTATTTGGGGCGAAGACGGCGGCGGCTACGGGAGGGGCAGCGTCGGGGAATTCGACTTCAGACAGCAGCTGCCGGTAAACAACAACTCGTATATCACGGTCGGTATCCAGTACCGCCTGGGGGCATTCGGGTTCCTGTCATCAGGGGACGTGGCTCATCATGGCACGCCAAACGCAGCAATTCACGATATGCGGTTTGCTCTGCAATGGGTGCAGAAGTACATCCACTTGTTCGGCGGTGACCCCTCTCAGGTCACTATTGCTGGAGAGTCGGCCGGCGGTAGGTTGTGTCCCGAATGCTTTGAATTTTTGATCTCATGAGAACTAATAACCCGATGCCCAGGCGGAGCTGTGATGCTTCTTGCGATGGCAGAGAGCGACAGCGACAAGCCTCTGTTCAACGCTGTGATTTCTGCGAGTCCCTACTTACCCACGCAATGGTCAGTCACCTTAGTATATAACCTGCGGGTTTTGCCTCTCGGCTTGCTTTACTCACAGTTGTACCAGGGATTACGCGGATACGCAACCATCTGAATCCTACTATCGGTTCGCCAAAGCGGTTGGCTGTCTCACCGACGGCATTGCTGCAAACGGGTCAGTTTTCGACTGTCTCGTATCTCAAGACTCGGTGAAACTCCAGACAGCCAGCGATGCCGTGAGCGCCTCCGGGCACTACGGACAATGGGCCTTCATCCCCGTCACCGACGGGACGCTTATCAAGGACCGGCCCTCCGTGCAATTACTATCCGGCGAAGTCGGCGGCATCAGGGTGTTGACCTCGAACAATCTAAACGAGGGCGCCGTCTTCACGCCCCAGAACCTGAAAACAGAGGACGCGTTCGAGGGTTTCTTGCTGGACAACTACCCGCTCCTGACCCGCGAGAACGTCACTGGCATCCTGGACCTCTACGGCCTGCCCGCCAACGCAACGAACATCCTCGCCGACTCCAACGGGCAGACGCCGCCCTTCTCCACGACCAACTCCGAATGGGGCTCCGGCTGGCAGCAGGTCGCCAACAACTTCTACGCCGAGGCCACGTTCGTGTGCCCCTCGTACTGGCTGGCGGGCGCGTACACCGCCAAGGCGGGCAAGAGAACCAGCAAAGGGGATGCGAAGGCGTGGCGTTACCAGTACTCAGTGAGCCCGGCCTCGCACGGCAACGACGTCCAGCCCGCCTTCAACATCCCCTCGCCGGCCACGGCGAAGATGCCGCGCGACCTGCTCGACGGGCTGCAGCACGCCTGGGGCAACTTCATCGTGCACGGGGTGCCCAGCCTCGCGCCCGTAACCTCCGAGGAAGAGACATCGAAAGGCTCATGGCCGCAGTGGGCCGATAAGGAGGGTCACGAAAACTACATGCTGAACTTCAACGTGACGGGCGGCGTGCCAGTGGCGACGCAAGGCCAGTGGGACGGTGCAAATATCACGACGTACGCGTACGTGGAGGGGAACGGGACGGGCGCGCCGTTGGAGGCCGTCTTTGACGTCGTGGAGGGTTCGAGCTGGGAGGGCGGTCGGGGGCGGAGATGCCGGTTGTTGGCGGATTTGGGGCCTTACATGATGGCGTAATAGATACTTATATATGTAGTGCTCGCTACGTAGCAAGAAACCACTTTTATCGGAAACCCAGATTACAAGTAGAGTGTTGTTATGGGTAATTACAACACTCAATTACCTGTCAGAGTACGGTGATTGCTAAATGTTGTATTATTTGTGAGGACTACCCTGTGAAATTACCGAGTTTTTAATTATATGGTATTATGTGTAGACCGCAGCCGCTATTATTATACCTTAGTCTGGTATAACATAGTATGTGGTGCACTCCAAATAATAGGGGCTGCACAAGTACCAGCTAGGAACGGGATAATGAGGCAATGGGCTGCACTGATCTGAGAAGCCGACCCAGTATCGAAAAGTCTGATAACCACCCATGTATGGACGATGCTGAACTCAAACGCTTTTGATGTTGGTTTGCTCAGCCAGTCCTGATGGAGATACCCATATCAACACCAAACCATAATGCAGCAAATCCATCTCCGATGGATCCATGGGGAGGTATATAGCCATGTCGGTTAGGATATTTCCTCTCAATCGTCCATCCAATTACTCTCCAAGCAAAGGATTACTCCAACACATCACACATCTTATCCAAAGAAAACTCGACAAAACACACTTACACAATGGCTTGGACTTCTTCTCCTTGCGCCGCCCGGGACATCAAGAAGAATGAGGCGGGCGACAAACTGACAGCCGAAGAAAAATCAACCATCGAGCAAGGCCTTTTCTGGGGCAAGGAGGGAAGGCGAGGCTATTTTTCATCCCATCTCGAGTCGCAGCAGCAGAAAGACGAGCCACGCTCCCAGGAAACTGGACCTGAACCCACCACTCACACTCCCGCAATGGACTCCAGCCAAGACAGCGAGCAACCCGCCATGACTCCCAGTAATCCGTGGGCCGTCCGAGACATTAAGGCGGGCGACGAACTGCCACGAGCGCCCGCGCACCTCAGCCCGCGCGAGTGGCTGGCGTTGTCCGAGGCCCACGGCCCCAAGCTGACGCGGCAGACGCGGCAGCTCATCAGCAGCGTTGCCTCTCTGCAAATTGCCATGGACGCCGTCTCGCACCTGGTGAACCGTCGCCACCGCGACCGACTCTCGGCATCATCGTCGTCTTCGTCGGCCTCCTCCGGCTCTGCATCGACAGTAGTATGGCCCAATCTCCAGGAACTGGCGCAGACTCAGCAGCTCGGACTGCGGAATTTCTGCGACCTGCTCAAGGGGGAGGTCGACGAGGAGATCCAGGAGGCGGCTCTGGAGCAGTCGCGGCGGGAGCTGGCGAAGCAGAAACTGAAGGAGGACGAGGAGAAGGGGATCCAGGTAATGCAGCAGTTGCTGGGTCTCACGGCCAATGGCACTGACAGCGATGGCAGGCCGAAGGACCTGGGCAGGAGTAAGAGTGCCTTGGAGGTGGCGGCGGAGCGGGCCAAGTCGTTGACCCAGGGTCCCTGGACAAAGCCCTGGTGATGGACAAACCCAACTAGTAGAGTCATCATCATCAGGTGGCGTTGGAATTCCACGGACGGAGCTGTATCAGCTGAAAAAGATAGCACCTGTACAACAGGAAAACAAACCATTCTATTATACTTGATTAAACTACTTACAATGTACCATTGACCGAGGTTAGTGACGACCTCAGGCAAAGTCCGATGCGTGGTTGTCAAAGGGGAAAGGGAAGGTCCAATTATGTAATGCCAAGGTTCGTATCCCATTGACGATTGGCCACTGCCATTCTGCGCAATTCCCGAAGCCAACTGCGCCGCAAGGACTGATGGAATGCAAGCTTGGGTAACTTTTTGGGTCAAAACCCCGCATGCCAATGGTCAACCCATTTTCAACTCTTTTTTCTTCTTCTTCAACTTTTTGTGACCCAAGCATGCATCTCTTTCAAACGATCGAGACCTCGGAGACGCTATGAGTCTTTCAATCTGCGCAACACGAGCCGACGCCCTGACACGACGCAATATGATCAGCTAGCGGCATCAGGACGCACGCACACTCTAGCACACCGTCTTCTGCAAGTGCAGTTGGCGCGCAACCACGAGACGCGTTAGAAAACAGGCCGGTGGGAAAATGGTCTCGTAGATGGCGGGTAAGTGCTTCGAGCAACCTCCCAAAGCACCTGCAGCACCAACGTCAAGCAAGCACTGCGTTTGCTTGGCTTCACCAGACCGGGATGATGATCGAACTGCAGGCCTGTTTTGGCTGACCACCATGCTGATAATCGTTCACTACTCTAATGCAATCTGACCGGAACCTTATTACTACTCTCATTAATTAAGCTTTATAACTAACATGGTCCTAAGTCACTGACCATGATGCCCTCTCTCGCAGACACCACATACTGCGAGCCAGACCGCGAAACCTGCTGCTGCTTGGGCCAAGTACGTACGCATGGGCCAAGCGTGACCGACGACACGATCAGCACAGCTGGCTTTCTGGAGAGCTGGATCTTCCATCGATTGCAGGCAGGGCTCCATTGAAACTGGTCAATGGCTTGATGGCAGCTGCGAGATGTTTACGAACATGAGGTAGGTAGGTACGGCGTGAGATGTTCCTCGAATGTAGCACATGTAAACTCCGTGATGATGTCTTTGCTACATAATATTAATTTAATAAAGTTCTTTACTTATTAATTGTCATCACGTGTAGTGCTATCGACTATTAGTTAAGGAGCTGCGCCTTGAATCTATGGTAGTGAGTGACACCTGGTACCGATCCAACGAAGATCGTCTAGAGTCGGTCGTCAAGGCCGACACTATAGAACGGCATCGAGAAGCGTCTGCATGTCGGGCGAGGAGCTCGGCCGGCAACTCGGCCGGCAGCTCTACAGGCTCTATCGTCGTCGTTGATGAGGCCGCCGGCATCTCGTGTAGCCTTTCGTTGGTCACATCACCTTCCATCTCGAACCGCATCTCCTGATCGCCCTGCATTTCCGCCGTCGCCACCGCTGGCCTGCCGCCCTCCCCGAGCTCCGCCATGGAGCCTTGGGCAGTCGACGGCGCTTCGTCCTTGTCGACGTTCGGCAACGCGGTGTCCCATTCTTTGGCCCGTTTCCGCTTGGCTCGCCACAGCAGCCCACTGACTGCGAGGAGTGCCACGAATAGCGTCCCGATTATGGCGCCCGCGATGATGCCCCCCAAATGCGTCCCGTCTGCGGATCTATCTGCTGCGTCCGGCCCGCCGGTAGTTGTGTCTGTCGGGGGCGGGTCGCCGCCAGTGGTGAAAGAGGGCGCTATGGTCGCCACGACGCTGACAGCCCCGTGTTCCAGTGACACCGAGGTGGTCACGACCGGACCGGACGGTAGCTGGGGCTCTAGGTCAGCATATTTCGCGCATTGGAAGGTCTGAAGCCGTGGTCGCGAGTGCCCAGACGCGCACCAAGATTGGACTTACTGATTCGGGTGGCTCGTCGGAGGATCTGGGCTTAAACCTGAAGGACGGGGAGTTGCATACAGTGCCGCGGGCGAGATCCCATAGCTGAACGGCAAACAGTCTATCCGCATTGCGGTCTCTGATGTCGTCGGGCGGTAGCCACACTACCGAGTTCTGGGTAACGTTCCCTATTAAAGCAATCGAGGTGCATGTCAGCGGTAGTGTTCTGGACTCCAGGGGGATCGACGAGGAAGTTGGGGTCAGCGCGTACGAGCAATAGGGCCGACGAGTGAAGCCTGGCTTCTGACATCGCCGTTGAGGAAGATGTCCCAAAAACCGCCGTCCAGCGCGTCCCACGCCAAAACGACTGGCCGGCCCTGGACCAAGTCTTTCCAGTCGGTGTTGAAGAAGCACTCGGCGGCCAACAACGGGGTGGCCAAGGCAAGAATCAGCCCGCGCGTCGCTCCACAGGCCATCATGACAGGCAGCATGTGCATAGAAGTTTTCCAGAAGGGGTTCCCAGGAACGTGAGGAGGCAGGATCAACGACACTTGGAAGGATCTTCTGCATTCCCGCGCGTACGGCCGGGTCTGCCAGGATCCGCACCAGCGGTCTGTCGGGCTTCGGCTTTATGGACAGGCACGGCTAGGCCTGTAGTATACGGAGCCTTATGGGCCAATGGAAAATTTCCAAGATTATAGAGGTATTGTTACGGTGAGGCTAACCGTGGTACCTGGTCTTCGTTTACCGATGACACGAGGCTGCACCGCCTCAATATCCACCTTTATTTCTATGGAGCCGCTCGGGTAGGGGCCCGTACCTATTAATAGCCCGCCGTCTATCGTATTCTTTTTGTTAAGTCGGCTCTCGCTATATTCGTGTGTAAGCTAGCTAGGGTTAATTAAAAACGGGGTTTTTATTAATTTTGAAAATAAAATAAAATAATATATATCCTTTTATATTATAAAATATTTTTTAAAAGAAATATAAGTGAATATATTTTTAAAGAAATAATTATTACGTAAAAAATATAAATCGTAAAGATAAAATCTTTATTTTAAATAAATAATATTTTATTTAATATTTTATTACTTTATAATATTAAAACTTAAAAGTTTAAATAGTTTAAATTTTAAAATATAACTTAAAAGCTATTTTATTTATTTTATAATAATATTATTCGTATATAATAATTACGGTGTAAACCCCCCGGCCCGCTGCACCGTTGGCCGGCTTATTGCGTCGGGTGGCCCGAAAAGGCCATTCAAGTAAAGAGATCCCCGTCTAACTGGCCGCGCCCGTTTACAGTTCACTACGTTGCGCAGTTCCTGCCATGGCATAGATACTTTACGCATCTTTACCACAAGCAGCTGCAAGCTTGTGGCTACACAGGCCCCATGGTGTAAGTCCCCGTTCACCTGCCAGCGTCAAACTCACAAACACCCAGCTGACACCCGGGGGTGGGAAAGGTACTGGGACTGGACCCTTGACGTCAAAGACGTAGCTGGTTCGGATTTATGGGATCCTGTCAACGGCGTTGGTGGCAACGGCGGCGACAAGACCGAGAAGACCAGCGACGGACGGGAATGGAAGTGCCTGGTCGACGGGCCCTTCAAGGACATCCGCCCGGCTTACAGTAGGACTATGGCCGCCGAGCACTGCTTGTCGCGCGACTTATTCGACGGCACGAGCCGCCCCGGTACCATGCGCGCCGCGGGCTATACCCCCGAGCTCATCGCCGACATGAACAAGCTTCCCGACTTCGAGTCCTTCGAATTCAAGTTGGAGAATGTTCCCCACGGCTCCATCCACAGTGCCGTCGGTGGCGAGATGGGCGACCTGGGCCCCTCGTCCTCGCCCAATGTACGCTCATCTTTTTCTTTTCCCACGGTTTCCTGTACTCCATCACTTGGGAAAGGGGCTGGTCCTAATAACTGACTTTTTTCTTCTTCTAT
Source organism: Apiospora aurea (assembly GCF_038362705.1). Classification (NCBI taxonomy): domain Eukaryota; kingdom Fungi; phylum Ascomycota; class Sordariomycetes; order Amphisphaeriales; family Apiosporaceae; genus Apiospora; species Apiospora aurea. The sequence continues at coordinate 499,751 of NW_027117391.1, forward strand.
TTTCTCTCTTTTTTCCTTCTTCTCAATGTGAATAGATCCTATTTCTTTATGCACCACGGCCAGGTCGACCGCCTGCGGTCCCTCTGGCAGCAGCAGAACCCCGAGGCCCGCCTCCAGGACTACGCCGGCATCCGGGAGCGCCTGGAGGCGCCCGGCGGCGGCAACGCCACGGCCGGTGGCAACTCGACTCAGAACGACATGCCCAACCCTCGCGCCGCCCTCACCGACATGATGCCCTTCATGGGCCTGACCGGCGCCGAGGACTTCCCCGTCTCGGTCGTTATGGACACCAACAGCGAGCTACTCTGCTATACCTACTAGTGCATGGACACAGGTGGCGAGCTGTGCCGGTCTCCCCCCTACAGGGACAGATGACGGGGCAAAAACAGTAGATTTTGCGTTTCAGGGCGTTAAGGGATATGTTTATGCGAATTGTTTGTTTATTTTCCTCCGAGCTTTACATACTCTATTCCCCCTCTATAGTGGAACGTAGTCGTCTTATAGAACTGATTATGTCGATTTTGATCTGCCAGCGGACCAATTGGGCAAGTACGTACTTATCTAGTCACATGCATGTTGCAATGTAATGGCGGCCATGCCATCGGGTCAACCACCCAGCGGCCGACCGTCAGGCGCGTTATAGGTCACGTCGCGGTTCGGGATGGGAATCTGACCGGGTGCCTAGCCTGAGAAGAGTCTATCGTGCAGCTCCGAGAGGTACAAGCCCGCCAAGCGCATGCTGTACTGTCTACTGTGCAATAGAATATGGGTACTGTGAAAAGCGCACTATCAACGCGCTGGGCTAGTAGTACGGGCCCTGTTCTTAGCGGGGAGGCGACGCTTTGGTGGTTCGGGCCCCCCAGACAAGAGCTTACTTACAAGTAGAGAGCCGTATTAGTTAGTACTAGGGTCGGCGACGACCTGGGAATCTTGGTGAAATGCGGCTGGGAATATGTACAGCATGGATCCCAGTCCTTTCACACCGCACAATTGCTTATGTTTCTTTTTTGGGTAGTAAACGTTTCATCGTGAGGATGGGAATAAGCCCCGGGGGGCGGGGTGCTGCTGCAGGACTTGGAGAGAGTGTGCTTTAGTTAGCGGATTGCCTAGCGGCCAACTGGACATCCCGCTGCGGGCTGAATGGCATTCTACCGAGATGCCAGTACTACTATGAGATGTGAGCGCAAGATGCGTTTTTTGCTTCTCCACGGGATCTGGAATACGGTCGACGTGACAGACGTTACCATTGGCCCAGACACTCAATGGCAGATTGGTTCATGAACAGGCGGAGCGGATAAAGTCCGCACTCAGCTGCTGTAAAAGCAAGTTTGTCCCGTACCTAACCTTATAGGTACGGTGGCTCTGCAAACTCGACGCTGGAGTGGTGCTGATCCCAATTCAAACCTTGGGCACCCCCCACAAACTACCACCAAAGCTGTCAATCCCAGATGCCTGGGTACAGCAAGATGCAGTGGCATCCAATGAAATCTTTTCCAGTCTGCACTTTCACTCCTCAGTTCACACCGCCCAGCAGGAAGCAGCAGCATCAACTCCCAAGGCTTTACATGCAATCAGAGAAAAAGCAACTCAGTTTCAAGCATCCTGCGGGAAAAACGAATCATAGAGGGCGCATGGACTGTACCGGCATGCAAGCAATTGGATGAGATGAATGCTAATCGCCGAAGCGTTCAGCGGACTGACTGCAGGCTGCAAAGCCCCCCCCACCTCACTAAACCGCGGCATGCATCTCTCCCGGCGCACCGGGTCTAGCGGCGTGAACTGGATGCTGGGGGGCGCTCTTTGCTATCCCCTTCCGGGCTTGATTGCTGGCAATCCCTTTGCCTTTCTTACTCGTGAAAAAGTCGAGTTTGCAGAAGGTCGGTCAGGGCCATGACAGGCAGGCTGCCCAGTAGTGCGAACATATAGGGATCGAATGGGAAATGAGCAGCCAATTGACAAAGGGCCCATTACCAATCGTCGAGTCGTAGGGATGTAGTTACTGACTTCATAATGGACGCTTCTTTTCCGCTTCTACCTAGTTCTGTTCTCGTTGGTCGGACGGACGTCGTTGCTAACCTACCTGCTCTGCTGATACGTTCCTGAATACATCCTGACCTGACCGTTTGTCGTGTCGAATATCATCGTCATGCAACTTCCCACCTTTTGCAGTGTGCTGTACTTCGGCGCCGTGCTCCCATGGTGCGAGAGCAGCAGCAAGGAGCCATTGGGTCACGGATGGCAAGCAGCCAAGGCCGGCGATAGTGAGTTTTGGCCTCTCAAGAAAAACATCTTCATTCTTCATATTGTCCTCATCGAGCTACTACTGACACTACGCTTCGTCGCCACTACCTAGGCCGAAGCCCGTGTCCCATGCTCAACTCGCTGGCCAACCACGGCTTCCTCCCCCGCGACGGCCACAACATCGACTACCAGAACGCCACCTCCGCCCTGCAAGTCGCCCTGAACTTCGACCCCGCGCCCTTTGTCGGCCAGATCGAGGGCGTCCTGAAGGTCTCCACGACCGGCACCAACGGCACCTTCAACCTCGTCGACCTGAACCAGAAGCCGTTCGAGCACGACGCCTCGCTGTCGCGAGCCGAGGCCTTCACCGGTGACTCCTTACGCTTCAACCCCAGGGTGTGGGCGCAGACCGCCAGCCATTTCGGCAGCGACAACATCGCCACCATCGAGGAGGCGGCCCAGGCCCGCGCCGATCGCGTCGCGGCCGCGAAGCGGACCAATCCCGACTTCAACCTCACCGAGTCCCAGCTGCCGGCGAGTTTGGCGGAGAGCGGTCTCTATTTGATTGTCTTTGGTAACAAGACCGACGGAAACGCGAGAACGGACTGGATTAGCAGCTTATTTGGTAGGTGACATGCTTTTGTCCAACATGATGCCACATAACGACTGACTTGATTGTAGAACATGAGAGGTTGCCGTACGCCCAAGGATGGAGTAGGTCCCAGGAGTTTGTCTCGGCAGCGGATGTGACGGCCATGGCCCAGAAGATTGCATCCGTTCCTGTCAAAGAGTAGTAGACCGGATGACAAGGACATCTGTCGGTGGAGGTTTCGCGTGGATTGTAGATGTAGCGTTCAGGCAATTGTAATTAGGGGGTATCAATCGATCTATGCTATTAAAGCAACATGCTCATCACTCTTTGTGTCTTCTCGGGTAGCTTGTCTTCCCTTTTCTTGGCCATGGAGGACTGCTCAAACGTGCGCCTGGCCTTGGACTCGGTCGCAGGCGCAGGCGCAGGTGCCGGGTCTTTCTTGTCAGCCGTTTCCTTCTTCGTCTTGGCTGCCGCCTTGGTGGACTTGGTGTCCTGGATCTTGGCCTTCTCGACATTGCGAACGAACTCCTTGTTCTCCTTGTTGGTGCGGCTGATCTCAGCGCGCATCCTGCTGGCGCGCTCGGCGGCCTCGGCCGAGATCTGCTCCGTCAGGTTGTGCCACTTAAAGCCCTTGAGGTAGAGCAGGTTCCAGATGTCGTCGCGGTAGTAGGTGCCCTTCTTGCCGCCGATGGTGCGGGCGTTGAGCAGGTCGACGGCGGCCTTGGCGTCCTTCTTGTTGAGGAACTCGACCCAGCCGTCGGTGAAGGAGCGCTTCTTGTTGCCGCCGTTGCGCACTCGGCGCGAATGCGCCAGGGGATCCTCGGGGGACAGGAAGATGCGGTTAATCTTGCCGTAGGGCTCCAGCAGCGAGCGCAGCTTCTGCGGCTTCATGAAGGGCGGGATGCGCGACAGGTAAACCACGCCGGACTTCTTGATGGCCTTTTCCGTAGCTACCAAGTTTTTCTTGGTCAGAGGTTTCGAGAGACCCGGAAGCTCGCCCGACAGACTGTCATCGTCGTCATCGTCATCGGCACTGTCGCCTTCGCCCTGCTCATCGTCGTTGGTTCCTGATGCTGCCTTTCTGGTTTGCTTGGCCTTGCCCTTGCCCTTCACGACTTGCTCATCCTCATCCTGGCTGGCAATATCGTCGTCATCATCATCGGACTGTAGAGAATCATCCACCTTCCTCCGCTTTGCGCTGCGGCTTCCTCCCTTCTGAAGTTCCTCCTCAGATTCGTATCCACCAACGTCATCCTCGCTCTCATCCGCGTCAAGGAACGCGTTCCTCTTCTGAGGCGCCATCTTGGCTGTGCTTCTTTGATCGACTGACTCAGAGAAGATGAATAAAGACCAGACCAAAACTGATCAGAGGCTTTCTCAGTAAAGCAAGGGCGGGACTTGGATATCGAACTGAGGCGAGAATCGAGCCGACCGAACTGAGAAAAAAGGTTGTAGTGGAGACTCAGACGGTAGAAATTTAGTGGATCGCCCATCCCTTGGAGCGTCGAAGCTTATCGCAGTGCATTATCGATATCGATATCGCGTCCGTGCAGCGGCATCTGCGTTAGCGCGTTGTCGCTATCGCTATCGGACCTCAGTAGCTATTACCGTACGGGCTATGTCATTGCCCCTCCAGCCTCCAATGACCGCGGGGTTCAAGTGACTTGAATCATGAACGCGGTGCCACCGTGCCACTCATAGATAACATCCAAGTGCTAGGTTGTCCGATGTCACTCCGATAACTTGCTTTGTTCTCTGGTCATCCACATCAACAATCGTCTCGCGCGTCTCTTCGATTCTTTCTGTTTGCGAACCAAGATCGATTGTAAAGCATAGCACATCACCGCGTAAACCCAATCCATCCTCATTACCTTTCATCTTTCCATTCTCTGAGATCATTGCTTCATCGCAACCCGCCACCATGTCGGTCGAGGTCATCACCACCATCTCGCCCACCACCAACGAGCCCATCATCACTCGCAATGGCCTCAGCGATGCCGAGATTCAGGAGTTGCCCCAAGTTTCTGCCAAGGCATTTGAGTCATGGCGGAAGACCAAGCTCACAGATCGCCAGATCATCGTCAAGAAAGCCTTGAAGATTCTTGGCGACAAGAAGGATGAGTTGGCCAATGAAATCACCGTACAGATGGGAAGGCCCATCAAGTACACCGGCGTCGAGGTCACTACTGCCATCAAGCGTGGCGACTACCTGGTCAAGGTCAGCGAGGATGTCCTGAAGGACACCGAAGGCGAGGCCGAGAAGGGCTTCAAGCGCTTCATCCGCAAGACGCCCATCGGACCCGTTCTCATCCTGTTCCCCTGGAATGTAAGTGATCTCCCTGCCGCCGTCAGTACTTGCTGCATACTGACCGTACTGCCAGTACCCATATCTCACCTTGGTGAACTCGTTGATCCCGGCCCTGTTGTCTGGCAACACTGTCATTCTCAAGCCCTCCCCGCAGACTCCCACAATCGCTGAGCAGGTCGCCAAGGCCTTCACCGAAGCTGGACTTCCTTCCGGTGTCCTGCAGTACTTCCACTGTGGCTCGCCGACGATGATCGAGTCAATCGTCAGAAACCCCAGCATCGCTCATATTTGCTTCACCGGTTCCGTCCCTGGCGGTCTCGCTGTGCAGAAGGCTGCCTCGGATCGTCTTGTCAATGTCGGGTTGGAACTCGGTGGTAAGGATCCTGCCTATGTTCGGGGCGATGTCGACCTGGCCTGGGCTGCTGATGAGATTGTCGATGGCTCTATCTTCAACTCCGGCCAGAGCTGCTGCGCTATTGAGCGTGTTTATGTCGATGAAAAGATCTATGATGACTTCATCAAGGCTGCCCAGAAGGTTCTCGAAGGATACAAGGTCGGCGATCCCTTGGATTCTGAAACACAAATCGGCCCAGTCGTATCGAAGCAGTCGAAGGAAACCATTGCCGCCCACGTCAAGGATGCTCTCGAGAAGGGCGCCAAGGATGAGACTCCGGATAATGCCACCTTCAAGGAGTTGCCGCCCAAGGGCAACTTCGTCAAGCCCACATTGCTGACTGGCGTTGACCACAGTATGCGAGTCATGACAGAAGAGACCTTCGGTCCCGTCATCTCGGTCATGAAGGTGAAGTCGGATGAGGAGGCCATTAAGCTCATGAACGACAGCGAGTTCGGATTGACTGCCAGCATATGGACAAAGGATACCGAGAAGGGCTACGAGCTGGCCGACCAAGTCGAAGCCGGAACCGTGTTTGTCAACCGCGCTGACTTCCCGAGCCCAGTAGGTCGACCATGCTTTTCATTTCCCTGTTGAATCATCGGAAGCGATCAGTAACTGACACAATTAATAGGATCTGGCGTGGACGGGATTGAAGAACTCGGGCAAGGGAGTTACCTTGAGCAGGTTCGGGTTCGATCAGTTCGTTCAGCTGAAGAGCTTCCACCTGAAGGATTACCCCAAATGACTGGTGCAGGCTGTCCCTCGCCTTTAGGGACACCAACAACTCTCGCAAGAATGTTACCACCGGATACTGCAAGCATTTATGATACCAGACATTGGAGACAACCGATTTGGCAGAACCTATGTTAGGGCGCGGTTAAGCTGGAAGTTAACGGGGATAGCGTGTTTTCTCCCCTCTGCTGGAAGGAATAGGTGTTATACCGCCTAGAGGCTTCAGCATTGGGGCCCTGTACATACCTATCGATTGACCAAAACACAATCGTTGCCAACTCCTCGTATTAGGCGCCTAAACAGTGTGTACCGAGCAACTGCAGTTACAGCCACACGTACCCTCACCCACACGCATACACACACACACTCTTTCTCACTCTCTCTCTCTCCTCCCCCCCCACACACACACAAACAAGATGGCATTCCCCATCACAATCTCCCTCCAAGGGGCCATTGAGGCCATCACCTCTTGCTTCGGCAAGGAGAAGAAGAAGGACGAGGAGGGCCCTGCCCAACTGGGCATCCCTCTCGAGGTTTTCGACGGTGTTGCCGGCGCCACCACCACCATCGTAAGTGGTTTTTTCGGTTTTCTTTTCTCCCTCTTTCTCTATTTTCGCCCTTTTCTACGGCAATTCTTGAGTAGTTCAAGCGAAATTGCAACCGCGATCACCATCAAACGCAACTCAGTCTAACATGGTTTTTACGTAGTCCGCCACCGCCGCCGACAAGGGTCGAAAGACCAGCCTGCCGCCCCTGGTGGGCATGGCCGCCGAGGAGTAGGTTTCCCTGAATAACGAGTCAACCGTACGAAAGAAGCTGTACTAATATCGTGATTCTAGGACCGCCGCCACCCCCGCCGCCGCCAAGACCGAGGTCGTGGTCCTCCGGACCCTTCCTGCCTCGGGCTCGTAAGTACTGCTTTCTTTGCTTTTTATTTCATGAATCCGTCCTGCCAGGATTTCCATATTCCCAGTCGAGTAACTACTTGAGATCTTCTGGCTTCCCTTCCCTCTGACTCGCCAACTGTTACGCATTTACCCAACATCTGAAACGCAGACTCAAAGCGTCAGCCGGTCCGAGAATGCTTGGGGTCGCGAAGGGCGTGGTCAGGGTGGTGTTCTGGCTGGTCGTCTGGCTGGTCATCTGCACCACCCAGACGCGCTCGGGTTGCTGGTGGCGTCTGTGAGGCGCCTGCGGCGAAGAAGTAACCTTGGCGCTCGGGTTGTTGCTCGAGGGGATACTGCCGGCACTTGAGGGGTTTCTCTTGCATGATCTGCATGAGCACCTCCTTTTTATTCCTCTTTTTATTTATCTCTCGATCCTTTGAAACCCCAGGAGGGAATACAGAATGAAGCGTGCTTTTTGCTAACTACGATTCTCTTCACCAGGCCACCCGAGGCGGAGGTTATCACCCACATGAGGGTGACCCTCCCGATCGGCCGAACCCTGCCGACGCCGTCCCGGTCCGGAATCCAGCCCCCTCCTCCGTCCCCTACTCGGGGAGACTAAGTTCCTCGCCGTTTTTGTTTGTTGCCTTCGGCGTTGTCGTTGCGGTTGGCCCGGCGTTTCCGGTCGTGGCCTTTTTTTCTTTAAAGAGTTTTTACAAGACCTTTGGCCGCGAGGCCATAAAGGAATGAATTGAGTTTTTGGGGTGGTGGTGTTGTTTTGATGGAATTCTTTTCTTGCTTTTCTGAATTTTGTGCTTGACTGAAAGTCCAGTCTTTTGATGCTCGCCGAGTGGTGATTGTTTCTTTGCTTCAAGCTAAGGTAGATGGAAGCGTGATGGTATGCTGACCCGCGTTAGGTATTGCTGACTGGGCAGGATGATCCTCCTGACAACGGTCCCTGCCTTTCATTATTAACCAATCCCAGTGTGATATATGACGGCATGAACGTTATGACCCTCGTGTGTCACCAATGATACTTCCTGCACCACCCGTTCCTCAACCCAGCAATCCGATACAATAACTCATACTTCACCATCTTGAGCATGGCCACCGTCAACCCCTTGCCGGCTCTCACTTCTGCACCAGGTTCGTGTCAGTTTTGCTACAACTCGATGCCAATACCTTTGCAACTTACTCTCTTGTCGACCGCTGGGTTCGAGGTTGCCATTGACATGGACGGCCACAACCGTTTTAGTTGGTAATACAAGTATTTATGCCAATAGGTAAGCCAGCGAGTGGTTTTCACCAGGTGAACTCCCTAAATCCTGTCATCGTTTGTCCCTCGACGGTTTTATGTCGCTTGGGTAGACTTGTTCCGTGCCTGTGCCTGTGGTCTGTTGAAGCCGCACGTATAAACTTCTCAACCCCCTAGTGACACCAAGCATTGATAGAGCCTTTTCGATACTGTATGCAGCTACTTACATTTTGAAAATTACCTTCCCTCCCCATGCTATCGGAAGGTACTTGAAGTCTATCATTGATATGCTTTGGTTTTCTTCTCGACGTGCAATGTCGGTATCCCAGCTTGAGCCTCTGCAGTCGTTGCCTCGATCCCACGGGATCACACGCCTATTCCCAGCACGGCGGGATTTTCCGCTCCCTCGAGCTGCTGCTAGGTTAGTGATTAGAATTAAGGCTGCATATCCCTGATGCACTAATGACAGGTTAGGCACCGAGCTCGGGCGTATCTATATTTGTAACTGGCCAATGATGGGTCGTGTATGCACTGCAAGCAAGCAACAAGGTTTCTGGGCGTGGGCAAATGACGGATGAAGATTGTTTCAATTAATACAGCCCGGACATCAAGTTCCGGGATCGAGTGCAAATCGTCCAATCTTTTTTTTTTTTTTTTTAAATTTTTTTTATCATCTCGAGGGGGACGTAATATCGCGCATGATGGTGTCATTTCGAAAACGGCTTTGCTAGCGAGAGGGAGACGCTGCAGTAGTTGGTGGTGGTTAGGGGTTAGGTAGGTAATTTACGCCCCGTAGCGGTGATGCTTGCATTCATTGACTGCTGACTGCTGACTGCTGACGAAAAACCCCGAGTGGGAAAGGAAGCGACGGTCCACAAATAATCAGCAGGCGGCTGGCTGGCTTCCCATTTAGCGATTCGGGAGCCACCGAGTTGTGGTTCCCCGCATTTGCGCATGTCCCATTTCCATTTCCCCTGCACCTGCAGCCCGTCAGGAGAGGAACTAGGGTAGTAGTAGAGGAAGGAAGGCCAAGTCGCCCAGTCAAAGTGCACACCCGCCTCCCTTCTGTCTCGGTCTTCGGCCATTTCCTCTTCTCGCTCCCTCTCCGTCCCCTGATCGACATCCGCCGATCCGGCCACTTTGTACTCGGCGTCTTCTTCCGTGTCTGTTACCAACCAGGGCATCATCACGATCAAACAAGCCCCCCAAACCAAGCCAATCTAATCCGATCCAGACGAAAACAAACCAAAATGGCGCCGACACACACTGCCGTCTCCGCCCCGGGCAAGGTCCTCCTGGCCGGCGGCTACCTGGTCCTCGACAGGGACTACAGCTCCCTGGTCTTCGGCCTCAGCGCCCGCATCAGCGTCGTCGCCCGCGAGATCAGCACCAGCGCCGGCGTCCAGCTCCAGGAAATCGTCGTCACTAGCCCCCAGTTCCTCGACAGCCAATGGCGCTACGGCTACCACCTGACCGCCGACGGCGGCGGCATCAAGGTCACCCAGCTCCACGTGTAAGTTGTCATTATGTTCCTCTGTCCCTTGTATCGACCTCGATTCATCCACCCCTTTCCGAGTCTTCTTCATCATCTAGATTCTGCCTTTGGCTGCTACCCCGCCCCCATGTTGCTTTTTTCCCGCCAAAGTGCCCCGTCGTTGTCCTTCCCTGCCTAATTCCCAATCGGGCCATTGGGCTTCAACTGTGCTGGTGTCGCCACATGCATCGTGGTTACACCTTTTCCCCAATTGATGCCTCGTCGCATGCTCATCACCCTTACTTAGCGGCTCTTCCATAAACCCCAACCCATTTGTTGAGACCACCCTCACCTATGCTCTCACCTACATCGCTGCCACGTCGCCGTCGCGGCACCGCTCCGCCTTCAGCCTGGATCCCGTCCACCTGACCGTCTTGGCGGACAACGACTACTACTCGCAGCCGCACACCATCCCCAACACCGAGAAGAACCCCACCCGCTTCTCCAAGTTCCCCACGCCCCTCAAGGACGCCAACAAGACCGGCCTGGGCTCCTCCGCCGCCCTCGTCACCTCCCTGACTGCCTCCCTGCTGACCCACTACCTGCCCGCCGAGCTGTTCGACATTGACAGCCAGGAGGGCAAGCGCATCCTGCACAACCTCGCCCAGGCTGCTCACTGCGCTGCACAGGGCAAGGTCGGCTCCGGCTTCGACGTCGCCGCCGCCGTGTACGGCAGTTGCCGCTACCGCCGCTTCAGCCCCTCCATCCTGAAGAGCTTGCCCGAGCCCGGCCACGCTGGCTTTGCGCCCGCCGTCGTCGACCTCGTCACCAACCAAACGACCTGGGACACCGAGGTCGCCAAGGACGGGGTCAGTGTGCCCGCCGGCCTGGCCATTCGCATGTGCGACGTCGACTGCGGCTCCCAGACCGTCGGCATGGTGAAGCAGGTGCTGGCCTGGAAGGCCGCAAAGCCCGAGGCGTCTAAACAGCTCTGGGACAATTTGCAAGCCAAGAATGAGGCGCTCGGCAAGATCTTGGCCGAGGACCGTAAGGACGAGATTAAGGGCGCCGTCGACGCCATCCGCGAGCTGATCCGCGCCATGGGGTCGGAGAGCGGCGTTCCCATCGAGCCCGAGACCCAGACCGCGCTGCTAGACGCTCTGGTCGCCGAGGTCGACGGCGTCTACAACGGCGTGGTACCTGGTGCCGGCGGCTTCGACGCCCTCGCCCTTCTGATGCGGGACGACGCCGAGACCGAGGCCAAGGTCAAGGAGTTTGTCAAGGGCTGGGGCAAGGAGCACGGCGGCATGGTGCGCCTGCTGGACGTCAAAGGCGAGATGGAGGGTGTCCGGAAAGAGGGGCTCGGCCAGTATGGCGGCTGGTTGAGCTGAGCTATACAAGAGAGGAAAGACTGAGAAGGGTAATACAAAAAGCAGGAAGAGAAGGAGATGAGAGAAGTGATGAGTAACGATGGGTTGGATGAAACAGGGACGGGCCAACTACGAAGCATATTAACGAGATACACCACAAGTGAATATAGACCGACTTGTTGCAAACGATGGCATTAAAAACATTCAGATTCGTGTGGTTCCTGATGACAGCAACCTATCTGGGTTGCTATGGCCCGATGTCCGCAGGCCATCGGAATCCGGCGCAGCTGTCAAAATTTCTCATCCGATATCTATCATTCTGCTCACTATCGTGCTGATCTTATTACATATACTCATCTACTGTCTCCTCCGTCAGAGCATCCAGAACTGATTGCCGATCGGTGTCCACCTTGCTGGCCAGCAAGGGCATGACGCGCTGGTCGAGCAGCCGGCAGACGGCGCGTACCTTGCGAACATCCAGGTCCCGCCTCTCGCGTGCTCCACGAGGAGGATGCTGCTCGGTCACGTACCGGAGACGGAGCGAGGAGTCGGGGAACGTGGGCCGGCCGCGCAGGAGGTTGCCGCGGACGACCTGGAGGCCTTTGCCGAGGAAGCGGTTGCGGAGGCCGCCGGGCACCTCGAGGAGACGGGCCAGCTTGGGCTCAAAATGGCCCGTGGAGGAGATTTCTTTGGTTCTCGAGGCCAGAGGGGTTGCGGCTTGCAGCCTGGGTTCTTGTTGTCCATGGGTAGGTAGAGAACGAGGGCCGGGCGGCGTGGGAGGGGCGGAAGGCGCTGCAGAGGTGCTTGCGGGTTCGCCAGTCGGTTTGTTGGCATTCGGGGAGCAGTAGGCGGCGGAGCGGCACCGGCTGCGGAGCTTTGGCGGGAGTGGTGCCGCGGGTGGTGCATTGCCGTGTGTCTTCTATGGTTGCTTAGGGGTAAGGCTCGTAGGTGCAACGTAACGGGTTGGGTAAGGAACTTGGTGAAAGTAAATGATGCTGTTGTATGCTGTTGTGAGTTGTGGAAGCCGGATGAAGAAAAGAGATAGGTGGGAAGGAGGGGGCACCCGTCTACCAGACCCATCTTTGGTCTAGCCTACGCGTTTGCTTTGGGCAATAAGAAGACGCTGTATTAAAACAAACACACATATGTCGAACCATTGCTGCCCCTCTCCTGGGACCTTGAAACAATTACCTGGGCACTCCTATAGGGCACGGGGCGGTGCATGTTAGAGTTTAGCGACCAGAGTGGTGTTGGCATGGGTTGCTCAGAGGCGACCGGGGCGGTGTTTGCTTCTGTACATAGAGACACCTAGGAACTAGAAGACGGCCAAGAGCAAACAACTGGGCATTATTCTCCGCCGTCCGGGATACACCAATTTCCACCGGACCAGGAAAGTGTTATATATCATATTTGTCAATCGGTTGTGCCATAAGCGCCCCCCCATCGTCTCATCATAGGAGAAATAGTCGAACTAGGAGGAATCACCTTACTTTATATGTAACCAGGCAGCCTGGAATGGTATACACAGGCATTTCACCATTGTATCCATTTTTGATAGTGTGCTCTTGGGAGGAACTAGGCCATAGTGATGGCAGCAGACAGTTTTCTCGTGAAGAGGTGAAGAGGAAGAGAAAATAGAAGAAAGGGCGAGATGCAAAGACATGAGGCCCCAGGGGATTCGAACCACGCCAGCAAAGAACCTCTACGTAATTTCATCGGGCAGGGAGATATGTCTATGTATATCCTGGAATATCTGCAACCGCGGATGTTGCGTACACGAATCGACTTGACTATTTTCCGATGGACGTGTTTAAAAAGGAAACCTTTTCACCCCTTGATATTTGTGTCGTATACAAGACAGGGTAAGACGTAGAATGATGAAAACGTGAAAATCAAACAAAGCGAGTGCTTCACATAATTATGCAGAACTGGAGCTAGGCCTAAGCATTCCCCGTTACTTTGGTATCCTTTATTCAATTTCACCAGGAGCTATCTACCAGCCGACAGCTAGACTCCTGTGCCACTACAGCCAAGATCCTTTTTATTCCGAGGTAGACCTCGAAGGGTTGGTTCTTCATTCATTCCCGTAATCATTTCCCCAGATGAACGTTTCTCATATATGAGTCTCTATATCAACCAGATAGACATCGCCACTTGTTCAACTAGGCTGACCTGAAGAAGACAGGAGTATCTCTCTCTCTCCCTCTCCCTCTCCTCTTTCTAAACGTTGACCGCATGGTCCCCCGTCGGGAACGCGCACTGATACTCCAGCCCCAACTTGACCACGCGCCCCGCATTGAGCGTCACATCCCACGACACCTCGCCGCCCTTCTTGAGCGTCGCGACCGCCTTGCCCCAGTCCTTCTCGTCCTTGCCCTCGCGCCCGGCCACCCCCGCGGGCACACCGCCGCCGCCGGGGGCACCCGTACCCGCACCCGCCAGCGTTAGCCCGCGCGGCTGCAGGAGCTCGTCGCGCAGCCGCTCGTCCTCGCTGACGGGGACCTGGTCCAGCACCGTGATGCGGGCCGGGAGCGGTTGCTTCTGCGAAGTGTTCGAAGTGCCGCCTGACGGAGTAGTAGCAGCAGTAGGAGCGGATGATGGCGAGGAACGCGTGTTGGACAGGGAGACGGTCCGGGTGTAGACGGCGCTGTCCTCCCTGCTGAAGACGCCCGACTGCGAGCGCCGGACGTCGGGTTTGGGGTAGGCCACCTTGATGGCCGGGTCGGCGCCGAGGCTGAGCGTGAACGAATCGTCCGGGCTGCAGCGCGGCATGCTGGTGCGGCCCAGGAAGCTGCCGTCGAGGGTGAGGCCCGCGGGCCCGGGCAGGAGGGTGAGCTTGTTGCCGTTGCGCACTTTGGCCTGCAGGTAGGCGACGGGCTTGTACTTGGCCACGACGGTGTGGCTGAAGGCGATGTTGGCGAAGCCGATGCGGGCCACGCGCTGCTTCGACGCCGTCGACGCGGGCGCCAGCGTCTTGAGGCCCGGGAGGTCGTACGTCGTGGTGAAGCCCGTCTCCTCGAACGTCGACTCCTGGAAGGCCAGCTCGGCCGGCTGCTCCGTGATGGTCTGCTGCTCCTCCATGAAGGAAGATGAGTCGTTCGGCGCATGCATGTTAGGGGGAGGAGCACCACCACCAACCCCATCCTGGGCGTTGCGGCTGCTGTTGTCTCTCCTCATCTTAGGCATGCTGATGAAGCTGGCGCGGGGGAAGAGGCTCGCGCTCTTCTTCTCCTTGGCTTGACGGGAGGCGCCCGAAGCAGCCCGGGAGGCGGACTCCATGGTGGGCCGGAAAGGCCCCCCCCGGAGGCGGCAGCAGCGGAGGACCACGACGCGGAAAAGGAGGCGGTGCGCCGCCGCCTAGGTGTGATGAGGCATTGACTCATTCATCGGAATCCTCGGGGGTTCCTCGTCGCCGTCAAAGAGACCGAATCCCATCTCCTCGTCGCTCTCCTCCACGTATGCCACCTCTTTCGCCTCGTCAGCAGCGACCATGAGAGACTCTACTACCGCTCCCCTTGGCGATTTCGCCTGCGATTTCAACACCCCGAACAGCTCGGCACGGGGCTGCTGCGCGTGGGTGCGCCCCGTCTGCTTGTCGGCCCACGCGGCCCGGTGCGACTGCTCGTCGCGCGAGAACATGATGTCGTTGCGCAACGAGTAATAAGCGTCGCTGTGCGCCGCGCGGCCGCCGGTCAGCCGGACGCGCCAGGGGACCACGGTCGGGATGGTGTCGTGGAGGCCCGAGAAGTCGGCCTGCGGCGTCGACAGGGTGATCTTGCAGTTGGACCAGGTCTCGGCCGTCCGGTTGGTCAGCTGGGCGTCGAAGCAGACGTGGCCCGTGTTGGCCGTCGTCGAGAGCGCCATGTCGTAGGCCGGCGACCAGTACGCGTCGGTCGTGACGTAGCTGATGGACAGGTCGCACGTGCTGCCGGAAAGCTCGTTATCGCTGCTCTTCTCTGGGCTCGTGGGAGAAGAAACGAGCTCGACGTCGCTCGCGATCGAGCTGCGGCGCGAGGAGCCGGGCGTGAAGGCGGTGGCGTCCAGGGTGACGCGGATGCTGTAGACCTTCTTGGGCCAGAAGGACTCGCGCTCCTTGCGGACACGGGCCTGCTCCTTGCGCACCTCCTGCTGCTTCCGCGCCGCCTTCTGCTGCTCCTTCTGCTTCGCCCTGGCCTCCCGCCGCTTGACCTTGTCGGCCTTGGCCGTCTCGCGCCGGTACTGCTTGAGTAGGCGCCCCTCCTCCTTCCTCAGCCGCTGGAGCTTATCCTTGACTTCGCGGTGCTGCACATTGCCGTCCCAGATGTCGGCGAAGATGTTCTCGCGCTCGACCCGGTACGTGGCTAGCCCTTCGTCGATCTTAACGTCGGGCGCGGCGGTGTTCTGGCGGTCGGTCGTCATGAGCTTGCCGTAGCTGTCCAGGATCTCGAGGCGAGGATCTCGCTGGCGCGCTTCTCGTCATCCTCGGCGAGGCGGAGCCGTTCGCGGATGTCGCCCATCACTGCGTTGGCTCGCTCTTCCTCCTCATCTCCCTCCGATGAGCTGTCAGGGTCAGAATCGGAGCTGTCGCCGTCGTCGTCGTCGTATTCGGGATAGACGTCCTCGAAGATTTCCCGATGGGGCAGTAGCTCCACTGCCATGTCTGTGATGATGGCGGAGCCAGTGCCCTCTACCTTGATGGAATCCTGATCCACCGTTGGCGTCAAGCCGATGATGGTGATTTGGTTTTCTCCGGCCTGTTGGGTGTTAGCTGGGGTTCCTTAGAAACCTATGGGGGAGAATGAGTGGTAGAACGTACCTTGAGCGGAACATCCTTAATCTGGCGATGCACTTGAGCGCGACCAGGAAACAAGGTCACAGACCGGGTTTCGAGCTCGCGGATGCGATACTCCTGCTTGTGTGTCACATCCATTGTACCCAAACTTGGACGAGTCGCTTGTTGGGTTGGGACGGTTGGGAATGAAGTTGGGATTGGTATACCAAGCTATGGAATGGCAAGACAGGAAGGAATGGCGATACGGGGTAGATATATGTGTGATGGCATATGGAAGCATTGGATCTCTAACCCGGTGCCTCAGCTACGGTCGTCATTCCAGGCAACCGCCGTCCCTTGCCAATTCAGGTCATACATGTGCAACTAGTAACGCCAAGATGTAAGCAGCCATTTGGAGCGCGGGGAAAAGTCTCAGAGGTAAGCACATGGTGAAGAGGGGAGGCCTCTTTCTGAGGCCTTTCGTGGAAATGAAGAGGCAGGACAGGTATACCGTTGCTGCTGAACAGGGGAGCCAAGATGCCCTGATCTGGCCCTGGCTAGGTGCGTTGTGTCAAAGTTAGGTGCCGCAGGCGCAGAGGGTAGTGGCGTCGTTGGTAGTGCAACTAGCGGCGTTGAGTCACTCGCCGGCATGCTTTTGGCTCCTACGCCGGCTACGCACTGCGCCTCTCTAGGTTACAGCAACTGTTGCAACCTAAGTTACCTACCCAGCTGCGTTCGAATCGGTTGGAATCTAGTGTGATTGTGCTGCTATTCTCTATCTCTTTGCATATCCCATGTCACCACAAGTAGGCGAGACGTTGGGTCTGTGTTCATGTCCTGCAGGTAGCCCCTTGGTCTTTAGCTATGCGAACGCGGGAAAAGGCAGACACAGCTTCAACCAGTCTTCTGGTGTATCCCATATCGCCATCAGTCGAGGGCCATTGCCGTGTATCAGACCAAGATGTCTTGAGGAGGAAGGCAACTCGTCGCTGTTACCCAGAACTGCTGGCGGCGCAACCTCCTGTGCACCTTCTCAATGAGAATGAAGCGACCCAACTCTTATCAGCTTGTTCTTGGTCGCCTGACATATAACTCGGAGCCAGTCAAGGGCCCAGGAACAGGGCTTCCTTCACTTGACCTCACGTACGTAGCCGCAAGAGATTGCTTCGACTGGCCCAGTCTCCCGCGATCGTGTTTAGCCGAAGATGCCCCTTTGTTTTTCGAGAATTGCATGACGTTGCTCTGAACTATATGAGGTTGTATGTAACATGGTATACATGTGGAAGCCCGAGAGGCACCATGAGGATACCAAGCTCGCGCACACTCAAACGCCGGTATCCTTCCGGGCGTCCCTCAATATGTCCCGTAGGTCCAACTTGTCGTCGAAGCACTGGTTCAAGGTGTTTCGAGGAGTTAATACCCATATGCATCAGTGTAGCGAAGGCACACCTCACTGGTACCAGCTTCGCGCGGTTGCCATACAACCTCAGCATCAATGCAAGGCTTACGGTGCCGACACATGGGGCCGATGGCAGCTTCATCGTGGCCAATTGGGTATGCACCAATTGAGTATGCTTCCACTTCTCTGGCCACCAGATAAATCAATGCACGAGGGGGTTTGCGATTGGCGAGAACCGGCAAGTGACGGCGAAACACGTACGGAAACCACACGTGGACAGGATCTACACGGGGAGACCGCAAGCCATTCCGTGACAGATCAAATGTATGCAAGCTCTTTGTCCAAATCAGGATGCCTGGTCGTCTCCCATGTTATGTTCGGGGCAAGCCAAGGCCAATGAACGGAGCCGAGTGTGCGAGAAGGAAACTCGGGATCTCACCGCTTCGGGATTAGATTTGGCTTGGGCCTGGCCATGGAATGAACCTCACTTACAGTGAACTAGGAGCAAAGGTGTAAACAGACTGCACTCGCTGGGCATACCAACAAGAACAATGCGCTGATGCGATCATCATCGTGGTTTCGTTCATACATACCAAGTCGGGAATATCTTCATGCGCAGGCAGGATGTATGCATCAGCTTTGAGGGCTTGTCGCCGTTGCTACGCTACGCTGCCCAAAGGCGGCGTCGAAGCCCGTGTGCCATCGTCGGCCCAATCGGGATCAATTCAATTCTGACTTACCGCAATTTGCGGAAGCGAAGTACATGCATACCTACAATACACTTACTTGCTGGGGTTGCGCTGGCGGGCGTTTTTTTTGTCTTTGCGTCTTCTGTCCCCAGTCCGTTCGCCAGGAGAGGGGCAAGTTCCGATCGCAATGGTGGCGGCGCATCGGGGTCAAGGACACATCTTCCAGAAGCGGTGAAGGGGAAAAAGATGCATGTGTACAGTAGAGTGAGGTGATGCGATGCGGACTGGCCGTGAGGGGGGAAAACTCGGCAGAAGATCGCAAAGCGTGCTTGGAGGAGCAAGTGGAGTAAACCATGGCCAGCATTGCCGGGCCAAATTCCCGGCACCGGGGCTTTCGCGACCGGAGAGACTCGCGAACGAGACGAGAGAAGAAATCTCTGCCTTCAAACGCGAGGCAGAGAAAGACCATCGGCCCACTCGCTCGCTCCAAACCAGCCACCAGCACGAGATAAGATGGGATGATGATGATCACTTTAACGCGGGTAGCGGAACAGGGGCGCGCGAACGGCAATGGGGGATTGTCGTCAATCAGCATCGAACAAAGGCCGGAGAGGACAGACGGACAGACATGTTTCAGATAGATCCGAAATCAAACAGTTCTCGCTATGCGCACCCACGATCGTCCTTCCAAACAAGTTTGGAGGCGCGACGATCCTTGGGCTTTCGAGTCGATTGTGTATGTAGTCCGTGTCCCATGCGCATGGTGTGTAAATGGGGGCGGTCATCTTTGATACTTTTCCCCGGACCGTCTTGCGACTGGCCGCGGGAGCTGAGGGTTGGTTTCGGCTCTCGTTTGATGAGCTTTGCGACGGGCGGGCTTTTTGCTTTTTTTGCTTCGTTTCTTTTCTTTCTCAAATCAGACCCAACTAGGTCCAGGCTAGCAGGGTGAGCGACAGAGGGAAAGTGTGGGGTACCAAATGATCCAAAGGACCCAGGTCGTTCGTGTCTGTCTGTCTGTCGTCCAACAAACCACCACCACCCCCAAAAAGCACAGGCTCTTCCTGGCCCGAGGGTCCCGTCCGTTTGTTCGCTGCCCTCACCCCATGCCAGGTCGACTCGCGAGAAGAAAACGGGGGGGATGGATGGATGGATGGATGATGGGGGTCTACGTACGCGGCTTGTTCGTTCGCGTAACCACACCCACCCCGTGTTCTTCCAACAAACCCGTCGATCGCCAAAATGGGCCGAGGCCAAGATAATCGTGACAAAAAAAAAGGCTGAGAAACCAACAGCTTAAGCTATTTGTAGGTACTTCTGTCATCAACCCATTGGGAATGTCAGATGCCCGAATGTGCATGTTCCTTTCTGTCCTCGATCGAATATGATATGACGTCCATGTGTATGAAGTAATCTACATAGCTAATCTGTACTCGTCCTGGTATCCGAGATGAGATGAGATGACACGCGAAGAGAAAAACCGGAGCTCATTTCGCCAGCCAGCGACTCCGAGGGGGGGGTCAAGTCCGTAATTGCCTCCCAAGTGGAGGCATCCAAGAAGCCGGGACTTACGGAGGAGGAGGAGAGTCGAAAATCGAAAATGCGTCGTCGTCGCCTGTCAGCCGTTCGAGCCATACGCGCAAGTCATGTATATTTTTAGGCTCGTAGGATTCCTTTGCCGCCCGATGGGAAGGAGGTCATCGCATCGCACCGCGTGCACCGCAGTTTGTGTGTGCGACCTTCCTCGTGGCAGGCGGGCAGTGTGTTGCTATTTTCGCCCTAGGCTCGTTTTTCCGGGCGTCAGTGGTTTTTTTTGTCGCGGCGTTTACTTCGCCAGTCGGGGCAAGGCTATTTCCACACCCGTGGCCTTTTTATTATATTTTTTTTAAAGATGCGCTTGCCAATTCACTTCACAGCAGCGCCGGCAACAGACTTTGATCAGGCGATTTCCCGTTGGCCTGTGTGGAGATAGAGGGCAAAAGGACAGGCCCGTCAGGGCTCAGCGCACTCGGCCATTTGTGTGTATGTATCTGCTTCCCGGCACTGTCAAACCCGTGCCGGTGTGGGTGAGTGAGTCGCGTCTATGGCCCCCCGGGACCAGTCTATTGGAATTTGGTGTGTATGTGGCTACGATCCTCAGAAGAAGAAAAGGGGGGTTACATTGAATGACGCCGCCTGGACAAGCAGCAGAGAGGGAGAAACCGGCAGGCAGGCTGTGGGATTGTTTGGTGGCTGAATCGGGAATGGGCGCGTGCTCTCCGGAGCCAAACTTGAAGAGGACAGGGCTGCGTTCCTACTACTTCGGGCGGGTGCAGCGGACGACAGAGACCGTTCGTTTTCAGTACAGTAAAATCTGAAGCATCAGCAGCAACCACCGCCCCCTTGTATCTGTCCTAACTTGGCCCTGTCCCAGATATGCCTGCGGCTGAGCGTCGGCTGCCGACCCGAAGTGTTGCGTTTGGTGGTTTTTCTTTATTTTCTTCTTTTCTTTTCCCGCCTTCTCTCTGCTTCTTCACTCTATGTCGAATACGCGGTGTGCGAACGGACGGAAGCTTGTAGCGAGTACGGAGTAGCATGCAGCAAAAACCATGCTGATAGATGACACCATCGGGGCGCCAGTGCACGCCGAAACTCGACCGGCCGAACAATTGGCAGGAAACCGGAAATGGTCCTCAGGCTAGCGAAGCGCGCGTGGGATGGGCTACGAACGACCAGTACTATGTAATCACCTCTTTCGCTGCGCAGCATGACATAATAAGTAAGACCGTAAGACGGCCGACTCCCCTACGGATCTTCGGCTTGTCATGGCTGGCAGCTCTAGGGCCAAAGGTGCCGGAGGACCCAATTTTCAGGTTGCCGAGTGGGAATGGCGCGCGTGCCTGTCTGACCAGCCCATTCGTCACGGGGAGGGAACGGGGGCGCGAGATGATTATTAGGTGGGAAATGGCTTCGGGAAGAGATGCGCGCAAATACCCCCCCTCTCTCGCTCGCTCTCTCCCTATCTTTCTCTCGTTCTCATATGCCGATCCGCAGGGCATTGATCACAAGAAAGTGCCGCCTTAAGGTACGGTACTCGCTCGCGCACTCTACCTACTGCGACGGTGGCGGAAACCGGCAAACTACCTACATGGAGGGGCCAGGGTTCGCTGGGTGCTTGTTTTACGGATGATCACGGACGTATTTGACACGGAGCTTGCCCGACCCATCCCCATTAATTTAACCAGATGCGCCCATCTGACTGGTGGCTTGTGGGGAGACCAACACGCGATGCCGCGCCATGATACTCCATGATACTCGAGGAGAAACCGGAAGGACCTCGTGGGCTGCATTCGGGGGAGATGATGCAATTGAACGAGTGCCCTCATCAAACAACACATCACCAATGGTGAGTGAGTGAGTGAGTGAGCGAGTGCGAGCGAGCGAAAACGCTGGATGAGATCCGTATAGATGAGATACCAATAAAATGGCAATCCAAACGGCCGGCTGGACCATTGGCTGGATAGGGGTGGGTAGCATGGAACTGATGGATGCATGAAGCCTTGCTCTAAATTGGTAGTACCTCGGGGGGTTGCTCGCTGGCCGCTGGTGTGTGTATATCTGTCTGTCCCCCGTTCCGTCAGAGGGAGAAAGGGAGGGGAAAAAATAGCCAGAGATAAAATCAAAAAACATCGCATGGCGGCTCCACCAGCTTCCGATGCGATCCACCTGTTCTTCTGCGACACTTTGTCGACTTGAGAAATGCAATCCCGAACCTTTTCTGTCCGAGGGCAACTTTTTGGGAGACAGGAGGGTTTTTTACTTTGCCCTGGGCCGTTTCCGGAACACATCAAAGCCGCTCCAGTTTTATTTAAATAACACCGACAATAGTTGCCGGATCATCGGCAGGGGCAGTCTCATGGCAATATCGAGGAGCGACAGACAGAAAACGCGTGCAATCGGGTCGCGAGTCCAATCGCCCTCGGTCGGCCGGACTTGGGGGGCGCTGTGATACAGACCAGCAAAAAACCAACAACCAACAGCAGTGGCGTGTGTTCGGTCGGGGGGTGCTGAGGCGCCTACGTGTAGGGTGCGTCGCCCGCAGCCCATGCCAAGCTGACACGGGCGGCAGCTTTTCCCTGCCAGTGTTTCCGGGTGCTGGAGTACAAGGGCTTCCGGTGTCTCCATTTCTGGAGCTTGGGGCTTGCGACCACTGCATCACTCAACCCCAGAACAGAAAAAACACCCGGCCCAACTCCCGCCCCCCATTCAATTGCGAAGGATACATGATAGTGAAGGCAGTGCGGTAGTAAGCGGCAATTAAAGTGAACCTAAGGGGACCGAAAAGCTCATCCCGCATGTCGACCGCCGCATGAATGTTGACTTGCTTTTTTTTTGGCTCTTTCGATTCTCAGATGCCAGACCCGGTCCGACCGACCATTCCTGGCGGACAAGACAGCAATAGAGTGGATCTTATAGCCAGACGGACATGCAAGGCACGCCCCGGGGGACCGCCCAGCGTCAGCCATCACACCCAAAAGGCGAGGCCGTTTGCGCGTCAAATCCCAAGTAACCCATACTGGTGGCCCGTATTGAGCGCACACAGAAAGCAGACGGATAAGATGGCATGTCCAGCCTCAAGCGTCTATCTATCTAACGCGAACAGAAGTGGCCAACGCGATGGGAGGCGATCGGCAAATCGCATTGCGGGTGCTTGCTGCTGGCCGTGTGAATTTGGGGGCATCGGAGGTGAGAGGTAACTGTACTTGTGCCGCCTCCTCGCCAATCATTGTTGCCACCTACGACTTCGTCCGGACCTCAGCTGGACCAAATCGAGCCTGGCTGATTGGTCCGGTACCTCGATGAGTCTAGGCCCTCCGAACAGACACCCTGACAAGTGACGCGCCGCCGGCCCATGACCTCCAACTCCTGCCAACCCCAAACTAGGTAGGTAGGCCTGTATTCATTCGAGAGTAAAAAAGGTCGCTTGCTTGCCTGCTCGCTGCGCTTCCAGCAAACCGATCGGTGGGTGGCACACCCGCCAGGATCGCTCGTGGCTCTGCAGCCGGGCGACCGGGCAGGCAGCAGTCGCTGATCCGACTCACTCGGAACGAACAATCGAGCACATGGACCATCGAAAACACGATGCCCGCGTAATAATTGAATTCATGGCCGTTGTTACATGTACCGACTTGGCGAGTCCGCTGTCTTTTCTGGTATGATTACATGTAAATGCCGTGCCCGCTAGCCTACCTCGCAACCAGTGCTCCGTACAGCGTTCGAACAAACCCGGCAGCATTTATCAGACCGTGAGCAGCAACCTGCCGAAGGTTTATGCGACCGACTGACTAACCTACCAGAGAAGTATACGGATAGTAACCTCACCCTGTGGGCGCTCCCTTTGTTGTCCAGCCTTACTTCCAAAACCCTAAAACGATCCGGAGGAGTCAGACAGGAGACGCCGCGGCTTATCAGAGAGAGAGACATATGGTCTCTTCAGCCCTTGTTTGCCGGCTATGCCGCAGCAATTGTGCCATCAACAGACAAAGGCAATCACTCATGGACAGACAGCAAGCAATCACATGTAGGTACATGTAGTCATCACGATTGATTGCTTGTCAAGTGTCTGTCTGCCTTTTTTTTTTTTTCGTTGCATCGGCCCATAGTGGGTGGAATCTACGGTGGAAGCTACGAAGTATTTATACTTTATGCCAGCCGGAAAGTGCGCCTCTCGCTCTCTCCGTACCGAATGCAACCTCAATCTTCGTCCCGGCTTACACCCAGATTTTCCTCTCGCGACGGCCAGAAGTAAATGGCCGGTTGGAGGTTGAGGTTGATACATAGACCTCAATAGCACGAGAACGGGAAGTAGAGCGAACGGAAGTCAAGCTGTTTCTAGAAATAGAACCACCTGGAGTGAGTGAGTGAGGGTCTGGACTGGCTGATTGAGTTGTTGTTCTCTCTTGGGCGAAACACCCCCGGCAGGCTTCAACCCCCGATCCGCCCGTGCCCGCCTTTCACTTCCACGTCCACTTCCACTTCTCAGCAGAGTTTCGCCCTCCCTCCCTTTCTGGCGCGCCTGGAGTCTTGGCTCAGTCGATACCGCAACGCCCCATTTTATTTCTCATTTCACTCAATTCCTCGACTCCCCCATCTTGTTTCGGTCCCGACCGGTCGCCTTTTTCGTTGGCGATAAACACTGAAATCACATCCGGAGACGGGGGCAATTGTCCAGAGGGACTACTGGCTGCAATATTGCTACCTATCCATGGGTGGTTAGATTGGGACAGAGAGTGAGAGAGTGAGAGAGCGCGCGCGGGTACATGAACGGCGTGCAGGACAACAAGGGACATGAAGAATATCTAGACGACGTAGCCCGTAGTGTCGCATCCCATCACGGAGGGACGGAGTACTGCTCGCCGCTGGCACTGCAATTGCTGCCGCTGATGCAACTGCTGCGCGCGGCAGTTGGCCCAGGCTTTCAAAGAAAGAAGAAAAAGCCCAAGCCCGCACAGCCCAGCCCAGCCAACCCAGCTCTGACCCCCCGTTAATCCCATCATTCACCCCCCTAAAAAGCTGGGAAAGCCGTGGAGCCCGCCGCAGGACCCGAGACGCCGCCGTTGGATTCCCAGGCCTTTGCAGGAAGGCGTAGAGCCGGGGCTGCTCTCCTAGACCTCCTAGGCCTCCTAGACTCCCTTCCCTCGACTCTCTCCAGCTGTTTGGTTCGTTCGGCCTGGCCTGGTTTGGATCTGGTCTTGCTTTCTTTGCCCTCCGCCTTTCCAGCCAACCTAAGGCAGGCTTGTGTGTGTCGTGTGTGTCCGCCTGGAAAGACAGGCAGCGTCTGGCTGTCTGGACTGTCGAGTGCCGGCCGGTCTTCTCTTCGTCAAGTGTTCACTTGAAGTTTAGGGTGTCCAAGCGTTCCACCCTCTCCCAGTCCCCCGACCGATCTTTCCTTCTCAATTTTACCTTTCACCCACCCCCCTCTCCCAAGTCCCTTCTCCCAAAGGCCAAAAAAAACCTCCACTCCCGACCGACTCGCACACAAAATTTCCCTGCTTCTCTTCCGGCGCACCGAACCATCACCGTCTCGGCTTTTCCATCATCAACAACTCTGCAACTGCCACTCCGGTCTGTCTCCGGCCGCCTCGATTCTTATACGGATCAAGCTCCTCCATCTCCCTCGTCCATTTTCTTTCCATCTTTTCCTTCTTCTCGTGGTTGGCTTTGATCGTCGGCGTGTCGCGCGCCCTTCGCCTAGTACCGCTCCCTCCTACTTGGGAATCGCATCCGCCAGATCGCATCCCATCACAATCAAACCATCGCCATGTCGAGCGTGGCTCGTGGTACCAGTCTTCGGGCTGGGGGCGCCTGTGGTATGTATCTTCATCAGTGTCTACGCTCCTTTTTTCCTTGTTTGTTGGTTGCCCATCTACCTGTCGGTGATCGGTCACTAACCAGTCGCGTCAACCAAAAAAGTGAGGTGCCGAAAGGGCAAGACCAAGTGCGTCTATGAGAACGGTCGCGCTCCTTGCAAAAACTGCGCCAAGGGCATGCACGAATGCTATCTTCCTTCGGAGAGCATGGCCCATCACCACGGACAATCACCAGCGCGCGTCACTGTCAGTCGACCTAGAGAGAGTCTGCCTGGCGGCGAGCGCAGTGTCTCTGCCTCCGCGAACGAGGGCCAGCCTGCGCCTGCCGCGCCTCTGACCACGCAACCCACCCGGCCTACGGGCGAGAAGTAAGTCGCCATTTTTTCCCATTAACTCGTTGCATGTTTTTTTTTCTCGCGTCGTTTCGCGCATCTTATCATCATGTACCGGATCTATTGGTATTTCTATCATTTGGATTCTATTTTTTTATTGCGTTTGCTCTCCTTGCTCGTCGGCCTGTCTTGCTGGCCTTTGCAGGTCGCCGGGGCTTGGACTTTTTGGTTTTGTACGTCACGTCACGTCTTCGGGGGTTTCAAGGGCCCCAAAAGCGGCGCGCCCCCAAGTCTGGCGTGGCTGCAATGCCGGGCTGCCTCGCCTCGGGTTGTCCTTGTGCCTCCCCAGGCCAGGCCTGTGACTCGCGCCAAGCCGTTTTTTACCTCCGTGTCCCACCATAAGCCAATCACGATGCACTGACACTGGGAACTCCTTACAGGCTGTCGCCAGACCTCCTCGCCGAGTGTGAGCGAGTCATCAACAAGATGCTACCGGCCTGTGTAGCATTCCACAAACCCTCCTTCCTCCAGAAGTTGAAGAGCGGCACCCTGGATGCCAGCATCCTCAACGGTCTCCTGACCACCGCGGCTCGGTAAGTTTGTCCCCAAAATTGGCGTTTCCTCCATCTCGCCGCCTTCCTCCCGCCCTCCCCCCACAATCCGGACCTGCCTTCTCCATTTATTCCTCCCTGGTCAATCGACTCGATTCCGGGCCTTTGCCAGCCAACCCTGGTCGATCGCCTTTTCGCCAAGCCACCTGCCACAATCTAATCCCGTCCCCTTTTTTTTACCCCCTTCCGCAATAAACCATCGGCACTTGTCGGTCTTGCGACATGGCAAGTCATCTCATCAGCATGATTCGATGCTGACTTTACCCCTTCCAGGAGCTCGCCGGTGCTTGCACGACGATATGGCGGCAATGGCGGCCCGATGGCTGCTGCTGAGCACTTCGCCGTCAAGACCATCAGTCTCATCATGCAGAACCTTGATAACCCGGGCCTGGCCGATATCCAAGCCTTGTGTCTTCTCATCATCCACGAGTGGGGCAGCCGTAATGCGGTTCGCGCCTACATCTACCTCGGCCAGGCCGCTCGGATGGCCCAGATGTACCGGATTATCGACTCGCACCGCAGCCGCCCGGAGGCTGACCAGTTCATCCGGGAGGAGTCATTCCGTCGCACCATGTGGCTGATCTACATCCTGGATTGCTTCCTCACCAGCAGCCCCGGCCGCCACCCTGCGCTATCCGCACACGACATTAAGGATGTCGCACTCCCTTGTCCCGATATGAGCTTCAACTTCGGCACTCCCGTCTACGTCCGGACCCTTGCCGGTCCGGCCCCTGGCGGCATGCCCGACACGCCGATGCCCTTGGGCGATGTCGGCGAGTTCGGACACATTGTTCTCGCCACCCAGGCGTGGCGCAATGTCATCGAGATGCTCACCACTGTTACTGTCGAGACCTTCTCGGAACAACAGTGCCAGACCTTGGAGAACGAGATCGAGTCCGTGCGCCAGGCACTTCCCATGCACTTCATGGACAAGCCCAACCACATCAGCTTGCATATCACCATGGGCAGTGGCTTTACTTTCGCATTGCTGCACTCGCTCCTGCACTGCGCGACCATCATGGTGAACCGACGCCGTCTTCTCCAGGTTGTCACCATGGACGGTTTCAACCAAGAGACTTGGCGCATGTTGCCCCACGCCCATGCTCAGACTGTCGATCGCGTCTTCGCAGCCTGCCACAGCATCATCTCCCTGCTCAACGCCCTGGAGATGAACGGCGAGAAGAACACATTGACCTGCTTCCCTCTGGTCATGCTGTTTGCCTGCTTCACATCAGCTTCCACGGTTGCCTGGTTCAGCCTGAAGGGCCTGACGCCGCTTGATGTCAACGAGACCGCAGAGCAGCTGGTTCGGGATTCGATGCACTTCCTGATGGATGGTGCCGAGTCCTGGACTCTTGCCATTCCCTGGTTCCGACACCTGTCCGTTATGGCTAAGGTCCTGCGAAACGGTGGCGTCCCTGCTGCTCAGCCAACTGCTGCAGTTCCGGCAGCTCCTAGCTCCGTCAAGGACGATGTCGCCAGCCAGCCTGGTGATAAGCCGGAAGTCATGGACTACGAGCGACCGAGCTCGGCGATGCAAGAGAAACAACCCGAGCCGATGGACTCGGACGAGCCTCGACGATCTGGCTTTACTACGATCAACGGCGGATCAGCCGAGAAGACATCCGCCAACGGCGGCAGCCCGCAGCCCGCTGCGCCACTCCAGCCGAAGGTGGAATCGCCCAAGGCGCCTTCGTCGGCCGAGGGCGCGCAGAACGCCGAAGTGCCGGAACCGGGCAACGACATGACAGCAGCCGAGCTCTGCGGAGCGTTTGAGCGGCAGCTCCTGGAACTGGATGACCTGGCAGCCTTTATGGGCGGTGGTGTATGATCTCCCCCGTCGAAGCCTTTTTGTGGTGCTATGACAGATAAACCCACAAGCCAAGTCCTCGTACTGATACCGACGTAGATTGCACAGATACCGACCTAGAGGTGCTTGACTGTACATATACAGCAATCACGGAGTCGATGGCGTTTTGAAAGGAGCCTTTTCGAACTGGCCCTTTGAATTACAGGCGGATGCATGGTCCCAAAGGGGAGGCGTTTACGGCATTTGTACTACTACGGTATTAAAGTGTGTTTGCATTGCTTTGATTATTCGAGGGGTTTCCAACATGATACCCCCGTTGCTTCTCTTCGGCAATGGCAGTCGGAGCAGGTTGAGACCATTTAACTTCATGTCATTCTAATTAATAGAAGAATGAAAACAGCTATGACATCTGATGAACGGATTTCGTGATGCACTATTACCAGCCAACTGTCCTGTTGCCACCACCCTACTCGCTCTTAGACGTTGAGATTAGATCCCACCATTGGCCGTTCCAGGCGTATTCTATTCGTACCACAGGTTGGACAGACCTGTGATATAACAGCCCGTAACCCGTTGTAGGCAGATAGAGGATGACTGCCGCCAGCGATTATTAGTCACGTGATCCCAGTCCACCCATTGCTTTCGGGTAACTTCTCTCTGGCAAAACTAGGAATCAATGCAACCTACCTTGCAAATTCATGCAAGTTGTCAACCTCGTATTAAGTCGCCAGCTTCCACTCTCTTGTCAGGCAACAAAGTCGCATGGCTTGTGGTTCGCGATAGCACGGTTATGGAATAAGGGCAGCATCTACCTACATCTCTGGCTTGGAACGAACGGCAAAGGGAACCGTCAACGAGACGTCACACCCCATCCCATTCCGCCCACAGGTCCACCTGTGGCATGGACGATCTTTGCGGGGACCAGGAAAGCAATGGCATCACCGGGAAATGATCCTTCTGTTCCGCGGGGACTGAAGCGAAAACACGATGGCAACGCGCCGCGGATGACGCCGTCGCAGCGACTTGCCGCGGCGCGCAAGGCGGGAATCGAGACGCATGTCGACCCTGCGCGGCTTGGGATGGATGACCACGACAACAACAACAACACGGCAGCAGCTGCGGGGCCGGCCACTGTTGCACGCGATGCGGACGGTGGCGAGGGGGATGCGGCACCGCCGGCGGAGAGGGGCCGTCGGGACGATGGGTACTATGAGGGGCTGTACACGTCCGAGCTGGATTTCGAGTCGCTGGGAAAGGAAGATGAAGACTTTGGTGCTCTGTAAGCGCGCTATTTCTGTTGCCATTTCTTTTTCAGACGGGTATTTTTGGACATGAACATAGATCCTGGTTGACTGACATCTTGTGGCGCAAAACAGCTTGACAGCGGGGAAGCATCTTGACTTCACCGATCCGGCGGCGATGATGCAGTTCACCAAGACGCTGCTGAAACGGGACTTCGGCTTGCAGATCGAGTTGCCAGACGACCGACTGTGTCCTCCAGTGGGTTCTGCCCGTGATTGGCGGAGTGGTGGAATGCGCATCTCCATCATCCATGCGGTGGTTAGTTCGTGTTGCTGACTGGCCGACTGCTCGCAGGTCCCCAACCGGCACAACTACATCCTATGGCTCAAGAGCCTCCTCGACACCTCGTCTCCCACGTACGCAGACGCGTACGAACCCGAGCGAAAGGTCACGGGCTTGGACGTCGGGACCGGCGCCAGCGCCGTCTACCCGCTCCTCGGCTGCGCCCAGCGGCCGTCGTGGTCGTTCGTCGCCACCGACATCGACGCCGAGTCCCTGGCCTGCGCCCGGCGCAACGTCGCGCTCAACGGCCTCGGGTCCCGGATCCGCGTCATCGCGCGCGAGGACAGCAGCGCGTCGCTCATCCCGCTGGACGAGCTGGATGATACGCCGCAGCAGATCGACTTCGTCATGACGAACCCGCCCTTCTACGAGTCCGAGGCCGAGCTGCGGCAGCTCGCGGCCCAGAAGGCCCTGCCGCCCGCCAGCGCCTGCACGGGCGCGCCGCACGAGATGGTGTGCGAGGGCGGCGAGGTCGGCTTCATCCAGCGGCTGCTCGACGAGTCCCTCGTCCTCCGGGGGCGCGTGCAGTGGTACACGGCCATGGTGGGCAAGCAGTCGAGCCTGGGCGCGGTCGTGGGCCGGCTCCGCGCGCGCGGGATCGACAACTACGCCGTCGCGCAGTTCGTGCAGGGCCACAGGACGCGGCGGTGGGCGGTGGGCTGGAGCTTCGGGGCGCGGCGGCCGGCGGGGCGGGCGTGGCGCGGCGGTGGTCTCGTGGCACCCCTGACGGATGCGAATACGGGCAAGAGCTTGCTGCCGCAGGCGACGGAGATGACGGTCGCGGCGCGGACGGTGAGGACGCCGGCCGCGGCGGGGCAGCTGGCGAATACGTTCTGGACGCAGCTCGAGGACGTCACGGACGGGCTGGATCTGGCGCAGTGGAGTCTGGACGAGGAACGGCTCCGGGGCGTCGGGTTCACGGATGGGAACGTGTGGGGCCGGGCATATCGGCGGCAGAAGAGGCGGGCTACGGCGCCTATGGATGATGGCGAAGCGGGTAGTAGTAAAGACGTAGAAGGGGAAAAGAAGGACGCGAAGGATGGACAGCAGAACGGGCCTGCTGTCGTCGATAGAACCAAGACCAAGAAGGAACCGGCCGAGTGTTCGTTCGGGTTCTCCATCTCGATCCAGAGCAGGGGCAAGCAGAGCGCCGAGGGGGCGCAGGTGCACGAGGTGGCGGCGGTGGTGCGGTGGCTTCAGGGGAGCGATTTCGGTCTGTTCGAGAGCTTTTGCGGGATGCTTCGGAATGGGTTCGTGGCTGTTACTACCGGTTCGTTGTAGATAGTCACTTGCTTGAGGAGCAACAGCAGCAAATCGAATAGAGACGATAGTTGTATCCGAGCAGCAGGACAAGAGACTGGTTACACTTGGCCAATGATAGTGATGATTACCGCTTCCACCCTTCCCATGCGACGACCATCGTCAGGGGTGGATGAGTACCTAGTTATGTGTGTAAGAAGCCAAGATTGAGCATGTTAGCCCACTTGGTAAAATTACACATCCCCCTTTGCCTAATGAACGAACAACCTCCGAATCATCTAGGTATGATTATAAACCGCGCCCCGCCTAGGTGCAAAATTCGACCACATCGAAAGCGGCCGCGACCGCCTCCGCAAACGAAGCCGAAGCCGCCACCACCGCGGGATCGGGTCCTATTTCAAACAGAAACCACCAATGTCAATCATTACATGTCCCTAGAACTTCGCAAGGCGCAGGCCACTGAACGAAATCGCACCTCGGATAGTGAGGCGGGTGAACATCTCTGGCCGTTGCGTTCAAGGTTCTACTCCTTGTTGGCTGCCATACAGGGCCTAGTCTAACAGCGAAACGTGAAGACGTTGAACCAGTGGTAGTAGACTCGTGATTTCTGATTTATCCGTTCGTACTTCAAGGCCAGGCTGAAGTGAAGCATGTTGTCAGTTGAAACTTGGCTTCGTTCGTCGGACCCCGCGGGGCTTAGGTCGCTACAGCTACAGCTGGGTTAACCCCCATTGCCCAATCAACCCAATGCGCGATTGCCTCGGGAGGATCTTCAACTAACCGTACAGAAATCCCGAGTCCTAGCATCTTTTCCTATCTAGAGTCTGTAGCAGTAGTGTAAGCGATGCCGTTGGTTCTACCTATACGTAACCTAGTTCCTGGCTCGATCTCATTCGAGATGGGCGCGGCTCGTCATACTTGGACGACAGTGTCTGGGCTCTTCTCCTCTTCTCGGGCTGGAAACCCATTGTTTCCTGTTTGGGAACGGTTGCAAAATCCGATTCGCCCAGTATCCTCCCACTGCTCTTGCGCCAAACCTGGTCGACCCCCCCCCGGCTGCATCCCAGTGGTTGATTTGCAACAGTCTTAGAGCTACCCGGCTGGGCAACGTCTCGAATGAAAAGAATACGATGATAGTGATACTTGATTGGCAGCGTAGCTAGATTTTCGCAACACTGGGAGGCTGTATTTAGACATGGGAATTCCCGAAGAAAATGCAACCGAACATGGCAGTAATAGTGAAGCAACAACACTCTCAACGTTGTGGACATCCGGACTGTCACTACTTGCTTGGCCAGGCCGCTCGCAAAGAGGATGCGGGGTAACGTCCCCGATGCGCAGACAGAACACAAATAAAAGTTTGTCTAGGATTCACTCACACTTGCATAGAAGGCGACAAAAGGTAAGGGAAATAAATCATGGGAAAACTCCAATTGGATAGATAGCCTGTGACTGCAAAATAAGGGCAAAAGAGGAGCGAGCGTGGATCGAACACGCGACCTTAGGATAATTGCGAATCTTGAACTGCAATCCCACGCTATACCACTTAGCTACCGCTCCTTCAGATACTCTCTGGTGGAGTATGGTGACCAGCTTCTTATTGCAGTACACATTGGCTTACCAATATGCAGTCCGTCAACTACATACACCAGCTTTCTTTCAACTTACCTATTCGGCACATCCAGCGAGTAAGCTAGCTAATTGCCAGTAAGTAAATCTTGGTTAGTCGCAGGTGCCGGGCAGGGAATCTAACAACGTGCAGTTGGCGCGTCTTGAAGAAGTCGTTCCATGAAGGTATGCGGGGTGAAAACTATCTGCTGCCGGTGCATCCTCATGGATCCTTCGTTTGGAATAAGTCTGGCAAGGTATCCGAACGCAAAGAGACCTGCCAAACCATAGAGAATGGCTGCCAGATAACCGGCTCTTTTACTTCCAAGCACCATCTTCTACAACGGCTCTGTAGAACAGATAAGTCACTGCTGCCTTGTGAATCCAAGCACCAGGTACCGGCAGCTGAGCGACTCTGCGCCCTGACACAGAAGTGCTGCGACGAAATAGGAGGCTAGAATGAGCCTGAAGTTCGCGAAGTTCGAGATAGCTTCTGGGCTGAAGTAAAACTGACCGCATAGGGCAATATAGGGACCGTGAAAGTGCGTAGATCGATGTGTCATTTAAACATCATGGGATGCCCTCGCGAGGATTGGGAGCAGTGCAAGCCTGTAGACCCAGGAAAAGGAGCGAAGTAAGTCTTGCATTATAGCGAAGAAACCTTGCATGCTCGTTATTCATGGGTTGGTATATCCCTTGTACAAACTATAGTATCTGTCGTCATATACATAATGTCCATACGGGGAGTTGGTCAGGGGCTGGGTGAAAACCAGGACATTCTTCTGGCTGGTGCATAAATGGCCAACGTACCCCGACAGGTTGTGCATTATAAACACGTACAGCCATCTCCGAGGGCGGCTCAAGGGAGGGGGAAATTATGATGGAAGGATGGCCCCCATTACGTGTGCACAAGCACAAGCAGGATAACGTGAGCCACGATACATGGAGTGACCGGGCAGTAGTCATGGATAGCTGGCCAAACCTTGAGGGGATACTACCCTCAAGTAAATAGGCTGATATGGTCTTCTAGGAAGGCCATAGATCTTATGGCGCCGAGAAAATGACGACAAGGAGGGGTCCTTATCGAATAACAGGTAGCTAATTCGCTCGAGGACAGGAGGTGTGCCAGTGGGAGATGGCAGGTTATATGGACGATGGACGAAGGAGACGGAAGAAGTAAGCATCGAATAAGCTATGGAGGGAAAGAAGGAGAATCAGAACGAAGAAGAGCAGGGCACCGAAGGCGTATCTGTTTGTGTGGAGAAAAGGGGCAGGAATTAGGCCGTTTCCAAAAGCGGTCATGATTGCCCGGGTATCTAACATAGGCGTTAGGGAATCTGCAACTCAAGATCTTCTGTATCGCTTTCTCCTTGTTTGCCAGAAAGTGGGTTGGAATCAGATATGCCTGGAATGGAAATCTGAAGGGAATCGATGGGTAATCGGAATCAACCTGCCAACAGATAAACGAGTTGAACCGCGGAGAAGGTTGATTTGTACATGGATGACCTCGGGGAACGTGAATCATGCAGTGCTACCTTGCCAGGTAGCCACTAACTCGATACCCTGGACTTGATGCTCAAAACTATAAGCAAACAAGAGGGTGAGCTGCACTGTTTGTAAGCCCATGGCCTGGTGGGTCAAGGATGGCCGGATCTGTTGATTCTCATGTCTAACATCAATATTAAAGAAATCACTCAGACCTGTTTCACCGCATAATTGCCTTTCGTACTCTACATATTCTGCCTGCATTCCATTTGTAAGGGCCGAGTTTCGTGATGGTTTGGTACATGCTCCTAACAACGCCTGTTCAACTTGAGAGAAACGCACTGTACAATCAAGAGCGGGATACCAGTAATGTTCCTATGAAAGAATGGGCTAGGATGTCCGCTGGGTTGGGTTTGCTGCAAATTTGAGAGCGTGACTCCATTTCCAACCAGTACAAGCTTGCTTGTCGCTGTTTCCCAGTGACCAAGACCAGAGCCAACGAGAAAGCATTCGTCTGCGCTGTTTATCACATTGCCGATGTTTTCTGGGAGAGAAACCAACAGTCTGCGAGTGGATCCGAGAATGTCCGGTAAAGAAGCTTGCAGGCACGGCCTGGCCTCATCATCGCTGCTGGACGGACTTCGTACCAGCCTGGAAGGACATATATATATATTCCCGACTTCCCCCACGGTCCAAGGAAGAAAAGGAGTCCAATATCACTGGAAAGAAGAAACCCAAAGCAAAAATCGTTGTTATTACACACTTTATTCACATTATAAGATATGTCCCAGGCCTGCGACCAGTGCAGACGCGGCGAGAAAGCCGATGAATGCAAGCGCACTATGAAAACGTTCGACAACAAGCCCTGGGAAGCATGCGATCCATGTGTCCAACGGAAACGGCCTTGCTGGTCGACCCAAACGGAGACTGTGACGCTTAAGCTTGTCAATATCTGGCTCGTACTTCTGGACAGGCCTAAAGACTCTGAATCTGATGATGTTGACCAGTGGTACTTGGAGAGTATCGACAGTCCCGAAGTTCAACAGAAGACGATTGATTATATGGGAAACACTGTCGCCCGAGAGTATCGCGATGCCTATGCCAGATTTGGCGGCCATGATGGTGCTGTGAAGGTCGTAAAAAGCAGAATCCTACTACAGCTAGACAAGGAGGACTTCTTAAGATGGGCGACCCAGATGGAGGGAACTGCTGGCCGAACCAGACAAGCTGGCCAGGGTGACTATCAGCCACTCATGCAGGATGCTCTCCAAAGCGCCAGCAACTTCCCAACCGGAAGAGAACTCCCGACTGGTGCTGTCGATTACAGCTCAGGCTCGACGGGGGCAGCACCCCAAGCAGCTGCCAATGCGTGGGAGGCTGTCGCGGATCCATGGAGTCTCGACAGCGAAACCGTGAGAAAGCTCGTACAGGACCCTGTCAGAGTTAGATGGTACCTGCGATGGAATCTAGGCAAGCGACAATATAATCAGGTGGCTTCCGACTGCGATCGCTGCTTTCTAGGCCAAGGGGACGGCTGTGGGCGCTCAATTGGTGGAGGAGCATGTGGTATATGCGCTGAAAAGGCAAAAGGCCCAGAGCCGGCGTTACCGGCTACTGTACTTTGTACCTATGATGCCGTCAAAGCAGCTAAAGAGCTGAGGAAGGTTGAGCCACAGTTTGGGGAGGTGGAAAACACGCAACACCAGATTGCGAGAGTGGATGAGAAATATCGCGAATATAATGCCCAGGGCGATGACATGATGGTCCAGGCAATCAAAAGGCAACTAGGGGAACTCGACGCGAAGATTGCCAAGTTTTTATCCGCTTAGACTACCTAGTGAAGCCCATCCGCCCGAAGCAGTCACTCAGGAGCATGCGGCCCTTCCGTCGAACAGGGGGCCTTTCAGGACGCTGGTTCCTCGGCCTGAACCCGACACTACGCAACAGCCACCGCAGGGAAAAGGAGGAGGCATAAGAAGTAGGTAGTCTCTTTCAGCTACCACATATGACGCCAACCAAGTGAAGCTCGGGAAGAGCGTGGGAAACACAGGGTCAGCACAAAGTGAGACCGCACGAAGACACGGCCGACTGTGCGAACTGTCTCTATGGAATATGCAACCACGGGCTTCGGAAAGCCGGGAAAGGATTTATCAGGACTGTCATTACTTACATACATCATATCGGTGCTTGTCTTTCCTCACATAGTCGCTCGTTTAAAGTCGTACGCTACACTTACAGCATACCCTTTATCGCTAGAACTACCTGCTACGCTTGCTATCACTTTGACCTGAAGTAGGATGCTCACAATGTAGTGCTTACTCTTGACTAAGTGAAATCGTATACGTAAAAGGACATATGCCAAGAACAAGCAATCCTTGCCTTCATTCGAGAGTAAAGGTCGCAGGCGAAAAAGGGATTGGTGGGAGAGGTTCGGGGCGGGGTTGGTGGTGTTGCTGTCAGCGTTAGCACTAACCCCCCGCGCTGGAATTGATGGATCGCAAGTTTGATCGAGTGCCAAGAGCATCGAGTGCCAAGCCGCGTCTGTTCCTGTGTTGATCGCATAGGTGTATGCGTCTGGTATGTATGTGCCTAGCGATACTATCGTGGATTTTATGAGAAACTCGTTTTGCAGCTCGCTTTTCGAATACACAGTATCCCAGGCCTAGATCCGCTTGATGTCCTGGCTTGCCCCAGGTGAATGAAAGACGACAGCTCACAGAGCAGCCCCCGAGTCATGGTTACATAAGTATATGTGTTTGCCATATAGGACATGAGTACCCACAATAGATGTCAGGGGTGGAGTATACTGCATGAAACTGCAGTCTCTATAGTAAACTTGACACTTCATGGCATCTTGCCAGTGTCCCACCCACAGCTTGAATGCGTTTAGACCTTTGGTAACATATGCCACGGTAGAGTACCCAGGCGTATTTTTGGTGGTCAACCAGATGCCTGCACTTCTTTATCACTGTACGAGTGTTCATGGCGAAGTGTTTGCTTATTTTTTGCTACCGAGCGATCACCACTCCCGTGTTCGGACTAAGCGTTGGTGCCGTTCTTGTTGGACGTAGGTGCCCGACTGCCCGTCACAAGCCCAAGTAGACACGCTCTTGACAATCTCGAGTTGTTTCCCTAACGAGGTGAGTGTTTGGCACGATTGCGAACATGCCCCAAGCAGTCGATTCCGCATTCAACGACATGAAACGTTGCTGCGAGCTTGGGATCTGGTGCTTAGAGCGATTTGTGACTGTTTTGCCCTCGAAGAGTTTGAATATCCTGGAAGGTTCCCAGTAGACGCGGTGATGTTAGCGCGAACTTCTCATACGGATGATGCCTGCGAATGATGTTTCCCACATGGGTTTGGGATCCTTTTGGAATTCCTGTGTCACCGGCAAATTGGTCCAGGAACACAGGAAGCCGGCCTGGGAATTCGAAAACCAAGACCAACCCGCCGCCCACATATGATATGTCATCTAACCAGGCACTCATCGGCCGGATCAAGCCCAATTGGCGAACAGGGGTAAGAATGAGGCATCTCATTAGGCCAGCTTGTCGACGCGCATGCGAGACTAGCGAGCAATCGATCATGGTGGAAACATATCTGCAAGCGACCCCCGTTTCTGGCCGATCTGGTACCTAAGAGCACAGTAAAGTCGGGAGAGACAAATACCCGATCGCATGTTCGAAGCGGTGATATTGCTTTGGCCAAATTGAGGGTTCGAATGTGCCGAACTAGTTAGTCGCCCATAGTAATGGCTTAAATTGGCCTCTACATAAGGAACTTTGCCTCATGCGGAATGTAATGGAGGATGAGAAAGACACCATATAACAGTTGAGAAGACATCATGTAGTAAGGGATCAAAACAGCTTCTCTTTGAGCTAGTCAGCACACAGTACCAACGAGCAAGCAAGCCTGTGTGTCGCCTGTGCCTGTCCCTCGAGCTTCTGACCTGAAAACGACCATCATGGAAGACCATTCAGGATACCCAACGTGACCAAGGGAAGATTGATTGCTGAGCTGGGCTGGTCTATTCGTCATTGACAGGTGGCATTGCGCTCGAGTCGAACGGGCATATAAGCCGTACCTCGCCTCCTGCAGATTTTAGACTCTCTACTGCTCGGAGCACACGAGATCAGAGCATGCAAGGTAGGAGACGAAAGAAGCGCACTTACCGTCAAAGTAACCAAGTTCTACGCATTGTGGACGAAGTCTCAAACTCTACACTATGGACCCTCCAGCCGACTCTTCAGGCGAGGACGCGAGTTGTGACCAGTGCAAGGTGATGGGGCATAATTGCACTTGGACGGCGACAATGACCGACGGCACTCTGTTGGTGACCCGTTGGGGGATATGCGACATATGCTGGCGATTTCGCCGACCGTGTTGGTGGTCCGGACAATCTGCAGAATTCCTGCAACTAGTCGACCTTTCCGACGTAATGGTTCAACATCCCGAGGCGGACACGAGCGTGGGGACCACGCAGGCCCAATTGTATAAGGCTGGCTCCAGAGGCTACGTCGGGCCTGCCCAGGAGCGCTTACGTAGCGCAGCGAGTTTCGCCGTGGTGCTGGAAGCGATGAACCAAGGTGTTGGCCCCTATCAGGGCCAGTCTGGCAACCCACCTGTCCCATATACCCAGCATGGGACCCTGCCAATCTGGCAGCAGCAGTATCAAGGTTCCGACGACGCGCAGGCTGGTCCCAGCGGATGGGGACACGCCGAGAGCGATCCAGACAACGAAGACCAAGGTGAGACCGACCCTGAAGCCCCCGGAGAAGGTGCCGCTTCGGACGACGGAGAGGAAGGAGAAGCCATTCTGGAAGAAGACGAACCCGGTAATAGAGAAGGCCCGGTTGCTGGACCAGGCCCAGCAGCAGCAGCTGCTGCTGGGGGATCCCAAAAGGAAGAAGACCCAGAGGCTGCGCAATACTTGGACCGGTATAGGGGCAATGACGCCAGGGGAAACTGCGTAAGCTATGCGACCCTTGCCGGGACGCGGGCAAAGAGAGTTGCCACTTTTCGACATTCTCTCGTAGGTGTAATCAATGCGGCAAGGCAAACGCACGCCACTGCACGTTCAAGGCGTACGAGAAGGCCGTCGCGCTCCAGGCGAAGCGGTCCAAGGCGCTGCAAAAGGCGCGGGCGAACAACGTCAAAGGGGTGCTGAAACACAGACAAAGAGTAAAGGAAAGGAACGAAGCCAGTGGCAGCGGCCAGGGGCCTGCTTAGCAGCAATGGGCTTGGAATATGTGCAAAAAGC
This sequence comes from Apiospora aurea, assembly GCF_038362705.1. NCBI lineage: Eukaryota > Fungi > Ascomycota > Sordariomycetes > Amphisphaeriales > Apiosporaceae > Apiospora > Apiospora aurea. Next base: position 539,142 of record NW_027117391.1, read on the forward strand.
GTAGGGGGTTCAATTTGGAGTCTTTGGGAAGTCTATTCTATTCCTACTCCTGGAGCTTCATCTCCCTTTCATTAGTATTTCGGTTCCCCTCCTGGTGGGCGGTCCATCCATTCTTTTCCAGTCGTCATTTCCTAGGATGAGATTTGGCTGATGCCGGTATTCCCCGAGACACGGTTTCGGATTCTTAAGAGGATAAATAGCAGGACAGACAGTCATTACTTACACCATAGCGGACTTGGTTTTCCTTACACCATATAAGTATGTAGCCACTCGCTCAATCGGATGCTGCAGGTACAGCTTCAATATATCCGAGTACCAGAATTGGCCCTTCGTGTATCCGTAATCCTGTAAATGGTCAATGAACTTGAGTTTGGCCCTCAATCCGGATTTCCTCATTGAAAATGTGTAATCTCCAATAGCCTGAAGTTTGCAAGAGGTCAGAGGCAGTTCCATACGCAGTGACATCCTGGGTTTAGTAAGAGGGTAGGTAGAAAGCTGCACCACCGACTCGAACCTGCCAGGATCGATACCCCTCACATCCCATTAACGCAGTAATACCGCAAACCAAATACCCGAGACCATTCAGACGCTCAGGGGTACAGCAACATGTGCCCCTCCCCGGCCAATGAAGCTCTTAGCCAACGCACACACACCATCAATCTACATGACCCAGATCCCGTCTACCAGGTTCGCGGCATACCTACGCCCTGATAAAACCTCGGTGCTGTCTGTGTATAACACTACTCCAACGTTCTTAACCCCCCTACTGCCTTCAGCGTTTCTGGACGCTAGCGAATGGCGAAGCAAACCGAGCTCAGCCGGCATGGATAAAAGCGGACTCTGCCCATTCGGTAGACCGTTACCCCGGTAGAGAGAGGAAGCAGACAGCCACTGGGCATGTAGCCATTGTGCAGTTGCCCTTCGGGTCGCCTCTACGTGTGTCCGCACACCCCCCACATTCTTCTCCGTAAACCATGAGAAAGGATGAGATACTTCACAGGCACCGACCAGATCACTTGTCATGAACATAAGCCTAATGTGTGGTTCTGCGAACCATAGCCATTGCAATAGCCATGGTCTCTAATGGACTGTATTCTTTCGTGAATTCAGCAGTTTCTCCGTTTTTCTCATGACATGATACCGTTCCATCGTGATACAGGGGCTTCCAAGCGCCTGTTTCCTCCATCCAGGTAGGCTATTGAGGTCTTTGCATATGTAGCACCAGCAGAGCGTAGCAATGCTGCTGACCACGAACCAGTGCTCCTAGCCCCCCAATCCGAACTCAAAACCCATGCCCGACCATGCTCGTCTTCTTTCTTCTTTTTGTTCTTGTTGTTGTTTGGCAATGTTAATATTTACCACTTGGCCTCCTTGCGGTCCTGGAAGCCCTTGAGGATGGCGACGATCTTGTCGAGGGCGGCGAGGTAGGGGCGGAGCTCGGCGACGACCTTGTCGTGGTCGGCGCCCAGCTTGCTGTAGAAGTCCTTGCGGTAGGGGCAGGCGCTCATGGCGGCGCTGAAGACGGGCTTGACCAGGAAGCTGTGGTGGGGCTTCAGGGTGTTGCCGTAGGCGTTGCGGAACGAGTCGGACAGCTCCTCGCTGTCCTTGGCCACGTTCTGGCTCAGTGCAATACACGTGAAGTCCAGGCCGCTGGGAAAGGGTCACAAGAATGTTAGCGGGGGAATGCTTTTGAGTTGTTTGTTATGGTAGGGAGGGTGGGAGGAATGAAGCTCATGCCGCGTCGGGGGGAAGAATGGGACGTTATCTCCCACATTGGATGGGAGGGAGCATGCCTTTGAGCAGACAGTTGCTGCAGGAGTATGCATGCATCGCGGGATATGTGTGTGCAGTATCAAGGCAGAAGATCAGACATACCGGACCAGCCAGACGAGACCCTCGGTGGCGGTGTGCTTCTTGGTCTTGAGCTCGTTGATGACGAGTTCCTGGAGGGTGGCGCTCTCGGCGGGGGCGGCGAGCTGGCGCTCACGGATCTTCTTGATGTTGCCCATCATGTCGTTCTTGACGGGGAGAAGGCGACGGAGCCGAGGGCGTCGAAGATGGTGGTCAGGGACTCGGCGGCATCGAGGAAGTCGGTGGTGGCGATGGCGTTGTCCTTGTCGGCATCGACGGGGACGTCGACGAAGGACTTCTTGAAGGTGTCGAGGAGGGTGCCTCCGGTGGGGAAGGTAGGGACCGACATGATGTTGATTTTGGTTGGGTTGGTTGGGATGGAGCTTTGAGGAGTGGTTTGTTCGTTTAAGCTATTGTCGACGAGATCGGGTCAGATGTTAGTTGGGATGTACTGCAAGAAAGAGGGTACGTTGGCATGTAGATGAGGCTGGGAGGGGACGGGCAGGAAGCTTTGATTGGGGCCTCTCGTACCTTTCTTCTTCTTCTATGTGACCAGCACGACGTTTGATTTGATTGATGTGTGGTGATCGGAAGGAAGATGGGACTGGATGTATTTATGGAGGTGGAGGGAGCAATCAATAGAAGGGGCGGTGTCTAGATCAGGGGTTTGTTTAGACCCCGCGCTGCTAGCATGCCAATAGAGCGAAGGGGGCTTGTGCCGGATAGGCTGGCGCTGGCTGAGGAGGGGTCGCCCAGCCGCTGGTGGGGTCGCTGTTCGAGAGCCTCCCTGGCCTCTTACGTATGCCCGTGACGCCGTAACAGCTCCTGCGCAGTAGGGATGATCTCACATCTGGGTCGGGTAACCTGATGGGATTGGAACTGATGATATGGAACAATTCATGGGCGGGAAAACTCTGGTGATTCTGGATATCTGATCTCCCATCGGAGTACTCTACAGATACCTCAAGAGCTGAGGTTGTCGCCGGAAGGAAGAAAAAAAAGACACAGACGGAGAAATACATTGGACGTCAAGGGTTTTAGGTGGTTTCGGTCCAGGGCCCGCCGCCTGACGGACGGACTGAACATGCCACCAAGTACTCGTCCAAGGCATTGCTCAGCAGATTACGCATTTCCTGCCATTGACTGATTCGACGCCGTCCATTAAGTATCTACAACTCCAATTGGATTGGGGGCTGCACGCTGCGCTATGCAAATGCAAAACAAAAATTCGTTGGACCCCCAAAACGGGAAGCATCCTTCCCCGGGTCACCGCTAGCAAGATCAAGATCTGTACCGTACCGACTCGTCCATGCGGCTGGGTCAGATGGGAATATCCTCCATCAACTCCAGGGCGCCCTCGCGTCCCACCGTAATTATCACGTCACCCAGCGTCTTAGTGACAAAACCCGCTTCGCAATAGGTGAAATAGTACTATCGATTCCGTTAGCTCGATCCAATCGCATCGCATACAAGCAGGAGATGAATGAAATGTCGTGCAGCAGAGATGTTCCCACTTACCTCCCATTTTCTCCGGAACACGTTGATTTCGGCCTCCGTCATGTTCGGATGTTCCCGCCGCAGCGCCGGCGCAATCGTCGACTCGAAGTTCTGCATGAACTTCTCCTTCCACAGCCGCAGCGTCTTGGCGTAGTGCCCGCCGATGTTTTCGACCTTCTCCACAACCAGCGTGCCCTTGGACTCGGTGCTGATGTGGTTGAGCAGCTGTGTTATCGCGGGCAGATAGCCACCGGGGAAGATGTATTTCGCAATGAAGCTAAACAACTCGTCAGTTCACGATTCAAGCTTGTTTTATACCTACAGATCTGTGAGTGTCGTTGACGGGGGTTTGCTCACTCTTCTTTCTTCCCGAGCGCTTCATATCGGTTCTCCGGCATCGTGATGCACTGGAACATGGCAATCCCCCCATCCTTCTTCAGCAGCCGGTCCATGTGCGAAAAGTACGTGGCCAAGAACTCATTGCCGACGGCCTCGAGCATCTCGATCGAGACGATCTTGTCGTACGGCCGGTCCGGCACCGCGAGGTTGCGGTAGTCCATCAGCTTCACCGTGATGCGGTCGGCGAGCCCGGCCGCGCGTATGCGCTCCTCGGCAAGCAGCTTCTGCTCCTTGGAGAGGGTCAAGCTCGTGACCCGGCAGCCCGTCTTCTTGACTGCCTCGATGGCGAACGAGCCCCAGCCCGTCCCGATCTCCAGCACGTGGTCCGAGGGCTTGATCTTGGCCCCATCCACGAACCGGTGTAACTTCGTCATCTGCGCCTCCTCCAGCGTCTCCTCCCGGTATGAAGAGCCAGCGGACTGCGGCTTCCATATCGGACACGAGTAGGTCATGTCCGGCGACAGGAACGCCGCAAACATGTCGTTGCTGATGTCATAGTGCGCCTGGATGTTCAGCAACGCGTTGGAGAGCGTGTTGGTGGTCCGCGCGATGCTGGTGATGGCGCCGGAGATGGTAGAGAACCACGTCGTTCCATTGCCCATCTGGTCTCTGTTGATAATGAAGAGCTAAAAAGTACTGCGCATTAGATATCATCCTACCTTTCTCTCATCCAGAATCGCATGCGCGAGATAAGACATGACGACGTACCTGGAAGAAAGCAGTGAGGTCCTCGCAGTCGAACTCGCCCAGCATGTAGGACTCGGCGAAGCCCATGTCGGCGAAGAGGAAGAGGCGCATCCAGAAGGAGTCGTCCTTGACGACGATCTCGACGCGCGGGATCGTGTCGGCCTTGCGCACGGCATTCTGCCTGTGGCTCGGCATCTCCTTCGGGCTCGCGCCCAGCTTCTGGCCGAAGACCAGGCGCGTCCCGGCCGGCTGGTCGACCAGCAGCAGGGTCCCGACCTCGATCTTGGACAGGACCGAGAGGATCGCGGGCTTGGCGACGGCCAGGGCGGGGCCCCAGGTCGAGCTGCCCAGCTTGGTGCCGACGAGGTCGGCCCCGCGCATTAGGGGCCGCGAGACGAAATCCGGCAGCAGGGAGGGCGCCATTGTATGTATGTGTCCCCCTTATCGAAGTTGCAGTTAACCGGGAAAGTAAAGCCGAAGTCTATAAGAATCGAGGGGGGTTCTCTGTTTAGAGACCGCACGAACTGCACCGGCTATACCAACCAAGCAACAAAGAAGGGAAAACAAGGGCCCTCGGGTTGGACGGGTGATGATGCGAAGACCAGGCGAACAGACTCCGATGGTGTAAACGATCGCGGGCGCTAGCTAATGCAAACAGCTTCCCAGGAATTCCAGGCAGGTGGGTGTGGCAGGCGACTTAAGCTTATTCCGTTCGATTATTCTTCCAGAATGTCAAGTCTAACGATCATATGTAGAACTCTACGGTGGGCAAGTCAAGGCAAGTCAAGGCAAGTCAAGGCAAGTCAAGGCAAGTCAAGGCAAGGCAGATCTTATGTCAAAGAGAAAAATGTGGTGGTAGGGCTAGGATGGGAAACACCATATACCCAGATACCGCCCCTTGTCTACTTCAGCTGCTGTCTTCGGTTCCATCGAATCTGGCGGAAAGAGTCCCAGCAGTTTAGTTACATAGTGGCGCACTGGCGCAACTTGGTTGCATTTACCAAAGTACGCCCGTATCATTTGCTGGCCACCCAGCTTGTCCCAGCTGCATGCAGCCTCCCTCCCATCTCGTCTCTTGCCAGAGACAGGCGTTGTTTAGCACCAGCCCGAATCTACCTAGGCAAAAGATGAAGCAATCCTGCCAGTGCGGCCGGTCTCCGCTGCGGAGAACCAGGGACGACGGACGGGGAACAGGGATGCTGAGAACGGCTTGGGCATAAGCCGATGCTAGCAAAGGTTTAACTGGCGACGAAGTAACTCTGAGGCGTGCACCAGTGCCAGTAGTACCAGCTGCAGGCAATCCTGCACATCTCGCGTGATAAGACGAGCATTGGCGATGGTGATGTGAGTTCCCAGGTGATATGTCATACAGTATATACAAAAATGCGAGGGATGTGGGAAGAGACATCGTGACATTGTGACATATGCGGCCGACTGCCGGCAGGAATATCCGACCGCAACGGTGATGGATCTGATATGCAAGTACCTACCTGCAAGCAGTCGGCGATCTTCAACACGAAAGAAACAAAGATGAACGCAGCTAGCAAAAGTCAATGCCTTCTTGGCTCACCAACAGGGAAACACCAGCCATCCCCGTTGACGTAGTGGAAACAATCGGCAGTCAGACGGTTCTCGATGAGGGAGGTGGGAGTGGCACTGGCACGGGAGGGGGTGACGAGATTACCCGTTTCGTCCTGCAAATGGGATCGGCAAAGGGGTCCGAGAGATGCTAGCGTGCAATGCGACTGGCACCGCAGGAGTTTGGGAGTTTTGGTTTCAGCACTAGAAGGAAGACGAGGGGTTCCGGTGTGACAGCGGCCGCAACAAGAAACGTGGATCTGAGCACCCGTCGCCGTAGAACTCCCGAGGCTCCCGACGACGTGGTGTATCACGAACTGCGAACTACGTGGCTCGTACGGGGCCCTTTGCGGTTGGCGGTAGCCACCGCGATTGAATCTGTCTTGGTCTGTTGCTGGGATCGTGCCAATGAGAACTCTCCAGACCTACTCGGGGATTTTGTGTAACCAAGGCGGTCAGGTGGTTGTCTCTACTAACCTACAAGTAGGACATCAAGACCAGCCAAACTTTGCAATGGGGAGCTGGCATGAAGCCACCGTCGTCGTCTGCATGCTTGGTATTTGTCTAAGGTGGCGTTGGCCGACGAAGCATCAACTGACTTGCTTGTCGTAATACCCGGGTAACATCTAAAGGCTGAGATCATGTTTGCTGGCCAAGAGCAGATTGTAGATGGCCCAGCAGCAAAGCCGAGATCCCAGAGCCCAGAGCTTGGCCGCTGAAGGTGGTGTGGAGAAGACCCCCAATTCCGCCAGTGCAATCAATTAACGCGGTTGCCATGCCAGGGCCTAGCCAAAACGCGACTTTCCGAGAAGAACGCGTCGCCCAAAAGCCCGGGACTTTGGTATTGGATATTCAATAACGATCTCACATGCAAATAGCTACATCAACAGTTACGCCCACATTGTAGCCGCATATACTTGGCACAGTATCCAGGCACTCGCACCACACCTAACACCAAATCCAACATGTCGCAACCACCTATGCTCACTCTGGCGGGGGACAAAGCCGAACCCAAGAAGGCCCAGCTCAACCTCTTGCCGTGTCGCATCCACCACGATGGAAACGTCGCCCCGGCAGAGTCTTTCTGGAGTCCTGTAACTGCCGAAGGTATGTAGTATCGACTACAGATTAGGAGTCATCCCGTCTAACATATGCTTCAGATGGCTCAACCAAAACGGCGTACCTGAGAGGGCGGAAGTTGCACGGCAAGACGGTGCCGCTGCCCGCGGGCTACTATGGCGCCGTCGCCGAAAAGGGGGACGCGAAGCGCGAGATCCCCCGCAGGGAGGAGATGGACCAGGACGCCGACGTGCAGGAGCTGCCCGACGCCATGGAGATCGCGCCGCTCCAGAGCAAGGCCCAGTTCGACGACTTCGTAGTTTGGGGCCACGAGTCGCTGGCGGACGCCGGCGCCGACCCCTATGTGAGGGGCATTGAGGAATGGGTGGCCTTTTCTGAACAGGTGAGTCAAATCCAGAAGGCGTCCGGCGCTATTTGGGAATATGATGGAATTCGCATAGCTAACTGCAAAACACTCCAGATACACTCGTATCCTGCCTTGGACAGCAGCGCATGAGGTTTGGTTCGTTACGTTGGGTACAGAGGCATTGGTTACGGCGTTCCGGCGAGCTTGGTATAGCAAACATGAATTCATGGAATTTTACAGACAAGGATAATCTGATCTAGGCTTAATGAAAACGCCATCCTTATTGCACAGAACATTGGCAACCTCCCTTGAGAACTCTGTTGCATCTATCCCGGCTGCTTGGCGGTGCACATTCATGGTTTGGTAGAGCTGCAAGGCTAAAAAGCTGCGTACCGTTTAACAGCTCTGGGCTGGGCTGAGTTAGCGAGGTTCCTGGTAACTTCCAGTAACAAAACTGCCTCACCTGCCCCGCCAAACGTTATCAATCCAATTAATTTTCGATAAGTTTCCAGTTCGCGCATTCATTCCGCGACCAGCATCCATCATTTTTCCATCGAAACCGCATCAACTCGACCATCCATCAATTCCCCCATCACTGCGACAAAACCCCTCCATCACCAACATGACTCCCGGTGCTCTGAATGGCGAGGCCGCTGTCGGACCCGAGGGGTCGCGACAGAAGAGCAAGGCGACGCCCGACTCGATCCGCGTCGGCTGCATCGCCATGGTCGAGAAGGACGGCCAGGCCCGCCGCGCCGAGATCCTGAGCATCAAGGACACCAAGAGCGGCCGCCAGTTCTACTGCAACTTCGACAACTTCAACAAGCGACTCGACGAGTGGGTGCCCGTCAAGCGCATCGACTTCGACCAGGACGTCGAGTGGCCCAACCCGGACAAGGACAAGCCCAAGCAGGGCAAGACCAAGAAGGGCGCCGTCGCCGCCGGCGGCCCTAGAAAAAACGTCGGCAAGAAGAACGTCGCCCAGAAGCGCCCCGGCAAGCGCGAGCAGTCCGTCACCTCCGAGGCCGTCACGCCGCACCCGTGGACCGAGTTTGTCGATTCGCAGAGCCAGTCCAAGGCGCCCTCGACCCCGCGCGACCTCGACTCCAAAGCGGGCGATACTCCGGCTGCCAATGGCGGCGCCGGCGGCGATGAGATGGACGTCGACGACGACGATAACGCTCCCGAAGTCAAGAAGGAGGAGTTCAGCAGAGAGGCCGAGATCGAGAAGCTGCGGACGGGAGGCTCCATGACCCAGAATCCGACCGAGCTGGCGCGCATCCGAAACATCTCCAAGGTGCAGTTCGGCAAATGGGACTTGTTCCCTTGGTACTTCTCGCCGTACCCCGAAGCCTTCACGCAAGAGGACGTCATCTTCATCTGCGAATTCTGCTTGAACTACTATGGCGACCAAAAGTCGTTCACGAGACACCGACACAAGTGCACGCTGCAACACCCGCCCGGCAACGAGATCTACCGCGACGATTACGTATCGTTCTTCGAGATTGACGGCCGCCGGCAACGCACCTGGTGCCGCAACCTGTGTCTGCTGTCCAAGATGTTCCTGGACCACAAGACACTGTACTACGACGTCGACCCGTTCTTGTTCTACGTCATGACGCAGAAGGACGAGAAGGGCCACCACTTCGTCGGCTACTTCTCGAAAGAAAAAGAGTGCGCCGAGGGCTACAACGTGGCCTGTATCTTGACCATGCCGCAGTACCAGCGCAAGGGCTTCGGCCGCCTGCTGATCGCCTTCTCCTACGAGCTGTCCAAAGTCGAGGGCAAGCTGGGCTCGCCCGAGAAGCCGCTCTCCGATTTGGGTTTACTCAGTTACCGGCAGTACTGGTCGGAGCAGATCCTGGACCTGCTGCTACGGGTCAACGACGGCGACGAGAAGTGCAGCATCGAGTCCATCTCGTCGGAGCTGGCCATGACGACGACGGACGTCGAGCACACGCTGCAGGCGCTTAAGATGCAGGTCTACCACAAGGGCGAGCACAAGCTCGTCATCTCGGAGAAGATGATGCAGCAGCGCGAGAAGGCCAAGGCGAAGCAGAACCGCTCCATCGACCCGCACCGCATCCAGTGGAAGCCGCCCGTCTTCACGGCCTCCTCGAGGACATGGGGTTGGTAGACTACTACAAGAACCGTCGTTGCCTCGAATGTATATATGTCATGATAGCAATGAAAGGAGGAATAGCAAGGAGTTCTGGTTGTTCGTTTATTTTTGGCTTGGGTAAATAAAGTACATACTTGGGCGTTCGCTTGCGTGTTAATAACGAAAAAAGAGATACCCTAGGTAGATTGAATGAAGAATGCCTAACATGTGGCGAGCTTTGCCATTATCAAATTCAATACGATCGCCGAGTACACACATATATATATGTTCTTTCAACAGTATGCTACGAGCATGCTTCCCAGCGGTTCCGTGCTGGCGGTGCAGCTTGCTCGACTCCCGTACTAAGGATGCAACTAAGTATACAAAGACTTATTCCTCTCCTTATAAACCTCGATCTTTGTGAGAGGCTTCTATGAGAATACCATGGCCATTTATGACCTATGTCTTCTTAATGTTCGTGTTAAAAGTTAAGCATGGGCAGATTAGCCTTCACGAGAGAAGCAGGGGAGAAAGACAGGGCAGTCAAGTTCTGACAATGAAATGTATTAAGTTGCACCTGCAGTGTCTAGTAATCAAGTGAGTGACTAAATAAGGAAATCCAAGTCACTCTGCTCTGAGTATTGGTAATGACTGTTCCGTAGAGTCCTTCCCCGACTTTATTCGACACGGTAGCATGATCGATATACGCGTGTCGCAACTAAGACCAGCCCCCCCCGGGAGCAAATTAAAGGAACCGACGGCTAAAAAAATGAGATATGAAATACACATAGCCATGGACAACTATCAAACCGTATAGGTGAAGTGGGTTGTCAAAGAAAGGCATGGTTTGGCGTTCGGGTTGATTGCCTCTAGGCGCAGTAGAGTTGAACCAGCAAAAGGGGGGATACCGCTCTGGGGGTAGGTCGAGATTATCTTTAGGTGAGCTTACCAAGCTGCTTACGCTGGATCGATTGGCTTGTTCCTCTTATTCAATTATTTCGTGGCGTAAGTTCCCTGGGTTGAAAGCGTCCTCGCGTGGCTTCGCTTCATGTTGCCCATGTGTTATCTCTGCTGCCTTCTGAGCATTTCTGGATGGGTTCCACCCGTGACAACCTCAAGACTAATCTTTCTTCTTTTTCTTACCTCCCTTGCTGCTCTTTTTATTACCTTTCTCCTCGTCCGAGACGTCGTATACGTTGTCCCCTCGCGAATCAACCTGACTTGGTTCTGACCCTTGTGTTTGCTTCTCTCGCTCCTCTCTCTTCATGCCCCGCGCATATGCATCCCTTTGCTTCTTGAGGTGCTTCTCCTTCTGCTCATCCGGAATGTTTCTATAGTTTTCCCTGTCCCGCTGGTTGCGCTTCTTGCGCTGCTCATCCGTCCATATCCTCTTTTTGTATCTCCGCTTGCTTTAACGTTCTTTTGCGGCCCCTGTTGCTTCAAAGCCTCCCTTGCTTTCTGGTATGTCGCTGCGACTTCGTCGTATGTATGGTATTTACATTTCGTTTTATCTTTGCAAGTCTTGCAGTAAGCTGTGCACTTCTCAAGTTGGTTCTTGTTGAAACAAGCATCGCACAGCTTACGGAACCGACCCCCGGCGTGCTCATCGAATGAAATAAGCCGGAAGTATTTCGCAACTTTTGGGTTGGTCTCCGCCGCCTTTCTCGCACGAGTTAGGAGATCTTCGTTTTCAGGGGCTTCCGCGCCTATTAAGGGATCCCCCGAGGACTGAGTGAAGAGGGTGTCCTGGCCAGACAAGTTCGGCGGGCCTGTAGGTGAGACCTGCTCGTTGGAAAAGGAGCCACCCGCTCTCGTGTCCAGCTCCTCTCCGGCTTGAACGGACTGGACGCCCTGTCTGACCAAAACCAACGGGTTTATATATGCGACCTGCTCACTGGGAAAGGAGGCCACCGCGCTCGTGTCCGGTTCCTCTCCGGCTGGAGCGGGTTGGGCATCCGGTTCGACCATATGCTGCTCCTCTGGAAGAAATGACGCATCCATCGTAAGACGTCCTAGCTGCCGAGTTAACTCCTCCAAATTTTCTTCAACGACCTCGTCGCCAACAACATCTGTCAGCGGCTGAAATGGTCCGCGCAAGGTCGCCCATGGGAGGCGGCAAAAGACTTTTGCGCATTAGCACTGGTAACATCTCTTATCGACCTCTGGTTCCCACTCAAAACACTCTAAGCCAAGCCGAGAGCAACGATCGCATACACAATAAGTTTCCTCTCCCACTTCCGCGTACTGCGGCTCCTCCTCCTCCTCCTACATGGGTTGCGGGTTTTGTTCCTCCCTGGGATGTTTCTTATGGTGTCCATGGCGACGACTTGAAGAAGGCATATTGCTCTATTGGTTATGAAGAAGAGTTGATGATTTGGCTTGATGAGTTCAATCGATATCCTGAACGGATCAAGTCGAGTTTTATATGTCTTTCTCTCTTGCGTTATCTTCCACCATCATCGTCCTTCCGAGCAAGGTCCAGCCCGGAAGGGGTTGATTGCTCGACATTCCGTATCGCGATGAAGCTTACCTCGAAACCCCAGTATCCTAGATTGAAGCCGCTCTGAGTTGCTCTGATTGCCTAGAAGCGTCAACGGATTGCGTGTTACCCATAGAAGCATCGCATGAGCTCCCAAGCCCGAGTCAGATCACATTGGCAAACGTTGCCTCGCACAACAACACATGAACATCTCGTTTGCATTACAGAATTGTAATCGCTTTCGAAATGGCTGGCTCGCTTCGTCAGATGAGCCCCGTTAGGAACACCGCGTCCACCTGAGACGTCGTTGGGCTTGCAAACTGGACAAGGCCTCCTGTTTTCCTAAACTCGAGGTTTTCCCAAGGCAGGCCATGAATTCTGCGGTAAACCAGCTCAGTTGAGCAGAAATTCTAGAGGAGCTTCGCTGTTACGTTTGCCATATTATTCCTTTGCCCTAGCTGCCGAGGTCGTGATCAGGCAAACTGTCATCTGACGACCTGCTGCATTCCCCATATTCGCAACGCCAAGAACATGCGCAGTTCAAAAGTTGGTCATTCGATACTGTAAGCGCAATCATCTTTGTAGTTGTTCGGGCTTTGTGCCTACGTAGGCATGTTACAGCACGGGTGTGAGCCAACAGCCTTTGTTCCGGGACAGTCCAATTCTCTGGCAAATCTCATTATTCGCCGCGCCAACCAACAGTCTACGTGGACTTATCAACCTTCCAGATTGCCGTTTGCAGAAGCAGCTACTCGAACCATACATCTAAGGTACCAAGCACTCCCCTAGGTGTGTCGAGACTACGTCCACGTTAGCTTACGGAGGGAGAGCGGCCGAAAACCCATGTATCTGGATGGATCGGATGAGCAATCAAGTACGAGAGCGCCGGTCACAATTCTTCGGTTGTGCATCAGCTCCTACATGACCCAGAAACGCAATTAACAGCCTGCGAACGTTTTGGCGGGGGCTTCTCGAATGAACACCACTGTATAGCTCCCTTGTATGATGATGTTCACGTACAGTATACGTATCCCTTACATCTTTTATAGATATCCATGGCCGTTAATTGCATCCATATAGTTAGACCTTAGCCATGTTTGTTTGTTTGTCAAACTTGCGATCCACTAATTCGAGTGCCCGGATTGGTGCTTAATGCACTAACAGGAACACCACCAACGCCCCCTACTGTGGCCAATAGCCACCAGCTCCAGAAAGGTAGCGTCAAGCCTGGCTTTGGTATTTTTCAAGAACTACTAGATATATCACCTATCGGAGTTCTACGAAGCGATGTACGCGGCTTGTTACTCGACGCTCATAGGTAAGAATTGAGCCATGTTTATCAGACTTGCGGCCACTGATTCTGGCGCCGGGGTTAGTGCTAACGCTGATTAATACGGAATCGGTTGCTCAGAGCTTGACTTCAAGGCTGCCGGGCACTTAAGCATGGGATCTTTGCTCCGGGTTGCCAACATCGCAGATATGGTGGCCCGTAGGTAGGCCCGTGATACCAGGATCATGGTGGAGCAAACTCGCACAGTCGGCAGTGGCATACATATTCAGCACCGAGTGTTCATGAGGGCGTAGGCATAACGGAAGCTTGCAGGCATGACCCGTGTTATGCAGATCGATGATGTGTGTGTATGCGGTCTATTACATCAAGGTGCCCTGCTTGTTCGATTCCACTACCAACAGGCAGCTATGTAAATGCCTCCTCGCACGAACCTCACCTCGAGGCGCGTACGTAGCTAAATATACTCTTCATATCACAGTCGTCACGTGCTTACTTCAACTCATCAAGCCCTCTCCCAGCCCCTCCCGCCGCGACCTCCATCGGCTTCCCATGCAGCATCCTCCAAACCACCTTACCCAACCTCGCAACCCCATCCTCGAGGTCCGCCTCGTCCTCCCAAGCAAAGCACAGCCGCACCTCGTTCTCGAACCGCGGCCCGTCCGCGTCCCCCCTGCACCGCGAACAGCCCGCCCGTCCCGATGGCCAGGTTCTCCTCCGCCTGGCACCGCTTCGCGACCTCGTCGGCTTTCAGACCGCCGGGCAGGCGGAACCAGACGAAATACCCCCCAAACACATCGTCCCTTCCCGCAAGACTGCGGACCATGCCCGTCGTGCTCGCCACATCGTCCCCTCCCACCACCATCCCCTCCATCGCCGCCTCCGCGCCCCCTGGCCCAAACCGTACAGCGGCCCCAACACCTCCCGCGCCCTCTCCACGACCAACCCGTGCCGCCTCCGGTACGCCGGCCTCAACTTATCGCGGACATGGGCCGCCAGCCCGCCCGACACCAAGAGCTCGTACACGACCGCGGCCGCGAACTGGGAGGGCGCGCCGCCGGAGCGCGTCGAGCCGGTCTGGGAGAGGCCGTAGGCGAAATCGGGCGCCGACTCGGTCCAGCCCGTGCGCAGGCCCGGCCCCGCGAGCTTGCTGAAGGAGCCGTTGGACACGGCGTGGCCGAAGCGCTGGCCGGGCGGGTCGTGCGGGGAGGGGCCGAGGGGGCGTTCGAGGTCGGTGAGGCGGGGGAGGAGGGCCTTGTTTAGGTCTGGTGCTTCCCCGGTAGACGAAGAGGAGGGGGAAGAAGTGGTAGTGGCAGGTCGCCACTGCAGCATGTCGTACACATCGTCACAGATAACCAAAGCATCGTACCGGCGCGCCAGCTCCAGCAGGCCCTGCCGCCGGCGCAGGCTCATCGTCTTGCCCGACGGGTTCGAGAAGGACGGGACGCAGTAGATGACGTGGCGGTAGAGCTTGCGGTGCGGGCCCGGGTCCTTGAAGCACTTCTTCTCATCCTTGGCGGCAGCATCTTCCTCCTCAGACTTGCGCAACCCGGCTTCCAGGACCGCGAGCTCGATCCCCTCCTCGTCCTCCGGCACGGCGCGCATCCGGGACCCGAACCCGGCGTCTGCGAAGATGGGACACGCGAGGAAGTAGCAAGGCGCCACCATCCAGACCGCGCGCGTATACGCCGGGTCCGTGAACGACTGCAAGATACAAGCGACGCTCTGACTAGCCCCACCGCTGACGGCGACGCGCTCGATATCCGAGGGAGTCCCATAGAACTCGGCGAGCCAGGCGGCCAGGGCGCCGCGCAGGGGCTCGAAGCCCGGGTCGGGCCCGTACAGCAGCGCCGGCGTCGCGAGGGAGGGGTTGCCCAGCAGCCGCTGCGACGCCGCGTTCAGGGCTGTGGTGGGCAACAAACTGGCCGAGGGCCAGCCGCGCAGGAGGTTGATGGGCTTCTTGGGGTGGCCCGGGTCGGAGGCCATGGCCGAGGCGTTCACCGTACGGGTGGAAGAGGGTTGTTGTTGCTGGGGTTGCGCCTGAGGTGCCGATGATTCCGAAGATGGAGTTTCTGCTGTTGATGATGCCATCATGGCTGTCTCCTGGATGCTTCGGGGTTTGAGACGGGCCATTATATGTTGGCGTGAGAGCTTGGGATAACGTGAGTGATTGGATATACTGCGCAAGCCACATCTAAACATCACTTCATAGGATTGGTAGAAGTTGGATTGTCGTTGCGTGTATTTGTACCTAAAGCAGCAGGTGGACCCCGCCGTCCAAGATCGGAACCGAAATCCGGAGCGGCCGAATGCGGAGATGCATTCCCCCAACTTGCCGTCGCAATCATCACGCAATGTGACATATGACTGGCCGGGGTGAATGCATGCGATATATGTACGTACATCATCTCGGATCCGAACCAGGAATACGACTTCAGTTGCCCAGATGATAACACATCCCAGTTCCATACAGTTAGCTGATCATAGAGGGCAAAGTAATATCGATCAGGCAAACAAGCAAACATGCCATTGAAAATCCTAAAAGAGCGCTATAACGGGGTATAATAATGATGCACCCAAAAAACGACCCTGCCAATGCTTCCCCTCTAATGATGCTACACACGCACTCATGTACCAAGTTGCCCATATCTATTGGGGGTACCGTCTCTCTTCTTATCGTCTTAATCCTGTTCTTCGATTCTTCTGCCAAATCAAATCTCATAAGGCTTATCGTTCTTAAAAATCAAATGCGGTTTCCGCTTCGCAATGTCCAAGATGGTCTCGGCGAAGACGCCGTTGGCCCACGCGAACCAGCTTCGCGTGTACGAGCTGACCATGTTGACATCCACGCTCTCGTGGATTAGCCCCAGCTTGCTCGCCTTGAGCACGAGGCCCAGGCACTCTTTGATCTCAGCGTCGTCGCTGGATGTCTGGGCTTGGACCAGCAAGCTCATGGGCCACGCGTTCGACAGACCGATGTGAGGGCCTAGTGACAGATCATTAGCATATGATAGTTTTTCAGAAGTAGAGAAGAAAAAAGGTAAAAGCTTACCCCCAATACCGTGAAACTCGCGACCCGAAAGGAAATAGGGGTTCGACTCCTTAGCCAGCAACATCTTCCGGGTGTTCTGGTAAACCGGGTCGTCGGCCTTCAAGAAGCCCATCAGGGGCAGCGCCAGCAACGACGGGTAGTTGGCGTCGTCCATGAACAGAGCAGAGCCATAGCCGTCAACCTCGTACGCGAAAACGTCGCCAAACTTCTTGTGGTGCACGACGCCGTGCTCCCAGACGCCGTCGGAAATGGTCTGGCTCCACTTGTCGGCGCGCCGCGCCCAGGTAGACTCGCCCGCCTCCTTCAGAATGGCGGCCGCCCGCTTCAGCTCGACCGCCATCATGGCGTTGGCGGGGATGAAGAAGCCCAGCGTCGTCGCGTCATCGCTGGGCCGGAACGCGGACCGGACCAGGCCCGTGCCGTTGTTGAGCGGGTTGCCGACGCCGTTCAGATTCAGGGTCTCGGTGCCCGTGTTTGTGTTGCGGCTGAAGGTGTACTCGTTTCTCTCAAATCGGCCCGTCTCGTCGAAGGTAGGGCGCGACTGCTGCTCGAGCACAGTGAAGACCGTCTCGAGAGCGAGGAACCAGCGCGTCGTCAGGTAGTCGCGCGAGCCGGTGTGGTCGTTGAAGTCGTTGCTCAGGGCCAGGAAGTGGGCGAGGGAATCCAGCTCGTACTTGCACTCGAAGACGGCCGAGGGCTCGTAGGCAGGGTGGACATTATCGTCTTGTCCGTTATGGCTGACGGGCAACCCGCTTATGGGCGGCGGCTGGAAGGCGTTGCAGTAGGGCGACTCGATAACGAACTCGGACTGCGTGTTGATTGCGCCTAGGATAAGTTGGTAGACGGCCGGGTCTTTCTTGGCCAATGGCTGGTACGGCGACAGCTGGTTCGTCGAATCTCGCAGCCATTCCGCAATGATGTCCCCTGTGATGATGAAGGATTGCGGGCCGTCCCATTTGCCGGAATCGGACGGCGAGTATGTGTTGGGCTTCTTCTTCTTTTTCTTGCCGTCTGTTCCTGTCGTATGGAATTTGACTGTCGTGTCCGTTGTTGACTGTGATTGGGGTGAATATCAGCATAGGTCCCGTAGACCTCTTCCTCTTGTGGTGGCAGTGTCTGCCGCGACTTAACTAACCGGAAAGGCGTTCTCGAACAAGCGCGCCAGGTCTGGGTCTCGCATGCGCGAAGTGACGTCCTCTATCACCTTCTCAATGGCATCGGAGTGGAAAGTTCGGCATCGTGGATGGGGCCGCTGGAAAGGCAGAGCGAGAGGGCCTTCGCTTAGGGGCCGGCTATGCGACAGAGGAAGAGCATTGTTAGCAACCGCTGCAGCTCGAGGCAGGAAAGGGCCAAGAAGAGGGGCAAACGTACTGCGGATAGCTCGAGTATGATTTGTAGTCGGGACAAGCTTCGTTGGGGTCGAAGTCGGTCAATGGCTGCTGTTGGGCGGCGGTTTGGTCCGACAATAAGCAGGCCAGAGCCAGAGGTGCCAGCGAGCGAAGCGACCAAGTCATGATGTCGTCTCTGGAAGCGCGGCGTTCGTTTTTGGTCGTTTCTTGAGCTCGGAAAGCTCACGTGGTAGTATCTTTCAGCAGAGGATGGTCATTGGAAAACAGTTCGAGGCCGGCCAAGAGCACGCGACAGTGTGGTGGGAAAGCACAGGTTTATAGTGGAAGTCGAGTTCGTATAGGATGGAGGTTACCAACGGGGAATTGGGAATCCCTCGAAGTCACTTTTTGGTGCTGTCATCGTCGGCCAGGGTCAGCCCGCCCGCTGTTCTCTCCTTTCCCCCGCCTGCTTGCTTTGCTGGGCTTCCCTGCTCGCTGCTGCTCTGCGGTGCACTGCTGCACTGTAATCCACTGAGCTGCACCTCTAAATGGCAAATGCACGGCGCCAGATCCACCGAGTTTCTGCAATGAGCACACACTCGGACAGGACAGGGAACCCCTTTGCAGGGGGGATTTTAGGTTGGGCCTGCTGGAGAGTCAATTGAAGCTTGATTCTGGCGTGCTTGATTGCTACCTCCCACTACAGCGGTCCTGGAATTAAGCCTCGCCCTTCTGCGACCCCTAGACCCAGCAGGCTAGATGGGCAATTCCGGGGTACGTCGCACAATCTCCCATCTCGAAACAGGTCACCCCCCACTGCCCAACCGGTCAACTGATGATCTTCCTCAGGGATGGTCTTTTCCGCTCGGCTTCTGTCCACCTTCGACGATACCCTTCTTCTTGTTCTGCGGTAAACACCCGTCTCGACTACGGCTCTCTCACACACACGGCGGGCCTTGGCATATGCGAAGCTACGGTGTCAAAAGGTAGAGAAAGCCAATTGGTACAATGTCCGACCGTGACCCGGCTCACGGGGCCAGCTTCGTTGCCGATAGCCGGGGAGATTGCTGGCAACCCATTCGAATGCCTACGCCGTAACAACGTCGCTCTGAATAATCGGCAAGTCGATGCTGACTGGATGAACCGAGTGAAATGCATTCAACTCGAGCCTAATGACCAACGTCTGTAGAATGCCTATTCGGTGGGACGAACTAATCAAGTCGGTTCGAACAAGCCTTGTGCGATCAAGCTAAAACGTCCGGGAAATGTTGGAAGTCGTCCCACCTTGGCGGCCTTCCGCAACTTTGTGGCGGTGTTGCTTCATTGGCATTATCCTCAAACCCATTCTTGAAGCCTTATGCAGCTGCCCGCCAGCCCCAATCGAGTCTATTCACGACTTGTCCGAAATTCAGTTTTCCAAAGGCCAGGACCTTTATGCTTTTGGCTCACCATCTTCGGCTTGATGCAAAATGGTACCACAACCGGGCAATCGGCATCACGCGCCTTCGGTCATCGTTGCCATAACGTTCCCATCCCGTCTCTCTGGAATAGCCAAGCCGACAAAGTTGAACAGGTGACCACCACTGTATCGAACGACCAAAGAAGGCGCTCAATGGCATTGCCAATGTCCTGGGGATACCCTCAATCATAACCAAGGACTATCACAGTGGAGTTCCTCTTAAGCTGAAAGCGACGACTGACCATGTGGGACAGCGGCCGGTAGCGAGTGGCATTTCTTTCCTTCATCAGCCACATGAGCGCCTTCTTCTACACCTAATAAACTTGTGGAATTCGCTTGGATCTATGAGTTTCTCAGGGTCAAGGTCGGAGTCGGGGACGAGAATAGGGGACGCGACTACAATATGGAGAATGATGGGAAGGGTTGACCGGATACGTTCATTGTGGGCGTTCTGCTATTAATATCTTTAGAGATATTTGAGATAGAGTATTCACGGGCTCACGACGCACAGATGAGGAAATCCGTGCCTGGGTGTCGTTGGAGACTGTAGAGTCCATGCTGAGACTTGAAGCTACAATTACCGTGACATTTCAACGAACAAGGCCATCGAGCAGGGGTTTACAGCAACATTATAGCTCAACAGGACGGCGCCCATCACTCCAAGATGGCCATAGAGCTTGGCGGCGTACGGTATCATCTCCATGTTCTTGGTATTGTGAGAACCATTCTTGGGGCATGCTTTCGATGATTGGGGGAACCCCCCCCCGAAGTGTACAGGCTGGCAGTACACCGAAAGCCTTCGTCATTCGACCACGGGAAGTAAGGGACCATCAAGATCACGGACATTTCCAATCTCTATTTCATCTGCTATGAGACGTAAGATCCTTAAAGAGATTAGAAACGGTTATGGTAAGTATCAGTCTGCGAGCCGGATACCATTGACTGCAAGTGGCTGTCTTCGCACCTCTTACCCAGGATTAGGAAAAGGGCTTCTTACTTCCGGTAGCAGTAGATATCTAACCACCTTGGATCTCTTGTGTTCCTGTGATCCAGCAGAGAAAAAAACGTGGTCGCGCTCTTAAGAGTCCTTGTTTACTTGCCTATGGGAGGATGTTGTCCTGTAGCAGCAAGACCACAGGTAGTAGGCGGGGCAATTCGCTCTCCCACTTCACTCAATTGATGATGTTGATGGGCACTGAGGACTCATTAAAGAGTTCAATAAGTCTCTTCTCTGAGCCAAGGAGGAATTGGATGTATGAGACTGGCCTTTGGGTTGTCTGACTAAGACACCACGCCTTCTAGAGTCCCCGATCGAAATTGGTCTGAAGGAAGCCCACTTCCAGGGGATCTACCAATCATGGTCGATGGCCCGGTTACCAAGCCGAGGCGCATTTGATGTGCGTTTTGACAGCATATGTGCTTTTGCGGCGGCATGCTGCATGATCGGCTCTGTTGGCATTCTCGCGGGTTGTCTATATGCCGCACCCTGGTCGAATCGTATGCCACATTGGGTTTTCCTTGCATGACTTGCTTACATCAACCTATCTCTCCGCGAGAATATGATGCGTAGTAGTAATGGTAGTTGAAGGTTCTGTCATCTTGGTCTACGAAGTGGCCGATGGAAAGATCGACAGGCTGCTATGTTGTGTCTCACTACGCTCAGCCTCTGGTGAAGAGAGAGCACGAGTGCTTGTTTACCCACGGATGATGCCGTACCGGCACCTTTAAGCTTAAGAATACTGATGCTGGCACGCTTTGACACCGTCGACATTGCTCTCAGGATGGCCTCATTGCAAGGTGGATTAGGCGGCTCCAGTCGGGCTGCAGAAGCATCCACCGTTCGCAGTAGTGTGGCAGGACTGTCATGTAGGACCTGCATGGAAAAGCAACGGGGGATGTCATGATGGGGGCTGATCATCAGGTGATCATCAAACATGATTGATGACTAGCAAGAGGATGGCAGGCTGGCAGGCCGGCATTGCTGCAATCGTGATGTTGATACACCTGTTTCTGAGCCATGTGGGCTGCTGGGAAAACAGCGAAAAAGAAAAGAGAAGTCGAAGGAGAGGCGGCCGAAGGAGGAAAAAAAGAAAAGAAAAGAAAAGAAAGAAGGACATGCTTTAATGCTGGTCAGACCTGCAGCTGCGCGAGCAAATGCTAAAGGGCCTGCAGATGGATTCGAAGACGCCCGACAGGATGGAACAGCAGCAGAGCAGCATGATGGAAGAGGGTATGACGTTAAGCCAGCCATCTACTAGAACGGCATCTCGACCCTGACAACCAGCAATGGTCGATATTCACACCAGATGAAGGAGAGGCCAGGACGGCCAATCCCCAGCGACTACGTCTGCCTATGTTCATTGGACAACCTCAGCTGAAGAGCTGGTTCAGGGCCGTTTGGTCGGTTGGATATGATCGAGAGTGACGATATCTGGGAATACTGCGGGGCGTAGGAGAGCCTGGAACTGATGTGAGTTCGGCTAAACCATCAAGATTTCCGGTACCTCCTCAGGCTCAATCTCCGGGACGTAGGGGTTGATCTTTCTTACGGCAAGCCGACCGTCACCTAATCAACCCCCTCTCTTCTGCTCTAGTCGAATGAGTCCCCTATACCTGCCAGATGCCAACTCCTCTGGCACCGTCTGTGTATACGCAACGGTTTGATTACTCTGATCGCCTATCCCGGCACACAGACACTTGGCTCGACAGCCGCCATCATCGATTCGACGGGGCCCCTTTGAGACTTTCCCACCCTGACTATTTGCTCCCTGCATCGAGTCCCTATGTTCTCGTGTGATTGTTATGAGACGGACCCGTCGCCTACCCGTAACACTACCGCGAGATCGTCGTCGCGCTGGAGATTCACGTCCTCTGTCCCGAGCCTGTGCGTTACCCGCGCTCCGGAATAGACCTCCTCCTACCTGTCTGTGAGGCGACAAGGGTACACTGATATCGTCCTGGACTGCCTATAGAAGAAAGGCACAGTCCCCGTCTACTCTAATCACATCTCCTTCCAGGCCATCACGACCAGACCAGTCACTGGTAGCATACACTCGTTTAGGGGTCTTTACCGGTTCTCTCCTTAACACACTCCTTAATATTGGTTTTCTGCTTTGCTGCTGCCCTCTCCGCACTACCTTGCTTTCTTATAATACCAACCCACACTCTTACTCTTCTAATATCTTACACTCTTTCAAGACGGAGCCGCTTGGGGGAATTGGTAGTCGCTGTCGCTGGGCCCTCCTTCTCACCGCTACCATCATCATCATATTCGTCGCCATGGCTTCGCAAGCCGTCACCCCCTCGCCATGGCGCCACAGGTCAAGGCGCCTCTGGCCATCAACTGCACCATCTTATTCTTAGTCTCAATCGTCGTGGGGATGCGGATATGGACGCGAGTACGAGGCGTCGGGCTCGGGCTTGACGATGGATTGGCCGTCGTTGCTACAGTGTGTCTCTTTTCACCCCGTCCTCTCTGAAATCAGACGATTTTCTAACAGTGATACTAGATTTTGGGTATCCTATGCCTAGGACTACAAGGTTTCTGTAAGTCGGTCCCCATCTTGCCAGAAGTGACGAGACTAACCTACTTATAGTCGCCACAATTGGCATGGGCTACGATGCGATACCATTCTCGCCAGACTATGAGCAGCGTGAGTACACGTTTCAGGTTTCTCCCGGATACCAATCATGCTAATAACACCTGCGCACTCTAGTTATCACAAATTCAAATCTCATCCTGAAGGTAAGAACCAACTCCCTGTTGATCCGTCTTACATGTCCAGCAACTAACACACCCTCCAGATCCTCTTCGGCTTCGACATGCTCTACGTCCACGCCCTGGCCCTCACCCAAACCAGCGTCCTCCTCTTCTACCTGCGCGTCTTCGGCCGGGCCCCCGGCGGCCCGCGCCGGGCGGTCCAGGCCCTCCTCGGCGTCGTCGCCGCCTGGGCCGTCGCCTTCTCGCTCGCCCTCGCCTTCATCTGCCACCCCCTGCCCTTCCGCTGGGCTCCGACCATCCCCGGCGGCGCCTGCGGCAGCCAGCCGGCCATGTACGCCATGCTCATCGTCACCAACGTGCTGCTCGACCTCGTCATCATGCTGCTGCCCATGTACATCGTCTGGAGCCTCAAGATGCGCGGGCCCGAGAAGATCGGCCTGATGGCCTGCTTCGCCCTCGGCCTGGCCGTCGTCATCGCCAGCTGCGTTCGCCTCACCACCGTGCTCAATAACGACGGCAACAGGGACAACCCGAGCCACAACCCGACCGGCGGCGCCCTCTCCACCAACGTCTTCCTCTGCGTCTTCGAGGTCCTCCTCGGCCTCCTCTGCATCAGCCTCCCCACGCTGGGCCCCTTGTACCTGCGCCTCACCTCGCGCTTCCTCCGCACCTCGTCGCGCCTCCGCGGCGGCAACGGCCGCGGCGCCCGCCGCCTCTACGGCTACGGCCACTCGAGCAGCGCGAGCGGCAGCTCCTCGACGGTCCCCCCTCGCCGCCCTCGGGCCTGAACCAGCACCCGCCCTCGACGCGGAGCGCCATGAGCATGCGCGACGACGAAGGCGGCAGCGGAAGCAGCAACAGCCGCCACCACCACCGCCGCCGCACCTTCGGCACGACGGGGCGCACCTCGCAGCAGCCCTACTCCCAGGCCGCCGCCGCCGCCACGACCCGCATGGGCTACAACCAGAACACCGTCTCCTCGTACGCCACGACGGCCGTCAATTCTTCCGTGCCCGCGGCGTGGCAGCTCAACGACCCCCTGACCTTCCCGCCCCTGACGCTCCAAACGCCGCCGCTGACGCAACCGCCGTCCTCCTCCTCGCACGCCTCGGCCCAGCGCCGCGACCAGTACAACCGCCACAGCCGAACCCTCGATCCCAACGCCGCCCTCACCAACGACATCAACGCCACCACCCAACTCTACCGCAGCCGGAACCTCTACCCCGACGCCGACAACGCCTCCATCTCCAGCCTCTCCTCCACCGAGCCCGCCGACGACCGCCGCAGCGACGAGCCCTTCTCCGACAACTACTACGCCGCCCGCGAGCGCGCCCGCCTGCTCCGCCAGGGCACCGACGTCGAGACCATGGCGCACCTCTTCCCGCTGCCGCCCTCGCGCAAGGGGGCCCTGTCCGGCAGCCTGGCCGCCACCTCGCTCGGCCGCAGCGACAGCAAGTCGACGACCGTGACCATGACCACCCGGACGGCCGTGGCCAACATGTTCGCCAAGGGCGGCCCGCTCGAGACGAGCTGGCTGAGCATGCACGACTGACTCGCGTGGTCGGTGCCCGACCTGCGCCTCTACCTCGACAAGAAGCGCTCCTCGCGGCACCTTGGGGGCGGCAGCGGCAGCGGGCACGGGGCCGGGAGCGGGAACCATAGTCGGAGGTCCTCTTGGTTCTTGGCGAACGGGAGTCGGAGTGGTGGTGGCGGTGGCGGCGGAGATCGCTCTTCGCGGCGCCTGAGTACGAGGGGGAGTGCGTGGCCAGATAGCCATGGTTTCTAGGGCAGTCAGTCAGGGTTGACAGGGTGATTGGTCGACTGGCTGGCTGGCTGGCTAGTTGTTTGAGTGTGTGTATGCATACGGTGTGGTGTACGAAGCAAAATCAAGGCGAACGGACGGATGGATGGACGGAGACGAAGAAGATTGACATATACGGCGTTGCTTGCTTTCATTCTTGGTGTTGGGGTTGGTTCAAGTAAGACTTGCCGAGTGCGTGCATTACACTCCTTTTTTTTTCAGAGCAGTCATCATCACCACACTCCTTTGGGAAGGCACTCTAATCGAGCGCGGCTTCTTTGTATTAGATACCATTGTCTTCCATTAATCATTCATGGCATGTACATTATACCAGATCTGGGCCGAGGGGGGCGAATATATATAACATTCCTTACACAATTGCTGCGCAAGTCTTCGACTGTCTCTGTGATGACTGGTCTTCCTCATGCTTGCTTTCAAGCAACCTTGAGAGAAATGGCTTTAGATTGCTTGTATTGAGTCTATTAGAAGCCGCCAATCTATGGGTCGTAGCGACACCAGATTGCTTTTCGTCAAAAAGGGGTATTCGCAGTGATGATAGTCTATAGTTCCGCTAGTCTGGCTTTTTATGCAGAAGGCTTCAAGATGATGTTGTCGATCAGTCGCACAGCAGGCCCTCCACTATGTCCCAGATCCTCGTCCGGCTGCGGCGCCTCGACCGGCAGCATCTTGACGGCACCACTCAAAATGCCGCCCTTCTTGGGATCGATCTCCGTGAGCTCCTCCATCGTCTCCGGGTCCGAGAGCGATATGTAGTCCACCTCGTACGTCACCCTCTTCTCCGGCGCCAGGGCCATCTGCGCGGCGAGCGTGTCGGCCGTGACCTTCTGCGCCGCGCCGAGAATGGTCTCGCGTTCTAGTACTCCAGCGGCAAGGTACTGCTTCTCCGCCGCCTCCAACGCGCGCCGGAACACAGTCGCGACCCCGCGGCGTCGCTCGCCGAGGTAGACGTTGCGGGAGCTCAGGGCCAGGCCGTCGGCCTCGCGCGTGGTCGGGCCGATCTGGACGTCGATGGGCATGAGGAAGTCGCGGACCATCTTCTGAATAACCACGGTCTGCTGCACGTCCTTCTGGCCAAAGTATACACGGTCGGGCTGCACCACATTGAACAGCTTCATGCAGACGGTAGCGACCCCCCTAAAGAAGGTCGGCCGGCTCGCCCCCTCGAGCACCTCCCCCACGGGCGTAATATTCACAAAACTCCCCTTCGAATCGACCGCCTGCCCCGGAAAGCCCGAGGGGTACATATCGCCCGTCGTCGGCGCAAACACCGCACTAATCCGCCCGAGGTTGCCGCCATCGTCCGCGAGCTCGCGATCGAGCTGGGCGAGGGCCGCGCAGTCGGTCTGCCAGGTCTTGGGGTACGAGTCGAGGTCCTCGTGGAGGCCGAACTGGGCCGGGTTGACGTAGATGCTGACGACGACCTCGTGGGCTTCGCGCGCGGCGGCGCGGATTAGGGATAGGTGGCCCTCGTGCAGGGCGCCCATGGTCGGGACCAGGCCCACGATGCGCTGGTCCACGGTGTGCGGCTTGCGCCAGGCGCGGACCGAGTCGACGGAGCGCAGGACGCGGATCCGGGTCGAGGGGATGGTTTCGCGGGAGGAGAGTTTCGGGCTGCTGCTGCTGCTGCGGGTGGAGGCCATGGTTCGGATCGGGATCGGGGGCGTCGTCATGGACAGTTGTTGGCTGCTGCTTTGACACCGGGGCATCATCCTTATCGTGGGGGCGGCGGTAAAGATGGTAGTGGCAGGCGAGCTCGCGGCCCTGCGGATTATGGGCGCAAACATGGTGGGAAATGATCTAAGGTGGCAGAGAATGGTATTCAGGGAACGAGAGATGATGTTGAAGAGGTCAGAGAACACATCAGCGCCATGGCGGTGACTCAATGGACTGATTATGAAGCCAGCCTGTGATGATTTCTGCTGCGAAATTCTAGGTCCGATTGAGAGGGTCGCTTTCCGTGGAGTTGAGCTGTGGCATAAGACGGTGTTGCGCACGGGCCTTCCCCGTCAAGATCCAAGTTCCAACTCGACCTGGCATCACTTCCCAAAGAAGGTAACAAGCTTAAGCTATTGAGGAGATGTCCAAGATGGGTGAACACGTGTGAAGATGTCAGTATCTATTAACTCATTTGGAAATATATCATTGGGTAAATCCATCCGCGGCAATGACTACGCTGTACAGTGCCCGGCTACTGCCCATGCTCCTTCCCACTATGGTGAGTCTCTACCGTCGTGAGCCCAAGCGTCTTCTCGGTATTCCGGATGACCTCCTCCTCGAGCCTGCGCTCCCTATCTTCTCCGTCTAGAACGGCAGCTGTCTCCTCCAGACTGAGCTTCCCGGTCTCGACGAACAGGAAGTACACGACCAGGGTCTCGAACGCGAGCCAGACGTCGTACGTGATGTAGTACTTCCACCCGGAGTTGGTGACGCCGATGGGATTCGCGTACTGGTTGAAGATGAGGGCGAGCGCCACGAATAGATTATACAGCGCCAGCCCCCGAGCGCGCAGGTTGAACGGCAGGATCTCCACCACGTACGTCACCTGCAGCACGCCCCAGCCCAGCGTGAAGACGAAGTTGAACAGGAAAATCATGGCCAGCACCCCCTTCGCCACGCCGTCAGGCCCGCCCTCGCCATCGCCCGCGACATCCACGGCCTTCTCGTACGTCGCCTCGAGCGCGGTCCAGACGATGTAGACCAGAAGACTGCCGATGGTCGACGCGAGGAACAACGTGCGCCGGCCAAACCGGTTCACAATCAACGAGAACGCCAGACTCCAGGCCGTGCCCCAGAGCGTAAGCAGCCCATTAATCAGCGTCTGCGTCTCCTGGTCCTTGTAGCCAATCGAGTTCAGGATGAGCGTGAGGTAGTACGAAATCAGCCCGTTGCCGCTCCACTGCGAGAAGAAGCCCACAGCCAAAATAATAAAGAACCGCCGGCGGTTGCCCGCCGTCTTGAAGAACGACAGGTACGACGTCGACGCCAGCGCCTCGTTCTCGAGCCGCAGCGCGGTCCGGATCTCGGCCATCTCGAGCGGGACGAGCGGGTGCGCCGCGTCGCCGTCGGCGTGGTACTTGACGAGGAGCCGCTCGGCCTCGGCGTTGCGCTCCTTGGAGATGAGCCAGCGCGGGGACTCCTCGATCAGGGAGCAGAGGGCCAGCTGCAGCACGCTCGAGAAGGCTTGCAGCAGCGACGGGATCCGCCAGGCCCAGCTCGACTCGATCCGGAAGGTGCCGTAGGTCGCCCAGGCCGCGACGAGGGCGCCGACGCCCCAGAGGCTGTTGTAGATGGACACGAGCGGCGCGCGCTGGGCTGGGTAGGCGAGCTCCATGATTAGGAGGGGCGCCGCGGTGATGTTGAGTGCGAGGCCGAGGCCGATGATGCCACGCGCCGCGATGAACATGCCGGTGTTCTGCGCGCCACCCTGAAGGGCAACTCCGACCAGCATGATGGCCGCGCTGATGAGAAGCGCGGGCTTCCGGCCGAAGCGGTCGCAGATGTAGGCGCAGAAGGGCAGGGCGACGAGCTGGCCCACGCTCTGGATCGCGTTCAGGAGGGCCAGGTCATCGGCCTCGGGGTGGTTGAAGGAGGCCTTCCAGCTGTCGAGCGACTGCAGCCCGTTCATCATGGACCCATCAAAACCAGTCGCGTAGGACGAGATCAGGGAAAGTAGCAGGATCGCGTTGAGCTTGACGATGCCGGCGTTGGACATCCAGGCGAAGACTCCTGTCTTCTGGCCTTTGACGGCGGCATCCACCGTCAGGGGGACGCCGGCGTTCTCCATGGCGACTTACAGCTACTTGCTGAGTTGTTGGAGGTCGGGAGAGTTGGTTTGAGCGATCGCGAGGTTGTGGACTAGTCGAACTATGCCGTAGTCCTCAAGGAGCCGAACTCATTAAATACGACAGAGTAGTAGGTGTTGGCAATCGTCCCGAAGGGCTGGAACGGCATCCAGAGATAGGTTAGTATTCCTGGCAGGGTATGCAGTGCGGTCTTAGATTGAACCCCCTCACATATTGTTCTTCCCTTCGGCTTCTGATCGAACGACATGTCGCTTCCAGCCGCAATCATGGCATTATCAGTGGGGAATCCGTATCACGAGGGCGCACCGCGAACTGGATGCTGGACAGTCTGGACGCCTCCGGGATCCCCTGCATTTCCACCGCACCTATCAATCTGGGGAAGCGGAGACAGGATACTGGATCCGTCGCTTGCCCCGAGATAACGCGGGCAGCTGGTCGGTAAAGCCCGGTCATTTCTTCCGACGAGCACGGGTTGGGGAACCAGTAGGGTGTTCCCGAAGTGCTGGGTTGATTGTTGATCGTGGCATCGTGTTCAGCTGAAAAGAGAGTTTGAGCCAGAAGCTCGGGATGGGGCTGGCATTAAAAGGGTCTCGGCTGCAATGGCCGTAGTTCATATGGGAAAAAGGCAATCTCCTCCCAGCTACCACCTGAGCTACATAATCAAATGGACTGAAGCATTGGGGACGAAGGGATTTCCCTGCCTGACCATGCAGTATGTCTACAATGGTCTCGTGGGGTTCAGTCGGCATTTACCCCTTCCCCCGAGTCCGCAGCCGAGAAGCATGTAGCAAACAACAGGCTTATCTACAGAAGAAGATGGCAAGGTATCTTTAAAACGAGTCAGGCTTTCATCGATGTGCTTGATTGTGTTTACGCGTACGTACCTGTTAAATACCTAGGTATGCATGTCTGCAGGTCCCTCTTCGCGCATACTGGCGATTGCCGGCCGGATGCTCGCCAGCAACGATGAGTTTCAACTCAACTTGCCACTGAAAGTCCATGTTCATTAAGCCTCACAAACCCAGAAGCTCTAATCTGACGACACTCACATCATCGACCACGATAACAACACCAAAGGGACTGCCACTGCGAGAATGGGCTGACCGATATGATGACCCTCCAATTAAGGAAGGAGACACCGATAAAGGTCGTTCGGTACAGGGGCCCCTGGCAGGTGAGCCCCCACCTCCAGATACTGTTGGTGTTGGCTCGACAGAAGCGGAGTTGTCCCGACAACGGCTTCACTGTTTCACCCTTACTGCCAACGATGATGAGCTTTATGCACATTGACTCATGGCCATCTGTCGATTGGTTGAAGACGACAGCTACCGATATGGTCCCGATTCCATATGGTACTTTCGGGATGTCGCGTGAGAGAAAAAAACCCATGCGCACTAATTTCCCCAGATCAGAGCTGGAACCCAACCCCAGGAACTACTAGGTATCACGGGGATCAAGACGCGCCAATTGCCTGTCTCGGCCGTGACCGGTGCCAATACCGGTCGGCCGGTCCACCAGCCCAGCTGCAGCTACATACTCCGCCTCCCTACTTTGCGACCAGGCGGCCGGGTTTCGCTGAAGGATCTGGGGCCATTTAGTTGGTTCCTGATGCTATTGCCGCTGAAGGGAATAGTCGCTAGGGAGACCGGGAGACAGACTGAGATTAGCTTGATGCGTCTGGGTGGGCTTCTCGAAGATCATGTCACGCGTCATGGAGTGCGTGCAGGTGGTATATCTTGGGCGGTACTGCCACGTCCTACCAGATTGGCAGTCTGAAGGTCAGCGGTAGCAGCAGTATCGATCGACTCTTCCTCCTGCTACGCCAACATGGGTCGCTCAAGCATGTTCGTAGCCGCATTGGCCTTGTCGGCCACCCTGGCTGCCGCGATGAAGTCGCCGTCGTCGCGCCTGTCTGAGTGTAAGTTGCCCTCCATAGACCTACCGATGCAGCAACAGCACAGCTAACCAATAGCAGCCGCACAGAACCTATTTGACTATTCGATGTCCGTAAGCGACTCGAGGTATGATGCTTCGTACAGTACGTTCAAGCATGAGGCTACCTCCGGATCCATAGATCAGATCGCTGACCCTCTTTCTAGACTTCATCTGGTACCAGGACAACGGCCCATGGTCCACGCGCTTCACGGCCTGGTACTTGCCCGGGCTTTTGTATCGCGCCGAAGGCGACGACGTCAAGAATGCGATCGCGTCAATCGAGGGAATGTAAGGCCGCCTCGCGCTGAACTGGCGCCCATACTGGGTCTAAAGTCCGAGCTAACTTGCCATCAAGCCTCGCAACCCAGATGCTCGCGGACTACAACTCACCGTGGTATGGCACGTACAAGCTGTCTCCGGATGCGCCTGATCCGACCCCGGACTCGCCTCTGTACCCTCCCTCCATCTACGACACCTATGATCCCAACTGGCGAGAGTTTATCGGGTGAGTACCTCGGTCGGACTTGGTGGTTCCTTCTGCGGATTATCGCTGACATCCGATACCAGGTCTCAGCTTATTCAGGTGGTCGAGGAGTTCTCAGGCAAGATAGGCCCAGAACTGGTCGGGCGCATCGAAGATTCCCTCGAAGCCGCAGCCGTCGGCGGCATGCGCCGCAACGGTACATTCCCCGAGGACGACAACCTGATCCTGGCCTACTCGAACCCTGGCCTGATGCGCGCCCTGACAACGGGCTGGGCCGGCAAGCGCAAGAACAACCAAAATTTAGTCGACTTCGCCCAGAAGCAAGGCGAAGACCTCCTGGCCCTGTTCCAGCGCGGCGGGCAGGACGTCATGGGCGAGTACAACGCCCCCAACTACTACGGCGTCGACATCTGGGCCCTGGCCGCCAACGCCAAGTACGGCCCCAAGGACCTGCCCATGACCAACAACTCGCGCCGCATGCTCCAGGGCCTCTGGGACGACATCGCGCACCAGTACAACCCCTTCCTCGGCAACATGGTCGGACCCTACGACCGCGCCTACAGCCGCGACGCCACCACGCACTCCCAGATCATCTCCCTCTTCTGGTGGGGCGTCTTCGGCCGCGAGTACGGGCCCCAGCCGCCGCTGGGCGAGGCGGATTTGCTGTACGACGTCGCGCAGGGCGCGGCCTTCGCGCTCGTCATGGATGTGGTGGCCGAGCGCGTGAGCGACGAGGCCGCGGCGCTGCTGACCGCCAAGGGCTGGTGGGACGGGGAGCGGTTCATGAACAAGACGGTCTATGGGGACTTGGCGTCGGACCGGCACCGCGTCGCGACGTCTTGGCTCAGCGCGGGGCTCATGGCGGGCGGGCAGACGGTCACGGGCGAGACGAAGAACCGGGGTGACCAGTTCGTCCCGGCTATCGTGCACTGGGCGTCGGACCCGAAGCACACCCCGTTCCCTTACAACGGGTTCTTCTCGCTGTACCCCTCGGCCACCACGATCCGCGCCGAGGCCGGGCCGGGATACCTGACTGTCACGTATCCCAACACGACGCAGGCCGGCGCCGACATCTTCACCTTCGCGCTCTCGGGCATCCCGCCGTCGTGGACTCTGGGGAACGCGCACGTCATCAACGGCTTCGACGACCTGCCCTGCCTCGACGTCAACGTCTCGGCGCCGGGATTGACGCCGATGCCCGTTACTTACGGCAAGCAGCTGCGGAACCACTGGTTCTACAACATCTCGTACGCAGTTCCCGCCGACTTCCAGGGCACGCCGCAGGTTCACTTTGACCTCGCTTACACTTGTTGATTGGTGCATATGCATTCTATGGTGTATATCTAGTACTAAGTATAAATTATATATATATATATATATATATAGCTTTATAGTAATCGTAGAACACCAAAAAGCGATGACATTTCCAAATGACGGGTATCGGCCCCCAATGCGCTGCAAGAAAACAAGAGACACCCCATCTACCATTACATTTCTGAAACCACATCGACGCTTCATTCTCTTTCTTCATCCCATGTAAGCCATCATGTCTCATCATACCGCCCCCATTCCCGAAACGGCTCATATCGTCTTACTTGTGGCCGTAGACGTAAACCTCATGATCAACACCGCCCGCCTCAAGCGGTGGTGGCGGCAGCAGGCTGCTCAGCCTTAGCGGGCTCCGCCTTGGCCGGCTCCGCAGCCGCCTCGGGCTCCGCCGCCGTCTTGCCCTCCTTCTCCCTGGCGCTGCCCGTCAGCGCCAGCGCATCCTTGACCCAGGCAAACAAGCTCGACTTGCGCTTATGCGTCCGCGGCGTCGCCGACGCCTCGTCCCCGCCCTTGTTCGACCCCGTCCGCGCCGACACGGCGTACGTGCTCGACGCCGCGGGCGTGGGCGGCCCGTCGACGCTCTCCCCGACGTGCGGCTTGCGGCCCCAGACCCAGCGGAACTCCTGGCCCACGAGCCCGGCGTCGAAGTCGAGCTTGATCTGGCGGAAGAGCTCGTGCACGCGCTCGCGCGTCGCGAGGCCGGGGGTGTCGCCCTGGTCCGCGACGCCCAGCGCGGACTGGTAGCACACGGTGTAGAGGACGTCGGCGCCGAGGCGCTGGATCTTCTCGTCCTGCAGGACGTTGAAGACTTCTTTGTTGATGTCGCGGAGGCCGGCGTCCTTGAACCAGCCGGGGAGCTTGAAGGCGGGGCTGTCACAGCAAGTCAGTAAGTTGGTACAGGCGGGTTGTGGATGTTACACAGGGATACTTACAGAGGCTCACGTCCGAGGGCCATGGTGCGCTTGATCTCGTGTCCGAGGTACTCGTCGAACGCCAGGCTGGGCGGGATGGTCTGCCAGCCGTGCCAGCCGCCCTCGTGCCAGAGCAGGTGGCCGCCGGGCTTGAGGAGGGCGACCATGGCCTGGACAACGCGGGGCCACTCGTCCTTGCGCCAGGAGAAGAACTGGAGGCGGGCGTGGACGAGGTCGTACGAGCCGGCCATGTTCATCTCCTCGGGGAAGGGCTGGGTGGCGTCGCCGCCCATGAGGCGGACGTTCTTGGGCAGGCTGTCGGCGGGCGGGAACTTGGACGTGTCCGGGTCGAAGCCGTCGAGCTGCTTGATGCTCGGGACCTGCTCCGCGAGCGTCGTCAGGAAGCAGCCCGTGCCCGTGCCGACGTCGATGACCTTGGCGCCGCCCTTGACCGAGGCCAGGTAGGCCTTGATGTGCGGGGGCACGGCGTGCCCGCCCTGCATGGGCAGGTACAGGTTGTAGTGGTTCGAGTCCAGCCGGTTGGTCTCGACCTCGTTGGTGTGGTTCAGGGTGTAGAGCGGCTTGGCGCTGTTGACGTTGCCGGTCATGTCTGCCATGGTTGCCGGTTTGCCTCGGTAGAAGGGGGGGGTATAAAATTACTCAGGTAATGACGATACTCGACGGGGATGCCGTGAGAGAGTGTCGGTGCGTTGATGATCCCTGGGGGCTCTGCTGGCGCATGGATGGTGAGGGGGAGCACGGAGTGGTAGAGGCGTCGAGTTGAGTCGAGACGCGGGAGGGATAGGAGTAGGGAAGGCGGGAGCTAAAGACGATCCTCGTTCTTTGGGTGGTATCCTGGGGCCTAGTATTCCTGCTACACGGGCTGCTCGGTAGGGATCAACCTTGAAAGTTTCTTTCTTCGACAGCTTGGGTTTTAGAGAGGGATATTATTTCCGAAAGTTGAGCGAACTTTATTAGTCTTTGAGCTTGGGCCTATATACGTATTTATACCCGTAGAGTTTCCAGCAGGATCTATAAACTGCGACCACATAAAGAGGGACCTGAGCTGGAGGGACCTCGAGAGAGGGGACAAGACCCCCAAGGACCCCTTCTGTCGGCGGCTGAATGCGGCAATGCGGGCGTGTGTATTCGGCCCATGGCCTCATAACCGAAGCGGCGTCAGGTTCGGTTGGCACTCCCCCTCCTCCCTCACGCGTTGTTGAGGGTGTCTGGGTGTGCCTTGCCTCGGCCAGACTCAGGTGGCACGGGGCGGCCTTCCTATCAGAGATACGCGATGCTAGAGAGATCAACCGCGACCTGCAGACTTGTGGGAAGGGTCCAAGGGGAGGTTGGCTCGTTGGCCATGCAGCTGCGGCAGAGTCGTGGGCGGCTGCAGGCGATTCCCCACCGCCTGCCTTCGCTAGGACCGCTGTGCCGTATGCTAGTCAGGCTATACATGCCACGGTGGTAGTATGACATATCTGCCGGGCAGGACGCGACACGAAGACGGCATAGCTCTGCTTCACCGACAAAAGGGCGTTACAGGGGGTGTTATGGCAGATGGATCCAAGATATGTGCAAGCTAGGAACCATAGCTTCCGGATGGGACGATTGCATGTGTATCATATCATCGTGTTTTCTTTGATCCGGAACAGCATGGGGAAGGGTTTCGGTTGACGAGGCATGATCTGAGAGTCCCCATCCCCATTCCCATTCTCCATAGCATCATTGGGATATGCCTGTGGACATACGTGCACTTAACAAAACGCGGTTGATAGACAGACCTCAGACCTCGGGAGACACAGAAAAGCAAAGGTGGCTCTTTCTGGCGACGTCGAAGCGATGGAGGGGCTCTCTGAAGGAGGGGATATTGACAGGGGTATAGGGATAGCAGAACTTTAAGTTTTCAAATCAGAGGGTGTTCTCTATTCCAGTTGGGGACTACGTACTGTGGGGAGATGCGTCAATGGCTTACCCATCAGCTTATTCATCCTCTGCGGCGATTGTCGCTGACGGCGGGGGTTGGTGTGTTGGTTGCCGGGTAAGAAGCAGGCCACACGCTATTGATTTCTTGCACTTGACCACTTATTATTACATCTTATCTTCTGGCTCTGGCAATTCCACTCAGCCGACCCAGTCGCGGGTCTTTCGATGACAAACCGTCGATCCCTAGGAAGAGGTTGACGATCTTTTGACAGGCGTCTTGGCACCTTTTATGAAAAAATGCCTGTCTATAGCAGTCGGTGCATTCATTGTCCATAAAGGGTGGGTCCTTCGTCCGGACCCCTGACATCGTGCCCCTGCCCCCTGGTCGGGCGCTATGCCGTATACAACAAAGAGCATCGTAACCGCTCGCAAGCGGGCCGCTTGTCAGCCGAGACCAGCTAGAGCCCTCCACTCCTCGCCATGTGGCCCGGCTAGTCAGCACCTTAAAAGTCACCCGACCTTCGGCTACCAGGCAGTCTAGGCAGGTGGCTCTTCGCGAGGCGGACGGCATGCCAGTCCCAGACGAACGTTTACATATTAGTACACTGGCATATGCATGCATTCATTGCTCGCGCATCTTCCCTGTCCTCGCTCGAGCCAGTCATCGGCTCCGAACGTATCTGATGAGTCAGAGCAAGCCAGGTTTTCGGCTGGGCTGAACGAATCCTGACCTGAATCCTTCGTATCTGCTCGCATCGGATTTCACACAGAAAGGATTGACTTGGACAATCTCGCGGGCGAGGCGGCTGCGCATCCGGTGGCCCTGTAGATGAACGCACCATATGAAGCCACTTGGAATTGCCATTGGCTGCTCGCGGACCCGTTCGCCAGTGGAGCCAATCAAGTCAGGAAAAGGGGGTAGGGGGCAGCAACAGCCCCGAGCCCGAGCGAGAATACGACGCGAATCATGGACCGACAAGGGGCCCCAAAACGTGCTGATTAACCACCTGAAAGCGAGCGAGTTCCCCCTCATTCCCTTGTTGCTGCCCTGGTCGCCGGGGAATCTCCGCCTCGCTCAATATCAATTAACTTCGGCAAATACCCTGGTTTGAAGATTCTGCTCATTAGGCACCTTGGCACTTATCAGCGGTTTTTTTTTTTTTTTTTGCTGTCTAGTCACTTGATTACCGCGCCGGAGGCTCCTCCTGACGCAATGGGAGCGAATCACATCCCTTCCACTTTCAGGCAGGATGAATCAAGTTGGGAATAGCACGACATGCGGATAGGCATGGATAAGCATGGATAGGTATGGATAGGCATGGATGAGCATGGCATGGAAGCGAGACAGAGGCGAGAAGAAGGCGAGGGCGAAGGCCACCCCCACGCTGCCGACTGCAACTGCAAGGCAAATCTGTAACGAGCGGATTGAGCCGCTTTTGTTCCTCTCCTCTCCCCCATTCCTCCTGCTTGGTTCTTGCGCCTACATACGTACGTCAAGTAAGCAAGCTACTACGGGGTTTTGCCCCAAAAAGAACCAACAAGAAAAAGCAGAGAATCCGTTCCCTCGGGACCTTCCTGATGCCTGCCGAACCTTGAACCAGAATAAGGAAAGGATGACATGAGAAAGACGACCAGCCACATCCAAAGAGGCTATTGGACCGCGTATCACCAGTCTATGGTTGCTTGGCCCCCCTTCCACTGTTCTATTAAGTAAAACCTAAACCAACCCCCCAAAGTCAAAGAGACGACGACACAACATCGCACGATGGCAAACGGTCCCACGCCTACCGTCCCGGGCGAGGTTGGACGCCGGCTGCTGCCCGTCATCATCGACGAGGTGGCGCGCGATGACCCGGACCGCGCCTGGGCGTCGCTGCCGGTGGACGACTACGACCTGGAGCAAGGGTTCGAGGACGTGAGCTACGCGGCCTTCGCGAATGGCATCAATAAGCTGGCGCACTGCATCACCAAAGCCCTCGGCCCGCCGCCGGACGACAGCAAGTTCGACGCCATCGTCTACCTGGGCGTGCCCGACATCCGCTACTACATGCTGATCCCGGCCGCGGCCAAGGCCGGCCGGCAGGTGCTTTTCTCCTCGCACATGAACTCGCTCGAGCTGCACCTGTCGCTCATCGAGCAGTGCGACTGCCGCGCCATGCTGCTGTCGCGCGGCGTCTACGCCAACGACATCCTCGAGAAGCTGCCCATGCCCACCGTCGAGATCCCGGAGCTCGACGACCTGCTGGACTTGTCCGTCAAGGCGGAACCCTTTCCCTACACCAAGTCCTATGACGAGGCCGAGCTGGACCCCTTCGTCATCTGCCAGACCAGCGGCACCACCGGCGCGCCGCGGCCCATCACATTCAGGCATTCCACTATGAGCACAGTAAGCCTTGAGTCTCTGCTTGTCAACTTATTATCCCTACTTGTCCCTACTTGTGATATTGTACCATGACAAGACATCGACCTTTAAATCAACAGTGCTGACATCTTCTACTTTCAGCTGGACATGCAATCAGAACTGCCCGACGTGGACGGGCGCAAACACATGGTGTGGCAGCGGGGCGTCGGCACGCGATTCCTGATGGTCGCATCGCCATTCCACGCCATCGCCTGCATCTTGGCCATGACGGTGTATGCCTTCGGCGGTTGCACATTAGTGCCTGGGTTCCGGAACCGCCCGGTCGAGGGGATAAACGAGATGTGCGATATTATCAAGTACTCGAAAGCCAAGGTCGGGTTCATGCCGAGTTTCCTGATGGAGCTCATCGCGCGCAGGGACGATGCGGAGGACTACATCAAGCAGATGGACACTGTGGTGTACGGTAATGGCAAGTTTACACCTCCCTAATGACATTACCCCCCTACTTGGGCCGCTAGTCCGAGATCTAACACATCGGCAGGCATTCTCTCCGACTTCGCCGGTCAGAGGTGGTCCAAGACCACGAGGATATTCGACGTCTGGGGCTCCGCCGAAGTCTGCACACCACCACAGCTCGAGTCAGATCCGGAGGACTACCAGTACTGCTGCTTCGACATCGAAGCCGGCGGCTGCGTCTTCAAAGAGCGAGACGACCTAGAGTACTTCGGCGACGACGGCGCGCGCCTAGAACTGTACGAGCTCCTCGTGACGCTGACCCCCAAATCCGAAAAGTACATCGGCTACTGGGCCTGCCGAGGCGAGGGCGCCAAAGCCCCCGAATCGGGGCCCCCGTACCCGGAGTACTCGACGCAGGAAGTCTGGACGCCGCACCCGGACCCGGCCAAGGCCCCCTACACGTGGCGCTTCGTGAGCCGGGTGCAGGACCTGGTCGCGGACTTGGGCGAGTTCGCGCTCGCGTTCGAGCGCACGCTGAGCAAGCACGGCATGGTGCAGCACGCCGTCGTCGTGGGCCAGGGCGGCGAGCGGCCGTGCGTGCTGGTCGAGCTGGCGGACGGGTACACCAAGGAGGCGGCGCGGCGGTGCCTGTGGCGGGACGCCATCGCGCCCGCCAACGAGGACGTGCCCGAGGCCGCGCGCGTCGACGAGTCGCACCTCATCTTCGTCGAGGCCGGCGAGTTTGTGCGCTCGAGCGAGGGCCACATGCTGCGCGCGCAGACGCAGCAGAAGTTCCAGGGCCGCATCGACGCCGTGTACGGGCGCGCGCCCTCGGAGATTAGCGTGTCGATGCGGCCGCGGTACCAGTCCATCATAGAAACGGTCGAGGTTTCGCATGTGGTCGAGGACGGGGCGTAGCTTATGCTCTCCCGGGTTTAGCGAGAACACAACCAAACAAAAGAAAGAAAGAAATACTGTTAAAACAAGATGCTTGAAGCCATCGTAATGTGTAATGGGGGTGAAATATATGAGTTTGTTGAAGGCCTATCGACATCCCTTCTAGAAGAGAATGATCACTTCGTCGTTACAGTGTAGGATTATATATAAGTTGCTAGACAATTATACAGAAAGAGGCGGCTACTCGCAGGTGCCAAGACTGAACAATTATGCTGGACATGTATTCCTATCAACATGGTTTTACCTTGTTGCTTCTTCCATCCTAGCAACCGTCCATATCCGGCACCACGGCTCCGTCTTTGTCCACATGCCCCAGGTGATGCAAAACGATGTCTTCGAGAGAGGGCATGGAATGTCAATTTCGGGATCGGAAGAGAAGGCAATGATGCCATGGGCAATCTGACTCTTGAACTTGCGTGGTGGTAGCTGACTTATGGCGTTGTCGAACATTTGTGGCACTGAGTTGACTATCTCATACTGGATTGGGAGTTCCCCGAGTGCATACTGGAGAATCTCCGTGGTGGGATGAAATCGAACACCCCTGACGAGGGCTTGAGTGACGTGATCGTGGTGGTCTTTCGTTGTGCTTTTTCAACATCAATCCTATCTGCCTTATTTGGTCAGTGTTTGGAGACTGAACAGTTCTCTACCCTCCGAAGAACCAACAAGACAATTGCAAACAGGGGTACACTGCATACCTTTCGGAGTTCACATACCTTTGAATGCTCCGCTGAGGCGAAACATCCTATCGGGCTCTTCGATGTGATAAAGCAACTTGCTAGCTCGGATGAAAACTTCGTTTCGATCATCCAAAGGCTCAAGAAGGAGAGCTGCTCGAGAAAAGACATCCCGACCAAAGCAGCAATCGAGTATTGCAGCGTAGTTCTGCAACTTGCCACCGTTTCCTACAGGGCACACCATGGTTTCGAAGGTGATTTGCTCGTTGAAATACTGCAACAGGCTGGTGGAGGATGCTTCGTTGATGGTGGTCAGGCCTCGGCCAAATTTCACGGGGTGTGAAGCCAGGAGCAAGTCGGGGCTGCCGAAGTACTCGTGAGCGAGTATGGAGGTATCCGTGGTGTTCTTGAGAATCTCTTCCTGGAGGCGCTGGAAAGCCTTGTCGCCTTCGCCATAAATGAGCGGCATGTGAACCCCGAAGATTCCCATCAAGCAGTATGCTATGTCCTCCTTTCTGGCGGTTTGTCGATGGGCCGCCCACGACATCTTGGTTGCAATGCTGACGGAAGACAGCAAGTCTTCCACTTCCCCCATGAATTCCCTCCGATAGAGGAGCTCCTCACCAATACCGGTAAGGTGCCCAAGTTTGT
The DNA here is from genome assembly GCF_038362705.1 of Apiospora aurea. Lineage (NCBI taxonomy): Eukaryota > Fungi > Ascomycota > Sordariomycetes > Amphisphaeriales > Apiosporaceae > Apiospora > Apiospora aurea. The sequence continues at coordinate 579,321 of NW_027117391.1, forward strand.
CTGCAAGCGAATTACTCGAACCCAGCCGGTTCCAGTTTCCACCGAAAAAGGCAACATGGCTAGGAGCAATGAGTTCCTGTAGAGTCCAGCCCCTGCATAGCCACCTGCAACACTCTATGTCCTCAACCCACAGGGCGTCCGCGAGATAGACATAGCAGATCGCTGCCCTTTTGTACCACTCAAACATGGAGTTGATGGACTCGGATAACTCTGCGCTGCTTCGTTTATCTATGCAAATTGTGTCAATCCAAATATAAGCCAAACCATGAGCCAGTGCTTGTTCCACACTCATCCGAATCTTTCTTGCTGATGGTTTGTCCTTCCATTCCCGCTCTTCATCGGCCTTGGTGTTCACATCATCGAATACGATTTCGTTGTCGCCCCAGGTATGAGACAGGATAGCGTAAGAAGGAGCCTTAGACTCATCGGCAAAGGTTTCCAGACGAAGGTTCGAAGTGTTCAGAAGCCGCATGATATGGAGCAACGGCTATGAATGTGGACATTTCATCCTGGAAAGAGAGTGAGGGGACATCAACCTCTCCAAGGGACCTGCAATGAGACCGGGCGTAAACATAATCCATCCAATGAGAACATGTTACCGAGGCGATGGCTCGGTTGAACAGGTGGCATCCTTGTTGTGGCTGTGAGAAACCTCATTTGATTGGCGATACTCACTGGTTCAAATGCCATGGCTAGGCAACAGCCACGACAACCTTTTGCAATGTCTGTAGTGGCAAGTACACGACCGACAAAGCTCTCGCGAAGATGTTCGATGACCATGATAGAGCATTTTGTATTTGCTTCTCCCCAAGACGATAACAGCAGGCCGGTCCGTCAATGGGTCGGCGGATTATCGAAACCTGAACCGACACTTCGATAGTGACTGTTCAATGGCTTATGCTTCATCGTGACTCGCTTCTTGCTACGCATCCACTTCGTCCGATGCGAGCCAATGTTTGCCAACATGACTTTGGTACTGTCACTGGTAGCACCGCAAGGCGGGAGCAGATGACAAGCTTGCCCGGGAAGCGCTGGCTCTTGAAACACGTCGGCAGTGAAGTCAGACGAAGCAAGGAAGGAGTATATCTTCTCTGCACACCCATAGTTTCCCCGATGACTTTGCTCCCAGAGAATTACAATTCCTCTTCCGATCACACGATTTGACACCGTGCGTGGGGATTTCCGAACTCAGACAGTGACCATGAGCCACGCAGGTCACAGCCAGCACCCTGGAAGTGGCAGCCAGCTGATCCTGCATCCGTCCCAATCCGGCACTCAACACCCAAGCAACCACTCCAACCCTCCAGCCAACCCTCAGGGCAGCTCCCATCCCAGTCATCCCCCAACCGCTCCTCCCCCAAACCTTGCGGGGGCAACCGTTCATCCGACCGTCGCGCAACCGGGTTCTCAAGCATCTGGCCGGGCGCCTCGACACGTGCATTTCGCCAGCCCATCCCCCGGGTCTCCTTCTCCTTTACCCAACCCTGGCGTCCCCTCAAGTTCTGGTCCGAACCCCTTTAACCAGTACTATGCCGGCCAAGGAGTAGCGTATAACTACAGCCCCAACGCGCCGCCGCCCGCACAGCCGCCAGTCCAGCAACCGCCGCCGCTCGGGTATCCACACCCCTATTATTACCATCAGCAATACGGCGGCGGTGGTGGTGGTGGTGGTGGTGGTGGTGGAGGTTTCTACTACCAAGCCGCCGCCGCACCAGCAGCAGCCTCAGCCCCCAAAGCACAAATCCCAGCCCGCTGGCAACCCCGCCCTGTCGAGGTCGTCATCTCGAACAAGATCGTCTTCCACTGCAACCGGCAAGACATCCTCTTCCACTTCCCCGCGACGCGCCAGGACCCCTTCGGCCGGCGCCTGTACCCGCAGTCCTACCTCGCGCCCCCGAACCGCACGTCCGCCTCCCAAGAAGGCCTGCGGAACATCTTCCAGCAGCTCGAGCAGTTCCGCCTGACCGACGTGCCGATCCGCCTCTTCGACCGCGCCGCCGACATCCTGGACCGCGGCGACGACGCGCGGGTCGCGTACTACGAGGCCTGCAAGACCTTCGTGGGCGTCTGCACCGCGCTCGACAAGGAGTGGGGGCTGGGCGCGAGCGAGGACCTGCTGCGGCAGATTGACGAGTTCGTCCTGGTGCTCGTGGAGGGCTACGACGCGGCGTGGAACTCGCCGAGATTGCTCGTCGATCTGCTGAACACGTACTCGCAGGTCTTCCAGCCCAGCTCCCTGCGCCACGTCCAGACGGTCCGCGGCGTCTGGCGCGCGGTGCCGCTGCATGCGCGCTCCCTCGTCGCGCAGAGCATGTGGGGGCGGACGGCGATGGCGCCCAAGACGTCGAGCCGGTCGGCGTTTGTGCGGATCCTGCGGGATATGAGTTTGTACTGAGTTGATTGGTGGTGATTGGCGCGCATGCATGATGGGCTGAGTCATCCGAAGACACGGCACGTTGCTTTTTGTGGTCGCATTATGGCCGAGTTGGGATTCTCCGTCCGACGGCTTTGCTTCCTTCAGCTGCTCCCCGCATCCCGCATCCGCAGTGTGACTTGTTGGAAGTGGCACGCCTGCTTGTACGACCAGCCACCCACGTACATGTATCCCAAGCGATCCGGGCCAACCAATGAGTCTGCGTCCCTCTCCCAACATGTTTGCCGCTGCTTTCCTTGCGTCGCGCGCATCCAAACATGCGACGTGCGACCTGTTTGCTTACTCCTTCTCGCCTCACTTTCTTAATCTGCACCACCACGTCCCATCCGTTTCTCCCTGACTGTCTCACATATATTCCTTTTGCCATAACGCCCGAAGGAACAGACATTGATTTCCCCCTAACTTCATCTCGTCTCAAAATCAATCATCTCTCACATCCTACTTTCTCTTCGCATTCGCGTGTAGATCATACCCCATTCCCCTCTCCCTTACTCAGATAGCCGCGGCCCGGCCCGAACCCCGAACCTTCTCCATCTGTCTGTCTATCCCCATCTCCCCTCCACAAACCATGGAGTACCAACCCACCTCAACCCCGTCCTATCCACCCCAGCCCTCGCGTCCAGGCCCAGTGCCCCTCGCGAATCCCGCCGCCACCGCCCCCGCCCTCTACGCAACCGCCCCAGGCGCCGCCGGAGGAGGCTCCGCCAGTGCGTACTACACCGCAGCAGCCACCGGTCCGGTAGGCATGTACTCCGAGCCCAACGCCGTCCAGCAGCTCCCCCGCGCATCAGCAGCGGCGGCGGCGACCGGAGCATCAAGTCGGCCCGCACCACCTGCGAGTTCGCGGCGCGCGAGTACCTGACGCAGCTCCGGAAGATAGGCCCGAATCGCAGCAGCAGCAGCTACAGCGTTAATGGCCCCATGGCCGTCGACGCGATGGCGCGGGCGCGGGCGCAGCAGGGGCTGGTGCTGGACGAGCTGCAGACGCTGCGGCGCAGCTTGGCGGTGGTGATCAAGGCGGCCGAGGCGCATCGGTGGCGGAAGTGGGTGTTGGGCGGGATGCTGTAAGTGTTTCTCATCTTGTTTTGTCCGTCGGATTTTCTCGTGTGGGATGGTTTACGGGTATGGATACGTACGGAGAGATGTATATCTCGCATGGGAGCCCAATTAACACAAGCGAATCAAAGGGCCTCCGTCATCCCCCCCTAGTCCGCCGCATCTTCCGCCGCCCTTCCAAGGACGGCAACAAGAAAGGAGAAGACAGCCACAGCAGCAGCAGCACCAACAAACTATCAACGTCAGAAACCGGCAGCAGCAGCAACGCCCTCGTGAACGCCACCGAGTACGCCTTCAGCAAGTCCCGCGCCCTCATCGCGCGGATCCGCGCGTCCGTCCGCGGCAGCGGCTGGTTCCTCGGCGGCTTCGCGGCCGTCGCCTTCTTCGTGCTGTCGGTCCTGTACGTGTTCGAGAACGAGGTGTCGCTGCGCGTGGCCAAGACGGTCTCGAAGCGGCTGAAGCGGCTCGCGGCCAAGGTGGAACGAGGGGGTGGGAATGGTAGCGGGGAGGCGAAACTTGAGGAGAAGGACCTGGCGGTGCTGCAGCAGGGGTGGCGGTGGAGGGTTTTGACGTGGAGTGGATGAGGGTGATTTCGTCTGGGACAGACAGTATGGAGGAAGGTATTTGTTGATTGGGCCAAGTGCTGGCAATAGGAGAGAGACACGTGAGGCAATGGATTATTGTAGATTCGTTCGGAGTAGGTACAATACCACAAACATATTTCCCTCCGGAAATAAAATCTTGGGTCAATAGGCCTTTTTAGTCTTTATTTAAGGAGTTTAACTATAATCCGATTACGCATCATACCAATCTAAGATTATAGTAGAAACCGCAGTTAGATCACTATTCCCTTCCACCCCCCTTTACAGAAGTAACTAACAAAAACCTCCCAGCCCCTGACGTAGCACACTTCTCTCCCCCGCAAACCGCGTGGTCGATCGTATCCGGTCTAGGGACCTAGAATCATATTCGCGATACCAGCCAGATCGAGCTTCGCCACGAGAAGATGTGGATAAGACCCAAGGAACCATTTCTCGTCCTCCTTGGCCTCCTGGCCCAACACCTTGCCGGCGAGCTTGCGATCGATCTTGCGGGGATACCAGTCCGGCTGCAGCATCATGGCTATACCCATTGCGTTAGTAAACAGCACACCTCCAGTAATATGCATGTATGGAAGAACTCACACGTAACGTCCCACACATTGTCCCCAATCGCGATCCAAGCCCCCTTTCCCTCGGGGTCGTCGTGCAAAGCCAGCTCGTCGTACATAACCTGCGCCGCGTTGGTGTCTTGTACCCGATGCACGATGCGGCTCTGGTGGTCCGTTTTCAAGGTCGCCAACGCCGCCCGGCCCGCGTCCGAGGTGTGCTCGTCCTCCAGGAGGTCCGTGGCGTCCCTACCGCCGACGTCCTCCAGATCGCGGAAGAGGCCGCTGGGGTCTCCCTCTGCTGGTACTATTTTGAGTCACACCCCAGTAGTCAGCAAACATGCGTACATACGTGCCAAGGATGAAGGAAAAGAAAGAGCCGCAAATAAGGAAGGGAACTGGGCTTACCTGTAATGTCGTAGACCCATTTATCCAACACTACGTGGTGCGCCTGGAGCTGGTCGGCCGTGATCTCGCTCACCATCCTGCCGATGCGCAGCGCATCGTAGGGGCTCTTGCGCAGCATGTCCTTGTCGTGCCACTTGGCGAACACGGCCGAAGCCTCTTTTCCTGCCCACTCTTTGAGCGAAGCCAGGCCGCCAGGGTGCAACTCGAGATAACCTGGTGACGAGAAGGATACTTGCATTAGTATATGTACTCTACACGCTACTGTGTCTCTCTCTCGGGTAAGTCTGCTTATACGTACTGGTCATATCGTACACGAACCCCTCGACGGCGTAGTAGAGCCCCGACCGCGGGTTGTCGTAGACCCGGAGCGTGCGCTCGGTAAAGGGCGTGAGGTCCGCGTCGGGCCGCGGCGCGGTGGGCGGGTCCATGATGTAGCCGCAGCGGTGCTTGGAGATGACGGAGATCATCTCGGGGTAGAAGCCCGGCAGGGCCTCGTTGATAGGGCCGCCGGGGTTGCTGAGCAGGATTTCTTGCCAGTGCGGCGGGCAGAGGAAACCTGTTGGTTGGCGTCGTAAGAAAAGGTTTATTATTATTGTAGTAGTAAGGGAGGGAAAGGGTATAGACTCACTGGTCAAGTCAAACACGTGCTTGCCGTACGTCTGAAACAGTGGCATCCCGCCGGTCCCGTCATTCTCCTTGACCGCTTCGGGCAGCATGGGAACCATGAGCTTCCCGAGCAGCTTCCAGCGCATAAACGTGCCTAGGAACGCGTTTCCCGCTGTCACATTTCGCACGTGAGCTCCGGTTCTCATCTCGAGGCCGTAGTCGGTCGTTCTCGTCACTTCTCGGTACTGTGCCGTGGTCCACTTCAATTCTTTCAGGGCCGCTGGTTCGTGGTAGTTCTTGATTAGCGATCCACCGAGGAACAAAAAGGGGGGCAGTGGGAGAAGAGGAGGACAAGGAGAGAGAAAAAGAACATCAGCTAGTAGCAGGGCTTACCGGTTACGTCGTAGACGTTGGACGTATTGTTGTTCTGGCTGTATATAACCCAAGCATCGTCAGCCTCCCGATGCCCGCCAACCTCAGTGACAGTAAGATGCGGCAGCGGCTCCCCCTGTACATTCTTCGCCAAAAAGACCTTAGCCTGCTCATCCAGCCGCTTCCGCAGCTCCTCGCCGCGCGTCTGCATGAGCTGCGCAAGCGGCTTCAACGCCGGCGCGTCCGCGTCGATAATCGTGCGGACCATCGCGCCGCCTCCGGGGACGAGGTCCCCGGCCTGCCACCGGTCGTCGTAGGGCGGCACCTTGAAATCGAAGGGGGCCCAGGAGCGGCGGTCCGCGTGAGCCGGGTCGCGCCTCGCCTGCTCCAGCTGGCGCGCCGTCTCGGCCAGGCTGTCGAGCCAGCCGCGCGGCAGGGGGTCCAGGCGCTCGTGGGCGTAGGACCAGCTCTGGTAGCACTTGAGCCAGTCGGCCTGGTGCCGGATGCGCTGCTTCGCCGCGCCGGCGTCGGGCTCCGTGTACTCGCTCGGCGGGATGGTGACGGGGTTGTCTTGGAAGTAGTTGGATCGTTCTCTCGTTTGCATCCCTTGGTGCCTCGTCGGATTCGCCTGCGCCGCTTTACTCCTGACCAGTGTCTCTACAATAAATGGGTTCTTGGTGTTGGCAGTCCGCCTTATTGGCTCCGTGACGTTTGGGTTCATCGGCGGCTGCTTGAGTTCGGTTCGGTGGACGGGCATCGAGGCCTTCATGAGCAAGCCGATGGCCCAGTACATCCAAGTCCACGAAGTGCCGCGGTTGTACAGTCCCATCATGTCCTCGCAGTATTTGTAGCACTGGAACTCGTCCTTCTTCGCATGGGCCGTCTTGAACTGCTTGATGAACCACCGCCAATTGTCCGCCCACCTCCACGGGGAGTTGAGCCATTTGGACCTTTCCTCGTCGTACCACGGATGTCTTTCTGCCCACTTGAGGGTCCGGGCGTTGAAGTCGAGCGAAGTCGTCCTTAGCCTGTCCCTCAACGAATCGAGGGGGGTCTCGATTTGGAGAACAGTCTCTGCCCTATAGATGGCGTTGGGCCTAATCCCGTTTGCGCTGTAGTGGCGCGTTGTTTTGACGAGTTTCGGCATGAACAAGGCCTTGGCCCCGTGCTTGGAGACTTCGGTGCTCCAAAACCTCTCGCTAAGCAATGCTGACACCCACAGCAGAGGCGCCATGCCGACTTCCTCGTCTTCGGGCAGGACCTTTCGGTTGCCTTGGTATTTCTTAGTCGAACTGCGGTCTGGCCAGGGCGTCATGAGCCAGCCCAAGATGTTGGCAGCGGTCCATGACTCTGCCGACGGATAACCCCGTCTCTTGGGGGAGGGGTGGAAGTACTACAATCCGGTACGTTTCAGCAGCGTGCCGCATTTGGTGAGTGACCAGCCCGCCTTTCTCCAAGCTACATAGCGAGCCAGGTCCAATCTACCCTCGAGCATTCATAAAGTGCTGCGTACTTACACCGCCGAAAATCATGTTTTCGAAAGCGCGTCCGATCTCAACAGATATCTCGTTGTTGATGAACTTGAAGTCTAAGTTAGCCAGAGAGTGAGTATCCATTGGGTTACAGGTTTGATACTTACTGGCTCTTCCTCCAACACGCCAGCTTTCAGGTGAGATTGGAAAAGAGCATGCTATACAAAAGTCAGAGGTTATGCGTGAGAGATGACGGTTCATACACGTTTCATACCATGGTTTCGTGACAGTACTGCGTGGAACTAACTATTAGCAAAAAGCTTTCCATGGCTTGTTGGGTTCCCGAGTTACTGAAAATCTTACCGTTTTAGCTATCGAGGCCTGGAGCAGGCACCTCTCAGCTGTGGTCAAGTCCCCCTCGACAAGGGCTCTCATGCGGTATGTCGCGATGCCAACAGTCCCTTTACGGTATTTTTCCTCCTTTACGCGTTTGAAGCCACTCCATTTGCCTTGTAACCCGTGGCCAGTTTCTATTGACCATCGATCGTGTAAAAAGGTCGAAATTATGAGCCTATCGCCCGTCTCGGTTATTGTCCGCCGGAGGTCCGCCGCCGTAATCTTTTGGCTATCCTCAGGAACTATGCGCATTCGCCTTTGTTTGGGGTTCGTGGGAGTTGGCTCGAGGGTGCCAAGCGCAGCTGCCACCATCCTGCAGTCGGAAAGTGAGCGTACGGATCAAGGGGAGGAATACGAGAGCGGCTTTGCCAGACTTACCAGGGATGGCGAGTGTCAATGAGGAGGTTCAGTATACGGTTGGCGAGTTCAAGGATGGGGCGGAGCTCATTCCAGACGGCATCGTCGTCCACGGACCAGAACTTGCGTCCTGGAGATTTCCGTAGTTGATCTTGAGATTGGCCAGCCTCCGGCTGCCACCAATTATCCCTGCGGAGCCAAGGAAGCCACTTAGACTCGTCCACCACTAGTCTGCCTTGTTCGAAAGCGCTGGCATGCTTTTGTTCCTCTTGAGCGCCACCCAGTCTCCTGTGACCGCCAGAGAGGTCGCCATAGAGGGTCTCATTCAGTGACGCCACCTCCCAGGTCCTGAAGCCGAGCAAATGGAGATTCTGTTCTGCTTCGCTCCAGAACAGGTAATCAAGCTCTTCCTTGGACGGCACTGGAAAGGGCTGTTGGTCGGTGCCGGCAGGCCCTTCTTCGGCATAGTAACGGGGATCCAGCTCCGGGAGTATGGGAGCCAGGCCAGAATGCTCTTGGCCGTGTAATCCGGACCAGGCCGGGTTAGGCGATACTCCGAAACGCGCCGCCCATGGGGATAAGGGATAATCGTAACCCGAGTTCGCATTGCCACTGTTGCTGTTATTGTTGCTCGCCATGTCTCCTCAAACACTTTGGGGACGTTGGGTGTGCGTCAATCAGGCTATAGCCCGATGCCATTCTGGATTTGCACCCGACAACCACCCTTCTCGCTCATGACGACGACAAAGGGTGGCTGTCCAGCTACCCCCTTGCTCGTGGAATGCGTATCACGAACAAAGACAACAGCGGCCATTGTGTCCGTACTTCAGTTACGCAAACAGCTGAAGGAAAATAGCCGAGCCAATAAATTCGAGGTCGGAGACGGCAACTTCTGGAAGGCCATTACAGGAACAGCCGCAGACGAAAAATAAAACCAAAAAGAAAAAGTAGATTCATGATTGCGGCCAGTGTGGATTGAACTAGAGTCTTGTTAGCTAACTGACTCGAATGTCCAGGTGTAAACAATGGATTGCTTACCACACGACCTCCAGATTGATGTTCCTGAAGTTATCACTTCAGTCTGGCGCTCTCCCAACTGAGCTATGTCCGCCGTTGTTGGGGTCGGTCACGATTGAATGAGTTTATATTTGGCAGATCTCAGGCGTGGAGTGGAGTGCAATGTACATATAGTAGGTTACATAGTCGGACGGAAGACGATGATAGAAATACAAGAGGATTACTTGTTTAGTGTGCGGGATTGCGCAGGTGCGCCCTAAGTTTCAGAGATGGGCCGCCGACACTCGCTAGTAAGCCGTCGGCTTAGCTTGTTTTCTTATCAAAGCCCCTTATCATTCCGTTCCTATCTCGAAGTACTTCAACTAGCAGTGGCGTTTACCTTAGAAAGTCTGTCTCTGGACAGCATTTTATTCAGGATGTATCAATGCAGTTGTAGATCATAGGACGAACGGAGGAGGGGTGAAAAAAGAAAAGAAAAAAAAAAGAAAGAAAGAAAGAAAAACGATGTAACGTTGAGGTCTTTCATGTTTGCATATATATACCCCGAACACCGTGTACCGTCGTGTGACCAACTCCCTAGAGGGCAAGTCCTATCTTGAAGCCTGTGCATTGGGATACGGCTGTATTATTTCCACTTATCAGGCTCGTTGTTACATCAAACATATATTCCACCACCACGGCAAGGAGAAAAACCCCAATACGGATGCCAACTGGAAGCGGAAGTGGGCATAGCAATGCAAAGTATCATGCCCACGTACACCAAAGCCTGTTACCGGAATTTCTACCTCGCGAATCTTTAAGTCGAAAGGACTATGCTACGATATCCGTCTACTATTCTCCCTTGGCGGATCTGGTTCAAATTGAACAAATCGGACAGCCGAGGATCATGATAAGCTTCCGAGCCAACCCGCCTTATATGCAAGGTCGATATTCCCGCTTACATGGTGTGATAATGCGGGGAAGCCCCTGTATTGCTTGCTTTGTACGACCCTCTCGGAAGACCGGGTGGCCGGTTGCGTTAAGCCTGGCCTTTTACTTCTTGAACCGGCTTAGCTTACCTGACATCAGCCAGGAGTGTTGCATACTTCGCCCAGAATGTGTATACCAGAGTACACATGTATGTATATGTGCTAAGATTGGGAAGTATACTAGGATGTTTGCTTCGCGTTGCGTTCACTTCCACCTAGGGCGAGGATACGCATGGCCCAAACCTGTGGTGCTGTTGAATCTGGATGAGTAACAAGTAGTATTCATATAACTGGAGCTCCACTATAAGAACGCGTCCCCCAGTGCAATTATTAATCCCTGTGACACACAGCAAAAGGCAAGTTGGCTATTGGGGGCAAATGACGCTACAGGAACCAGGTTATGGTAACTGAAGTGCTTCAATTGCTTCCCAAAAGGTACACGCTAGCCATCGTCATCAATTTCAAGCCTTCCGAATTCTGTAAGCCTTTCCTCATAGAGATAGCATACTGGGTTGGGGACCTGAATCAGCGACATAAAGAAAAGAAACCTTCTTGATGGAATCAGGAAGATGATATAAGGGTAAAAGCCAAAGAGAGAGTAGCATGACAGTCCTCGGCTGTATCGTAAGCCTGTGCCATATCATAACATTGGCATGTAATGGAAAAGATCGAGATTTAATTCAGACGATCGGGGAAGTCAACGCCATCAGTCCAGCGTAGGGAAGGCGTGAGCTTTTCATTGGTGTCGAGATGCAGATTACCCCATTCGGTGTTGGTAAACTTGCAGCCGGGTCCTCTTGTGCATCGAGGATCTTTGAGACAGTGATGGCTCAAGTAGCAGTCGTAGTCGAAACACTCAATCGGTCCGCGAGGGCAGACACTGGTGCGCGCTTTGTAACGATGAATAGCCACCTCCTGGGGACTCAGGTCCACATCATGGATACGCTCGCAGTTGGGGCGTTTGCATTTGCCGACGAGGTAGTGGTCGTTGCAGAATGCGTTAGGATTGACCTTCTCGAGCTTGGACTGATACGTTTGCTGAGCCGGCGTGTTGGCTGGATGCTTAGTGGGAGGATCTATTCGGTGACCATCGCTGTTGAAAAGCATCGTCTTGGTCATCTTCTTCGGCTTTGCCGCAATGTCGATATTTTGGAGACTTTCAGAACCACCGGCTTTAGCGTAGCTGATAGAGACTCCTCCATTCCCTGAGCTAAGAACACTGGCAGTGCGAGTAAGCTGCGCAAGCTGCGGCTCAGTGTCTGCATGCATGGTGGCTGGGGTCGACACAGTCGAGTCCGTGAAGGGGGTGTGGCTGCCGATATCGGAGGCATTTGCTTGTCAGGGGACATGACAGGTAGGCTTCTCTGGCTCCCATAGTCTGGCTGGGTTGCGGGAGGGGGAAAGGGGTGGATGGGTAGACTGCTAGGCGGGGAGAATGCAGCAGGTGCAGGTGCCCTCTTGCTTTCGTTCAATAGAGTATTAGATCGGAAGACCTTGCTAAAGCTGGTAAGATCAAAAGGGAGTTGCTCTGCACAAATTATTGGTCAGTAACCGTCCTCAAGAAAAATGCAGGGACAAGCGAAGATGCTCTGAGCCAACAGCCGTGTATTCAGGGTCAAGGCCGGATGCCCTGCCGGGACTGGATGAGAGAAAGGAGTAGATGTGCGAGCACTTACTAAAACCCTGTTCGGCTGGGGTTGTCTCAACTAAGACAATCCTATTGCGGAGTTCAGGATAGTCACTATATTCTCGGAGATCACTGCAGTGGAACAAGTCAGCAGTCTTCTTCTCTGGGCAGCATCATTGTCCGCAATGTTCTCTTGATGCACTGTAAAAGGGTCAGGGTGCAAGGGACTTGCTGATACGTACTGGAGATAGCCGTTGTCATGGCAGCATGCCACAAAGATCTTCTTACACTGAAGATTTCTTAAGTAATGGTTGAGCATTTTGCGTAGTTTGGAGTCTGCATTCTCCTTTCCTCGGCCAACATTGACAAAGTCGACCTCGGCTCTGCTGTTGGTGAACTGTTCGGCAAAGGTTCGCATATCCTCATCACGGTCGATGACGTTGGACAGGCGGAGAGACTTGGCCAGGTCGTTGAGGTTGGCGTAGGCACGCGCAACGATGGGTATATCCTCGGCGTTGAAATCGTGGTTATCGGTCTGGAGATAGTCCCGGACAGCCTGCTTGAGTGCTTGTGCAGCGGCGGGGCCGCCCTCTAATGGATTCCGAATATACTGGTCGGCAAACTTGGCTCCGTCGCCATCTATAAGAATCGCGATAAAAGAACCATCTTTCTGTCAAGATGGTTAGATTCAAGGCCATGACGAGTAAATATGAGATTACGGACAATCTTCTGCTCCAACCGTTTCATATCTTGGCTGGACTTGTCCGACTCCATTTGATAATCGCGGCGGGACTTGCGCTCAGCAGCTAGATCACCCCTAAGCTGGTCCATTGTCTCCTCAGTGTCCTCTAATCTCCGAAGGAGTTCCTATCATTGCAAATTAGCCAAGCACGTCTCATAAAGTACTAGGAGAATGGGAAGGCAGGCAGCATGCTTGACCACCAAACTTGTCTATACGCCGCCGGCTAGGAAGGAAGCGATGCATAGACGGTACGATGGTGGCACAGAGAAGGCAGGCATGGCACATGCAGGCCCCATTGAGTTGGCTGGTAGTCGAGCCGAGGCTGGAAAAGAGGCGCCGTGGTGTGTGGTGGTGGTGACCTACTTGGATAATCTTGTCCTTGCGCTGGTCGGTGGCAATAAAGGAGCCCATCCAGGCCGTAGCGGCCTGTAGGATCTGCTGGGTGTCGCCAATGGCCATGTCGGCCTCACTGCGGATGTCCATGGTGGGCGGTGGCGGGCGAAGAGCGACGGGTGGACGGGGAACTAGGGAGTCCGGAGAAGGAGAGAGCCTGCGAGCCTGACAGAAGCTGACGGTCCACTACCGCCCGGGGCAGAATTGGGAATTGGAGCGCGAGAGAACTGGGGTAGCCAGCAAGCTAAGGTCAACCCGCACCGTTCAGCCGGACTGCAACTGCGATCAATTGCTGGAAACCAGTCTGGTGGACGGGGGCTGAGGCGGCGTAGTCGCTCAATAGTGAGTGAGTTAAAGTGAGTCAAGGCTCGAAAACTAGAAGTCGGGACTTTTGCGTCCTCGGAGGGTTGTGCTTTGCATCGACCAGGCCAGAGGCAGAGGCGAACGGGAAAAAGAGAGTTGTTTGCTGAGTGATGTGGACGAGGGCCGGAAGTGGGGATGGGCTCGAATGCTGTTGCCGAATTTTTGGTTGGTCAAACCGTTTGGCGCCAAGCGCAAGGCAGACACGAAGCCCCGAAAGCCAGTTCGAGCCGATTCAATGGAAGCCCACGTGACCAAATATCTTCCTTTTGCACTGCGCAACCACTTCGCTACTTGTCTGTCCCAGGTACTTGCAAACAGAGCATGAAATGAACTGATGGGAGAATCAAGGTCGAACATCAATTGATTGGCATTTTCAACATACCTAAGTAAAGCACCTAAATTTAGTAAAAGCTCCCCTGTTGCGGTGGGGTTGGCAAGTAAAATGTGCTTCGTGGAGGTTGGAATCGCGACCTGGTAATTACGTGGCCGCGTAAGCTTCAAAGCCATGGTACAGCCCCGATGCCCAAACTTCAGTGAAGGCAGAAACGACATGGCATTCCCAACTGAGCCTGGGTATATTCATAGGAACTCGTCTATCCATGTCAAATCAAGCAGTATTGAATCACGGGATACTGTGGCTGACCCGTGGTGGGTGTTCAGACGATCGGTGGCAGGGTCCCGGGGTCCCGCAATTGGATAACCCAATTCGTGAGGCATTGAAAGCTGCACGGCCGACCAATTGCCATATTATCGCGTGATTGATTTGACTTGTAAGAGCAGTTATTGAGTTGGCCGCATTCACGCTGAAGTCTTTGCCGGCTTGACTCCATTCAGCTCAGCTCTGGGGACATACAACACGCAATCGTGGAGATCGTTATTTTATGAATTGAGTACCGGAGACGAGCTATAGTTGCTTAAGAGTTCCTGAATATAGTATAGATATGGGAGCGCGAGGGAACGTCGTCTTCTTCTTGATTGGGATTGGCTTGCTTCGATGTATGTTAGGAAGGACATGACAACTTGAACTATTACATGGCTGACTCACCATGTTATCCCTTCTGTTTCTATAACCTAATTTGAAGTACATAGAATATTGGTCTTAGAAGAGGACATGATGGTCAGCTCCCATGTGTTACACCTAGTGCGGCATTATCCTCCATCTACACCTGGATCCTGGGATATATTAAACTTAGGAGTTGTGCAGCTTTTACTATAGAGGATGGAATAGTCCCGCTTGAGTTGTGAAGTAGAAAGCAGTGATCAAGCTGCCGGATAACCCTCGTAATGTTTATAGCCCATACAGTCTGAGGGAGTAACTCTGTTTCGGACAATCTGAGCAACTGTAGGTTTAAAGATATGATAGCAGAAACGATTTACTTGTCCACATTATATTTCGAGGGGCGAGAGGCTCTGTGCCTGTGCACCAGCATATCTCAATGAGCCCCTTAGGCATGATATCCCCAGTAGATGTAAGTAAGTATGTGCATAACGAGCAAGAATCCATATCTCAACGCAATGCAGAATCGAAAATGGGAGGCAACCAAACCAAACCAGTCTTCCACCGTCGAAAGGAGCTCACGCGGTCGACACTCAAATTCTCAATAAATCAGGCATGCCATCGCAATATCAGCAGATGAGCTTACTATACGTAGACCCCCCTTCTTCTCTGCCCTAGGGCCTGTTCTATGACCAAAAGGGGCAATCCAAAATATGCATAACGCGATGGAGGAGAACCGGGTCGGCGGGGGGGCAATCATTCCCCTCAAGTGACAAATAACAACATAGGGAGGACCAGGTTCCGCGCCCTGCCACTATCTTGACATGTGGTGTCACGGATAGATATCAAGTGATCAGAGGGGCTTGGCTTGAAAGTCTTACTCAGAGCATCTTCATCAACTAAGTCTACTCGTTGTAATTTGCTCCTCTAAACCACGTACTGATTATCAACCCGCAACGTAAACTGACCCAATGAGAACCCCAAAACGCATTCTCCTCCTCGCCAACTTCGAATACGGCCAAGCCGGCGTTCACCTAGTGGCAGTCCACAGCCTAGCAGAGCTATACCGCGACACCGTCGAGGTTCACCTGGCCTCCTTCGGCCCGTTCGCCGACCTCGTGCGCTCCCCGTCCGAGTATGCGACGAAACAATGTTCGGGCGCTTTACCGTTCGTGTTCCATCGTATAGAGGGAACCGGGCATGTCTGCGGCCTGGGGCCGTCCCGAGCTGCGTCTGGAGGAGTATAATGGAAAGAGACCGGGCTTCTTCAATACGCCCAAGCTTCTGCAGTTGTGGCGCCGCCTCACGTCGCCTTGGGACGGGCCCGACTTTCGTCGATATCTTCGAGGCGGTCCGCGCACTCATCTTGTACGTTGAAAAGTCGGACGTCACGGCTTGTGTACAGACAAAAATCAAGTTCTGAATTCTGGCGCCCAACACCGTCAAATACTTCTCAATGCCATTCCAGCCGAGGGGTCAGGCGTCTTGGAGATACCCTGCGTAGATGGGAGAACAGTAGGACTAAGCATTGGGGAAACAGACTGACGAGCCTCCTTTTCTAAGTTTGGCGTCTGGGCTGCCTTACCCTCTCCCCTGGTTTCTCATCCCCCTTAATGCGTGCTACATGCTCTACATCGTCCTGTACATCATGATCACGCAACCCACCCGGCACCTGAAAGCATACGTACGGAGTTGCACGAACCAAACCGTCACGCCCATGGCCCTGAACCTGCTGAACCGGATTCCCCCTCCTGGAGTCAAATACTTCATTGCCAACCTGCCGGAGCTCGAGTTTCCGCACATGGAGGAGATAGGATCAGAGTGTATGTCTTGGGAAGGGAGCAGGTTTCCCTCAGTTCTCAGAGAAATGAGAGGAGGTTGATCATAAGGAAAATATGCTCGAAGTTCGTTGAGGGGAAGAGGGGAGAGGACTGAGCACTTATGCTCCTAACGGGCTGGTGGAATACCAGAAGACTGAATGTTATCTAGTTGCTCAAGTTTTGTGTGTATCACTTGGAACCTAATGAGTCTGATGCCTTTCTCTCGACTGACTCTCGTAGAGACCTGTGTTATGCTCATCTGTGGTCAACCAGGTTCACGGCATCGAAACGCAATACAAAACGACTTTCTTGGCCCAAATATGTATTTAATGCTTCTGAGTTTCCTTCCGATTGCTGTACCCAGTAACCTAACGAGGAAAATTTCAAGATCTTTTATTCCAGAACCATCTCACTTCACATATATACGCAGCCCGCCTTAAGGTGTACCCCCTTATCGAAGAAGTAGGAAAGCCATGTCTCAATTAGCCCCCAAGGGAAGAAAGCCAGCCGATCTTTCACCAGCACCAAGCGCAGAATCTTCCACCGAATATCATCCCCCTCAACTTCCAAAGCATCCACCAAAGCCTCGTCGATCTCAGCATCGGAGAAACTACACCGAACATGGACCGCATCACCAGAAACCAAGAGAAGAACACTCCGTATCTCTACCGAAGGCAAGACACTGCTTCGCAACCATGATGATACGGAAAGCCCCCCCCAAAAGAAGTTCGGACACCGATGATACGAGCAAAGGTTCACCAAGCGACATCTTGTTCCAGTGTCCGGAGTACAAGACGCTCTACTACTCCACGGTTTGGTACAGATTCGCGGCGCAGCCAGACTTCCTCGCCTGCTCCCGATGCTACGCCTCGCATATTAAAGGATCCTCTCTCGCGCATTCATTCGAAAGGTTCACGCCCCCAACTGGTGCTCCGTCGCGTTGCCGGTTCTGGGTGCCACGCGTTGTGTCGATCCTTTGGCCGCGCGCCCTCAGAGATCGAAGTGTCGAGGGTATGATGGAGTTCGCGAACTACCGAAACACTATACCGGACTGTTCAGAAGTCGACGGCGAACCGAGAAAACCCCAAATGCGACGCTGGCTTGCCTATATGAATGACGAGGACGAGTCGGAGATGTTAGAATGCTGCGAAGCCTGCTACGAGGATCGCGTTGCAGACACGGCTTTCGCAAATAGATTCAATCCAGACAGTGAACCACCTGACGACGCGCCCCCAAGGAAGTGCCTTCTGAGCATTCGGTACATTCAGAGTTGTCTAGATACCTTCTCAAAATGCGACGATTGGGCGAGCTACCTCGTCGCGGCGAGACAGCGACTTCGAGCCTCTGAATGCAGAGGTAGGCTGGTGACGGCTTGTAGCACCGACCGATCTACCCCAGTCGGACAGGACGATAAAAGCCTATGGTTTTGCGAGGTATGCTTCTTGGATAACGTGGCCATGACCGACTTCCAAAGCCATTTCACCAAGGCTCAGGATAAGATTTCTGACGTCGCCGCGACGATCAAGTTCAGTTGCGCATTGTCCATGGGTCCGGTGATGGTAGCATTGGAAGCCGCCCTAATAAGAAACGACTATAGAGTTTTCAGCAATGCGATTAAGTCCGTCATGAGAAGCAAACCCTGTCGCCAGTCGGGGATCCGGGGCGGGCCGTGGTATACCCTTCAAGGCGGATGTAAAGACTTCCAGATCTGCCAGGCTTGCTACTGCGGAATCATAGCGCCCTGCGAGATGGGCCCCTTCTTCGACCTGGCCGATTCCGAAGTCAACTTGGACTCCATGGTGAGGCTGTGCGATCTCAACCCAGCAGCACCACGGTTCTTATCATACGTCGAGAAGCTCGCCCAAGTTGTCGACGTCGGGGACTTCAGCGTCTTTGCCAGGTATGTCCGCCGGGTGTCCAAACTGGCCCCTTGCCCCCGGAGAAGCAAGAGTAACGAGAGCCTTTGGTGTTGCGTTGACGGGTGTACCGTCTGTCCAGATTGTTTCGAGACCGTGGCATCCGGCACACAGTTTGCGCATCGTTTCGAGATACAGCGTGTGACTGAGCCGCCGCCGATCCTATGTAAGTTGTCGTCTTCACGCATGCGGCTCAAGTGGGCGGAAGCCTGCAGAGATGGATCTATTGAAGACTTTCTCTCTATGGCACGGCATCGCCAGGACATGTACAAGCAAGCTACGTCAGCGATCGAATACATCGAGCAGCTCCACAGGGACCGTTTCGGCCAGGCGTTGGCAGACGTAATGCTTGGAAGCCGCACCGCCGTGAAGAGCAGACATTCGTCGACCGTGGGAAATCGTTCTGCAATAGACGTTAGCAAGTCCAATCCCAGTTTGACAGTAGATACAGAGAGTGGCACATTAGAAAGGCTAGTGCGAGAGACCCTGGCAGACTCGAGACGAAGGGACGAACAGAGGCTCATTGAGGAAATCGAAAATAAATGGAAAACAATCGACTAGTTCTAACGAATGCGGAATACAGGGACGATTGGCATTGGTAGATTTAAAGCCATAACATATCGAATTGTCGTTGGTTTACTCCTCCCAATCGGAAGACCTTAGTTTGGTACCAGGTCCGGTGAGCATGTGGCTTGTGATGTTGAGTCTTCGTCAGTCGGATTCGCGATACCATTCTGCGCCCGATAGAGAGCAAGCTTCCGTTCCTCGCCCTCGGTTCCTCTCCAGGTTCGGCCATGCAGATGCCGGAGACACAGCTGTTTTCCATCGTCCGGGTAGTACAGCCAGGTAGCCCATTTGGACCACAGCCCTTCCTTCATCTGGGTGCGCGCGCGCTGACCGATCTTGTCCTCGATGAAATCGCCCCGGAGCATCGCGAGACGGGACGGGAAGACCCGGGCGAGGTAGTGCGCCGTGCTGCAGATATGCGGCTTGTCGTGCCAGAAGAACATGGGAGTCAGGGGCACGCTTGCTGTCGTCCCGGACTCTTCTGCCTCTTCTGGCCCTGAACTCTCTGAAGAGATTGACAACGATGGAACAGGAAAGTCGCGCTTCAACGTTGAGGTCAACTCCCTCAAAGCACGATGCCGAATCACGTCGGCGTGGGCTGCATACGAAAGCATACGTACGGCGGGTAGACAGACGTATTTGATCGGGACTGCCGGGTCACTTTCGGAAGTTTGCATGACACGCAGCATATTCTCGATGGGAATGTCAGCGATGATAGACCAGTCATGCTGAGCCACAAACACATAGGGTGTTTCGGTCAGACGCAGCGCTTCGCGCACAGCCAAGCCAAATCCCAGGCGCCTAGACGGCTCTATAAAAGTGACCTGCTTGTCGGAAGTCTGACGGGCTTCAAACGGCACGCTGTTGGTGACGATGCAAGGGGAACCGAACTCGGCCTTGCCCTTGATGACTGACAGCGGTACTTCTTCTTCACTCTGGCCTGGGAAGTACTGCTCCAGTACTAGCTTCCTGACGTTCACCTTGTACAGGTCAAAGTTGCTGGCCTGCTCGGCGGTCACTTGGCCCCTTTTGAGGCGAGCCTGTGGGACAATCTGATCGTAGCTGTCGAAGACGACTATCACTCGGCAGGAGGTCAAGCTAGGACAGTGGCGTTGGAATGATTGCAGTATGGCCTCGATGAGCTCCGTAGAGGGTGCAGAAGGTGTGACCGATGTAGTCAGAATGACTGTGAGGAGATCAGATACAGACTGCGAGGTAACCCCAGACCCAGAGGATGGAGCACTCTCGAATGGCTTGGTCATTATATCCACGATTTTTCACCGGACTCGATGTGACTGGCTCGTATCACCTGCATAATCTTGTGGTAGGCAATGGCGGATGGGGTGGTCTTGGGAGTCTTCTTGTGGTTGAGGTACAGCAGTCTTGGATCAACGGCAAAGGGACTTGGGTGCATTTGGCCGGTAAAAATGTGAAAATTGGGAGTCATCACTTCCAATTGCTGGGGCGAGGTGCAAGACTTAGCTTAGCAACTGTGCTGGTCGGTGTCGGACATAGATGCAGTTTACCTTCCATTTTCTAGCTAATCCAAGTACCTTGAGAACATCGTTATTAATACAGTACTGGCAGGAAAGAATGCATCAACTTTGAGAAGAGGCGTATGGATGGTCAACAACATTGAACAAAGCAGATCTCGGTTCCTGTTAATGTGACTCCAATCTGGATGTGTGGTTGGTTAAGTAGAAACATCTTGGTATCTAAGAAGAGGTCCCTGTCTTAAGTGCCCCGCGCCGAGAGATCGCGGGCGGGCTCCAACTTTACAGGGAACCCCGCTAACCTTACCTTTTCTTGGGAGAGTGATCGACTCGACTTGTACGAAGCTGCACAGATGCGGCGCACATTAACCTTGCCCTAGCTTACACAGTCATGTTAGCCAGGGGCACATCGCGAACACCTAGGTAGGCATTATCTATATCGTTCATTCATTGTCGTCTCTAGTTGTTGTATTACATGTCGCCCTTCTATGAGAGGATCTGTTGTAACCACCACTCGTGTATCCGGATGTCGTCCGTCAGCTCCGGGTGGAAAGAAGTCCCAAAGACTTTCCCCTGGCGCAGCGCGATGATATCGCCCGCACCCTCAGGAGACACAGATCCCAGCTCCCCAGCGGCAGCGGCCTTGTTGGAGGCGTGACGACCCGGCAGGATGGCCAGAACCTCGACCGCGGCATCTTCCTTCGGCGTTGCTTCGGCATCGTGGGCCTTGGTTGTGGGCAGCAGCAGCTTGTCCACCACGGGCGCTCGGATGAACATGGCCGGGAACGGTGGTGATGATGACTCATTGCTGCTGCGCAGAAACTCCAGATCCAGATTCGTCATGAAGCTTTCGTTTTGTCGCCCAAAGTGGTTCCGGTGCACGCGCACGTCGAGTCCACCGATGAGCTCCTGGCCGTCTTGCTTGACGGCGCTCGCCTCTTCGGACAGCATGATGAGGCCGGCGCAGGTGCCCCAGACTGGACGTTTCTTCGCCCTGATTAAACCCACCAAGTCCAGTCAGTTGACAATTGCTTCCATGTTAAAACCAACAGTAGGTTGTAGTGAAGAAGACAAGGAATACCCAAATAGCTGGGTGTAGGCACTTACTTAACATAGTCCCGCAAGGGCTCTAGCAAGCCGCATTCTCGGGCAGCGCGCGAGAGATGAGTCGATTCGCCTCCCGGAATGACCAAACCCGCATCGCAGGACTCGAGCTCGGCGGAAGATCGTACTTCAATGACGGTGACGTTCTTCTGGAGGGAGGCGGCGGCTTTCTTGAGTGCTGTCATGTGCTCGATGACGCCGCCCTGGAAGGCGAGCACTCCGATGGTAAGACCCATTCTCTCTGTATCTCGTCTACCGGTCTGACTTCTTTTCCTCAACTGTGGCTGTCAAGAACTGTGAGTTGCAAGTTTCAATGGTCATGAAAAGAACCAACAGGGTAGCATTTCTGCAAAATATATCGAGGAGCAACACCAATGGATGCATGTAGTAGACCAATGGGTAGCAGCGGTTGCTTCCTGACTCCAAGTCGGTTAACAAGTCGGCGCACGCACCACCGGCTACTATCTACCACTGTTACCACTAATTATTAAGTTCAGCGTGGTTAATCAAGACAAGACCCCTGACAAGGCCACTTGCAGCCGCTCGTGCTTTGGCTAGGCAAGCCAGGGTCCCTGAAAAACATAACGTCACCGCCTAAAGTTTTGGGGGCGGTCCTTTTTGGGCTGTTTTACGACGATTGCACCAGCAGCCAGCAAGTCACTTTCACCGTAACAACTGACCTAACAACAACAACAAAACCTCTTTCGCACACATTTCCTCACGGCACATCCCAGAATGTCGGCCCCCGACTCGCGCTTCCAAGCGCAGAACAAGACGACCCAGCAGCGCGTCTCCGACCAGACCGTCGGCCTCGTCAAGCTCTCCGACTTCCGCAAGCGGCGCGCCGAGGTCCTCGAGCAGCAGGAGCGCGAGGTGCGCGAGGCCGCCGTCGCCGCTAACAGCGGCAACGGCAGCGGCATCGACCGCTCGCAGACGGGCACGCCCGACCCCAACGCGACGAACAGCGACGGCAATGCCAGCAACGATAACAGCAGCAACGAAAAGGCAAAGGACCGACAAAAGAAGCTCCTCAGCAACAAGAAGCGGAAAACTGGTGGTGCCAAGTCCAAGCTCAGCTTTGGGGATGACGATGAGGAAGAGGGCGGCGACGGCGGCGAAAGTACCGGCAAGGAAGAGAAGGCGAACACCGGCGAGAAGACCGCGACGACGACCACCGCCACGAAGAAGTCCAAGTTCAAGGCCAACGCGAACGTGTCCATCGTGCCCCGAGCCGTGACGAAATCCGCACTCCAGCGCGAGGCCGCCGAGCGAGACGCCCTGCGCCGCGAGTTCCTGCTGAAGCAGGAGGCCGTCAAGGCCACCGAGATCGCGATCCCCTTTGTCTTCTACGACGGCACGAACCTCCCCGGCGGCGTCGCGCGGGTCAAAAAGGGAGACTTCACATGGATCTTCCTGGACAAGAGCAGGAAAGTCGGTGCTGAGCTCGGCGTCGGGGAAAAGACTAATGCGCGCCGAGAATGGGCGCGTATCGGCGTTGACGATTTGATGCTGGTCCGGGGAGGTCTCATAATACCACATGTGAGTTCAAAGTTCTTTTTCTTTTCTTCTATGGGACCATCCATCAACCTATCTATCCATCCTGGCATACGCCCATCGAGCATTTGCCCAAGGGTGATGTCTACTTCTATGATCTGTATGCTAACATGTTTCCAGCATTACGAGTTCCTCTATTTCATAATGAATAAGACCCTAGGTCCCAACAACCAGATCCTGTTCGACTATAGCGCCGAGCCGGCAGTGTTGTGCGACGCGAACGCTGCCGCCGAAGAAGCTTCCGCAGAACCTATTTCCACGGCCGACAAGCGCACCGCCAAGGTCCTGCCTGACATCGATACCCTCGAGGGAGCCTCGGACGACCCGACCTTTACCAAGGTCGTCGATCGACGCTGGTATGAGCGAAACAAGCACATCTATCCTGCCAGCACTTGGCAGGACTTCGACCCGGAGCATGACTACCAGGGCCAGATCCGCAAGGATCCCCGCAGCGGTAACACGTTCTTCTATTGATTCGGTTCATTCAGTTCGTTCTTGGCGAGGCTTGTTATTTCGTCTTGCCCACTTCGGTTGTGGCACTTGTCTTAGCCGATGAAATAAATCGAATGGTAAATTTTGCTTGGTTTATATTCTGCGTGTTGGCTGACTGTCAGCATGATGTCGCAAGTCGAAAACAGATGTATTACTTGAGGGAACCACTAACCGTCATGTATGTGGCGGCTCTTTTCAACCGACACACGACCAGATGGCCAGAGTGACGAGGCCCAGTATCCACCACCCGGGCCAAAACATCATGCAGAAGAGGCCGTTGCCGCCGGAGCCGAGGATGAAGGTATAGAACTCGTATTCGAATTTCTTCCGGAGCCGGCGCATGGACCTACAGTTCCAGGCCGCACGGCCGGCTACCCAAGAGGTCACGACCGTCTGGAACAGCACGAACCGGGAAGCAATGAGTGCCTGCCAGGCGACGAACTTGCTGACAAGCAGGAGATGGGACGCGAGGATATACGTGCGAAGGAGCACGGAGAGTGAC
Source organism: Apiospora aurea (assembly GCF_038362705.1). NCBI lineage: Eukaryota > Fungi > Ascomycota > Sordariomycetes > Amphisphaeriales > Apiosporaceae > Apiospora > Apiospora aurea. The sequence goes on from NW_027117391.1 coordinate 603,124, forward strand.
ACGACGCTCAGGATGCGCTGGAACTGCAGCGCTACTTGCACGGCCGGGCCCAGGTGGGAGATGACTTCGGACCGCTGGGCGCGCACTGAGACGTTGGGGTCTTTGGCGGAGGCGGCAATGATGTCCATCTTGGAGAACTCCATCGTGTGCGTTGCAACGAAGGTTTGTGTGCGTATGTGTGCTTATGTACAAGAGCGAGAGTGTGTTGTAACTGCCTCAGGAACGACGGGACTCACGATATAACCAGTATGCGGATGGGCACTGTCCAGGAATGGAGCGAGCTGCCCACCTCCATTCCCGCCTCAGCGTGATGGGGAAACGTGAAGGAGATATATATATAGTTTGCATATTGCTTCGTGGGTGGGTTGGAACTTGTTCCCGACAAGTCCTGGGTATCCATGGGGGATACTATTCATGGTTCCAGGAATCGGTTGGGAAGGAAAAAAACGTACGTCTCCAGACCACCCAGGACCCCCAACCAATCGTCTTGTACGGATTCCGCGCATGGCGAGCGACGGGCAGCTGTGGGTCGCTGCGAAACCCCGCGAACATTCTGAAGGAACAAAAGCCCCGTCGCGGGTGTGCCTGTCGCCTTGTCGGTACTACTAGCTACATGTAGATAGATAGTAGAAGATGCCCCATCCATAACTGATTCGAGCCCCAATCTACTCCCATCGTGGGCTGACTTGCTTTGTCCGGCTCGTTGTCTCTCGGGGGCCGGCTTGTTGGGAGATCCCGCAGCCCGTCTTCGTGGCCTGGCCGGTTCTGTGGCCCACTTGATAAGATCTTCCCACCCTGGACTCGACCTCGAGAATCTTCCCGAATTGTGAGAGGTGCACAAGCCAAGACCGGGGACAGACCCAGCCAGCGCTGACATTTGCTGCTGCTCTTGTGATCTCGCAATCTCTTACCGATCTTTTTGGCTATCCACGGGCACTTTCATCAAATTCACGCACTGGAGGCAGGTTGACCCATGCATGCTAGGAGAATCCCATGCTTGTGCCCCGTGCAGACGAACCCCATGGCTTTCGGACAGTGGCTTGCTTACCCCTCGTGTTCAATCTGCAATCTAAAACAAACCTAGATGAAGAGCAGGAACTCAGTCTAGGCCCAGCCTTGACGGCCCTGTGCTGAAGAATACAGCAGACATTGGCCAGGAGAGCATTTCCTGTCGGGTGAGTGTATGCGCGCATGTGTGCATGTGTGTCTCTCTCGTCGAAGGTTCCAGGAACGTGCACCGACGGAATCCCTGATTGGTCGAGTCTAGGGGACAAAAACGCCGCCGCAAAGCAACCCCAATCTCCGCGTCTCGTCTCGGCCGGTGTGTAGCTGCCACACACCACACACGCTCGGGTTTCCGGATTCGGTATTGCCTCTTGAGGAAAAGATATCGGAAAAGCCAAGATGGATGCACGCGGCTGTATAAGCAGGCCCCAGCCGAGAGGATAGGATATCAGGCAAGCAGACAGCGCGAGTCAGATCATCGCGGATTCCTTGATTGGGCCATATACGTCCTCGGGCTTCCCTCTCCTCCTGGACTCGTCGAATGGGTCTTGGTATGGCCCGCGGTCGTTCTTCGTCCCGGTAAGAAGCCGAAGATATTGAGTTCGTTCGCGGTCGCTCGTGTCCTCGGTCGTGCTGCGTCCTAGTAGAAAGCCGATAGTATTAAGTTCGTTCGCGTTTCGCTCTCGTAGGTAGGTTAGCTGGTATTGGCGCATGGAAATGTCTAGTGATCTTCACTTAGCTATCTTCCGGGCAGTTGTTCCACGTTGCTGCTGATCCGTCCACGATACAGCTCTCGGTCGTCGCTCGGGAGGTATCGCTGAACCAAGATGATTGGCTTTCGCTGGGCTTGTCTGATGCCATCTTCTCCGTGAAGGGGGCAGTCCTTGTCGGCAAAAGGATCTACTTGGTGATCTTCTCTCGACTATCTTCTGGGCAGTCGTTAACGTCGTCGATCCGTTCTCGATGTGGGCTCTCGGTCGCTCGGTTATTATATTGTTAGATTAAGTTGATTGCCCTTCCCTGGGCCTGTCGGATGTGATCGTCTCAGTGAAGGGGCAAAGGGGGTAATCATTCTCGGCGAAAGGATCTGCTTGGTGATCTTCTCTAGGCTGTCTTCCGGCAAGTTCTTGTTGTCGTCGTCGTTATGGATCTGTTTCTCAAGGCGGTTCTCTGTCGCTTGGCGTATCTTGGGATCAAGCTGATTGGCCTTCCCTGGGCCTGTCGGATGCAATCGTCTCGGCCATTCACTCGTGGCTGTCTTCCGGGTAGTTATCATTGGCGCCGTTTCGACCCTGCTAAATTAGCATAATATAAAAGGACGATTGCGGTCCGTGATCCATTAACGGAGCAAGACAACTCACATGCAAGCCACTCTCTCCATGGCCCTTTGATCTGGTGCAGCATGATTAGCGCTTCCCCTTCACTCGTAATTATTTTCTTTATGCTATTCGATCACCATTAGCAGTTTGAATTTCCATAGCGGTGGTGGTCAATGCCAGCCATCTGCACTTTCATCCATGTCTTCGACTTGGCGTTGCTGAATTGGCTGTGATGCTGCTGCACAAGTTATCCTGACACTGGAGTTATAATGGGAATTATTATTCGAGTTCTGTCAGTATTTGTACACATATTTACCATATGTATAATCACCTTATAATGTATCAAAAGACACCATAATCACCGGTTTTGTCTCGGCTACATCCTGCAACCGCTGCTCAATATCTTTCATATATATACTAGCCAGTTTTCGCTCCTTAACAGCCTATATATATCGAGCAAATAGTGATTATCAAGCCCATGTGTTAGCATACATCCTTTACTATTACAATATGATTACCTTTCGTGAACATTTGAACGGAAATCAGCAAAGCAAAGCACGCACAACCCGCAAGCAAACATCAAAACAAGCAAAGCAAAAGCAAAACGCGAACAGCAAAACAAAACACGCAGAGCAGAAGCAAAAGCACAAAACAAGGGTATGGTGCAAGCGTTCATCGAGACTATCTCTCTCGTGAAAACTAGGGTAGAGGGGGAAAAGGAAAAAGGGGAAAAGGTGCAAGGGATGTAAAGGGGGAGGGTGTCATGGGAAACGACTCATCGTGTACGTAGCCGTTCTTTGCCCATCATCATCAACCATCCATCCAGCCATTCATCCATCCATCCGCGCCATTCTCTCAACCTGAATGCTGAAAAGGCACAATCAAAGTTCTCGTTATGTGCGCGTGCAGGCATGCATCAAGGCGTCAGTCGTCGTGTAGCAAGTATTAAGTAGTCGTAAGAATCAAATCGTCGTAATCGCCGAAGACGTGAACAGTCGCCGAAGATCGTGAGCTGTCGCCGAAGTCATGATTGGTCGCCGAAGTCGTAAGAGATGAGAGAAAGAGAAAGAAGAGAAAGAAACATCATGGTCGCATGTGCGAGCTTTCGCAGCAAAAGCAGCCGTGGCCGTCGTCGTGTATGCCTTACATACACACGAAGTATGCGACCGAAACGCTGCCGTCTGAGAGTATAAGGAGATTCAAGGTATACAAACCTCAAAGACCCATATTGTCGTCTTGCCTTCTCTGGGTTGACGCGAGGGTCGTAGAAGAGAGTACCGAAGTGAACTAACCTCTTGTCTTCGTGCCACAACCATGAAAAGCTGGAGTGTGTGGGAAGAGCTAATGACCGCGTCGCTGTTACTGGAGACCGCGGGTAAAGTCGATGGGGGAGCCCATATTCTCCATATTCATATTGTTGAGGTTGTTGTTCATGATGTTGAAGACATGGTCAGAGACAGCACTACTGCCTGGCACGAGGGCTTGGTTACCATCCGACGGAACAGTGTTGTTGCCATCGAACTGACCAGAGTGCTGAGACTGTCCGCTTGGATGACTTCCATGCTGGTTGAACTGCTGATAAGCAGCCGTGGGGAACATATCCTGGGATGGAAGGTAGCCGTCGCTCGACGACGCTTCGTAGCCATTCATAGGAGCGGGATCGGTGAAGGAAGAGCCATTCTGATGCAACTGCATGCTTTGAGGGTTGGGATTACCAGCGAATGAAGTGTTCAACAGACTGGGATCGATGGAGAATGAGTTGTTGAGAGGCGACTGCATACCCTGGGGATTGGGATTCATACCCTGGGGATAGGGATGCATGCCCTGGGGATAAGTATACATTCCCTGGAAGTTAGGATGCAGGGGCTGGGTGTTGCGATAGGGAAAGAACGAGAAATCAGTCTGGAAATTGTTGAGGCCGCTGACAGATTCGCCTTGAATCGGGTACTGGCCGGGGTTGAAGCCAGATTCACCTTGAACCTGCGGGTTGTTGTAGCCCTGGCGCATTGAGCCTTGCTCACTGTTGCTTGTTCCCGGGTTCTGCTGAACGCTGGGGGATCCAGAGCCTCGTGGGCGCTTCGTACTACCATCTTGGTCGCCAGTCTCGGACTGCGGGACCTCAGAAGCCTTTCGCTTACCCTTGCTCTTGGCGGAAGCAGCTGGCTGCTGCTGCTGGGCACTCGGGCCGGGTGCCATCGGAGAAGGAGGCATAGGCGGCTCTGAAGGACTGGGACCGGTTCCGAAACCTTGCGTCTCAGGGGCGGGACCAGAAAGGGGACGATTCAGGAACGGCAGGCCGGGGGCCAACAACGACGGATCAAAGTCCGGCAGCATATCCATATCCAGGTCAAGCATCCAGTCGGGAGACTGGAAACCTTGGGACTCTGAAGGTTGCATCATGGGAGGTTCGGACGCAGCAGGTATAGCAGCTGGAGCAGTCGTAGCAGTCGTAGCAGCTGGAGCCGCCGGGCGTGGGACCAGAGGGGTTTGCGCAACCGGCATGGGCGTAGCGGATCGAGCGTTCTGTCGCACAAACCGGGCTCGAGAACTCGAAGGAGCCGGGGTCGGTGCTGCCGGGATCGCGGGGGTCGCAGCAGGCTGAGGCGCAGCTGGTCGAAACGCTGGGGTCGGAGCACGAGAGGCTGACGAAGGAGTCGCGGGTGCCGGGGTCCTTGTAGCCCGGGGCTGTCTAGGAGTGGGCTTCTGCTTCGATGGTCCGGCGGGGGCATTCTGTCTTCTGAGCCCCAGATTCTCGTGCGCCTTGGCCGCTTCGGTCTTACTTGAGCGTGTTGGCGTGGGTTCCAATGCCTTCCCCAAAGCCTTGGAGCGTCGGGGCAACTCAACGGCACCCAGATCGGTCTCCTCCAGGACTGCATTTGCCACGATCTTTCCATCTCGCAATGTGCAAAGTCCATTGGCAAGGAACTTACTTCCGGCAGCAAGAGTCGCGTTACGCTTCATGTTTCCTTCCATGTTTTGGTTCTTGCGCTACAAGTACAAACTCAGAGTCAGTCACGGGTAATTATATCCCCCCCTAAGTTAGTAATGCAGAGGAATTACTTACCTTCAGCTCCTTCTCCGGGTTCCAGGCAAGCCGGGCCAGGTACTCATCGCCACACAGCATATCCTTGCACATAAGCTTGCACTTCTGTACACATAGGTTAGAAAATACCCATACAAGACCCTTAAGCTGCTTTGCTTGTTGAACTTACCTGGACGCAGAATTCAACGGCCTGAAAACGAAGCATGAAGGAGCCAAACTCCCCGTTTCCTTTCACCCTCGTAGTGTATGTAATGGGAGGGTATTTATCCCCGACTGTGCCATGTAAATCTGGTGCTGTAAAAACGAGAACTGTTAGTGTGCTACCTTTCCAGTGGTCCAAGTTCGATGACCAGAGAGCCACTTACAAGTAGGCGCCAGCAAAGCATCTGAAGATCCAAGTCAGACGTCTCATCCAGAGCCTTCACAATTGGCGCTGAGAATGACCCGTCCTCTTTTCCCTCGAAGGTATCCGTTGTATTGTGGTACGCCACGAAAAGTCGCTGGACTAGAGCTTGATCGTCCACAGAGAGCTCATCCTGCAGCCGGTCGTTCGACTGCGGGTTGACAGCTACATTCTCGATTGCCAGCCAATTACTGTACGAGGTGTATGCTTGATTCATATTGGCGAACATCGGCGTAAACGCCTTGGTGATATCACCTCGGCGGAGTTGAATCAAGCTGTCCGTCGTCAAGGCGGGGAGGTACTGGCGCTGTTGAACTTGTGCACCTTGACCATCGTTCTGCTGCTCAGGGGTATCATCGGCGTTAAGGGGGGGCTTGATGCTCGGCGTTCAGGGGGCTTCATCAAAGGCAGCATTAGCAACCTTAGTGAAAGCGGCTTCGTCATCGGTGTCCGCATCGGCATCGGCGTCAGCATCGGAATCAAAAGGAAAATCGTTATCGCCAGGCTCGAAAAGCGCATCGATTGACTCGTCGTTGACCATGGATCCCTCATCGGAGGGAAGTACTCGGTTGTTGTTGTTGTCCATGATGACAGTGTCTCAAGAAACACCAAGAAGGAGTAATCTATGAGCACAACAGCAAGCGTATGATCGGCAAAGATAGGCGCGATGCGTAGATTGGGTAGCGATAACTGGGCGTAACGAGTGTTGGTATCTAAGGACGGTTCGGATCGGGCCAGCGACTGGCAGCGGTAGAAAGCTCGAGCACTACAATTGGCGAGGAATGTTAGTACAGGCGTTCTGCCAGATGACAAGGGGTTCACTGGCAGCACGGGCTGGTGTTTTCCAACGACAGGTAGTTGGGAACCCAGGGTCTGCCAAAGGAACACGAGCGGTTATGATGACAAGATTGGGTTGAAGAGAAAGGAGCGGGGCGTCCAAGACGGGGTAAAAGGGGATACACCCCCCCTCGCCGAGATGTGATAACAAATAAAGAAAAGGAAAGAAGAAGAAAACAGGAAGAAACCCCCCTTGAATCGTCGAAAAGGTATACCTTCGGCGACAGCAGGGTCCAACGACAACATAGTCAATTATGGACGACAGGTGTATACCATCGACGACATAGTTGACCATACCATCGACGACATAGTTGACCATGGACGACATAGTCTACCTTCGGCGACAAATGTATACCTTCGGCGACAGGGAGTATGCCTTCGGCGACAGCAAGGTCCATCGACAACATAAGGGGTGGGTGTAGAAGGGGGGGAGTAGCCCCTGGCGAAGGGGCTAGAGGAGTAGGGAAGAGGCGAAGGAAGGGAATGGCGGGAAGCAAACCTGTACCCAATAGCTGGGGGCGCAAGCGTTAATAGGAATGACAGACATGCCACAGGTAGCATGCCGTCGCCATGGTGTTGTTTCAAGTTGCAGTTGTGTACTTACCGTTCAAGCCTGGGGATGTCGCTGTTGAAGGAACTGCAAAGTTCAAGTAGGAAAGCGGGGTCAGGATATGTTCCGTAGCAAGTAGGAAGATGAGAAACGAGTGGGAAATGGAAGTAGGTGGTTTTTGCGTGATGGCTTGGTGGTAGGTAGACGTGGGGGTGGTGAAAAATGACAGGCCCGTCGCAACAAGTTGCGCAACGAATTATTGTCGCAAGGCAAGTCGCAGCGGCCGGCAAGTGGCAGGGCTGTCACTTGTCGGATTGATGGTCATGTCAGTAACTTACCTCGTCCCGTATGCTGGGAATAAATACCGAAGGCGAATCTGCTAAGTCGTCCACTGTCTTTGGACGAACCTGTCAGTTCCAGATTGGACGTAGGCAGGTCGCTTCTGTCGACGACCAGGTAGGGTTTGATCGACAGCTAAGGTTGGTCAGAGTACTGGCGGCAAGCTGAGATCGCAAGGAAATCGAAATAAAAATATGTTGCGAAGTGGAAGCAGAAAAATCCTGCAATGTGTAGATGTCACGAAAGTGGTTGGTGTGACAGAGGAAAATGTTTGTGTGGACGTAGATGGTTGAATGATGGTACGATCACAGAAACGAGAAGCCTCTGCGAAGGGAGTGGTATGTGTAAAGAGAGAGAAAGGTTGTGTGGACGCAGATGGTTGAACAAAAGCAAGTCCACAGAAACGAGAAGCCTCTGAGAAGGGAAAGGTTTATGTAAAGGAAGTGGGAGTGAGTGGAAGGAAGAGGGTGGTGGAAAGACTTAAGTAGTTGGGTTGGTGTTGCTGATTGTGAGGAGCCCCGTAATTAGGTGTTCGTTCGCGACAATGGGTACGGAGCAGGTGGTTTTCTTAGCTCCGGAGCTCCCCCGGTCCGCTCAAGTAGCTGCGGTAGGTATCGGGCTGCCGTCGGCAGGGGGGCAGTTCTAGGCACGGGGCTGCTGTAGGTAGGGATACAGGGCTATTATAGGTACGGGTACGGGGCTGCTGTCAGAGTCTCAGGCTGTTGTCGGTACTGGACTGCTGTTATGGGCACGGGACTGTTGTAGACACTGGGCTGTTGTAGGCACAGAGCTAGGGAATGTACTGAGCTGCTGCCGGTACGGAGCTGCTGTAGATACGGGCACGGGGCTGCTGTAGGTACGGGCACGGGGCTATTGTAGGGACGAGTACGGGGCAGTTATAGGTACAGGGCTGCTGTAGGTACAAAGCACCACAGCCTACTAGTCCCGGACCAATTGCTTGTGACCGAGACTTGCCTACTGGTGCTAGATAGGAGGATTTTGTATGCCGTGATAAAGAAAGTGTTTTTTACTACTGCGTTGCGCTCAAGACGTTGTTGGACTTGCTGCTGCTTGTAAAGGTCTTTATCATCGAGCCTTGAACGGTATGGAAACGCCAAATATGCGAGAGGAACTTGAAGAATTTGAGAGATCTGAGGATGTTGAGGGATCGGAAGAAGTTGATCTCGAGGAAGTTGAGGTGGCTGAGAGGGTCGACGATGAGGTAAAAAATAGAACCGAGTTGGCCGCCAAGGCGTATTCAATGCAACAACTTGTCTGTGGAGACGGTCCCTTGCGACATGGGATGATGCTTCGCGACACTGGACGATATCTGAATGAGGCTGGTTGAGTCTGGATGACCGTTGCGTTGATCAGACTGTGGGCTACGGAGGAGAGGTAATGCTTTCGATTCCCGTCTGATCACAACACCAGAAGATGCGTGAGAGGCAACATTGAGAACTGCACAGTAGACTACACCAAGGAGTTGAAGCAAATTACTATATGAAGAACTACGGATAATACTAGAACACGAAAGGCAAGGACGCCTACGTAGGGAGATATGTGAACTAGGGAAAACAAGCCAAGATGGCAATCCTGTGGACATAAGAACAGGTCCGAGGCACTGCTCTTGCTATCCTAGCAGCAGAAGTGCTTATAGTCGGTGTTGACCAAGCCAAGAGTACAACACCATGAAGGAGACTTCACGATCGACAACGGCGACAAGGGCTGAGGCTCGGGTCAGCCTTCGTTATCACGACCAAAGTTGCCTTGTGTTCCGAGGTTGCTATTTGCTCTCGACAACCCCTGGATCAATGACAATCAAGTAACCCCCGTACGAAATCCCCGCGTTGTTTGGAGAGAGGGAGGTTGGAAGTGATGCATGCTACTAGCCGGCACAAGTATCAGTAGGCGCAAGTATCGCCGAGTATTGCCTTCGAAGGGAAATGGAGGAACTCAGATAGGTTGTCGATTTCGGGGTTGCGAATGTCGGCACAGGAATGGATGGCAAGTAATGACGAGGGAAATAGTCCCAATAGCCAAGTGGCATTCGTTCTGGGTAGGGAATCTCGAGTATACTGCGCCGCCAGCATCGTCAGATCTCTCTCGAAGCCAGGTCTGTAAGTTGGAGTATTTTGGGGACGCAGAAGAGCCTTCGAGCAGGAAGGACTAGGATACGATGATTAGGGAAGGGGGATCATGTTATTCATGTAAGAGGTATATATAATCCCAACGTTCAGGAGCCGGCTTTCCATAGATGATGAACCGAAATCTCCGAGTTGTGATATGCCCCATGGCGCCTATTCGTCTATATACAACAGAAATGAGCCCAAGAACCGTTCATGAGACGTTTGAAATGAATCAGATTTGATGAATACACAATGGGGAGAACATAGAAAGAAGATGGAGAGAAGACGGAAAGAAAACAGGGAGAAGATGGGGAGAAGCCAGGGGGAAATAGGGCATTGGTTGCCACTTGCAGACACCAATGAGGCTTCAAACACCCCGTTTCTGAAAGTCCGTCCTGCCATTGCAGACTTGTATGTATGCTGTGGACAGGCAGCGGGTATACTCCCTGTTGAATGGCCTTTGTACGTACGTACGGTGGTTAACGATGTATAATATAGTATATTTTAGGTTTTTTATAATGTATACTTTATTTAAATAGAGAGGGGATCGTGAGATCCTTTTTTATACGGTAAAACAGATAGTTTATGCGTACGGCGTATATAATCCCTTTAAACCGTACTGGTTATTACCCTTAAGCTGGATATTTTAACACTGGTAACTTTTCTTTTTAAGAGGAACGCACCCTTTTTTCGTACCTCCTCGTAAATTGTACGGACGTGTTGAATTATTCGATTTTTTACGTTCCTTCCTTCGGTACGGGTAGCGCCGTACCTGCTTTATTTACTCCTGGTAATATAATTAATTTAAAAAGACCGTAGTCGCCGGTACTATATACGATACCTAGTATTTCGTTCGATATTTAGTTAATATTTAATTAATAAAAAAATTCTCCTTTATATAAATTAATAACTAGTCCCCCTTTATTCGTCCCGATTTAAAATATTCGAAATTCGAATTAATAAATCTATTAATTCGTATTCCCTTTTATCGGTATAAAGGGAGGCTTAATTCTTTAATTCTTCGCACGAAAAGTTTTTCTCTTTTAACTATTTATTTTTACTATTATAATTGCTCGTACGAAATTAAATTTTAAACTATTTACTTTAATTATTTACTCTTTTTTATATAACTTTTTTTTCGCGTAATAACTAATATAAATAATACTTTGTCCGGTCCGTACGTTACTACCTTCGGACCGTGGAATATCGTTAATCGTAATAGTAGCTACCGATAAGTAACCTTATCGATTAATTTTATAGTTAACCGTACTTTTTTTAAAAATATTATTATTAATATATAATTACTTTATTTTTTTATTAAAATAATATTCGAATATTAATAACCGTGTAATAAAATAACGGAAAACGAGTAATCGCGATATTTAATTACGATATTACTATTCGTATCCGGGTTACCGAGTTTTTTAAATTAATAATTTTACGGATTATTCGACGCGAAGGTTATTTCCGTGCGTTTTTTATTACTTTTCGTAAAGTAGCCGGTTTTAATTATATTAACGAGTATATTCGAAACTCGTACCCGTTTCGTAACTGTTTTCGTTTTACCGGTTACTCGGGCGACTAGTATATTACGTATATTTAAAAATCGTACGGCTCTCGGTGTCGTGCTCTAATTATTTTACCGGTTTAATATAATAATAACGATAACGACGATTTAAATAACGAGGAGGAATAAAATAGTTTTTAAAATAACAATGTTTAAGCGGGGTCGTATAAAAAAGTAATATATAATATCCGGGGATAATAAATCGTGCGATATTTTCTGCTACGGCGCACCTTGGAATAGGCCTTTAGTGGCCTTGCTAACCAGAGTAGGGCAAGGGTATGCGAGAGATGGCCCGAGCGCCACCTGATTTTTCTCTACTTATTTAGATAAGGAAATCGTTCCGGCAAGGCTAGACCTTTTCTTTTTTTTTTTTTTTTCGGTTTTTTATAATAAAGTAATAACCTATAGTTTTACTTTTTAAATTACTATAATTATAATATTACCGAAAAAGATTTAATTTATTAAGCTTAAGAAGGCTTTACGAATATCCTATTTTTTAAAAACTAGAACCTAAATTAATTTCGATTAAATAAGGTAATTAATTAAAATAGCCGCCGGCTTAAAAAAGCGCGATGCGCGCGTAAAATAAGCCCGTAAATCGGTACGTTTTAATATCGATAATATTAACCGCTTTTTTACGAGCTTAAAAAAAACGTGCCGCGCGAAACTCTTTATTAATTAAACGCGTATTTTTCGTTTATTTTAACGTAAGCCTAATAGACGTAAATAATTAAAGCGTTATTACTAGGCGCGAAGGCGAGGATTTACTGTTCGATATTAAAGGCGACCTGGAATAGGAAATTACCGCCCTCGAATTGTCCTATTAATTATACTAGGTCGAAGCTAAACTTAAATTACGAGCGCTCTTCCTTTTCGATAACTTTTTTAACGTTATAAACAAAAATATCGAAAAAAGATTAAACGATTAATTACTATATATAGTTTTTATTATAATACCCCCGCGATGCCTTTTATAGTTTTTACTAAGACCGCGAAAATTTAATAGTTTAGGCGCGAAGGTTTAATTATTAAAAAATATTTCGATAAAATATATAAAGAAAACCCGACCGTTATTTAAAAAGGAGTTTAAACTGCGAACCTTTTTTATAATAAGCTTTAAAAACTAAGCCCTTAATTTAATAAAGATTTCTAAAAACCTTGATACTAGTTTAAAAGAGAGCTATATATAGACTACCGTTCTTAGCGAAAAGAACTTAAATAACGACGTTAACTAAGAAAATAGTTAAAATAAAGGATTAAATAAGGACGATAAGCTTATTAAGAGAGAGAAAAACTTTATACTAGTCGTCGTAAAAAAAGACGAGGAAATTTAGTAATTAAATTAATATATCGTTAATCTCTTAATTCGAAACCGAGGAGTTTCGGTTTAAATAAAAAGGACGACCCGTACCGGCGTTACGTCGCTTAATAGTTTTAAACGAAGTATTAAAATATCCGACCCCTTTTTATTTATTAATAAAAAGGATTTTAAAGTTAAGTTCGATTATTAGTTTATAACTTTAAAGGGTAAATTAAAAACGAATACTAATTATTACTTTACTAATAAAGATAAGTGTACCTATATTATTAGCCGGGTTAATAGTAAAGCCGCTAAGAATTTATACTTTTTCGTTATTAACGAGTAGAACGACCTTTTAATTAAAATTTTTAAAAACCTCTTAAATTATTTATACGAATAATATTATAACTTTAACGTTTACGAAAAAGCCCGTAAAGTTTTCCGAGATTTAATTATAAAGCTTAGTAATAGCTTTTAAACTTTTCGATTCGAGTTTGTTAAGCTAGCCGAACACGCCCGCGTTAAAAAAGACGACTATAAACGGGAATTTAATAATAAATTACCCGTCCGATTAAACGAAAAGGTAATTACCGACTATTATAACAATAATATTTTGTTTAATAAGTTTTATTTTATTATTTTTCGATACGACTATTAATAAAATCGTAACTACGTTTAGCGTAACGGCGTAAAAGAGAAGAATAACGTTAAAATTACCGGAAAAAGTGTTAAACGAAACACTGCCCTTAAAACTAGTTCCGCCGGTGGCTCCGTTACCGGATCGTTTAAATAAACCGATATTTCCCGTCGCATTCCTACCGTTAAAATAAAAGAGCTTTTAATTAAAAAAATATGCTTTAATTATAAGAAAACCGGATATTTTTCCCGGAACTGTTTTAATAAAAAAACCTTCGATTAATAGCGTATTAAGCGAATTAACGGATTAATAGCCTTAATAGGATATAATTTTATTAATCCTAAATCGACCGTTTCGTTTAGTTTTACCCGTTTAAAAAAAGACTCCGATAACTCGAAAAACTAAGTACCCTGAGGAATTTTGACTTTTTCTAAGGATATTATCCGAGTTAAATATATAAAATATACCTTTTAATTTCCTATAGACCTGCCTTAAAGGAGACCTTTTTACCCTTACCTATATTATAGCAAATAATAGATTATTTATTACCACTATTAATATATTCGCGGACACGGGAGCTAACGAAAAGCTGTTTATAAGCGTAAAATTAGCCCGCAAAATAATAAAGCGATTAAACCCTCGATAATTAACTAAATTTTAACTTAAAATTATCGGAGGATACAACGGCAAGTTCTTTTAATTAATTAATATCGCCCTCCTTTTAAACTTTAAAATATAAAAATATAAAACACCTTTTATACCTTTCTTTATAATCGATATAAAGCACGATTTTATTATCGAACGAAAATAGTTTAAAGAATACGACATTATAATAAACTATCGGAGAAAGCGGCTAGTTTTTTTAAAGAATTAATAAAAAGCTTAAACCCGAGATATCGATATTATAAAAGCAGGATAGTTTTTAAAAAAACCCGAATATAATTAAAACGTTATTTAAAAGTAAAAAAAATATCTATTAAAAATAAACGAAAACGGGATAAAGCTTTTTCTCCGAAGCCTTAACTTAATTACCGACAGCTTATTATAATAAATAAACCGAAAGCCCCGAGCGATAACCCGTCTTTAGGTTAGCCTAAGAAACCGGAGGCAGTTTTTTAAGTTACTATAAAAGTAGTCCGACAGCGTATCGAATAGTTTACTAGGGAACAAAAAATAAATAACTAAAACTAAATAATAAAAGGACCGATACTACCCTATTACGTTATATTAAAACCGCCTCCGAGGGACCGGTTTAAAAATCCCGAAATCTTTAAAATAAACCGCTAACTCGATAAATTGCCACCCCCCGCGCCTAATTAAAAAACTTTTACTTAAGAGGGGTCGTCCCCCGAAAAACCCCTTTTACGGGCTAAAACGAAACGGCGTAGGATAATATAAATTAAGGCCCGTCGAGGTATAAACTTTAAACGTAAGCGGATTTTTGGCGATATCGGTTTTAACGTTATAAAAATTATATACCTAAACGATATTAATCGAGTTATTAATTTTAAAAGCGATTTCTTATTAAACGACGAGAAAACCTTAAAATAAAAGGTTAAAAAGGCTATATCCCCTAATTATTATAAATACCACGATATTTTTAATAAAACTTAATTCGACGTTATCGCGCCGTACCGGGGAAGCGTAAACGATTATCGAATAAACCTAAAAAAAAAAAAGCCCCGAGGACTTAAAGTTTAGCCTATTTTATAAAATATCCCTCGAAGAATTTAAAACTTATAAAAAATACGTTACCGCCGCTTTAAAAAAGGTTTTATTATTAATAATATTATTTCATAGGTAGCGCTTATTTTATTTATACGAAAAACTAATAGAGGACTCCGTTTCTATATTAATTATCGTAAACTAAATATATTTACTAAGAAAGACCGGTATCCGCTGCCGTTAATTAACGAAACTTTTAATAAAATAATTAAGGCTAAAATATATACTAAGATCGATATCCGCTAAGCATTCTATAAAATTCGTATAAAACTTTAAGATTAAGATTTAACGACATTTCGAACTAGGTATAAATCTTTTAAATACTAAGTTCTCCTCTTTAAATTTACTAATAGCCCCGTAACGTTCTAACGGTTTATTAACGAAATCTTAATAGAGTACTTAAATTTATTTTATAGCGTTTACCTCGACGATATCTTAATTTACTCGGAAAGCGAGGAAAAACACGTAGAATATATTAAAAAAGTGTTATAAAAACTAAAGGAAGCAGGCTTTTAAATTAATATAAAAAAATGCGAATTTCACGTTATTAAAACTAAATACCTCGGCTTTATAGTAAGTATAAACGGCGTAAAAGTCGACCCCGAAAAAATTAAAGCCGTTAAAAACTAGGACGCCTTTATTAATATTAAAGCCGTTTAATTCTTTCTTAAATTCTATAATTATTATTAACGCTTTATATATAAATATAGCCGTATCGTTAAGCCTTTAATAAACCTAACTAGAAAAAGTCTCACTTTCGCGTAGACCGATAAATGTTAGGAAGTATTCGAAAGGTTAAAGAAATTACTCTTAAAGGCGCCCGTATTAATATACTTCTTTTACGATAAAAAAATCCGAGTCGAGACCGATATATCGGATAGTATCTTAGCTAACGTTTTATTTTAAAGGGAGGGACCTAATAATAAATAGTATCCCGTATACTTTTACTCCGAAACAATACAAGGAGCCGAGCATAATTACCCTATTTAAAATAAAGAAATACTAGTAATAATAAAAGCGTTTAAATACTAAAGAGCGGAACTAATGGGATTATAACGATCTTAATTATTTCTCGTAATTATTAATTACGAAACATTTTAATATTTCGGTATTAAACGACTGTTTAACGTAAAACAAGCGGCTTAAACCGACACGTTATTATAGTATAATTTTATAATTATTTATAAGCCGGAGGGAAAAAACGTCCTCGTTAACGTATTTTTAAAAAAACGGGTAATTTTAAAACTTAAAAGGATAAGAAGGACGCCTAACGAATTATAACCCTATTTAAGCTAGCTTTTTTAAACGTTATCTAAGCCTTAGAGGAAGCGCGTTACCCGATTAAAAAAAAAGCGAGCTCTTAATTATACTTAATCGAGGAGCTACTCGAACGTTTTAAATATAAACTTATCGACACCTTTTTATACGAGAATGCTATATATCCGGGGTTAAAAATATATAGATAAAGAGCCCGAAAAGATGAAATATAAGGATAAACTATTAACGGACGGTTTATCCTATTTTAAGGCCGCTTTATTATATTTAACGAAGGCGACCTTCGGACCCGTATAATTAATAAGGTTTACTCTCGAACCCTTATAGTACACTTAAAAAAAAAAAAAACTAGGCGGCTAGTATAAATAAAATACTGGTGGCTAGAATTAAATAAGGATTGCGATATATTCGTAACTAACTATATAAAATATAAGCCGAGTAAGGTTCCCCGTAATAAAACATTAGGCTTTTTATACCTATTATTAATTTTATTACGACCTTAGGACGTTATCGCGGTAAACTTTAAAATAATGCTTAAAAACAAAAAGGGGAACGATAATATTATGCTAATAATTAATAAATTAAAGAAGCGAATATAAAGTATCGTTTACCGGATAACTATTACCGTAGCCGAAGTAGCTCGATTATATTACGAAAAATTATATCGGACGTATAGCTGCCTTTTAATAATAACTTTAAACCGAGGACCGTAATTTATTTCCGTTTTTATAAATAAAGTATTAAAAATCTTAAGAATTAAGTAAAAATTATCCTCGGTAGGTTATTTTTAAACGGCGGGATAAGCCGAGGTAACGATTTAATACTTCGAGTAAAAGCTGCGAGTATTTATTAATTATTTTTAAAACGATTAAAATAAAGCTTTACCGGCTATAAATACCGCCTAGGCTGCGTTACCTTAAAATTTAATAGGGTATTCCCCCTACGAAATCGAAATAAGGTTCCCTATAAGATTTACCTAGGATTAGGAGGCTAGGATTAAAAACATAACGAACTTAGAGAAACGCGAAAAGCTTAATCGAATAACCGCATAGAATTAAATAGAACGAATCGTTAATTATTATAAAATAGCTAGAGGAAATATAGTTAAAGTTTAATAGAGAATGTGTAATTAAGAAAATAAGTACCGACGGTAACCGGATTTCGATATCGGGGATCGGGTATTTATTATTAAGAAAACCTGGTTTTTTATAAGGCTTACCGATAAACTCGATTATTTTTTAACCCGATAATACTATAAAATTAAACGAAAAATCGGTCACTCGTATTTACTAAAAGTTTTAAAAGGATAGATAAATTCTAAGGTTTTTTATGTAAACCGACTTAAAAAGTATTTAAATAACCCTTTAATCGGATAAGCGGTATAAAACTTTAACGGCGAGGTGATCGAACTAGGCGAAAAAGAAGAATGGGAGGTATATTATATTATTAATTTAAAAACTTACTATTAGAAGTTATAATATTAAGTCGAATAAAAAAGATAAGATCTCGATTTAATTTAATATCTCGTAGAGAACTTTAAAAATACGGCTAAGTAATTATAAACTTACCACGAGTAAAATTCCGAGGCCTTTAATCCCCCGATGCGTTTATAGTACTAGCTGTAAGCGGCCGAGAACGATACGTTTAACGAGCTACACGAAAATAATAATAAACCGGCCGCCCCCGAAAAAAAAACGATATAACGAAAAGGTTAAAAAAGACAGTAATTTAGATAAAGGAATAAATTTAAATAGTTATAATACTAATTTTTTACTTAATATATCTCGGGACGAGCTATTTTAAAGGGGGGGTAATATTACGGCGCACTTTAAAACAGGCCTTTAGTAGCCTTGCTAACCAGAGTAGAGCAAGGGCATACGAGAGATAGCCCGAGCGTTACCTGACTTTTCCCCACCTATTTAAATAAAGAAATCGTCCCGGTAAGGCTAGACCTTTTCCTTTTTCCCTATCTTTTTCGGTTTTCTATAATAAAGTAATAACCTATAGCTTTACTTCTCGAATTGCTATAACTGTAACATTTTCTTTTTTTAAAACTTAAATATAATACACTATTACGTTTTTTTACCTCCTCTTTTCGTATAGTAATAAAATATCGGTAATAATTATATATCGTGTAATAATAAAGGAAATATTCCACCTTTTCTTTCTTTACTTAAATTAGGGTTCGGGTTTTTCTACGTATACTTTTATTCGTACGGTGAGCTTACTCGTGGAAATAAGCCGTTCGAGTGCTTAGTTCGAAGTTTTCTTCGTAAGGGCGTCGGCTGGATTATTTCGGCCTCCGGTATTAAAAATACCGTTAGTTGTTATAGGAGGTTTTTTTCCGCACGGTATTAGTCTATAAAGCGTGCGAACCGTTCGGTTATTATTTTATTCGCCGGGGTTATTACCCCGTGGGTTTTAATATATAAAAAATATTTCTTTGCGTACCCTCGGTTTATTAATTTAAAATGCGGTTCGGTTTACTCTTTAAAGTCGGAAAAGATTTACTTTTCGAGTACGGTACTTTATATTTTAAGTTTATAATAGTCGTAAAAAAATCGTACGAAATATATTATATATATATTTTAATTTTTTTCCGATTCGGTAATATTAAAAGGGTTCGGCTCCGCGTTTTATTAATCGATATTTACGGCGGCTCGAGATTCCCGGGCGTATATACCCGTAATTTATATAATTTCTTCGTGCGTAAACCGATTAAGGTTCGAGTTTAAAATAAAGTATTATTTTATAATAGCGGAAAATATTATCGGTTATTATATCGTTTTATTTAATTATATAACGATTATCGGGGTATAAAATAATATATAACGTAATAAATCGCCGTATAATTTCGAACCGTTTTTTTAAACCGTATAGGCGTCGGCGAAAAAAGGTCCGGGTTTTGTACAGTAAAGGCCGTTACGTTTTTTTTTAAAGTCCCGGTTACGGGATTTCTTTAAGCTATTTAATACGGTTACCGAAGTACGAGCTTCGATTAAGAAACCGTCTCTTTACTCTTATTAATCTATAATTACCTTATATAACTATTAATTAATATTAAATAGTTTTTATACGTATATACAGTGGTTAGCGATATATAATATAATATATTTTAAGTCCTCTATAATACATACTCTATTTAAATAGAAAAGGGATCGTGAGATCCCCTTTTATACGGTAAAATAGATGGTCCGTGCGCACGGCGCACGTGATCCCCTTGAACCGTACTGGTTGTTGCCCCTGAGCTGGATATTCCAACACTCCCCTCATGAATTTCCTCTCAAGTCGGACATCTTAACTCGGGAGATCGTAGGGTACGAGATTTCCGAGTACTGGGCTTTCAAGAGGTGGGCTTCCGGACACTGGTTGTTTGAGTAGCAGATCATCGAGTGGTAAATCGTCGTGAGCAGATAATCGAGTAGGACCGGCCAATCTTGCGAACGTTAGCAAAGGCTCGAGCTGTAATTATAGATAGAAGGGACTTAGCAAGTGACGACGGTGGAATTCAGGAGTTATTTGGCATTCGTTGAAGATGACTCGGTTTGACATCAAAAAGTCTGCTTGCCAAAAGGAGTGATGAGGTTTGCCTGCTGGAAATCGAGCAAAGATAGCTGGACAACATCCATGACTGGGGAGGGGACCTCGCGTACGGTTCGCAGGGTCATGTTGTGTCAAGGCCACAAGGCGAAGCCAGGTAATCCGCCGACTGACGTCTCGTGGTGACGCGTGGGCCGCGTTCCGGGGCTTCAGGGGCTGACGGATGCCTCACTCGGCGATCACCTATAATTCACTCGGCGACTACCTTTGAATTGTTATTAATTTCTTAAGTGTGGGGTCCCCGCGCATACCCCGCGATGGTTACTCGTGTCCTTATCTGTATCGCGAGCAGAAAATCCGGAAAGAGCTTCACGTAGGAAGGCACGCTAGTAAAGACATTATTACAATCGCCGAAAATTGGCAACCACGATCTACCGACTAGCAGTGACTATGACACCTGTCATAGGTACGAGAAAGCATCCTATTTTGTCGAGCGAGACTGCTTTGTGACGGCGTCAAAGAAGTCCCACGTCTCTGGCGGCACGGTGGCTTTGCCGACATTGATACCAGAAGTCACGCTGCTGAAGCGAATTGCTTTGGCCGCCGAAAATTGGCATCCATGATTTGCCAAGCAACAGTGACGATGATACCTACCATAGGTAAGAGAAATCGTCCGATTATGTTGAGCAAGTATGCTCTGTGACGGAATCAAAGAGGTCATGTAATTAACCCCGACGTTGCGGTAGCATCGCGCACAGAGATAGCAGGAGTCACCAAAGAAGTAATGACGACAATTGCCCAGCAGCAGCATGCTCACAATACTTGAGTCATGCATGACGAGACGGCAGTAAACCCTGCCATCATCATGGAGATACTCATGGCACTGACTGGCAACGACATACCCGAGAGACCAAGGCTGGATAGGGAGAAGGCGTCCACAAGCATGCCACTTGTCACCGGAATGCAGCTGGACAGAACGGTGAGTAACACGAGCAAGCAATGCAGTTAAGTCCAAAGCACTGACTCTAAAGTTCCTGGGCAACCTTCTCCGACGGAATACAAAGAACCACGAGGCAGCCCATCATGGGCTAATACGAATGCCTGCTTGGTAGAGAGAGCAACGAAGGTCCTCCGTATTAAAGGGAAACTTATTTTCGCAACCACGCAAGAACAACAAAGAAAGTAAGCGAGCGTCAAGATGAGAACGCCATCACACACAACGACCAGTCAAGGCACCCAGCTACGCTTCCACGGTGGTAGTACTTGCTGTTGTTGTATGGTTCAACGCCATGAAGGCTGACGCTGGTCAGCTATCACTCCGAGCCTACCGGGAGGCATGAGGGCGTGCTGGGCTAACCTACCTATTTTACATTGCATAGAAAATACCATCCGACAAACTCGATTTTCATCCATTTCGAAGCAGCATTCTCTCTCCCTCGGCCGGTTAAGGGCAGCGATCCAGCTTTTACAGTGATAAAGGAGGCGACGGGCCAGTGAGCTAGAAACACACGATCTTTCTCCCATGCGAAGATATGCGTACTACATCTATAGTACTAACCTATACACCCTGGCCTACCACCGCTCCCTGCTCAACTTCCGCTCCTTCGCCGTCATTTCTTCCTTCGCCAAGGATGGCGACCTCACAACTCGTCTCGCCCAGCATCTGTACCAGCGCCTCCTCCGCCCCCGACCTCTCTTTCGTATTCACCGACCCAGGCGCGCAAAATGCCCGCATAGCAATGGGACTCTTGCACTAGCAGAGCTTCTAGAAGAAAAGAAAATAAGATTACATGACTCATTTTTGGGGGTGGGGGCTGCTTTACGGGCCAGATGTTTTGTGCTGGATTGAGATAAGGCAGGTAGCCGAAGGGTATACTGGCGTTGATAAAGGAAAGGGCTGACGACGCCGACGAGAAAAAAAAGGGTTGAGGACACTGCCGGCAAGGGAAGAAGGGGCTGACATCGACGAGGGAGCTGGTGTTGACAGGAGATAGGGGTGATGGCGTCGACGAGGGACGAAGGGGAGATGGCATCGACAAGGATGCAGGCGATTAGGAGGATTCGCTAGCGACGGAGGGAAGGAGGTAGAGGGTGCTCACAACAATGAGGGTGCTCACGACGCCAAAGGTGCTGGCGGTGATGAGGGTGCTTTTGACAGGTGCTGGCGCACACGACGATACCTCTTGCTATTATTTACTGGCAAGACAAAGGCGCCAGCTGTAATACTAAAAGAATTTTGAAGGAAAAGCAGGAGATCATATGACTTAATCCGGGGAGACAGAGCAGGCTAGGTACGTTCTGTCTAGTTGAGATAATGTCGGTATCCGGAGATATAAAAGGTGTGCTATCGTCGATATGAGAAAAAGGCGACATTATTGACGAGGGAAGGGGTAAATGACTTCGACAAGGGCAGATAGGCAACAGCGTCGGTGAGGGAAGAAAGGAGTGGCGACGATATCGACGAAGGAAGAAAGGGGTAGGCCTCGGCGAGGCCTCGCTGGGAATGAGGGAGCTAGTGTTGACAAGGGTGCTGGTATCGGCGACGGGCAGGTCACGTAACGGGACTTTACCCCTGGTTCGAAGCACTTTAGCTAGTTGAGGATAATGCAGGAGATGCATCAATGGCTTCTTTTCAATAGGTATCGACAACATCGGGAGATGCTGGAGCAGGGTACCCAGCAACAACGTAATTGACAATGAGTTAGCTAGCCGAGTCCCGAGAAAGATCGTGAGTAATAAGGCCACAGGCTACCTTAATGCGATTCATGTGCTTTGTCTTGTTATGCGGTAGTGATCACAAAGTCATGACCATACAGTTGACACGCGAGGCAAAGAGATGGGCAGAAAGTTGCTCTAAAATCCATGGTCGTGTTTTCTGACGAGCGTGCTATGGAATGTGATGATACACACAAGCACCGACTAAACCATCCGATCGCAACAAGAATGGGAAGTGTAGTTATAAAGACATCTTTGTTCGCGTTCGCGCTTCCCCGATTACCATCCCCGGCCAGCCATCTTCTGATCCGCACGCATGCTGCTGACGGAGATGCCCACCATGGCCTCTCCCAGTCCCGTGCTGCACTCGGCCAGGACCTTGGCGTCCCGGAAGTGCGTCGTGGCTCGGACAATAGCCTGGGCGCGCTTGGCCGCATCGCCTGACTTGAAGATTCCGCTGCCGACGAAGACACCGTCGCAGCCTACATGTGGAAGAAGAGGAAAGAGGTCAGCCACAGTTAACCACTACCGTATGGATGAAAGAGATGGAGAGAGAGCATGAGAGTAAGAGAACATACCCAGCTGCATCATCAGAGCGGCATCCGCAGGCGTAGCGACACCACCAGCAGCAAAGTTGACGACCGGCAGCCGCCCGAGCTCCGCCGTCTCCTTGAGCAGACCGGCATCGCACTCGAACTCGCGCGCGAGCTGGCGGATCGCGAGGTCGCCGCCCTCCTGGAGCGCGGCCTTGGCGCGCGCGATGTCGTGGTTGACCTGGCGCATGTGCTTGACGGCCTCGACGACGTCGCCGGTACCGGCCTCGCCCTTGGTGCGGATCATGGCGGCGCCCTCGGCGACGCGGCGGAGGGCCTCGGGCAGGTTGCGGCAGCCGCAGACGAAGGGGCTCTTGAACCCGGACTTTTCGACGTGGAAGGCGTCGTCGGCGGGCGTCAGCACCTCGCTCTCGTCGATGAAGTCGATGCCGAGGGCCTCGAGGATCTGGCACTCGACGAAGTGGCCGATGCGCGCCTTGGCCATGACCGGGATCGTCACGGCGGCTTGGATCTCCTTGATCATGCCCGGGTCCGACATGCGGGCCACGCCGCCCTCGGCGCGGATGTCGGCGGGCACGCGCTCCAGGGCCATGACGGCGACGGCTCCTGCCTCTTCAGCGATGCGGGCCTAGCAGGAAGATGGGGCGTCGTCAGTATCCATTGCGTAGTTGCTTGGCCGTTTGTCGACCTTGATGAGTTCATAAAGCAGAAAGACCCTAGCGGACAAGTTAGCTAGATAGTTCATCAACGAAGTTGGGTATGCATATATGACGTACTACCTGTTTGGCATCTGTGACATCCATGATTACCTGGCGCTTGAGTTAGCCAGCGTGCCCTCAAATCAAGCAAGCATGCTCAAATTACTTACTCCTCCCTTCAACATCTGAGCCAGGCCAGCCTTGAGCTTGAACGAGTCACCGCTCCGGTCCGAGGAGACGCCGCCATTGCTTCCGGTGGTGGTGTTGTTGGTCATGATGGCGCGTGTGCTGTGGAATGCTTGCGGGAGCTGTGGAAGAACAGAATGGAATGACAGAAGGAGGAAAGGGCAAATGAACTGGTCAACAGTAGGAACCCCTAGAAAAGAGGAAATGTTTGAAGGATGGATGGATGGGATATGGTGAGTCAATAGCAGTACGGCCCGAAAGCTTTCGGCTTTGGCAATGAGTCGACGACGTCTTGTTAGTGGCCGGGCTGTCTGTCGTTGGAGCAGGGGTAGCAGCAGAGGGCAGCCTGAGCAGCAGCGTAGCACTTGTCAATCCCAATGGAGCAGGTCACGAGGAAGACCAAGTGCAATTGAGTTTGATTTTAATCTGGGTATGCAGTAAGGGTCCTTTCCGTCGCCAGTCGCATGCCCCAAGAGCACGAGGGAGAGGGCGGGAGGTAAAAGAAAAAAGTGAAAGAGCTCGGCAGAGGAAATTCGGGGTCCAAGCCAACGGTCAAGTGTGTTGGCATCAAATCAATGGACAGAAGGATAGCACGGTAGGTACTGTTCTGCCCTCTACATGACAAGTACTGTCTACTCCGAAAGGGCGTCGATGTGTCGTGGTATTCAGCTAGTCCCCCATGTACGAGTACATGGCCACGGCAAGTATCCCTCTAGAAAAAAAAAACCTTATATTCAGCCGATGTCCTCCGACTCCGAGTTAGCGGGTGCACGTAATAGATATCCGTCTCGACAGCTCGACCTGAGGGTGACTAATAAGGAATCGACACCCCGTCGCCGATTCCGGCTTGACTCCCTAGGTTACCAAGCCCGCCCGCCGTCTGGACTCAATGCTTGGCTGGCAGCAGGTCCAAAACCCCATCCGCTGCCGAAGTCCATGACCTCACTTTGTTAGATAGAGGACGACCAAAGGCCGAAAGCGATCGCTTGCCTGCAGCCGACAAAAGCCGCAAGTTAACCAACCACTCGTGCTACGCTTCGAGTAGTTCGCTAATGCAACTGGAGCCGCCGCCATCTCCACAAAGACGGCAAGTGAAACGTGGATACCACCTGTTCCGTCTTCCCCTGCAGCTGGGTAGAAGTTGTAAGTGGTAGGTAGGCCGTCGAGAAGAAACCCATCCTACCCATTGATCAACCATTGATGGTGTAGCTCCCTGTCATCTTTCGCAGACGTGGTGCTCTGCTGTTCCTTGCATGTATTACCAAGTACTGGAACGTGTTATTTGTAGAGGGGGAAGATGGATCAATCTGTGCAGAGAGAGAGAGAGAGAGAGAGAGAGAGAGAGAGAAAAAATGAGTCTTATCAAGGGGATGGACAGTGGTGTCGTTCCCTGCCAAATTGGAGCCCGCAATCCCCTCGGCATTCGGCGCGGGGCAGTCAAGACCCTCTCCTTGGCCCCTGATCTAAGCACCACCACGTTCCCATGAGAATCGACGAGGGCAGGGGCGGGCCAGAAGGGAAAGCAGAGCAAACAAAAGCATGTCCTATGTTTGTGCTGATGGAATCAAATATCACCACAGCCAGCGCAATGCAATGCTTGTCGGATTACTGCTCCTTTGGGTATCGGTAGCCGCATAGCTCATCCTCACCCCCAGCGCCAAGGTGCTTCCTAGCTCGACCTTTGCACTTACATAACCTAGTCCCCATTCCCCCGGTTCACCATTGTCCTAGTATGACTAACTTCGCCCAGGAATGGGGGATATAGAGATATAGGTAGATTCACCAAAGCTCCCACTGTAGGTAGCCGGGGTTTCTCGATTCACAGTACCGTTTTTAGCAAATTCTGTCTTGCTCCGCTCTCTGGGCTGCTCTTTAGACCTCCCTGACTGCATTAGCGATAGCCGACGACATTTGCCAAGCGGCCGAGACTTCCTCGGTGGGACTTGGCACATGAAAACGCCGGATTCTAGGGTTTTCCTCTTTATTGCTTAGTATACAGCGAGGTGTGTGAATGTGCACCATTATATGCGAATATGAGAGACATAGGGCGACCGAAGTGATTTCGTTGCTCTTAAAGAGATGTTTCTCCAGCACACGGAAGCACTTGTTTGACGTATCCTTATACTTCCTTAAACTCGCCAATAGGGGTGGGGTTCGACGAGCATTCCGTTCTTGATGCTATGCCATGCATACTTGGGTCGTCGATGGCTAGGTAGTGTCGCCGTTCGTGCATAGACTTGGCCGAGACGAACGAACTATATGCCGCTGTTCATGGACGAGGTCATCCATGCGCAAGACATGTAACTCCGGGAAAACATTGATTACATGGGGCTGTCGGCGACAAGGGCTGGAGGTCTACACGTGCTTAACGGGCTCGCCCTTGGGTTTTCGTAGTAGGTAGGAGTAGAACCTATGAGAAACATAGACGAAGGCCTAATAACACGTGTAATCACTCAAGTCGTGGACCAGCTTCACTCATATTTCGCATCGCCGAGTCTGCAGCTTTCCCTAATCCAACAAGCAATTCGATTTGTGCATTGCTAAGCAAACATGCATACCTATACAGATACAGACCCATCCAACTTAGCCAGCCGGGTATCAACGCCAGAAACGAACACCTGGGGAAAACGTCTCATGCCTACTTCTATTATCGTTCTTCTCATCATGACTCCTTTACCCATCCCGTCTCCTTCTCCCTCCCCGTTCAGTACATGCCGTTCTGCTGGCCGCCATCCGTCATGAACTCGCCGAGCTGCAACCTCGTCATGCCCTCCCTAGCATTGCCGATCACACCAGCCGACCTCAAGATGCCCATTTCGAATTCGCGGAGGACAGCGCCGAGGTTGGCAATCTCCTCGTCCATGGCGGTAGCACCGCCGTTCTTGGAAGCCATCATGCGCTGCAGACGTGCCATGACATTATCCTGGACGCCGTGCATGTGCATTTCGATCTCCGTCAAGTTTCGCTCGTACCCATTTAATTGAGATTGCATCTCGTCTGCCGTCTTGGAAAAAAAGTTCACGAGGTCCTGGCCGTCGGATTCGGTGTTGGCGGTCCCGGAGCTTTGTTGCCTACCCGACCAGAGACCTCCGGTGTGGTACTGTTGGGGGAGTTTGAGGTTGTCGATGGCGCGGAAGCTGAGCTTCGCGCTCTCCGTGTCATGTTGCACCGTGTTACGGACGCTCTCAATGACCTCGGCGTCGGCTTCGAGCGCGCTTCGGACACCGCCGTATTTGCGCTCGACAAACTTGACATCGTTGGGAATGTGCTGCAGCATTTCACCGTGGCCGGGCATGAAAGCATCCAGCTCGTCCTTTTGCGTCATGAAGTTCTGGATCATGCGGTCGACCTCGGTGATTTGCTTCTGTAAATCATCATGAAGGTCGTTGAAGCGCGTAGTTCCCCGGACCTGATCAACATTGATCCTGACACCGGGCTCCGTCGTCTGGCTCTGGCTCTGACCCATGGTCAGTCCAGGCATGGCGGGTTGTTGCATAGAAGAGCTAGATGTTATTAGCCTACACTTCATAGTCATAAAACAACCGAAGATATCACATACCCAAAACCTGGTCGCGCTTGGGATTGGTTCATGAATGATGATGCTGGCTGTGCGGGTTTGGCGAAAGTACTGGCGCCAAATAAGCCACCGCTAGATTGTTGCTGTTGAGGCTGCTGCTGTTGCTGCTGCCCACCACTTCCTAGACCTCCAAACAGACCACCGCCAGTCGATTGTTGTGGTTGCTGTTGTTGCTGCTGCTGTTGTGTATTCCCTAGACCGCCAAACAGGCCACCGCCGCCCGTTTGCTGCTGCTGCGCCGGTTGGGTCGCATTATTGGTAGCGCCGAAGAGGCTCGACGTTTGCTGTTGGGGCTGCGTGTTGTTTGCAGGGGCCGAGCCGAAGAGTCCACCGCCTGTCTTGGGCGTCGAGCTGGCAGCGTTGCCAAAGAGGCCGGTGCCCGTTGTCGAGGTCTGGTTCGCCTGCGTGTTGCCGAAAAGACTGCTGCCCGCGGCGGGCGCTGGGTTACTGTTCTGGCCACTAGTTGATGGAGGAGTTAGCGGTTGTACAGGTTGTCTTGCATTCTCTTCTGCCACTCGTTTTGCCTCTCTTGCAGCTGCCGCCAACTCGGCTCTCAGATCAGCTTCTGCCGCCAATCTGCGTCGCCGCTCTGCTTCTGGCACGGGCGGCCGTTCATCGTCCTCGATGCGCTTAGGCTCCCTTCCTAGAGGGGGGCCGAACGGGTTGTACGGGCACGCCATGATCAAACGAAAGGCATGTTTCGGGTACTCACAACAAGCCGTTGGCGGAAGAGGTGTTTATACTGAGTCCCCCAGGACCGCTGGCTGACCGGGCGAGGGCCATACCAAGCAAGGGATGGAAGAAGGCGTCGGTGGAATTAAGGGATCAGCGATTGAGCGCGACTGTCTGACGTGAAATTCCAGAGACCGAAGGTGGCGCTTGAGGGTGTAGCGATGCGGGTTGTTGCGTTTTGGGAATGTTGATTTGCTGGGCTGGGAGCGTTGCAGGTAAACAAATTATTCTGTCCCATGCATCACCCAAAAAAACAGTTCCATCCAGCAGCTCGGGTCGCGCGTTTGGACTTTTTGGACTTTCGGGGAGCTGGCAGCCAGCGGCCTTAGCGGAATTGGCCAAAGGAACCGGGAACTTTCCAGCGGCAGCTTCAGCCTCAACGGATGTGGCAGCTCTCCACCGTAATGCCACAGCACCCCGGTCGACCACTCAGTGATTGGCCCAGCTGGGAGAATAAGGTTGACAGTCCCCTGCTTTCACTAGCCACGTTTTGCTATCGATGTACATCCGATTGATAATTGATCGGCTCTCTACCTAGAACCATTGGAAGGAAGCAAGCAAGCAAGCAACAACAGCCTTATTCTGCCGGCCCAGCATTGTTGATACAGACCGTATCTTACAACACGAGCTGCCTCGTCACATTCACCACTTATACATCTAGCACCGCTTTTCGCACAATCCCGACGCCATGGATATCGACGACGACGACGATTTCTACGCTCCCGACGAGCCAGAAACCACACAATCACCCGCGCAACCGGCCGCCGGGACCACTGCGCCCGCAGATGAGCAGCAGAATCAAGATGAGGATCTTGAAGAAGGCGAGGAGGAGGATGAAGGCGCCGAGATGGACGAAGACGACGACTCGGTACGACCCTAACCGCAACTGCTTGCGGCGCATGCTCTTGTTGGTATCTAAGCTAACCGAGAACCTCACAAACAGGACATAGACATCATCACAGAGCGGAAAGACGGCACGAAAGCCCCTCCACCTGCATCAGCCAGATACAGCGACATCAGGAACATACCGCAACGGACAACATCGACCGACGGCGCGTCTAAACCCGTCCTGAAGAAGGAAGACGCCAACAAGTCTGTCTCCGGCGCCGATCTGCCCGCCGTCGCCACGTCCAAGATTGATGTCAACGCCATACCCATACACAAGGCCACAGGCAAGCCAATCACGCAAGTGAATATCGACGAAGGTACGCACAATCCTGGGAAGAGGACGGGCATGAAGATGCGCAATCTGGAAACTGCCTGCTAACTGAACTTCACTACAGACCTGCCAGAGAACGACAAGCCTTGGCGGAAGCCGGGTACCGATCTCAGCGACTACTTCAACTACGGCTTCGATGAGTTTACGTGGGCCATGTATGCCGCCAAGCAGGAGAACGTCCGGGGCGAGTACAGCCAGGACGTCATAGCCGCCAACAACAAGAAGATGATGGAAGACATGCAGATGA
The DNA here is from genome assembly GCF_038362705.1 of Apiospora aurea. Lineage (NCBI taxonomy): Eukaryota > Fungi > Ascomycota > Sordariomycetes > Amphisphaeriales > Apiosporaceae > Apiospora > Apiospora aurea. The sequence goes on from NW_027117391.1 coordinate 632,718, forward strand.
TGATGATGGGCGGCATGCCCAGCGGCGGCAGCTCCATGCCCTCGATGCCGGGCATGGACGGCATGGCCCCGGACATGCAGCAGATGATGCAGCAGATGATGGCGTCGGGCATGGACCCCAGCCAGATGGATCCCGCCGCCATGTCCGCCATGTTCTCGGGCATGCAGCCCGGCGGTGGCAATGCCGGCGGCGGTCAGGGCCAGGGCCAGAACTTCGGCGGCACGGGGCCGGGCTTCGGTAACAACCAGGGCCAGGACTTCGGCGGCTACAACCAAGGGATGGGCGGGGGCGGTGGCCGCGGCGGCGGAGGTGGTGGCTTTGGTCGCGGTCGTGGTGGGCGGCGGTGGTAGAACCGATCTAGCCGATCTTCGCATGCTGATACCCAAAATTAGGAACTACATACATGCCTATTGCCTTCATTCTTTGGGAAACCCGTGGTGGTAGAGACTGGAGGGAATCCCCTTACACATTGCATAAGATGTGCTTGGTGCAGGCAGCATTGGCAACGACTAGCTAGTAATGTACGAGTAAAAGACCACACCGCGTCGTCTCCGATGAGGATTTAAATGAACATTCCCATTGGCGTCTTTATTGCAATGGTTGCTGCTACTGAACTCGGCCACCGAGGCAGCCTGCCCAGCAAGGTAAAGGGTGCTCCAGACTACCGTTGGCTCTCTGTCTCTGTATCTGGTGAAGCCAAAAGGTTACCTGTGTTTCCCCTGTGGCAAGCCTTATTAGTATGTAGCAACATATCTTCAAGCCCGTGGATGATTGTTTTGCATTCTCGCAAATGGTTACTTTCTTGCACTACAAAGTAGCTTCGTATCATGATGGCATAGGTGAAAAGCATGGTGGCTGTTTTATCTGTCAGGAGCTCTGGTTTCGATAAACAACTGCATGGGCAGGTCCGGCCATTCATGAATCCGGGGGGTCCCAAATCGATCCTGGTACGGAAGGAGGGAGGGTGAGGCTGGGGTAAGAATCCCAAAGAATTGAATGTTTTGCCAACGGTGGTCGAGTGGTACTGTTCACATCTCCTCTGGTGCTTTCTCGGGGTACTCCTGGGACTCAACATCGCCTTCGAAAAGCAGGTGTGTTCAACCCCTGCCCTTGGCCACCAATCTTTTTTTTTCAACTTATTTTTTTTTCTTAATAATGAGCCTGCCAGTTATGCTTGGTGAGGAGTGATTAGCAACAGAAGCGTCTGCTTGCTTCATTCAAACCTCCCGTCACCCGTGCCAGTGATGCTTGCTTCCTCGTTATTCACACAAGCCTTCCTTACTGGCACCTATGCTCAGAAGTCACCGCCAACTACAAAAGACCAGACTGATGGACGATGAGACGAAGATTTGGATGAGTAGACCTCTCGTTCGAAGGGTAAAGAGGATAAAAAACATGCTGCAACTTCGAAGCGCATAGCACGCCCTCTCTCGCTTGAAACTCACGTTGTGCTCATCTACCTATGCGTAGATGATACCACTCACTTCCCATCATCCCAATCGCTTGAGCGACATGGACACCTAACCTAATCTGGACTCAGTACAGCAGACTAGATAATCCCAGAGACGAGGCATGAAAAAGCAACTCACGAAATCTACCAAAAGCGGCATGTAGGAACCAAAGCGACAGGTCTCCCTCATCTCTGGTGGAGGGCAGGAGCTATTACAAGGACAAGGAGCCCGCGATAACACAACTTTGTAAAACATCGATGGATAACGTATGTTCCATGTGGAGAAAAAGAATCAACATCCATTACTATCCAGTACCTCATAAGATTAATGACCCCTATGCCTAGAAACACATAATTCATAACCGAGCCCATCAAAAGATATCATCATGAAGCTCCCCCTCCCCATCCGCACGAATGGCCCAAAGACCATCCATCATTCGTGTCTCATCACTCCCTCCGTCCTTTTTAGGTATACACACTCTCCGTGACCGAGTTGACCTGCAATCCCACCTCGGCCATATTATCATCCTTGAGGAAATCGAGCGGCATCCAGACCAAATGCCCCTTAATCTGGTCCAGCTTGGACCGCACATCCTCCTGCGGCAGGAACCGGTCGAAGATGTGGCCCGACTTGACGCCCTTTGGCGGCAGGAACGTGTCGTAGTCCTTGAACGTCTTGACGTGGTCGTCCGGGTCCGCGTGGAACAGGTGCCGGAAGATCTCCGTGTTCCTCGTCGCGTTGCCCGTCCACATACCCCACAGCTCGTCGCTCAGCGGGTCCTCGACGAACCGGTACGTCTCGTCCTGGTCGTAGTAGTTGTTGGGCGAGTCGTCTCCCGGCGGCTGCGCGTTCACGTCGTTGCCGGCGTCGAGCTCTTGCGGCGGCAGCAGGCCCAGGTGCTCGCGCCAGAGATACCGTCTCAGCGTCGCGGCGTGACGGCCGACCTCTGATTCTTGCATTAGCACGCATACCTCATTTCTTGGGGATGTAAGTAAACTTACTGGTTTGCTGTCCGTCCATGACACTGGGAATCAGGTCTGTGTCCTCCATGACGATACTCAGTTCACTGTCGTGGTGACCCTCTTGTGAACGATCGTTCAAGTTACTAGAACCGCACACCACAATGCGATCATCCACAATCAGCAGCTTGGCATGAATGTAGAGCTCCTCCTGGACCCAGTTCTCGACCTCCTCCTCGGGCTTGCCTTCCCAGGGCTCCTCGCTGACGGGGCCCTGGCCCGCCATGGCGTGGTGCGCGACGCTGTACGCCGTGTTGGTATGCTGCGGGTCCGCGTTGTTGCCGGCCTCCTCGAACTTGCGCTTCGCGTCCGTCAGCGCCTGCTGGTCCGTCGAGTCCCGGCTCTTGGTGCGGCCCATGTGCTCGTCCATGCCGCCCTCGACATCCTTGGACCCATGGATGCCCGAGCCCATGATCTCCTCCGCCTCGGCCCGCTGCACCTCCTGGTAGCTCACGCCCGACTCCTCCTCCTTCTTCTTCATCGCCGGCGTCTTGTTCAGGCGGTCGTACGACCGCAGGTTGAAGACGAAGATGTGCTGTGTGGGATCGACACCCTCCTTCCGGATCTGTTCGAAGATGGAGTGCTCGCCGCGGCAGATCGACTTGAACTGGTAGTCCATGATGGCTCGCGTGCCAATGGCGGCGTCGTCTCGGAGATCGCCGGCGAATCCGGGGATGGCCGGGATGAGGATGATGACCCGGAACTTCCGGCCTTCCTTGCCAGCCCTCACGCAAGCCTCGACGATGGAGCGGCCTATCGTGTTATGAATGGGCGACTGTTGGTCTCCAGTAGCAGTGATGAAGAACTGGTTCTCAATGTACACAAAGTGTTCTGCCTTCCGAATGATCTCGGAATAAGCATTTTGAATGCTGTGATCCCTCAAGATACCACTCGACCTAAGTATACAGATCAGTACGTTATCTCATAGAAGGCAGGTTTGACGAGCTCGGTCAGTGGTATGATGCGATCAGTTACAGGGAATCTTACCAATCAGCGCTAGACCTGACGATCTGCGCATGGACGGACCCTCGATTGTTGATGTTCTTGTTCTCCAGAGGCGAAAGAGGGTGGATGATGTACTCTCCAACCGGGTGTTTGGGTCGCTGCACACCAACCAGATCCTCGTCGTCTCCCAGCCTACCCTGGAGTTGCATCCAGTCGAATCTCGCGTCACGCTTGTACTTGTCTCTCTTGACGAAGTTCCAGCGCAGTACGAAGTGCTCGGCGATGTCATAAACGCAGGGTCTGTTGGAGACAGTTAGTCAGTTCTGTAAAATCGGCAACGATACCTGGAGTTAGGGAGAAAACCAACCCGATGACGCCCATGGCCACATCGTGCCACGGCATACGGCCATAATCCGCTTTGCTCAGTTCGTTCGCCTTCCAATCTTGAACTTTTTGGAAGTCCATGATACGGTTGTTGTTGAAGTCTTGGCCGGGCCACACCTCATTCGACACGCCCTGAAACGGAATATGATCAGCAGCTTTCCCAAAGAGCAATAACTAGCAGAAGAATCTACCTCGGGGTGCGCATCGGCCAGGTTGTGCTGGTGAGCATCCCATCGACCAAAGCACAGATCCAGACCACCAATGAACGCCATTTCGTAGTCGATCACGATGAACTTCTCGTGGTGGGCCCAGTAGAAGGTCATGTCGGCCGCGTTCTCCAGGACGTTGTGGTCGGGATGGCGCATCACCTTGATGTTGCCATAACCGGGGCTGCCCTCGGGGCACAGGGCCTGCAGCGCGTGCTTTGTGTGCTCGGAGTTGCAGGTGATAGCTGCCTCTACCTCGCGGTACACAATCACGTAGATCTTGACGCCGGCCTCGGCCCGTCTCTTCAGGACCTGGTCCAGACGCCACTCCTGGTTGACGTAGGGCGGGCGCCGCAGGAACAGCTCGGGCGATAACCACCAGTCGGCGAGGTAGATGGTCTCCTTAGCATTCTCCAGGGCCACTGATACTGCCTGTAATGCATTGTGAGTAAGGGGGAACAGCCGTAGAAACGCAATTGCCTGATCAAAACTTACCCAGAAGTAGTTCAGTCCGTCGACATACCACTTGATCATGTTCCCGTCATGCTCGGGGAAATATGACTTGAAGCGGTGCTGCTCGCGAATGTTGTCCCGCTTGGCGTCGGTGGCCTTCTCATGCTCCTCATCGTGGCGATGTTCAGGGTTGAACTGCGCAAGAGAATCATGAGTATCAAGGACGAATTACACTTAATCAACATGGTGTTTTCTTTTCTCAACTTACAAGGTTTCCGAATTTGCCAATTTGGTGTCTAGGGGGTTGTTGTTGTTAGCTTGGACATTTCATTTCATTTGCACAGGGTGAGCTGTTGGTTGGGGGTCGAACTTCTTGTGGATGAGCGCGATCTTGGCGTCGTGCAGCTTGGTATCTTTGAGTTTCTCCTTCAATCCCTTCATCTTGTCGCCGAAGCTCTGTTTCCCGCCGTTGGCGTCCTCTGGTTTGGACATGCCGCCGGATGATGATCGGCCCACCAGGTAGGATTATAATTGCAATAGGGTATCAAGAAGTGGAAGAAGGGGGGATCGGCCGCGGACCGGCTTCCGTTGTGGATGGTCAAAATGCACACACGCTCGGGAGACACAGGTCAAAGCAATGGAGGTCGGATGATGGGTTGTCAGGTAGGAAGAAACGTGTATTGAAGGTACGGATATCATAGGGGGAGCGCAAGTAAATACGGTCCACCGCGGTGTGAATGCGAATCATATATACAAAATACGATTTCAGGGCAAGGGAAACAGCAAGGGCGGTTTGGTGATAGGATGCATGCCTGGGTAGGCCATCCCAGCAAAAGCTTGCTTGCTTGCATGTACCACCAGTTCAGATGAGCGTCGTCATAGGTGCCCGTTCAGCAGGTTTGCGACGGCCGAACCTCTCTGCAGCGCAGCGCAGAGAATGCCAAGCCAGTGCCGGGATCCGGTGGGTAAGCCTGAGCCTGGACAACAGGAGGGATGGTCAGACCATGTTCTCTTCTCGGTGATATATCCAGCAAGTCACCATTGGCCGCAGTTCATGCCGCCGCACCCAATTACTTGCGGCCTGCCAATGCATGTCGCGATTCGATCGACAGCTGATGTTGCTACACGACATGCAGGGCGGCACGAGATTGCTGTAGCGGAACAGACTTCGGGCTGGCGAGAGGGGTAGTTCAGGTAGTCTCCCGGTCAGATTATTAAACTCGTCAACCCTCTATGTGGCTACACTACCTGTTTTACACATAAAGCAGCTGCGTATTAAGCTGAAAGATATATAAAAATACTAAAATAATCAGAATCAAATATCCTATTTACCTAATATTTTGTTATATATTTTTTAATTGTTATTACCGACTTGTTTGGTAGAATTGCTGCTTTGCTAGAATTGAGCTGGATTAGAGGGTTGACTAGTTTAAAAATATTTGCTGGAGGTAGTTTCCCGCTATTTCGGATGGTTTGCAGTCTCTTCCAAGGGCCATCGACACTAAGCCAACCCCCGCGCTAGCGCTACGCAGTAATCATTGGTGCTGAAACTGTCCTTACTTTAGGTGGCTCCGTACATGGCGGGGTCAGCACGTCTTATTTGCACCGATTGGGCCATCTAGTTCTCGTCTTCAACGTGCAATCAAAGCCCCGACTGGTATCTTCTTAATTAGCATCTAGTAACTAGTAATACAGGAGGTTGGATTGATATATATTGTGTATAACCTCCAGGGTAATCTGCACAAGAGTATGGCTGGAGTTGGGACCTTGGAAGATAGAACAGCTTTGCGACAGGGGGTAGTCAGGTTACAAGCTGCATGTTGCTGAAAGTGGGCTGAGACTCGGTGACGTCACCAAACCGCATCTAGGTTGTCGAGAGACGCGTGCGCCCTGGTCGTTGCTTATCACAGGCAGACAGGCATTCAAAGCCTAACAAGCAGCGGCACCATCCGTCGCTCCAGATGTCTCACACAAGTGAGAGAGGTAATGTTGTATTCCCATGTTGATAACCACAGTTGTTTTGCCCCGCCACGAGGCTCATACCGAAAATCCACGTTTTGCCAAATCCTATGTCGCGTGCCATTGAGTTGAAGGCGCACATGTCGTTCTCCACCATAGCTCCTTCCTGCCTCAAGTTACTTTAGACAGGGAGGAACGTAAGCCAAGCTCCAGAAACATCAATTGTATGTTACCTGAAAGTACCTATCAATCGCGACGATAACAACAATGAATGGCAGTCTCATGAATAACACGATACACCAATCTTTTGTTTTCTCCTCAAAGCCACTGAATAAAACCATTGGCACTATTGGCCAATCATTACCGATGCTGCACGCCTCGCCATCTATTCTCCTACTGAGACTACCAAGACTGCTCACTCAATTCCATGGCCGTGTTGGAGGAGCAGCAGTTGGTAAGCCTGTCTCTTTCAGGATGACTTCTAGCGCCGCCAGCAACTTTTCATCGTCGTACCTATACAATATGTCAGCCTAGAACAGTCACGCTGCTCCGCCCAATCGTGCCCTTTTACGACTCACCTGCGGCCGACGAGCTGAAGAGAGATGGGCGCGTCCTTGTAACCTTTAGCTCCGTACATCTCCCATTGAGCCCAGTTGAACTTATCCGCTTCGCTTCGAGGGATGTACTCCCGAGGAACGTGAGCCGGCGTGTGAGCTTCTCCGTCCTTCCTGACGCTCACCCAGTCACGGATGGGGAACACCACCGCCGGATAGTCGAGCAAATTCCACTGCGAGGTGTAGCCCCAATACCTGGCCGCGTCCAGCTTGGGGGCAACGCCGGGCCCGGCGGGACAGAGGATCACGTCGACATCTGCTCTCTCGTTCCACAGTTCGGCGTATTGCCGTCGGTACTCGTCCCTCTCGGCACAAGCAGCCCATAAGGTGGTGACGTCGTGCTTTTTGACGTGGGGGTTCTCTTTGACTATCCACTTGGACAACGGCCTCCAGGACTCACCGGATGCCTTGATCGCCTCGGAAGTTTGGGCTCCTCCATCCGCGAAGTAGAGACCGGCCTGCGAATGTGTGAGCCACCGCTTTTGAGGTGTATGATAGGTCAGCACGACGGAGGACAAGGGTCTTACAATAATCGACCAAGCTCGGCCGTGGTCTTTGGGGATCCAGTCAACAACTTCAAACTTCTGGCTCTTCTGCATTTTGCCAACAACCTTGTGCAGAGCCCTGTTGATCGGCGGATGAGGCTTGACAACCCCATCATCCCATATGACCCCGACCTTCAGCTTCTTCTCGCCGAACATGCCGGCAGTGTCCCTCCAGTCCATGGCCACGAGGTCCGGCGATCTCAACCAAGGCTTTCCGTCGATCACCGTTTTCATGAACAACTTGATGCCCTCCAGACTTGTCGAAAGTGGCCCGATCGTCCCCAAAATGGCCTCGCATCCTTCCATCGGTGCCGACCAGCCAAGGACGGGCAAGCGTCCCGAGGTTGGCTTGAAGCCGAATATGCCATTGTTGGCTGCAGGTGAGCGTATGGAACCACCAATGTCGGTGCCAATTCCGAGGACAGATGCTCTTAAACCAATAAGAGCCCCTTCTCCGCCCGAGGAGCCGCCGGCTGTGAGAGAGGTGTTGAAGGGGTTGGCGCATACCCTGCAAACCTGGTCAGTTAGTGTGGCATTGCGGTAAGGATTACGAGACATGGAACAAGAAAACACGGCGGCGAAGGTGAAAAGACTGACCCGTATAGGTTGCTGCTGGTCTCCAAGTGCATCAAAGTCTGCGGCTGCGTAGTTCGCGCGTAGAACACAGCCCCCGCATCCCAAAGTATCTGCAGCAGTAATGCGTCTTCTTCAGCTACGCGGCCAACCCAGGACACGAAGCCCGCATTCAGATCCAGACCCTTCATGGCAATGTGCTCCTTCACGCTGATGGGGACGCCGTGCAGGGGGCCCACCGGCTTCTTATGCTCCATCCAGTAGCAGTCCAGATATTTGGCTCGCTCCAACGCTCGGTCGACCAGCAGCTCGGCGATGCAGTTCACCGTCCCCTGCGCGTCGCCGGCGCGGCGCAGAAACGCCAGGACGACGATGGTGGCGCTCCACTCCCCGGAGGCGAGACACCTGGCCAGTTCCTCGACGTCGGTGTTAATGATGGAGAGGTCCTCGGGGAGGGGGGGCTTCGATCCTGGACGCGGCGACGGTGGCGTCCCGGTGCCGGCGACGATCTTCGGCGACCTCCTGCCAAGTGGCCCCTCCCGCGATGGTCTTTCGGACATCCGACATGATGAGTGAGGGTATTGGAAAGGTCGAACTCAGTATAAGTAGGTCAACAACGATACAAAGTAAAAACGGTAGCCTAGAAGATGGATACCAAAACGAATACCAGCCTTGCAAGAATGAGGATTTTATTTGTGGGAGAGATTGAAGTTGGGTTATTGATATCACAGCCAACCGTCCTACCCCTCAGTTGCAACCATGTATTACGCAGACATATCAAATTGCCTTATCATGGCTCCTTCCCTGCACCAACACATCATCACACCTACTTGGTACGAGGGCGAGCGGGGGTGCACTTGCATCCGTATCTCCTTACTTTGGGGTATTTTCTATCCAATGATGTGCTTCGGGACATCACTGCCTCTTTCCTTTCCTTTTCCTATCGAACCAACATGCTTTAGGTATGTACATTCTATCCGGGGTCGAAACAGGGAGTGGCTGCACAGACGCACAACACCTTTCCTCCTTGCTTGCTGCACTTTACGACGCACATATTGATGCATGGGCCGATACAATGGTCCACTTGACCACCGGCATCTGCATGCTTGGCTTGGGATTGTCGCAACCGCGGGGCGGATCCCACGATGCCGATCCGGAGCTGCTGTGTTAATATGTTAGACTCCCCCGTATGCTTTCGCGGGTTCGACCCGGGCTCCACGAAACAGATTTCACGAGCAACTGGCTGGCGACCGTCGTTCCATGTAATAGCATGTCAATATATTGGACTGTTTGACGGAAGACCATGAAGCACTGCCATGTTGACCGATGATTGTCGGCACTATTGGCTACTTCACCCCATCAACACTGGAAGGGTCCTTTTTCTCCGCACGACCGAGCAAGCGCATCTTGCTTACCGGCCATGACGATCGGGATCAGCCCAGTGGAATCCTTTGATCCAATCATCCTCATAGGAGTATTACCGGATATGGCAATATGAATCTAATCCTATGTAGTAAATCACGCCACCCTGTAGTTATCTTATCGTACCTACACAGGACTGTTGTAGAAGGCTCTGTGTGACACCGCCATTTGCAGTTGTCCATATTACCTAGCCATGATCCTTTGACGGCTCACGTCCAACGTCTTTCCGCCTCTTCGTGCGCCTCTTCGTCCGTCCCGATACGGTGGAAACGCACAGCACCGGCGCTATCGACGTCTCGCCTGTACATTCCGTAATCAGAATGACTTCCTAGCACCAAGTTTCTGGGCCACTCCTGCAGCAATGAGCGGTACTTGGGCACCAGCCGCCGCTCGACGGTTTCCGAGATCGTCAGCTGCCTGCCCTCACGCTCCCGAAGGACACCGTGCTCGGCTAGCACGGCGACAAAGGGCGAAGCGTCGCTGCTGTCCTTCGCGTTCGCGCAGAACGAGCGGAACGCCTGCGCCAGGCCGCCGCCGTTCTGCTGTGGTGCAGCAGCAGCAGATTCGGATGGAGACTCCCCGGACTCGCGCTCGCGCTCGCGGTCGATCTGGACCGCCTCGTCCGCATACAATATCCGGCTCACCCCCACAAGCCGCGCAATAAGCGTCTCCAGAAGCCCCAGCGTCTCAACCCGGCGCGCCGCACCCTCCGAGCCCGGATCCTCCCCTCCACCGCCGCCAGCGTAGCCGCCTTCTGCCGCGACCAAGCCTCCAGCATCGGAAACACCCCCGACGCCAGCACCACCGGCTCGCTCTCCGCGTTCCCCGTCAAGAACAGCAGCGTCCGCAATCTCTCCGGCGCCAACACATGCAACACCGACGCCACCGCGGCGTGATCGAACCTCCACGTACGCCGATCCTCGCCCCCGCGCCGCGCCGCCAGCAGGAGCTTCGCCTCGCGCGTCGCGTTCACGTACGGCCAGAGCGGGCTCAGGTACTCAAACAGCCACGGCACTCTCGAGTGGGCCCGGGAGCAGCCCCAGAACGCGCTGGTGGAGCGGTGGTCCGCGCCCGCGTCCAACAAGAGCTCCAGGATCGCGACGGGGACGTGGTCGCAGCCCGTCAGGTGCAGCGGCCGCAGACGGTCCCAGTGCACGATGCTGGCCTCGTCTCCCGGGCAGCGGCGCGGGCCGGCGAAGGTGCGCTGGTTGGCGTCGGCGCCGTGGCGGAGGAGGAGGCGGACGCTTTCGGGGGACGGGGGTTCGTGGCGAAGCCGCAGCACTGCTTGTTCTGTTTGCAGCAGGCGTCGTGGCTTTGTGTTGCGGCTTGGCACGCTACGGCCCAGTGGATGGGGTACCAGATCTGGCCGTGGTACGACGCGGCCCATTTGTCGCCTTGGTTCGGATTGGCGCCCTTCTCCTCGAGCAGGAAGCGGACCAGGTCGACATGCCGGTGCTGGACGGCGACGGACAGCGGGGTCCCGGCGAGACAGGCGGCGCGCATCCTCTTCTCTGAGAAGGGCCACGGCGCCCAGTTCGCCATGCTCGGGTCGAAGAACTGATGGTCGACGGGGGCGCCTGCGTCTAGGCTCCGCTTGGCGAGGGCCAGGTTGCCAGTCCGACATGCCCATTGCAGCGCCCAGCAGTGGCCGTCGCGCACATCGCGGCTGTACAGCTCATCTAAGAAGAAGGAGGAGAGTCCGCGGCAGGTTAGGCCGAAATGGAGCAGGTCGCTGAGACCATCAATGTGTGCTCCGATTTCGAGCAGCAACTCGGTCGGCCATTGCAACATCTTGTAGTTCTTTTCTCGTTACGAACCAATATGGTCGGGATAGATGATAGAAGGAAATAGGTTGTCTGATATGAGGCATAAGGGTATTTGTTGCCGGACACTTATACGAGCGACTACAGTAAGCAGGTGGGCAATTGACAGAGGCTGTGCTATTCGAAGATCCAATTGTGCCTGCGCCGCAATTGGTCTATTGGCGTCTGCCTACAGGCCTTCGTGGAGTGTTACGCATGGATTTTATATCGAACTTGCCTATTCCGGTTCTGAATACACGCGTCGATCATGGTTTTTACACTTAATTGCGCGTCATCTCCAGGCTTCGAGATGCGTTCATTGAACCCGTATGGTGACGACGGAGGATCTAACGAAACGTCCCCGGCCAAAGTTGCGCTCTATGGCAAGGGGTGTAATTTGTTAGTAGACTTTAGTCGCCAAGGTAAACTAGGATTGGTATGATTTGCGTGATCATGTCGCTGGATGTACCAAATACTACAATGAACGTCACCCTGGAATACGACCAACTTTCGTAACGTGCCTGATCCAAGTAACGAAGTAATTGATGATTTCTGTTTGTTATTATATGCTGTATTGACTATGCCACCATGGCAATAACCATGCCATCCGTACCCCTACAAACACGTACCCCCAAAGCGCGATCGTATCTGAAAGAAAGAGCACGCAGAATCATTCGCCCGCCCAGTACTTGCTAGTATGACTGGAAATGCAACCCAACCCAATGGTATCTTGACACCTTCCCTATGCCTGGTAGCCGTATAGTACCGCTTTTTGTTTAGAACATAATACACATAAATCATAAAGCAACTACTTTCACGACGACCGACCCCGTCTTGAAAATAGGCGTATATATGCACACACACATCCACACCCACGCCCCCTCAGAAGTACATACAGAATAAAACAGATAAGCCTACAAATCCCAGGATAGAGAGATAAGAGGAACTGGGAAGCAAAAGACTCCCCCAGCAGGAGAGGAATATATGTCGAAAAGAAGAGAGCGAGGGATGTCGAGGGGAGCAGATCGAACTCGAAGATCACAGCAGCCCCTGTGACGACTTGTACGAGCTCGACCGGCTCGGCGGCTCGTACCAGTTCTGGTACGGGTGGTTCGGCAGGCTGAAGTCGGCGAAACTGAGCGGGTTAACGCTCAACCGCACCGGCCGCGGCGCCGCAACGGGCGGCGGCTGCCCCTGTGCGTGCGCGGGTCCATTGGCCTGCGCATGCGCGAGGCCCGGGATCATCTGACCCGCGCTTGTGCCCCCCAACATCGAGCCCGCGCGGTCCGCCGTCGGCGTCGGCAGGTTGTAGTTCGGCTGCTGCTGCTGCGCCGAGCGGTCCGAGGGCGAGGGCGCCGTGCTTGTCGTATGACTGCTCGGCGCCGTAGTCGTCTTAGCAGCAGACGGGTTATTGTTTCCATTGTTGTTATTGCTGTTGCTGTTGGGATTCGTCGGATTCGGCGCCGGCAGGAACTGCGCCGCGAGCCCCGAGATGCTGTTCTGCTTCTCCCAGCCCCAGACCCTTTTCAAGTTCTTGACGACGGCGCCGAGCTTCCAGCCCGTGGCCTTGTCGATGTTCTCGAGGATGTTGACGCACTCGCGCTGCTCGGCGCGGTCCGTGAGGACCTCGGCGACGATGGCCAGGCTGCGGATCGACACGGAGGCGACGCCGCGGTCCCACGTGTGCGCCACGATGCCGCATACCTGGTGCGCGTGGTGCTGCTGGACCGCGCGCGCCTCTTCGCTGTCTTTGGGCAGGATCGGATTGATCTGCGCGAGCAGGCATTGGGCGGTGTGGTAGAAGAGGCGGCCGACGATGGCAGCACGCTTGATGAGCCTGAACGAAGTTGAGTATTAGCTTTCCGTTATATGTACCCGAGGAATTCTCCCCAAAGGGGTGACATAGGAAAAGAGCTAAAGGGGGTAACATACCAGACATTAGGAAACAACGACGTCGGCCTCCCGCCGCTGCCACCCCGCGACTGCGAAGGGTACAGGTACCCAAACGGGTGCATGGGCCGCGGGCACGCGTCGTTCCAGGTGTCGCACATGCCCTTGAGGCGCTGCCACTCGGCGTAGCGCCCCTGCAGGCGCATCTGCTCGTCGTGGGGGCTGGGGTTCTTGAAGTTGGGGATGTTGGCGCGGAAGTTGCAGATCTTGGCCACGATGAAGAACATGCGGTGCACCCAGGTCTCCTCGGCGCCGTGCCCGAGCCCCTCGTCCCGGTTGATGATGATCTGGTGGTGGTTGCTGCTGCTGTCGCGCCGCCGCTTGTCCGGGTCGGTCGAGTCGAAGAAGTCCATGTCGACGCCCCATTGGTCCGGCTCCCACGCCGTCTGCCAGTTGAAGGCGAGGCAGCTCAGCAGCTCCATGCCGACGTTAAGCCAGAAGCACGCGGCGCCCAGGCCGGTGCTCTTGGCGTTCCACCCACACTCGCGGATCAGGGCCCGCGCGCCGGCGATGTGGCTCATACGCTGCGTCGGCTTCTCGCTCATGATCTCGTAGACGTTGAGGACGACGGCCGTGGTGGCGCACTCGGCCGTGTTGCGTTCGGGGTTCTGCAGGCTACGGAGCAGCTGCGTCGTCGCGGTGTCGTAGTAAAACAAAGCCTTGTCGTCGTTGAACTGCTGCGTAACCGTCAGTTGCTTGACGCCGCAGGCGAGCAGGGCGTTGAGCAGCATCGGGCACTTCAGGGCGTGGTAGGGCACCAGCCGCGAGAAATGCTTCTTCTCGTCCAGGCTGTCCATCCAGACGCCCACCTCTTCGACGAAGACCTGCATGAAGTGCAGCTCTTCGGGCGAGTTGAGGTACTCGCGCTCCCCGGCCTTGTCGCTCGTTGGCGTCATCATGCCCGTATCAGGGGGGCCGATGGGGTCTTGTCCCGGGCAGGGACCGCCGCGGAAGGATGGGGGAGGGTTGCCGACGGTCATGCCGGCTATCGATGCGGCGGTTGACACATCGCTGCCTCTGTACGTGTGCCGGGATTGGCTGCGATGGGTCTCCTCTTTTGATGCGAACGGGTCCGTCAATAACAGACTTTCGTAGCCCCTGTTGGTAGAAGGCTTGGGGAACGCCAGGAAGGAAGCATCGCTATTCCGCCTCGACGGGTATCCATCCGAGTACGCATCGGATTGTGAGTGCGCCTTCTCCCTGTAGTGGGTTGACTGTTGTAACGAAGATAGGTTGGTGGTCGAATATCTCCGGTCTATCGGTGGTACATGATGTTGCTCCAAGCGGGCAATGCTGAATGACTGCCGCCTGAGGTCTGGAACCCGATCAGGTTCATGCGGTGGCGTGATGACTTGCTGTTCCAATTTGGCATACCGGCCCAGCCCGCCTCGGTATTCCGAGGCGATTTGCCGCGACTCATCCTGAAATTGCACTGTGAAGAGAATACGTGTAAGCGGCAAATCAAAACCAAAGGGGCCTGGCGGGATAACATACCTGACCACTCCTCTGTGGGTGGGAGGAGGATGGGCGGCTCCTTGCAGGTGAGATCGATAAAGTTTAGTCGTACACCACGCTTGCATTCCCTATTACTCTTCCTACAATTCAAGCAATCGGGCGTTGCTTCATCGCACTTCAAGTGACGTTCTCTACAAGTGAGACATCTGCTCGTGGTAAACCTGTCGAACGAGGCATGCGGGGCTCAAGGGGTGCGTGAGCCTACCCCGTTGCCTCGTTCTCAACAGGTTCTGGCTGTTAGCGTATGATCGTCTACAGGATATAATTGGGTTGAGTTGGATACAGGGGTTAGGGGAGACGAAAAGATCAGATCAGACGTGAGGACTTAGAGGGGAAGGTGAAGATAGCAAAAAGATGAAGAGAAAAAAATAGTTCCTTGCCCTGTTCTCACTCGCCTGCTCTTGGCCGGCACTGCCTCCGGGACGGTCATGCCACTTCCCGGTGGTGCTACCTTCGCCGTCTTGCCAGGGCTGCTGTTGGGGTTGCTTCTGGACGGTCCCAGTTTGCTCGGATCCGAGGCGGATAGCCTTTGCCTCTTAGGGGGCGGTATTTCGAATTGACTGTCGTTCGCTGGTGCATAGCCGTTCCTCACGGTGTACGGCGGAGAGGGATGCTCAGCATAGTGCGCGCCATGCGGCGCAGCGGCGCCGAGTCCGAAGCCCGGGTGGACAACGTTCGGCGCGGTGTTGTAGGTAGCCAGAGCCGCGAACGTCGCCTCCGTAGAGACGGGGTGGTCGGTCCCGAGAAGGGGACTGGGCTGGGCTGTTTGAGGGATGGGATGGGAGGGAAAGCGAGATGAGGCGGCTTTCAGCTCCAGCTAACAAGGAGGATTATTGTTTGTTAGTTCCAGCCGGTACTCTCGGTTGCTGTTACTGTTGCTGCGGAAGATCGTTGACGTTCCCGAAACTAGGTAGAGGCTGCAGGCAGCAACGGGTATCTTGATTGCTGGGGACCGTTGAAGAAAGATGAGCTACAAGTCGGTCGATTAGAGTAGAAGCGAAGATCGTAGAATAGTTTGCTTGAACCGGAAATGCGAGGGAGATAAAAGAAAAGGGCAAGAATTGTCGAAAGAAACCCGAGAAAGGCGTGGAGTCGAGTACAAGTAGATGGTAGATCGAGAGTGTGGGGGACTAGTACGATGTACTATGTCTCTGGTGACAGGCTTCTTCAGCACGTTCTCCCCTCCACTGTTTCTTCTTTCTTTCCTGCTCTCGCTTTTGCTTCTTCCTTCTGGGGCTGTTTGGCGGTGGTGGTAGTAGTTGTTCTTTGAACAGGCTAGAACTTGGGGATACACTCCAATGTCTTGGACTTCGTACGAGTGAACCGTCGGTTGATTGGAACAAGCGTGTCAAACAAAAGCTGTAGTGCGCCGTCCGTCTTCCCCGACGGAAACTGGCAGCAGAAGGGTGTTGGGTAGGCCAAGGTCCAAGCCAAGTTGACTGACTTGAGAGTGCTTGTGCTTTAGTTCCTTCTGCTGTATGTAATCTAAATCGTTATTAATTCCGATGGATGACTCTCATTCGTCTCCCCGATCGATCAAGCAGGTGAGCGCCCGCATAAGTACTTGTACTAGGTGTGGTGCCACAAAGCTGGGCCCCAGTGTGCCGGAAGACGGGAGGAGCTAGCTGACCAGCTGCTAAAGGGCCGGTCTTGAATTTGGCGTGGGAAAGCAAAGGGGTGGGATGGGAATTGGCAAAGTAAATGTAGTCGTACTGTATGGTAGTAGGTATGGCCGGTTGGAAGGGTCGGGTTCGTCCAGGTAAGTATGATAAGTATAGGCCGCAGCTGAAAGAGATTTGCTAGTTTTGGGCCAAGAAAAGAAAGCTTTTGCTTTTCCTCCCGCGATGACGATATAACTCTGCAGTTAATAAAGAGCGATGGCGAGAAAGAAAGGGATAGCTTCGCTGTTAGCGCCGGCTACACTGGCATGTCTTCTTCTAGTGTTCTTAGCTCCGATACAAGAAGACGGGCATGCCTCGAGAGCTCCTTGATCAAACGAGTGAATTGGTAGATAAGTATGCTGGGTGGCTAGTCGTCTGACGCCAATGCAGCAAGGGAAGCCTGCAGGGTGCCAGTCAAGCTTTCGTCACTCGTGGTATAACAGTTCGACATATGCGTGTTAGATAAGGTAGAGACAGAGACAGAATACGGGGTGGTCGTGTGCCGTGCCGTGTCTGTTTGGGTTGGTATGGTATTTTGGGATGGGTGAGACGGTAGCCGAGGAAGAAGCTTCGAAGCCTAGACCGGGAGGGTCTGGATCTGATCTGTCAAGTCAATATTCAAGGTGTGTGTTGTGGGATGTAGTAGTAGTAGTAGTAGTAGGAGTAGTAGTAGGAGTAGTATACCTAGTATGCTCCATGAAGCTTGTCTAGCTTTTCGTCAAAGTGCGCATTTTCAATAGCGACATGCGCCATCCGTATTGTCACCTGCCTTCGCAGCGTCCCCCGTAGGCCATGACGGGCGACCCCCCAAGTCCATGCAGATCAATTGCAGGACTGCCGGCCAACCAGCGGCCGCCAAAGGTTGTTTTTTTGACTCTCGAGCCTCGAAACAACCCGGCCCTGGTAATGCTTGAATGGATTTAAATAATGGGTCGCTCCCGGTCCGTGTCGAATAGCTCTTGTCAGAGAAGTGCATCGGCTTGACTTGCTCCTGGTGATGCCGAGAGTCGCAAACACCCATCGTCGGTTTCAACGGTACCTGCCAAGACCGCCCTACTGTGCCCTTTCACCCCAACTGCGCTGCGAAGTCGTCTCAACCTTGGGATAGATGGATGTATTTGTCAGTTGACAGGTGCATCTTGCATTCATTTGCCTTTCGGCATAGTGCGTGTGTCGTTAGATCAAAGACGCCGACTGCACTGCGCATACAAGACTATGCCGCTTCGGTCCCCAGTGCCATCATCTGTAACCGTTGGTGGTCTGAACTACGTAGCTTGACTCTCTGTTCCGTGCGATAGTCTGGTTTTGCCTACACCAGAGCCGATACCCGGAGGCAGACGATTCTTGGCTTGGCAATACGTGCGTTGCATGCCAACGTCTCCGGGGCTCTGGGGCTGTGGTTGTAGCTTGTAGCCGTTGTCAACCAGGTAAATTGCGAGGTAGCGATGGCGCCCGTTTGATCATCTTGCGGTTACGTGTGCAGTATCCGCCGAAAATGTTGCTCTCCACTGCCGACTGCCACGCGACCGGGTCTTTTTGCTATGGGCATCGTACCAGCCCATATAATCCAACATTATCCATTGTCAACTATAATTCGTTCAGCTATTTTGCTGTGCAACATTATCTCCGAAGCCTCAGCAGCTGAATTGTTCCTCTGTGTGGTTGTGGGTTGATCGGCGCAACCCGTTCCTTAGCCCTAGCCTAGAGTTGAAGCAGAGAAAATCTCCGTCTTCTGGCGCTCTGGCGCCCCGGGAAGTTGCAGCAAACATGGGGCCAGTAGCGCTGTGGTCATAAGCATAAACACGAGCCGAGAGTGGTGGGTGACATCCTACCAGACTGCATCGGATATGACGAAATTGCAGCTCGACTTCACCACGTCAAGTTTCGTTTCGAGAGGATGGCAATCCTTAGGGATCGGGGAGCCTCATTGCCCCAGAATCCATACAAACCAGCCCGTCAAGCCAGGCAAAGCACCCCTTGCTGCTGTGAGAGAAGGTCAAGGGTGGATCAAGCGAATTCCCTACCGGCACCTTTGTGAGCCGACGACTTGACCCAAATTTAGCGGACCCTGTTCTCTTCTGCGGATGTACGGGTAGACATGCTAATTTGTCATGCGCGACAACAGAGCCACCGTCCTAGTGCATCTGAACTCCCATCTCACAGATTGCTAAGACATGGGAGATCGCTGTATCGACTAGAAGCTTTGCACATTGTCGCCATCGTCATTAGGTCAGGTTCTTGGTGCAATGGAATAGCAGAAGAAGGGTTGCCCTCCCTCGGATTCCACATCCGGGCTCGCTTAGGCTCACCCTCCAAACACAGGAACAGGGGTCTTCAAATGCTAAAATCTCAGGCCCTGTAGATCGATTAACGGGAATGCAAGGGGTTGAGGGGTTACTTTTTTTCTCCAGGTCGGTTAGTGGAGAACCTCCTGATTATAGTGTACTTGTAGAAATAGCAAACGTGCTGTAGTGAGACAAGTACGCAAGTAGCACAGATATTCACTCTTGAGCCGTGGAAGGAATCGCCGAGAGATCTTCTTCCCATACAAAGCTGTACACATGGTTTCCCCTCTCAATCTGATCTGATGGCAACCTGCAGGCTTGGGCAGATTGCAGGCAGACACTTCTTCTAGCGGTAACAGCTGACCGGGTCGGTCTGATTTGATGATGGAAGTTGACGTAACACGCGCGCGCCCAGATACAAGAGATGGCGTGTGGAAATGACAATTCTCAGCTGAGTTGGGATGAGCCCAAAAGCAATAGACAGCTATAAATGGCCATCCGAAGTCTGCAGGTGGCTACTGAGACATTGTTCTCGCAAGTCGCCATGGCCCAACAACTAGTCTGATGCATCACGGCTGGCGTGCGGATCTAGCATGGCACAACAGTAGACTTCGGGCATCTTTGTATGACACGTCTCAGATCGTTCGCTGACTCTCTTCTGGAGTTGCGTGTGTAGAGAATCCTGTGGCGTCCAATGGGAAGAGCATTGTAGGCCACAGTGGTGCTGGCGCTCTGTGAATAAGCATTTTGTCATTTGCCTTTGGCCCTTGCGTGCAGGTTCGGTCGCAGGTAAATTCAAAAGCTGATAATGTGCATCGGGGTTTGAGTAACAGTACCCCGATGGAAAGAAAACTGTTGCACTGTGCCGATCTTGCAGGCGAGGAGATGATGCTCGGCTCCGGTTGTAATTCATGACCCCAAGAAGTATGTAAAGTGTCGACAAGGACGACGGCAAAGTAGGGAATTCAAGGAAAGGAAAAATGGAGAATGGATTGGACGTACATAGACTGATCAAATGGATTTGCTATTTTTGGGGTTGGGATCTCGCCCTCTCTTTCTCCCTCCAAGGCAAACGTCAATAGGTTAATTAGTGGGCTGCTTCTGCCAAAAGCTCATCTGGCAACTTTTGACGGCGCCTGCCAATGTTTAAATCAATCTTCCAATTGGCAGGCAACGTCCAAAGCCAAACATATCAATTTGCACCACCAAGCATTTGAGTTCACAGCTGATCGTCGGTCCGCCCGATATAGATACCTCAATACCCAATCGGCGAAACGACCCTAGCCTAGCAATGTATCCAAGGTGAAAAGCCACGATACTACTTGCTTTGCCCATTGGCCGTTTCAGAAAACATCAGTACCAGCCCATCCATCCATCCATGGCTTCACAACTCCCGCTGCCGCAGCCCAAGGCGGTACTGCGAGGTCACCAGGCCCAAGTCCACGCGGCGGCCTTTGTGAGGAATAACCAGCGCCTGGCATCCGGTGATGCGGAGGGATATGTCGTGCTATGGGATCTGACTATCGTGCGCCCGAGAGCCGTGTGGCGCGCCCACTCCAATGCCATCCTCGGCATCGCCTCCTGGGGTACCGACAAGATCATCACGTGAGTTTGGCTTAGTCGCACATTGTTCATGTGTAAAGCACCTGCATATGTATATACATTAATGTCCAAGGCTAAGAGCTCTCTCGCTACTACAACATCAGACACGGTAGAGATAACCAGTTGGTCATCTGGAAACTCGCAGAGGAAGATGAGGCCTCGTTGAGCACCACGCTCCCGCTGGACCCCTCGTCCGCGCCCAGGCCCCAGCCATGGATTCTATATATCCTCCCCGTCAACTCCATGAACTTCTGCTCGTTTGGCTTCTGCCCAGCTGATGCGGATGGGACAGCCGAGGAGCTGCTGATCGCCGTCCCCAACACGTTGGCGTCTGAATCGGTAGGTGAAGATCATGTTCCATGCCAAACACCCCGCATTGACGCCTCAGCAGGTCGACATATACCATTTCCCCGGCCAGAAGAGACTGCATACCGTGATCTCGAGCCCTAAAGAGGAGAAAACGGGCATGGTCATGTCCTTGGTGTTATGTCGCGCAAAAGGGGCCGGCGGCTCTCTCACCCTGGTCACCGGGTACGAGAACGGCCTGGCCATGGTGACCCAGCAAAGCCCAGATGGGTCGTGGGATGTGTCATACCGGTCACAAGCCCACGGGCAGCCGGTTTTGTCGCTGGACGTGTCGCCCAGCCAAGACTTTTTCTACACGTCAGGCGCCGATGCCAATGTGGTGAAACATCCGATCCCTCAGCAGGCATGGTCGACTTACTCGGCACCCGAAACGCCAACGACCACATCATCGCCATCTCCACCACCGGAGTCACGCGTGCCGAAGCGGGATACTAACAAACCGGCCAAGCCAAAGCCAACATCGCTTTTATCTGCGGCGCTGGCCTCCGCACCTAAACAAGCACCGATACCCCAGAAGCAGACCGTCGAAGTCAGGACGCAGCCTACAAAGGTCATCAGCACCAAACACTCCGGACAGCAGAGCTTGAGAATGCGCTCGGACGGCAAGATCTTTGCGACGGCGGGCTGGGACTCCAAGATTCGCGTCTACTCAGCCAAGACAATGCAGGAGCTGGCGGTGCTGAAATGGCACCAGGTCGGATGCTACACCATTGCCTTTGCAAACCTTGATGTCTCGCCGTCAACTGATGATCGAAAACAAAGCAATGGCGGTGCTAATGAGACTGGCAGTGATCAGTCCAATGCCACCACCAAGGCCGTCGTTTCCAAGCTTGTGGATGTGACGGTCAAGGATCGGCGGATCAAGCAAGCCAAGGAAACGCATTGGCTTGCCGCTGGAAGCAAAGATGGCAAGATCAGCCTATGGGATATTTACTGATTTGGCCCGTTATATCAAATAACGCTAGTAATAATGATGCCATGGCGAACCTCATATGACGGTGATATGTATACCCGTCTTTCGATCACAATTTCGCGACCCAGCGTGAGATGCTAAGCTTGTCGAGTGACTTTCGAGCCTTGCAGTAAGCCTGTGAGGCTATTCATCGCCTGTTTTGGTACATGGAAGAACGTACCCATGGATTAGATATCATAATAACCGCGCCAGAAAAATATCTGTCATCCTATAAGAATGAATCACGCACCAATGTGGCAAGAGCCGTGATACCAATATCAGCACATTTACTTTCTAGTCTCTATATTCACTTCTATTCTAGTGCTCTCTCTAGGTGCCTCTTGTTGCCCCGCCTAAACAAAACGCTCTATCCCATGTTCTTCTTAACTTTGTTAGCAAGCTAACAGGTCTTGAAAGCCTCATCGGCGGCAACCGGCTCTTTCGCCGCCTGCTGCATCTCGGGCTCCGACTCGACCTCGGGCGGCGGGATGGCCATGCCGTACTTCTCGTAGGGGAAGTCGACGAGGGTCTCGAGGTACTCAGCCCAGCCATCATTCAGCTCGCCCACCTCGGCGTCGGCGCTGCCCCCGTTCCGGCTCCCCTCGTCCGCGGCCTCGTTCATGCGGCCCGCCAGCACCTCGGGCTCACGCCCCGCGTACTCCTTCTTCAGCATCGGGTGCGGCACCCAGACCACGCGCATGCCCGCGCGCCGCCCGGACTCGACGCCGGGGACGCTGTCCTCGAACACCAGGCACTCCTCGGGCCTGATGGGCTCCTCGCCCGGCGCCAGGCTCGCGTTGATCGTCGACAGCGCGAGGTGGTAGATGTCGGGCAGGGGCTTGCCGCGCCCGGGGCCGACGCGCTTATCGTCGCCCAGCACGCGGCGCTCCGAGGGGAAGACGGAGAAGAGATCTGTGAGATGGGTCGTCTTGATGCGGAAGTTGTTGGCGTGGCTGCTCGTCGCGAGCGCGATGTGAACCCGCTTCTTGTCTTTGCTAGCATTGTCTTTGGACGCGGCGGCGCTGGTGTCCCAGTACCGCGTGCGCCCGAGGTCGGCGAGCAGCTTGACGACGCCCGGGAGGGGCTGCGTGGTTGGGAAGTGCCGTTGTTGCAGCGCGGCGACTTCGGCTTGGTACTCGGCATCCGAGACGGGCAGTTTCGCCCACTCGCTGAAGATGGCGCTGGACTGCGGGAAGGGGCGGCCCTGGAGCTTCGCCTTGATGCTCCAGGGCAGACTCGGGCGGCCGTATTTCTCGAGCACGATGTTAATGCACAGCGTATAGAGGTCTTCGGTGTCGAGCAGGAGGCCGTCCATGTCGAATAGACAGGCGCGCACCGGGGGAAAGCTAGAGAGCAGAGAGAGAGAGAGGCGCTTGTTAGTCATTTTGTTCTTGTTGCGGTACTTACAGGAAGGGCAGAATGACGCCGCTGTGACTTACTCTGTACGAGGCGCCATTGTGGGATTGTTGACGGACACCTGAGAGATATGGTCTAGTATCGTTCCGCAGGCAAGCGAATATGAGTGCCAAATGGGTTTAGAAAGACGACTGCTTCAATGTTTTCAGGTCTGCATGTAGCCGAGCCGATCATACCATGTTTCGCAGTGGGCTGTCAGGAACCATAGAAAGTCAATTGGCGGGGCATTCAGACTCGATGCCCCTCCTTCGTCCCGGCGCCTCGTCCGATAGAGGGGTAGCTCCAAAACCCCTGTCGACTGTTTGCTGGTCACTGGTCGCTGGGCGCCAGCCGCCCAATCGCCTGAGGGTAACCAAAATGTCGGGTGTCGTCAGTGCTGCTAACGCTCCGATAAGTTTGGTCGTCTTTCAAACTTCTGCTCAAGCCTTCTACTTGCCGCCATATCTGATAAATTACACACCAAATGTCTTCCGACGCCCAAACGCCAACTCAAAGCAAAGACGACACAGCGAAGAACGCTGCGTCCGGCACCGAGGATGACGTAGCGGCGCCCCCGGAGAGGTTTGCGCCCGAGGAAGAAGCGGCATGTAAACAGTTACCCTTAGCAACAGCTCTTGTATGATGTGAGGGTATTCCAATCAATGCTAACACTCTATGTCCCGGGTATAGGAGCTCCTGGGCGAATCCAACGAAAAGAAAACCCAAGCGAACGCCCTCTTCTCCTCGGCCAAATACGAAAACGCCATCAACAAATACGAAGAGGCCGCCTCCGTATGTCCCCATTATCTCGACTACGAGCTCGCCGTGCTGCAGTCCAACATCTCCGCCTGCCACCTGAAGCTGGAACAATGGAAAGACGCCATCTCCAGTGCGACCAAAGCCCTCGACGGCCTCGGCCGCTTGGACGTAGCAGCAGCT
Organism: Apiospora aurea; assembly: GCF_038362705.1. Taxonomy (NCBI): domain Eukaryota; kingdom Fungi; phylum Ascomycota; class Sordariomycetes; order Amphisphaeriales; family Apiosporaceae; genus Apiospora; species Apiospora aurea. The sequence goes on from NW_027117391.1 coordinate 656,756, forward strand.
GAGGAACTCGCCGAGGCCGAGAAGAAGCAAGCCGAAGATGATGACATAGAGGACGAGATCGTCAGCTCCGGCGCCCAGAACAGCGCGCCCGCCGCGAAGGCAGAATCCGAGGCCGAGCTGGCGCGTCGGAAACGGAAAGACGACGTCGCCCGGATCCGCGCCAAGGCCTTGATGCGCCGGGCGCGGGCGCGTAGTGAACAGGGCGGTTGGGCGAATTTGTCGGGCGCCGAGGAGGACTACAAGAAACTGTCCACGATGGATAACCTGAGTCCCGCCGATCGCAAGATTGTCATGACGCAGCTGCGTGTTTTGCCGCCGAAGTCCAAGGCCGCGCAGGAGAAGGAGATGGCCGAGATGTGGGGGAAGCTCAAAGACGTAGGTGTTTTCCTCTTTTCTCATGCTTTTCGCGGTGCTGTGGCTAACAATATGTGATGTAGCTTGGAAATGGTATCTTGAAGCCCTTTGGCCTGAGTACCGACAACTTCAAAATGGACAAAGACGAGAAAACTGGAGGTTACAGTATGAACTTCAAGCAGAGCTAGAGATAATACAAGAACGTATTCTGCCCCTGGTCATTCCAGAGTTCACCAAGTTTCACGAGATACCACATCTCAATGATTGCCATCAACTGTTAGGCGCATTTGATCAGCTGGTGCACACCTACTCATATGCTATGGTGGGTTCTTTTCTTATATCCATACAGGCCCTGAGATTATGCGCGGTATGCTTGATCCAGAAGTTTGTATATACTTAAGGCATGGTCACTAATACATGGCAAAGAAGACAAAGTCCCCCAAAGCATACCAAACTTGGTATGCGAAGTGATTGCCTACTGTGCAACCCAACACCCCCTAACCCAGCTTAACAATCAGTAGCAATGCCCGCTTTCGCCCGGCTGACGTAACTCAACATGGACGATCCCTTCTGCCCGTCACTCAACGCGAACCCCTGGTGCACCATCTCTCCTTCCCGACAGTTGTAGTCTACCATACAGGTCCCGCCGCTGCACACAAGACAGGATGACTAGATTTCGAACCCGGCCTCGTTCAGAGCGTCGAACAGGGACTTCTCACCGGGCACCTGCAGCACCTGATTCGGACTCTTGATCTTCACCTCGAAGGGTCGCCGTCTTCGCTGTAGTGCTACCTTATGTATGGGGTGCAGGAAGGCGGTGATGCCAATGCCGCCAGCTATGTAGATGTGCTTCAACTCCTTAGGAGACTTCAGGAGTTCTTTCCCGTCGATATCAACCTCGTCGGGTAGCTTTGTTTGATGACCCTTCGCGACCTTGGTGGTGCCACTGACGCTGAGAGACTATTGTGCAGGTATACCGATCCGCCTCACGAGTTGTCGTCTCGGCGACATCCAACTTACACCGTCGCAGGCTACCCGTCACCACTAACCATGCTCTAGAGAAGCACCGATCCAACCTAAACCGCAGATTAATATGGGGCGCGAGCCCCTGAGCAAAGTCATCTCCATCATTTTTGTCATCAGTGGCATCTTTACCATCATCGTTCGTCTTGGCTTCATCCAATGTTTCAAAGATGGACTTCTAGTTCCGCGGCGCTAGATCGACCTTCTCTATGAGCCTGTATTCCCGCCAATCCATAGGCGAGCGCTGCACTCGCACAAGCGGCCGTCGCGGGTGCACGCGCTCGACCAGCTCGTACGTATCCCCTACCCGAATATGCCTCGTCTTCAGCACGCGTGGGTACCAGCTGGTGCGCTCCGTTCCCCGACACATGTTATAGGCGAAGCGATGGTCGAGCCTGAAGCAGGAGCTGGCGCGGCTCGACGACGACGAAGACCTTAACCTCGACCTCGCCGCCGACGCGGAACCGGTCGACAATACACATATTCCCCTCATTGAGCAAAGTAGTGGACAAGCTCTCGCGGTCAGGGAGCCCCGCGGTCCATTCCAGGTAGTGGGTGGCACAGTACTGGTGCCAGCACCTTCTCGGGCCCGCCGTGCAGGCGGTACTGGACCTCGGCGCCGGTCGGGCCCACGGTGCCGACGTGTACACGGGTCATGGGGCGTGGCTGGTCGTTGATGGCCGAGCGGACTTTGATGTCCGAGTTGCCCAGGGGGTCGGATCTTGCCCATCCGCACGTAGAGGAGGATGCCCGTGGGCGACAGCGGGGCTTTGGGGAAGACGCCTCCGCTGTTGTTTTCGTGAAGCGAAACAGATATAGTCGTTTTCATATTATAGTAGCAAGTACGACACAAGGTAGGAATATTGAGGGCTAAGTTATTAGTTTACTTGACAGTTCAAATCCCATCTGTACTGGATAACGAAGGTCCCGTCTTGCGTCCCCAGTCGGCAAATCCAATACATCAGATGAGAACAATTTCGCTCCCCTTTAGCTCGGACATCCCAGCATCCAACCGTTCTATAATCTCACCAAACATGGCGCCGTGGAAATAGCAAGGCCCGACAAGCTGGAAACGTGCACCCAAAGGACGCAGAACCAGTGGGATACGGCAGCCGTAGATGAATGCCACGCAGTCGCCTCGATCCAAGTCGCGAGGGCCTTTGCCGACCCGGTCGTTCTTGGTGACGAAAAAGGAGGACGCTGACTTCTCGCTGGTTTCCTTGCTCCGCATCAGAAACTCCCGGTAATGGCACTGTAGCTGTCCAGGGTCGCTTTGCAGCAACTGCTCATAGTGCTGGCGGAGCGATCTCCTCCCGATTTTCAGTCCTGCGAGAGTCCACTTGCCAATCTTCAGTCCCGTGAACGAATTCAAGAACCTCGCTTGGCTCGACTTGTCCGGGGAGTCTCCCAGACTGAGGCAATGGGCGAATCCCATGGCCAGCCGGATGTAACGCTCGCTGCCGGTGTGGCACTCCAAAGTCCACGATCCGGGCGTATGCAACGTCTTGTCGTCAAATATCATGGTGCGGAACAGGACTTGAGCATGGTCTTCTTCGCCGCTTGGAGAGCGAGGGTCGAGCCCGTTCGGCTCAACCAGCCTCAAGAGCCCCTGCGGGCTGTTTTGAACGTTCTTCAGTGTCGTAACTGCCCTGACGGTGTCGATTATCACGCCACGAGTCGCCAGCATATATGGAGGAGGTCCCACTGCGCCTCCTGGATTATCTTCGTTGGGGTTGGGCGACTTGAATCTTGATGGGAAACCAATGCTACGTTTTATTTTCAATGAAGCATTGAAATGTGCAAGATGGCTGGCAGCCAAGTATCGGATGTCCACGCCGTGGGTCCCACGATAGTCGGGAACCCAGGAGGGTAGATCAAGCTGAGGTCCGTTTCCCAGATTCCAAAGACCGGCCGTGAGCAAGGGCGACATGTCGTAGCCCGCCAGAAGATGTTGACGGGTGAAATCAGTGTAGATGTCTCGAACCGATCGCGAGTAGTCCGCGCGAATAGGGATATTGTTGCACACTCCGATCAGTGCGAAGAGCTTATCTCGTGGATTTGTACATTGCAGCCGTCGCGTAGGCTCGAGGACATTTCTGAAGTCCTGGGCCTCAGCTTCGCTGACGAAGAAGTGGGCGAGGTCGAAGAGAGCCCTTCGAAGTTCCAAGATCCAGTCACAACTGACTTGGGCCTGGAACCGTACTTCGGGGTCCCCGGAGATTTTGTCCAATTCTCTCATGTTCTCCCATGAGATATTGTATGGACCGCAATGCACAACGGCCTTTTTCGCCAGCACAATCTCCTGGAACATCCACATCCGTTGCCAGTAAGGTCGCCGAAGCAGGTTAATCAGTCCCCGGCTGCTGTCCTGGTCCAGTCTGATCCTCTCAATAAAGTGTGGGTGGTCCTCCAGCGTACCGAGGTTTGACAAGAGATCTATCGCCTGCGCCACGTTATTGCCGTCTTCTGCCTCGCCAAGAAAGATGCGAACACATTGGGCTCCCGAAAAGATGGCTCCCATTTTGAGTACTTGTTGTTCTCTCTCGGCAGTATCTTCCTGGTTGATGCAAACCCCGTCAATCCAAAGAATCCTAGTGCAGGATTCATGTCTCATATATGTGAGAGCGGTATAGAGGCTGCATGTGACCGATATATCTTGGCCGTTAGCCTTCAAGGACCATCGACCGTTGGGATCACCCCATTGATACGAAATAGCGTCATAACTAGGCACCTCTGGCGAGCCGTACTCGATCTTGAACATGTCGACGAGAATGGGCGCTTGTCGGGTAGGGGGTCGGATATAGCTTGAGCAGGCGGGACTCGTCCTGCCTTAGCGGTAGCGAGTTGTAGATTTGCCAACGGTGTTCATCTGACCGTTCCATTCTCAGTCCAGTATCCAGACCATCAGTGTAGCCAAGTAGCTCTCCCTAGCCAAGACGAGAGGAAGCCCCCAAATGTGCTATGATCAGCACAAGTGTAACCGACCAGCATGATCTGCCTTTCGACACTATGGCCAGGTCTTCCGGGTGCGACGCAGCGGTCTGTTGGATATTCGTGATAGAGGCAACGGCATTCGCCATACAGTTCAATCACCTGATAGCATATATCGAGTCAGGATTAGCTAGAGACGGAGAGAGGTGGGGAATCTGGTGTTCAAAATGGATCAACTTTGCACCACAACGTCGAGATATTTATAAACTGTCCAGGCTGTAGCGCGGCTGTGACCATCATGGGCACACAACACAACAGGCAGCGGCAGATGAAGTTGTACTACAATGGTCCGCGGCAGATCAAATGGTGCCATAGCCGTGGGGCATACTTATTAGGCGGAACAGAGGATGTGCTATAAAGAGGCAGGCTAGGCCTACCAGAGTCCTAGTCGACTCGGCGTTTGCCTGTACAAGTGACATGTGTAGCACAAACTGCGGAGCGATATTTCGTAGAAATATTGTGATCTCTTTCTTGGGGGCTATCAAGTAGGTAGGGTTGCAGTGGGGGCGTAGACAGAGGACAGGCTGAACCACTTATGCCAAAATCAAGTCGATGTTTATTTTTATCGATATGCGATCTCGTCATCATTGCCAAACTCTAGCCCCCAAATTATTTTGTAGCTTCATTCGTCGATAGCACACCGTATTCATAATACAAGGGTAATGTACACGTACAAACTCACATCCCCAACTCACCCGAAGTAGACACCGATCGTGGACAGGTAGGTCCAACGAGGGGCTACAACTGCGCCCTCCCCTCCAACCTCCTCCGTCTCCTCTCCTCCCTAACCGCCTTCTTCACCCTCGCCGCCTCCTCCTCCGACAACCGCGCCGCCTCCCCTCATGGCCCCATCCGGTCCCCTCGTCGCCTCCTCAAACAGCCGCTTCCCCAGCAGATCCGAGAGGTGCAAAACCCGCGTGCTGACCGTGGCCCCGTCCCGGCGGTTCTTCCCCTCGCGCCGGCTTGACGCGATCTTCTCGGTGAACTCCCAGAGGCGGCCGGTGGGTACTAGGTCGCCCGTCGCCGGGTCCCGCGACGGCATCCAGTCGTGCGAGATGCGCAGCCGCGCCGGGTTCGTCTTGGCATCTTTCGACTTCACGACATACAGGATGCCTTCTTCTTCGAACCGGCTGTACGCGTTCTTGAGCGTTTCCTTGTTGACGGCCTCGAAGTAGGAGAGGTCACCTTGGTGGTAGAGGGTCTTGCCGAACTGTAGAGGGATTTTCAGTAAACAGGTGGGAAAAGGAGAGCCTAAGCTAAGATACTGACCAACTGAGCGCTGTTCTGGGCTTTCGCGAGCTCAATCCAAATATCCTTCTTCTGGTTCAGCGGCGGGGTGAGGCCAATCAGCGAAGTAGCCGCCAACCAGCTCGCCTCGATGAAGGGCCAGATGAGGAAACAGTAGAAATCGTAGTTTTCGCGCCCTGCCGTCCTCTCTTCATCCGACAAGCCCACGGTGATGATGTTGCCTCCCTCGTCGCGCGCCAGGTGGATGATACGGTCGTGCTCGAGCCCCACGAGCGTCTTCTCAAGGTTTGCGGCCAGGCCATCAGCGGGGAAGATGAACTCGCCGCGGAAAAGCGAGGACAGGAACAACACCTGGCTGCGCAGGTCGTCGTACCCAATATCCTGGACTGCGGGGCCGCCGCCGCGCTTGACGCGTGTGTACATGGCAGCGCTGACGAGGGCCTCGGAGATGAAGAGGTGGATGGTCATGTTGCGGTAGAACGACAACTGGAAGCGGTCGACGGCATAGTAGGTCGGCTCCGCAAGTCCAGAGACGACACCCACGAGGTCCTTCCCCAAAACATCGAGGCCGCGCTCGACCACATCCGAAAGGGGCGCGGTGCCGAAATGGGCAACGCGGCCGCCCTTGGCTCGCACCCGGTTTGAGAGCCACTCGACGCGGCGCATGAGCTCGGTCTTGCCGACTCCACGGCCGCGCAAGGTGAGCAGGACAGTGCCAATGAGCGCTGTTGGCATTACTACAGAAACATCGTTGATCTCCGATAAGACCTTATAACCCATGGTCCGCAGCAATTTCTGCTTGATGCGGACTGTCTCGGGAGTCCTGACCGACAGATCGCGAGGGACGCTGCCAGCGGCAAACTTCTTGAGCTGGTCATCGATATAACCTCGCAGGCTCCAGGGTTCGTGGAAGCGCACGTCGACGCGGCCGAGTTTCAGGGACAGCACCGAAGTACCACCGCTCAGGAAATCCGCCAGGTTCTCCTTCTTCTTGGGCACGCCCAGCAGCTCCGTCACGTATCCCTCCGTCTCGATGACCTTGTCGTACTGCGTGCTGACGGGGCAAATGATGGCGTCCTCGACGCGGCCGGACAGGAGGCTGTCGAGGATGAAGCTGAGGATGCCGAACTTGGGTGAGAGGAGCTTTCCCGTCCGCGAGCGCCCGCCCTCGATGAAGCACTCGAAATTGTACCCGTTTTGGAGAAGCGTGTCTATGTAGGTCTGGACCAGGGTCGTATAGAGGGAGTCATTTCCGAAGGAGCGTCGTATCCACATGGCTCCGGCATGTTGCAAGAAGGCGCCCACGACGGGGAAGTTGAGGTTGTCGCCAGCAACGACGACAGGTAGGGCGAGACCCAGCCGGTAGCAGATCAGCTGCATAGAGACATAATCCACGTGGGATCTATGCGAGGGCAGGAAAATGATGGACTGCTTTTTCCGCTCGGCCTCCTCCGCAACTTTCCGTAACCGTAAGACTTCCTCACTTGAGACATGAATGCCTAAAGTATATACCATATCAGCATTTGCGCAGGTCAATCATCACCGGCCATTCGTCACTCCTGTACGTACCTTGATGGTACGCTCTTGTCAAAAGCTGTGTTACCAAATAGTATGCTCCCCTGATGAAGGTCTTGCTCTCAAACTTGCAGATCATATCGCTTGTAAGCTTGTCGGCGACCTCATGTAATCCTTGATGTATGGCAGAACGACGATGTGCCTTCTTAGCTTCGAAGTCCGGGTCGTCTTTTTCGGAGCCAGCCATCCTTCTCCTCCACCTCCAACCGCAGGTCGGCCAACTGTCGAATGCGGTCTTGCAGTAAAGGGGCCGACACGACGGCATTCTTCATCTGCTCCGAGAAGCCTGAGTAGAAAATGGGCTGCCCAATGACCTTGTCGTAGGCTCGCCATCCCGTGCCCGACACGTATAAGGATACCTCGCGCAGGAACTGTAAGGGCTCGGAGCGGAACCGCGCCATGTGGTGCATCAGGGCCTCCTCCTTCTCTTGCTGCGCGGGCTCGACATAGCTCCGCGGTTGTAGGGTAATCTGGTCGCCGAGTATTTGGAGATCGGGCGCCGAGTCACGCGTCGGGTCGTCGTCTTGTGCCATTTTTACGTCTTCAATACCGTTGGTATACCCACACCTCCTACTTTGCCATCTATAGCTTTGGATCTCTAGGGATCTTTTCGTGTTGTAACCTTCGTCTAAGCGGTCGAGGACTCTTCGGATGGTACAGTCGGCGAGGCGTAATGGGGTATTTGTCAATTATGGCAGGGTGATGACTTCAGCTTCGTCGCTGTCTACAGTTGCCCGTAGTGTCGTGGAGAAGTCACGGCGAGGAAGCAGTGGGCGCTCCGCATCGAACGGCGAGCATGGAAAGAATTGAGAAGCGAAACAGCAGGACTGATGATCAATTAAACGCGTGATGAAACAGTAGAATACGAATTGGAAAGCCTTTCTCTTGCAAAGGAAATAGGTGCTAATCATAGAAGAAAGTCGTCCGTTACTTTGTCATTGGTCGTTGTTTCCCCAAGAGTAGGGACTGGAGATGAACTCTCGTGATGAGTGATCGGCGCCCTGCAGCTTCATGCCGAGGCTATCTAAACATGTGAACAGCGCTGCCAATCGTACGTCAGACAAAGTAGAGACACCTAAAGTGCAGCTAAGTGCAGCCTGGGACACACAGCTAAGCTGCCCGACAGGCGCCACTGAAACCAGCTACCGAGCTCACCGAGCGACATGGACATCGCTGTCTGTCAGCCCCACGCCACTAACTTCTGGGCCTGTAGCTGTAGGGGTGTTGGTGTTGGGGTGGCATCGGAGATCTGCCCCGCCAATACCACCGCCCACTGCTCCAAAGTTTATCACGCCTGATCCATTGCGGCTCCAAGAACTTTTTTATTTTTGCAGGCAGTCAATCCATTCACTCCAGTCAATCAATTCAGTCACTGCCAACGACGCAGTCCACTTTCCACGTCAACACCCGCCCCATTTCATGGGGAATTGGCAGGAAAAGCGAAAATGGCTTCGTCAAACCCCCAGCCATTGACGCAAGAGCTCCTAGCCCGCGCCCACAGCCCCGACAGCGCAGCGCGCATCTACAGCGACAAGATCCAGCACCGACCGCTCTACCTGCGCCCGAACTCGCCGCCCCCCGCCGCCAACGCCCGCGCCGCGCGCCGAAAGACACGAGACGAAAAGAACCGCAAGCGCAAGTCCCAGAAGCCGAAGCCCCTCTCCGCGTCGCAGCGCCGCAAGCTGGGCCTCTACGATGTCCCCAAGGAAGGTCGGCGGTACGCCGTCTTCGAGCCCCTGAAGAAGCTCTGGGTCGGTTACATGCGCGAGGTGCTCGGAAGCCACCTCTACACGGGAGGACCTACGTGCGCCGCTAAGCTCTGCGCCGCCGAGTACCACGGAGCCGAGGTCGAGGTGACGCGCAGCGGCTGCCCCAGCCGCGTCGGCCTGAAGGGCATCGTCATCAAGGACTCCAAGTTCGCTTTCGAGATCATCACCCGCAAGAACGAGCTGAAGCTCATCCCCAAGGAGGGCACCATGTTCCGTCTCTATATCCCTGCCCCCGTACAGGGTGCGACCGACACGGCGACGACTACCTCCGCCGATAAGAACGACGAATCGAACAACGGCTTCAGTTTCGAGATACTGGGCGACCAGTTCCAGTACCGGTCGGCGGATCGCGCCAACAGGAAGTTCAAGGCGCATTACTTGGAAAAGATCTGATAAGATTTTCAACAAAGCATCCACAATACATCTGCGCATCGGTTTTGTTCGGCAAACCTAAGCAATTATACCCATCATTCAGACCTGCAGTTGAGCTTGGAACTCAAGTCTCATGAGCAACCAGCAGCCTTCAAAATAATCCTCGTGGAAACCGGATCTGGATCACTGTCAGCAACACCATGGCCGATAGTACAATACCAGGCGAGGAAGAATAAGCAGTGCAGTACAAGGTGCATACAACCGTATGACATCAATAGCAGGAAATCACAAGTCTTTTCTTGCCGTGAAGACCCCCCACTAGCGACATTATCTTCGAGCAGAGCAGTCGTGCAACAACGAGTGGGACCGGCAGTTCGCTCTCTGGCGATACGCAATAAGCCTTGAAAGGCGGAATCCATGATCCCCATCTTCAATGAGCTGCAAACCACTGAATTGTCCTGGTATGATGTATACCAAGAGCAGGAATTACCAACATATGTCTCAAGAAGGCCGTTAAGAAATGCCCATCAACATATCAGAGGTTCTGAACAGTGGCGAGAGGGGTGAAGGATCTAAAGCCGGCGATCCTGCGCGCCATCTGCCCTCACTGGGGCAGTAACCTACACAATACACAGGCGATCAGTCCCAGTGTCCGCTTCTCATGCGGCTGTATGTGTATGCACATCCAGTGTATGGTATCGAGCCTTCTGTGATCTTTGCCGTATCGCGCTGACATACTTGGGACATCTGGTAAACGACCGCACATTCGGATTGCACAAGTTTATGTGTTCAATGATAATGAACATGAGCCTATCCCGTCTTTGTGGTACCTTGACACGACGTCTACGACCAACGAGGTCTTGAGTCCTGGTATCCAAAATCAATACAAAACCAGCAAAACTGCAGAACGAAGGCAAGACCTAGTTCATTCCTCCCGCAACCATTGTGAATTCTCTGCTTTAATACATTATAAGGGTTGTGAGACAACAGTAGCAATATTTAACGCAAATGAGGTATATACACATGAATAAGATGGCCCGCCCCCTTTACGTCGATCCGGACTCGGGCGACTGGTCGGTATACAATAAATCCCGCCGCCTCGCTTCCGCCTCCTGCCGCCGCGTCTCCGCGAAAGTTTCCTGGCGTATCCGCTCGCGCCGCTCGTGCATTTGTTTCCCTTTCCTCAGGAACCCGATGACGGAGAAGGAGAAGGCGAGGGAGATGAGTAACAACAGCACGACGGCCGCGACGCCCGTCGCCGTCGCGTTGCCTCCCGCGCTGGCCCCCTTGGCGGCCCACGGCGGATCGGCGGGCTGGTCGTAGTAGCCCCCGTCCCACATGGGCGCGGGCGTCGCGCACCCGCTGCGGCCGTAGCAGGTCGAGCGGCCCCAGACGGTGTAGTGGTTGTGCACAGCCTGGGCGCTCACGCGGTCGACGCCCGGCGTGAGCGTGGCCGTCGACGTCGTGGTCAGCGAGTCGTAGTCGTACTGGTAGTCGGCCCCCGTGAACGTCGACACCTTGTTCGTCTCGGTCCACCACGACAGCCAGGTCCCCACGGCCACCGTCTCGACTTGCAGGACGTCGACGGCGGTCGTCATGGTGGGCGGGACGGCGGCGGCGCAGCCGATGCTGCCGTAGGCGTACTCGTACCATGGGAAATCTGTGCCTGTGGAGGTATTTTCCGGGCTGTCACAGGTGAAGGAATAGACCGAATGTCTAGGTGAACTACATGTCAGTATTCCGCTTTTGACTATTTCGGGGACAGGATTGATGGAGGTTCCTTACGTAGGGCAGCACACTGCTTCTACGATCGTACTGGGCCAGTACGGGTCCTTGTTCCTCTGCGCATTTGTCCCCGCGCACGCCGTCGTGTATCCCACCGGGCAGCCCGAGTAGCTCGGCGGCACCTCGTCCACCCGCGTCGTCGCCGAGCGCGGCACGCAGTAGTCGCCCCCGTTCCGCCAGTGGTACCCCAGATTGTAGTACGCGCACGTCCAGAGGTAGTCGGCCGAGGCGGTCGTGCAGGCCGGCAGGTGCGCGCCCGTGGGCGACTCCTGCACGAAGCTCGTCACCCTGTACAGGTGCGCGAAGGACTCCCGGCACGACGGCGCCGGCGTGAACTGCGGCGGCGGCGGCGTCGCCGTGCCTACGGACATGGTGTAAGCCATCGTGATCGTCGTCGTTGGCGGCGGCGCGCCGCGGCTGGATATGACTGGGGGGAATTGATTCCCGGCGCCCCCACTCTCCGTCTGTCTGTCGTTGATCGGACGATCAAATGCCCTTGCGACCAAAATCAGAGACCGTTAACCCGCAAAGCTTTCCGGCAGATAAGAAGTATTTTGGGGTGACGATCATATTTGCATGTACATTCAAGCGAAGATGTTTCGGGAATCGAGACTACTGGCGCCCACATGCGAGGCGGTTGGTTCAGCCGCCGCCCCTAGGCATTGCATGGTGGTCAGTCAGGTGTCGCGGCACAGCAGGTAGTCCGAAATTGGTCTACCAACCGACAGGCAATCTTGGCTCAGAGGCTCAGAGGCTCCTATGTACGGCGTTCAATTGGATTCCCATCCCGGCGGAACGGCTCCGCTGCTGCCTGGGCTGGTCGGTCTATTTTCGACAAGAAGCGCCGGGGTGGGCAATCAGGGGCCTTCTGCCCGGCTGGGTTGAATCGCAGCATACGGTAATGCCACCGGCTATCACCGTATTTTAATTTGGTACAGGCTATTATTGTTGGCCTTGACGAAGACTAAATCTCTCGCGCGAGTCGAAGTCCTTCAAATGATCTCTTTACATTGTAGATCAGTCGATGGTCGAAGGATGGTCCTCTTCAGCTCCCAGGCGGAGACGAACCCACATATCACGAAGATGACAAGGGTATGGGCGCTCGAGGTGGGCCGTCTTACCCGGCTTGCTCGGAACATACGACTTCCCTCAGAGAAGACCCTCGATAAGGAAGGAAGTGCCAAATGTGGTGGATATAGCATTTTACCTATATTTCTAAGTATGTCAAATCCTCCGATGTGCTACATCTGCCGATCTTTCCTTATGAATTTGTTTGAAATGTAATAGGACTGTCGATAAGAGATATTGTCGTACGCTTCCTATCGGTGAATGCGCCTCAAGTCTGGTAACGCTCGATGACTAGCTACTTTGACCAACAAGAGTCGACGACTGTTTGGCTCTAAACAACCAGCACCCCTATACCACCTTGACTGACTCGATGAAGCTGCTCGCCACCACTTTTAAAGAAAAGAAGACGCCACCTGTGGAAGAGGAGATCATGGTGTTCTATGGCTGGCACAAGCAGAATATCAACAAACTAGCGGAGCCCGGTTCGGCCATCATCGTGTCTACTTCACTTGACGAACGTGAACTGCGCACCAGTAAGATTGCTGGTGCATACACAAACACCAATGGGATGGAGGGAGGGGGGGCAGGGCCTGTATATAACTGCCTCTATGGTGCTCCTACTCTATCCAACTACCTATCAACTTAATTGCAAGTATTGATTTCACCTCATCCTACCTCATTCGGAGGTTATAAGTTTAATCATGTTACATTATGCCTATGAACCGCGGTCCTACCGAAACCAGGACCTTGTAGCATAGTGGTAATGCATACAGCGCATTGTAGCAATATGTGTTGGCAGTACGCCGGTTCGAATCCGGCTGGGGTCGTCTTTTTGGGGTCTTCTTTTCAATCCTACCCTCTCACTGTGGACATCTTGGTCTTCTCTTAAGTTGTTATTCGGGACCCGGTGTGGCTAGCTGTCCGCGTGTCCCGCTCATGGGAGAGAACATCACCGCCGAGGCTGAGTAAGTCATAGCAGCGTGTGTGATGCTTGACAGTAACGAACGCCTCACCCCCACGGCTTGCCTGGTCATACCAGCCGTGAACATCGTATTCATGCTCAACTATTTGGTTGCATTTGCCCGAGGCGGGCTGACCAAGGTGGTATGCAGATGAAAGCCACCGCCGTCTTCTCGGTTATCGCTCACGGCTGAATGTTCATCGTATTTCTCGTGCTAGTGTTCGTTGTTATGGACAAGCTGTGATGTACAATACGACGACGAGCAGTATACGCAGTGGCTATCGTCTCTCGCTATTGACATGAGTCTTCCAGGAAAACATTGCATTCAAAACATTGCACCAAGGAGGGAACACTACGGCTGACGAAATTGGTTGCGTAATCGTCCCCGTCGTGCTTAGTCATGTGATTTGCATATCTATGACAGCTGATGGCAAGGTGGAAGCGAGGCGGCCGGAATCACAGCTCGATAAAAAAATACATGACACGGCCCAATCTGAGCAATGTCTGAGGATGCCAGTACAAAAACGCAACATCCGGAGAAATGAAAGCGGTACAAGCTTCTAGAATGCCAGCCTGCTCAAAGGTCGACGACGCAATGAGCGCTGTATCACGTTGAAAACCCCTATTAATCGACATATTCAAGACCAGTAACCCTACCATATACCGGAAAGCAAGAGTAGCTAAGTATATAACAGAACCAACGTGGTGCGGCATGTCATAGTCTGTTTAAAGAGCGATATCTTTAAGCTCGCTCTGAACATTATCTAGGTTTCTCCAAAGGGGGTATATGGTCGACTATACTCTCGACTAGGCACCGATGCTTTAGATATGGGATATTAATAGAAGTGTGGATGACAAGTACACATGCGTTGCTACGTTACGTATGGTATAGACATTGATTCATGCTAGTGCCGTTGGACATGCGCTTCGGCCCAGACATCCAACTTCGCTCCGCTTACGGGTTTTCAAAATCTTGACTAGCTCCAAGCCCAACCACCTGGGATACAACAAGTGTGAAGGATGTTATGACCACACAGTTGCATACCGCATTACCGTATGATGCTGCTCAAGGACCTCAAGGACTTGATAATCTCCGTGCGATTAGGACCGATGTTGCGAAAGGATCTGGTCCAAAAGATGACAAAGATGGGATACGAGGACCGGAGCTTTTGCGCTGCCCTATCAAACTACGTCATCCATAAATGGCATGCATGAGCACGGGCGGCAGTTCTAAAATCTGCGACTTGCTGACAAGCGGCTCGTATTCAGTCGAGCTTGCACATCTTGCCGCCAACAAGGAACGCGCTGTCCCAGGGCGGCTTAGTGAGAAACCATCGGCAGTGCAGATCTGCGTACTAGAACACGAACCACACGCCATTCGGCGCTATGGCTTAGATACTAGCCTCTGGACTATATAAAGCTCGGCGTCTTCCCCTTTACTAGTTGGGACGTCTAGATTCGCCATCGCATCATAGTTCCATTACATATATATATATATATATATATATACCGGATACTCTGCCCCCAAAGACAACCAATTCATATCAATCACATATTCTGATCGTTACAGTTCACCATGCTCGGCGCTGTTCTTTCTCTAGGCGCTCTCGGCCTGGCTGCCGCCGCCCCCTTGAAAGCCGACAGGTGGTTCCTCACTACCCGCCCACCCAGCAATCCAAGGGCTTCAATCTGGTTGCCAACCTAACCGACCCGTCCAAAGATTTCAAACCTTCCATCAAGAGCTGGCAGCTCAGTGGTCTCCACGTGGGCGCCGGGCTGGGCGATGCTGCCCTGACCGCCAGCAGCGGGCGACTCTTCTACCAAAACGGTACGTCGCTGTAACGCAAAACCGAGACACTAGAAATCATGTATCTAACTCTTGTGATGCAGGCACCGCGGAAGAAACCCGCTACAACCAAGCCCACACCCTCAGCGACGGCGGCACCCCGCTCTTCCCCTGGGGCATCGCCGTCGACGACGCGACCGACGCCGGGGGCGTGCTGCACGGCATCAGCATCAACGCCGGGTCGGGCCAGGCCGGGGTCCAGCTCGCGCAGTTCCCGGAGCACTACCCGATCCTGCGGACCCCGCAGTCGCCGGGCACGTACGTGGCCTGCAACCAGACGGTGCCATACTACGGGAGCAACTTCATCACGGTGCGCGCCACGTACGGCGACGCGCAGCAGCGCGTGCCGGACAACTGCGTCGCCATCACGTTGGTGCCGCAGTGCGCGGAACTCAACGACGTGCCCGCGGGCAGCTACTCGAGCCACGAGTTCGCCAACACGGTCAACTGCTACGCGGATGTGGCGTCCATCAACTGGTCCGAGTACGGGCCTTGAATTAGTATGGCGTAATGAGCGAGGAACTCTAATTTTGGGATATGATGAACGATGATGATGACGTGATGCATTTAAGGGAGCCTGGAAGCGTCGGATTTAGACTGTAATTAGACACGAGACATGCATTGCTAATGAATGTTACCAAATACGCACTCTGTTTCAGCTGCACTCGTATGAGGCCATGCACAAGTGATCGGGCCCTTTCTGACCAGCACTTTGGCAGTGTCCGATTTGGACGCCTCATGTAAACAAGCATATTACCGAGAGCATGTATGACCGAAGACGCATGATGGAGGTTGGATTAGAGCTGGTCAAGCGAAGTCAGATCAAGCTTAAAAACATGGGATGGAGTCATGTGCACGCATCGGCCGAAGAGTCTGGGATTGCAGAACGCCTCGGACCTCAGAGCAATCAACAATCCATAGTTCGTGAGAAGCAACGTCTCCTAGAAAATACTGGTCCTGAAAACAGTGTAGGATGCTCGCCTTCGCGGATATAAGGGACCTTTTAACGGGCAGTATCGTACACACAGTTCACCCGCATGTAGAAAAGGATATGGAATAGGTTACCTGCATGTGCATGATGTACCTGACCATTGAGTTTCAGATTTGCCAGATGCGAATTATCCAGCTGTACTGGCACAACTGCACAAAATCATGGCAGTACTGACCTAACCTCCAAAAAGAAAGAACCCGATCGTGCGCCCCGACACGGTCGGAGACGTGGAAAGGGGCAAAAGTTGATGAACCGGACCCGATTTGAACGGATGACCTTCTGGACTGGAATCAGACGCGCTACCGCTGCGCCACCGGTCCTTGCTGTACACTCGCTGTTGCTTGTGTACGGCTGATGGGATTTTCGGAGTTTGTTTAGCGTCATATCGGGAATGAGGAAGTGGGCGGCTAGAGTCGGGACGACCATTTTCTTGATACCCCTGCCCCGCCTACTTTCTCGCACCCCTTGTCGCCAAGAGCAGGAACAACATCCCAGGAAGGGGACGTGGAGCTTGAATCAAGAGCCGTGGCTCTTTGTAAGATATTGCCAGTGTCATATTGCCCTGCAATTATCCTGCTGATCAAAAACAAACAAACATGCCCTCAGTTCGACTGCTTAAAACGCCCCGACAATAAGGAACACCGGCGCCTAATCCGGACAATCCGGCTACTTACAGGATCTCAAACCGCAACTCTCGACATGATAGGGCGTTGAGAGCTATGAAACCCAGCTGATGTAATATACTTTCGGAAACGAGGTCATGGTGAGCTAATGGCATCTATACAAGTGCGAACCTTCTTTATGCCGAAGCAGCTCGGAGTTGTTGTCGTTAGTGAGACCCGACGTTTATGATATATTCCACCACGTTGTGTGCAGAGTCGCCATTTGCCTTGTGAACTAAAAGGCTTCCAACCGCCAATATTCATGATATACTGTCCAACGAAAAGAAACCATACTACCACGAAGTGTTACAACTACAGTCTCCCAGTCTCCTAACGTAGTACAACCCCAAGTCACCAGCAGCTGTAGACAAGAATGTCTCTGCATCGCGAGACCTTCACCATCTCCGGAGACACAGAGCTCTCCTACCTCACCAACCTCACTGACCCGAGCTCCAGAGTCCTGCTCTTCCTACACTTCTGGGGCGGCTCATCCAAGACCTACTCCCGCGTCCTCGACCACCTTCTCGGCGCCCATGGTGATGACGATGACCACTCTTCTCACCGTCACAATCACCGCCCCCAAGTCCTCGCCCTAGACTTCCGCGGCTGGGGCAAATCCACCGGCCCCCTAAGCGGCCCCAGCTCCCAATCCTCCTCCTCCATCTCCTCCCCGCCTTCCTCCCGCTCCTCCGACAGCGACACCTCCGCCTCCTCCTCCGACGAAGGCTTCCACTACTACAACGACTCCGTCTCCCGCCTCGCCGCGGACGTCGAGGCGCTGATGCGGCACCTCCGTCTGCGGGACGTGGTAATCGTCGGCCACTCCATGGGCGCCAAGGTCGCGCAGCTGGTCGCGGGCCGCTCCTGTTTCGAGAACGGCATGCATCGGGGGTCTATTGATAGGCAGCGGATGATCACCAAGGGCCTGGTACTGCTGGCGCCGGCGCCGGCGGAGCCGTTGGAGCTGCCGGGGGCGATGCGGAGGCAGCAGATTCATGCGTATGAGACGCGGGGGGCGGCGGAGTTCGTGACGCGCAATCTGCTGCCGGTGGAGGCGCCGGCGAAGGTTGCGAGCCTTATTGTGGAGTTTCTGAGAGAACTCGATTCATGCATCCAAGCATCAATATGCAACTGTCGTATAGACCTTGTGCTCCATAGATCGAGATTAAGATGTGCAATGCATGTAATACGTCCAGCCACGACGGCGATTGCACTATCGACCTTCCGTTTTGGCGTCAGCGCTTACATGTCCTACACATGTCGGCCCCGAGATGCTGATTAGCCGGATACGGGGGGTTATGCAGCGATGAGGCTGGATATAATACAGCTCCAACCCCTCCTCATCTTATACGAATCCTTCTCAGGTACTTGATTCATTGAAACATACCGAAGATGCGCACCATTAAGCTCAGCACCGCAGTGGTGGCCCTTGTGTGGTGTCAAGCTGCCGCCAGCAGCGCCGTCCCGCCGCCAACAGGCCCATACCACGTCGGCTTCCAGAAGCACGTCGTACCAGTCCTGAACGAAGCCGACCCTTTCTGGCCCAACAACATCAGCACCTCCTTCCTCGTCACAGTGTACTATCCCACAAACCAGGAGCCCGAGCCCGGCGACTGGACGAGGCCGTACCTCGACCCCGCCACCGCGGCCCTGTACGAAGAGCGCTACAACCTATCCGCAGGAAGCCTCTCAACCCTCCCCTCCCCCGGCTTGATCCCGGACGCAAAACCCCTAGACCGCCGCCACCACCACTCCACCCTCTTCTTCACCCCCGGCGGCGGCGGCCCCCCAACCGAAGTCTACACCCTCCTCCTCTCGGACCTCGCCAGCCACGGCTACGCCGTCCTGGCCCAGGACCACGCCCGCGAGCAGCCGTTCGTGCGGTATCCCAACGGGACCGGCATCTACGGCCTGCCCATCCTGTACGGATTCGACGAGCCCACCGTGCTGGCCATCCAGTCGACGCGGGTCAACGATTCGCTGGCTCTTTTAGAATATCTACCCACGCTGGAGACGGCGACGGGAATGAAGCTCAATCAGACGCACGTCGGGACCTTCGGGCACTCGCTGGGCGGATCCTCGGCAGCGGCCACGTTGCTAGCTGCGGAACAGCAGCAGCGCAGCCGTGGCGGAAGCAAACGGGCAGTACCGTCCTCACTCCGCGCCGGAATGAACATAGACGGCACCTTCTTCGGCCCCCTCGCCGACGTGCGCCAGCCCTTCCTCATGCTCGGCGCCGAAGCCCACGGCTCGGACGCGACGTGGCCCGTGTTCGCGTCGCTCCAGACGACGGCCGACCCCTGGCGCTGGGTCAACATTCGCGGCGCGCTGCACCACGACTTTAGCGATATCGGGTACTGGAAGCAGGTGGTGCCGGCGATCCGGGACGGCGACGGCCAGCTGGGTTCCATCGGCGGGGATCGGCTGGTCGAGGTTTGGCGGGCGTATGTACGGGCTTGGTTCGATGTGGCGCTGTTGGGGCGGGGGACTGAGGAACAGAGGGCGTTGTTTGAGGAGGGGACGGATGCGGAGTGGCCTGAGAAGATCTGGGTGGGCGGCGAAGAGCCGTATAGATAGATACTGATTACCCCAGAGTGTTGGCATTCGGGGAGTTGGACTTGGCTGGATCCTTATCCTGCTTCACGTTACTCTCGATTGAACGTCCCGACTAGGGTAGCAAGGAATGTAAGCATAGACATATGTAGCACACCCGAATCAAGATCCTCGTTCGGCATACAGAGAGAGTCGTGTCCATTACAATTTAGTGTATTCGTCTACCTATTCCTCAGCAGTATATCCATATCTATATCCCCCGCCCGCGACCCCGAGGCCTCCCCCACATCCACGAACCCAGCCTCATGCCCCATCCTAAACTTCGCCAACTTAACCGCCGCCTTGCCCCGCATCTCATCCAGACTCATCGGGGCCCTCGGCCCCGACACCGCCGCCGGCTGGCTCGCGTGGAACCCGTGGAACAGCAGCGGGAACAGCGAGCTCTTCCACACGGGCTGGCAGTCGTCGTTGTAATTCCGCAAGATCATCAGGAAGAGCATCGTCCCCGTCGCGGTGACGAGCGCGATCGGCAGCAGCAGCCAGCGCCAGTCGAAGTTGGTGCACACCGTCGTCCGGACGACCGACCCTTGCACCGTCTCCGCCGCGCCCGCGTCGGCGTTGCTCCCGCCCACGGCGCGGAACTTGTGCGTGATGGCGGTCGCGTACGCGCGGAACTGGCCCTCGACGCTGGCGGAGGTGGCGTGGCCGCGCGCGTAAAGGGGCGCGATCCACCACAGGTCCCCGCACCACAGCTGGTCGCCCTGGCGGCGGTCGTACGAGCACGTGCCCGCCAGCAGCTTCTCCATGAAGGCCTTCATCGCCATGCCGTAGATGGCCTCGACCTTGTAGAGGCACTCGTTGGGCGCCGTGTAGTTGGTGCCGCCGACGTCGATGCCGACGAAGGAGCGGCCGGGGACGTGGGGGATCTTGGTCCAGTTCGTGTGCAGGTCGTACGTGGCGCCGTCGATGGAACAAGGGGTTTTGAGCGCGGTGTGGTTCACGTAGGGAGAAAATGTGTCTCCGGCTGGGAGACCGGCCTCGACCCAGTTCTTGGTTGCGGGCACGGAGGAAACGACGCGCTCTTCGAGGACACCGCGGGTCAGCTTGGCGTGGTAGTTCTGCATGCATGGGTAGAAGGCGCAGGTGGTCGCGATGTAGTCCGTCACTTGATCCTTCCATCCGATACCTGCTTTCGCGTTGTGGGGGCATTCCAATTTGCCCGAGTCCTTGGTGCATGGTGCATCAGTAAAAGACAAGACCGTCAAGTTAAGCAGTGAGTCTTGGGCCACGCTGCGATACTCGTCCGTGAAGGCCGAAGAAGCCCACGAGAGGTTCCAGTCCGCGCGAGTGTTCAGGTAATACCCTTCGTTCGACTGAGACACCCACTGCCCGTTGGGAAGGGTGTAATTGGCGGGGGCGTTGTCGTCAGCCAGTGTGGTATTCACAGTTTCCTTGATGAACGGAGTGGTGTCGAAGCAGGTACTGCACATGGCCACTGACGAGTGCGTGATGTCATCGCCAGAAGAAGGAAATGTGCAGTTACCCGTCTCGCACGAGGCCACGATCTTGGAGTCGTTACTGCTGGGGTTGGCTATGGCCTGGATCATGGCTCCCTTCATGTCGACATCTACCTCCCACTGACCAGCTCCGATGCGGAAGTACTTGGCTCGGCCCGGCATAGAGTGCGCGATCGGGATGGACGCGTTTGCACCATCCAAGATCTGAGGGCAGGCCACCGTTTTAATGGCCTGCTGGGTAAAAGGCCCGATAGCCAGGGAGGAGATGGTGACCATGGCGGCAACGATGGCCAGAGAGGCCTGCGGCGCGACGAAGAGCAGCTTGAAGGAACCTGTGACGCTCCGGCTGGCGCTCTCAAAGTCGTTCAGATGGCTCAAGGGCCGTGGCTGACGGAACCAATCCCATTTGGCCTGGCTGATGACCTCGGCGGTGGCCACCAGCATGGTGGTGCGCAATATGGTGGCCAGCAACGCGACCAGGGTGTTGAGGTTGATGCTGAAGGGCCATCGTGGGACCTTATGACCTTCATAGTGACATAAAATGCCGATAATGGTGGCGATCAGTACCAACGAGACCACGAGGGAGACTATCTCCCATAGCCAATAGCGAATGACGGGGTGCCGTCTCGGCGGCAACTGGTTCTGCGCGTCCTGGTGGCCGCCATGGTGAATCGGCCTATATTGCGTGGACGAGGAGGAAAATCCAGTATCCGTTGGAGCAAAGTGGAAGTGCGGCTTGGTGGCGCTTGTTGGTGTCGTTGGGTAATCGGAGTCCAGCGTGTTATACCGGTGAAACGCAGGGGCTGGCGCGGCATGCTCGTCGGCATGCTCATCGCTTGTACCCATCCTTTGTTCACTCTCCGTTAGGCCGGCGGCCCGCCTTGACTTTCCAGATTCAGTTGTCCGACCCTGTACTGATACCTACTTTAAGAACGCAACAAGTAAATCGAGATATCAAATGGGACAAGAAGATTAGATTCACAATCTGTTTAATAAGAGACAGAAATTGAGGTTGCTGAATTAATACGAAATCCAGTGGCAAAGATGCACGCCCGTCGCGTGGAACAGGAGACGGGACAATAAACAAGGCGGTAGGGGCTCCAGGGCTCCAGGGCTCCAGGGCTTCAGCACGCTATCCAAGATTGCCTCAGCGCTGGAGTTCCAGCGACGGAGGGGCCATCGTCGATGAAGGCCCATAGTGGTCCAACAAACTGCAATTGAATATCTTAAACCCCAGCTGCCGTGAGTTGGTATCTGAGGCAAACATCTCTCGAATGCCAATGACCTCTCTTTTGCTCAATACGTAAAACCGTAGTGACCAGGAATTTGCCAGTTCTACCAACTACTTTTCGTAGTCATGTCGTGGGGAACCAAGTAAGATTGAAAAATGGACCTTGATACATATTGGTCCATTGGTTGCTAAATAACCCCAACTGCCAACGGTAGCCCCTAAATTCTGGTAACCCGCAATTGGGACCTGGCCCACCAGTGCCGCAACGCGAATTTCCCTACCGCGACGTCGCGACTAGACCGCACACCAACGACAACGATAGAGAGAGCCCGGCATAATCACGGCCGCTGGCCAGATGCCGTACTCGCACTAGAAACATAGCTAGCTCTCTTCACCAGAATATAATAACCTACCTAGCCTTATGTAGTCTTCAGTCATGCCTTGAGAATATGCGCCGCACTACTGCCGCTGTTGATGGGAACCCGCTGAGGATAACACTTGCTTGAGGGACGAGTAATCCATCCCCCACTTACCAAGCCCGCAACCACCAGAGTCCCTGTAACCATATGCCACGACCCAAGTCCCGGGTAATATGGATGTAGCTAGGGCATGATATCCCGGATGCCATCCATTCTGTTGGGCCCGCCCCCAGCTTGAGGAAAAGTCCGGACCTGCAGAAAGACTGGGTCATGCAGGCAGGCGGGCAGTTTTGTTTGCCTGGCCGGCGGACGGCAATTGGGTCACATCCTCCCCCTTGCTGCAGCCAGTAACCAATAAGCTGGGCGCATGTTGAAGTTGGTGACCAAAAAGAATTGTGCCGTATGCGCCCTTGAGGCCAAGCCTCTCCGAGAGTGACGGCTGGCCATGTTGGGTAAAGATGCCAACGATGTAGCTCTCTATGTTATTGGTAAGGTTCCAACGGCGGGAGAGGGTGATGATGCGGGGTTGCACGGAGAGTCACTTATATATATCTTGATCTCTGCCTTCTTCTTGTAAGCATGAAATAGAAACCACTTGCACTCCGTCTCATCATATTTCCGTACTGCAGCTCTCAAGACGGCTTGATCTGCTTCCCATCTTTCAACACTGACCTATCTCCCTCGAACTGTCATTCGTGAGGATGCCACTCTACACCCAGCTCCCCGATGAAATCAAGAAGGTCGACGTGGTCGTCGCCGGAGGTAAGCACTAGCCCGTCCCAGCCCATCTATGCCATCTCACTCACTAGCCTCCTCAAACCTCCCAAAAGGCGGAACCGCCGGCTGCATCGTCGCCGCCCGCCTGGCCGAAGCCGACCCGGCCCTCGCGGTGCTCGTGGTCGAGGGCGGCCGCGACAACGCCGACGACCCCTCCGTCGCGCACCCGCTCCTCTTCATGTCCCACCTCGCGCCCGCGAGCGACACCACCCGGCTCTACACCGGCGGCGCCGAGCCCCAGATCGGGGACCGCCGGCTCGCCGTGCCCGCGGGCGGCATCCTCGGCGGCGGGTCCTCGGTCAACATGATGCAGTACACGCGCGCCCAGCGCCACGATTGGGATTCGTGGGAGGCGGAGGGGTGGTCGGCGGATGAGATGGTTCCGTTTTTGAGGAAGGTGGGTGCACATGGCTGATGCGCATTGGACCCGCGGAATTGCTGCAATGACTGACACCCCCCTTTTTTTTATCAACAGCTCGAGACCTACCAAGGACCAGGCAAAGCAGAACTCCACGGCGACAATGGCCCCATCTTCGTCTCCGAGGGCAACTACGTCGCCAAACGACCCCAAGACGAGTTCATCAAGGCTGCTGCCCAGCTAGGCTATCCCGAGCACGTCGACCTCCAGGACTTGGACAGTAACAATGGCGTCCAGCGTGCGCGGCGGTTCGTCAGCGCCGAGGGTGTGCGCTCCGACACGGCGCGTGCTTATATTCACCCCAAGATGAAACATGGTGGTAGCGGTGAAAGCGGTGGGTATCCGAACCTTCATGTGCTGGTGCAGAGTCAAGTAGTCCGTGTGCTTTTCGAAGGCCAGAAGGCGGTAGGTGTTGAATACCGCGGCAACCCCAAGTTCCAGAACACCCCTATCCGGAGCGTCAGGGCCGAGAAGATGGTGATCCTATCCGCCGGCACCTTCGGCACCCCGCTCATTCTAGAGCGGTCGGGCGTCGGCGACCAGGCCATCCTTGAAGCCGCGCAAGTCGCCGTCGTGGCGCACATCCCGGGCGTCGGGCGCAACTACCAAGACCACCACCTGATGATGTACACCTACAAGACGACCCTAAAGCCCGACGAGACCGCCGACGCCATCATCGCCGGGCGTGTGGATGTGGGCGCGCTCCTGCAGTCCAACGCCAGCATCCTCGGCTGGAACGCCCAGGACATCACCTGCAAGCTGCGCCCGAGCGACGCCGAAGTCGCTGCTCTGGGGTCCGAGTTCCAGGCCGCCTACGAGCGGGATTTCAAGCACCATGAGAACAAGCCTTTGGCCATGATGGCTCCAGCTTCCGCGTTCCCCGGGCCCCCGACCCCAGACATGGAACCCGGCCAGTACTACACCGTGACCGCCTTCACCGTGTACCCCTACTCCCGCGGCCACGTCCACATCAAATCCTCGTCCGACCCCAACGCCCCCGTCGACTTCGCGACCGATTTCCTGTCAGACCCGCTGGACGTCAAGAAGCACGTCTGGGTCTACAAGAAGCAGCGCGAGATTGTCCGGCGCATGCCGAGCGTGTACCGCGGCGAGCTGCCCGGGACGCACCCGCCGTTCGCGGCGGACTCGGGCGCCGCGCTGATCCTCGACTACGAACCAAACACGCCTACAGAGGCAGTGAAGGACATCGTCTACACGCCCGAGGACGATGCCGTCATCGAGCAATGGGTGCGTGACAAGGTCGGGACGACGTGGCACTCGCTGGGGACTTGTGCCATGGCACCCTTGGAGCGGGGCGGTGTTGTCGACGCGAAGCTCGGGGTTCATGGCTTGAGGAACCTCAAGGTCGCGGATTTGAGTATCGCCCCCGAGAATGTGGCGGCGAATACCGCCAACACGGCCATGGCTATCGGTGAGAGGGCGGCAGATATCTTTATTCGGGAGCTCGGCCTCGGGGCTTCGTAGTTAAGGGAAGAAACAGAATCTACTGGACGAGCTATGAGATGAATAAAATTGACTGAGTTCGGAGACCGACTATATTCTGAGATAAGCTCTACTGTATGGATGTTGGCAGATCAATGCTTCGTTATGCCTCCTTCTTGCAACGCAGGGCCAATTTTTTTTTACGGAGACGAGTGTTTCAATGTTCTCTACTTAAGTAGACAAAACATATGCCCCAAATCACAGAAACGACAATTTCAGATACGCAGCTAGGTATACCTATGAACGCACCCTTTCGAGGGGGTGACCGGGTTCTCTGGTATATAACGTGAAGTCCGACCTCGGATGGGGATCTCAGGGGGTATATGCAGATGTCTCCATGTCCACACCCGGAAGCGTGTCCATCCCTACTGCTGATTAACAAGCCGGACGCAAACGTGATCAAATAGATCAACTTACATCCGTCTATATTCTCTGGGGCGGTGACAGGAACGCTGCACTTGTTCTTATCCGGGGGCATCTGGGACGGGAGGAGCGAACAGTTGCGGAGATAGCACTGGCTGTCCATGGCGAGCTGCAGCGAGTCGTCTTGCCAGCCGAAGACCTTGGTTCCAAGTCAGCGAGCGTCTTCTCACTCCCCGACATAAATAGTATACATACATAATCTCCATGTTGACCGTATCCGGTGCTTGTAACAGTCAGCGGTGTCGTCTTGATCAAGCTCCGGGGTTTGAAGCGGTGGTTAGCTTACTCGTCCCCGGTCGAGAGAACAAATGGCTGGCTTCCATCTTCGGGCCATTCGATCTCATCGTTGAAGCTCCGAGTATCCCAGTTAACCTGGTTCGGGTCGTGGTCGTATTAGCTGACACTCTCGGCATGGATATCCCGATGACAAGCAGACATACCTCCAACATGACCTGCGGGATCTTGACCGGGTGACTTTCCGGGCAAGTACCCGTGACGATCGAGAACGACGGCGGTCCGCCAACTGGATGGGCGATGTGCTCGCGATGGTCGGGGCTGTCGAGGCTCTTACCGTCCCAGCACCTAAGTTACTACGATGTCAGCGTGTGATCCTTCTTGTAGCCGTGGGCGACATGATGATACTGGGGAGGCATACAGGGGAAAGATGATGTTCGATCGGATGCCACCCGGACAGGGCTGCTTCGGCAAGTGGTCTGTATCCCACTTCGGATCGAAGCAAGGCGAGTACATACTCCCACCGAAGTTGGGCTCCGAGAAGCACCGGTAGCATTGCTGCATGTTCTTCCCGAGGTTCTCCGAGGTGCGCCGCATCGCGTCGCCCGTCAGCATGCGGAAGCCCTGTTACTGATGGATTAGGCTCGCAGTAAGTGGCGAGGATAATGTAAGGGGAAAGCGGATGTGGAAAGTTACCGGCTTGAAGGCCGTTGTGGCGTTGGTTCCCGGTGAGGTGTAGTATATGGTAATCCCGCCCGCGTCCCCGTCATTGAACTGATTCGCCATCTGCGGGACGCGCTTGTACGTGCCGTTTCGCGCTTTGAAGTACAGGTTCGCCGTCCAGTAGTTGGAAAAGTCTTGGGTGAAGTGGCATGTCGTACATGTCGCGAGCTGCGAGATGTCCTCCAACGGCATCGAGGCATTGAATGCGTTCTATACGAATTGATGCTATGGTGTTAACAAATACAACTCAAGGTGGGATTCAAAGCTCTGGAAATGAAAGGATCTGGATATGAAAGGCTCTGGATATGAGAGTCGACTTACACCTCCAACTATCTGGTGCATGTGTGCAGATGGGTTCAGGTCGGGGTTCACGAGTCTGGCGTGATCAGCAAGCATCCGATAAAATGGGGGCCTTGGAAGACGTACGGATCAAGGCGTTCGATGACGGCCTAGGAAAGTCATAAATTAGTATGAAAGTCATCACTGTAAGTCGTTTGTAGACTCACTTGAGAACATCCGAATCGTAACATGGCACCCGGACCTCCCCTAGGTCCGCCCGCCAGCATCGGTGCGTCCAGATCGCTGCCATTGTAGCTCCCGTTACTCCGAGCATATGTACCACTGACGAGAAACGCAGCACCGACTCCGAAGGGCCAAAGCATCGTGGAATAAATCATCGAGAAACTGGAAGTCGGGCAGCTTCACCAAATGGTCGTGGCACAGAGCATGCGCATCAGGGGTTCCGTGAAGAAATAAAAAGCAGCCCAAGGAGCAAAGAGAATATAAATATGATATCGGGATCTGTGGCATGTCTTATCTTAATCAATTGCAAGATTAGCCGTCCCGCCGTTTCTGCGTGTTTTGTTCATTTATTGTACTTATCCGCTTTATCCGGAGTAGATAGGCAACCCCAAGATCTACCTAAGATATGTAATCAACACATGACTGGTCCAGCTAGCTGGATACCGCAAGCCCATGAAAGTGTGTATCTATGGTCTCCAAATGTCGAGCTCATACGGGATTGACTGTGTCACTGTTGTCTTGCCCCTAGATAAGGCTCCCCTGTTTCGAATGATTGACATGTTGCAGGACTTCACATTGCGTCTTGGCGAGCCAGTGGCGAAACAAGCTTCGACAGGAAGCTTCAAGATGCCGTGCTAGTTCGGCAAATCCCAGCATCTGTTATCCCAGGCTAGGAGTACTGCCAAAACAGCCGTTTTGGTGTAAATAAGACCTTCTTCTGATAACATGTTTCTTTTGCCCTAAAGAAGACACCGATAGTCCTGACCGTCGAAGGTATCTTGCCACACTAACTATTGGAAAGGCAGACATCCGTTACGAAAAGTATGCCTTAGGCAAAGAGCAAGGTGTTCTGGCCAACACAGGCCTCCGGGACTTTAGTAGAGCGGATAGGGTATACAAATGTTGCATAAACCAAGTTCGAATATGTACATCTACTCAAGCGCCTTTTCTCATAACGTGTATACTTGTAGTATATAAAGGAGTCATTCAACCCTTACAGGCACCACCTGAGCACGTAGGTAGGTAGTATCCCAGGTCCAATAACGCGATGGATTCGATGGGATATGGGAAGGTATAGGGCCAACCATGAACGTACGGCCTACGCCTTGCATACCCAGCCACCCAACGACACATCCCTGTATTTGCACACTCGAGCGTTCAACGCAGCACCAGGCGTCTTATTGATTGGCTACCATGCGGGCTATTCTTACGTGTTCAGCCCCTTGCTTATTAGTCTTTTATCCCTCGATAAATAGGATGTGACAAATCTACATAACTTCCCATCCTTCTCTTGCATGAGGCATTCTTTACCAACTACATATTCCGTTCCGACCTACTATCCACGTCATGGCGGATATCCCGAGCCCCTCCGTCTTGAAATCCCTCGCAGATCTCGAGATCTTGCTCCCCGCCGACCACCGCTACGGCACCCGAGAGCGCTCCTACCACGCCGCCAACGCCCGCCTCGCGCCCTCCTGCATCGCCCGGCCCCGCTCGGCCCCGCAGGTCGCCTCTCTACTCCAGGAGCTGGCCTCGTCCAAGACCGCGTTCGCGATCCGCGGCGGCGGCCACTCGCCCGCCCCCCGGCGCCAGCGACATTGCCGGCGGCGGCGTCACCGTCGGCCTCGGCTTGCTGGACACGGTCGCGTACGACGCCGCCGGCGGGACGGTGCGCTTCGGCGCCGGCGCCCGCTGGCGAGACGTCTATGGCGAGCTGGCCAAGTATAAACGGGCTGTTCCCGGAGGCAGGTCCGGCGACGTCGGCGCCTCGGGCCTTCTTCTGGGGCGGGATCGCGGCCAGTCCGGACTCAGCCACGGACCAAATCGTCCGGGCGGTGCGGAACTTCACCCAGCTTCAGGGGCAGGGGCAGGCCCAGGACAGCTACCTCATGGCCGTGCTCGGGTACTTCCCGGACTTTGGCACCAACGTGGGGTCGACGGCCGTGTTCCAGGCTGCGAACGACCCGAGCGGGCCGGAATTCGATGACTGGCGTGCCCTGCCCAAGATCGTCGATATGACCAAGGAGACCAGCATGGCTGCCCTCGCGGAGGAAATCACGTTGCCGGCCAACTATCAGTAAGTGGCTACCTACCTACTGGCTTGATGTTCCAATTGTGTTTTTACTACACCGCCTCTATGTCCTCAATGTCATAACATGCACGAGCAGTGATGCCTGGTTCACCCTCTGCATCAAGAACGACGAGCGGATCATGAAGAAGGCCACCGACCTCCACGAAACCCTCGTCGCCGAGCTGAAAGCCTACGTCGCGGACGGCAACTTCATAACCAACTGCATCTTCCAGCCGGTCCCGTGCACCGTATCCCAACGAACCGCGGCCGCGGGCGGCAACATCATGGGCACCGAGCGCATCGCCGAGGACGCAGTCCTGTTCCAGCTCGTCGTCATGACCGAGACGGCCGAGCAGGCCCGGTGGGCGCACCCGAGGCTCCAGCGCTGCGTCGACGCGATCCGGGACTTTGCGGCAAAGGAAGTCGAGGGCGGAAGGGGGGGCTTATGGATTGGGTTTATATGAACTATGCCGGCGCGTCGCAGGACGTGATTGGGAGCTATGGCGCGGAGAATGTGGAGGAGATGCGGCGGGTCGCGATCAAGTACGATCCAGATCAGGTGTTTCAGAAGTTGTGCCCTGGCGGGTGGAAGATTCCGGGTCTATAGAAGAGTTTCGGCTGCAAGTAGCTGAAATACGAACGGTCTGAGATACGATATCTCACTATGAGTACAATCCCCGGAACTAGTGCCGACAGCTCCATCATGCAGGTAGTGATATTGCGATCCGTTCGTGGAGAGGTCGGGATAGGCCGCGAAGAACTCCATTCCCCTCTTGCCCCCCCTCAATTTCTCCTTCCCGTGTCTCTCCTTTTTGTAGCCCGCGGCTCTTTTCTTTCTCTCTTTTCCGGGCTACGTCTAAAAGACCAAGGCCATGAGACCAGCAAAGAAGACGACTCCAGCAAGTGCGCTCTCCCGAGTTGCGCCACTGGGCTTATCGCTGGGGCTGGCCGAAGGCGAAGAAGCAGCCGTCTCCGACGGAGGCGCTGTCGTCGAAGCCGAAGCCGTCGTGCTCGCGCCCTCGACCTCGACGTCGAACGCCTTGCCGTCGCGGTACGACCATGTCTGGCTCTTCTCGCCGTCGTCCGTCTCCGTGAGCTTCCAGTCGTCCTTGCGGACGGTGAAGGTGCCCGTCGTGTGGTTGCGGGTTTCATCGAGAAGGAAGACGAGCCCGCCGTCGTCGTTGTTGTTGGGCGTCTTGGAGACGGCGAGCGTGTAAGGGCCACAGTCCCAGGGCTTGTCGCTGGCGGGCAGGGCGCCGTCGGGGCTCTCGCCGCCGGATTGGCACCCTACGCCGAAGTCGGGGTTGTCGCTTTTGGAGACCATGAGGTAGTAGCTATTTGAGGTGTCAGTTGTTGTCGTTGCCCGATTTGAGTAAAACGTCACCAAATAGGTGCGTGTACGCGCGAGTGCAGCAGGTAAGGGCAGTGAGTGAGGGAGACGAACTAGCAATAGGTCTTGTCGTCCATCGGGGCGCATCCGGCCTCGACTTTGCTGATCGAGTACGACAGGCCGGTCGATTCGCGGGCGCCGACGTGGGCGGCCCAGGCCAAGGGCAGGAGGGTGGCGGCGGTTGCTGACTTCATCTTGGCGGCAGGCACGTTCTGTTGTTTGTGATTTTAAGTCGAGCACTAGTGAAAGAGTGACTGAGTTGGAAAATTATTAATTAAAACGAAGGTGGTGATGGTCCGGCTGGGTATTAGCGACTGACTGCGACAACGGGTGGCAGCTTCCTTTCAATCCAGCGACGAAGGCATCCTGTTCTCCTATTTAAACAGAAAACCCCGGCCGCCCGCCCTTCGCTTAACCAAAACAACACGCCATGCCGACCGACATGCGCTTCCTAGTGCTTACTTACCCAGTTCCGCATCACAGGCAGCAGCCCGGAACTCGGCACCAATCTGGAAAAGTCTCACCGTGAGTGCAGGCAAGTTTGATATTACCGATTATTACCGAGATAATGTTGTGGGGGGACGTTCACGGTCGCTGCGTTTTAGCGTCGATCTGATTGGCACAGGGTTATCGCGAAAATGCCCAGACCGCCGGCGGGGATCAGAGCCGAGAACGGGCCAGCATCCGCTTTATGGACAGATCCGGGCTCAATCGCCGGGATCATTCATGCATGGACGCATGATCCATTTCCTTCGTCCTTGGCGATTGTCCAGGTAGATTAGATAAGAGCTGTCTACATTACTAAAAAAACAAAAGGGGGGGGTCTAGAAGACCAAAGCCATCAGACCAACAGAAAACAAGACACCGGCAAACGCGCCCTCCCGAGTGGCGCCATTGGGCGTGGCGGAAGCCGAAGCCGCAGCGTCGGTGGCAGAGGGCTCAGGGTCCGCAGTCGGGGCAGCCGTCACCGAGGCGACTGTCGACGACGACGCCTTCTTGGTGGGCGCCCCGTTCGCCGCCGTCGCAATGCCCGACGCCGAAGCCGAGGCCAGATCCCACTCCACCGCGCTGGGCGCGATGAAGGGCGGGTCGTCGGGGGTGACGTCGAGGTCCTGCGCGGGCACGACGAAGGCCTTGCCGCCCTTGAACGACCACATGGCGCTCTTGCCCCCGTACATGGTCTCGGGCGGGTCGGCGACCGCGACGAGGTCCTCGAGGGGCATGGCCATCCTCGCCTCGTCGGAGTGCGACCTGAGCGTGACGAGGAGGGTGTTGTTGTGCTCGTGCACCCTGGTCGCCAAGCTGTAGGACCCGGACTCGCCCGGGTCGCAGCCAATCAGCGCGCCGCTGGGGCTCTCGCACATGGTCTCGACGCCCTCGCCGAAGTTGGGGTTGGTGCTGGCCGACACCATCAAGTCCCACCTGTATATTGCCGACTGTCAGTGTTTGATTGAGTCATTAGGGGAGGCGGACGGACACGCAGTAATGGGTTTCGTAGGCATCGTAGCACGAGGCCGTGAGATTGCTGATCTCGTACGTCTTGCTGCTGCGGCTGTCCAAATCAGCTGACGCCCAGACCAAGGGCAGGAGAGCGGCATCGGCGGCGATAGTTGCGTACTTCATCTGGACGGGCGCGTGTTTATGCGGCTTGTTTGCGATTATTAGATATTAATCAAAGAGCGACTAAGCCGTAGGGATTATGTTTATGTATGTACGATCAAGCGAACGTGGTGGTGCTTGGCGACTTGGCGACGACGACGACGACGTTCTTCGCAATCGAGCGAAGAGGAAACCCTGCCGTTTTATCTAGACAACCGCCCGGCCTTCGCGACAGGCGACAAGTGCGACCCAGGTCAGCGGCACAGCCGGGACGGGCGGCACCACCAATCGAGACATGGTCTCACCATGGCTACGTCTGAAATTGCGGCGCCCAACTTCTGTGGGGTGCAGACCATGGGCCACTCACCCTCGTTGCTTTTTCGTCCTTCCAGCCCCGGCGCTGATTGGCACAGGGGGAATGGGATGGGAAATAGGGCCGGGGAATAGAGCCGAGAACGGGCCAAGGTCCGCTGTCGCCTTCCCACGGGACGGTTCCGCCAAGTCTTTTGCACAAGGCAGCAGCTTAATGTCACGATGCTCATCTTCCTTTTGTCCCTATTGGGTAGATCTTTGGAGCCGTTCGGAGGAATTACACTATTGTCGCTGTAACCTCGTCCACTATTTGCACCTTGATGCTCCCGTTCTTCAGGTCGGAGCAAATATCCATGGCTTCCATGGCCTTTTCCAGGGGGAACACATGGGAAACGAGCTTCTTCACGTCCAATACGCCACCGCTCAAACAGGCCAGCCCTGCGGGCCAAGTATCCCGATATCGGTTGATGAAGCGAAGGTCAATCTTGCACCGCCGTTAGCATGGATCTTACCGAGGAAAGAACCGCCGGAAAAAGAATGTGTGCTGTGATTACTTACCTCGGCGAGAGAGATGTGCGTAAAGGGCAAGTTGTTCATAACCGACTTGCCCACCCCAATAACA
Organism: Apiospora aurea; assembly: GCF_038362705.1. Taxonomy (NCBI): domain Eukaryota; kingdom Fungi; phylum Ascomycota; class Sordariomycetes; order Amphisphaeriales; family Apiosporaceae; genus Apiospora; species Apiospora aurea. Next base: position 689,715 of record NW_027117391.1, read on the forward strand.
CAGACGACACCGCCCCTCCTCACCGCAAAGGTGGCCAGGACCACACTGCTCTCCACCCCGGTGCACTCCAGTACCGTGGGAGGCGCAGAGTACTCGTCATCCCCAAACAGCTTTCGCACAGCCGCGGCGTTGGCCTCGGACGACGAGTCGCGGTTGACTTGGTAGGTGATGCAGGACGGTATGTAGCCCCGTGCAAACTCCAGCCTCTTGGGCTCGAGATCGGTAATGACGATCGGGTGCGCACCCGACGCCCGAGCGGCCGCCAACGCGAGCAGGCCGATGGGACCGGCGCCGCAGATGAGCGCCGGTCGCCCGAGACTGAGTCCGCCGGTCTTGACGCCGTGGAGGACGACGCTCAGGGGCTCCAAGAGGGCTGCTTCGGCGTAGCTGACATTGTCGGGGATTCTGCGGATGGTTGTGTGCTATGAATTAGCCCGGGCAATAGCCTCCATAAGATGCAACCCCTACTGGCTGCCCCCCCCTCTGATTGACCCCTCCTGATTTCAGATGATTCTAGAGCCCCTGAGCAACAACAACAGTATATAAAGGGGTTAAATCTCACTCGTCTGTCAATTAAAGTAGATTAATCTCTTCCTCTTTTTTTCCTCTTTTCACTATTACCAATATAACTAAAGAAGCTCGTATTGCGTAGGCGGTCCAGGCCGTGCTGGCCGGCGGAAGCATTAATTGTACGGCCAAAGACTATAACGTTAATAGGAGCACTTTTCGTAACCGAATTAAGGAAAACTTTAGTAAAAAAGAGAAATATAAGGCTTTATAGTTATTCACTTTTGCCGAAGAGACTTTTTTAATTAAATAGGCCTTTTTTTAGGCCAGCTTAAGCTACGCATTAACGTACCGGCTGTTTCGTATATACGCTTAACGTATCTTTTTTATAAAAAGGGTCGATTACCTTATCGGTAAACGATGGGTGTACCGTTTTTTAAAACGTTATCCGGCCTTTAAGACTATACGTACTAAAGCGATAGATTTCCAGCGTTTCGTATATATATTAAACGGGGTTATATAAGGGTTTTTTAATTAATTTAATACTATTATTATTAATAATATACCCCTTCGATTTAAATTTAACGCCGATAAAATAAGAACTGCGATAATAATAGGGAAGGGTATTATAATAATCGAATTTACCGTTTATAAGTCATTAATACGTAATAACGCCGTTAACCGCGAGTAGGTAATTATTTTAAAGTATATTAATATTTTCGAAAAGTTTCTGCCTTTTTTAATTATTTTTAAAGGCTAATCAGTATAATAGTAGTAATTCTCTCAGGATAATGATAAGGTTAACTGCCCTTATAAAGGCTAAGCCTTTAAGGCTTCCTTTAAAGGGTAAATTTTTAACCCTATTACCTTAAAGTGGCTAAAAAAGATATTTATCCTTTTTACTTAGCTTAATAACCCCGAGTAATAAAAGTTACTAATTTTAAACGGCCACGGCAGTTATATTAACGAGGATTTTATATTAGCGGCCTTAAAGGTTAAGGTTTAACTCCTTTATTTATTATTATATAATAGCTATATTTTTTAGCTTTTAAATATTAATTATTTTAAAGTGTTAAAAAAAGGTTTCAAAGGGAGCTCGATTTAATATACGTTATTACTAATAATAGTTACGTTAAAAAGGGAAACTTTTTTTCGCGCTTAAAATAAAGCTCGAAAAATTACTTTTACTCCTAGTATTATTATTAATAATTAATTAATATTAAAGCTTTAACCGATTAATATAAATAAACCGATAAATAATAAACTTAAAAAAGCTACTATATTTCGAGCTATCGATAACGTTAATAAGGCCAAGGATGCACGCCGGCCTATTTAAAAAGGGCTAAGGCAGGTAGTAACACTTAAAACTAGCCGATAAGTTAAAAATTTAGTAATAGCGGTGCTTAATAAAAAAGTAATATACTTTAATACTACTAAGAAACAGCTATAAACGAAGCTCGGTAAAAGTATTAATAATTTAACGGCCCGGATCGGCCGGTTAAAGCAGGAAAAAGCCGGTTTAAAGGTAAATCTAAAGAAAATAAGAGTTTAAAAAAAAAGAAAGGTCGACGAGGACCCTAATAAAAGCTTTGTTTATATATTAAACATCAGAGAGGTTTAAAAGGATGTTCGGGAAGGTCGGCTAAGGAAAAGGCCGAAAAGGGGCGCCGGTAAAGTAATAGAAATTAATGCAAATCGAGCTGGTGGTGAGGGTGACTCTATTGTAGTGCGCACGAGCCGAAACAGACCTTAAAATGCAGTGTGTATTGCTTAATTGACCTATCTATTGCTGTTGTTATTGATTTTTACATCTATTTTAGGGGGTCAGTGAAGGGGGGGGGCAGCCAGTAGGGGTTGCATCTTATCCGCGGGAAACCCAAAGCAAAAGTGAACATAACTTACTGGTACAACCACTTCGCCGGGTGCACCTTGTATCGCTGGACCGTTCCATGGTAGGGGTATACTCCGGCAAACCGGACGTCATCGCAAAGGTTGTAGCGGCCTTCTCGGCAGAGAAAGCACTTCTCGCACGGGACGCCTGGTTCAACCGCCACTCTGTCGCCTGGGTGGTTTCGTGAGTTTGGTTAGTGACTTCTCCTTCTCTGCGTCTCTGACGAACCAATCCGTCACGTACCGACGTCCAAGTCCGTGACACCCTCCCCGCACTTCAGGACAATGCCGGCTGCTTCGTGCCCCAAGATGCAGTCGCCCTCCACCACGAGCGACCCTATCCGGCCGGTCTTCCAGAAGTGTATGTCTGACCTGGATGGGCACGAATCAGCACCTTCCTGTTGACGTTTCATTGTGCTATGGTTGAGGCAACCCCTACCCGCAGATTCCCGTGGCCTTGATGTGTAGCAAAACTTGTCCCGGCCCGGGCTCCTCTACCGGGGCTTCCACCATCTTGATCTGGTGATCCGCCGTCACCTGCAACGACGGATTCGGATGCGAGGCTTTGATGACATGCTGCGTCTTGTTGTTCGGGGAGGCCATAGCGAGAACTTGGTCGCGGTCTGCTGCCACAGAGATTAGGGGGCCAGGTACTGGGTGTGATGCCGGTTGTGTTTACTACTACCACACAACAAAAAAAGGGTGTGTCGTCCAGTTTTTCTTTTTCTTTGTCTTTTTGCTTCTGGGACCGCCGGTAGGAAGCATGTCTCCAAGGTCGTGACACAGATGAGTAAGACACGTTCCCTTGCCGTCTTCATTCCCCGCAAGTGCTGTCGGAATGGCCCGATCTGGTGACCCGAGCCCCCTGACTGACCCGCGGAGTCTCCGCACCTCAGCGCATTTGGTTGCTCAAAACTTTGCAGAGCTTTCCCCTTTTTACCCCAAACCACCGCCAGTTGTGGCAATTCTGTGCGGAGATCTCCCCGCAACCCCGGCTGTCCACCACCAGATCTGATGCTAGCGCCCGACATTCGCTTGCTGGGGGGAACTGCATCTGTCTGGAGACCATCGGGATGTGTCCGCGCGGGGAACGAAGAGCGCATTGGTCGTCACACGATAGGTCATCATTACTCAAGTCCTTGGTGGCAGGCAATGCGTTTAACCGTTTGCCGGGTTAGTCGCCGGGTCCGACCCCGTATCTCGGGACTTGAAAAGTCCAAAGTCGCGTCCCGATGTACCGAAATCCCGTTGACCTGTGGCTTTTTGTCTCTATTACTTACTTCCACCTATTTCTCAACCTAAGCCGCTGTGAATCACTGCTGCACAGGTTACCGAAAACCAGATATTCACATAATCATGGCACCCGGCGTCCTACACGAAGCAAACACGCCGGTCAACATGCCGACCAAGAACAATGGGCTCAGCTCGCAGGAGCTTGTGATGGCAGAAAAGGAGTCGCACGCCACCGTATTGAAGACGTTCCGACTCCTCATCTCAGACCTATGTCAGCAATTTGAGGGCGGGCATCCGGGGTGAGTTCCGAAGCTGCCCTCGGCAGTGTCCCGGACCAGAAGAAAGGCAGAAGTGCTGACGCCAAACCGCCCAGAGGCGCCATCGGTATGGCCGCGATAGGCGTATCACTCTGGAAATACGTCATGCGCTATGCACCACACACCCCGACGTATTTCAACCGAGACCGCTTCGTACTGTCCAATGGCAAGCCCAACCGTGACCGCATTCATATACTTGCCCAAGACGTGTACAGCTAACACTTATCTACAGGACACACATGCATCTTCCAATACGAATTCCTGCATCTCACCGGCTACAAGGATATGACCTTTGACCAACTCAAGTCGTATCACTCCGAAAGGTACGACGCATTGTGCCCCGGTCCTCCGGAGATTGAGCATGAAGGGATAGAAGTCACCACTGGCCCGCTGGGTCAGGGAATCGCCAACGCGGTCGGTTTGGCCATGGCGTCTAAGCACCTGGCCGCCACTTTCAACCGCCCGGGGTTAGACATGGTCTCGAACCATACGTGGTGCATGATCGGCGATGCCTGTTTGCAAGAAGGCGTCGGGCTAGAAGCCGTCTCGCTCGCCGGACACTTCAAGCTCAACAACCTGACCGTTATATACGACAACAACCAGATCACCTGCGACGGGTCCGTGGATGTGAGTAATTATATCCTTCAAATTTGGTTGGCATTAATGGCTAACAAACGACCCCCCAGATGACAAACACCGAGAACATCAACAACAAAATGCGCGCCAGCGGCTGGGACGTCCTCGACATCCAGGACGGCTGCTACAACATCGCGGGCATCGTAAGCGCCCTGGAACAGTCGAAAAAGAGCCCCGACAAGCCGACCTTTATCAACGTCCGCACCGTCATCGGCCTCGGCAGCAAGGTGCAGGGCACCGCCGTCGCGCACGGCGCCGCGTTCGGCGCCGAGGACGTCGCGGCGCAGAAGCGCGCGTACGGGTTCGATCCGGATGGACATTTCGTCGTGGGACAGGCGACGCGGGATTTCTTCGCCGAACTGCCTGCGAGGGGGGAGGAGCGTGTGCGGGAGTGGGAGGCGCTGGTGGCGCGGTATGCGGAGGCGCACCCGGAGCTGGCGGAGAGGTTCTGGAAGAGAGTGAAGGGGGACTTGGCCGGGTGGGAGGAGCTGATTCCAAAGAGCTTCCCGGAGAAGGCGACGGCGTCGCGGGCTTCTTCGGGGTTGGTGTTTAACCCCATCGCGAAGGAGCTGGACAGCTTCATGGTGGGGACGGCGGATCTATCGCCGTCGGTGAACATGATCTGGCCTGGGAAAGTGGACTTTCAAAACGCAAGTCTTTCGAGTGTCTTGCGAACGTTCAGCGGCGATAGACTGACATAACACACATAGCCCGACCTGCGGTCCTCTTGCGGCATCGATGGCAATTACGGTGGCCGCTACATCCACTACGGCGTGAGAGAGCATGCCATGTGCGCCATCTGGAACGGCTTGGCGGCCTTCTCGCCCGGCACCATCGTCCCCGTGACATCCTCGTTCTTCATGTTCTACCTCTACGCTGCTCCGGCAGTACGGATGGGTAAGTCGTAGAATATATTTTTATCCCACCCGCCCCCAAAAAGAAGCAACTAGACTAACAGACTTATCCGCAGGCGCACTCATGCGCCTCCAAGTCATCCACCACGCCACCCACGACTCCATCGGCATGGGCGAAGACGGCCCGACCCACCAGCCCATCGAGCTGGCCGCCCTCTACCGCGCCATGCCGAACCTGCTGTACATCCGCCCCGGCGACAGCGAGGAGACGGCCGGCGCCTGGGCCGCCGCGCTCGCGGCCCGGGACACGCCCACCGTCGTCTCCACGAGCCGTCACGCGCTGCCCCAGCGCGCCCTTCACACGCGCCGCGACGGCGTCCGGCGGGGCGCCTACGTCCTCGAGGAGAACGAGGCCGCGGCCCTGACGCTCATCGGCGTCGGCGCGGAGCTCGCGCACGCGGTGGGCGTCGCGCGGAAGCTGAGGGAAGAGCACGGCGTCGAGGCGCGGGTCGTCAGCTTCCCCTGCCAGCGCCTGTTCGAGGCGCAGCCGCTCGGGTACAGGCGGGCCACGCTCCGGCGGCACGGGACGCCGGCCGTCGTGCTGGAGCCGTACGCGCCCAATGGGTGGGAGCGGTACGCAGACGCGGCGGCGTGCGTGACGCGGTTCGGGCATAGTCTGCCCGGGACGGCGGCGTATCGGTACTTTGGGTTCGATGTGGGGACGTTGACGGAAAGGGTGTTGGGGTATCTGGAGAAGATCAAGGGGGATGAAATGTTGAGGCGGGAGTTTGTGGAGATTTGAGGAATGTATTGAGTTACATGTATATCGCATATATATCGTTACATTATGAAAGGAAGAAAACATAATCACTATAATATTGTTAAACACTAATATAACATCATCAGCATCATCATCATCGTCAGCGTATACCAAGGCCACTGCAACCTCACCGAGCGGCACCACAAGGGCGCAGTGATGGATGTCGTCCGCCAGCACGACATGATCTTCGTTGCTCACAGCCCCCACGCCGGCGGGTTTCTGAACGGATACATCACCTCGGGGCTAGCAGCTGATGACCCAATGCTTATCAGAGGTAGGATCGAGAGTTCACGCTTCGATGACAGCAAATTCATGTTGAAGTGGGCGCGTCGGTACTGCACGACGAAGTACCGCGCGACGGGTCGGGTGTTGGATAATTTGCTGGCGTCCCGCGGTGGTCGAGCATGGTTCTCTTCCGGCCGATGTCGTTGCTGGGTTGGATGAGATCGGGACGAACTTGACAGCAACATGGGAAATTCCCGAGCATATGTGGTAAGTGGATTTCAATCGTAAGGTCTTGGTGGTAACTCTAAGTTGTATTCCGGCCGTTGGAATCCTCCCTCCTAGTCAGGTCGCTCGGAAGAAAACAGGAAACCTTGCGGTTTTATCTCGGAACAAGGGAGCAAGGAAGCGCATGGGATGCCGGTGATAGGAAACTTTGAACTATTGCAGATAAGGTTTGTCACGAATGATTAGAAACAATGCGATACGGCAGAGCTGCACGGTACAGGTGGGAATTATTCAACCCTGAGGACGCCGTATCGCGGGTTTGGAGTCCGAAGTACTGGCCAGCCCATGGAACGGGCAATGAGACGGGAAGAATTAAACCTTTTTTTGTTGTTGTTGTTCTTGTGTTCCCACATCCCCAGTGGGCTACTGGCACGGAATACAGGAGACTCCCTTGTAACCGAAATCGCATCCGCCAGGGGGAGGAGTAGGTGTTCGATTCATGACAGCCCGGATCAGCAAGGAAAATGGTGAGAGATCGACCCTCAAGCCCAAGGATGGATCGAGTCGTTCCTGCGATGACGGGACCGGAATACAATACAACAGCCACCGTTGAAAATTTTCGCCTCAACAATCACCACGTGATGTGGTATTCAAACACCTGAAGCAATGCAAGCATGGCCTGCGTTAATTACCTATAAAGCTATATGATATCCACCGGGGTTTGTTTTAGCGGGCAGATATAGTTTTCGGCCCCACACAGGGATAGTCCCCGAAGTCCACCCCCTGGGCTAATGCACGCAAGCAAAGAGCAGATCGATCCCCCCGGCCGTGACCGCCGATAGGCCATCGGAGATTCGGCACGATGTTTTCCCATATTAAACTTTGGGGAATGCAGCGTACTTCTTCAAGGCAAATGCGAGGCTTGACTTTTGTTCCGGCTTCATCCCAAGCTCGAGGTTTCTGGCATATATAGTGTGTTGACCCTCTGGAGCAACCGAAAGCCATTGACTGCATTCTACTTTCAAAATGATTACATGAATCTTCCTTCTTTTGTCAATTCATATCATCCGCATCGCCCTGGCTATCATACCAGAAAGCCAAGGAAGGTGTGGAAGCTTTGTCCCCTAGCTTACTAACAACGACTTCACTGACTCGGAATTGCGACTTTGTCTGTCTCAATATTCTTATTCAACACGATAGCACGTTCACAAGGAGCTGCCGGAAGTACGCCCGCGGCTCTACGAGGTTGCAGCGCAATGGTCCAGTGCTAGGCTGGTGCAACTTGTGTAGCCTGATCAACTACCAGGACCAGCCCTGAAGGGTGAGGTTATCGCGACCCACCCGAGCAAGGAACAGGCTCTACAGCATGGCTTTCCCTTATGCCCCCATACCTTTTTTCTCCACGCAGCACGGCACTTGGGCACTTCTCGCTTGCGTTGCTCCATCGTGCTTGCACCCGGCCCGGCAATGGCCATCCCTGGAGTTGATCAAAGGGGATAGCGCACAATTGCCGACGAGGTCAAAAATACCACGTCAAAATCTGGGAACACCATGGGGAGCCCGGCACGCGGTACGCAGGGGGTTCGTGGGCCAGATATAGCAGACTGTGCTATACCAAAACGGATTGGGCTTCAAAGGCTTACCTCTCGTTTATTCGCCGCCTCCTCCCCTTCTTACTAATAAATACCCCAATGGTGCTCGTGGAGGTCTTGGTCTCAGCTCTCTCGGCCCCCGAAAGGCTATTAATGTGGTGGTGAACCATCCAGGAACACTTAAGATCAATACCAGACACCTCTGCCTCTTCCTTTGCGGCTCCTCGGATGAACTTATCTTTTGTTTTCTTTTTCGCGACACGTTCTCGTCCTCAAACCGCCAAGATGCTAGCCATGAGCGGCGAAGGGCCACAGGCCATGGGCCTGGTCTGGGTCATGTTCGGGGTCCTCACGATATTTCTTCTTCTGCGCCTCTATACACGCATAGTTCTTCTCGCCGCCTTGGGAAACGATGACTATCTTTATATCGCGGCATATGTACGTCACAACACATCACGAACACGACTATTTCCTCCTCTGCAGTGTACTCAAAAGCTGACCAACGAAATCTCCATAACCACAGGTCTTCGCCGGCATCTCCGGCGCCCTGCTACAGGTCTCGGCCGAGTACGGATGGGGCCAGACCCTCGAGGGCCTCATCATGTCCGGCCGCGCCGCCGACATCGCCAACGCCGTCCTGTGGCTCATCACCGCGAGCACCGTGTCGACCGTTACCATGGCGTTGGCGAAGGTGTCTTTGGGACTGTTACTGCTGAGGCTCATGGCGGCCAGTATGCGCTGGCAACGCATTTTCATCTGGGTCGTCATGATCCTCATGTGCGTCTTGTCTGCGGCCCAGGTGTTCGTCTTCTGGCTGGCCTGCGAGCCGAGATCGTACCTCTGGAATAGGCAGCAACCTGGCTCTTGCAGCAATGTGATCCAGGTGTACCCGTACATCCTATACCGTGAGTTACCTTTGCTTCTCTTTGCATTGTGATCCGAGAGTGAGTGTTTGGAGGAAGTCTAGCTAATGGTCTCATAGCATACACTGTGTTCGTCGACCTGGCCTTCGCGGTCCTTCCGTGGACCTTCATCCCGCAGCTGCAGATGCCCAAGGGCGAAAAATACCTAGTCGCCGGGACGATGAGCCTGGGTATCCTGTAGGTTTTCACTTACCGCTGAGAACAGGCAGCCAACAGATACTGACAGAACCTTTCAAAACAACAGAGCCGCAGCCTCCGGCATCAAGCGCACCATCGAAGTCGAAGGCTTCTGGGGCGCCGACATCCTCGCCGGCTCCGTCCAGACCGTCCTGTGGTCGACGGTCGAGGCCGACCTGACCATGCTGTGCATCGCCGTGCCCGTCGTGCTGCCGCTGTTCCGCACCTGCGTGACCGGTGGCAAGATGCGCATGAGCCGACGGGGCGGGTACCAGAAGCACTCCCACGACAAGCACAGCGGCAGCCACCAGCAGCTCGCGCTCCGAACGATCGGTGGGGGCCCGATTCAGACGAATGGCGGGGACTCGATCGCTAAGAGCACTAGCGAGTCGCATTCGCTCTCGCGGGTTTAAAGGGAGTTTGCGAGCGAGTGATAGGTTTTGGTGGTTACGGGTATAATTGTGGTTATTAGACCGAGTTATGATGTTATAATATGTCTCTGAACACAGTGCAGAGCCGACCGTCCAGGGGGCGATGGCTTATGAAAGGAGGTCCGTATCGGGTGGTTGAGGTCATACGTCAATAGCACAGGTGGTTTGAAAGGGTGGTCTGACTCACTATACCCTTCCAAGCATGGCCGCCATGTACGATAAGAAGAGTAACACGTGGGATTCCCAGAATGTTGAAAGCCATTCGAAATTCATACCATTACGATTTAAAGTTCTTCAATGCCCAACGTCTCACCTTCCCAGTGCATTATATTATGTACATAAGCATCGGCAACGAGAGCGTGTAAGCTTTTGTATGAGTCGTCTTGTTCAAGAACCGTTTGTCTGCATGCCGGGATAGAGAAGACGAAGCTGTCCAGCTGTAGGCCGGTGGAAGCAAATGGCGCCAGTAACCCAGTGGACACCTCGAACTTGACCTCCTGAAACTTTTGATGGCCTGAAGAAGTCGGAATATGTGGAATTAAAAACTCTGAGAGACACGAAGGCTATGTCGGGCCGGTTGCCAATCCACCTGTCAATGTCGTGACAAACCCAGCCGCACTCAACAGCCCCGTCATTGCGTCACGCACGCCAAGTGTCTTCACCACCACCGCCATATGTGCCAAAAGGAAATCTTCTACAGCTGGGCAGCACAATTGTCCTCGGCCTTCCGGGATTTAGACTCGCCGGAGATAAGTGCCTGTCAGACGGCGGAGTATTCCGACAACCTTGCCTCTAATTGCCCCCTTTTTACAAATGCCAACACCATCACCCGGCCATTACCCGGATAACGATCGAAGACGAACGACCCCACAACATAGGGACATCTCCTGTGCAGACGTGATATGCAGCAGTTCGTATTGTCACCACATCCGGGCCTTCCCGATGTAGCTGCAGCCGCGTTGACATACTAGATTCCCGATGATTTACCGGCATGCATGCCAAGCCGTCCAAGGCAACCCTACCTTCGGAGCCGGTGACGATTTCCTCAACGGTCGAGACTCTCTTTCCAGCTCAGTCAACGGAGCGCAAAACCTGGCTTCTGCAACGGCCTTGGGTATCTGTGCATAAGTCACACTGCGTCTGGCAGTTGACTGGGCGCCTTCCTCGAACCCCTCAAACCAGGTACGACATTCCCCGCGGGGAAGTGGCCCGAAGAAGAACATGTGCATTTTGCCAAGCTGTCAGCGTACCTTCCAGATAGTTGCATGCCGATGCAGATCAATTCTAGTGAGGGGAAAGGGGAAGCCTCGTGGAATACAAATACTTCGTCGATGGGGTGTCTTTTTACCCTCTCTGTGACTCTGAATACCATTCACTGTTTCAATGGCTGATCACAGCCGCACCTCTCTCGTCTCTCCCAGCACACCGAAGTAAACCTCAAAACCATGTCTGTATCCCGCTCCTCCCTACTATTGGCACTGGCGGCCTCCTGTGCGCGCGGCTTCGCGATCCCGAAGTCCGTCCACCAGGCCCGCCAGATCGCCGACGTCTCGGACCTGCTACCCGCCTACGACTACGTCTTCGTAGGCGGCGGCACCTCCGCCCTGACCGTGGCGGACCGGATCACCGAGGACCCGGACGCCACCGTCCTCGTCCTCGAAGCCGGCCCCTTCGCCGACCCGGCCGCGTACCTCCCCGTCGCGGGCGGCGGCCCGGTCCTCGGCGGCGGCTCGCCCTCGCAGCCGCTCTTCGAGCTGACCTCGGCGCCCCAGCAGGGCCTGGGCGGCCAGACCTATCCCGTCGTCCTCGGCAACATGGTCGGCGGCAGCTCCGGGGTCAACAGCATGATGAACCTGCGCGGGTCCGCCGAGGACTACGACCGCTGGGGCCAGCTGTTCGAGGAGGACGCGCTCGGCTGGAACTGGGAGGGGATCCTGCCGTACTTCAAGAAGGCGCTGAACTTCTCGCCGCCGCCCAAGGAGGTGGCGGAGCGGTTCAATATTACTTGGGATGCGTCGTACTGGGGCTCGGAGTCGAGGCTGCATGCGGCTTGGCCAGTGAGTGGCTTTCGGCTTTCATGCGTTTTGTTTCTATTTGTCTGGAGCATGCCAGTTGCACACCAGAATGGATTACTAACAGAGATTACTCGATAGACGTTCCAATACCCAGGTCTAGACCCAATGGTTGCCGCATTTGACGAAATGCCGGGGGTGGAACGGGTAGTTGACAGCGGTGCTGGTGGTGCCGGCGTCTACTGGTTCCCAACGTTGAGTAAGTCTTCCTATGCAATATGTCTCTCGATGGCACTCTCTTCTGCATATATTCTTAGCTGCTAAACGTCAACAATGCAGTGGATCCCGTCAAGCATGAGCGCTCCTTCGCTCTAAACGCGCACTACGAGAACCTCAACCGGCCTAACTACCACATCATGGCGGAAGCGACTGTTCGCAGAATCATCCTTGAGGGCACGACTGCCAAAGCCGTCGAGTTCCAGACTCGGAACAGCACGGAACTATTCACAGTCGAGGCAAGCAAGGAGGTCATCATGGCCGCCGGCGCCATCCATACCCCCCAAGATCCTGCAGGTAAGCGGCATCGGGCCCAAGAAGGTGCTTGAAGCGGCGGGCATCGAGACCATCGTGGACCTCCCGGGCGTAGGCCAGAACTTCCAGGACCATGTCGGTATTGTGACGAACATCACATGTAAGTATCACCCGAACGAGCCGTGGCGCGAGCATAAGCGTCGCCTTTGTTGCTTTGATGTCTGACACCGCACGGTACAGTTAAGGGACTACTTGACATTCACCCGAACGGATTCGACATTTTGAACAACGCTACATTCCGCGAGTGGGCAAAAGAGTCTTGGGAGACTGACAGATCAGGTTCGTCCAACAACCCCTGAAAGCCAATTACACCTTGCCGGAACTAACCGGGACCCATCTCCACTTTAGGCCCCTATTCCCTAGCCATCGAGAACGTAGCAGCCTGGCTACCCTTGACTGCCTTCGCGCCGTCTTCTTACGAGTCCTGGGCTACCGAACTCGAGACTCAAAATCACGCATCCCTTCTGCCAGAAGATACGCACCCAACCATTGTCGCGGGCTACGCAGCCCAGATGCAAGGCCTAGCCGCCGCGATGCGTTCTAAAGACACCGTCTTCGCCCGCTTCAAAATCAACGGTACCCTTGGCCCGACGAACCCGATCCTCAACCAGCCCTTCAGCCGGGGTAGCGTCAACATCGACCCCGCGGACCCCTTCGGTAAGCAGCCCGTCGTCGACTACCGCACCCTCAGCAACCCGGTCGAGCTCAAAGTGCTCGTCGAGATGGTGAAATGGGTCCGCCGGTACAGCTTTGAGACCTCGCTGAAGGACCTGGGCCCCGTCGACGCCGCGCCGGGCCCCGACGTCGTCTCCGACGAGGAGATTGCGGACTACCTCGTCCGCGGGGGCGGGATCTACCCGAGCGACTACCACCCCGCGGGCACGACGGCGATGATGCCGCTGGAGCTGGGGGGCGTGGTGGATCAGACTTTAAGGGTGTACGGGGTCAAGAATCTGCGAGTGATTGATACAGGCATCATGCCGAATCTGCCGGGGGCGAATACTTGTCAGCCAACGTATGGCATGGCAGAGAAGGTATGCTTTTCTTTTTCCTCACGTTTTGACTTGGTCCGATGCTGACTGATATATGTCCAGGCTGCCGATATAATCAAGTCGAATGTATAAGGAAGGTGGCATGTCGGAGGAGCCCGGCCATGAATATCAACATTTTGCGCGGTCGTGCCATTTGTGTGATAGGTCAGTTTCGCATTTGAGCTGGTCATGGCGATAGACGTGCAAAAGAGGAAAGTGTGTTTGGTTTATGAGCGTGTCTCGCCGCGATTGTCTTAAGTGCGACACTGTCTTCCGGTAGCATGATATGGTGCCGGCATTGTGGCCAGAGATGTTACTGGTCAATATTGCTATCCAAGCTATGCGTTGTTACAGAAGAAGAAATGTTTGTAATAACACGAGGAGGTATTGACCTACAATGTTGACCAATGAAGCGCACTACAGGAACTGAGCTGAGCAGTAAAAACTGAGATGTCGAAAGTCCATGGGCCGACCGAGGAGTTTGCAACGTGCTTCGAATCGACCTCCTCCTCTCCCTGAACCCTCGATGGCATGTTCATGCGCGTCTTTCGTTTCGGCGCCGATGGTTAGCAAAACCCGAGCTGTAGCAAACCCCGATGTCGACATCCCCGACAGCGCTTTTTCCTTCTTTTTCTTTTCTTTGTTCTTTTGCTTTTAGACTCATACCGGGAGGCCAGCAGACGCGCCACAATTGGTTACATCCAGCAAAACAATCCGCTTGTGCGCCCCGGTTCTTCATAACCAGGGGAAATGGATTTTGCTTGCTTCTGATAGTACCACAGGCACAGCTAGATACACGCACCACTTCCGTTATCTGCTATGGCTCTATTTTGACTAGAACCCTATTGGCGGATCTTTGGTTTCGAGACTCACTCACTCTTGTTAGTCCGAGGAACCGGTCTCCGGGCCTATGGAGCAATCTTCGCAGGTCTCGTAAAAGGAGCTTCACCGTACCAACAAAAAGGATGAAATGACGTATCATTGCCACCAGTAGACCTACCGTATCCGTGTTCTCGATATTCCCAAGCTGAGTCGCCGCCAAGTCAATCATTACCCAACCGCTGTTTACTCCAGGATGCAATTGATGCCGAGGTGCTGACCCCGGACTATGACGATGCGGCAAAGGCGGGAAATCCGGGCCTTGCGTTCAGAATCTTATTTCGTTAGGCGGTTTGGGCCGATGCACCACCTCGTCATTTGCCAGAATATGGGACGCGCTCTGTTGCTCTAATAGGTCCGCACGTCTGATGGAAGAAGATTTCAAAATGCCGACTGAACCGTGACTATTCCCTATTCTCCTTCCACAACGCCGGCTCTTTAGCACCATTTTCACGGCACTTTCATAATGCATGACACCCGATCCAAGCCATTTAATGCCCGGGCTACGTAGTCATCCTGATCCCGAGATCTACAGTGCTTGCGGTTTTAAGCAGGACCGACTGTTACGCATTCGGATCTAAATTCGACTCACTGAGTACCAGGAGCGGCGTTTAGTCCAACGTCAAATCCGATTCTTCTTCCTCCGGCATTCGCTACCAGTACAACTGGGTCACCGTGGGCGTGACCACGAATGTAGCGAACCGCGTTCTGTCAAGCCACGGTCTGGCTTACAATTTCCCGAACACCCCCACTGGTGGCACCGTCCAGACGACCTTGACGGAGAGGCTAATTGACGGCGTGAAGAACTTTATGTATCTGGCACATCATGCACCACTGGGCGCTATGGATAATGGTGAAGCTGTGACCTTGTGTTTTCCAAGATAGGCATGCCATGGAATGTCTTCGGCTTCCTTTTCCACGTTAGAATGATTCTTGTTGAATATGGAAGAAGACGAGATAAAGTGGTAAGAACCTTGACTCAATACGTACGATAGCCCAATGACAGCCTGAGCCTTGAACGGGCCTTGCTATACAACCCTGCCCTCTCTTTAGCTGTCGACCGTCGATCTGATATTCCGGCTCCGTTGCCGACTATCACCGACTCTCTCCAATAGATCACGGCGAAGGGTCCACCAGCGACGGAAACGTCTTCTCGTTCCAAACTGATTACAATACGAGATAATCGCTTACAGCGTCATGCTCATGATCCCCCTGGTGAACCGTCAGTCAGACCCGGACAAATCTGAGAACGGCACGGAAATTGACAGACGAAGGAGTTTCTTCAGCTTCGTCTAGAAGTGCTGCGATGGCAGACAGATCTTCTTTTCAGATGGCATTTTTCTTGGGAGCTCCTTGGGCACCAACGACAGTTGTAGGAACGGCGGCTGGATTTGCAATAGTTCTTGCGTGAAAAGAGGGCCTAGTCCGGTCTTCGTCCGAATTGTCAAACGACGGAACCGGTGGTAGATCTCACAACCGTGAAGAAGATGCCGCCGTCGAAGATCTGGGACTTGGTATGCGTGGCAAGTGCGGTTCCGGTGCGTCGGAAGCATTCTAGAAATTATTGGCGACTGAGCACTCGCCTCCCTTTCTCAACCCTCTTTGGACAGCCGAGCCGCGGAGATCGAGCGGTTGGGGGTCCAAGATCTGACAATTTCTAATAGGCAAGTCATGAGTGGCCGGAAGAAGGGACGAAGATGAGGCTTGGCCCGGTGCGCCCTGCAGACCCAGCTCGACCGATCGATACTTTCCATCTGATGTTTTTGCTTGATGCTTTGCGTGACCCCGATCTGATGCCCCCGCGGCATGCCCGATTCCCAGTCGAGGGTCTAGTGGCGACTTGGCGTAATCGATGCCCCCTGTTGCCATCATTCATTCCCCCCATCTTCTTCCCCCTTCCCCACGGTCTCTCGACGGTTTCTACGTTGCCGTTTGACATCCGATAGGTGAGAGCTACAGGCACCGAAGGTTTTACCCATGAGCTGATCCGCCGATCACACACGCCAACGTGTATCGCTGACGCTGCTGATAGTTATCACCCAAACCATCAATTCCGCCGGTGAATGGGCTACTATTGCTTCCAGGCATTGCCATATATCAGATTTTGTCTACTCACATGCTTCTACACGTAGACTGGTGATGTATAGCGTAGTATAGAATAAAGGCCTGTTGCTCTATTAAGGGAAGCTCTCTATATCTCAAACCGTTGATTGCTTTTTCTAGCTAAAACACAGATTGATATATACATTCGGGAGGCGGCTGGCAATGAGTAGCCCCTGGCAGGGCGGATAAGGTTGGGATACGCTCACCTTATATCCCCTAATGACTAATACTAGTGCGACGCGGGACAGGGATGGTGCCAACAGCTTGGCAGATCCAAAGCAGGCATTGGCAATTCAGTCGGGACAGTGCGTGTGGCAGCCCTCTATCTCATTTACTATACGCCACGCACACGGACACCACAACATGGTTCGGCCCATGTATCCCGGAAAGACAAATCCTGTGACATCAACCAAGAGGCCCAAGATTCTTAGCTTGCTTCATCCCGTAGGCCATGACGGCCCTGGCATTTCGTATCGAGGCAAGGCAATACTCTCGAGTCTCGGCGGCATCGCCCCCTTGGGAAGCTCAGAAACGCTTAATCATACAAACTTTCCAGCTCTAGAATCCGGGTAGGCGTGGCGATGCATGCCCAGCACAAAACAACGTCTGACCTTTCTCTTGCATGGTACCGGTCTCAAAAGGGGACAGCTTAAGGTTGTCTCCTCCCCCAAGAATATATACATAGTCGCTGTCTTGTCGTCTGTTTGTGAGAAATGGGGGGACACAGAAAATATGAGGATATACGTAGTCCAATTATCGTCCACGTTCTTTCTTTTCAACTGATGATTGCGCACTGAGCCACTCTCTTCCTCTACTAACCCAAACTAACCTCTTGACTCTTCACGATGGTTTTCTCATCCTCCTCCCCAATCGAGTCTCAAAACGAATCCCCTTACCTGCGTGGCCGTGATAGCTCCGAAGATATCGGAAGCAGCGCTTACCCGCGAGCTGGCCGTCGCCGCACGCGGACGCAGGACAGATATCCCGATGATATAGAGGACGACATTGGCCCGCCACAGATCAACACGTCGTCGCCTACCGGCAGGGTAAGCCGCGACTGGCAGCGGCAGACGCCGGTGAGCTCGACCGCCAAGTCGCCAGCGCATCAGCTCCCTCCCCTTTTCCAGACCCATGGACGCGGCCGCCATGGAGGCAGCGGTGGCTCGCAAGCGGACATGGAGATATCGGACGTGAACGACAGCCACAACGCCAGAAACCCCTTTGTTGATCCAGATGTACCGCCAGAGCCCGTGTATGGGGGCCGGAGCCGGCGCGAGAGCGGGTATGCCGCAGACCTGCCTCAAGAGCAGAGAAGGGCGCGTTCCCAGTCCCGCAACCGGAGACACTCGAGATCCATCACTCCCAACGGGTCGTCCCGCGGCCCGCCTCGCTACAGCCACAGCCGCACGCCCTCGCGCGCGCGACACCTCCGACGTCTCGACGAGGAGTACGACGAGGCCTACGAACAGCAGATCGGCGCGGCTCCACGGACGCCCCGGACCGTCCGCGGCTCCATCCGCTGCGGCGAGGCGTTCCCGCCCCTGCCTGAGAACCGGCTGACGATGGGCCCCGCGGAGGAGGACCTCGAGGACCCGCGAGTCCGAGTCTTGCTCGAGGCGCTGCGGATCACGCAGACGCAGGCAGCGGTGGCGCCGCCGCCGCCGGCGCTCCAGACGGCTCGGAGTTCGATCCACCCCAACGATCTGCGGGATCTGCCGCGTGACGTGCCGCGTGACAATAGCCATGCGGAGCGGGGGATCAGCCCGGACGAGAAGGCTAACGACGATAGCACTTGGTATACCAACACGGATGAGATGGATGAAAAGTCCGAGCCGCTTGACAAGAACCTGGTAAGTTTATACCACCCCACCACGGCTCTCCATCTGCATGATCATTGGACAAAGCACATAACTGACACGCTATGCGACACCCAGGTCGACTGGGACGGCCCCGACGACCCGGCCTGCCCGAGCAACTGGCCGATGATGAAGAAGTACAAGACCTCGCTCATCCTGTCCCTGTTCAGCTTCATCGCGCCCTTCTCGGCCACCATGGTCGGGCCCGCCATCTACGTCATCGGCGCCGAGCTCAACATCGCGCCTGGCACCGACCAGCGCCTCATCATGGGCATGCAGGTCCTCGCGGCGGGTATCGGCCCGGCCTTCATCGCGCCGCTGCTCGAGTACTTTGGCCGCGCCCCCGTTATTCGTTATGCGCACATCTGGCACATGCTCTGGAACACGGCGTGCGGGTTTGCCACGTCGGGGCCACAGCTGTTGGCGTTCCGGTTCATTGGGGGTTGGGGGCTAGTGCTCCTCAGATTGTAAGTCTCATCCCTTCTTCTCCTCCAATCACACCCACCTCTGCTTCTTCACTGGTCTGACTAACGCACACCTTAGATCGCCCCCGGTCTCACCGCCGACGTCTACCCGGCCCCCATGGGCGGCCGCGGCGACGCCGTGCACGCCTACCTGCCCAACCTGGGCAGCGCCGTCGCGCCCATCTTCGGCGCCGCCATCGCCGAGTACAGCGACTGGCGGTGGATCTTCTGGGGCACGTCCATCTTCAGCGTCATCGCCATCATCCTCGCGTTCGCCTTCCTGGAGGAGACGCTGCACCCGTTCCTGCTCAAGCAGAAGTGCGACCGCCTCAAGGCGTCCACCGGCAACCAGAACCTGCACACGCCCTACCAGCAGCCCGGCCAGACGCACAAGGAGTGGATGATGAAGAAGATCGCGCTGCCGTACATCATGCTCATCTGCCACCCGACCGTCCAGCTCGCGTTCGGGTACAGGGCGTACCTGTTCGGCATCATGTACATGTTGTAAGTTCCTATTCTCTCATTGCTATGCTCCGCCTAGAGATGACGATGAAGCTGACTCATGCCCATGTAGCATCGGTTCGTTTGACAAGAACTTTGTAACCTTTTACAACTTTGACAAGATCGGCGCCTCTCTGAACATCCTCGCACTCGGCGCCGGCTTCATCCTCGGATTGCACATCAGTCGCTATGCCATAGACGGGGTACGTACTATTTCTCAGCCTGCTAATATGCACACACTTATGCTAACCGTATACCGTGCGACACAGTGGTCCGCGTACTTCCGCAAGAAGCACAACACCACCGGCCACCGCCCCGAGTGGCGCCTCCCCGTCAACGCCGGCGCCGCCATCCTGATCCCGCCGGCCCTGATCCTGTACGGCTGGGCCCTGGAGAAGAAGATGCACTACATCATGCCGGACCTGGCCGCCTTCTTTCTCGCCATCGGGCTGATCCTGGGCTTCTTCAGCCTGCAGCCCTACGTGACCGAGTCGTACGGGCTCGAGTACGCCTCCAGCGCGCACGCTGCGGGCACCTTCATGCAGCACTTGGCCGAGTTCGCGTTCCCGCTCTTTGGGCCGCCCATCTTCTCGGACCTCGGGCAGGGGTGGGGGAATACCCTCATCGCGGTGGTCACGCTGTCCATTGCGATCTTCATGCCGTTGGTGCTGTGGCACTTCGGCCCGGCGCTGAGACGCATGAGCAGTCGCGGGTTACCGGTGCAGTCGTCTGCTCGCAGGTAAAACCAAAAGCTAAGAAGAGCAGGGAAGGGGAGAGGGCGACATGGAGGCTGCGAGCGGCAAGCATGGTGTGTTGCGCTTCCCACTCGACCTCCGATGTCACAGCATCTGGGCCCCAACGGTGCGGTCATCCGCGCTGGCGCCGGGATACCCAAAAAAGGCTACTGTCTTTATGTTTTGTCGACGATATATGATATTATTCAAAGCGAGCTTCTATTTTGTATATCTGTTTTTTTCACCGTGTTCTTATACCACCTATCTATCGGTCACTCATTTTACCTTCTTCTGCCAACGCAAACGACATGGTACTTTTACAACAATATCTCTCTTATAACCAACAACAACACATGAGGACACATAGAAAATATATCTTATTACATCCTACCACTGCTATTCTTCGTGACTGTTCACTTGAAATTGGGTGATTCTAGCATCAGGTCCTGCTCTGTCAACTCTACTCTACCAAGCGGGATCGACACCTGCGTGACTGCGTACTGTCCTGGACATGCGGAGTTTGTTCCTCTCCGACTTTTATTTGATATGTCTTTGAGTCATGCGTCCCGGTCGATTGAGTTTCGTGAAAAGGCATTCATGTGATATATAGTGTACCTTGGTATATAATCATCAAGTCTACTAGGTGACCCCTTGCTGTAATCAGTAGATGGGGGTGTGGGGAGAGGGAACACCCGGATTCGCAGCAGGGAGCAACCCCTAGGTCTGGGGGTAGCCTTGGGGAAAGTTCGTATGCACACTCTTTCTCTTCATTGGCCAAGCGTCTAGGCAATGCAATCAAATACGGACTGAGACAGCGCCAAGAACAGTATACTGGACCGATCGGGAAGAGGCGATATCTATTTCCGGAATGCGGTCTACCCACGTTAGGACACGGGTAGTTGTGGCCCCAGACGTCAGGCGCGGGTGCACTAGGAAGACCCAGCTGGCAAACGCATGTATTGGCGTTGATGTAGTAAGTACAACAGGTTGATAGCATTTTCCCAAAAGGCTTATTTCTGCCAATTAAGTTGGCACCGGCCGTTTTCACGGGTGACAAGATGCCGGCGAGGCTCCCCTCGATGGCAGTGTGTCCAGGTCCATGTTTGCTACTCTTGACTTCCAACCAATTCCAGATTAAGCAGCCAGCGAAACCAAAACGCTAATGATATTGTGCAAGTTGCCAATAAATGTGATGAGCTTAGTGAAGACGGTTGACAGATATTTGTATTGTCTATAGATAATGTCGTAGTGTCGTCATATTGCGGTCGGCGTTCTACCCCCGTCAGGGTCTGTATTTGAGGTGTCGGCACCAGTCACTGGTGAACTGCTGATCTAATATACATACTATCGACCAGGAGAAATAGATGAAGCAGCTGATGTTCCATTTAGCGTGTAGATTGAACGTTTATTTAGACTACAACCGATAATGGACGGGTGGAGTGTGATCCGCACTTTTCCCCATGGAGTGCAGATATTCAATCTGAGACAAGACGTGGCCCTTGCTGGGCTGTCCGGGATGTATGCATTCGACGTACAGTGTGCTTTCGAAAGCTGAAAATAAGTCTATGAGAGTTCTCAAAGGCGGCAGAATCATGACCATCGGTGCTGCTAGCCCCTATTCACTTGCGAGGGACGGTAGTCCTAGACCATCGGCTAAAGTAACCGACAAGTTGGACTCGTAATCTAATCGCGCCTCGTGTCCCCTGTCCCATGTCCCTGGCCGCCGGCTCTCGCTAAATACCATCGTCGAAACGCTGCCAGCTGAGGGCCCCCACCGGCGGCAGGTTTTGGCCAGCGCTAGCCAATGAAGGGGGCGTACGCGCCGTCTCCATTGCAGCACCTGCCAGGTGGATCGATCGCAAATTTGCACCAGTCCAGGCCAAACGGAACGCTTCGCTGCCCAATTGCCCAATTGGAACCCGCCAGGAGTTTCCCCCGTACGACTGCCTGACCTACATCAAAAGCAATCAATCTACTTGCCGTCGTCGTTGGACCTCTCGCCTACTGCACCTTTAACCCAGCCGCTTGTCACGTTGTCCCTGTATTGAACCACCCTTCAATAAGCGTCATACCCTCACGCGACGACAATGCGATCGTAAAAAGCGACGGCCGGGCTTGGCATCGTGTTGCGTACCAATCGCAAGGCTCAGGCGGTCAGCCGTACCGAGGCGTGTGGAGGCAGGGTGTTGCCCAGCACATCGGGGTCATCGAAAACGGGCAACAATAACCATCTCTCTGCCGCCCTATATACGACAGACAGCCTTGCCGGGACGGGATACACCATCGGCGGGACGCATCAATCAACAAGCAACGCCGAGAAGATCTCCAGGATTGCTGCAGGAAGAGTTCCACACACGCGGTTGCACCCCTCTTTTTCGCGGTCTTGGCCTCTCCACCAGCATAACTGCCGGGCGTGCCGGGCTGGAGACGCTGCAGACACTGCATCCACCACCCGATGGATATGAGCGAACGACCGCCGCCGCCTGATATCAGCCAGATCAGTGGTTGGCGATCCATCATCACTCTCGTCGTCTTTGTCATTACCAGCAAGTGGTCCCTCCTCTTCCTTCCCAACACAACTTGAGCGCAAGTTTCAGCCTAACTAACACTTCGGACCAGATGTCATCGTGAGCTTTCCGTTCCACATCCCTATACCCGTACCGCGGATACTATGGGAGGGCTTCCTGAGCGTATTGAGCAAGCTGCGGCTTATCCCGCCCCGCGATCATGCCGAGTGGTCGAAGGATGAGGCACGGGGGCACTGGACGACGTTGCATCTCTCCATCAGCACCATTACGGCGCCTGTGTATGCTTGCCTGTTTCTACTAGCCATTCTGGCGATCGGCCGGACAGAGGTATATGACGGTCAGTATTGCCAAACTCCGACGATACATGCGTGCCAGCCAGGCTGACACCCTTGTACAGGTACCATTGGTTCGGACAACATTGAGCCCTACGATGTCATGATCTTCTTCATCACACTGGCGTACATTGCCATCTCGATCGATGCTTCGGGCAAGTAAATTGTCTTCTCATCCGAAAACGACAACTTGCTAACTCTTCCGCTATAGGTCTGCTGAAGTTCCTGGCGTTCAAGGTGCTCCAGAAGGGTGGAGCGAAAGGCCACCGGCTTTTCTTGTACCTCTACTGCTTCTTCTTCGCTTTAGGCACTGCGATTGGGAATGACCCCATCGTCCTATCCGGTAAGTTGAACTCCGTGACCCTATTGCCGCTTTTTGGTTCTCAGTCATGATTTACTCACTGACCCCACCGTCAGGCACTGCCTTCCTCGCGTACATGATCCGCGCCTCCAGCAATATCGCCTCCGCGCGTGCTTGGGTATTCTCCCAGTTCGCCATCGCCAATATCAGCTCCGCCATCCTAGTCTCATCGAACCCGACGAACCTAGTCCTGGCCGGCGCCTTCCAGATCAAGTTCATCGACTACACGGCCAACATCATCGTCCCCGTCCTCTTCACCGCGGCCCTGCTGTTCCCCTGTCTCTTGTACCTCGTGTTCCGCGATGAGAAGCTCGTGCCCCACGTCATCGACATGCACACCCTGCCCGACGCCGAAAAGGAGATGGCGCCCGTCAACCCCAACATCCCGCACGCAGGCGCGGGCGAGGACCGCAGCCCGGGCATCGGCGAGATCCTGAACCCCTATCTCGACCGTCGGCACGCCGCGATCAGTGTCGGCATCATGGCGGCCACGCTGATTTCCGTCTTGGTCATCAATGCCGTCACGGCTAGTGGTGGTGGTAAGCCGACCCCCGTCATGTACGTCACCGCGCCCGCCGCCGTGCTCTGCTTCAGCGCCGACTTGTTCTTCGGGTGGCGCCATCAGCACGCGACGCGCGCCGTCGCCGAAAAGGGCCGTCTCGCGGAGGAGCGCGCTGCTATCGAGCAGGAGCTCCGGGGACCGACGGCGTCGTCATCTGTTGACGCCGCTGCCGCCGACACGGCCGCGGTAACGACCAACTCGTCCTCAGACACCGGGGGCAGCCCGCCCGGGGCTCATGGAGCTGGCGACCTGCCCGAGAAGCCGCCGCGAGGAATGACAGACGAAGCGCTCGCAGCGGCCGTGACGCGCGAGCTCGAGGAGCGCAAGAAGCGCGAGGCCGAGAAACCGGCGAACCTGGTCTCGCTGACGCGCCGCGCTTATACCTGGTGGCGTGAGACGTTCCCCGCGGCGTCCATTGTCATGTCCCGGTTGCCCTTCGAGCTGGTCCCGTTCGCCTTCGCCATGTTCGTCCTGGTTCAGGGGCTGGTGACTAGAGGGTGGGTGCCGGTGTTTGCGTACGGGTGGGATGCGTGGATCAAGCGGACAGGGGTCGTGGGGGCAGTTGGCGGGATGGGGTTCTTGGGTGTGGTTTTGAGCAACGTAGGTCGCCTTCTCTTTTCTTTCTCCTTCCCCTTTTCATATTTACGACCTCCTTATCTTCCGATATCTCACTTGATGGATGAGCTAATGCTAACATAACATCACAGTTCACTGGCACCAACATCGGCACCACCATCCTGCTCTGCCGCATCATGCAGGCCTGGCAGCAGATCCTGGCGAGCGGGGGCCGGGACACGACTGACCGGACCTTCTGGGGTGCGGTCTACGGCATGGCTCTCGGGGTCAACTACGGCGCCTTCAGTTCAGCGCTCTGTGCCTCGCTCGCTGGCCTACTCTGGCGCGATATCTTGCTGTCCAAGGGCGTCATCGTCCACCGCCTCGAGTTCCTCCGCGTCAACGCGCCCATCATCGCCATCGCTACGGCTGTGGGCTGTGCTATCCTTGTTGGGGAGGTGTATATCATGCGGAAGGATACGCCTTTCATCATGTTATCTCAAGAGTAGTTGGTGAGAGCATTCAGGGGCTGACTACATGCCTCATGGGCTTCCGGTGGGTGGGCCGCGAAATCGTGGTGACGGGTGAGCGGGCAAGCGCCCTGCTGTAATAGTGATTTTATAAGCGGAAATGAAGACGACTAGATTTGTGGGTAATGCATATAGATAATAGATAGTATATAGACGTGGGCATTTGGGTAATAGATTGAACATAGCATTGGTTTTGACGAAAGCTTCGAGGGAGCCGGCGAACTTACGACCCCCTTTCCTGTATCTGACATCTCGATGCCAGCTGATCATAGTACATCTCTGCTCACTGGAATTTAATTCTTGATGTGCTTTCGTCAAGTAGACTTCGGCGTCTCCCGCCCTTCGTACACTCCATTGACAGGTCTCCACATGAGCCAGAACGTAAAGGGCCCGACCTTTTCCTCCATCCTCTTCCACTCCTCGTCGGGCTCGTCACTCACCGGGATGTTTACATTCTCCTCGATGTAGCGGAACCCATTGGCCTCGTACAATAGCCTTCCGTACGGGGGTGGAGTCCAGGAAGAAGTCGAAGCCCATCGCGTCGGCCTTGTTCATGCCCCAGTCCATGAACAGCTGCCCGACGCCCTGGAGGCGGTAGTCGGGGTGGGTGAAGATGATGAACAGATCTGCCCCAGCGTTAGTACCTGCTATACATATGTTTATCTGTCCAAGTAGCTAGTAAGGGGTTTGGTTCTTACAGAGGTGCGGCTTCGGCGCCGCACGCGCCCGAGGCCGAACATGGTTCTCCAACGCCTTCTCCACGAACCGCCGCGCCCCGCCCGCGGGGGAACCAGCTCACCTCGACCTGCGCCGGGTCGGCAAAGGGGTTCTCCTCGTGGATGTTCCAGAGGGCGCCGCCTGCGATGCGGCCCGTCTCGGTGTCGACGACTTTCTGCCAGGACATGGACTTATCGTGTTCCAGCCAGAGCTTGAGACGGGCGGCGGCTTCGGCGATGGCCTCTTCGCGGGCATTTTGGGGGTTGTTGGTGGTGGTGTTGTGGATGGGGAAGAAGATGTGGAAGAAGGGCTGGGGTAATACTTCGTAGGATTCGAAGAGACGGCGGGCTAGAGAGGGGAAGTCGGCCTCGCGGTCGACGGGTTGGAGGTCTAGAGGCATGGTTAGTGGTATGGTCGGGAAGTCTATTGTCCCAGGTGACGGAGGTGCCTCGCGGAGAAATTGAGACCACCTCCCTGGGGACGTAGCATTGTTTGTGGGGTTATTTATTCGTCTCAGGCGGTCAGGTCGAGGGACCAACAGCATGTCATCGGGTCTCATGGTAAGGGGCAGTGTGGTGTTGGAGTAACTTTGTCATGGACCCCTTGCGTCGGACTTAAACATGCTTGCGCTTTCACTTTCGCACCAGGCTTCCAGATTTATCTCTGACCTGACAGTGAATAGCCAGCCGATTGACACTAACCACCCTTTTCCACAAGAGGTCCATTTGACGCAGTGTTAAGACATCAGGTACCAGTGTTCGAGTGACTTCGCATGAAATCAAGACCAAATCAATCAAAGAAATATGGCCACGGCCCCCAAGGCTGGCATGATTGCCGTAAAACCCGACCCCACGCAATAATATATCCGACAGAGTGCTGATGGTATTATGCTCGATTAGGTATATTGCTGGCTCTTCGGTCCTGTCATATGGGATACTGTCAATCTCATCGGCACCAGACAATCCATCAAGAAAGACATCGTAGACGAGGAGAGTCGGTGGGCCTTTGGCCAGATTCTGCCAGTTCTGGTATTACTGGGACCTCTTATCACTATATGCAGTGCCATCGCCTCCGACGTTTACAAATGCTGGCATTGGACACCTACTGCAACACATCGGACATGGGATACGATAACCTTAGACAGTGTCAGCATTCGTACCCAGGCCGTTCGAGACGATGCCATGCATCGCCCTTGCTGGCTTCACCGCCGCTCTTCTGGCATCTGATTTCGACCTATACGATAATATGAGCCCTGGAGTCAACATGTTCGAGTTGTGGATCTCCGGCGTCGGCCTTGTCTTCATATTCTTTGTGCAGTATCGTATATTGCAGCATCTGCTTCCCAGTCGGCCTCTTCATTCGGGAGGATCGCGACGGACAACTTACTACTATTTGGTACGACGGATCGACGCTACGTCCTCCCTTTTATCGACGGCCTTACGTGTTTTCATTTCTAAAGCTTGGCCTCGTTACTGTCTCATATCTTGTGTGGTGCGCAATCGCCCAATTTAGGAGACACGGAGCAGCCCAATCTCAGCGTCCGAGGGTGTAGGTCAGACTTGTGCACTTCAAGGCATATACCATATCGTTTTCTTCAGTTTCAGGCCGCGAAAACCTCGAGGTCAGCCGCGTAACCTTCAATTGGGCAGTCGTTCCATTCACGGCGGTCGTTTGGTCCAGTCTCCTGTATCACGCACCATGAAGACGTAATACATATCTAGAGCCGACCATTGAATTGTGCAAAGTCTAGTCCCAGGCACGGATGCAAGGTGTCAACACAGTGGGGTATTACTTGAATGGGATTCAGGGATTCAGGGGGAATGCAGGGGATACATCACTGAGCTTACGCCCCCGCCATGGCCAGCTGATAACGTGCAGCCGCCCCGTTCGTGGAGGATTGGTTAATGGCAGGGGTCAGGGGTCAGGGGTCAGGGGTCAGGGGCCTTGCAGCCAGTGAGGGAACTCGGCTCGGGCCTATTGAGGGGTGTACATTTATTTACCTTTTCGAAACACCTTGCTTAGCAGGTACGACAGTCAAGGCTCACAATCACGAGGGTGCCTTTTTGAAGAAGGCTGTGGACTGGTATGTTCTATTTTTAGAACGACCCCCAGTTCGCGCAATGCGCTGCAAGAATGATTGACTGATTGGTTCGTGGCCTCGCCCTCAGCCCACCAAAGGAAGCAAGCTGACATGGCAGATGCACATCCCACTTTACCTGGCTGTGAATAGGGCGATGCAGCTGCTGCTTACCTTTTACAATGTGCAAAGTCCAAGTCGGATACTCCTCAGAGCCTTCGCCTTTGCAGATATCATGCCATCTTTTTCTTCGCCAGTGCTGTTTTCCGGCTGCTGTTCCTACCAGCAATCACCATGCGCGACTTACGCCCGGTCAGTCAGTACACCAGCAATCCCAACGAAAGATCGAACCAGAGCTCTGTTCTATACAGCTCGGTCTCCTCAGTCCATAGCCACGACGCAGAAGCTACTTCCAATGACGACGGTCAAGTGCCAAACGACACTGTAGAATCTGGCCATGGGCAAAACAGGTACGGGCCCGTTCAAAACAGACCCGATGATTTGGATTCACTGCAAGAGATTCCCTTCGACTGGGAAGAGCAGGAAGATGCCACACAAAATCAAAGCAACGAACCACCGGGTAGTCTTGGCCGCCTGCCCAAGTCTTGGCAGCCGCTCTGGCTTCGCCGACACATCTTGATCAGTATGGCGATGTCCTTAATTACAATGGCAGCGGCTATCCTGGCACTATATATCATATCAGCTAGAAACCAGGGGCTCGGATCGACCTCTTCCACTGACGGTATCGTCTATTTATGGAAGTACCTGCCTACAACTGGTGAGCTCGGCAGCCCTGTGCACATTGCCCACGTCAATGGTTTGATAGGTCTAACATGTTATTTTATAATAGTCATTGTAGTTCTAATGGCCGTGTGGCACGGTATTGACTTCTCTACTCGATTGCTTCAGCCGTGGGCTAATCTTCAAAGTGGGCCAAAGACAGCGGATAGTACTTTGCTCTTGGACTTATTGACGCCAATTCTACCGGTTATGGTCTGGACGGCATCAAAGGTCAAGGCATGGCCTTCTCTTTTGGCCATCACAGCTGTTATTGTGTTAGATATCATCGCAAGTCTCACCTGGATATGCCTTCGGATGAGGGTGCTCATTACTGATACCTCAATAGCGAGTTCTATCTACCGGCCTACTCGAGGTGGACACGGTCTCCTTGACCAAACAGGACTTCCCGCTACTGAAAACGTCCAGATTCGATGCTTCCGGCTGGGACCCCAATACCAATGACAACGTGTCTTCGACAGTCTACTACGGCGTTTGGGCACAGAAGCTCCCTTGGCCCGACTGGACTTTCGAGAATGCCACTCTCGAACCGCTACTCGCCCCCGAGACGGATGGGACACGACGAGCCAAGTCGTATACCGGCACGACCAGAGGTTTCTTTCCTGCCCTTGAATGCGACGAGGCGCGCATAGACGGCGACCCCCGGATGACCAGCCAGTACACCTACACGGCCAACATTACGTTCAATGCTCCTTCTTGTAGCGCTGAACTCAACTTGCCTCTGCTAGACTCGACTCAGGTAGCCCTGTGGAAGGGTATCGGCAAACCTCCTGAGCGAAGCTTCGTGGGCACCTCTCAGTTTGTCACCTGCCCGGACCAGACTCAGAGGTACTTCGCCGCAATCACATTGGTCGACAGTAGCATGAAGCTTCTCCGGTCCAGGTAAGTACCACAAGCCAGGATAATGACCTAACCGTTGCTCTCATGCTCACTGACTCAGCTCTCTGTTTTGCCGGCCGTCGTACTCTGTCCAGAATGTCACAGTCCAGGTGGCCTTACCGGAGAACAAAGCAAGGGTAGAGTGGGATACACTCGCGCCCGAGCCAGCTCAGATGGAAGGCTTGGATCCCATGGACCTGATGTCGTACCTCGTTAACTCCACCAGATTGGCAAACTTGCCATTGGTAAAGCAACCCAACAAGACGGCTGTGAACAATGATCCGTTTATTCGGGCAGCATCTGCATCGCTACTGAGAGGTGACTTGGATACAATCTATCTGGAGTCGTTCCTAGACTCCAAAGTCCTGGCGGATCACCTCCGCAACGCCTTTTCCGGCATGGCGTCTATCGCCGTACACACCAGCATGCTCGGTACAACGCAGGCACTATCACTAGGCACATCAGTTCACGACGAAGCAAGGGTCCGTGTGCCCGCTGGAGCCGCACTTCCCATTTGCGGGTTGTTGTTACTATGCGCGCTGCTCTCGCTCCTTCTATTAGCTCTGCGTCCTCGCGATGTTGTCCCTCGCGACCCTAGAGGCATCGGCGGGATTGGTGTCATCCTGCGAAACAGCCACGAGCTACAGCGAAGATGCGGATCCAGTCTGCCGCTGCTTCAGCGGTCCATGCAGTATGCCCAACTTTCAAGTTACACCTCGTCAGAGGCTCAGCCCAAGTTCTTGGTCAACATTGAGGATCACGTTGGGGGTAAAGAGCACAAAGGGCCTATAAAGGATCCTGACAAGAGTCAGGAAATGTGGCAACCCATCGTGTTTACCATTTGGTGTAGGCCCTTAGCCGTCGCCCTACCACTTCTACTCATTGCCGCTCTTGAGTATATCCAGCGTACATCAGACACATCTAATGGGTTTGTTGTGATCCCCAAAGCCATCTCAGCGCATTACGCCGCCACCATCATCCCTGCGGTCATCATGTGGGCTCTCGGCGCCCTCTTTTCCTCTATGCACTTCAACACGCTACTTCTATCCCCTTACCACGCTATGAAGTCGATAGATGGAGCCACAGCGCGTCGGAGTACCCTAAGCCACAACCTCGGACGCCTGCCTCTGGTCTCCCTCTTTGCCTCTTTACGCGACAGGCACCATGCCGCTTGCTTTTCTGCTCTGGCTACAATCTTAGGCGCTTTCCTGACTATCGTAGTCGCCGGTCTCTACAGCTTCGCCAGTGTCAATGTTGAGAAATCTATTACAGTGCGGCGCACAGATGGCTTTAACGTCAGCTGGTACGGGCTCGAGGATGACGGGGCTGGGCAAGCGCTTAGTTTGATCGTGTGGCAGAACCTCTCCTACCCACGGGGAACTTACGACGATTTAGTGTTTCCCAACTTGGCCCTGAACGAGACTGATACGAGTGCGGCCGAAGACACCGGGAGAATCGCCGTGTCCGTCCCAGCAAGGCGAGCTGTGCTGGAGTGCGATGTACAAAAGCCGGAGGAAGTGAAAGTCGAAATCCGAAAGTCAAGCTTCAGCTCCCCCCATGTATAACATGTACACCAACATCAGCAGTCGCTGTCCGGGAAGCACCGGGAAGCCTATCCGGACGAGCATCTCCTCGACTATTGCTAATGTGACCGGATTCGGCGGGCAGCTGGGCAACGTTTGGGAGACGGCCAGTATCATTACCGGCGGCCCGCTGTACACCTCCAATCACCCCCCACCGAAGAACTCACCGGGTTGTCATTCCTTGATCTTCTACTACGGCTCGTTTCCCTCCGAAATCCCACAAAGCCGCACGTCACGCAACCTGTCCTCAAGCGAAGCCCAAGTGACAACCCTGGCCTGTAAGCAGCTCATCCAAGAAGTGGACGCCAGCTTGTCTTTACAGCTTCTCGCTGGGGGAGCTCCCTCGGTATCGACCCCAGCCGGCCCCCGGTCCCCGATGAAGAAACCGCTCGCTTCGTCAACGCCGGCACGCCCGACGCGTCCAACGTGCAGCAGTACCAAGTCGCCTTCCCCCTCACCAACGGCTTCCGGCCCGTGACCAGCAACGACGCCGTCCTGCGCGACCTCCGGACCCTCCGGGGGCTGGACGGGTTCTTCCAGGCCGTCGTGCTCGCAGATGGCGGCTTAGATCCAGCGAGCCTAGTCGGCGGCGAGAACGCGCCCCGCCTCGTCGAGGCCATGAGCAAGATGTACGGGCGGTATATGGCCCAGGCCATGCACCGCGTCATGCGCTCCTCGGACGCCATGCCGCCCCCTTCCCAGCGGACTCTGCCCGCGGTCGCCGCGCAGGCGCAGACCCGGCTTCGGCAGAACGCGGGGCCCAAGGTCGCGCTCCAGGTGCTCCTGGGTCTCATGTCGGTTTGCGCCGTCGCCGGGTGGCTGGCCATGCGCGACACCAAGTTCCTGCCGCACGAACCGGGGAGTATCGCGGGCGTGGCGGCCCTCGTGGCCGGCAGTGGTCTGTGGGGCGACGCAGGCATTGAGCGCGGCCGCCGGGCTGGCCCTCTGGTGCCGGACGGGGCCGAGTGGATGGATGACGAGGATCTGGTCAAGGCGGGCCGGTGGGATGATGAGGAGGATGGGGTGTTGTTTGGGTTTGGGCCTCGGGCTGATGGGTCGGTTGGGGTCCACGTCTTGCATCGTCGGTATACGGTTGAGATGGAAGGCCAGGGGCAGGGATCCCCGGATGATCAGAGTTATGAAATGGTCCATAATGGCTAGCTCTGGAACTTCGTCCGAGCTAAAGGCATCGCATATGCGTACGACTTTGGACTGAAGACACACGATGTGGAGTGATAAGGGGGGGATAGTGAGTGTATCGGAAAACATCCCACGTAGCAACAACAAGCCTAGAATTTCCTTCAGATCTGTCCTATCAATATTATTCCATTTTCTACATCGGAAAGAACTGTGCCTTAGTTCCTGGCCATGTCGTCGCTGTACGATGCTGTGATTAAACAAGTGCTCAAGCACGTAAGAAACGACTTACAAGCCGCAATCTGACATGTTTCTGTGCAAGCAGTTGGATGTCGGTTGACTCGAAATCAACTGTTCCATGTTGATAGTTGTCAGATGTGAGTCAGGTGCTTCCCTCTTTCGGAGCAAGCCCTACTTCTATAGTGGGAAGAAGAGCAGAAAGGCGTCGCCACATACCAAACACCACCATGACTCCATCGATTGCACCTAGCTAATAACTTTACATCAAACCTGCTGTCGTGGAAGTTTCCCTTCAGAAGGTTGTATTCTCGTGAGATGGATGTGCCAGCCTGTACAGCAATTTGTGATTGATCGAACACACCTAGGATGCGCCAGCTGGACTCGTATGGTCTGGTTAAATCTGGCTTGGATGGAATACCCGCATGTGTATTCGTTGATTCATTTCGTTGATTCTGGAGCAAGTAGTCAGGTGGGTGCTAATAATGAAGTGGCAGTTGGTGGATTATGTACGAGCAGTGCGGCAAAGCATCACACAGGCGCATGTTATCACAAGTCGAGATCAGACTGCTGCAAGCTTTTCCCCGAGTTAATGGTTCAGTGGCAGCACGTATGCATTCAAGGCTGTACCATGGCCTAAGTGATAGGCTTATCTCACTATCGGTCTGCTGGTAGCAGAGCTTTGGTGAATCGGGTGCCTCTGTCACCTTCACTCCCTTAAATAAACGCCCTATTGTTCACACAAAAGGCCCCACCGGTGATTTCTATTCGCATACTCACCACACCATTTTTCCATCTTCCCAGCAGAAATTTTCTAAGTTTTGCTGCAAAAGTTCTTTGGGATCAATGGGAAAGAACATCAACTCGCATAAACAAACGCCCGTCACCACACCAGTTTATTGAAGATATTCTTGACGCTCAGCCCTGCCACATCCACCTCACTGTAGGTCCTATTCAACGCCAGGATAATTGCTCGACTACCTCAGCTAACGTTAAGAACCACAGCTACGACGCGCGTTGAATAGGTTAAAGATGGACCCCCAAACGTACAGACGACTTATGGAGGAGATCCGGGCTTTACGTAACGAAAAGACAGGGTTGCAGTTGAGCCAGATCGGACTACAGCGACGCTTGGATCGGCAATCAAGCTCAGCCCAGCAACTTCGAGGACAGCTGCAAGAGCAAAGCCAAGAGAACAAGCGACTTCGTGGCCAACTAGAAGAGCAATGCCGAGAGACCAAGCAGCTTCGTGACGAGCTGGACAGACAAGGAGCAGCACAGAGCGCGCTCCAGAAACAGCTGCATGAGCAGGAAGCATCCAATGCTGAGCCTCAGACGCAGGTCATTGACCAAGAGATTTGCAGGGAAGAAATACAGGGTCGGCTCGACAAGGCGAAAGAGCAGATGAACGAAGCAGTAGACCGAGCGGAAGACTTCGAAGCCCACTACAAAGCTTCGATGATCCACACCAGAAATATGGTTGCCCATGCCAACGAGGCGGCGGCCCGCGCCAACGAAAAGCATCGGATCGCCCAAGAGATGCAAGACTACGTCGACTCCGTAGAGGAGGAGAGCCACCGCCTTTACAGCGACTGGCAAGACGCAAAAGTCGAAGCATCCCAGCTGGACCAGGAGGCTGAGGGGCTGTATCAGTATAATCTGGCTTTACTAGCAGAGAGAGAGAGTATCTCCGAGCTACCCAGATCAACTTCTACCGGCGTATCCGAGACCAGAATTACTGACTGGTGCATCATTAAGACAAGGTAAGCGCTCCTACACTGGCGGGTCATGAGAATTTAACTGTTCCTAACGTAATCATCATTGACAGGATCCGCACAGAAGTCAGTTTATGTAGGAATAATGTACCAAGACGAACGTTATAAAGCCTGAAAATTCTGTTTTTTGGTGTAAGAGACAATGATAAGACACCTTGGGGGTCTACAGCTTGCTTTGGGTCTCGTCACGATTTTGAAGATAGAGCCAAAGAGAAACTTGATTCACACAATGCAACATCTCCGTCTTCCTCTCCTGTTCTATTTAGTTTTCCTTTCCTTCCCAGCGGCAATTGTATACTAGTTTACAGCATCGTTTCATCGTCCACCGGTGCAGGGGCATGCATACCAAGGTGCTGCGAGCAATGGGAACTCAGGGCAGTGTCCTCGATGATGCAAGACCGTCTTGAGAAAGCCGAGGATGAAACATACGCCCTTCATAATGATCTCGCGTCGGCCAACTATCTTACCAAGAGGCAGGAGAATCGAGTCCGCCACGTCGAAGAGTACGAGTGCGGCAGACGGGCCCATGTACTTCGAGCTGGAGGATACAAAGCGCAGACACAAGAAGACGCAAGAATCACGCCAAATGCTCTTCTGTGAGATGCTTCAGAATGCAGACCGGATTTAGAATGAGTGGGACGAGGGTCGCGACTCACGACACACCGAGCTCGGTAGTCTGCGCAGATATGTCAAGGAAATCGAAATCGAGCTTAAGGAGTTGAGAGAGTATGTTGCAGAGGTTGAGGACGAAATTCAAATCTACACAACGATCTCGCGGAGACAAGAGACGATCTCTACCAAAATGAGGCAGATATCCAGGCAATGCGAAACATGGCCATGAACTTGCTAGGCCAGGCAGAGCCTGGGAGGGAAGAAATAGGAGCCTCGTTGCGCCATGTTTGCGATGTTTGTGGAAAGCCGTCGCTTATGGCTAAGCAGATAGGCGTGCGATTTGTTTCGGCATACGATACTCAATTCACTGGCAAGGTAACTGTATAGGGTTGATAAGAAGCTGGGAGACGAAGTATGCTACCCATCAAGGCTGGGCAAACGAGATCGACAGTTGAGCGAGGGTGTTGCTACTTACTCATGGGGAGGAAGTAGAAATGGTGGTTGGCATCGCCACTTACTTTGGCCCTCTTTCCGTATCAAGGGTACGCAGTAGGGAGCCCTTACTGTTCAGAGAGCTGCCTTCCCCTCTGCTGGTCGATAATAGGGCCTGCTTAAGTACTAATAAACTCCTCGACAGGAACTTAGCTGCAAACACCAGTGAGGTGTCAAGTCGGGGGGGGCACTGTTGGCCACTGTTCCACGGCACTCTTCGGGGCAGTTTCCGGTCAGGACTTGTGCCTTCATAGCGGGCGTGCCGGGGCATCAGTTCTAGTGGATCGGTAAGGCGCCCGCCTGTGCGGACGTTGAGGCGGGGTTCCAGTGCTGGGCCCCTCCCTATAGTGGTCAAGTGTGTTATCTGGGGGTTGGCATTGCCTATAGATAGTGAGCTACTTTACCAAGAGTGCTTCAACACCACGCCATCATCGAAGCACTTAGCCAAGCGGCAGAAGGTGCCCACGAACAGAACAGTTTCTGGAAAAGAAAATTCGACCGAGCCTACAAAATTCGCTTGCAGCTTCACCAAAACATAGCATTGCTCCAGGCCAGCACTTTTATGATCACTGTTCAAGCTACAGAAGAACACCCCATTGCATGAGGGTTGTTTCCCTTTGCATGCGGCGCTGCTGGACCAACAGCATCCAGTATTCTACGGCCTGTAACCTACTACGTCAATTGGTACTCAAATCACAACCTTGTTTGCCGACTCAGCTAACCTGTGTAGCCCGACCAGACGGCTTCAAGAAAGCCACAATGCCTGTCGAACAGGCCGAGGGTGGTGGAAACGCCACCACCGTAGACCATCCGAGAGATAATAACGATCTGCCTCTGCGATCGGGTAAAGAGAACAACACGTGCACTTCCAGCGAAGACAGTATGTAAACAGTTACCAACAATTAAAAGAGTCAGGTAACTAACGGATCAACTACAGTCAAACAACTGTTAACAAACCGAGAAAATCTGGAGAAGGAACTTCAACAGTCGAGACGCCGCGTCAAGCGGAACGAGGACACCATCCGGAGCCTCACGCGTCAGATACTCCAGAATGTGCGCCACGTCCTGAACGCCGAGGAGGAGGCTCGCGATGAGCGCTACAACGAGGTCGGACAGCTGAAGGGCTACATTGCCGAGATCGAGCAGGAGAGCAAGGATCTTAACTGTTCTCTCGAGGAGGCGAAGGATCTCAACGATCGCTACGTGGCGGAATACGAGAACCTGAGCACCTACGTTGAAGTGGTCGAGCAGGAGAATCACGATCTTCACAATGATCTCATGGACACGAGAGATCATCTGGACCAGCGGGAGGCGGAAAACGAGGCCCTCTGCAACACGGTCGTGACGCTGTTGTTCGAGATCAGAAGATTGCAGGCCACGCAGCCAGGCTTGTTCCGCCGGCTGCGTGATGCTACCGATTGAACGAACGTTGCCGCAAGGACTGCACCTATTGACGGGTCCTACCTATGCTGATCAATGCATAGAACCAGAACTGTAGAGTAGATGGGTTGGGGTTTCGGGGACTTTATGGGATGAGTACCTCCGGTACTCCCAACTAAGATGATAAGTCTCTATAGATAATACGACATGATACACTTGATGAAATCTTGGATGTTTTTTCTGTATTGTGCATGAAGAACATTGGCTCCAGAAACTTTGACTGATGTATGGCTCACTAGTGGGTGTCACGCCTGTTGCCACAGGACGTGTGATCCATGCCGTGTATTGATACTGGGCTTCCGTCCCATGGCCTGACAATGCGGATGGTTGTCACCACTTGCTTAGATCAACAAGTATTCTCTTGCATGGAAAGCCGGCAGTACCAATCCCAAACATTGGATGTGTTCAAGTGTTTTGTAACATCCGCAGCAGTATGTTATGCGGAAACAAGCCATGCGGGAGAACCACGTGCCTGTTCTGGCGACACTTCACCTTTGTTCAGAGAAACAAGGGGATTGAATGGGTTAGGCATGCCGCGTATAAAACCAGAGACTGGCGCCTCGTCCCTTGGAGTAAGCACCTCGGATAATTCCATTGTCGTCCTGGAAAGCCTTGAGCCCAAGCACAACACACAAAGCAAAACAAAGCACCCCACCGACAACAACACGTGCAAGCGCAATCTCTGACGATGGATTTGGATGATTTGTTTTCCGACAATGTAGAAGGCCACCCAGGGTTCACCTACACTGGGACCTTCGGCGTCCCTGATACGTTCAGCTCCGACGATAACTCATCGAACGAGGAAGGTCCCAGATCCAACACGAGCAGTGAGCACTGGTTCCGAACTCCGACGCCTCCCGTAGAACCAGTTCCACCAAACGGCAGCTCTCCTGCCATCCGCCCTATGCGGGACCCCCAGGTCTGTGGCAGGAATACCAATTCCCCGAAACCGAGGGCAACGGCCAGGAAACTGCGGTAGGTCCCGGATTCGACAGGAGCAGTCAGGTCTCGCCCAACACACTGCCGCCTCCCGTGGGACCAGTTCCACCAAACGGCGAGCAGGCGACTGCGTTAGGTCCCAGATCCGATACGAGCGGTACGATCTCGCCCCTCAGCTTCCCCTCTTCCACGATCCCAGTCACCAACCCCACCAACGGCGAGGGGTCGGCGGAACGCCCCATTCCACCCCCCGTGGAGCCACCGACCGCGACGACCGCCGTCACCACCCCTCGGCCGCGACGGCCCTGGCGGGGCTGCTGCAACGACCTCTTCTGGTGCTACGGCGTCTGCATGTGCCTCTTCGTCTGGGTGTACGTGTGCGTCTGCCTCTATCTGGCGTACCGGGTTTTCCCCGGCCTTTTCTCCTTTGCGTTCTGGCTCGGCTGGCTGCGCTGGCTGAAGGCGCTAGCCAAATTCATGCGCTCCGGCACGATGCCGCCGCCCGCTCCGGCCAATACTGACAATGCCACGATCACCAGCACAATGGCAGAAGTAGTATCCCAGACGTCGTCGACGCCATTGCCCTCCACGTCGTCGCTACCATCGTCTTCGCCCCCTCCGCCGCCGCCGCCGCCTTCTTCGACGCCGCCACCCAGTGACGACGAAGAAGCTTCCGACGACGTGCCTGCGCCCCCCGCGAGCACGGTGTGGGAGGCCAAGATCTACACCTTCTACCATCAAGAGGTGACCCGGACGGTTAGGTCACTGTAGAGGCTGTATGTGCGGTATTCTCATCGTGGGACATACTGCCAAGATTACCCCTGGTAAGTGATCCTCAGTAGATGCTGAGGTTTGTATGGCTTACCAGAATATGTATGCGTCTCGCAAATCTGTTTATGCCTCTGTCCATTGTTGTTTGCGAGGCGGAATTTGTTTATCTGTTTCCAGTTCAGCTTAGATAAAAAAAGACGAGATTTTACAGAAAGCGATTATTTTACACTGAGAAACACGTGAATAGATATAGTAAATCATATCATGACTGGTTTATTCCTCCTATCTCAAGCCAAACCGTTGGCCCTAATGTACCTCTCTCATTAGTCGTGAGACTCCTTGCGTGCTCCGTCAAACTTCCCTAGCTCGTCTACCAAACCGAGCCATCAAGACCTCATTTTCCATCTACCAAACCGATCCATCAAGACTTCATTTTCCACAGCCTTAAAATCGGCGAACGAACTTCTCGGGCTCTGCCACTCATCATTTGCCTCGTTGAAGCTCACCTCGGTGCCGGAGCGCCGGACGAACCAGGGAAAGTAGTGGCTGGCCGTGTTAAAATCACGTCCGAAGTAGTGAAACGATGTCACTGTATATGTCTGGTCGAGATCCCATTGGTCCTTGTCTTCCCGTGCAACTCTCCACTTCGTAGGACACTTATCGCAGGCGAACGAGAAGCTGCTAGGAGGGGCTCTCTCACACTTGGACGAGTAGGTCATAGGGCACTTCTCGCACCCGAAAAAGGGGAGGCAAATCGTTTTCATCTGCTCCCTTTCAAGCGCAGTTGGGCTACGCGGCTTCATGAATCTGATCGGAGGCATGTGCGGAGGTCTGGTAGTAACAGTTCCGCTCGAAGGAACCTTGCAAGCAAAAGGTCCAGGGCCTGCAAAACCAGCCTGGATACTGCGTTTGAACGCAGGCAAATTACACGCGCGAGGGTTGACATGACCGTCTGGCGCTGGCGCTGATGCGGTGGATTGATGAGGACATACTCGTCGCGGGTAAGTCCTTAGATAGTCGTCCAGGCAAGTTGGCCCAAGAAAAGGACCGAATTGGTGCTCGTGGCGAAGTATCAGCTTGCCACTGATCCAGTCCGCACTGGTCGACAAGGTATACTGGACCTGGCCATGCTGAGCCTGGAATTTCCGAGCCAAATGACTGACGGCAAACTTAGCATCGAAAGCTTTCTGCTCGAAGGCTGAGGCGACATGGCCCAGCAAAAGGTTGTATCCATTATCTGGAGTGCGAGGAAGGTAGTCAATGTAATGACCTTGACAGAACCTGGTCAATCGGGTCTCGCGATGCTCGGTAGGTGGCTTTATGGGTGAATGGAGGGAAGCGCAGGGCACACACATTTCATAATCGGAAGGTCGTAGATCGCGGCAGAGAGGCTTAAGAAACACGTTATGGTGTGCCTGGGCGGCTGGATGATTGCGCTTATTTCCGCTCACAAGGTCCCGATAATTGGTCAACCATTGCGTCCCCAAGACGGCGAGGGCCAGCTTGCAGGTCAGTGTGAGGCAGGCTGCTGTGCTGGGGGGCATAAGTTCGGCGATGTTCTTGAGGATCTCTGGCGGCAACTTCACGAGGAAAGTGCGTTGGTTTGGGACCTGTATGAGTCCATTGGCGCTCTGATGGGAAGGTGAAGGCGTCTCTGTCGTTTTCCTCCGCTTTAATGCTCGAGATTGATCGGCAACATCATGAGACGGCTCATACTGATGAGGTAACTTGGGCTTCGGATAACTGCCTGTCGACACATCGGATGTACTTGTACTGCTGTCGCCAGGTTGGATCGCCATGCGGACTCGGCGACGCCGTTGTGGCGTCGGCGACTTGGCCGAGTAACGGTCCACGGTGGGCTCGTAGGTATAATTCAGCAGAAAGACATCAATGTCTTGTCTTTCGCCACGAAGAAAACTTTGCTGAGTATAAAGTCTCGCCGAGGATGATTATCTCTTTGCTGAGACTGAAAACACAGCATGTGCTGGTGTTGCCCCTCTAGGAATTATTGCTAGAGCTTGGGATCTGGGGTTTGGTGGGGTAGCGCTGAAAGACATTAAAGGCAGGCCCTTCTTCTAAGCCCCACCTGACTTTGATCTACAACATCAACAACAGGGAGGAGGACATGAAATTTTAAGTGCTTAAGCGATATAATTGGTTGATTTGGCTCACCAAAAGAATTGCAGTCACCAGCAATCCAGCTTGGCAGATCTTGGCCTTTTGATTTATCTGATAGGCGGTGCAGATCTTCAAGCCTCCTTGAATACGACAATGAAGTGGACCACACTACCCACTATCACGAGATCCGATATCCCACCCACTGCAAGCTGGAGACTGCGACCCAACCAAGAGTACCAATAGAAAACATGCTTTGACAGCATCTTAGCCTCTCCGGATCGTCTATTGATGCGGAAGACGGAGGAAGGTCCCTTCTAGTCGGTGGGAGTCGTAGCTGGTGTCGTCGAAAAAGCCTTTCTGCAGACTACAACTACTTCCTCGTTGGGCGTCCTGGATCAAGACAATTGGCCGGTCCGAACGATGCTTAAGACTCAATCGAACAATGCCTTCATGATATGGCAGCCTTATTTGCGGGGGCCTGAACATGGGGTCTTCCTGTGCTGGGAATGATCACGTACTTCAAACAACTCCAAGGCGTCATCAAGTGCACTTCAGATAGGGATGCTGGGGTAGCAAACCAATATACAATGTATGATTCCTTAGTAGCAAACATGTGCATAGACCGGCATGGCATCCGTATGTATGGGCATTTTCAATTGGAAAGCGTCCAAGATCCAAAGGGCCAATGTGAATTGTATGTGACGTGGTGCGACTCATCCTGCAACCCACATCAGGTACCAACATAACAACACCGGATGGATGAGGTACCACTTGACGGCGCCCACCTGTAAACAATAAATCGATTCAACCCGGAACAAATCCGATTACCTTGCCTTTGGCCTTTTCCTTCACCCACCTTCGTTTGCCTTAAATCGGAACTTCGTCCGTCAGTGAGCTTGGAGTGTGTTTGGTCGCTTGCCCGAAGTCGCGTTTGTTTCCTCCCACCCATCGCCACCACCCACATCCAAACAACACACCTTCGCACAAACGCACACGTCTTGATCTCTTCACCTTTGGCATTCAATCCCAAAAACACCAACCGAACGACCTTGTCGGCGTCATTTCATACCCACTACACCAATTCTTTCAGTCTCTGGTACTCGATACACAATGAAGAACATCAAGATGCTCGTCGCTACCCTGGCCATGGGCTTCGTCGGCGTCAACGCCGCTGCTCAGGGAAGTAAGTTCAACAAGTTTTTCCTCTTCTGAAACAATTGCGCGACTTACTTCTCTCATGTCACCGCCGCGAAAGTTTTGGTTTCGCTCTGTCCCCTCAAAAGCCAGCATCATACCTCATCGTTCCCTTGCACGGCTTTTGCAAGTCGACCAACCCAAAGAAGCCCATGCCAAGCAATTCTCGAATTTGGTAACATAAATGAATGGAATCTTGGTACTGACTATCACCACAGTTCCCACCCCTCCTGGCTTCATCGGCTACGCCAACGACGGCAATGGCCAGGACACCGTGGCCCGCCCCCTCCAGCCCTCCCCCGGCACCATCCTCTCCGAGCCCCCCGTCGTTGGTGGCGGCCGCGATGGTAGCCAGCAGCAGCCTCACGATGGCGCCGTCCCCAGTGGATTCCACATCGGCCTCAAGCAGCAGCAGGGCGGCTCGACCTGGATGACCACCGTCACCACAACCGGCACCCTGACCCTGACCCTGGCCTCGGGCTCCGTGACCACCATCAGCGGCCCCTACGCCATCGAGACCCAAGTTGTCGAGTCCGACACCACCATCCCCATCACGGTCGCTGAGACCGCTTCGAGCCAGATCTCCTCGATGACGGACGCCGACTACGGCGCTTCTTCCTCCTCCTCGTTGGCTACTACTTCTACCAGTACCTCTGCTGCCTCGACTGCTACCATCACTGCCTCGACCAGCACCACCCAGAGCAGCGACGCATCTTCTTCAGTCACTACTCCTGCTCTTCTTTCCTCTGCGACCACTGCTGCTAGCAGCTCCTTCGATTCTTCCGCCAGTGAGAGCACCGCCAGTGGCACCGACGACTCCGCCACCAGCACCCCAGACGCCACGTCGTCGGACGCCGCCTCGCCCTCAAACAGCGGCGACCCCAACTCGGCGGCCTCGCACTGCACGGCCATGGCC
Source organism: Apiospora aurea (assembly GCF_038362705.1). Taxonomy (NCBI): domain Eukaryota; kingdom Fungi; phylum Ascomycota; class Sordariomycetes; order Amphisphaeriales; family Apiosporaceae; genus Apiospora; species Apiospora aurea. The sequence goes on from NW_027117391.1 coordinate 732,269, forward strand.
ATGCTCCAGAAGTTCGCCGTCGTCTACATCGTCTTCCAGTTCTGGGACACGACGTTCTTCGATCGCTACTTGTAAGCACGCGTTAGATGGGATGGGATGGGATCGCCGCTGGGCTTGGTCCTATTGAGCGAGCCCGGTTGACGACGGAATGAGGGTGAATGATTGATTCACCCACTCACTGCTAAGCATGAAATGGCGTATTTGGTTTTCGGTTATGGAAAACACAGCACACGGTTCTCAGCATACGGATAATAGACACGGGTTAATGGCTTGCATTTACTGGCGTTCACGTGGCACGAGGAAGTGACTCAACACTCCGAACGAAAGGGAGGTTTCTACGCCAACGATGTTTTCTTGCTTGGCAATAATGAATTGAGATGAACCTTTGATGGAACTCCTTAAAGTTGCTCTTTGATGTGATGTGTGTTGTGACATGTAGTAGCTCGAAGAGAAAAGCCCCCATGGATGGGCAGGTCGAGCAAAAGATTACTGTCCGTTGGCGCAGAAGGAGAGGAATGATACTAATGTTCAGCAACCGTTGCCATTTGTATTATTGAAGTATATATCTCATTTCGCCAACGTCAAAACTCTACACCATCTCTCATTCAACTCGCTCCCCCAAAATCATCATCAACAGCAAAAGCAAGTTAGTTGCCTCCATCCCCCCTAGCTAGAATCTGCTCCTTCGTTCCTCTTCTACACCTCACAGCATCAACAAATCCCCATTGCTCCCACCCCCGGTCGCCGGCCTAAACACCTGCTGCGGCGCATACTGGTTAACCACGTAACCCGCCTCATGCCCCCGCCCCCAAACGTAGCATCGCCATTATCGTCGTTCACGCCCATGGCGGCCATCTGCTGGGACCCTATCCCCGCAAAATACGCATCCGCGTCGTTGATGACGGACTGGTCCGTGATCCCGCCCATAGCCGCCTGCTGCTGTTGCTGGTGCATCTGCTGCTGCTGCTGGGCGTAGTTATCGGACCCAGCGAGGCCGCCCTGGCTCGAGGTGCGCACGAGCGCGGGTTGGCCGCCCATGCCGAGCATCGACAGGTGCTTCTGGGTCTCGAACGTCGGCAAGTTTTGCGAGGTCGGGAGGCGGTCCTTCTGGAGCGCGGGGCTGTCCGGCAGGCGGCGGGGGGCGCGCCGAGCGGAACACGGTCTGGACGGGCTTGAGGTAGATGGTGGCGAGGGTGCCGACGTTGAGGCACATCTCCTCGAGGGTCTGGGGGTCGAGCTTCTCGGACTCGGCCGTGATGGGTGGCTTCTCGCCCATGACGATCTGCTTGGCGATGTTCATGTCGGTCGACAGCAGGCGCCAGTACATGTAGGCGCGGTCGCGCAGGTCCGGGTTATCCGTCTCCTCGGTCGCCCATTTCAGCACCTTGGGCACCAAGTCCTGGCCCTTGGTCGGACGCTGGATGAAGAGCTTCACCGTCGCCGTCAGGAGCGCGAGTTGCACCTCCACGGGCTCCTCAGCGAATGAGTACAGGAAATCCTCAAGCAGCACGTCTGAGTTCTCAATGCGAGCCGCATACTGGCCAATGACCCACACCATGGCCGCCTTGGCCTCGGGCTCGTCCAAGCTGTCGAGATTCTCGCAGAGCGTGCCGATGATGGACTCATACTGGTTGGGATACTTGCGGAAGATGTTGCGGATCACCACTGTCGCTTCCTGCACGATATAGGGGACCTTGGTGGCGACCAGCTCAAGTAGCAGGTTGATGCAGCGTCGGGCAGCGGGCTCAATCTTAATGGCCAGCTTTCCGATGGCGCGAACCGCTTTTCGAACAAAGTGCACGTCGACCTCGGTGGCGTACTCGCGCAGTTCCGTGAGAACCTCGTCAATGTTCTTTTCGTTGGCCAACATGAAGATCAACTCGAGCTTGGTGACCTTGACATAGATGGGATCGTTGTATTTGCAGAAGAAAACGCGGATGTCGTTTCGTAACACCTCTGGTCGTCGCTGCAGAATGAGCAAGGCATTGCGGAGTGCCAGGTATTGCACTTCAGGTCCCTTGGCCAGTAGAGTTACCAACGGCGGGGGATAACTTTCGGCACAAAGCCGAAATTTGCTTCTCGTCGGCAATGTAGTTCATGAGGTAGAGTATAACGCGTATACAAGTCAAGACCACTGCCGAATTCGAGTGGGATAGTCGCGGTGCTATCCGTTCGGCCAAGAGAGTAGCCTCTCCAGCTTCTTGTGGTACATAAGACATCAAAGCCTCGAGGATGTATGTTTGGCCCCATCTGTAGCAGGTTAGCTCCTGATTCTTGTTCTTATTGCATAAATGAAACTTACTCGGAACAATCGGGTAGGATAGCCACCATTTTGGAAGCATTGCTGTAGTCGATGGTGAGCTTGATGGCATCGCTTCTCTCCCAGATATCCATCAGGCCTGCCAATGCGCTCGCAACAACGGTCGGGTTGTCGTCTCTCAGCAGGGAGTTGAGGCGCTCGATCAGGTCCGAGTGTTCTACCATGTGCCTATCATGGTCGTACAGCTTGGCTACGCAATACGCCGCGGTCTTTCGGACGTAAGGGTCTGCGTCGCGCAGCATCTGCTTGACAATCGGAACTGTGGCCTCGACGAATTCTTTGACGTGGACATAAGACATGGTGCGCAGGGTCAGAGCTCTAACGAGGGGGTTGTTGTCTTCCATATCCTAGTCGGCTGTCAGCGCATGGTTTCGCTCCCGTCCGGGTAACCAACCGACTTACCTGTTCCAAAACTGGGATGGCCTTCACGGCCAACTCTGGTTTCATCCTCGCATAGTTGACCAGAAATAAGTAGCACCTATACTTTCCAGTCAGCGCGGTCCTGCTTCCTTTTTCGGCTTGTGTAGCTCACATCTTCTTGATCTCGAGGTTCGGTATGTTCATGCATTGTATTATGTCGGGGAACAGCTGGACCATTTCGTTGTTGCTCATGGTCATGTTTGCGACAATCTTCTTAAGGGCGACCTTCTTTTGCGAAAAGTTCTTGTCCTTCTTGCCGCCGCTGTTCAACTCGAGGCGCAGCTCGGCCACCTTGCCCTGCATTGTCATAGGTCGTGAGCCATAGTAGGACGGGGGTACGTATGCGAGAAACATGTTCATGGAAACGATCAGGGCGTGGGGAGGGGTTCATGGTTTGTGGGATAGGCGGTGGCGATCGATTTGAACAGCATTGAAAGCATGCGCTTCTGAACCGGGAAACAGCTTGGGAAGGTGTAGGAAGATTGCGAAGGTATCCAGGAAAGTACAAAGGAGTTGAAGATGGCGGTTCAACGATGGGAGGTACAACAACTTGCGACCAGGCAGGAATTGAGGTGATCGGGTGGGGAGGAAGACAATTGATAACAATGCGACTCGCGGCAATCAATATGACATCAAAGACGCCATCGCATGTCTCGGGAAGAATAAATGAAATATTGGCTTACTCGAGCGAACAGCTTCGAGTCTCCTCCTACTTGAGGGTTCGACATTGCGAAGGAGGTATAGGTCGCAAATAGACGCTTTCTTTTTCCTTTGGTATCTGCTATTGTACAGACGTCTGTCCTTCTCCCATCTACCGTGTCGCGGCTAACTAGTTGGCGTAGGAGCTGATAGCAAAGTATTGACCTGATGGATGCGACTTGGGGTGATTCTCCAAGGATGCGACTGCAGAGTAGACCGCCAATCCCCTCGGACGCAGTGATCTAGGTACGCGTGGCACAAGCTGTCTAGGCCGTATGTTAAAGTGCGACAGTCCAATAGAAGTCGGGACAGAAGGGCGGCGGGATGCGACAGGGAGGTCGTGGAGGGGTAGTCGAGCAACGTCGCGTCACATGCGCATCGTCTGGTTCATCGATTCGTCGAGTGGCTGGCCGATCAGATCATTGGGTTCTGTCTCGGTCGGGGTATCGCTCGCTCGTCAGGGAATGCTGCTGCAGACTATCGGCATGGTCTAAGGGGGATATCGAGATGGACATGTAGTAGATGGAGATTATTAGAAAGCAGCAACATTTGGATGTTCCCTGCCCGACTCACGACGTCGAAATTCCGGCCGGACCGTTCTCCACCAAATCCGCCCGAGCAACAGACCTGCATGTCCCAGGGGACAGCCGCTAGGGGTGTAGGGGCATGCACCGTTCTACTCTATCAGCATGGGGGGAGGCCCCGCTACAATACTTCCAAGCATCTGGCCCTTGCTTGCAATCAACGGACTGGACAGGCCAACAGCCTCCTGACCTTTTGGGTCTCATAAGGGGTTTGTATCTTGCAGATACCAATACAATCAATATTGTGTACCCAAGGTTATAATGGCATGAGCTTCAATTGAATATCCGGTTGGACTGTTTTACAACTGTGAAGTTCCAAGCCAAAAGCGCTTACCCGTTCCCCTGGCCCTTGCTATCAAAAGAAAGGAAAGACGCGAGGACAGGGATTTGGCTGAGGAACCCGAGCGGCGAGCCCACTAACTCTTTGTTCCCCACCCCAACCACAAGGCTGCTGCCACAGGCGCATTGGAGCCTCAAGCTCGGATTCTTTTTCTTCTTGACAGCTTCAGCATCGTCCATCGCATATCAAAACAGTGAAAAGCCACCGCATCGCATCAGAAATATCTGGCTTGGTAACATACCATATCAAAAATGGCGTCCAACACACCCATTGCCACGTATGTGTCATTGCACTCCGACACATACACTCCCTGGCTTGGTCGGTGAATTTTGCTTTGCTAACGTGAAACCGCGACTTTTTTCTCGGACATGTAGTGTCTACGTGCGCAACCTCGAGGAGCGCGTCAAGCCGGAGCCGCTCAAGGTCGCCCTCGATGCCATCTTCTCCGAGTACGGCACCATCATCGACATCGTCGCCAAGACGAACCTGAAGGCCAAGGGCCAGGCCTTCATCGTCTTCGAGAACCCCGAGTCCGCTCAGCAGGCCATCGAGGAAGTCCAGGGCTTCGAGCTCTTCGACAAGCCCATGCAGCTCGCCCTTGCCCGTACCCGGAGCGATGCCACCGTCCAGAAGACCGGCAACGAGGAGGAGTTCGAGCTCCACAAGCGCAGACGTGTCGCGGAGAAGGGTATGTACACTCAACAAGCTGGCGCCAAAGCCTCCCTCAGCGCATCAGAGACTGACTCCAACCCTCAACCACAGACAAGAAGAAGGCTGCCGAAGCTGCCGAGGAACAGAAACGCCTCAAGCGCCCCGGCGCAGCCGCGCCCGCCGACGCGAACCGCCCTGCCAAGACCGCACGCGGTGGTCTCAAGTCGACCGGTCCTACCGCCAACACCGTGGTGCCCGACGAATACCTCCCCCCCAACAAGATCCTGTTCGTGCAGAACCTGCCCGACGACTACGACATCGACTCCCTCACGGGCATCTTCGGGCGCTTCGAGGGCTTCCGCGAGGTACGACTGGTGCCCGGTCGCCGCGGCATTGCCTTCGTCGAGTACGAGGCCGAGGCGGGTGCCATTACGGCCAAGGAGCAGACCGCTGGCATGGCTCTGGGCGAGAGCAACAAGCCGATGAAGGTTACCTACCAGAGACAGTAGATAGGCGTAGACCGATAATAGTAGTTGTACGCTTTTGCTGCGATAATACCATGATACCCATAGCAATCAGTCCCATTGTGAATACCTGTATTAGGTTATGCGACTTCCTCCCAGCAGAGAATACTGAGATCAACCAAAGTGCTATTATCATGCGCTTAATTAGTAGCACTATGTTGGACTGTGTTTACTGAACTTTCAGGGGTAATGTGCGAAAGCATTCACTAGCAAGGCCAGTATCAAACCTTGGTCAGCCATCATGATCCATCGTGGGCGCTACATTGACATCGGCTTTGCTCGTTTCAGCTATCCTCCCATTTCCTCTTGGTCAGATCGTACTCCCTAGCACGCACTGGCGCGCCGCTACTCCTAGGTCCCTGTCGATAAGTGATGACAATCTTTCCCGCCACATCATCTGGCAACCTCAACTGAAAGTCATGCAACCTCCGTACGACTGGCGCCGTCGGCATACGCATCACCTCCTCTTCCGTTGGCGCCTCAACGACGACAGCGGGATCCGTCATCTTACTGATGCTGCTCCTAGCATCGTCCCCTTCTCCCTCTTCCAGACGTATAACCTCGCGCGCAACCGCCGCCGTCAACTCAGTGTCCCAAATCCCCTCCTTATGCGGCTTGAACCCCAGAAACCGCAGCGCATGGAGCCGCACCCGCCGCACGCGGCACTTCAGCGCCGTGTAGTACAGCGGCGGGATCCAGCCCATGTCGGCCGTGGACTGGGAGATCTTGCTCGTGTAGTTGATCAGGGGGTTGTAGTGTAACTCGTAGCGGATCAGATGGCGCAGCTCGCTCGAGTGTTGCACGATGGCGAGGAAGCTGGGTGTGTGGGCATCGTATACGGCTTCGGCTTCGGTGACGTCGGTCAAGCAGACTGAGGCCATGATGTGGGATTGGTAGTACATGCTGAGAAGTAGCAGGTAGCCGTAGTGGGTAAAGGGGCTCAGGGTGCTTTTCATTAGGCTCCGCGACGCCTTGTAGGTATTGTGCCAGGTATGCAGCCCGGAAAGAATTTCGGCTTGCCTCCGGACCAGCGTCCTCTCGCTATTGCTGCTTTTGCTAGCCTTGTCGCTGATACCAAAGGTAGCAGCGCCTAACCGCCTGCTGTCCTCGGCAAGGTAGAGGATGTCGTTGATCAGCTGGTCGAGATGCTGCCGGGCCTCAGTGACAGAGTGAAACGTAAAGCTCGGAAGCGGCGCCGATGTGATCCGCATCACCAGGCGCGGGTAGGGCATGCTGTGAGCGCCGTGTAAATTGGCCTGGACGAGTAGCTTAGTCAGGGTGTCGGCAATCCACTCATCCACGAATTCGCGCGGCGGCCTGAGTATAAGGACAGGCTCGTCGCATTCTAGCTCATACCCCTGAAATTCGCCAAGAAGCTTGAGGCCGCTGTGTAAGTGCGCGATACCGATATTGTACCGCCCATTCAAGAATTCGAGATTAGCGAATACCAAACAGGCGATCAGAGCCACGCGTATAGATGTGGCACTGCTGCCTTTCCCGGCGACAAGATGGGGCTGGAGCTGCTGGATGGCCTTGCTATACTGCACGAGGGTAAACTCGTCGCTCTTGTCCAGCGTAGCCACTGACGACAGATCCACATCACCGACGACGTTCTTCTGATGCGTCGAACTGAGCGCTAGCGCGGCATGCATGATGGCCGGCTCGTTGACGCAAGCCTGGGGCAGCAGCTGCGACCAGAAGGTGATGCAGAAGATGCCCTGGAGTTTGGTCGTCGCCTTACACGAGAACCACTCGAAGCAGTCTTGCTCGGCTTTGCTAATCTGGCTTCCACTGATTGGGGATAGCCCCCGATGCGTCGGCAACAGAGCCTGACATGGCCGGGGCCCTTCGGGACGGGATCCGAAGCCGTTGCCACCTCCACCCCATACTCCATACCCGTCACAGACACGGCCGGTGGAAAGACAGCGGTCGCAGGCGGGCCGGCCTTCGTCACACTTGACTTTACGTATCCTACCACGTGGGGTTATGAGTGAGGGGGTTCTTCCCCAATGGACTGATTTAGTGAGGATGGGCGACTCACTTGCATGTCCGACAGCCCGATTTCACTTTGGACTTGCGAGCTTTGGGGTTACATGTCGTCGGAGGCATGTTACTGAAGATCGACCAGGAGTTTGCTGACCGAACACGGCTTTCGATTGCCCAATAAAGGGCAAGGACCAGTATGTAACCGTTGCAAGTCGCTAGGGGTCCAGATAGTGCGTATGAAACCAGTAGATGTTCGGGCAGGAACCGTGGTGTTATTGGGATACATGCTATTTGGAGATCATTCTCAGCTCTCATATCGCTCACCTCAGCACCTTACTCAAGTCCTTCCGTGATACCTACGAAGCCTAGTGGAGTAAGCAGACTTGTAGGTCACTGGCTTGCTCGGAAACAACGCCTGCTGATTGGCTGCTGTCGAACTTGAGCAAAAGCCCCTACGTGTAGATACGCCTAACCTAGTGCATCTTTCCTGGTTCATCCGTCGCTACGTCGCAGGCGACGTGTTCTTTGAAGGTGAGGCAATCATCCAAGGCGGGTGAAAGCCAGGCTATATCATCCCGATGTTGTATCATAAGGCTGGCCCAAATTATCCCAATTGATGTTCGACTGCAGATACCTGTCGAGGCCAAACACTGTCATATTTGGGGTGACCGCACGGCCTCACGTGGCTGACGTCAAATGTGGCTAGTGTAGCTCTGAGCTAAGGTGGGCTTGCTGATTGACTACGACATCAATTGATCTGCCTGTGCCGTTGTTCGCAATCCAGTCTCGCAACGAACATTTGATTGAACTACGGTATTGCCAGTCCCAAACCAAACAATATGACGACGACAACTACGATACCGACATGGGTCGCCGACCTCCAGTCACCTCCGGTCGCCAAGTCCAAGAACACCAGCATTCCTGACCCGCCGGGCTACTCGTCGCAATTGAGTGTCAAGGTAAATACATCGCCACATCACCAAGCGAATTATTCCTTTGGCCTGCAGTCCCTCTCGCTAACCAACTCTTCCTCTTCTCCCACAGGACAAGAAAGCCAAGTCGTCGACCGCCGTCGCCCCGCGCAAACAGCCCACCGCGGAAGAGATGGACACGCTGAAGCTCAAGAAGGCGTGGGAGGTGGCGCTGGGCCCGCTCAAGAACCTGCCGATGACGGCCGTCATGATGTACATGTCGGGCAACTCGCTGCAGATCTTCAGCATCATGATGGTCTTCATGGCCTTCAAGAACCCCATCATGGGCATCTTGGGAACCCAGCAGGCCTTCGAGCGCTTCGAGAGCGAGACCAACCGCAGCGGCATCTTCCAGGTCAAGCTCGCCTACATCGCGGCCCAGCTCGTCGCGCTCGCGCTGGGCGTGTGGAAGGTGAACGGGATGGGGCTGTTACCGTACGTTTTTCTGCTGCTGCTGCTGCTTCCTTCCTTTGTCCCCATTGCGGGGGTCTGGTTCTGTTACTAACTCGCTTCATTTCACAGCACGACGAGATCAGATTGGTTGGCATGGGAAGCCCAGAGGGTCCCTATAGAACACGCGGTTCCAGGCCTATAAACGATTGTATTGGTCTACCAGAGACGTTGAATAGAAAGAAGGCCTTTGCCCAAGTCAAAATAAACACCAGTACCACGCACACTCTGTTTGCTTTTCATGCACACTCTACCTACCCTCGCCTTTGTGTGTTTTGAACGCCACTTTCATGTCACTGTTTCGAATTCTGCCTTCCAACGTTTCGCGAGTGGTTAAATCAATCGACTTGCTCTGGGTTGCGGGGACTGGACCCTGCGACAGCGCCAATGTCACTGCCTGGGCCCCCGTCGGTGATGGAGTGGCTGATTTCTTGAGGCGGCCCTAGATGGTCAATCTGTTCAATGTTATGATACGGCTCGTCGCTCGGTTGGGTGTTGTGCCAGCTCGCGAGGGCCGTGTGGTCTTGTTGGCGTACGACCCCATTCGAGTTGCTGGAGTGCGGCCAGTCGTTGAGGAGAGCTGCTCTGGAATTTCGACGATCCATACACTCCTGGCGGCTCAGGACCAGAGGAGATGATGGGCCGGCCAGCTCGGGGGATGGCGTTGCCTCGGACCGAGGTGGTGTATTGTTGTTCGTCGAGGATGCGGTGTGCATCGTGGCGGATTGGTGCATGTCAGGTTCAACAACTCTAGGGGCCTGGGTCACATAAGCCGCCGGGCTGTTGGCTGGGTCCATGCCATGGTTTGCGATGGCTGGCGGGTCGTTGATGTTGCTTGGCACACGAACAGCAGCCCCATGTCGGGGGACGGTGTTGTCTCCGTTGACTCGACGTACTCCATTCACCTGTTGTGGGATAAGTTGAGGCATGGTAGTGTCAGTGGCATCATCAGATTTTTCCAATTCAGGTACCTGGGACTCCTGTGCGGCCTGGTCATCGTGGTCAGCAACTTCCCGTCAACATCGGGTTCGTTGCCTATTTGCTTACATGCGGGAACTCGTCCATGATCACTTGAGTGCCCTAGTAGGATGTTCGAAGTGGCGTCGCTGTATTGTGGGGGAAGCGAGCGTATGACCAGGTGCCGTGTGCAATGCTATTGCTTCGAGGCTTACTCTATAGCGAAAGAAAAGCTCCTTATTGATAGTTGACAAAAGCGAATGAACTAGTTTTGTGTTTGGTTTTTGGTGGCCCATCATTCTTGCCGTCTTATATATGACGGCCGCTCTTAACATCATTTGAAGCTTCCCAAACATCATGTCCGGCATCAGGAGTCACCTGCCACATTCCGGCGGCTTGCAGATGACCTGGAGCTGTCAAGTTGCATATGTACAGCCGATCCCTCTCCTGTTTGCGCCGCCATCTGAACAGTCTTCTATCATATATCACCGGGCAAATACAGCATGCCATTCCGGAATACTCCCCGGAAAAAGCACGGTTACGGCGCCCTGATTCTATGATGTCGATCATGGCCCGCCGTTAGCAAACAAGGCTTCCAAAGATGATTGTGTGAGGATGGGATGGTGTCACGCTGTAGCTGACTACTGACGTATGGCAAAATGTACCCAAGAGTTCGGTGGAAGTATCTGTAATGTGCCAATTTGGAGGTTGAAGCATAAAAGGAGAGTCACGTTGGTGTTCTGTGAAGAGAGTTCGTATTCTCTTACGGGGCGGGAGAGTTGGCCTTTAAATCGTATAGGCCGGCGCAAGGAAACGCTCGAAAGGAAAAGCGCGCCAGGCAGCCAGGAGTGTCAGGCACAAAGCCCAATCTCAAATGCCGGGCGTAGCTGCACAGCCTGCTTCAAGATGTCCATAATCTGACCAATGGCTGGCTGATCTGATATCGTATGCTGTTAGGGGTAGGACAAGGCTCCCTGTTGCCTTCCGAGCCACAGTCCAACCTATAGTAATTGCAGTCCCCTCATACCATTGCAGATGGGTCGATGCGACGGATGTCCAACATCTGCCCAATCATGCGTGGGACTATGCCTCTAGAAACGTCACGGCGCATCAGGCAGTGGAAGGTACTGAACTGATGTTTCCCTCACTGGGTGCTGCCTAATGCTGACGCCGTGCTCAAACGCCACCGAAGTATTTGCCGACGAGTATGACAGAGCTGGAGAGCTTCTTCCGCCCTGGCCGTCAGAAGTCTGGCCAATCATTTGGGATTTTAACCAGGGTGGTGGCCAAAACCTGCCCAATCGCAACCCCAAGATAAGAAAGTCGTAAGGCACGTACCACGGTTACCCCCAAGGGTACATACAGAAGGTAACGAAATGCTTATCGTTAATGAGGTACGAATAAACGTAGGGTTTTAATATCGTATGTAAAGAAAAACAGACCCACCTTCCTAAAAGGGCTTAAGAGCTTTGCTCCTGTTCTCGGGGTGCCATTTAATAATTAATTTTTTATTAAGGTTTAGTTTCTTTTTCTTTCCTTTAGCTTTACGTTTCGGTATACTAAGCCCTCTTTTTTATTTATTTTAATTATTTACCTATATAACCTTTTCGTAATTATAGACTTTTCGTAATTATATCTTTTATTACGAATACTCGTATATTTTACGTAGTTTTCGTATTCGTAGTCTTTTTTTTATTTATTATTATATTTATTAATTAAACGTTAACGAGGTTCACGATTTTTACCTTCGGTTTCTTTTTAATTTAACTTTTTATTTTAAAGCTAGACTTTCTTTTATTTTTATTATTATAGTCCTCCTCGTTATTTAAATTTTAAAATTCTTACGTTTATAACTTATAACTAGGTATAATATTTTTCGACGATTAAAGTATATATTCCTTTCCTTTTTTTTACCTTTTAAGATTTACCGGCCGGCGATATCGACGCCGTATTAACTATATCGTAATTCGTAAGTTTTATAATCCTTTCCGTAATTTCTCTTATAGTCCTTTTAACGAAGCCTTTTTATCTTTAACCTAATAATTACGGCAAATAACTCTTAATATTTTATACCTTTTTTATTGACCCCGCCGCTATTTAAACCGTTTTACTTTTCTATATCGCGGCTATTAAGATCGTATATCCCTTTTAATAACGATATTAATCCCGAGTCTCGTACCGAAACTAATTAAACTTTAATCTTTAAATTATTACTTTATATTTAAATATTTCGCCGGTTTTATAATATCCTTTAATTATTATAATTAGTTATTTATTATATTTATAATAAAGTTTATAGCTTTAAATTTTTACTATATTTATACCTACGATTAACTATTAATTTAATTATAATCGCAGCGGAAATAAATCTAGTCGTAGCGGTTACGGTAAAGGTACCGCTCGTAACGAAAACTAAACTAATTCTTTTTATAGTGATTATAATTAGGGACTTTTAAATATTGTAAGTGTTTATTTCTTTTATTTTTTTATTCGTATATATTAATATATATTACTGTTAAGGTGTCTTATTTTTTTTATAGTAACTTAGCTCGCTTAGCTAAAATTTAATAACGGTTTTATATGTAACACTTAGTTCGCTCGTGCTTTTAATTAAATATTACCTCGGTCTATATTTTTTACTATAAAATATCTCCGAGACTATTTTTTTAAACTCGTAATATCGAAATTATACGCTTTTAGGGTAATTATAAAGAGCTTCGTTAAAATAATTAAATTAAAACTATTATCGTCGTTACTCGTAATATTAAAATAAACTACGCCTATTAGTATTATATCGCCCTCCGCAGTTAATATAGTCGCACTATCCCCTTTAAAGATTATTAAGTCTTGCCCGTTTATATCACTATTTACACTAATTATATTATCCTCGGTTACCGCTATAATAACCCTATTATTATTAATAAAGTTAAAAAACTTAAATAAAATAGAATATATTTCTAATATTTACTTTTTTTACTTAATTATCTCTTATATTAACTATTTTCTTTAATATAATCCTAGCGGTCCTTTTACCCCCGCCCCTTAAATTTTAAACCTCGAGTAAAAGCGTGGTATTATAAAATACGTAAAGTATCCCACTAAAAATACTAAACGTTAAATTCCTAACGCTAATCGCCTCCCCGATAACCTCTATTAATTTTAACAACGCGAGAAAGTCTAAACCGTTATTTCGATTAGCCGGTAAATACTAAAGCGTTAACTATTTAACCGAAAAAACTATATTAAGCGAAACTACTTAAAGTCGCTCTTAATTTAAACCCGAAACCGTAAAGAGCCCGACGCCGATATTTATTACTAATATAAATATCGGGCCTAGTTTAATCGCCTTAAACTTATACTTTTTATATATTATATTCGCTCTTTTCCCGGTAATCGTTATACTAATTATATTTATTAAGGCTATAATTATAATATTAAACTTTATCTTAACGAAAAATACGACCCGCTTAATAAAAAAACTGGGATAATTTCCCCTTTTTTTAAATACGATAATATTTCGTTTCGTTATAATTATTAAAACGTAATAGTTTAATAATATTTATTACGTTAACGTAATAATATTTAGCTTTAATATATATTAAAATTTACGTTTTAAATAGTATTTTCGCGAACGACCCTTATTAGAAATATAATTTATAAATAATACCGACTTATAATATAAAATCTTTACGATAACTTTAAGTTTTTATTAGTTTTTTTATAATAAATATTACGTAACGTGGTTTACTATTAAGTAGCCCGTATCATTAAGTGGTCCACTTTTACCACTTCTCGACACTTTTATAAAAGTTATTTTAATTACGACGCTTTAAATTAATTAAATTTACTCGCTATTTAATTCGCTACTCGATTTTATATGTTTTTTATATGTTCGCGCATTATAGCTTATTTCGCCGCAAATTTTATAGCGCCTGCCGCCCGTCGCGCGCCTTTTTAATAAACTACTATTTTCGCTTTTATTAGTCGCTGGCCGTTTTTTTTTATTTTTTCGTCTTATAGCCTTCGAGATTTTTTAATCGTAAGGGCTTTTTTAAGCTAAATTCGCGACTTTTTAGCTTTTCGGCGCTTCGAAAGGGCTAAATTAGCCTTTTTTAAAGTACGTATCCGATTATATATAAAGGTTATTTTATAAGCTATTTTAATTATACTTTTCGCTATTTAGTTTACCGTATTTAAAATCGGCGTCGGAAAGCTTTTTTAATAGGCAGACACCCTCCTTTTAATATAAATAGAGTGCTTAGTTATTTATTAAAGGTTAAACGGCGTTTAAAAGTCGTAAATATTAACCGTTCATAAACAGGATAGGCTAAGTATAAATGTTTAGAGATATATATTCAGTTTATTAATTACCTCGTCCGGGTTATAAAATACTAAGCCGGATACGCTAAATCTAAATTTAATATTAGCTTCCATAAAAATAGCGAAATATATAGCTTTAAACGCAATAAAAAACTCGAGCTTCGTAATATAATTTATCGAGGCTTTAATAAATAGCTCGATTTCTTTCGAATAAGCACGTTTTAAAGGCGAATAAAATACTATATCGAGAAGTTAAAGTAGGTATAATAAATAGGGAGGTATATTAATTATAATAATGTCGTTATTTTAATAATATACCTCGAATTCGGCCGAAATATGGCTCTCGTAGCCGTTAAAAATTAAGAGGCGGTAGTGACCTTTCGTTTACGATCTAGTATATTTATTAAAGTGCTTAATTTAATTTAAGCTTATTTCATTATCGGTTTATTTATTAAAAATCGGTTTAATTACCTAATCGCTTGATAAGTCGTATTTAATAGCTTAGTTCGTTAGGTAATATTAACCCTAAACGATTAAGAACGGCGGGATATACTAGCTTTACGAATTAATATATTTAATCGCCGTCGACTATTCTTAATTACTAAACTAAACCGATTTCGCCTTCCTACGCCGATCGGCGCGTATTACGACGAGAGTTAACCCGATTATGTTTATTATAAAGCCGGTCTCGTCGAAATTCTATATATCCTCGTTAACGATACCGTATTTAGCCTTAATATTCGCGACTAGCTTAAATTAACCGGAAATAACGTTTAAATTTTTATAAAGAGCCTTTTAATAATTATACCGACGGTTTATTCGGGTTTTAAAATCCGGGTTTTAATTAATAAAGCGCTTAACTTAGTACTTATTAACGCGTTCGCCGTCGCGTAACGCGGTAAAGAAATTAGTTATATTTTCTATACTAGCGATTTTAAGAAATATCCCGCGGGTATTTAGATTAATTATATATTTATAAAATACCTTTTTTTTTATTCGTATTTAATTTATACCGTAAATATTAAATATCGCGTCGTAAGGTTTAGTCGTAAATTCGGTAACGTAAAGTAGTTTTAAGAACGTCGTATACTTTTATAGTATTTCTTTTATTTAATAAATTTAAATGCTTTCGTATCGCTTAAATAATTAAACCGATCCGGTTTTTTTAATTTAAATTAAGTATTATAATTATAAAGTTATTACGCGTTAAAATTTAATTAGAGTCGAAAAATAGTAAAGGTGGACCACTTAATAATACGGGCCACTTAATAGTAAACCACGTTATCTTTTTATATTTTAAGCCTTATTTATATTTAATAAATCCTTATTTATATACGTATTCTTTATCTTATTTAATACCTCGTTTACCGCTTCCTCGCCCGTTTTTTTTACACGAGGGTTAATAGTAATACCTATAATACCTATCCTCGAATTTATTTAAACTTATACTTTCGCTATCGTAAAATCTCGTAAACTCGTAATTTAACTTATAATAATACTTCCGGTAAAGGATAAATTAATTTACTCTGTTAAAGGTCTCTAATTCGTTATCGAATCGGTTTTCGAAATCGGCAAAGCTTAAAAACGTTAAACGCGCGTCGTCGGCATCCTTTAAACCGGTTTAAATTATAAAATTATCTTAATTTATTTATTTACCGAGTGTATTAATATATAATTAATAATCGTTAATTTTAAATGCTTAACTTTTATATAAGAAAAAGTAATCGAGAATAGGGCTAATGTTTAAATATATTATTTATATATATTTATAGTTTAGTTATACTTTCTTTTAAGCCTTTTATATTAATCGGTGATATTATAAGGGTATATTTATCCATGAAAATCGACGATTTTAAAGTTTACCTATTAAAAATAGATTAGAAAATCGGGAAATAGTTAAGTTTAAATTAGTTTAAATACTCACCTAAAGATTAATAAAGATACTTTAAATCCTTCTTATAATCTTTAAGAGCTTACTATTGAATTACGCTTTATACTTTATATTTATAATAACCTCTATTTCGAGTATATATTAACTATTAAAAATATGTATATATATAAAAAATTCGTCGCTAATAAGGCTATCGCCGGTAGGGTGGTCGCTAAAAATCGGTCCTTAAAAAAACTATCGTTAAAAGGGTGATTATTAGCAAGGTAATCGCTAAAAATCGGTCGCTAAAAAAACTGTCGCTAAAAGGGTAATCGCTAATAAAATAATCGCTAGAAATCGGTCGCTAAAAAAACTATCGTTAAAAAAGTAATCGTTAATAAAGTTATCGTCGGTAAGTTTATTACCGGAAATTAATCGCTAAAAATCTATTACGGGAAATTTATTACGGAAAAGGTCGTTATTAAATAAATTTTTATTATTATTAACGGGGTATTTAATTATTTACTTAAAAAGGGGTAATTAATAGCGGGGTAACTACCGGCGGGTAATTATAAGCGAGTAGCTATAAATAGGTAGCCTCTCCCCTAAACGTTTATTATAATAGTAGTAGCTATAGTAAAGAAAAAGGAGAAGGAGGTAAAGTTATAATGCTAAACTAAGTAAAATTTAAACAGCGTATACTCGATATCCTTTACTACGTTTACTTCTGCCTCTTTTTTTCCCTCTCTTTTTATATTTATTCTTACTTTTATTTTATCTTTTATTTAATTCCACGTTTTATAGTAGCCCTAAGTAGTGTACTATTAAATTACTTATCGTTTAACGTTTTTAATACTATATTTAAAATGTATAAATTTAAATCTTATCCTTAGTAAATAGGAAAGGTATAATTATTGCTTAAGGGTTTATTTTATTATAAAAGGATTACCGGAACTAAGCGGGCGTTCTTTAAAAACGGCCTATAACTTACCGCATCCGTCACTAAGGGGTAGCCCTTAACGGCCCTTCCGATAGTATATTTACTAATTAATATAACCGTCGTTTTATACTAGGTTTAATCAAGCCCTGGTAATCCTAATATATATATTCCCAGCGAACTTAAGGCTCACGGAGCGCTTTTTTATTTTTTCGAGGAGCCGTAGATTCGTATATACCTCGGCCGATATTTTCCCTAGTAGGAATAAGTTCTCGAAGCTTTTTAGCCGTAATAATTAAACATATATATTTATAAAATCTGCTACTTTAGCGTTTTTAACCTAGCTAAGACTTTTTAAGTTAATATAGGCCTTTTAAAAGGTTAAGCTTTAAAATTTATAATTAGTAATTATAAAAGTTAATATTAATTAGAATTTAAATTTTTTAACTCTTAGGCTAGTGTCCCTTTTACTACCTTTATTTTTTAATACTGTATAGCTTTTAAATAGTATTAAAAGTATACTTTAAAGTAATCCTTTAAACGTTAGCCCTTTTATTATTTTAAATAAAACTAATATAGTAAAGGGAGGCTTATAAACTAAAAAAATCCGATTTCTAAATAATATAATACGAATAGTAATATTTAGAATAAACCCTTTAATAGTATATTATATACTATTTATAACTTTAATCCCTTGCTTATTGTTCTCTATAACTATTAATGGCATTCCTTTCGTATATATTAAAAATGCTAGTATCTTTATAATCCTTAACCCGTTCATAATATTAAAAACTTTTTCAGGGATAAGAAGGCTAAAATAACTTTTATTCGTATAAATATACTCGCTAAAAAAAAAAAAACCTTTTAATATCGAGCTTTAACGAAAGAGAAAATTGTTTAAATATTAATAGAATAACGTATATAGTTCCGTAAAGTAATCGCCTTTACCTTTAGTTCGTTAAAATCGATAAGTATAAAGATATTAAACTCGTATACTCGTAAGTTTAATACTTACTTATTTAAAAAGGTTTATTTCTCCTGCCGGAACTATATAAGCAGTTTATAGAAGTCTTAATTCTTTGCCCGTATTTACTGGGTTAACATATAAATAGTCTTAAACTTTTTCTATAAATTATATTCTAAACTGGCCTCTGTGTCGATATACCGTAACTTTTTAAGTTACGCGGGTCGCGTCTACTAAGGGGCTATATAGAAAATACCCCTTATCGTAACCCCTTTCCCGGTACTAGGGTTTTAATTCTACGCTAATAATAAATATAATAGGTATAATATAAATAGTGTTTTAATAGGGTTAAATTAAAAGAAGTCTCCAATTAAAATAAAAATCGGCATCCCCTTAAATAAACACTTCTTTATATCCCGCTCTTTAATAGCGTAAAAACGTATATAAATATCGTATATTAATTTCCTAAAAAGCATACTATATTCGTCGAATACTAGAATATCTATAGGTTTCTATCGGGTTTTAATTACTATTAAAATAATTACAAACTCTTTTTATAACCGATTAATAATACGAATTACGGAATAAATTATACTCTCGTTAATAAAAGATATTACGTTTTCGAACGTCGCCGTTATTTTAATCCGGGAACGTTTACCCCGTGTATTAAGCGCCGCTATTAATATTAATATTACGTAGCTTTTCCTTATACCCTTTTCGCCGCCTATATATATTAAAGTCTAATATTACTATATCTCTTTAAAAAAGGGCGGTCCGTCCGTAAAGTTAAGGTTATTTATTTAAATAACGCTAATACTTATATCCGATCACTTTAAATCCACCTTATTTAAATTAAATAATATTATATTTAAAACCTCTTACTAGCCTTAATTTAACTTACGCTCTTAACTAATTATAATATTAATATTTACCTAACGTATAGTTTTTATAAACCGGAAAAAAATAATAATAAGCCTTAAATAAACCATTAATATTAGAGTATTATCTATACCCACGTTTATTAAATCCTCGTTAAACTATAAGCTTTTAAAGTTAACTAAAAACTCGGCCTTTAACTAACGCTATTATTTACTTAATACTATAATATACCCTAGGATACATTACTCTTAGTCTACGGAATAAAGGGCAATTTTAAAAATATCCTCTATCCCTTTTAAAATATAAAAAACTAGGCGGTCTAAGGCCTTGCAACGAATATCCCACTGCTTAATAACATCGTCTAAATAAAATCTTAAAACATTATATAAAATATCTCGCGATAATAACGACGAATTTCTCTTATACAATATATTATAAAACTATATACAGTCCTTTTTATAATAAATAGTTTCCGATATTACGAGTACGTCCTTAAAGCCGTTTTTTAATATAAATATTACCAGGTTATATACTAATAACTCGAAAATTCTTAAGCTTATCGCCTTTACAATTAGCTCTCGTATAGTATTTATAAATCGGAAACTTATAAAGCGATTATTATTATCGTACTCCGTTACCTCCCTTTTTTAATCGTTATCGTAGGCGAATACGTCCTTGTTTATACGTACGGCCTATAGCTTTTAATCTTTTTTTATATCTTTAAATAACCGATATAATAATTTAATATTACAACTTTTAAATTAAAGCTATAGCGTTAAAAACGAGTAATACTCTCTATCTTATAATTTTTAAGCGTTTATATTATACGCGGTAAAGTTTTTTTATAGTATAAATAATATAAAGTATAATAATACGTTTCGTTAATATATTATATTACCGTTTTAATTATACTCGAATAATAATTATCCGAAAAACAGTAGTATAATCTACTTATTTCCGACCCGAAATCGTTACGTCCACGTAGTATCCCTATAATTATTTCCTTCGAATAAAATATTCCGCTCGTTTTTATTATTATTAAGCTTATTCTTTTTACGACTTAAATTAAATAAATATAATTATAAAAACATAAACTACGAAACCTATTTCCTTTAAACGTATATACCTTAAATAGCGGAGGTTTAATACTATTAACTTATAATATTACCGTTTCTAATAATACTTCGTCGAATAGGTTAATATCGGTATTATTTAATATATAACGGTAAAAGCTCGGTTAGTGCTTCCGCACGGCTTAATATAGGGTATTTAAATATATTTAGTCTTAATTATCTATTAACGAATAATATATTTTATACCCTAATAAATAATTATATATTTTTATAGATAAAACTTCCTGTTTAATAAAAACCCGGTTAAAAATCCGTATTATTAAACTGCGGCCTTTCTCTTTATTCGTTACTTCCTCCGATAAAACTAAGTTTACTTTTAAATTATCGATAAATATAGACGCGAAAGCTAAGCGTTAATAGGTAGGGGTTTTAAGCTTAGTGGTATAGTTAGTGATATAAAAAATTAAAGCTAAAGCATGTAATCTAGTAAAGATAAGTGTAAAATCGTAGTTAAGTCGTATTATAATAATAATTAAAGCATTCTAACGATTTATATATAAGAAATTACGCTTTATTTAAAGAGCGCCGTGCTCGTCTACGTATTTTTTTTAATTACTTTAATTAGGAAATTAAGTTTATAATACCTACCTTATTTCCGGGAGTCGTTATATTTTTAATATATTTTTCCGTATTAATAATATTAAAACGCCGTTATAATAAAATTAGTTTCGTCTTATAGCTCTCGCGTTAAGCTTAAACTTTTACGTAAAGATTCCGTTAATATTAATCGCTTATACCCCTCGGCGGCTTTTCGCTTTAATACGTTTTAATCGAAACTCTAAGTAAAGTTACTATTAATAAACTTAAAGAACTCGTTACGATAACTATAGTTTAAATTAATTAAAATGTTATTAATATATTAGTCGATATTAATATTCTTATAAATTTAAAGCATATTATATAAATAGAATACCCCACGGCTATTAGTTTTTATATAAGTAAAATAATTATCTATATAGCCGAAAGAGCCGTTTATATCCTTAAGCTTTACGAGCTCCGAGAAAAAAGCTTATATCTATAAGTAAAAAAACTCGGTAAAAGTAACCGAGTCTTCGTTAGCCTCCTTAATTTTCAAAAGACGCTCGTTCACTTAAGTAATTACTCTACTAATAATATACGTTATTAATTAAAAGCTCTTACCTATCTTAATCCGGATAAAGTTAATTAAATTTTACGGGTTAAAAATAAATTAAATCGCCGAGGCGCCGCCTTAAATAGTAAAGCTTTTAATTTTATTCCGTTACTAAACCTTCTCTTTATTTAAAAGCGGTTA
Organism: Apiospora aurea; assembly: GCF_038362705.1. Taxonomy (NCBI): domain Eukaryota; kingdom Fungi; phylum Ascomycota; class Sordariomycetes; order Amphisphaeriales; family Apiosporaceae; genus Apiospora; species Apiospora aurea. The sequence continues at coordinate 753,547 of NW_027117391.1, forward strand.
TTATTAATTAATAACGGCTAGCTTATAAATAAACTTTTATACTTAAAGTAAAATTAACCTCCTCTTTAATATATCTTCGCTTACAGTTTAAATAGTTTCTATTAAAACTATAAAGAAATAATTAACTACGTTAATATAACTCGATTTATTTACGCGGATAAAACTAATACGGCTATTATTTATACGGATTATCCGATTAAATATTATAAAACAAAAATCGGGATGAATAACGAAATAAGCGCTATATTTATAAAAACGGTCTTTTATATACGTTTATAAACTAAACCTTAACGATATTAAATTATTCGACTCTCCCTTTTCCTCTCTTTCGTTATCGCTTACGATTTAATATTCCTAGCTTTTTACTTAGTTATATAAAGTAACATTATTTAATAAAGTTTAGCATATATTCGTAAATAACGGCGTAGGGTATAAGCCCGAAATAATAAGCTTTACCCACTATGGAATAGCGTTTAATAATGCTAATTAAGCATCCCTTAAAGGTTTTAACCCTTTAAACCCGAAGGGGTAATATACTAGAAACACTTTCGGGAAAAAATACATATTTCTAATATCGTAATATAAACTATTATCTTATATACGAAAAAAATAGCTTTTTAACCTCGTTTAAATAAGCCGTAACCCCGGCCTCTATTAAAACTATTATAAAAACGGCAGTATACTTTTTCGTAGCTATAAACGTTACTTATAATTTAAGCCCGAAAAAGCTAATTATTTTAATCCGTAATATAATAAGCTTTTTTATAATTTTATTAAACTTAAAAGATTCCGTAGCCTCGTTAAAAGCTATATTAAACTCGATATTTTTAATATTATTATCCGGCGTTTCTCTATCGCCTATTACCGATAATATATCTCTTTTAAAAAATACGTAATTAGCCCGTTATACGGATTTTATTTTCGAGTTCGTAATAATAATAATATTACGGAAGAATTCCGGGGAAACTTAATCCTCGGACTTTACCTATTTTTAATATATTAATAAATTAACTTTAATATCGTAATATAAATAATTATATTTTTCGAGCTATTAAAAGATTAAAATAACTTTCCCTTTCCGTATTTTTAAGTAAAGTATTAAGTATATAGAATTAAAAGTATTAAGCTTAACTTAAATAACTTTTAAGTTTTATTTTAAATCCTTTAATATACGAGGTAGGATTTTTATAATACCCGTGGTATCGTTTAAAAAAATCGCTAACGTGGTTTACTATTACGCGACGTATATTACTTAGCGACGCACTTTAATTTAATTCTAATATAATTAAACTTTAACGCGTAATACCTTTACAATTATAATGCTTAATTAATCCCAAAAAGATCGGATAGTTTTAATAATTTAAGCGACACGAAACGGACCGAATTAAATAAGCTAAAGAGTAGTAACAAAAGTTTACAATATACCCGAATTGCTACGGCGCACCTTAAAACAGGCCTTTGGTGGCCTTGCTAACCAGAGTAGGGCAAGGGCATGCGAGAGATGGCCCGAGCGCCACCAGGCTACAGGTTATTGCTTTATTGTGGAAAACCGAAAAAGATGGGGAAAGAAGGAAAAGGTCCAGCCTTGCCGGGACGATTTCCTTATCTAAATAGGTGGGGAAAAGTCAGGTGGCGCTCGGGCTATCTCTCGCATGCCCTTGCCCCACTCTGGTTGGCAAGGCCACCAAAGGCCTGTTCCAAGGTGCGCCGTAGCATTTTTAATAAACATATTAAATCGTAAACGAAAGGTCGCTATCGCCTCTTAATTTTTAACGGCTACGAAAACTATATTTCGACCGAATTCGAAATATATTACTAAAATAACGATATTATTATTATTAATATGCCTCCCTATTTATCGCACTTATTTTAACCTTTTAATATAATATTTTATTCGCTTTTAAAACGTATTTATTCGAAAAAAATCGAGCTATTTATTAAGGCTTTTATAAATTATATTATTAAACTCGAGTTTTTTATCGCTTTTAAAGCCGCGTATTTTACTATTTTTACGGAAATTAACATTAAATCTAGATTTAACGCATTTAATTTAATACCTTATAACCTTAACGAAATAATTAATAAACTAAATATACGTCTCCGGACGTTTACACTTAACCTATTCTGTTTAAAGACGGCCAATACCTACGACCCTTAAACGCCGTTTAACCCTTAATAAATAACTAAATACTTTACTTATATTAAAAAAGGGTGTTTACCTATTAAAAAAACTCTCCGACGCCGATTTTAAATACGGTAAACTAAATAACGAAAAATATAATTAAAATAACCTATAAAATAACCTTTATACGCAATAAAATATATATATTAAAAAAGGCTAATTTAGCATTTTTTAAACGCCGAAGAGCTAAAAAATCGCGAGTTTAACTTAAAAAAGCCCTTACTATTAAAAAATCTTAGCAGCTATAAAACGAAAAGGTAAAAAAGAAACGTTTAGCGCCCGATAAAAATAAAAATAAGGGTTCGTTAAAACGGAGGGCGACCGGTAAAAAGCGCTATAATATTTACGGCGAAACAGGTTATAATACGCGAATATATAAAAAAATATAAAATTAAGCGAAAAATCGAATAACGAGTAGTTTTAATTAATTTTAAGCGTTATAATTAAATTAATTTATATAAAAAAATCGAGAAGTAAAAAAGGTGCGTCGCTAAGTAATATGCGTCGCGTAGTGGTAAACCACGTTACACCGTTTTTTAAAACGTTATTTAGCCTTTAAAACCGTGTGTATTAAAACGATAAATTTTTAGCGCCTCATATATATATTAAACAGGGCCGTGCGAGGGTTTTTTAATCGACTTAATACTATTATTATTAATAGTATACCCCCTCGATTTAAATTTAACGCCGATAAAATAAAAACTGTAATAACGATAAAAAAAGGTATTATAATAATTAAACCTACCGCTTATTAAAGTTTAATACGAAACGACTCCGCTAATCGCGAGTAAATAACTATTTTAAAATATATTAATACTATTAATAATATTCTACCGCCTTTAGTTATATTTAAAACTAATCGGTCTAGTAATAGTAGTTCCTTTAAAAGAGGATAAAGTTAACTGTGAGTATAAAAATTAAGCCTTTAAAGCGTTATTAAAAGGATAAACTTTTAATCTTATAATTTTAAAGTAATTAAAAAAGATTTTTATTCCTTTAACGAAGCTTAATAACTTTAATTAATAGAGGCTTTTAATTTTTAATAAATATAGAAGTTATATTAATAATAACTTTATATTAATAGCGTTAAAATTTAAGGTGTAACTCCTCTATTTATTATTATATAGCTCTTATATACTCTAACCCTTAAATATTAACTGTTTTAAAGTCTTAAAAAGGAGGTTTTAAAGGGAACTCGATTTAGTATACATTATTATTAATAATAGCTACGTTAAGAAAAAAGATTTCCTTTAAACTTAGGCTAAAACATATAAAATAACCTTTACCTTTAAGGCTATCGCTAATAAATAAGTAATAATTAATATTTATCCTTTTAATATCGAAAAACTAATAAATAATAGGCTCCGGCGTTTTAATATAATATAAGCTATTAACGAGGCTATTGCCGCTAAGGATACGCGCTAGCCGGCCGAATTAAAGGCTAGAAGGATTAAAACGCCGAAAAATAGCCGGTAAATTAAAGATTTAAAGGCTGCGATGCTTAATATAAAGGTTACCACCGGTAATCTAATTAAAAGGTTACTATAAAAAAAGCTCGATAAAAGTATTAATAATTTAACGGTTTAAATTAGCCGGTTAAAGTAGGAAAAGGCCGGTTTAAAGGTAAATCTAAAGAAAATAAAGGTTTAAAAGAGGAAAAAGGTCGATAAAAACCCTAATAAGGGCTTTATTTATATAATAAACATTAAAGAGGTTTAAGAGGACATTAAAGAAGAAAGGCTAAGGAAAAGGCTAAAAAGGGGCGCCGGTGAGGTGGTGAAAATTAATATAAATTAAGCTAGTAATAAAGGTAACTTTATTATAATACGTACGAGCCGAAATAAACCTTAAAATACAGTGTGTATTGCTTAATTAACTTATTTATTACTATTATTATTAATTTTTATATTTATTTTAAAAGGGTTAGTGAAGGGGGGGGGCAGCTAATAGGGGTTATATCTTACTTACTACTAGTTAAGCCTAGAAAATGTTATGTTACATCTCGCCTCGTTCACTTAGTAGTTGACTACTTAAGGCCCCGGTCATATAATCGGACTAAAAGTTAACACATTATAGCTGTGTATTATTCCAAGGGACTTAACGTGAATACCAATATAATAAAGTCGGAGGCACATTCTATGAATCTATATTCTAAGTGTTTATAACAAAGTTTACGATAAGAAAACTAAGTATATTAATGCCCTATATAAGATAACCACATTATAATAAGGGAGGGAAATAATGAAGTTAATAGATTTATATAAGGTAGGAAGTTTCTAGGGCTATTATTCGCCTTCCCCAGGTACTAACTCGATATAATATATAAAGTTCGGACAAAACCGCATGGTCTAAATTGCCTAAAGTTTCGTGGAAATTGCTTAAAGCTTTATGAAAAGACGATGAACGTTTATCGGAGATACATTTCCCCTATTTAGTAGATACGCCTCCCACTCCCTCCAGCATTCCCACACAATCCGGGAAAAGTACTCATGGCCAATGACCGAACATGGATACTGCATTAATCACCTCCCGATTTGTCGGAAATTTCCCAATCCCTCGGGACGACTACGAGTCATCCCCAGAAGTCAAAGACCGGTTCACCTGGGCTGACCACCTGCGGCGCAAATTGACCGGAGAGATCCACCATTTCCAGAGGACGCTTCCGCGGAACAACAAACAGACAGAGAGGCAAAAATGCGACTGTTGATTGCCATGTTGCAATGCCCAGATGTCGAACCAGACTCACGCGTTAAGATAGCCAATCTCAAGCTGTTCGAAGGGTAAACGTGACTATCTGGAAGCAGGACAGGAAGCCACTGCCAAGTTCTTGAAGGACGTCGTGGAACTCTCGGGGAGGGCCCAAGTCCGCGGACAAGAAGGGAATATTGTCCTCGACAGATTTCCACAAGGCTATCGAGTTTATGTTCCCCGCACCTATGGTCGCAAAGGCCAAGGCTGCAATATTGTCCGATCCGGAGAGAATTAATATCATGAACATACTTCCTTCGGAAATGGGTGTTCAGGAAGAGTGGGGTCAATTCGAATGGGTCATTCGGCCTATGCCACTGTCCCGGTCCAAGGCCGAGGGTGAGGACGGTACACAACTGAAAATACAGTTCTTGTATCTGAACACCGACGAGGATCCATTGCATGCCGAATCCATCTATGGAACGAGAAAGGCCCAGCCCATTTGTGCGGGCGATGTTTACGTCCTCGAGACAAAGGACCCGGTGAACCACCCTTTACCGAGTCGCGATTTGCTTTTGTTGCAATTTTGCATGGACCGTTTCCGACATGCCTTGAAAGCGAAGAGGGCCCTCAAAAGTCTGTTTCGTCACCCACCGCCGCACGTGGATCCCAACGCTATTCAATCGGGCAGTCTATCACGGGAGCCGAATGGCTTTTGGGAAGGCGTTGTGAAGGACGCTGTAGAGGCGAAGGTACTATCCGAGGACGACGGCCACAAATGGATACTGGGTATGAGGGAGTGGGAGGAGGAAAAGAGACGCAAGAAAGAAGAGGAAGATGAGCTTAGGTTGAGACGGGTTTGCTACGAGGAAAGCGAGGAAGACACAGAATAATTTGCAAGAGGCGAATTAGAATCCGTTGTACTTGAATGTGTTTTGGATCTGTTCAGATATGTTTAAATATATTTATTTGAGTTTTAATCCACTGTCCTCCCAAATGTTCTGCCTAAATTAGGCCATCAACCAGTGTAAATACCATCCCACCTAATCCTCTGCCAAAAACAAGTAGGGATGCTTCTTTCCCATGATCGCTTCCAGCGATATCAACATCCATATCCATCATGTCCATCATATCCAACAAGGGTATCATCCAAAATAGCAACGCTGAGAGCTTTCCAATCGCTCAGTATACCCGTCAAATGATGTGTGCGTGTGTAAAAAGGGAGCGGCAGTATGCCAAAAAGTTCCAAATTCCATGAGTTCGTGCATAATCTGTAGGTATGTAGAAGCAGAGGCGAGCAGAAGTGTAGGTGTGCAGTTTGCAGAGAACTGTAGAAGTACAGGTGTTGTTTGTTCACATCTAAGATGTGGTGATTAAGCCTTGCGGCTCCTTCACTTGCCCTTAGCAGTCTGTTGTGCTTGCGAAGGCTTCTGTTGTTGGCTGGGTCCCTTTTTTGGTAAGTGTGTTTGGTGTGCTCTTGGGAGTAGTAGCGGGAGTAGAAGCAACCTCGAGCTTTCTCCAGGGCCCTTGTTGTGGAGACGATGTAGTAGAAGACAATGTCTTTGGTGAAGTAGTAGTAGTTGTAGCATTGGCATTGGTATTTGCACTTGGCTCGCCGCTGCGTTGAGCTTGATTGACCTCACGGTGGAATTGTGAGGCAGAAGAAGAGCACTGTTGTGATTGATCAGGCTTGTTGCAACCGACGGGAGCACATTGGCTTCCCCATCTGAATTGGTTGAGAGCGTTGATTCGTTTCTGGAATAGCGTACACCTTTGCTGGATGTGTGCTCGTAGTGTAGCGAGACTGGCATCCGTGAGCTGGCGAGGCTCGCGAGGTTCCCGCTCTCCCCGACCCGGCTTCTTGAAGGGAATGAGGAGGTGGACGGGAACGACGTAGACGTGTTGGATGTAGATCCAGGACGCCTTGGGCTTGGGCATGGTGCGCCCGTTCTTGAGTTCCAAGAGTTGTTGGCAAGATGTGTTGCTGCCGTTGCTGCTTGTGCTGCTGCTGCTGTCCGAGTCGGAGCCAGAGCTGCTGCTTTCCGAGCCACGGAAAGATCGAAAGTCTTGGATTTTCTTGTGGCGATGGCACCACTGCTTCCATGGTGGCAGGAAGTTGGTCTCCTCGCTGGCGCTGAAGGCCGAGACGGGAGCGATGAGGCAATGGTCTGAGTCGTGGAACCTTTGAAGGATCACGCAAGGATGATTGGTAGCTTTAGGTGGAATTTCCTTTGACTCGATGAGGTTGTAGTAGTCCTCTTCGTTGTAGCGTTCACAAGATGTGAGAAACGCGAGGTGCCCAGCTTCCCAGCGAGTCTGAGTGCGACTGGGTTGCCATTGTTGCTGGGTCTTGTTGTTTGAGTGGTTGTTTGTAGAGCAAGAGCCCTGAGTGTTATAATTGGTATTGTAGGTATATGAAGCCATTGTGTAAAGGTGAGAGATCCAATACAGTAGAAGAGATAGAGAGACTCTGATGAGATAGAGTAGCTTTGCAGCTTAATAGTTTGCAATAGGTTAGCAAAGTAGATGTGGTAGATAGTAGTGTCGAGATATCGAAGCGATATGAGAGTTGAATGTGTCTCGATGAGCTCTGGAAAATATCTCTGAATAATTGTTTGGTAGGATGGACAGAATGAATCGGGTCAGGGGAGAAGGAACAGGTCCTATTTATACTGACAGAAAAAGGCTTTCTAACGGTAGGCAGCCATATATTTTAACTTTCACCATAGTTGGGATCCAAATCCGGGCCGTCGGTGAGTACGAGATGTCGAAGCCTGTCAGGGAGACTGAAAACCTGCAGGCTGAATGAAGCGTTGGGTATTGAGAGTTCGGGTCGACCAAGGATGCATCTTGACCATCTGCCTGCTGCCGGCTTGCCTAATGAAAAGAATTGGAAGTGCCAATTGCGGCGATATCTACAGCTGCCACTCGAGAAACCTACGACGGAATCATCAATATCACTGTGTAGCCTCCGTCTCGTAGCTGTTCTGGCATTCTCCAGGAAGACGAGACGCATGGAGAGAGGCCTTAATTGGTATATGAGCGGGGTCCAGGAGGCCCAGGTAGAAGGGCCATCGCCGTCAGAACCTGTATATACTGGAATACCATGGCCCGATGATTATACTGCATGACTCATGAGCGATACGTCCGCACGTTGAAAGCTTAATTCAAAAGTATATTGGAAAACGATCAACGAGGCCTCGGGTCGGGGACAGCTCACTGGAGAATTCAGCAGATTGCCTCAATGGACTATGCCAAATTGCGTGATTCGGTGCGTGTCTTCTATTCGATCTATCTGGATGATACAAGTGCTCCATTGTACGTTGAAACTTGCAGTGTCCTGCAAATGACCCGAGGTGAAGATCGCATCGTGTAAACATAGCAACTGCACTGTTCTCTGGTGGGACCCGAATGAGAATCTCGCCGTTGCAAGTGGACATCGAGCTTTGCGGCGTGGAACGAGAAACCCAGGAGAAACCAGCGTGGACGTGAAAAGAATGCGCGCATTTTCGCTGTACCAAGGTATTTCCAAACTTAACACCAGTCAGCGAAAACGGGTTCCAAGGGGGTCGAACGGCGTTGAGGGCCTTGCAATCTTGATGCTCTGGTTCAGGCTTATGTCCCAAGATATTATTCGACAGAAGTTCCATCTGCCTGGATCGGGGGTAGTGAGGCGTGTCTCGTATTGTTGGCAATCGTCCCGATATCAGCTGCAAACTCTCATCGCACGGGATATGGGGAGAAGACGAAAACACCTTTGCCTGCTTTGGCCAAGCCTCGTGTACAGGTGAACTTGGAAACATGGCGCTCTGGTATGGTAGGGACCGTAGACTCATGGGCATGATTGTTTGGTGGCCGAACAAGCGTAATGTAGGAATGGACGAAAGGAATGTGAATGTCGGCAGTCGGGGCTAAGGTCGCACGATCAATCTCTTCCCTGGCGGCGCAATGAGACGAGCCGACAGCTCGAAGGAATGATCGTCGCCGCAAACCCCTTATCCGTCGTGGCTTTGCTGCCAGGGGGCTTGGACCGGGGTGACGGGTCGGCTCGAGTTTTGCTTGGATGACTCGTAAATTGCCAATCATCCCTCAAGTCGAAATTGCTGCGACGGAGGCCATTGGACAAGCAAGTTGGGACTGTGCATATGTCGAGTACTTTCTGGCGAGCCATCGTATGGTCACAATGATGTCTGGATGGTGTAGGGATAATCCGCCGGGAGAATCTAAGGCCAAGCTGATCGCCCCTGTTCGTTATCGGCCATGTTTGGAGAGGGGTCGGTCCAATAACGGTCGCCGTTATTGCAACAATGGGAGAATGTTGCATTGTATGCCGAAGGTGGTAGTCGTCGTGGCGATTGATGTGCTAATATGTTTGGGTTCGATTTGGCAATTTGCATACGTACCTAATGGAGGGAGATACGGAGTCGGCACCGATGTGTAACTCAACCGATGGACGAGGAAGCACGAATGCCTTGCTTCCATGGCAAGCAGACAGCATTCCGCAATGCGCACCACCTACTGCTTGCTTGCCAGGTAATTGAGCATGCCTGAAGTGAGATGATGTATGTAAGACTTCTACGGCAGGAGCCGCCTAGCCGCGGAGTCGTCCTTCCATTTCCGGACGAGACTGACTGCATGTTCTTCAAGGCGTCACGTGGTAGCCGCGTCGGCCGCGATTTGGACTTGCATGAAAATGTCAGATATTTCAATGTTGGTGATTGGATCATCTACCGATTGGTAGTCGGAAAAAAACAGTACGACAAGGTTACACGATGTCTTATGCCAGGCATGAGTCAGGATCTCTGTCCTGGCCTCTCAGCTTATGTTAGCTTGGGACGTGTTTACTCTAGTCAGCCAGCTTCCAGCTTATCGGCCGACGCACGCACCTCTTCAGCCAGCTGATTTAAAGCTTATTCGAAATAAGAATCAACGTTTCGGGAGATCGAGCGTACGTTAAAGGCCGAGCGTAAGCAATGCCATACTTACCGATTTTAACGCACGCCGGTTCGAGGACCGAGCGCGAGCAATGCCACACAGCACCTTTTATAAGTTACAGCACCCTTTACAGGCTACAGCACCCTTTACAGCACCCTTTACAGCACCTTTTACAGCGCCCCCTCTACGCCCTGTAAGGCCCTGTAAAGCCCTGTAAGGCACTCGAAAAGCTGGATGAGCTGGAAAATCGTAGCTGATGCTGCTGATCGAAAAAAAGCTGAGTAGGTCGATAGGATTGGTCGGTTGATGAGACGAGACGAAAAAAGACGAGATGACGGTCAGCCGGCTTTTTTACTCTTTCAGCCAAAGGGTCGAAATAAACACACTGCTGAACTGTTGGCTGATATGTAAAAAAGGGGGCCGTCACCGGACATATGCTCCTAGCCCCTTTAAGGGGACGTGCGCGGCCCAAAAGCTCAGCTGGCTGACCAGAGTAAACACGCCCTTGGTGCTTGGAGTGGCAGTGGGGGCCTGCTGGCGGCATTGCTCAAGACGGCAATGACAAGGAAATGATCGGCCTCGACTCCGCTCCCGCCTGCTATTTTCAGCCCTACTGTCCAAGGATGAAGAAGCCCATCCGTATGCAAGTAAGCAGTCTTGTCATTCAATTGACGAAGACCTTTACGACTAAACACGGTCTTGAGACGCACACATGCAGATGGAGTTCAAAGGGCAACCAGACGGCAGTCAGACATTTGCCGTCTCAATCATTTCGCTGTCGGTCGTGTCAACGGGAATAACGATACCTAGCTCGCTCAGTGGACTACCCCCCTGACGGAAATGGGGCCCCCAAAATAGCAGGCCAGTCTAATTGTTTAGTGTGTGGCCTAGGCCTTGGCGTTGGTCTGGTAGGCCCACGGAAGGATCGGGGGATCGGGATTGGGCCCTCCCCTGAATCCCCCAAAACATACACTTGCATATATTTGACTAAGCCAGAAGGACGGCGCATCTTCTCAACCATTGATCTGCCTAATTGATGATTCATTCCGTAATTGTTTAGATTCCTCATTTGCCTGCCGACCAGAGCCTGCCTGCCTATGGCCTAGGATGCGCGGCCATGACGACTAGATACTTGTAACCCCCATTTCCGAATTGCTATTCTGGCAGCTGCTTTGACCACCCGTTCTGGGCTAGGCTTGCGATTGCCCCCTGTTATCACTTACACTTGCCGCCGGCCTGTTCGTTCCGCCCCCACTCCCCAGCAGTCTGCCGTCTTGCTCTCTTTTGCCGGTACTTTACTGCGGTGCGGCCCAGGTGCGACTGCTGCCAAACGCCAGATTATGGAAGCTGCACCTCGACACAATGTCTTCTCTGCGCCTCGTCTTGGTGGTCCCGAGTGATCTGAACGCTCCCGTGAGAGAGTATGATCGCTCTTCCCCCTACAAGAATCTAGTGCTCGCCAATGACGACACCGAAGATTGGTCGGCATGCGACGATGCCAAACTGCGGAGAAGAGTCCAGAACAGATTGAATCAGAGAGCAAAGAGTGAGTTTAGCCTTCCGCCCGATCAGTGGCTTCCACCTGTACATCTCATCTCTCTCTTATACGGCTCGATCCAGGGAAACGCAAAGACGTGGACAAACTCGATCAGCCTACTAGAACAAAGCCGATAGCAGCAGGCCAACCGCCAAAGCCAATTGCGCCGGGTACTTCAGCCAATCATGGCGTTATCGAAATTCCCCGAAGTGTTGACCACCTTCGAGGGCTCTCACCATCACTCGAATCTCCCATTTGCCGGAAGATGTTCTATACGGGTATGTCACCTGCATGCCTCCACCACGACGCAGCAACAACAACACCTTCTTACGAGACCATCCAGCGTACACGACAGTATGGCCCTCAGTTCTACCTGGCGGCGGAAAGGCTTTACTTCAAAGCTGTCTTCAGGACCCTCTGCTGATGGATGCGACACTGGCGCGATTGGCCAAGGTCCTCATGGCCCGCACACAGAACCAGGAGAACATACAGCTGCTGTGCGAGACCCAGTCGCGCATAATACCCCGCATACGGGAAGACGTTGCCAAGAAGCGCTTCTCGGACACAGTACTTACCACCATGATGACCATCAGTGCGGAGACAGCCTACGATGCGACAACCCAGGAGAACCTCAAGCTCTTCGCGACTGGTTTCATCATTAAGCTCGGCGCTCTCGAAGTGCATGGCTGCTTGACCTACGACACCAAACAGTACGATCTTTACAGCAGACTCGTGGTGGACCGCGGAGGCATCGACTCTTTCGTCATCCCCAACAACCGGGAGTATGTACTAATGATGGACTTGCTCCACGTGAGCCGGACACTCTCGAGGCCCAACTTCGAATTGCCCCGGCTCTACCAAGATGCCATCTGCGCCAAGTTCCTCGAGGCACGCCCACCGGACCTCGAAGTCGACGCATTCGGCGTGGCGGATGGGAAGCTAAAGGAGGCGCTGCTGGACACGAAGTTGGCTTGCAGCCTATTCGATCAATTCGTCACTCAGCCGGACGCTAGACTCGGCGCCGTCGTATTGTACCGCAACCTTCTACTATATCGCCTGCTAAGTCTCCCCCGCGATGTCCCAGCGGACGAGATCTGCCGTCTCGCCATGCTGGTGGTGGCCTTCGGTTCGACGTACCCCATGCCCATCCTCGAACCCAGTCGCATTGCCGCTCACGCACTCGCCGTGCGCGTCGTCGACCCTATCTACACGGCTGGCAAGGACGATGCATTCCTCTTCTGGGCCTGCGTCTTGGGCATGATGGCGGTCGCGACGCGTGGCGGTGTCAACCCCTCCGAGTTGGTTTATCGGCACATTTTGACTTCGCTCATCTCCCGCCTCCAGCTTACGAAGTGGGAGGAGGCTAGGGCACTGCTGAAACGCTACATCTGGCCCGAAACTATATGTGATGGTGGCGGTCTCACGACCTGGCTGCGGTGCATGGTCGGAGTGTCTTCGGCCCTTATTATGACATGATCATACTTCTCGCAGTCAAATACCGTCAAGTCTACGATGCCACTACCCATTTCAAAATCGGTTGAAGAGAGCAACTTAACCTTCTTGTCGAACTGTACCATTCAATACATGTCACGCATGCACCAGTCCATTTTTGCGTTCAATTTCGTGTTTATATCCTGCATTGACTACCTTCCCCGTGTTTCTCGTTTGTACTAGGTGACCAACTAACTCTCGTATCGGAAGGAGCTGCCATGCGTTCAATTTACCAGCCACAAGATCACATGCATCATCCACACTTTCCTTGTCCTGCCCATCCAAATTCTCAAGCTCCGTCTTCTTCTGCTTTCTCTTAGCAGCGCACTGCTTCTTTTTGGAGAGGACGCCGAAAAGGGCGCGACAATCTTATCGAAAAGGGCGCGACAGATTTGTCAAAAAGGGCGCGAAAAAGTTGTCGACATGCTCATTGACGGCGGTAACGGCAGGCAAAGAAGCTTCCTCATCACCAGCAGCCACACCCTTTGCTATGTCTCAAGCTTGACGCTGGGCATCCCGCCCTTCTTGTACGCAACATTGGTATGGGCGACCCCGTTCTCAGAAGCACCATTCGTCGCCGGTGCAGCACCATCAATCTGCCTGGGCTGCTCCAGATGGCTGACCCTGGTCAGGGAATTGAGCATCTGCTGGGACCATGGGTGTAGAGGGCGAGAGCTCGCGGCCGTTTCCAGACAGACGCGGAAGGAGCAGATCGGCCATCCTGAGTAACACCCCCGCTTGTGTCTCTCTTTCAGTGAAGAGATGAAGAGAATCATACTTTCGTTCCCCTTTGTTCCCCGGAGCACGATTCGTTAACGCTGTGCAGCGTCTCTTCTCATGGCGTTAGCTTCACCTGCCGGTCTGTTTCGACTGCTTCAGAGATGGCTGCCCCTGGTCAGGGAATCGGGCACTGCCTCAGCAGGGTCGATCGACCCCATCGTGTAGTATCGGTATCCTCGCCTCCCTCTATCTCGATCGCAGAGACGGACGAAGAACGCGATTCAGCGGGCGGAGAATGATAACGGCCGAGCCAGGAACGTATTTGAGCGCGTATAGCGCCACGAAGACCGACTTTCGAACGAGGAGTAAAGTGACGTGTGGGCCTAGGATGCCCAGTCAGCGCTGACGCCGTAAGCCCAGAGGTACGAGTCGAAGCGCGGTGGTTCACTGGGTCGGATGAGGGTGTCAACCCGGGCCGCCTCGAGCTGCGCACTATACGCCGACTCTGGAACCAGCGTGATGATGTGCTCGTCCTGGATTGTGTGCACATCGGTGCTGCTTTCGTGGGGAACGGGCCCAGGTGCAGCGATGCCTCAGCGGCGGTGCCAGATCTGTATTCAAACGTTAGCTTGCTGCAGTCGCGGCCTGTGGAAGCGACAAAAAGAAGTGCAGGAACAACTCGAGGGAGATCACGTGGGACAGAGGCTCTGGGGATATGGTGAAGTATTGTGAACCATGGTTAGTGATGGAGGGTGCGTTACGTACCTTCTCAAAGTGCTTTCGGTATTGGTCCAACTCCTTTCCGGCGACGACGGAGGCTGGCATTGAGCTCTGCAGCTCGGGTCCTTCTTGGGATCTTGCTCAGGGCCGTATGCCGACCTTCTACACCAGAGGTGTGAAGCCCTAAGAGGCCAGCAGTGACAACAACTTCTTTCACGGCGCGAGCGAAGGCCCATCCTCAATGAGCTTGCAGTTTGGCAGGATCGGAGCCTGGGCGGCCAGCCAGAATACTCCACTAGAGGTGCTGGTCTCTTCGGGTCGTCCCTTCAATGGACTGCTATCACCAACCAAGATCTCCCAGCGCCAACCAGCATGCGTGTAAGCAAAGCCCCGAAGGGGATTTACGATACTCGGGACTAGGGGAAACATGCATATACCAACACTCTGCTACCCAGTGTGAGAGTGAGGTCGTTTTCGGACTCCTCATCACCACCCTTGCTCAAGTGGCCGTTGCTCAGAGCCGTACGTCAGCTTCGCAACGTGAGGTGGACAGCCACTCGATCTCGCCGTTCGGGCCTCGTTTCGACGAGACTGTCATCGACCATAACAGGGGAAGAGAGACCAGCGACAGCGCCAGGGAGCTGGCCAATCTCGTGGATCATCTCGGCCTCCTTGATGACAGCGCCGTAGGTGCTGTCGTAGCGCAGCTGGCGACAGGCGTTGTCAGTTCTGGTCGATGGTGTCTGACTTAATGCTGTTGATGGCGAACGGCATTTTATCGATTCTGGCCATTGCGATATGGTCGTCGCTAACAAATCCGTTGTCTTGGAGCCCGTACGTCAGCTCCTCAAAGTGAGGTAGGCAGTCTGGACAGAAAGCATGCGGGTAGCCAATGCCGCGGGTCTTCATCCTCTGCCTCACACCAGGACTGCTGTGGCGTCTACATTCCTCCCTCCATCTTCGCCTTCAACGCAGACGCGTTTGGACATAACTGTCACCGGCCCAATTTGTCTCTCTCGAGCTACGGCCGCGTTGTGGTGCCAGTTTGACACATGAGTCATCCAGCTCGGCGCCTGGGAAGAAACATATTGACGCTGAGCGTGTGAACTGGGGCATCGTCAACGAAACTATTCATCTTTCTTTTCGCTCCCTGCCTGTAGGGCAGCATTATTCATGGCGCCTTTCGCCCCTATTGCTACCACCGGGTCTCTTCACGAATCTCCGTTCTCGAGCGTCGAAGTGACGGTGGGCGCGGCGTATACGAGCTTCCACTGTCCTCGCCCCAGCACCCAGATATACTTCCGCCAGTCCTGGTCTTGGTCTTTGGTTCGGAGCATTTGTCCAGATGCTGGGTCTAGCTCTCGCCCGTCGCTACTATATGGGAAAGGTCAGTTTATTGAACTTGGATGGAATGATATGAAGGACTTACATGGTGGCGAACAACGACGCACCGTATTCTTGAACCGGTTTTGACAAACCGAACAAGTGGCCAGTTGCTAAAATATTGCTAGTACTCGGAGGCTCCATGACCGGGATGGTTTGACTCACTCGTAGCATGTCTTCTTCTTTGGAAGAAGTGCTCATGCTCTTGACCTTCCACTTGTCTCGGTCCTTCGATACGTGATCGACCCGCAACTTCATCTGCTCATTCTCCGCCTCGAGCATCGGTGCTCATTGCACGCGGGGAAGCAGCACCATCGATCACCATACCCTTCAATGTGCTCATCGAAGAGCAAAAGCACCCTTCGTGGTTCCTGTCGAAGAGCAGCGCGCCCGCAATTTGTGCGCGCTTGTCCGCGAGCGCGATCGGACGATCGCATGCTTCCGGCTTGCCTGCGTGGAGGCCGGCCACACCGCACTGATGCGGCAGCGGCACCGGGAGGTGCATTCTGCCGAGGGAGGCCCTCTCTTAGTACTGTTAAGGTATTTCGAAACTGGCGGCAAGCGCGGGCCGTGGCGACGGGTACGATGGAGGAGAGATCAAACCTCCACCGTTGCCACGTACGCACGCCCAACGCCAAGGAGACCGGCAAGTCACCGCGGCCATGCATCCAAGATGGTACGCCTTGGTAGCATTTCCTGATGTACCAAGAGACTTGCGAACATCTCGCGAAGCGAGGGACTCTCTAGGCTACCTTTTTCTCTCTCTTGATTTGTTCAAGAGGACGGTGGGACATATCGCCAGGGAACCGCTGGCTCAGAGAGCCGCTTTGACCAAGACCGGATTTCATCGTGTTAGATCGCCGAGTTGGACGACGTGTACGTGAACTTGGTTGGACCAGGCTTTGAGTGCGGATAGGCTTTGGTTCGGGGAGCGTTATAGCCTGTTGCATGATACCCTGACGGGGGCCGAGCTCCTGAGGCTGGGCTTGCTGGCGGCGGGGCTGGCGTTCTCCGATAGCCTGTCTGTTAATGCGACGGAGTTCTTCCGCTTGCTGGTCACCCTCTTCTTTTCTTTCTTCTTTTCTCTCTCCGTCTCTTTTAATCCAGTGACCAGCCACCTTCGTGAAGCCATGGTCCCATCTACCGAGGCACGCTTCGATGTCCTGTTGGAACCAGCGCCTGCAGATTTGATGCCGACACGCTTGGATCTTCGTGATGCTTGAGCACGCGGTGGAAGAGCACAACGTCAATGACCAAGTCATCCTCGTGGATGAAACTCGACTTGCTCTTTCGCTCACAGATGAAGCAGCATTGCTTGCCTGCTTCCTTGGCTACGTTGGGCCGAGGGCGGCGTTCGAGGGCCACGGCCCGACTCAGTCGAACGGGATGCCGCGTGCGATCCCCCACCCCAAGCACGATCTTCAACAGGCATAGTGCCTGTCCCCTCAACAATCGTTTCTCTGCCCTCTTGTGCTAAACTCGAGGAACTGCTTCGAAGTAACCTCTTCTCCTTCATCTTCACAAGAGCTGCCCTCGGATCCAGGGCGGTCAGGACAAACACCTTCTTTCCTAGAGACATCCATCCAGTGACTCAATCTCGGACTCGCCGATGCCCTCATAGTCGTTCTCCTCAAAGTCGGCAGATTTTGAGACATTTTAGCGGGTGCTGCCACACCCTTAAGAGACTGAAGAGCCAACAGCTTTCCACCGTACCTCTGGCGTCTCTGGGCTCCAGCCATTGTAGGCAATCGAGTGGTTGCGGATACGAGGATCCGGCTGCATGGAGGCGACCAAGGGGACGAGTCGCTCGCGGGCAGCAACCTGGGACAGATGGTGATGGGCCATTTGCTCTCTCTCTCTCTCTCCCCTTCGGTGCCTGCTTCTAGGCGGTACACAAGCAACCATATCTAGGATGGACGATGGAACTTCGGGTGTCTCTTCACCCCGTCCAGCTGCCCAACCAGGCGTTGTAGTCGCCGCTCTCGTCAAGGTTGACGTACAACGACCAGTTCATGTGGACGAGCCAATCGGTCTCCGTCCGGTTGAGCTCTTGAACCGGGATCGCGCTCAGCTCAGGACGTGGCTTGCTGCTCAAGTTTCGCCAGACAGATCATCCCACTCGCTGAATCCGAGGCGTGTACTGTGGACTTGCCTCGCGTGGCAACTTTCGTTTCCTTTCTGTTTTCCTTTTCCTTTTCTTTCGCTTTTCGACTCATACCGCCGCAGGCCAGCAGAAGCAAGTGACTCAAAACCAAGCAAACTCAACACTCCCGTGGCAACTTGCTTCGAGTTCTTCTGGACCTTCTTGGTCGACTTGGTCGCAGTTGGTGCAAGAGATAGTCCAGGAAGCTTAGATGGAGATTGTTAGCCAAACATCATCTTCGAAGCCAAGAGTTGAACGACTTACTCATGCACTGGGCGGCACATACTTCTCCTGCTCTTCGGTCTCACTCAGAAGAATCTGCATCGTGTCCTCCGTGCCATTGCCTTGCACACTCCTGGGCACCTTGGGATCCGAACCAGTGCCGTCGCCCCGAGATGGCTCGAGGGTTTGGGCAATGTTTCTTTTCAAAGCCTCAACCTGGGTAAGCATCACCTCAAGCGACACTGCTCAGACTTGCATTGACAATGCGTCTCGATTGGGCCAATGCTCTCGCCATATGTGACCGCCATTCTATCTTCCACGTCTATCGCCCACGTCTACGTCCTTCGTTGCTTCGATCTCAGTGCTTAACTGGTTGTTGATCTTCAGCTCAGCCGCCAATACATCATTATTTTACACTGCTGCTCTTTGTGAGTGATCATCCTCCACCTTGCTGTTCTGGGCATCTGACTCCAGAGCGAGTTGGTTGGCCAAGTCAGATTGGCCAGATTGGCACTGCGTGGGACCAGCAGCGTTACCAAGGTCATTCGAGACTGTCGATAACGCTGTGGATGGCGTTGTAGACTGTGCGCGGCTTGTCACAGACTCGGCCGCCAACTCAATAATTAATCGTCATCGTCGTCGGCGTCGTCACCTTCTGTCTTCTCGTTATTGGAGTCGGCCATTTGTGCTGCTGGTGGGCCGGGTGCCCTGTTTCCAGCGGCCAACACCACTGCCAGCGGCTTGATACAGGACTTATCGAACTTCCAGCAAAGAAGTCTCATTTTCCTCTATAACCAAAGGAACGACACGCCGTGCATGCCCCCAATCTGATCCGAGCTAAGGCAACCTTAGGCGGCAAATTTCACTCTCCGATGATGCTGGCAAGCATAACGCCTCTCGCATCCAACCAAGCCGGGTTTGCAAGGATCCACCCAGCCCTGGTTCAAGATTCGACCTATTACACTGGCCCGGCCTAGACGAAAGAAAGCCATGCTGTCTGTATCTGGTCTCGAATCCCTAAGCTGGTGAGGATGCCGTATGCCTCGGTCGTCAGCGCCTTCCGACTCATCGTCCTCCTCAACCTCGATGAACCCGTTGTTGGTCATACCACGGGTATACGCCTGCTCAATAATGGGCGCCGACTTCACCTTGCGGTAACGGTGGGCAGGTGCCAGGCTGGAAAGAGGAGATCAGCCAGCACGACAAGGGCATTGCCAAGTTTGTAGCACTCCGAGCGTTTCGACACTCAAGGCTACACATACGCACATAGGTGCATACGCCGTATGCATGGTACGGAAGAGACCTCGCCTCCCACATCTGGAAAGCGCCGCCCAGGTCTACGTTGACGGTCGCAGACGAAGCAGTTGGCAACGGCGAAGCTGCTGCCTAGGGAATCGTACCTGTCGCTCCCAAAGCTTTCGGCGCAGAAAGAGACATCGTCGTCCTCATTTATAATCTCACGATACCAAGGGTAAAAGGTCGTATCCTTAGTTTCTTCCTCTTGTCTCTTTGAAAGAAAAAGCGGTCGCGGTCGAACACGGTCGGCCTCGTTTGAACGAGTTCGCCCGAGGCGTTGCTGTTGTAAAACGATAACAACGGCTTCCGCGAGTATTTCTGGAAAGGCCCTGCCTGCCGCATCCCTTTTCTCTAGTCGTGCCATGTACTTAGACACTAAACTGCTGTCGGAGGGTGGCAGTGGTTCTGACGTGCAAGTCGATTGTCAAATCTGCGCATGGGGGCGAAAGGCTACTCGAAGACTCTTCTCGGCCCATACGTATGTGACCAGAAAGAAACCCCTGAAGCAGAAAGAGCGTGGAGGTTTCACTGGGTAGCTCGGGTTCTTTGAGCCTATCGAAACGCTGTCAGTTCATTATTCAAAGCTTCGTTTGCCCAGGGCGTCTGGCTTACCTATCACAACAGAAAACGGAAGCTCCTTCTCAAATACATCCATCACCCTTTCATACTTCCGGCAGTCCTGGTCTTGCGTCTTACCAGTTTTCACGACCTCTTTCTTCGTCTGCGCAGAGGAACAAGCCGAGCTACGACGATGCAGGTCTTTAGGCACCATGCGCCATGACTGACTGCATGACATGAAACAGCCGGTGGCTGTCACATACCCAAAACCATACCGCACCGTCGCAGAACACCAGTCATCAAGTCGTCAAGGGCAGAACCTGGAAGAGAACGCCGAGCATGCATGTGTGAATGCTGTGAAGCGCTTATCAGTCCTCAGCCTCCTCATTCTCGCGGAGGATCTGCTCCCTCTTCTCGGGTGTGAAATCATTCACAATGTGGGAAGCTATCACGGATAGCCTGGTAACCTTAACTGCTGAGAGCAGCCCGCCATACTCCCAGAACAAGCTAAGAGCTGGTGCTTATGGCGAGATCTATGCCCCAGGCTAAAGCATCCGCATCCAGTCCAATGACTTTCTCAATCTCACCACTATCGCCCGTGGGCAGAGGGATGGCAAAGCTGATCCCCCCAGAGGAGGGATCCGGGCAGCTTGAAAACACACTCGGTGTTCAAGACGACATAGCAAGCTGCTCATCCCGAAGCCGGAGATGATGACGTTCTGCTTAGCTTTGCCGCGGGTGACCACCGAGTACATCTGGAACGTCGGAATAGCGAGCTTCTCATCGGCCCTCTTGGGCGTATTCGCCTTTGGTCCATGACCAACTAAGGAATACCACCCCTTGCGAGATCCAACAATCGGAGGTAGCTGGGAAACATTTGGTAAAAGAGTCGGCAATGAGACTTGCTGCGCATCATCGCCGAATTGAGTTCCATGTGAAATGGCTCGACCTGTCAGTGGCTTCTCGGCGACCTCAACAAGTCCTGAGGTCTCGGTGCTGAGCTTGAAGCTGCTGCTTCCTAACTCCTGAACCCGAATCACTCGAAGTTCCGCAAGCAGCAAACATTGGCCATGGCCGTTGGGAAGGCAAACGAGCCCTTTGGCGAGTGCAAAGAAGGAATTGCGCTAGTGCTCAAAGAAGGTAAGCTGACACCTATCTGTTCCATCAAGACCAACTGGTTGTCTCAAGGTAGTCGCACATTTCTCCGCCGACGGTCTCGAAGTACCCGGCCGTGATGCAGTCGGCTGAATGCAATGGTGATTTCTGGTGATCCGAAGATACTGAGGCTGTACCAGAACAGTAGCCCTAGACTATGGAGTTCCAACGAGGGAACAAACCAGTAACAAATCCCTGCTGTCAAAGGATCGGCTAACCAAAGTTCTTAAGCTTCTTCAGGAGCGCCTTGCAATCACCGTTCTCAGCAATAATTCTTCTTCTGCCGGCGGGATGTCAGCGCGCATGGTAGAAGCTCCCACCGGCAAGCTTGCATGCGAATTGAGGTTGCGCACGCTTAATCTGGATGTAGGATACACCACTTTCTCCATCGTCGAATCTGACTCCAGCATCCCCGGGTTCTTCGATAGGCAAGAACATACTGTTTGTTCTTTTGCAAAACACTGTTTGTTCTTTTGCTTTTCGACTCATACCGGCAGGCCAGCAGCAGCAAGTGACTCAAAGCCAAGCACGCAAGCAGATACGCACTTTCACAGCAACCTAGACGGAACAACATCGAATCTGCCAGGCTATTCCTCGACTGGCGTGCCAAGCGATGCAGACACTCATCCTTGCGAGAACATGAGCCTCCGGCCCTGGACCGGATACGAAACCTCAAGGGACCTTGGCGAAGTCCCTGACCGGCATCTCTGCATTCGAATTGACGTTGCCTATCGGACCTGAGGGTAGCACACACCCGTGGTCCGGCTCTTTGAAGGTTTGCACGAGCTGGGTGATGGTGATCCCTATGCATATCGTCCCTAAGCCGACTAACACGTAAACCCGCAGCCTGCTAGAGAAGCTCTGCTTGGGTAGTTGCGTGAGCGGTCGAGTGGGCCGGCAAAGCCGCCCGTGCATACGCAGATATGGAATACAAAATCCCCGCAAGTGGACGGAGTCTCATGCAGTGACGACTAACCCGGCACAGAGGCTTAGATCTTGATTAGATCAAGCTTGTCAAATGGGAAAGTCGCCATGACGAATCATTGGCTCTCCACTGCGGCGGACTTCGCATCCTCATTCGCGTGAGGGGTTCCAATGCGAGCTTGCCAAGGAGGAGCAAGCAAGCCGTGCATCCTATGGCCAGAGAGGATGTCTCGGGCTTCGAAGCTCCCCGGTGACTGCCCCTTGCAGCCACGACGGCTTGGGGCCGATGACTTCTATCCGAATCATTGGCTCTCAACTGCAGCCGAACCTGCAGCCCCAGTGGCGTGGGAGACCGACCCGATGGCGAACTTGCCAAAGGGGAACGGGCATGCCATACATCCGATGGCCAGCGAAGGTGTCGCCGGCGTCGAAACTCTCTGGTGACTGCTTCTTGCAATAGTGACGGCTTGGCGCCGATGACGCCTCCCCGAATCATTGGCTCTCAACTGCAGCGGATTCTCCAGCGCCGTTGGTGTGGAAGACCTTCATGGTACGGAGGACACCACCCCCTGGCGAGAAGCACCATTTGTCGACGGTGCAACTTCTCCGTTCGTGGCGCCCACGTCCTCCGCGAGGTTTGCCAAGAACATGTCAGCTCGGCTCCCAAATGGAGCGCGCTCACGCCACCTGCCATCGATCCACTGACCTCTTTTGCCGGTGGAAGGCTGCGTACAACCTTTTCGTTCCGGCCGCTCTTGCCACAGAAGGCAGCCACGAATGGCACTTGAAGCGACATAGGTGTTCTCTCCTGTAGAGCTTTGTCTGCTAGTCTTGTCAGAAACCAAAAGCATCCTAATGCAAGACATCAAACTAGAGAATATATTTGATGTCTGCTTTTCGGGAGTACGCAATGGAGAACATACTCTTTCAACAGGTGCCACGGGACCTCGATCTCGATTGATCATCAACCTAACCTTCGGCGAAGTAGGTTCTGCCGAAAAGAACCGGCTCCTGACAAAACGCAATCGAGGCGAAAGTCGAGGATCTCCATCATGTCGCGGCCGCACTGGCCCGTCGACCTCTTGGCAGTCGTGGGACCAAGTCGGAGCGAGGGAAACTCAGTGCCGTTGCCGTTCCCGCCGCCCTGGTCGTCGCGGTTCAGGCGGTTCAGCAGGCCCTTCATGGGCCGGTCGGGGCAGGTGCTCTTGGACAGCCACTCGACGGGGAAGGTGCTCCGACATGTCGCGCGAGAAGTGGTAGTACCACTCCGTGTTGGCCAAAAAGAAAGCCACGAAAGAAGAGCTTTTCTCCAAGGTTTGAAGGCTTTTAAAGCTTTCCGAAGTTTTTGTGGCCTCTCCAAACACGTTTGGATACTGTCACAACCGGAAGGACCTCGCAGGATCTGATGACGATCTTGTCATATTGCCACTTGAGTAGGGTCTGCCAACCCTCGAAGATCACAAGACATGGGCGTCTCACGAAATCGAGTGATCTTGACTCAATTGTCACACAGAACTGGACATCTGCGTACATACACAGGTTTTTTGGCCGATCCTTGGTCACAATCCACCGCTTGTCATCACAGGCGAATGCGTACATCCCATCTATACTGCCCGAAGTATGTACACATTGAGCCGTAGTAGGTTGGTATTGCGGCATATCGTTTCCCAATGACTTGGCTGTACTCCTCTGCCCTTCATGTAGTAAAAAGAAGTTGCCATGTCCACCGTCTTCTGGCAAGTCGGATCGGCGGTCAGGCTCATAGATGCCCCCAAGCCCCCATCGGGTCGAAGCCATAGTCTCGGCATCTTTCCCAATTTCGGAAGAAGGCCGGGTTCGGGTGCCTAAAGTCTTCCTTTGAAGCGCTTATGGGACCTAATACACCCGTCTTCAAGTACTCCATCTGGCTGGAGCGCCATTCCTCGAAGAAATGGAGGCAACTTTTGGATCCAATCGTTGAGACGACCAGTCGGTGTTGGGTCTCGTAGAGACCTTGTTTCCATGGCCCCTACTTCTTTCTCATTTAGACAGGCCTTGAGATTGCGCGAGACAAGGTTGCATCGAAGGGCCCCTCGTGATGGTGCGAGTGCCCAAGACTGTTGTCAAGCGTTTCAATGGGGTCAGCGCGAGGCTGAGTCGTCTTTCTCAAATGAGGAGACTCTCAAAATTAGTACTGTTGAGGTTTTTCGAGGCAGGCGACACCCCCTGCTGTACCAAGGGACTTGCGAACATCTCCTCAAATGAAGACCTCTCTGGGCGGCCTTGTTCTCTTTCTTGATCTGTTCAAGAGGACGGGGGTTGCCGTACCCAGAGGGCACGGGCGCAGGCCATATTTCGTCTTGTCGAAAGCCTCCCTTGAACTCGGATTCGGTACCGCAGCTTGTCTCGTTTGCCCTCTTTGGCAAGGCAGGGACAGCCTGAGGAAGTGGAAGGATGTCCCGGTTATCATGTCGTTCGAGAAGGAACCCTTCATTGTAAACAAGCTAATCCGGATCCACAGGGCGTCCAATTTCGTCTTCTTCTTGCTGCCCGAGCTTCCAAGGTTCGTCTCGACCGGTTATGATCTGCGGAGCAGACCATGACTGCGACTTCTGGCATGGGGCAGCAGCTGACCACCGGTATGACCGGGACTGTTATTCAAGGAGTCAGTTCGCCGTCTCTATCAGAGCTTTCTCCACACAGAAAAAGAAAACGAAGGGATTTGTTGATTGACACTTACCTTCGGGCCGGAAGCCTGCACGGGAGGCTGGAAGTGGCGGGAAGTCCTGACCACAACCACCGTCACCACCAAATCCAGAAGTGACCACGAGACATGGTATTTCCCTTCAGGGAGTTGACCTCAGCGTCCAGCAGGGCTATGTTCTTCTTGATATCTGCTGCGACTCGCGCCAGGTGCAAGGCCACGTTCTTGGCCTTTTCTAGGTCCGCGGGGCTATGTCGAAGAAGGCCTTGTGGGTGATCTGGTAGACCACCCAGGCAGCTACCTGGTAGCTACCCTGCCGTGGGATATCAATCGAGACCTTGAACTCGGACTCGATCTTGCGCTTCGCCTCGCCATCGCGTCCAATCAGAGTTCGGTGCTTCTCGACAGGTCAAGCCGACTCCTTCAGAGACCTGGCTTGCTCGTTCCGAAACCATGGCCTCGATGCTAGCAGCAATCTTGTCCACAATATCAGTACGGCCCTCAACCTTGATTGAGTTACCATCGGCATCCTGCTTGGGGAGCTGAGAGCCACCCGGTATCCCCGCCAATACACCCGCCGGTTGCAAAGCCCTCATTGCGGACATACAATACCCTTCTTGAACTCTGATTCGGTACCGCAGCTTGTCTCGTTTGCCCAGTGGGCAAACCTTGCGTCCTTTTGACCCTTCTTCAGATCCAAGGAATGCCACACCGATCCAACTCGCGAACCTGCTCCCGTGGCGCTCGGAGAAGGCCCCGCCGCCGGTGCCGTTCGAGAAGGAACGCGGAATTCCCACTGGCCATACCTACTACCTAGCGAAACCACAGCCAAGCCGATGTACTCGCTCTGCTGCTGCTGCTGGTAAGCTCAAGAATCTCACCAGCATCCAGAGCCAGGACGTTGGCATGGAGTTGCCGGTTGGGTATTGGCGCAGCGTGCGATGATGCCGGTCTAGCAGGAGTGCCATGCGCCACTGATGCTTCGTCTGGGCAGAATCAGCAGGGAAGGAAGACCCCATTTCCTCGTAACAGACCAACTCCTCTCCGGAGTGGCGTGGCGCGTCGAACTCGAAATCGGTCAGGACAGGAGGCATTGACAGGCATGTCCATCCTTCCGTGTATACGGTCTTGCTGTATTTGCCACGCGAAACACGAGGTTTCTACTTGCAACCAAAATTCACCGAGGGGTCGTCATAATAGACGAGCAGAAGAAACATCAACGATGTTGACTCTCATTTAGCTCAAGATTGGTATCTTCTTCCACCAAGGGCTCAAGGCGTTCCCTGTAGTAAAGGGAAGATTGGTCGTCGTGATCGAACAACGTGAATGGGTGCTTGCCAGGCGTTCTAGGAGACAGAACAAACCAACTGCCCCGGTGAGGTGAGGATATAGCCAACCTGCCTCTCCAGACACCCGCTCCAACATTCTGGCCGAATGTCGATGTATAGTATCCTGGCCAAGATGGGAAAGACTCTTGGACGAGATGCTTGAGATGGCACAGAGAATTGCCACCACGAACCGTGCCAAGGAAGTTGAGCCGATCCTTGCCATCCGCGAAAGGAGGAGGCAGGCTACCGAGCTGAACAAAAAGTTAGCATTCTTGTCGGCAGAGAGCCCGCCTTGTCCTCCTGGTATTCCATCTGGCTGGAGCGCCATTCCGGATGTGCTTGCTGTCCGGGGAGTTCTGCTGCGATGCCTTTTCGGCGGCGGCTGATGCTGTGCGCCCTCTGCAACACATCACGAGAACACCGCCGTGGCCATTGGCATTTCGAAGGCGCTCGAATCTCTTGGTAATGCCATGTTATGGGTATGGCGTATCGATGACACAGATGACGAAATCGCGGATGGCGCCCATCTGCAGCAGGCATGCGCGTCTTGATGGGTTGGATGGGATCCCGAACCATCCACATATCTCTCGTCTTCTACTGCTTCCACATAGTGGTTGTGGGGATATCCAGCAACCTGGTGCACAACTTGAGGCATGGCACCCATCTGGATTCGGCAGGCGCAATAGAGCATAAGCTCGTCGTCGTGTCGCGTCGTTCTTGCGGTTTTCTCGGGAAGAACGGGCGCAGAACGCGATTGAGGTTCGGCCGTTTGCCTCCGACCGTCTGTCGACCGCCTGCTGTTTGAATACAATAGCTTTAGTAGGAATACGGGTAGAAGGGACAAAGGATACATATAATAGAGGCGTGCTGTTATGTGAAGAGAAAGAGTGATTCCGAGAGATTGTGCCCGACCATGTCGACATATGATCTGCGGAAATATATGTGTCCGCAGCTCAGTACGCGCTTGTCGTCGTTGTTGGATCCTTCGATATCGGTTCTTTCCATTGTACCGAGAAAGAATTCGCGCTCTCTTGCCTTGATTCCGGGGATCTTAATTTCGCAGGGAATGCTGGTCGAAGTATCCTGACCATCCTCGGTTCGGGCCTTTGGGGCTGTTTCACATCAGCCATCGTAACTGGCCGATAGCAAAGCCGCAGTTGCTTGGTGAAGGCCAAGAGGGACTCTAGTAATTATCATCGTCGTCTGCCTCCTCTAAGTGGAAACTGATTGCCTTCTTGGTGCCTTTGGGGGTATGTTGAAATAACTCGATGATTAATCCCAAGTCACCGAGCCCTATATGCCTGTTAGAGAGTGTGACACTTCGGAGAGGTTGACTGCGCTGGCTTACCCTCGATCTTGGTGTTGATTTTATCCCCATCAAGTATTCTGATGGGTACGCCTGTTTGAGCGTCGTTTCAACCCTTCAGCCTAGCTACCCGGCCTCATGGTGTTGATAGCAGGAGCCTGTTGTCCATACAAGCAACCCTTCCATGGTGCCAGACGCCTGATTGGGCTATGTAGAAAGCCCTGACATCGACGTTTGCCTCCCTCCCTCCCTTCTTGTTTTTGATTTTTGGTTTCCGATGTCGAATCCGTTCGCGCTTTCTTCTCGTGTCTTTCTCGTTTTTTCTCGTCTATTTTTCGTTTTATTCTTTTCTATTTTTCGTTTTATTCTTGTCTATTTTTTTTCGTCTCTCTTTTGTCTTCGTTCAACTCCTTAACCAGCGTCTGGTCCCTATCGGCTTCTCTTGGCCTCAACGCGAGCTTTGGATCTGTGGACTCCACATGTCAGTACTTCACACATCTGAGAAAGCTTGATGGGCCGGACTTACACTTTCCGAAGTGTCCTTGCGACAAACCCCTGCTTTGTCCTTGAAGAGCGTCCCGGTAGGCATTCCTTGTGCATGTGGGGATATGATGATTTTGTAGTTCTGCACCTGATCCAGGGCGTTCAGGAAATTCATCAGCTTCTTTGTGAGGGGAGAGAACCCCTTCAGTGAGGCCATTCGTAGTACTGTTGAGTTGTTTGCCGGAACAGCAGCAGCCCCGGACCGCGACAGCCAGATCCAATGGAGGAGAAGAGCTCAAAGAGCAGAGCCTCCGTGATGGAGGGGTTGAGCCCGCCAATGTAGAGGGAAGCAGACGCCTGGCAGACAATGGCGTAAATGCCTTGGTGATATCACCTCGGCGGAGTTAAGTCAAGGTGTCCATCGTCAAGGCAGGGAGGTACTGGCGCTGCTGAACTTGTGCACCTTGTCCATCGTTCTGCTGACCGGCCTGCTCAGCCCCCCCCCAAGAGGAATATCTCATAATTAGTACTGTTGAGGTATTTCGAAATCGACGACATACTCCACTGACGGAGGGGCCGAGCTCCGCCCATGTAGAGGGATGCAGACCCCTGGGGTTGGTGAGTCTGGGCGGAGCTCGGAGTGGCGTCAGCGTTGTCGGCATCTTCGTCCTGGGCATCGCCAGCGACATTGGTGTCGATGGCAGGTTGGGGGAGATGTGGTATACCTCGGAGAGGCAACCGAAACGCAAGAAGACGAAGGCTGCTGCTGGGGCTTCCCGACATATTTGCCCTCGACGGTGTCGAAGGCCGTGGTGACAAATGTCCTCGATCATGTGGACGAAGCAGGGCTCTTTGTCTCCCAACTCATCGTAGAGCGTGCGTAATGCCCAGGCGGTCGGGTGGCGATATTGGCCCTTAGAGCCCATTCAGCGCGTGCCTTAGGATCTGTCGTCGTGGAAACTTCATCAAAAGATCTTCCTTGCTCAAAGATATCAAGCCTCCCAAGTTTGACTCGACACAATGCCTTGGCTAGCGCCTTTTGCACGGGGCTCCATACTATCTCGTTGCCGGTGACATTTGGCATCCTTGGCTTGATGCAAATGTGCTGGCGGCAGGAGCGCCATGGATGGCCAAGAGCAGGTCGAGGCGGGACTGCTCAGTCCAGTTGAATCGTGCGGTTTTGCCTTGTCCAACCATGGTGAAGGTGCACTCGTTCCAGAGGAACGAGCAGTCTTGCCTTGACCGACCATGATGAAGGTAGCCATTACTAATTCGTAATGACGACTGTCCTTCTTGGGAGAGACCACCCATTGTGGCAGGGGCTGTTGGTGGCCATACTGAGGCGATGGCACCGAAGCATTCCTCCTCGTGCAGGTTTGGTCCTAGGACAACTTCCTTCGTGAAGTCAGAGACCACGGGACCGCGTTTCTTGAGCAGCCACTTGCCTCCAAGCCAGAGTCGAAGACAGGTGTGGGTGGCTTCTTCTGCTTGGAAGAAAGAATTCGTTCGAACGAGGTCGACCGCGTTTGACCGGGGCGGCTTTCTCTTCCAACGGGACAAGGGGAAGAAACTAAGACTAAGTTTCTTCAACTTTGGAGTTGTGAGACCAAACGCCGTCGCTTGGCGTCGATCCTCATGATTTGTGTGAAGGGGGAAGTGGATGTGAGAAACAGTCGGCGAGGTGGGAGGGAGTACCCTTTATATAGGATAGGGAAAAGACCTGGGTGGTGAATGCATTGGTAAATGGAGTCGTGAATATATCCACAGCTGAAGGTGAATGCTTCAAGCTTTGAGGATTCAATACATCGACGACTGATGAAGGAATGGATGAGATCACCTCGTAACAGCTGGTTTCCACGTGCCCGGACGAGGTCAATTGTAAGAGAATTCATTCTGATAACGTTGGCGAAATCCATGCAGAGATACATGAAGTCTCAACTGCCCCTTGGATGGCGAGGGCGCCAGTGTCATTGACCAGGCGCTTGACGTCGCGGTAGGTGGGCAAGATGTTTGCCCGAAACATACTTGCCCCTGTCTTGACTCATGTGTTTGGCATAGCCCGGCCAACCTTCCTTGGGGATGTTGCGGAGTAACATCGTGGCAAGCAAGCCTACAACCTTGAGGAGTATAGGGCACCGGACTTGGGTGCATTGGCGGCGCCACACTGCCAAGTGTCGCAGGTGATGTCGAGGCTGCAGTCGGGCAGGCGAAATTGCTTCTTGCCTGTTGCCAACATGCCAGCCTGGGAAGGAGCTGTTGGGAAAGAGGAGCTGCCAGATCGTGCCCATCTTGACAAGAGTCGAGAAGGAAAATGCCTCTTGGCCCGTAGGTAGTACAAGCAGGGATGCAAGGTATCGATGGGGTACAGGGTTGCCTTAAGATGCTTGCTGACAGGATGTGCCAGTTGATGAAACGTACTGTTGGCGTTGTCCACATCGTCATCGCCTTGGTTGTAGTAGCCTTGGTCGTGTCTGACAGGATCCCCGCAAACAGACTGGGACCTTTTGTGAGAGTTGGCATTGCTGGTCTTTCGCTTCACAACAACTTTGCTCTTGCCATCTTCCTCCGGCATGTCTGTGCTGATTTTGGG
This sequence comes from Apiospora aurea, assembly GCF_038362705.1. Classification (NCBI taxonomy): domain Eukaryota; kingdom Fungi; phylum Ascomycota; class Sordariomycetes; order Amphisphaeriales; family Apiosporaceae; genus Apiospora; species Apiospora aurea. Next base: position 783,891 of record NW_027117391.1, read on the forward strand.
CAAGACTTCCCATGCTGGGGCTCTGTGTCAAATGGTCCTGGTCCATCTCACCCTTCAAGTGAGCGACAAGCTGCTCCACTTGCTTGGTCACTTCTTCCGACATGTTCATGCTAGGGGTACAAACAGAAAGCGAAGGCCGAAGGGCGATATGCTCAGTGACATAACCATTGCCACGTTTGCTCAGTAGCCAGGCGGGCACAGCAGATGCCATTGAGGACTGCGCGACCAATGGCGCTCTCGTCGTCTTCGCTCCCGTTGTGGTACGGTCGCTTCTTTACCTCTTTCTGCGAACTTGCGGAGATTTTGCAAGCAGCCAAAGAGCTCTGACTCGATGCCCGAGCCGTTGGTGAAGACCTCGAGCATCTAAAGGCCATTTGCGAAACTATGCGGCAAGTCATCGAGGATCTCAATCTTGTCACTGCTATCTTTGCTGCTTGTAGGCTGGCTCAAAGCAGCAATTTTGGCCTCATGGACATAGATGCAGACACTGGAAAGGCTAATTAGCATGCTGTCTGGTAGTGGTCGTGGGTGGTCTGGGTCTTACATTGCTCCCAAGGACGGTCATGACTGCAGCCTTGAACTCCTCGTGGTTGAAGATCCAGTCGTATTGGTGAAGCTTCTTGGAGTTGAAGCGAACCGCGAGTTGGTCAATGATCCCGAAGACCTAGGCCAGCAGAATGTAAAGCCTAAACCGGAAAAAAACCATCACCGGGGGAGAAGGTAATTAATATCATGGTCTTCGAGTCATCATGCTTGCATGCAATGACTGACTTCCATCTTTTGGGGTCGGATTTGCGCTTTCCAAAATAAAAGCAAATGTTGCGTGGTATTGGGAGAGATGACAAGGGGACGGACCGGTAAGGGAATGGCCGGTGAAGGGAGGGTGCGGTCCGGAAGGGAAGCGGTTTAAAGTGGAGTACCCCGAAATAGGGCGGCTCGGAGAACGGCCTGGGCGGTAAATAGACCGGGCAACAAACGGCCGGGGCGGCTTACGGACCGAGAAGGTAACGGACCGAAACGAGGAGGGGATAAAACAGGACGAGAAGGGGGTGAAACGGAAAATGGGCGTTTTGGTAACTTGTGGGTATAATTCATAGGAATCTTGGTGGTTGTGCAGAATCCAGCCGAAATACTCAGCCTTCTCTGTTACCTTGTCTTGGATAACGGGGAGTATCACGCTTCGAAGGGCAGTAGGCGCGAGCGTATCGTAGTCTAAAAGTTGAGAGTTAATGACTTGTAGTTGAAAAGAGAACCAAGATAGGTAAACGATAATGGAAGCTGCCCAGAGAAATATACATACCGTGGTTGCTCGCCATCGTTGCCCTCCATTATTGCGAGTTTGTGAGTTCTGGTCCTTCATCTGATCTGGGAAGTCTCCCATTGCGACGCTGTGAGAAACCTCTTGCTGCAGTCAGTTTCTGTCAGGATATGCGTATGGCAGTCCCTGGGTCTGCTGGCGCATCTATCCTATGTTTTTGCTTGCTTTGTGGCTTTCGGTCTAAGATTTGGGGGTAGGCTTGAGTGATTTGATTGTCAGAGGTTGTTGTGGTGGTGGAGGAAAAGAGTTGCAAGGAAGGAGCGTGGGGACTTTGAGTTTTACCCACCGTATTGGAAGGAACAAACAAATGAAGTGAGGAGGAAGGAGCGCCAATGGTAACAAGTAGCATGAAAGGAACCGCGGAGTGAATGTGAAGTGCAAAATATAGCAGAAGGAGTTCCGAAGGTTTGTTGAGAGGTATGTATTGGCGGAAAGCCAAACGCATGGGATGGAGTGCCAGACATATACGAAATACACTGCGTTCGTGAATGGATGCGAGGAGTACGTGTAGAGTCGCGAGAAGTATGTGTAGAGCCAAAGGTTTGGGGTTGGGATGAAAAGGTATGCTTGGTCCGGGGGTATACCAAGAGTAGGCATATGTGAAGGTAAGGAAAAAGCCAAGTAGTTCGTATGTACAAAACGTACCTGAAGAGCCACTCGCACGCAAAAGGTCAAGCGTATGTGAGGGAATAAACCTTTTTGACGGGCCAAACCTACCTGGTGGGTTAGGGAAATCCGGTGGAGAATAGTGAGACGTTTGGGCCGGGCCAAACGCATGCAGGACACGAAGTGTATGTAAAAGGATAAATGTATGTGAAAAGCCGAGCCTACCTGAAGCAGCAAATGTATGTGAAGAACCAAACGTTTTGGAAGTGCCAAATGTCTAGAAACTGCAAACATATGATGGGTATGAGAAGGAGGAGTATGGCCGTTCGTCGACGCTGGCGTGGCGTGTGAGGTTCGAGTGGTGATGTAGCCGGGGTTAACTGTCTGCAAAGTCGTCGATCGGTTCTATATAAAGGACGGGATGGTCAGCAACTCTTTGTTAAGTTATGGGATGAGTGAAAGAGGTATGACTTGCCATTTTGCGCGATGCTTTAGATGAATGCCGGTGTTGGGAGTGGGATCTTTTGGCATACCAGAACTTGTGGTGAAGGGAAGTGGTATTGTGACCGGCGCTAGCTGTATTTGAAGGTCTCCAATAGGTCTATACCAAGGACAAGAAGGTCAACTATGCTTGACCAAGTAGTCGGCTAATTAGCATGGGCATGACTTGCTGTTGACGATGATCATTGTTGGTAACCGGAGTGGAATGCTTTGGAATCTCGAAGTTGGTGGTGATGAGGTTGCCATCGTCGTCAAGAGCAGGTTAGGGAAGATGACGAGTGAAATGGTCGCGATGGATATGTGTAAGGGAACTCCAGAAGCTGGCCAAACTCGTGAAGTTGGATAGACACGGCGAAGGTGATGATGGAAAAGGTTGCCCGTGATGGGAGGGCAAAGGGTAACAAAGCAGACCGGGTGAAGGTAGTGCGAAGGTGAAATAAAATGCCTTGCATGGACTCGTTGATGGATGAGAAGGGTGGTGATTGTAGTGACTCGAGAGGCAAAGAAGCAGTGCGTATATGTGCGAGTTTAGGAACTGCGGTCCGGATCTCAGAGGCTGAAAATGAAGGTTTATTGTGGTGGAAGTTGTCAATATTGAACAAATAAAGAATCCGTTTCCCGTGAGAAGTTAAAGGCATTATAGGTGACCACGAGGGCTGGTGTGGTGAAAGATCCGCAATATTTCGGTCGTCAACAGTCGATAGGGTTTCAGTTGCCACTGTCGAAGGCGAATCTGGAATGGGGAGCACGGGGCTAGAGCGGCAATTGAATACTTACATAGCTATACCATATCTGCAATTTTCCAGCTTGCCCCTGACTTGTAGAAGAGAGATCCACCACCTTCCAGTTCCAGGTCACATATAGGACGATGCGTATGTAGTCACCTCCTTGGTCTAGAATTCTACAATATCAGCTCAAGATCGTTGCTCTTTTCATCAATATTCCACACATATCATCCTAGACGTAAGAGGCTTGACTAGAGTCTTGCCTGTGTCTTCATTTTATATACAGCAAGGCAAGGCAGTATGCAAGTTCTGGAATTCATTACTTTGATGCAATTACCAATAAGCATGACATGAAAAGGCGCCAGCGCCTACACATGACCCGAGAAATCTCAAGGTGCTCCGTAGGAGCTAAAATTCATGGCCCCATGCAGTCGGTAATTACATGTATGCCCTCAATTGTTGATGGAAGGCGCTAGGCAGCGATTGGACGTTCCATGGGAACGGCCCATAATGACCTTGAGGTAGCAAACCATAGGAATGTTATTTTCCCATGACGAGCTATCGCGAAGTCTGGTGCACCAGAACAGCGACCACCAGAGTGCCAGAGGGATTGACCCTGGTATTATTGGTAGCATCGAGTCTTCTATAGGTATTTAATGTTGGACCTCGTCCCCCCTAGAAGCGTTCCGAGGGGAGACCAGTAGCTTACCTGGGTTCTCATTGATTCGAATTGCGTAGATGACTTATTTCAATGGAAAGTGGGAAACGCTGTTTAAAATGGGTTACTAGGTAGGTAGTAAATATCAGTGGTCATCTTGGTGCAATGCCCCTGAGCTCCTGCGCCATGTCGTCGTCGACATAGTTGGGCTAGATGAACAACACATCGCTAGCCTTTTGCTATGTTCTGAGTCATTTGCTTCTGCTGGCCCGTGGGTATTAATTGAAAAGAAAAAGAGAATGAAAGCGTACGTAAGTAATATCACTGCTACTCCGAATGCACCATGAGCTCACCCATCGCTTGACTTGGGGTCAATGTATTTGTATCATAAGTATGAGCCAAGCTACCATGCATTCGGCCATATAACCACTGTACGCCCCGACCACATGAGCATCTTGAAGCCTACGAATAATCGAACACCGACTATATGGAAGAACAGTGGTGGATCTGGTGCCAAATGGAACTGCATGTAGATACCATTTCGGCGTGTGTTACACGCCGACATTGTCGTCAACAGCCACAATATACCTTGTCGATAACCCAACTCCAGCCCAGAAACCGCCACGACATCTGCTTTTTGTGTTCAACTAACCCAGCAAACGACTTGAATGACCTGGCTCCGGGAATATCACTCGCACTTGATTGAAATACATGTTGCTTGTTGCAGTACAAATATTGCACCCATCGCGTATACTTCTTCAGACACAACCCCAAGTCCCATCTTCGCAGTTATACAGTGAATAAAATGAACGTTATGATATTTTAAACAGAGGTAACAGGAGCGGATTCAAGCCAAAGACCCCTCATGGCTTTTCATTACTTCATTATAATCATGTGCCTGATTGCATCTGCTTCCACCAAGAAACCACCTTAATGAAATGTATACTACAAGACGTTTAGATAAAAGTATACAAGACATCGTGATACACCCCTCACACGTAGTATCATAAGATCAACGTATGCCCCGTTTTCCACCGCCCGTCAGATCAAGCTCGCTGCCAACCAGTGTCATCTGCGCCTGGCTCTCAAGGGGGAAAAGGGGTAATCTACCCCGCGAGCCCCCTTTTGAAACGGTCGTTCACCGGCTCGACTTCAATCTTCTTGCAACCCGTCTTCGGCGATGTCCCAGCAAAAAGCCGCTCCACCCACGGCCAGTAGTTAGGCGTCGCCACGCGGAACGCCGGGTTGTGCCCGAGCTCGGGCACGAAGAACGGCTCCGCGCTGGAGTCGGGGAACGCGCCGCACGTGCGGCCAAAGTCGCGCTCGCTGTTGTACGGGTACGTAAGGGTGTCGCCTTTGCCCTGCACCACCAGCATGGGCCCGCGAGGGCGTGCGGGCCGGAGCCGCTGTAGCGCATTGGCCAGTCCTGGGTGAAGGCATCGCTCGTCAGCCAGCTCGTGTTCTTCTAGATCTGCGCGGTCATGAGGTTGCGGAAGACGGCTTCGCCGGTCACGAGGCAGACTTGGTCGATTAGGGGAAGTAGCTTCATCGCGTCGTCGGTCAGGTAGTCGGATAGCTTGAAGGCCTCTGGGTCAAGCTTCGTTAGGCTCTGCAGCGGGTAGACTGAGACTACGTTGACCGCGTGCAGGAAGCCGGTGAAACTATCGGTCCCAAGGCCCGTGTATTTGGTGGCGATTACCGCATACCCGTTGGACGCGTAGTAAAAGGGGGCCTGGCACTCGTAGTACAGCTCGGGGCGCACTGCCGGTTGTGCCCCGCGGTGCCGTGCGCTCACGCCAAGGTCGTAAAGTCGAGGCGTCCAGGTCCGCGAACGTCATGACACCGTAGGGGAGCCTTCCCCAGTTAACGTATGCCAATGCTCCGTCTCGTAGCATGTGGTGCCGGATGATAGAAAAAGGAAGGAAAGAAAGGGGCAAAAGAGAAGGGCACTGTGGTATTAGTCAATACATAGAAGGGATATCTAGCGCAGCGCGCTAATCGCGTCAAGAGGCTGACCCATGTCTCCTACTGCGACATATGGACGTATGGACGCATGCTTGTAAGTAAGCATATGTGCCCGGATTGGCATAATAATACACGTTGAAAAGCACCGAGTAGGAAGTTCGAAAAACTGTCTAAGACGTCGTCGGAAACTGGGTGACAAACCTAATGATCAATGCAAATATACCAATGCAATCTTTCTCTGGTTATTTGGTATCTCTACGTACCGCTGTTGTTCAGTTGTGGCTATAAACGGATCTTTACAGGTGCCATTCTCGGGACGCTTGCGCTTGAAACGTGTTTGCCGATTTCAGCCCTTGAGCGTGCATGCCCGCATTCGTTCAAAGACAGGAGCGAGTTGTGACACTACAGAAGTTCTCACCAATTGGATTACTGTAAGACAGATACTTGTGAGCCAAGGAAGATGAGCCAAAATGGTCTCGGTTGCGATTGGCGTTCTTGGGCAAGTAAGTAGAATATTTAAGGTCAAGTGCAGAAGTGTCGGTATGATACCCCCACGTAACCGATAAACCCATTGCAGGCGGTAGTACTCAAACATACCCAAACACCAAGGGAAACCCTGCAACTAAGTAGGTAGGTACCAGACCGCTGGGATCTTGGTTATTTTTCATCGTTATCAAGCCTACACCAAGAGTGCGGTTTCCTTTGGCAGGAAATATTGTTGTTGCTCTGTGCATTGTGGAATCGAGGTATAGGTGGCGTTTTAAGGGTCGTCAATTCAAGGTTGCTTCAGAGACACTTTCGATATAGTTGTCAGTAGCACAAGCTATTTCAACAAAATATGCTCGTCGTAAATGGCAGCACCTCCAGACCAGTAAGTCAATGTATGCAGTACGATCAGAACGGAAACCAAATTGATGTTGGTGATAGACTGCATGTGAGATGATCAAGGCGATATGGCGCTAAAGGTGCATGAGTAACCAATCAGTCGCGGTGGAGGCGCTAAAGTCCGTGGGGCCGAGCGAGCCGGGCGTCATCGTTTCGAAGAGGAATCTGCAGTCCAGGCGGTCGCTTCTCTCCTTTCGCCTAGAAGCGCTTCAATCTCCCTCTCTCCAAGCAGCCAAAAGCCACCCTAGCGACGGCTAGAATCATACTTCAGCACTCCAACGGTTTTTATACATACTATTCGCAAACATGTTGCTTCCCGCCGGCGTGCAGCTCCAGCTGCCGCGTCCCAAGGTTAGTTGGCGCTCAAAGTGGAGGCGGTCGCGTGCCCAACGCCTGCTGCCAGCCTTGCCCAGCACCAGCATCACTGACCCTGTCGTCGCAGACCTTCCTCGGCCTCATGAGCCTCCAGAGCGGTGCCGAGATGATTGCGCTATCCTTTGTGTTCAATAAAGCGACCGGGCTCTACGGACTACTCGCCATTTTGACCGGATTCCACCTGTCGGCCCTGCAGCTGTCGATGTATATTTACTCAGTCGTCGCGCTCGGCATCATCGCGTACTGCCTACCGCATATCCGAAAGCAGACGCCCTTCCAGAACCTCGCCTTCGCATGGCTCTACATCGTCGACACCGTCATCAACACTGCGTACACTACCGTTTTTGCCGTTAGCTGGTACCTGGCCAGCGGCAGAACAGGCGGTCCCACGCCCCCGGAATCAGCCGACACGGGCGTTTCCCCGAGCGCCTTCATGAAGGCCATCGATACCACCGCGAGCACGAGCTTCATCGTCCTTTTCAGCCTGATCCGCATCTACTTCGTCCTGGTCATCATGGCGTACGCGCAGCAGGTCATGGTGCAATACCGCGACGGACGGCAGCAGGGCTGGGGCGAGGACCCCGAGTTGGCCGGCAAGCCCTTTGCGGAGGGCACGGGCGAGGGCGAGGGCTACAAGGGCAAGATCGGTCGCGCGATGCTTTCGGTGGGCAGAGGCTACTGGCTCGGCGGCCAGAAGCAGGACGATGAGTGGGCCAAGAATGTCCGATCCAAGTTCCGAAGCCACAAGGTCGCCTCGGCTTAAGAGTGGCAAGAAGTCTGCATTTATTACCGTATTATCCAATACGAGAGTTTATCTCTGTTGACTGTCCAGCCATTCTTCTTGCCTCTGATCATGGATGGCCTGTTGGATATCCACATCTGCATGACGCCATACTTGGGCTCCGGGGTATGAGCGGCTTTGAGGGCGGCTATCGGGGGTCGGTGTTTGTAGCAGTCACCGTCTTACGGTGGCCGGGGTTTGTAAAAATAGCGAGCATATAGACCGAAAGAATGATAATAATGAGTCTATGTTATAGTTGCATTATCAAAAAACCACAATGAATTTGCACTTAATACCAGCCACGAATAGGTATGGACATGGGAAATTGTGGTCATGGTATGCGTCTCTGGAGATATATACTCCGTACTTCCTGGGCAAACTGGTGCGGCTGTCGGGGGCCAAAAGGTCAGCTCTCAGCCGCCCGTTGAGGCTAATCTCAGGCAACCGACAGCCGCGTTTAGTGCAGCCAGTGTGCAGGGTCTGCAGGGGTAAATGCGATTTAGGCGGAGGAGGCTCGGTCTTTTGGGTTCGAAATAGCATTTGTCAGGCCCGGACGGTTCGTGGTTCACGGTTTCTGACCTTGGGGAGCCCTGGGATTGGGCGGTTTCGGTCGCTGGGGTGGCACCACGGGGGACTAGTCGCGATCACGCCATCGATCAACTGCGGCGGATGACAATTGCACCATTTGCACCAGAGGCAGAGATAGCAGTGACCTCGTGCCAACGTCCGCAAACAAGAGGCCAAAAACCACCGCTTTTCCACTATCAGACTCATTGCGGGGGCTCAGATTGGACGAGCATCTACCTATCCGCATTCACCCCTGGGAACTGGTTGGAGCACGCAGCCGGCCTCGAGGAAAAAATAGTGTTGTAGTGTCTGGAGGTGTCCAGAAAAATAATTTCCCAGACGCCGAGCCCCTCAAGTCATGCTGCCGCCATCGCTCGCTCCCCATTAAATCGCTTTCCAAGATAAAAACCTGGGGAGGCGTCCTCGACATCCATCACCATGTCTTTTCTTTTCGGTTCGTCCTCAGCTCAGACATCGGCAAAGATGGCGGACATGCAGATTCGCACGCCTGAAGAGGCAGGTACGTTGCAATAAGAAACAAAAACCACTGTCCCTCCCCCTCCAACCAAATCCAAACCATGTCCCAATGGCGGGATGGCGGGGCATTTTCCGCAATCCCTCACTGCTGCTGCAACAAGCCGCGCGCAGATGTCCATTCCATGTGCCACCTCAACCACGCTGTCTACTTCATTCTACTCCAATCCTTATCGCTCGGAGGTATATACTTGAGAAATAGACAAGCTGACCAGATGTCTTTTGGTCCCGTGCAGTTGCGAGAATCGCCTATCTTTCCAGCGATGTAATTGTCTCAGTCCAGCCTTCGTTGGCCCAGGACTCTGCTTTTTCCGCTCACCTTAAGCAATACGCCGAACGAAAGGACCCGAGCCTGGTCGCAAAGGACCAAGTCACCGAGGTATGTAGCTTCGCTGTCGTGGTTCTACATTAGAAAGACCCCCAATTGACACTTCTTCTCCTCCAGGTCCAAGCCGTCAGGCACAACAACGACCCTCTCCTCTCCGTCTTTGCGCCGATTCGCTCCGGACGCATCGTCTCCGTCACTGCGACCTCCGAGATCCTGCTGGCGTCCATTGCCCACCTCTACAAGCTCGCCAACTACCCGGTCGTGCTTCACGTCTCCCTTCAGCCCTCCCAGTCGCCCGATTACTCCTCCATAACAGCGATCCGAAACTCGGGATGGACGTTCCTGCAGTCAGACTCCTTGCAGGAGGCCCAAGACATGGCCATTACGGCACATGCTCTGGCCGTCCAGTCAGGAAAGGGTGTCATCCACTTCTTCGATTCAGGCGCCTGCGCACACGACAAGCCTATTGCGAACGAAGACTCGGAGTTCGTACGACAGGTGCTAAACATCGATGACGTCCGCAGATACCAGGCCGCCCCAGTTTCTGGCTCTGGCATCTACGCAGACGACGGAAGAACCGCAGTCGCTTCTGAGCGGCGCGAGGCTCCCGCCGGCGGCGTCCCTTCAGCCGCCAACGGCCTTTCAGATTCTACCGTATTAGATGCCGCCTCCAAGGCGACCTCTTCCGCAGTTTCAGAGAAATCGAGTCAAGAGAGTGGATCGACAGCCCCGCCTAGCGTCTCTACCGCCACTACTATCGAGGCTGAGGCGCCTGTCGTCAGCTCCGAGGATATCTACAAGTATGTCACTGCGATCTGGGAGCAGTTCAAGCAGGCAAACGGCCGCGAGTACAGTCCATTCGAGTGGTCTGGGCCGGCTACTGCTGATAAGGCTATTTTCGTTTTTGGCTCCGATGCCGGCCTCTTTGCCGAGGCCCTCGATTCTGCCAAGGCCACTGACGAGTACGCAAAGTCTGGCATGATCACAGCAAGACTATACCGGCCATGGCTCGCATCCAAGCTCGTGGAGACTATTCCCAAGTCTGTTAAGCGCGTAGCTGTTATCGAGCAGATCTCGAGAAAGACGACAAAGTGGGGCCCTCTTCTGATCGATATCCTCACTTCGGTAAAGAGCGGTTTCGGTGGTGTTGAGCATGTTGTTGGATATCAGCTGGGCTACATCACCAGTGATACGATCCGCCAGGCTCTTCGTGGCGTCTTCCAGAACCTCATCTCGGAGAAGCCTCTCCAGAACCTCGAGGTTGGCCAGCGAGATGTCCCCACATCGAGTGCCGTTCAACTGGAGCAGCCCAAGCTCGAGACTGCCTACACCAAAATCCTTAACCAGCTGTTCGGAAACCGGGTCTACATGGCCAATGCCCTGAACTCCAAGACTGCCGGCATCTCCTCAACAGTTGCGACAAGCCCCGAATTCGGCTTCGGTTCTCTCTTGGCCCGAAAGGAGCACCGCCAGCGGTTTGTAAAGGAAGCCAAGAACGCGGCTACCTCAAACGAGTTCATCACCGAAGCACCCAAGAACTGGCTGGCCAAGTGGGCCGCTGTAGCTGACGACGCGCAGAAGGCCAGTGATGTCGCCGATGATGTTATCGCTCGCCTCGAGACCGACGGATCGCAAGTTTCTCGTGATCTTCTTTCCAGCAAGGGCCTCTTCCGCAAGGAGTCGTTCTGGCTCGTGGGTTCAGATGCCTGGTCTTACGATCTGGGCAACTCCGGGGTCCACCACGTCCTGGCCTCGGGCGAGAATGTCAACATGCTGATCATCGATTCTACACCTTACTCTGAGAGAGCCGCTGCCGATGCCGAGAGGCGCAAGAAGGATATTGGCCTTTACGCCATGAACTTCGGCAACGCTTACGTAGCATCCACTGCAGTCTACAGTTCCTACACGCAGGTTCTGCAGGCAATGCTCGAGGCTGACCAGTTCAACGGCCCCTCAATTGTTCTTGCTTATCTTCCCTACTTTGGCGAGCATGACTCCGCTCTGACTGTTCTGCAAGAGACCAAGAAGGCAGTTGATGTTGGTTACTGGCCACTTTACCGCTGGAACCCTGACAACGACTCCAAGGGCGAGCCCAACTTCTCCTTGGACTCGGAGCGCATCAAGAAGGAGCTGAAGCAATTCCTTGACCGCGATAACCACCTCACTCAGCTTATGCGCAAGGAACCCACTTTCGCTGCTAACTTGGCCCAGGACTTCGGTACCGAGGTACGGGCACAGCAGAAGCGAAAGGCCAAGGATGCGTACGCCCAGCTTCTGGAAGGTCTCTTTGGTGCACCTCTCACCATTCTGTATGCCTCAGATAATGGAAACGCTACGTCGCTGGCGAAACGACTTGGCAACCGTGGGCGTTCGCGAGGCCTCAAGACCACCGTCATGGCTATGGAAGACTACCCCGTCGAGGACTTGTCTACCGAGGAGAACATTATCTTCATCACATCAACCGCTGGACAGGGAGAGTTCCCCCAAAACGGCTTGTCATTCTGGCATGCTGTCAAGGATAGCACGGATCTCGATCTCGCCAACGTCAACTACTCCGTCTTTGGTCTCGGTGACAAGCACTACTGGCCCCGCAAGCAAGACCGCGTCTACTACAACAAGCCCGCTAAGGATCTTGACCGCGTACTTGGCAACTTTGGCGGCAAGCGTCTTGCTGATGTTGGTCTTGGTGACGACCAGGATCCCGATGGTTACCAGACTGGTTACTCCGAGTGGGAGCCCAAGATCTGGACAGCTCTTGGCGTTGCTAACGTCGATGGCCTCCCCCGAGGAGCCGCCACCAATCACCAACGAGGACATCAAGTTGGCTTCCAACTACCTTCGCGGTACCATTGTTGAAGGCCTGAACGATCCCACGACTGCTGCCATCTCTGCTTCTGATCAGCAACTCACCAAGTTCCATGGTACTTACATGCAGGACGACCGTGATGTTAGAGATGAGCGCAAGGCCCAGGGTCTGGAGCCCGCTTACTCTTTCATGATTCGATGCAGACTGCCGGGTGGTGTTTCTACTGCCAAGCAATGGATCCAGATGGACGACATCAGCAACAGCCTGGGTAACGAGACGATGAAGCTCACTACCCGACAGACCTTCCAATTCCACGGAGTTGTGAAGGGAAAGCTCAAGCCCGCTATGCAGGCCATCAACCGCTCGCTTATGACCACCATTGCCGCCTGCGGTGATGTCAACCGAAACGTCATGTGCAGCTCTCTGCCCACCCAGTCGAAGTACCACAGACAAGTATTTGCCTGCTCCAAGAAGATCAGCGACCACTTGTTGCCTGCCACCACAGCCTATCATGAGATCTGGCTCACGGATGACAACAACGAGAAGAAGCAAGTTGCCGGTGAAGCTGTACAAGACTTCGAGCCCCTCTACGGACCTACCTACCTGCCGCGAAAGTTCAAGATCACTATCGCTATCCCTCCTCACAACGACACGGACGTGTACGCTCATGATGTCGGTCTGATTGCTATCAAGGGCGATGATGGTGAGCTTGTTGGTTTCAACCTTCTCGCTGGTGGTGGTATGGGTACCACGCACAACAACAAGAAGACCTACCCCCAGACCGGTCGCATGTTGGGTTACGTCAGTGCCGAGGAGGTTCACATTGCCTGTGAGAAGGTCATGCTGGTGCAGCGCGACCACGGTGATCGCAAGAACCGCAAGCATGCTCGTCTCAAGTACACCATTGACGATATGGGTGTCGATGTCTTCCGCAGCAAGGTCGAGGCCATGTGGGGTAAGACCTTCGAGCCTGCGCGTCCTTTCCACTTCCAGAGCAATGTCGATACCTTTGGTTGGCAGAAGGATGAGAACGGACTCAACCACTTCACCTTCTTCATCGAGAACGGCCGTATCGAGGACACGCCCGACTTCCAGATGAAGACTGGTCTCCGTGAGATCGCCAAGGTCCACAAGGGCGAGTTCCGCCTGACTGGTAACCAGCATCTCATCCTCTCCAACGTGGCCGATGAGGACCTGCCCGAGATGAAGGAGCTCATGAAGCAGTACAAGCTCGACAACTACCAGTTCTCTGGTCTCCGCCTCAGCTCTTCTGCTTGTGTTGCCTTCCCTACTTGTGGCTTGGCCATGGCTGAGAGTGAGCGATACTTGCCTGTTCTGATCTCCAAGCTCGAGGACTGCCTCGAAGAGAACGGCCTGCGCCAAGACTCCATCGTTATGCGCATGACTGGTTGCCCCAACGGCTGTGCTCGTCCCTGGCTGGCTGAGGTGGCCTTCGTCGGCAAGGCTTATGGTGCCTACAACATGTACCTGGGTGGCGGCTACCACGGCCAGCGCCTGAACAAGTTGTACCGTTCTAGCATCAAGGAGGACGAGATCTTGGCCATCATGAAGCCGCTGCTCAAGCAGTACGCTACCGAGAGGCAGGAGGGTGAGAGGTTTGGTGACTTCTGCATTCGTTCGGGTGTCATCAAGGAGACTACGGATGGACAGAACTTCCACGCTGACGTAAGTGATTCTTGACTTCTCTATTATTCTATGAAGATGGTTTGGCTAACATTTTATGGACAGGTTGCTGAGGAAGAGTCCGACGAGGAATAAATTGGAGAGGTGGACATGAGTTAAGACAATGTGACTTGATCAAAATGCGGCATCTATGATATCAAGACTGGCGTTTGGGACAGGGGGCAGCATTACATTGACACCTTAAGATAGGTGATATAGCATCTTGATTTATTTAGGCGGTAAATATGATAAACATACATTCGTTCACATGTTTCGCGAGTAGTTGCAGTTCTTGCCTGCGCCTTTTCGGATATGACTTCATTAGGCCTTATTCGGCTCGGCCTATCCCCGTAGCTCCGGTGCCAATGAGGGTTCTCGGGAGTACAAAATGGCGATAGAACTACACAGCAAGGGGGCATCAGTACGGAGGTAGCGGTTCTGGTTTGGTCCATGTAAACTGCCTACTCAAGGAAGAAGGCCACTGGCCGCCGTACAGGATGCACATAGGCCGGCAGGAAGGAATTGTCACTCAGCTCGAGGCCGTGGCCGAGAAGAAGGGCTGCAGCGCCGCCCAGCTGGCCATCGCCTTGGTGCTCAAGCAGGGACCCGACCTCGTCTCCATTCCGGGTATCAATCGGATCAAATACCTCGAGGAATACTTCGGGGCACTCAAGGTTGGGCTGACAGATGAGGAGGCAGAGATGCGGAGATGCGGAGGATTGTGAGCGGGGTGGCAGGGGAGCGGGTGCCGGGGTTTGCTAAGGGGCAGTGCTATGTGGACACAGTGGAGGAATATAGACGACTCGGCAAGTAACAGAGAGGTAGCTGCTACAATTATCAAGTGCGGCGTGTGCGCAATACATATCATGATCTCCGCTGTAAACCTCCCGGAGGTATACCAAGGGCCTATCGTGGCAACTCTCACATTGTGGGAAAACACGAAAGACGGGCCAACTTCCTATGTTGGCCAATGGTTAACTCTTAATGGGGTTTCATTTAGGTCTAACAACAGAAACGCATTGCTAGGGACTTTCTATGCTGTTTCCTATCATAGAACAGGCCGATGGCATTTGTTCAAAACCGCCACTTTGTAATTCCAGCCTCATCTGGTTTTGGTCTTTGTTCCCTTATCGATGAGGAAGCTCTTTCTGGGTCGATAACTGCGGCCCTGCCGGAGTGAGTGGCGGGGCGAGGCTTTCTGTTGGACATGGAAAGCCATGTATTCGTCGAAGTCGAACCAGGTAGTGAGAAGCCAGGTAATTGCTGGCTCCAGTGCATGTTGTTGCGCGGTGCCGTCTTGGCGTACTTGGAGAGGGTTTCGTTGGGCTGGCTCATCTTGAGGAAGGGTGTTGATCGTACTGGTCTTCACGATTCTTGCCCTCGGGAAAAGCGTACAGGAATGTTTCTTTCTTGCAGCTGGTTCCTTGCCACAATTGTGGACGTATACTGGTGGACATTCGCTCCTTCGAGTGTCCCACGTTCCTGCTTGAATCCAGTTGCCGTCCAGGTGGCTGATATTACTTGGGGCAACATGAGAACCACCACGCTGATTGACCTCGCGGTGTCTGTGGCGCTCGAGTATTGACCATTCTTTTTTTTTTTTTTTGTCTTTTCTTTCTTTCTTGTTCTTTTGCTTTTCGACTTATATCATTGCAGGCCAGCATGCCAGGTAGTTTAGTTGCAGCTGGCGACTGTCCGCCAGGCGAGAATCGCTGTGTCTGGCGACTTTGTGAGTACGTAATCGAGGTCTTTGCGGAATACCTGAATACTTACCATGGTCTCCGATATGAGACGAAGCGCCTGCAAGCGACTCGTCGTTCGATTCAGTCAGTGGCTGAATCGTAGCCCAGGATAGTAGCCAAGGTGTGTGTGTGTGTTGTGGCGGTGGTGTTATTGGGCATGGAACGGTGTTCAGGACCTGACGATAATCCCTCTCAGAAGTCAGGTGAAAACTTAGATCTCTTCGTCGTTGTGGTTGTCGAAGAATTCGCCTCGGAGTTTAAAACGTGTCCGTTCCTCGATTCTCACGGTTGAGCTTCAGACGGGCGTCGCAATAATGGTCAATGATTCGCGCCACTGCGTTGGTTCCATGAGGCGAGTTGTGTCCCAAGGACTGCAGTGTTTTCCTCGGCGACGGTGTACTTCAGGTTGAGGTTCTGCTGGTTCCGGTGGAGAGCCTGGAAGATGACGGTGATGCTCCCTTGCGTCTGAAATATGTCGGGACAGAAGGTGGTATGTAGATTTTGTTTACCAATTTCATCGGTGCCGACATGTTATGGTACTTTCGTCGGCACTCCTCCAGTGTCCTGCGCGAATTAAGCATGCCGGGGTCGTCTACAGTAGAGATTGGTGTTTGGGACTTCTTCCGCTCGAGCCAGAATGTTGGCTTTCCGAGGATGACGAAGGCGATCTTCAGCTGGTCTGGTATGGGTCGAAAAGCTGACAACGCGCTCGCCACGTTTATCTCGCTCCAGTTGGCGTACTCGCCAGGTGCTAGAGCAACAAACTGTAACTAAGTGTTAAGTGCTTGTAGTGTTGATGTCGCCATTGAGGGGAGATCTCCCACAGCTTTTGGAACTCCGGTTGCGTCGCATGAGGCTTCGAAGGGATATTTCGGTGTGTTTCTGTCGGCGCTTCGTCTTTTTGAGTTCGAGATACATGGCCCGTCTATCGGACTGGTCCTCTTCGGCGTGGTGGACCTCGGTCTCCTGCCATTTGAGTTGGTCCTTGGCCTGATACAACATCTGTTTATTGTGTATCGTTGGCGATGGAGGGTCTTGTTGCATGTCCTGCTAAGATGCAACCCCCTCTGGCGCCCTCCCCCCCTCGCGCCCCAATTAAAATAGGCACTCGTATATAGAAAACAATAATACTCATGGTTCGATTAATTAATACCTACTGTATTTTACTGTATATTTCGGCGTATGCGTACTATAATTAACTCCTCCTTATTATTAGCTCGATTTTAATCGATTTTAAGTGTCTCTTTATTATTACCGGCGCTTTTTTTCGGCTTTTTCCTTAGCCGACTTTTTTAAACATCTTTTTAAACCTTCTTAATATTTAATATATAAATAAAGCCTTTATTAGGGTCTTTATTAACCTTTCTCTTTTTTAAACTCTTATTTTCTTTAAATCTGCCTTTAAACCGGCTTTTTCCTACTTTAACCGGCCAATTCGGGCCGTTAAATTATTAATACTCTTACCGAGCTTTATTTATAGCTACCTCCTAATAGTATTAAAGTGTATTACCTCCTTACTAAGTAAGATGCAACCCCCTCTAGCTAACCCCCCCTCACTAACCCCTCTTAATTTTAAATGATTTTAAAGCCTTTAAGTAATAATAATAGTATATAAAAGGGTTAAGTCTCACTCGTTTTTTAATTAAAGTAGATTAATCTTTTCCTCTTTTTTTCTTCTTTTCACCACTACTAATATAATTAAAAAAGCACGCATTACGTAAACGGTTTAAGCCGTGTTAACCGGCGAAAGCATTAACCGTGTAACTAAAGATTATAACGTTAATAGGGGCACCCTTCGTAACCGAATCAAGGAAAACCTTAATAAAAAAAAGAAGTATAAAGCTTTATAATTATTTACCCCTGCCGAAAAAACCTTTTTAATTAAATAGGCCTTTTTTAAGCTAGCTTAAGCTACGCACTAACGCACCGGCTATTTCGTATATACGCTTAGCGTATTTTCCTTATAAAAGGGGTTAATTACTTTATTAATAAATAATAGGTGCACCGTTTTTTAAAACGTTATCCGGCCCTTAAAACCGTACGTGTTAAAGCAATAGATTTCCGGCGTTTCGTATACATATTAAACGAGGCTATACGAAAGTTTTTTAATCGATTTAATACTGCTATTATTAATAATATACCCCCTCGATTTAAATTTAATGCCAATAAAGTAAGAATTATAATAATAATAAGGGAAGGTATTATAATAATCGAACCTGCCGCTTATTAAAGTTTAATGCGAAACGACTCGGCTAATCGCGAATAAATAACTATTTTAAAGTATATTAATACTATTAGTAATATTCTACCGCTTTTAATTATATTTAAAAATTAATCGGTCTAGTAATAGTAGTTCCTTTAAAAAAGGACGAAGTTAACTACGAATATAAAAACTAGGCTTTTAAAGCGTTATTAAAAGAATAGACTTTTAATCTTATAGCCTTAAAGTAGCTAAAAAAATCCTTATCCCCTTAACGAAGCTTAATATAACGAACGGCTATCGGGGTTTAAAAGAAACCTCGTAAACGTGCTGGGGTTTATATTAATTAAGACGAGAGAGTATTTAAACGTATAAACGAGTGTGTCCGTTTAATATAATGAATAATATCCTAAACTAATCGTAGAATTTAATTAAAGGTGTAATAAGTTCGTTTTAAGGTAATATGCTTTATTAATATATTAAATTAATATTTAAATTAATCGCTAAAGTAAAAAGTATTTATATAAAATATATAAGAAAGGTTTATCGTTATATATTTAATCTTTTCTTTACCGATTTTATTATGTTTCTTTAGATTATTAATGTACTAGTAATCCGGTAATTTAATCGTGGTATTTAATTTATTTACTAAAATAGTAAACTATACCTTTAGGTTTACGGTAATTCACGGTGATCTATAGTAAGCTATTACGTAACGAGGTGGTCCATACGTTTTTTATTAGTGTTCCCGTTCGTTATTTTTAATTACGGGGCTTTTAAAACCGCTGTGCCTTTTTTTTAGCCGTATAAATAGCTAGGTTATAATACTTAATAATTTTAATTAATAGAGGCTCTTAATTTTTAATAGATTTAAAAGTTATATCGACGATAATTTTATATTAGCGGCGTTAAAAGCTAAAGTATAACTCTTTTACTTACTATTATATAGCTCTTATATATTTTAACCATTAAATATTAACTATTTTAAAGTCTTGAAAAAAGGTTCCGGAGGGAGCTCGACCTAGTATACGCTATTATTAATAACAGCTACGTTAAGAAAGGGGACTTCTTTTAAACTTAGGCTAAAGTATATAAAATAGCCTTCACTTTTAAAATTATCGTTAATAAATAGGCAATAATTAATATTTACCCTTTTAATATCGAAAAGCTAATAAATAATAAGTTTCGGCGCTTTAATATAGTACGAGTTATTAACGAAACTATTACCGTTAAAGATACGCGCTAGCCGGCCGAATTAAAGATTAAAAGGATCGAGACGCCGAAAAATAGCCGGTAAGTTAAAAATTTAAGGGTTGCGATACTTAATATAAAAGTTACCACCGGTAATCTAATTAAAAGGTTATTATAAAAAAGCTCGGTAAAAGTATTAATAATTTAACGGCTCGGATTAGCCGATTAAAGTAGGAAAAAGCCGGTTTAAAAGTAAATTTAAAGAAAATAAGGGCTTAAAAGAAGAAGAAGGTTAATAAAGACCCTAATAAGGGCTTTGTTTATATAGTAAACATTAAGGAGGTTTAAAAGGACATTAAAAAAGGAAGGCTAAAAAAAAAGCCGAAAAAGGGCGCCGGTAAAGTAGTAGAAATTAATATAAATCGAGTTAATAGTGAGGGTAACTCTATTATAATGCGCACGAGCCGAAATAAACCTTAAAATACAGTGTGTATTACTTAATTAACCTATTTATTGCTGTTATTATTAATTTTTATATCTATTTTAAAGGGGTTAATAAGGGGGGGGTCAGCTAAAGGGGGTTACGTCTTACCGTTATCGCTAAATTTTTAACTTACCGGCTAGTCTTAAGTATCACTACTTACCCTAGCCTTTTTAAGCAGGCTAGCGTGTATTTTTAGCTTTATTAACGTCGTTAATAGCTCGAAGTATAGTAGTCTTTTTAAGCCTATTATTTATCGGCTTATTTATATTAATCGGCTAAAGCCTTAATATTAATTAATTATTAATAATAGTGTTAAAAGTAAAAGTAACCTTTTAAGCTTTATTTTAAGCGCGAAAGAAGTCTCCCTTCTTAATATAATTATTATTAATAATAGTATAACGTGGTTTACCACTACGCGACGCATATCACTTGGCGACGCACCTCAATTCAATTCCAATACAATTAAACTTCAACGCGTAATACCTCCACAACCATAATGCCTAATCAATCCCAAGAAGATCGGATAGTTTTAGCAATTCAAGCGACACGAAACGGACCGAATCAAATAAGCCAAAGAGCAGCAGCAAAAGCTTACAACATACCCGAATCAACTTTACGCCATCGAATCCACGGCCGAACTTCAGAACGCGAAATCCGACCGAAACGACGTAAAATAAATCCAACTGAAGAGGAGGTACTTCGCAAGCATATAATTGATCTGGATATCCGAGGGATGCCTCCCGATCTCGCTGGTGTAGAAGATATGGCTAATCTCCTTACCGCGTCGCGCGGCGGCGACCGCGTCGGCAAGCACTGGGTCAGGCGCTTTATCGACCGCAACCCGGACCTGAAGACCAAAATGAATCGTCGGTACGATTACCAGAGGGCTCTTTGCGAGGATTCTAAAGTTATTTCTGCCTGGTTTGCGCTGGTCGCGAATATAAAGGCGAAATACGGGATCGTCGACGAAGACATCTGGAATTTCGACGAGACCGGCTTCATGATGGGCATGATCGGGTCAACACTCGTCGTAACACGCGCCGAGCGGCGTGGAAAGGCGAAGTCGGTCCAGCCTGGTAATCGGGAATGGTCAACGGCGATTGAATGCATTAATTCGCAGGGCTGGTGCATTCCGCCGTTCTTGATCGTTCAAGGCCAATATCACCTCGCGAACTGGTCCCGCGAAACCGATTTACCGGGCGACTGGGTGATCAAGCCGACTTCCAATGGCTGGACCAACAACGAGACAGGCCTAGACTGGATCAAACACTTCGATAAACATACCAGATCGCAGACGAAGGGTCGCTACCGCCTCCTGATTCTCGACGGCCACGAGAGCCACATTTCGGCCGAATTCGAGGCATACTGCCAGGACAACGATATTATCACTATTAGTATGCCTCCCCATTCATCGCACTTGCTCCAACCTCTCGATATAGCACTTTATTCGCCTTTAAAACGTGCTTATTCGAAAGAAATCGAGCTATTTATCAAGGCTTCTATAAACCATATTACCAAGCTCGAGTTCTTTATCGCCTTTAAAGCCGCGCATTTTACTGTTTTTACGGAAGCCAACATCAAATCTGGATTCAGCGCATCTGGTTTAGTACCTCATAACCCTGACGAGGTAATTAGCAAGCTGAATGTGCGTCTCCGGACGCCTACACCTAACCCATCCCGTCCAGGGACGGCCAGTACCTACGACCCTCAAACGCCGTCCACCCCCAACAAACAACTAAGCACTCTACTTATATCAAAAAGAGGGTGTCTACCCATCAAGGAAGCTCTCCGACGCCGATTTTAGATGCGGTAGACCAGATGGCGAAGGGTATGACCAAAATGGCCCATGAAATGACCCTTATGCGCGATAGGATGCATATGCTGGAGGAGGCTAATTTGGCACTTTCTAAGCGCCGGAGAGCCAAAAAGTCGCGAGTCCAGCTTGGAGGAGCCCTTACTATTGAGGAATCTCAGCAGCTACAGGACGAGAAGGCAAAAGGGAAGCGTTCAGCGCCCGATGAAGGTGAAAATGGGGGTTCGTCGAAGCGGAGGGCGACCGGTGGAAGGCGCTGTGGTGTTTGCGGCGAGACAGGTCATAATGCGCGAACATGTGAAAAGGATATAGAATCAAGCGAGGAATCGGATAGCGAGTAGTTTTAATTGATTTTAAGCGTTGTGGTTGAATTAATTTATGTAAAAGGGTCGAGAAGTGGAAAAGGTGCGTCGCCAAGTGATATGCGTCGCGTAGTGGTAAACCACGTTACGTTAAATCGAACTCCTTTTAAAACCTCTTTTTTAATACTTTAAAACAATTAATATTTAGAGGCTAAAGAATATAGCTATTATATGATAGTAAATAGAGGAGCTAAACTTTAGCCTTTAAAGCCGCTAATATAAAATCCTCGTTAATATAATTATCGTAGCCGTTTAAAATTAATAACCTCTATTATTTAAAGTTATTAAATTAAGTAAAAGGGATAAATATCTTTTTTAGTTATTTTAAGGTAATAAGGTTAAAAGTCTACCTTTTAAAAGAAGCTTTAAAGGCTTAGCCTTTATAAAAGCAGTTAACTTTATCGTTATCCTAAGGGAACTATTACTATTATATCGATTAACCTTTAAAGATAATTAAAAGAAGTAGAATATAAAAGGTGTACGAATTTAAGTGGTAATAATAAGTAAAAGGTGGTGAAAAAATAAAGCTAACGCTTATCCTTTTATATTTCTAAGGGGCCTAAGTTTTTATATATATAAGGCGGCGAAGTAGAGCCGGAACCGGTACGTAAGCGCCCCGTTCCTTCTATTTTTATTATAATTATTCCCCTTTTTAAACAGGCGTTTTAATTACGTAAGCGGTTTTATTTACGCGGTCCGCTTATCTCGACGGGAGCTTAGTTAATAAAGAGTTCCGTGGTAAATTATAGAGTAATAAAGTAAAAATAAAAGATAAATAAAAAATAAATAAGGGGCGCGGGCGTCGAAACGCCTATATTTAAAATACCCTTCGGAATATATATAAACTTATAAAATTATCGAACCTACGCTCGATATCTTTTTTAAACGCCGATTATAACTTTTTTTATAATTATTAATACTAGGGTTTTTTTTCCGTATCTTAATACTTTTACGCCCGTTACTTTATTATAACCCTTTTAATACCTTTTTACTTATTATAGTTACTACTCGCTATTAAATTAATTTACTAAGTAATTATAACGACGTTCTTATTACTATCGCGGCTAATTAAGCTTATTACTTATACGTTTCGTTTTAAGCGGTTAATTATAAACCCTTTAAAAGCGAATTATCGGAGTTTAACTACGTTTTTAATAACCCGCGTTCCCTATTATATAATTAAGTATACTCGAAACTCGGCTATATTAATAATAATAAAATTTATAAGGCCGTAAATACGTATAATCTTTTTAATATCGGCGGTATTTCGCTAACGTTTTATAGTAAATTCCCGGCGCTTTTATAGGCGATTTTAATATCGTCGGTACCATTTTTTCGGGCTTAACCGAATACTTTTAAAAAATAAATAACGCCGATACATACGTTTTTCTTTTAGCCCTTCGCCGTGAGGCGGGCAGTATTCTCTACCGTCTCGTCGTTACCTTTACCCGTATAGCTAAGGCTTATAAAGTTAAATTTAACATTAGCGGCTCGAAAAAGACCGTTAAAATAAATAAAAACTCTTAATTATTTTCTTTATAATTACCGCGGGTATTTAACGAATTTATTTTAAATAAAAAAGCTTAATTAATTACCGCTAAAAATACCTCGCCCGCGAGAATACTTTACGTAAACGCTTTTAACTTAGCGCCCTTAACGTTATAAATTTAAAGATCCTTTTTTTATATTACGTAATTTCGTTAACGTTTTTTTAAATTATTAATAAACTTATAACTATCGAAGTTTTTGTTTAGTTTTATTTATTACCTCGCGACTATAACTTCGTTACTTAATATATAACTTTTAGTTTTATTCGAAAACGTATCGCCGCTTTTTTCGCCCGTATTAACGATAACGCCGTCGATAAATAGGCCGATTATTTCGAGGATCGTTTAAAACCCGTAGGTTTAGTTTTTTAAACGAAAGTTTCGTTTTTATTTCGGCTGCGTTTTTTTTTATTAAATATATAATTTAATCGGCGTAATATAAAATCTCGTAGCCTATTAAAAAAGCGTAAATATAATTACCGTTTAAATAAATAAGTTCGATTCCTATTAAAGCCCGGTTTCGGCCGTATTTTTATAATTATTAATTAATAATTTATTAGAGTCTTTAAGTCGTTTCGGCCTTTTATTATAACTTTTTTTTAGGCCTACCTTTCTTTTTTATGGTTAATTAATCGACGTATACCTTTTTTTCGTATTGCGCGACTTTCGCCGGCGCGTTTTTTAGGTTTTCGGCCGGCTTTTATTAGTTATATTTAAACGGCTAGCCTTTTTACTTTACTAAGTAGTATACTTAGTCTTTCTATTTTATTTTATTTCGCATTTCTTTTACTTTTTACTTTTCGTCGGCTTTTAATTCCGGTATTAAGAACGCTTTATTAACCTTCGCCGTTTATAGTTTTAATAATTAAATAAAGAAAATATTATAAAGCCGGGCGTATTTCTCGGGCAGGGTTAATCGGTAAGTAAGGGTTCCGATACGCTTTAAAACTTTAAAAGGTCCGATAAACTTAAGGGCTAGTTTCTAGTTTTAAACTTTTAAGTTTTTAATAAATAAACCTATTATTTAGCCCACGCTTAAGGTTAATAGCTTATAATAAAAGTTATAATATTTCGCTTATTTTTCGATCGCTTTTCGCTATTTTTTTTTATTCCCGCCCGTAGTTCTTATAATTTTAATAGCCGGTCTTTTACCGTAAGGGCCTTTTTAAAAAAGAGTCGTTCTTAACGAATATTCGGAAATCCGGCTAATAACCGTAAGTTACCTCGAAAAAGGAAAGGTTTATCGATAAATTAACGGTTAAATTAATTACGAAAAAAGTAATATATAATAAATTTAACTATAACTCTAGCTATTTCGTTACGTAATAGTATAAATAGGTTTCGATAACCTAGTTTATATACTTTATTTATTTATCGGTTTATAAATAAAATATTATCGAATATTTTAATTTTACTTTATTCTCGTAGTTTAACTCGGATTAAAAAGCACTAGTAAAAATAGCTCCCCGGTTTAAAAGCAACCCTTTTAAGCTTTTAAACCAGCACTTTATTTTCTCGTAAAAGAGTTAAGCTAGTTTTACGGCGTTAATAAAAGTTACCACTAAAAAAAAATATAGTTTAATATATCGGTTTATTATTATAAAGATAGCGTTAACGGCTTTTTTATAATAAAAAAACTCCGACAGGCCGGTAATAAAGTCTATACTATATTTTCCCTAAAGCGATTTAATTACGGTAATAACGTGAGCTTATCGCAAAATCGGTAGTATTTCGTTTTTAAGCCGAGGTATACCGAACAGTTTTTTATATATTCCGCTGCGTCGTTTTATAACTCGAGTTAATAAAACTTTTTTTTTAAAAGCTATATTATTAGGTGGCGCTTAAAATAATTATTAAACAGGTTATTATAATAAACCTATAATAACTACGCCCGTAACGCTACTTATTTTAATATATAAGCGTTTTTTTTAAAGTATATTAAACTTTTTTTATAATTAATTAATCGCGGTTCGGGTTAATTTTAATTACGAATTATATTTTATCCTTTTAATAAGTTTTATCTTATTTTTAAGCTCGTATAATAAAAATCTTTAAATTTATATTAATTTAGTTTACTAAGAGGTCTTTTTCCTAAGCGAACCCTTTTACCTTTCGCCGGGATATCGCCTACGATAAAACTATGCGTTCCCCCGTACCTCGCGTTCCGTATATCGCCTAAACTAATACCCGTAATTTACTTTTTAAAGGTATAATATTTATTATTAATTTTCGCTTTAACGTTAATAATAATATTAAATTATTTTTTATATCGGCGATATAATTAAGCTATTTCGACGGGTTATTAACCGGGTTACTTTTTCTTAGCCGATATATAATTATAAAATTAAAGGGAGCTAAATATATATACTATTATGTTTAGCGATTATTTAATTTCTTATTTTTTATAAAGCTTTATAAGTTTTTATAATTTAATAATACTTTAATAATATACTTCGCCCTTTTTAAATAATATCTTTAATGCTTAAAATATAAAACGATCGCTAATATCTTTTAATCTAAAGTTTTATAGTTTAATTCTAACCCCGAAAACTTTTTTAAAAAAAAGAGATTAAGTACTAAAGTCCTTCGTTACCTTTTTAAAAAAGGTTCCGGCTATTACGAACCGGGAGGCGTTTATCTCGAGCTTTATCGGCTTTTCGAGGTTAAAATAGGCTAATAACGGAGTTAGCTAAAAAAACTGTTTTAAATACTTAAAGGCTTGCTCCGCGGCGCTATTTAACGGGAATAAACTCTCGTTTCTTTTAAAATCACGCCCTTTTAAAAGCTTTATTAAAAAGATAGCAATTCCCGAATATCCCTTTATAAATCGCCGGTAAAAGTTATAAAAGCTTAAAAAATCCTATAGATTATAAATAAAATTTAGTATAGACTATTCTTGAATAATATTCACCCGTAATAAGTTTATCGATACTCCTTTTATAAAGATTCGATACTTTAAGAATTCGAGCGAGCTTTAAAAAAATTAATACTTAACGCGCTTAACGTATAAATCCGTTTATATTAACCTTTTAATAACTTATTATACGTACTTTTTATAAGTTTCTTTATTAATAAAATAAATTAAAATATTATCCAGGTATATTACACAGCACGTATCGATTAATCCCTCGAGGCACTGCGAAATATAATGCTAAAACGTAATTAAAGCGTTAATAAAACCTATAGTTATTATTAAGAACTCGTAATAGCCGTATCGAGTACGAAACGCGGTTTTCTATTTATCCTTTAATTTAATACGAATATAGTAATAACGTGGTTTACCACTACGCGACGTATATTACTTGGCGACGTACTTTAATTTAATTTTAATATAATTAAACTTTAACGCGTAATACTTTTATAACTATAATACTTAATTAATCTTAAGAAGATCGGATAGTTTTAATAATTTAAGCGATACGAAACGAACCGAATTAAATAAGTTAAAAAGTAATAGTAAAAGCTTATAATATACCCGAATTAATTTTACGTTATCGAATTTACGGCCGAACTTTAAAACTCGAAATTTGACCGAAACGACGTAAAATAAATCTAATTAAAAAAGAGGTATTTCGTAAATATATAATTAATTTAAATATCTAAGGAATACTTCCCGATTTCGCTAGTATAAAAAATATAGCTAATCTTTTACCGCGTCGCGTAGTAGCGACTATATTAATAAATACTAGGTTAAGCGCTTTATTAATCGTAACTCGGATTTAAAAATTAAAATAAATCGTTAGTACGATTATTAAAAGGTTTTTTACGAGGATTTTAAAATTATTTTTGCTTAGTTTACGCTAGTTGTAAATATAAAAACGAAATACGGGATTATCGACGAAAATATTTAGAATTTCGACGAGACTAGTTTTATAATAAGTATAATCGGGTTAATACTCGTTATAATACGCGCCGAGCGGCGTAGAAAAGCGAAATCGGTTTAGTTTAATAATTAAGAATAAGTAACGGCGATTAAATATATTAATTTGTAAGGCTAATATATTCCGCCGTTTTTAATCGTTTAAAGTTAATATTACTTCGCGAATTAATCCCGCGAAATTAATTTACTAGGCGATTAAGTAATTAAGCCGACTTTTAATAGTTAAACTAATAACGAAATAGGCTTAAACTAAATTAAGTATTTCGATAAATATACTAGATTATAAACGAAAGGTCGCTACCGCCTCTTAATTTTCGACGGCTACGAGAGCTATATTTTAACCGAATTCGAAGTATACTATTAAAACAACGATATTATTATTATTAGTATACCTCCCTATTTATTATATTTATTTTAACTTCTCGATATAGTATTTTATTCGCCTTTAAAGCGTATTTATTCGAAAAAAATCGAGTTATTTATTAAAGCTTTTATAAACTATATTATTAAGCTCGAGTTTTTTATCGCTTTTAAAGCCGCGCATTTTACTATTTTTACGGAAGTTAATATTAAATCTAGATTTAGCGTATTTAGTTTAATACTTTATAACCTTAACGAGGTAATTAATAAACTAAATGTACGTTTTTAAACGCTTATACTTATCCTATCCCGTTTAAGGACGGTTAGTACCTACGACCTTTAAACGTTGTCTAACCCTTAATAAATAATTAAACACTCTATTTATATTAAAAAGAGGGTGTTTACTTATTAAGGAAGCTTTTCGACGCCGATTTTAAATACGGTAAACTAAATAGCGAAGGGTATAATTAAAATAGCTTATAAAATAACCCTTATACGCGATAAAATATATATATTAAAGGAGGCTAATTTAATACTTTTTAAGCGTTAAAGAGTTAAAAAGTTGCGAGTTTAATTTAAAGGAGCTTTTATTATTAAGGAATCTTAATAATTATAGGACGAAAAGGTAAAAAGGAAGTATTTAGCGCCTAATAAAAATAAAAATAGGGGTTCGTCGAAACGAAAGGCGACTAGTAAAAGGCGTTATAGTGTTTATAACGAAATAGGTTATAATGCGCGAATATATAAAAAGGATATAGAATTAAGCGAGGAATCGAATAACGAATAGTTTTAATTAATTTTAAGCGTTATGATTAAATTAATTTATATAAAAAGGTCGAGAAGTGGAAAAGGTGCGTCGCTAAGTAATATACGTCGCGTAGTAGTAAACCACGTTATACGTAAAAATATATAACTTATTAATCGACGTAATCGATATTACGCGAAATAGGGCTCGAAATAACCTAGCCTCCTCAGCGAAAGTATAATTAATTATATCTACCCTTAAATAAGTACTTAAATCGATAAATATATAAACCGGGGCAAAGCGCGATAATAAGGTAATAATTATAATAAGGGTTCGTAAAGTTTTAAATACCTTTACGATTAAACCAATAATTAAAGAGGGTACTTTTTCGTTTAAAACCTACGGTTATTTCCCGATATATATTATATTAGCGCTATATCCGAGGCTATATATTTATTAACGTAATAGCCTTTTTTCCCGTATCGGTAATAAATAACTTAGGTTAAATTAAGACGATTCGCGGTATTATTAAATAAAAGTTATATATTACTTAAATAGAACGGTAAAATAGTAATATTTTACCGAGTTTTTAAAAGGGTTTATTTTACGCTATTTAAAGCTCCCCTCTTTAAACTCGATAACGTTTTCTTCGTTTCGAGACCGTTTTTTTAAAGTTAGCTTAGTTTAATTATAAAGTCTTCCGTTCTTTATAAAAACGGGGAGGATTTCTTATCGTTATTTCGCAAAGTCGATTATATTATTATATCGATTTAAAAAGTTATCGTAGTAATTTATAATATTTTAATGTAGGAATAAAAGGAGTTTTTTTAAAAAAGTAGTGTATATATTTTTTATTAAAGCGTTAATATATTTAGCTCTTTAAAAATAATAAATACTCGTAAAACTACCTCGGATTTTAACGTAGAAGCTAATAAACTTTTTTAGCTATAAATTAATTATAACGTCCTTATTAGCGGGGCTCCGGATTATTAATTTCGTTTAAATCCGAAAAGTTTTTTAATTACTTCGTAATTATTTTACCTCGTTTTTTATAAAAGATTCCGTTTTAAGCTGGAACTATTATTTTATTTTTAATGTTATTTAACTACGGGCGTATAGGATACGCGCGTACGAACGTCGATATAATCTTAGTGCCGCCTTATAGATTATTTCTAATTCCTCGATTTAGTTCTCTTATTACGCTCGTATAAAAATTAGGCTTAATTATTTATAATAGAATTTAATAGGCTTATTAAAATTTATATCCGAGTTATTAACCGATAAAGCTTTTTCCGTGTCGTCGCTAAGGTAATTTAAGTTTTAATCGCGCTTATCGAGTGCCGAAAAAGTATCGCCGCTATTATTTAAAGGTAATAAGGGCGAAAAAGGGTTTTTATTATCCCCCGTATAATTAAAACGTGGTCGCTAATTATTAAATTCTTTAAAACGTTATTTAAACGAGGTGCAGTTCGTTATAAGCTATTTTTTTTATAAGCGTATTCGAGAGGATTCGAAGGGAAACTTTTCTAGTCTCGTAGTGCCCGAAGCTTTAATTATAGCGTCGTTTATAAGCTTAAAAGGATCTCTTTTTTATAATAAATTTAGGGCGTCTTTAAAACTTTTTTTACCCGGGTTTAAATTAAAGAGGGCGCGTTTTATAAAAGCTTTACCTTTTTTTCTCGAGGTTAATATCGTTATTAAGTAAATTATTATAAAAGCGTTAAAATTATAAAAAGTATACGAATTTAAGTGGTAATAATAAATAAAAGGTGGTGAGAAAATAAAGTTAACGCTTATCCTTTTATATTTCTAAGGGGCCTAAGTTTTTATATATATAAGGCGGCCGAGTAGAGCCGAAACCGGTACGTAAACGCCCCGTTTATTCTACTCTTATCACATAGAAACTTTTTAAAAGTATTAATACACTTTAAAATAATTACCTACTCGCGGTTAGCGGCGTTATTATATATTAACGACTTATAAACGATAGGTTTAATTATTATAATCCCTTTACTTAACGTTATTAATACTCCTACTTTATTAATATTAAACTTATAAATAAAGGGGATATTCGCAATAATCTTATTATTAAACCGATCGAAAAAGAGGTATACGGCCCCGTTTAAAGTATATACGAGACGCCGAAAGTCTATTATTTTAATACGTACAGCTTTAAGGGCTAAATAACGCTTTAAAAATCGGTTAATTTAACGCTTTTTAATACGGTGCTCGACCTTTTTAACGAGTAAAAGGCGTTAAACGTATATACGAAATAACCGGTATATTAATATATAATTTAAACCGGCCTAAAAAAGGGCCCATTTTATAAGGAAAGTCTCTTCCTTTAGGGTAAAAAGTTAAAGGGCCTTATACTTCTCCTTTTTAATAGGGTTCCCCTAGATCCGGCGGTTTAGGGTACGCCGGCTAATATTATAATATTTAGCGGCCTAAGCGATCGATATATTATCGAGCACGGCCTGGATAGTTTACGCAATAGTCACATGGCGCCATCGGCAGTATGTGCGAAATCAGCCAGTCAGGTGAAATCAGAATATATTAGGCTAGAGAGGAAAAGAAGGAAGGAGGAAAGAAGGTCAGCTCTAATACGGTGCGAAGGGTAAAGTAGTGATGTGTGGGGCACTGCATCGAGCAACCAATCAATCCACGTGCATCGGCCCTAGCGGGGCCTAGCTACGTGACTGCAATGCGATCTTTTTTAGTTATATTAGTGTTAATAAAAAAAGGGAAAAAAGAGGAAGAGATTAATTTACTTCGATTGATAGACGAGTGAAATTTAACCCCTTTATATACTATTATTATTGCTTAGGGGCTCTAGAATCATCTGAAATCAGGAGGGGGCGCGAGGGGGGGAGGGCGCCAGAGGGGGTTGCATCTTACCTACCAACAGGGAATATCCCTATGCAGGGTGTGTAGGGTCGCGAGACGGTATAGGCCTCAATACTGTTGGTGAGGCCACTACTCGGATCCGTTGACGTTCCACGTTTGAACACTCCATTCCACGGCATTCCTCACATTCCTTACTTTGGGTGTGTGTGTTGATGAAATACCTGTGTCTGGCATTGCTCTTCTGGAGCTCTTCGTCTGGTTCAATGGTGGCAGTTGTTACTGTCCCAATTGGCGAAGCTGGTGTTACTTTCCAGTTGTACGAAGAGTCCATGCATCATCTTTCGGGCGCGGATGACGGTTCGGAAGAGGTAAAACATCAGATCGAGAATATCAGGCGGATCCATGTGCCTATCGCCTTGGATGCTCGCGGTTTTCCCAGTCACGCTGATGAAAACGTATTAGTTATAGCCCATCCAGAAGAGAGGAAAGAAAAACCAAAATAGTAAGGGAAAAGGGTCGAAGTTGGGTATTTGAATCTATATAGACGTGTAGTTTTCGTCATTATTGTGATGTAGACATAGACAGGGACATTCTGTCTACCCTGACATACACGGGTCACTCCTATCTTGCGCTGAATAGGGGTAGTTGGTACTGCCTTCTAGCACGGGGTTGCGACTCCCTTGCGGGATATGAACTTGACCTCACTGCAGTCTGAGAGTAATACCTCCATGGATGGTAGTGTGACGCCCAAAACTAAGCATATTTGGTAGATTAATCACGGCCACGGCCTACTCCGTGGTTTCTGCTCGGTTTTGTAGGTCCGGAGTTTTTGCATTGTTGAACTCCCGATCGCTGTGCGGGCGACTTGAAATATGCAATACCTCTGCTTTCAGACTTTTTATTGGATGATGTAACTTTCGGGCGTTCTAGGGGTCTGGTGCTTACTTTGACGCATGGATCTTGATCTTGAACTTTGGCTCGGCTGGTCTAAATCCTCTGTGTCGGCTTCGGCTGTTGTGATTGTCAGCTTTGGTTACTGGGTACCGTATCCCGTGTCTGCCAGGACTTCTTGTGCCCATGAAGGAAATGAGGTTGCAGAGTCGGGTTTTGACTTACTAGTGGTGAAGGCTTCCAGGTCGGCAGACATCTACTTGAAGTTCTTCTTCGATTTTAGCTTTGGTCTGGTCGAGTTACACCAGCAATGATCGTATGCTCGCGGGGTTTGGACATCTCTTCTCTCGGTACCTTGAAGCCTTTGCTTTTACGATGGGGGCAAATGAAACAAAACATACTGCTTTTAATGTATCTGAGTGAGCCGGTTGGTTCCGGGAGGTTGTTTGATCGCTGCCAAAACTCCATATGATTGCATCAGTGGTCGTCACCGTGTTTAGGTCACTGGCAGATCTCCTGGCGATGACGATGTCACAAACTTGCATCGTTGATTGGTGGTTTTTGCAAGATATCTACGCTTGTACCTGATGCAAATACGCACAGCAATTGATGGATCTGACAGGTCGCTGGAAGGCCTGACCCTTGGGACACAGTACTTGTTTAGCAGCCAACGGTTTGCCGAGCTGTGGGGTGGAAGGAAGCCAATTAGCAAATACGATGTCCCATCCAACACGCCGGCAAGACCGTTGGACGAAACATTCGGAACCCGGACGTCCTGATTGGATGAAGATTGCCAGAGGTCACAACGATGGTGCACAGGCCCAGGGGCTTGGTTGATTAAGCTTCTGGCCCCCTCAACCCCTGTAGCACCACCCGAGCGATCAGATGGGGCAGTGAAACAACAGCCACTTTCAGAAAACCCTCACAGAGGCACCCATAATTCCCTGATTGATTGTGTACGTCCGCTATCGGTTCGCAAACCAATTGGCCGTTGCATTAGGTGGGTGAATTTTACCATGCGCAGTGTTGGATGGTGAATCGTCCGCGAATCGTGCAAGGAGGGGTTGATGTTGGCTTCGATGCCGCTCGGCGGAATCGTACGTAAATAACCCCGCCTTGATCCTTCCGTGGCTGCACCTCTTACGAGCGGCCAGCCGTCGGTGCCCATGCGCTTTCTGATGTCCCGTAGGATACCGTGTGAGCCGTGAATAACACTTGACTTTCTCTGTCAATAATTGCTCATCATGTTGCTGGTCCAATGGAGTCTAGCCAAGCGCCATGTCTCGTTACCACGGCACGCACGGAAGCACCCGAGCTGGTACCTGCCTGAGAATGTGGTTTAATCACTTGATCACCTACGCAAACGGTACTAGCGACCTCTCACTAGCAGCTGCGGCATATGCAACCAGCCCCTCGACTGCAATGCACCTGTGCAGTATCCAGGTGCAGCATCAGCACTACCTGACTGCTGCTGCATGATGAGGGGCTACATGGGAAACTTGGAATGTGCGCGGGGTTGCCATGTAGCCCGGGTCAGAACGGCACGTCCAGCATGGCATAGATGCGGTCAGATAGATGGCCTACGAGCGCATATAAACTGTACATGGCATGCTTCTCGAACCGCCATAACTTTCGAAGTCTCGGGCCAGCATTGGTCCAATTACCCTCGAGTATTGGCATGCCGTAGAGTTCGTCCGACGATAGAAGCTAGGAGGAATACTGTATCGAAACCCAGCCACCTGTGACGGGCCAATTGTCTTCAATCCGTTCCTGCCAAGATCAGATCAGCCATCAATTGCCATGCAGAGCTTCCTGTCTCTGTCATTGGCACTGACTGCCCAAGTCGGTGCCATGACTATTCCGGCAGAACCATTCGCTGGCTCTCCCACCTCGGACATATACCCTCCTCCGGGCAGTAAGTCTGCCGCTCGATCAAATGAAAACGGCGACTGACACACACCCCTCTGCTCAGCTTCCGTCAACACGCAACTCTTCCCCCTGAGCCCGTCGTGGGCTTTGCCGGGCCCACACCCACCGGCGTAGAGCCCGCCGCCGTGCAGGCTGCACCACTCTACCCCTACAATGACGGCGATTCCTCCTCATTCCCCCTGGTTGCGCCAAACGCCCATGGCGCCGGTGTAGATTCCACGTTCAACATGAAGAGATCTTGGGGCAACCTTTCGCCGTGGTACTCCGTGCCTTCCGCCCATTACGGCCTACCGGACGCCAGCCCGCTCATCCCCGAGGGCTGCACTATTACCCAGCTCCATCTCCTGTACCGACACGGCGCCCGCTATCCCACCAGCGACGCCGCTCCCGCTCGCTTCGCCGAGAAGATCGCCAACGCCACCAAGTCCAAGGGTGGGTTCGAGGTCTCGCACGATCTCAAGTTCTTGGCGGATTGGACCTACAAGCTGGGCGCCGAGCTACTCACCCCGTTCGGCCGCAGCCAGGAGTTTCTCTTGGGCCTCGAGCACCGCCAGCTATACGGCGAGCTCCTCAACAACTTCACCGCGCAGGGCGCCATCCCCGTCTTTCGCACCGAGTCCCAGGACCGCATGGTCAAGACGGCTATCAACTTCGCCGCCGGCTTCTTCGGCGTGCCCGAGTACCAGGACGAGGTCAACATCGAGATCCTGGTCGAGTCGTCCCACGTCAACAACTCGGGCGCGCCCTACGACGTATGCCCTAACGCCGACGAGAAATCCAAGGGGGACATCGGATCTGGCGTCGCGAACAAGTTCGCTAGACATGCGTTCGATGCGACGCTGGCGCGGCTCAACTCGCAGATATCGGGGTTGGAGTTCGACGACAAAGATGTGGTGGCGATGCTGGAGCTCTGCTCGTACGAGACGGTTGCTCTTGGGTACTCGGCGTTCTGTGGACTGTTTAGTGAGGAGGACTTCCTGAACTTTGAGTACTACTACGACCTTGTAAGCATCGCGTTGTTATCCTACCTACTCATTTTCGAGAAGATACACAAGACTGACCGCGGCATTTCCTTCTACACAGAAATTCTACTACAACAACGGCCCCGGCTCCCCAGTGTCAGCCGCCCAGGGCAAGGGCTACCTACAAGAATACGTCGCCCGCTTCACGCACGAGTACCCGGCGCCCTACTCGGCGCTGAACGAGACCTTTGACAACTCGTCGACCTACTTCCCCCTGAACCAGTCCATCTACGCCGATGCGACGCACGAGGTGGTGGTGCTGGACACGCTCACGGCGTTCAACCTGTCGGCGCTCTTCAAGGGCCCGCCGCTTAGTCTCAAACAGAACGAGCGGCGCAACAGCTTCTCCAGCAGCAGGGTCGTGCCGTTCGCGACGCATTTTACGACGCAGGTGCTGGAGTGTCCGGCGTATCAGCCTACGAAGCAGATTCGGTTCCTGGTGTAAGTTTCCACTCCGCTTCCAATGCTACCCAACAAGAATAGGTACTGACAAACCTTCTTTTACCAGCAATGATGCCGTCCTGCCAATTAACGAATCGTACCCCGGCTGCGAAGCAAATCCCTACGGCCTCTGCTCGTTCGACAACGTAGTTTCGGTGCTGCTAAAGCGGATCGAGGAGATCGACTTCAACTACGACTGCTATGGAAACTACACGGCAGAGGCGGGCGTGGATTACAATGGTCGAGCTCCGCGAGTATAAATCTTGGAGGCCTGTTCTGATTTTCGTAACTACTTAGAATAAGTTATACCTACTTAATGTAATGATGCCTCCAATCATACCCTTGAGGTCTTCTCGCAAAGTATCGTAGAATGTGAAAGCTCCCAAGTCTACTGTAGCTATGGAGAGTAAGTAAGATGCAACCCCCTTTGGCGCCCTCCCCCCTCGCGCCCTAATTAAAATAAGTATTCGTATATAGAAAATAATAATACTTATAACTCGATTAATTAACACTTATTGTATTTTACTGTACATTTCGGCATATGCGTATTACAATTAATTCCTCTTTATTATTAACTCGATTTTAATCGATTTTAAATGCCCCTTTATTATTACCGGCGCTTTTTTTCGGCCTTTTCCTTAGCCGACCTTTTTAAACATCCCTTTAAACCTCTTTAATATTTAATATATAAATAAAGCCTTTATTAAGGTCCTCATCGACCTTTCTCTTCTTTTAAACTTTTATTTTCTTTAGATTTACTTTTAAACCGGCTTTTTCTTACTCTAACCGGCCGATCCGGGCCGTTAAATCATTAACACTCTTACCGAGCTTCATTTACAGCTACCTCCTAATGGTATTAGAGTATATCACTTCCTTACTAAACACCGCTATTACTAAATTTTTAACCTACCGGCTAGTCTTAAGTGTCACTATTTACCCTAACCCCTTTTAAGTAAACCGGCGTATATCCTCGGCTTTATTAACGTCGTTAATAATTCAAAGCATAGTAGCTTTTTTAAGCTTATTATTTATCGATTTACTTATATTAATTAATTAAAGCCCTAATATTAACTAATTATTAATAATAATACTAAAGGTAAAGGTAACCTTTTAAACTTTATTTTAAGCGCGAAGAAAGTTTCCTTTCTTAACGTTGCTATTATTAATAATAACGCACGTTAAATTAAGCTTCCTTCGAAACCTCCTTTTTAATACCTTAAAATAATTAATATTTAAAGGCTAAAGAATATAGCTATTATATAATAGTAAATAAAAAGAGCTAGACTTTAACCTTTAAAGCTGCTAATATAAAGTCCTCGTTAATATAATTACTATAACCGTTTAAAATTAATAACCTCTATTATTCGGGGTTATTAAGTGAAGTAAGGGGGATAAAAATCTTTTTAACTACTTTAAAATAATAAGGTTAAAAATTTACCCCTTAAGGGGAAGCCTTAAAGGCTTAGCCTTTATAAGGGTAATTAACTTTATTATTATCCTAAGGGAACCACTATTATTACATCGATTAACCTTTAAAAATAATTAAAAGAGATAAAAACTCTTCGAAAGCATTAATATATTTTAAGATAATTACCTATTTACGGTTAATAACGTTATTATATATTAACGACTTATAAGTAATAAGTTTAATTATTATAATCCTTTCACTTAATATTATTAATACTCTTACCTTATTAACGTTAAACTTATAAATAAGAAGGATACTTACGATAGTTTTATTATTAAATTAATTAAAAAAAATACACGGCCCCGTTTAAAATATATATAAAACACCGAAAGTTTATTACTTTAATACGCACAGTCTTAAAAGCCGAATAGCACTTTAAAAATCGGTTAATCCAGCGCTTTTTAATATAGTGCTTAACCCCTTTAACGAATAAAAGGCGTTAAGTGTATATACGAAATAACCGGTGTATTAATATATAGTTTAAACCGGCCTAAAAAAGGGCCCATTTTATAAGAAAAATCTCTTCCTTTAAAATGAAAAGTTAAAAGGCCTTATACTTCTCCTTTTTAATAAAGTTCCCCTAGATTTGGCGGCTTAAGGTACGCCGGTTAATATTATAATATTTAACGGCTTAAGTAATTAATACGCTATCGAGTACGGTTTAAATAGCTTACGTAATATAATCTTTTTAATTATATTAATATTAATGAAAAAAGGGAAAAAAAAGAAGAGATTAATTTACTTTAATTAATAAACGAGTGAGATTTAACCCCTTTATATACTGTTATTATTGCTCAGGGGCTCTAGAATTATTTGAAATCAGGAGGGGGCGCGAGGGGGGGAGGGCGCCAGAGGGGGTTGCATCTTAAGATGATCGTGCATATCCCCACTAGAAAGCCCACCAGCGCTTTTCCAAGTTGTCGCATTGAGCACATATGCTGCGTGCGACACAAGTGACGTACACAAGTGTTGAAGCAGAAGGAAGGGATCCATGAGTAGGTAGTCATTGATACCACGATTGAAAAGTTTCAATCCCAGTCACCGGGATGCCAAGTAATGCCATAATGTGTCACGACGTTATCTCCAGCTTGTCTGAGGGTGTTTTGGACTGGCGAGTAGTATTGGCCCAGTGATACATCGTGTTTCTGTTCGATACGTGTAATATTCCCATCGTCGAGCAGCTGAGCGTCTATTGGGCCTTGTGGGATTATATAATATGGTCCTGAAATCATGATCTGCTTGATATTCTTCAGGGCCTCGGATGTAGGCTCGTCGGTGCCCTCGTTTACAAACTTGTCTATTTATTCGAGAAGGTAGATAATCTTGCAGGTAGGCGAATCGCACATAAGGGTCAGCAATCGGAACAGAGTACTTCGTAGAATGAAAAAGGTCCCACGAAGAGCACGAACAGGTCTTTTGGGTACCATTTGCCGTGGAGAACGCCGCGATCCTTTGATTCCGGAGTCTCTTCGTCAACTTCAAGATGGTTTCGTCGATTAAGGCGAGACATCCACGCATTGTGTCAGACCTACTAGTCGTGCGGACAGGAGCAGTTGGGCCATCTTCTTCCAGGCGGACGATGAAAACGAGGTCGGGTCGCCATGTTGAGAATCCACGCTGGGTTTTCCACTATCTGGCTTTGGCTACAATCAAGCAGACCTAGAGATGGTAAGATAGGTGACAGCGTGAGACTCGAGCACGAGGCAATGTTACAGCTATTGGAACATTGGAGATCCTCATCTTTCCGTGACATGTTTGCTTTGTGCCGACGAGAAGGAAGATCAGGAATTACGTAACTCGCCACGATTGGAACACTTCACATGCTTTTCGCTTTGGTGATGATCGGGTCGAATGTCAGTCAACACAGCGCGCATCTACCCAGTAGGAAGTAGGTTCAGGGAATGAGCAGATTGTTGCCTCCACCATGAATATTCGCTGTTCTCGGGCCAACGGCTTTTCTGTCAGCCATGGTCGCGCTTTTCAACGTTGTCCACATGAATTTGGGTATTCAATCGCCCTTGATATTGGTGCTCTTCCAGAAATAACTGGCCTGTCTCGAGAGGGATCGTGAAGAGCACTTGGAAGACAACAGTGTATTATTTTGCTCCGCGACATTCAGACGCGGAATAGCCACAGACGTAGCATTAAATCGACGCTGCTCGTTGCTTCCCAAGTAGAATTGAGAGACATGGTGAGCAGTGAACCTGCCATCATTGCCGGCCGTGCTCCTTCCTGGCCGTGAAGACCACCAGTGTGCGATCCCTCGATGTGCCTTCCATTTTCTTGGTTGTATCTGCTGGATCTGCCATTCCTTACGACCGCAATTGTTCGAACGCGGGATGGCCAAACGCGGATACTTGCAATTGAGGAACCTGCCACGGTCATCGTATCACCATCGTTGCCTTAAGTGAACAGTCTACGTAGAATGATCATATCAAATGTGGCCAAGACACGAACGCATCACCAATTACCTGCCGGTCACGGAAAAATACAATTGGCAGATATTCAAGAGTGACAAGAGGCAGCAAGAATACGTGTAGAACTCATGGTAGGCAAATAACATATGAGATTTCTATTCAGTACGAGAAGGGCTAGCTACATGATATTTAAAAGCGCGCGAGGCCTTGGAGGCGTTCTGCAATTAATTACATGTCATCAGATGGAAGTAAGCACCAGCCAAACAACACCAGAAACATCATCGTAGATTGCGTCGTTACTTACGTGTGAAATGTCTCAATGAAGCAAAATACCCTCACTTGAAGTTAGAAGTCAGCAGGCGTCAACAACAGGAATCCATCATGGAGGGCATCGTGACTGACATGCGAGAGAAAAATACACAAAACACCAATTTTCTTCTTCATACCCCTGCATGAAGCAGAGAATACAATGAAAAAAAATGTTTTGCCACAAGGGCGAGAAGAGTCAGAGACTCGGGGGTTCAAAAAATTGTTTTGCCAAAAGGCAGTTGCCCTCGGGGGCACCTCATCGCCGGTTCTGCCACTGTTCGATCGCGACCCAGATGCGCTGGGGTGTCGAGCCCACCAGATCCTCCTCGGCCTTACCAATTCCACCACCACCCTGCTGTTGGGGACTGCTCTTTCTCCGGTGAACTGTCGCATCATTCATATCCCAGGCCTCCATCGGGTCGGTGGGGGTGAGGGCTTGTTGTCGTCGGGCTTGTCGTCAGGCTTGCTGTCGGGCTACCGGGCAGTGGGCAGAGGGCAGATGAGGCTGTCGTCGAGCCGCTTGGTTGTCGTCGGGCCGGAAGATGATGTTGCTGTCGAGGCGCACAAGCATCATCTTTGTCGACTTTGATGTTGGGACATCAAAGTCGACTGGGGTATGAGAAAGGAAAAGGAAGGAAAGTTGGAATGAGTGGGAGGAAGGGCAGATATTTAAACTGTTCACGGTGGGGCCAATCCAGCGCGGGATCAGTAACCCTCTGATCTGATCTGCCAGGCCCCCGCCCGATCGGGCCCTGCCAAAATGCAGGCAAAACACGCGGAATTCGATTTTTCGTGGGGAATATCTTGGGAGCTGGCTATTTCTCTGATATCTGATTGGCCGCCCCAGCTGAGCTTTGAGGCGGGCCCCACTTCCCCAGCTATTTTCTATGTTTAGATGCCTCAGGGCTGCCTTGTTGATTCCTGGAGACCCGATCCAGCACCTGTGATTGGGTGCAAAAGAATTCTTTCTGCCTGGAGAGCTTAGGGAATCAGATCAATCGGATATTTTTTACTGATCTCGGCTGATCTGCTGATGGTACGTACTGTTGTGCAATGTTGGACCTGCAGGATGTCAAGATGGGGGGTCCACGTGACTTGGGGAACCACAACGCACCTCACTCCCACCGCACCAGTGTCCCAATCCAGTTGAATGCCCTGCCAGCACAATTGACTTGCTTGTGCATCCTTGCCAAAGGACGTTGATCTCCAGCTCCATTGGTGACAGTCTCATTGATCCAGTCTCATTTGGTCATAGCTTGCGATTCCATTCATCCTGGACATTCCCTCAATTGCCCAAGATCCCAAAGTCCCACTACCCGATGACACTATTGACCGTTGCGCTAATAGAAAGCTTAATGCCAATTCCCGCACCGTTGCCCCATACCATCTGAAACAGATCAGATCGGGTTCTGGGAACAAGCTCACATCCCCCAATTAGGTGGGAACTGGACCCGTCCCATTGGATTGGGTCGTAGCACAGGCCTGTAGAAACATGGGATGAAAACACCATGACAGCAACGAAAGCCGTACATTGTATTGCCGCCTTTTCCAGCTGAATTGTTCTTTTATTAACCATGTGAGACGCAACTAAGTAATTGGATAATTGTGAGACATTATGCAACCCAGCTTATGTTTTTCGTCACAAAATGCAAACGATGCAGGGGACCTCGAAGTGTCAATACCCAGTCAACGCCCTTGAGCGGCAAGAAAGCATTTCAGATTGGTAGAATTATAATCACAATTCATTTGAGACTTGGGCGTTTTTGGTCCAAACAAGCAAGAATTTGCTCTCTACCAGTGCCACAACTGGACGTTTCTGTTGTTGTGTAGGATGGTAATCTACAACCCCTCCTCCCAGTACTGCCCAAGTATCGTTGTCAATTTACAGGCATGCCTCGTAGTCCGACGTATGTTTCGGGAATGGCGTCTTCTTGTACTTGAAGTCGGACGCCATGTTGGTGGTTCACATAAGTTTGCTGTTCTGACGGTGCTTGCGGCAGTATTTTGATTGATGGTGTGAAGCGTAGTATGAGCGGCGTTTGTAAGTTGAAGTCTCAGCACCGCACATAGAATAGCAGAGCTTGGTGAAGCACCATATGAGTATGCCAAGGTGATAGGCAGCGTCGTCCCGTACATAAGTAGGTAAACTGTATATCGTAACTTGCGTCGGAGTAAGAGCGCCAGAGCATCTTCACATACAGCCAATCCAGGCCCAGAGCACTGCTGATCATTACAGTGCCCAGCATATGTCAACAGTTGAAGTCGGGAAATGAATCCCAGAAACAGGAGGAGCACCGTTGGCTTTGGACATGCACTAAGCCTCACTTTTCAACTGCATATCAAGCGACAGGTCTCGTATATCTCTACCTTAGATGATTTGATAACTGGGGTATTATTCACTCCTTCAACCTCAAGCATCCTCAATCCCACTCACACACAATCAGTCTTGTATACGACGCCGCCTTGTTCTTGCAAACCGTCCCGATCCCGGCGTTGGGATGCTTGTAGCACTGAATCCCACTCACCCCATCACACACCAACTGCCCGATCCTGCGCAGTCCGCCAACATAGAAGCACTCGTGCCCGAACAGCTTGGGAATCTCCCAGATCGCGACGGGGTAGTCCGGCCCCACGATCGACGGGTTCGTGTTGTCCTGCGACCCCTCGAACCCGCACAGGTCCTTGGGCTCCTCCCCGCCGAGCGGGTGCTCCTTGACCAGCCACGCGCGCCGGTAATCCTTGCCGGCCTCCCCAAGAGCCCCGTTCGCGATCGAAACCCGGTGCGTCTTGGGCGCGTCGTCGTAGTCGCCGCAGCCGCCGAGCCAGCCCGCGAACGCGCCCGTCTTGGGCTCCAGCGCGACGTAGTCGGCGCGCCCCGTGCGCTGGAGCTGCGCGTACCGCACGTTGGCGCCCGAGGTGCCGACGCCGCCCGCGATCTCGCCGCCCTCGCGCCACGCGGGCAGGGCCGGGTACTCGTTGTACCAGACGCGCGCCCGGCCGTCGAGCCGCGAGGTCCAGACGTAGTCGGCCTTGCCGTCGCCGTTGATGTCGACGAACTGGATCTCCTCGGGGGACTGGCCGATGCCCGACGCGTCGGCGGCGGGGAGGGCGCGGTACTTGGGGCCGTCGTTGGTGGGGCTGTAGACGTTGCGGTAGATGGTGGTGCCGCCGTTGGGCTTGAGGAAGATGTAGTCGTCGCGCTGGGGGAGGGTGTCTATTAGTAAGTGATGCAGCTAGAAGGTAGTAAAGCAAGTAACATACGCCGTCGCCGTCGATATCGGCAATCCTAACTCGGTGTCCAGGTCCGAGACCAGTGGCAATGGTGCCAATGGGCTTCCACGGCCATGTGTCAGTGGCTCCTGGAGTTGGATCCGGGCCCGTGTTCAGGTATGCTTTCAGGGCACCGGTCTTGGGATCTAGGACCAGGTAGTCATCCATCCCATCTCTGTTTCTGATCAGTATGCAACTCATCGGTCTTGTGTGAAGAGTGACCAGAACTCACCCGTCGATATCCCCGAAAACGACTTGAGACGCCGGGGCCGCACCAGTGGCTATGGGCTTGCCGCGTTCCGCCGGGTTCCAGAGCCAACCGAGAGAGTCTTGGTCGTTGATGCCGGTATTGAGGCTGCAAATTGTTAGTGTTCACTCGAGCAAGGAAAGGGAGGGGCGGTTTACTTACTAAACAGTAGGCGCCCCCGACTCCGGGTCCAGCAACACCCAGTCATCCACGCCGTCGCCATCGATATCAGCAAAGCGTATTTCGTCGATGGTCAGGTGGTCCGCCGTGGTGCCGCGGTTGTACCACACGGAGATGGCGCCGTTGTCGCCGACATGGACATAGTCGTCCTTGCCGTCGCCGTCCATGTCGGCCAGTCGGATGGTGCTGGGGGGCTTGTTGATGCCGTCCGCGATGGTCTTGGCGGGGCCTTGGTTGATGTACAGGGGCACGCCTTCTCTGTTGGTGGGTTGGTTGAGGAAACCGGTGAGACCGCCGTCGTCGTCCCAGATGAGGTAGTCTGTCGAGTGTTAGCAAGGAGTGCAACAGAAGCATTTCTGAGGAAAACGTGTTTACCGTCTCTGCCATCGCCATTCATCTACAGGTTTCTTGGTTAGCAGGTTTTGCCAGAACTCGGAAGTACCTTCTTTTTACTTACGTCAGCAAATACCAGTCGCGATATATCTTCCACCGCGCCGGTAGCGATCCCACCCATGGCGTGGAACAGCACGTCTTGCCCTCCGGGCGAACCCGTGTTCAAGTGGTGCTTCAGCGCACCGTGCTCGCCAATGTAGACGTAGTCGGCCCGGCCGTCGCCGTTGA
Source organism: Apiospora aurea (assembly GCF_038362705.1). NCBI lineage: Eukaryota > Fungi > Ascomycota > Sordariomycetes > Amphisphaeriales > Apiosporaceae > Apiospora > Apiospora aurea. The sequence goes on from NW_027117391.1 coordinate 827,589, forward strand.
TGTCGGGGAACCGCAGCGTCTGCAGGTTGGCGTGCGGCACCCCCGACGCGATCTCGCCGCCCTCGACGAACTTCCAGCCGTTGACCCAGTTCTTGTCGGGGCCGTAGTTCCACCAGACCCGGACCGCGCCGTTGTTGGGGTTCACGACTAGGTAGTCGTCCATCTGCTGTTGTGTCAGCTTGCCTTGCTTACTCTCAACTCACACAAATACAGTTTTTCTTAACTTACACCGTCGCCATTCATGTCCTATTCCTCAGTTAGCATGGTCGGGTTCTGACAATCACATATAGGGGACAACTTACCGCCATATAAATAAACTTTGCGGGAAGGACTCCGCTGCCGATGATGCTGTTGTTGGTTCCGGCCGGCGACCATGGCTCCGGCATGTTGTTCAGCCAGCAACGGATCTCGCCCGTCTCGGGGTGGATCCAGACGTAGTCTATTATTCATGTCAGCTTTGTCCCCGGCTCTGCTTTGGTCAGTATACGGTGGGGACCTACCTGCTTTCCCATCACCATTCATATCGTGCAGTCGGACGTATTTCTCCTCCCATCCCAGGCCCGAGGCAATTTCTCCCTTAGCGACCCAGTCCTTGTGGTACTGCCAATCGCCATTGCGTTCGAGACCCAGGCCGATCTTGCCAGAGGCCCGCCAGTGCGGCGGCCCATTGCATTTGGCCGGTTTGTCCTTCCCGCCTCGCGCAAACTCCGCCGCATCGGCCACTTCCTGCTTGGAGGTGACCTGGACGGGACTGGTACCCCAGTCCGGCGGCGGGATCCCCTTGTCGATTCCACCGTTCTCGCCATCCCCATCATCGTCGCCGACCGGGTCCGGCCCGACGGGCGGCTCGATCCAGCTGCGCGGGATCTGGTGCACGAAGCTGTTCCAGTAGTCGCCCATGAGCTTGTACCCGTCGTTGGTGGGATGGATGCAGTCCTGCAGGTTGCTCGTCTGGAACGTGGTAAAGTCTGCGGCCAGGACGTGCTTCCCGTCCTCCCGCCGGGACCGCACCACGCCGGGGACGAGCTGCTGGAACTGCCGGGTCCGGGGAGACTGGTCCTGGTTGCAGGTGTCGATGATCATGGCGACGACGACGACGGCGTCGGGGCAGGCGTCGACCATCTTGTCGATCAGTTTCCCCAAGCGGTCCGCGGCGCCGCGCGGGTCGTTGCCTTCGGTCGAGATGGCGTGGTTCGGGTTCATGTCGTTGGTGCCGGCGGCCAGCAGGATGATGTTGGGGCGTTGCTTCAGGGAGGGGTCGACGTGGTCCGAGATGTATTGGATGGTCTTGCCGGACCAGGCGGCCTTGCGGTTACCGTTAGCCTTTTTCTTTGGCATATCGTCGGAAAGGGGGGGACTTACATAGTTGCCGTTCTTCATGGTCCCGGAGCTCTCGGTTCCGGCAAAGACCACCTCGTCACCTGCCTGTCGTCAGCTTGTTCAAGTATGTTGGTTGTGACGTTGATGCTTACCAGACAGATCACTCTTCAGTTGACCGCGATATCCATTTCCATCCCCGCCATTGCGATCGCTCAAGAAACCAACCGTAATGGAGTCACCGACGGGAAGGATCCGGAGCTTCGTCCCTTTCTTAACCGGCTCCCCGGGCTTCGTCTCCTTGTACCGCAGAATATTGGTCCCCACTCCGGGCAGGAGGGTCGGATATCCGGGCAGGTTCGTGTAGTTGGCGTCCCAGACGGCGGTGAAGACGTAGCCGGCCACCGAAGAAACGGAGGAACTGGCGTATACAGGATTTTGATTCCCGAAGTCCGGCTCGTCTCCGCTGACCGTCTCTCCAGAGTCCACATAGACGAGGCAGCCGCACTCTTCCCACTTGGGTCCGGTACAGGATTGGATACTGTTGCCTTTACAAGTGTTGTCCGTGCAAAGTGGCGCCTTGTCCGGACAGCATGTGCAACCATTGATCTCGCCCGAAGCGGAACACTGCGACTCGCCGTTCTAGATCCTCCAGGGTCAGTATATCCTTCTGTCGTGAATTGCGTGCGAGTTTACTTACGTCTCCGCCGCACTGCTGGTCCGAGCACCGAGGAGGCTCGTTGGGGCAGTTTTGCTTCTCGTCGCAAGGGCAGCCGGCCTGGTCGCCGCTGGAGCAGAGGCCGTAGCCGTCGGAGCCGCCGCAGTTGGGGCATTCCTCCTCGGGGTTCCTCTTGCAGGACCTGTCGTCCTCCTTGGCGTCTTCGGGCTTTCGGCCTGGAGGCCTGATCGCGGCAATTGCCGCTGCACCACCGGCCTCGGCTAGTTACACAATGTCAGCAGTTGCATCATGCACAGCTTAGAGGAGTAGATCAGATCAGCCAAAGCAAGGTACTTACAGATAGCAACCCAGGCAATGCCACCTGCAAAGACGACAGCCAACGCAGTTTCCAGACCAGTGCCACCGTCGGTCGTGGTCGTGGCAACCTCGGTTAGGGTCACCGTGGTGTGGTACCGCAGGTTGGAGTACTGTGTCAGGGCCATGGGCTCGTATATAACGGTACCCGTCTGACCGTCAACCACCGTGGTCGAGGTGACTCGAGGATTATGATCCTCGCCTTCGTGCGTACACTGGCAATAATAGCCGCTGCAGCCGTAGCCCGTCAGCAAGCAATCATAGGTCTGACGACCGGACAAGAGGATGTCGTTGCATATCCCATGGTGGTAGTTGTCGCCGCCGCAATTGTCGCAGTTCTTGGGCGGTCTCCTGAAGTCTTCCGGGCAGAAGTTGAATGGGATCTGGTTGGACTGCCGTACTTTGACGTCTGGTGCCGCAACGTTCTTTGGGTAGTCGGCATCGGAACCGACTCGCCCGGTTGCTCGTGCGGGAATAGCTGTGAAGGCGCGGCGAGGCTCACCCGTCTCTCTTGGTGAGATGGATGAGAGGGCTCGGCGTGGCTCTGCCGGTCCAGTCCTGTTGCTGACGCCGACTGAATCGAAATTCAGGTTCGGCACCGCCAGGTACTGGGTCAATCTCTTGAACATGATGGACGCTGTGCTTCAACCCTTCACAGATTGGCTGCGCGCGTCGTGGAGGTATTGCCTGAGTACAACAAACGAGAGACACGCTCGGGCAACGGCGCCTACCTGCTGACTATTAATGTGCTTGAAGTATTCTCCTGTGGCTACGCTCAAGTGTAATAACCATATATTGTCTTCCACCAATGGGATATCATCCCACCCCATTTAGACAAATTGCCGCCGGTCCCGTATCCATCCGTATATACCGGCATAGCCCCGTGCCAATGCACCTATTTTAGGAATCCAGAGCCCAGACGCTGACCGACTTGGGGAAAGGACGATTCATTTTCAGGTTTTATTGTCAGCTGTGCCGCATTGGTACGACCTGGTGCTGACATAAGATCCGCTTCTGAGATTAATCGGCCGCTGTGCCGCACGCTATTCATGGCACGCGGCTGCACGACCGGGAGTTTAAGTCGGACAAATTTTCAGCTCCGGTGGGGTCAGGGGTGGGCCGGATCCCGCCATAATCGGCCCTCGCCCGATCAGCCCATTTGGGGACTTTTCGTGACTACTTCGTGGTGCGTGGGGGCCGAATGCTAGGCGGACCCCGAACGGAGCCAGTTGGTACATGTAAGACAGACCAGCAGCTCGTCCGGCCCAGACACAATAAAACATCTGCCCAACTTCGCAGCCCTCCTTTGCCTGTCGGAAGCCACCTCTGGCCTCACGGGATCGAACGGCCCAAGATGCTCTTCCCATTGCTGCTCCTGGTGACAGGATGTCTTGCTACCTACGATGTTGTGTGCCACGACGCAGCCGGTTCGGCTAGAATTGAGGCGGCAATCCAGGAGGCTATACAAGTGGCAGAGAGTATGTTACAGACCCAGTACCCCCCAAAAATCCGACTCTCGCTAACGTGGTTTCCTATACAGACGCACAAGAGCAAATCCTTGACCTCGACGACGGCGTGGTCAAAGCCGCATTCACGCCGCTCTTCAGGCCGAGTGATGTGATCAGACTTGACAGTAAGTGCCCATCCGGCGATATCCAGAGACTTGCAAGACTAACACAGTTGACCAGGTCTTTACGGTAGTGTGGTGAACATCGCCAGCGGGCCGTTGCACGTCACGTTCTATTGTCGCAACGACTTCATAAATCTGTACGATGATGGGAATGGGGCGGTCTGGTCCGACACGGATTATACCTACGTCGACGCGCAAGGAACAACCCAAAACATTGCTCGCTACAAAGTCGCGGATGGCAATAGGGCAAAACCCGGCGGAGCCAACGGTGACGCGGGGTCCTTCTCGACTTCAGGTTCGTATAATGTGTGGAATACGCAATGGGTTATTGCACATGCTTACTCGAGATGCAATGCAGGATTCAAGCTCAGGCTCCCCGGCGATGCCAACTTCGTGGCCGACTTCAGCAAACAGGCACACGTTTTCGTCAGCAAGAAGCGGTGGGATCCTCCCAACGATGGACTGGACCACCGGTCTCTCACAACCATTCACAAAGATGGCCTCCGGGAGGGCAAAACGGCTCTTGACCACATGAAGCCGCTTTCGGAAACCATCCTCCACGAGCTGATGCACGTATTCGGCGGCAGTAAGTAGACCCAAGCTCAAATGAAGTGTGTATCGTGTGTTAATCGAGCTACACCACAGCAACCGACGAATTCAAGGGGACAAAGAGGATCAGTGACAACCCTGTTACTCCTGTCATTACGGACAAGATTTATGGCTACGAGAAGTGCGTCTTGATGAACCAGCACCGCGACGACACTGTTTTCGTCGCCACCAGCGCGTCACCTTTGACGCGAGCTGATTGCCCGACAATTCTCGCCAAAGGTAAGAAGTCATATATCAGCCCCTTTTAAACCAGGGAGGGAGGAATTGCTGACTTGAGTCTGTCACAGCACTATATCTTCAGATCCGGGGCGAGCCAACGTACTGGGGTACAGGCATTGTAGACCGGGATACTCTTCAACCGATCGGTATTCAGCCACAAGCCGGGAATGCGCGACGGGCCGAGCGCATATTGAAGCGTATTGGAATTCCATGGTTTGCTTAACTAACCTCAGTTTCTCGGGGAAGTTGGATTGGTTTTCAAAGTTGACGGTCGACAGACACAAGAGCTGGGAGAGTAATGAAGAGGTCGAGACGTTGCTATGCGGGCTAAGTTGCCGCTATTCTGATGCCAATCAAGGCCAGGGGGCACTTTTCTCACTGCCCAGCGAAGCAGTGGGGCTGTTCTTTAGGGACCGTTGGGCTCCTTTTGCCCCTCAAACTTTAGCGCATAGCTCCGTAAATAGATGCCCTACTTAATGGTCAGCCAGCCGCAATTGAAGGGATATTCTTCAATCCCATTGTCGTCAACAATTATCCCTTCGGCGCATCGGACTTAGGAACCATGATCACTATAGCCCGTTGGCTTCGCCCCATGCTGCACCTTTGGACATGCCTCGCCCTCGCAACATTCGCACTCGCCACTGAGACCAACACCAACAACAGCACCAACGATGCCGCCAGCACCACAGCGCCGGACCCCGCGCCAGTCCGCCTAGCCGACACCCAGCAATGCCCCGTCACCCCCAAGCCCATGTGCGCCGACCCGACCTGCCAGGGCGCCACCTACATCTGCCCCACGCAGTTCCAGTGCAGCAGCGAAAGCCCCTTCCCCTTCCCCTCCCCCTCCCCCTCCCCCGCGGAAGATAGCCGTCTCGCCATCCTGGCCGGCTGCCGCTGCTGCCCCCTCCCCATCCACGTCCACTGCGCCGACCACCGGTGCGGCGCGCCCGCGGGCGCGCGCGTCTGCGCCGCGGAGCCGCTGCAGGGCTGCGCGTGCCAGACGGCCGAGGACCGGCTCGCGGCGATGCGGGCGGGGTGCGCGGCGCAGGGGTGGACGGCGGCGGACGACGAGACGATTGAGATTGATGTGGAGCCGGATAGCGGTGATGAGGAGGAAGAGACGGGACGGACAGCTGTCGGCGAAAGCAGCAGCAGCAGCAGTATTGGGTCTGCGGCTCCTCCTTTGGCTACTATGGGTATCACGCACGAGCACCGTTTGGGGTTGTTGCCGCGTTACTGGGCTATGGATGGTGGTTTCTGCTGAGCTCTTATGGAATACGGAGGGCATGATTCTGGGGCAAAGGCGTGAATCCTTGGGTAGCATGGCCAAACATGCGCCAGGAGCATCTACGATTAGGGCCAATATAGAGGATGGGAGTTTATGATATGCTGTCAAATATCACGGTAACCTAGATATTTCACATCTTGTCTGCCCAGACGCCTAATTCTCGGCACTTCCATGCCAATTGGACAGCTTATGTTAAAACTATTGGAAGTTAAGATGCAACCCCCCTCTGGCTGACCCCCCCCTCACTGACCCCCCTAAAATAGATGTAAAAATTAATAATAACATTAATAGATAGGTTAATTAAGTAACACATATTATATTTTAAGGTTTATTTCGGCTTGTGCGTATTATAATAGAGTTACCCTTACTATTAACTCGATTTATATTAATTTCTATTACTTTACCGGCGCTCTTTTTCGGCCTTTTTTTTAACCTTCTTTTTTAACGTCCTTTTAAACCTCCTTAATATTTATTATATAAATAAAGCCCTTATTAGGGTCCTTATCGACCTTCCTCTTTTTTAAACCCTTGTTTTCTTTAAATTTACCTTTAAACCGGCTTTTTCCTACTTTAACCGGCCGATTTAAGCTATTAAATTATTAATACTCTTACCGAGCTTTTTTATAGTAACCTTTTAATTAGATTACCGGTGGTAACCTTTATATTAAGTATCGCAGCCCTTAAATTTCTAACTTGCCGGTTATTTTTCGGTGTCTCGATTTTTTTAGCTTTCGGTTCGGCCAGCTAACGTGTATCCTTAGCGGTAATAGCTTTATTAATAGCTCGTATTATATTAAAGCGCCGGAGTTTATTATTTATTAGCTTTTCGATATTAAAGGGGTAAATGCTAATTATTATTTATTTATTAGCGATAATTTTAAGGGTGAAGGTTATTTTACGTGCTTTAATTTAAGCTTAAAGGAAATCCCTTTTTTTAACGTAGCTATTATTAGTAATAGCGTATACTAGGTCGAGCTCTTTTCGGAACCTCTTTTTAAAACCTTAAAATAGTTAATATCTAAGGGCTAAAGTATATAAGAGCTATATAGTAGTAAATAAAAGAGTTATAACGTAATCCACGATTTAATTAAACACACGGTCTAATTAAACACTTTCTTTTAATTCCGTACAATTTATATTTCATACTTTATATTTTTATTACCTATAATAATAAATTAATAGAAAGAGAACGATATATAATTAGCGTTTTAAACGTTTTAAAAAAACCCTAAATTACGCGTACGAGCCGCAACGCGAATATATAATATCCCCTATATAACTTTACGTTATTAATATCGCGGTAATATTTTACGACGAAATACGTAATCGTTAACGTAAAAGCTTACGAATTCCGAAAAGTAATTAATTATATAATATATAATTAATTTAAATTCGCGATCGTTTCCGCCTCGAATAAATAATATTAAAGATATAGCGAATCGATTATTTAATTTACGCGACGCGGGACGCGTCGACGTTAACTAGGCCTTTAATTTCGTATAACGATAATTAAATCTTTAGACGCGTTTTAACCGAAAAATCGATTATTAAAGAGTTTTTTGCGAAAATCCCGACACATATCGCGCGTAGTTTACTTTTATACGGAATATAATTAATAAATATAAAATTTAAAAAAAAATATATACAATTTTAACGAAACCGGGTTTTTTATAAGCTAAATCTCGTCCGAAATAATCGTAACCATCTCCGATCAACGCGGAAGACTTAAAACAATACAGCAAAAAAACCGGGAATAAATTATAATAATATAAGGCGTCGAATTATATAGTTACGCTATCCCTCCGTATATTATTTTTACCGGGAAAACGCACCTTTTTTCCTAGTACGAAAACAGCCTATTACTAAAAAATTAAGTAATCACAATTACTAAAAATAACTAGACTACGAATAAAAGAAGCCAGGATTAAATTCGATACTTTAATAAATATATAAAGTTTCGTACGAAGAGTACTTACCGCCTATTAATCCTTAACGGCTATAAAAGCTACCACTCGACAGTTTTCGAGCTCTACTATAAAGAGAACTCGATTATTATACTCTATATATCTTTTTATTCGTCGTATAAACTCTAGCCTTTTAATATCGGCTATTTTTATACGTTAAAAAAGGCGTACGGGAAAAAAATTAAAGGTTTTATGCGGGCGTATATTACCTATATTTTAAAAGAGGATTTCTTACTAACGTTTTTAAAAGCGTTCTAAGCGATTTTTACCGTTTTGAATATATAAAAAAACTTTCGAGGGACCGGACTCGTTCCGTATAATCCGGAATATATTATTTTATAATTAAATATAAAACTATATACTTTAATACCTCTAGGGATATCTTCCGGTTTACCTATTCTTTAAGAATTAAAAACCTTAAATAACCCGATTAAAACCTAATCTTAAACCGAATACGTTCGAAACCGTATCGTACGGTATTAAAATAGCTTTCCGACGTCGATTTTAATTAAACTTAACCAGATTATAAAAAATATAACGCAGGTAATACACCGGCTCGCTTTTTTAAAAAGTAAAATAACCGCACTACGAAAAGTAAATAAAATACTTAGCCGGCGCCGCCGTACAAAAAAAAAACGGCTATAGGATAAAGGATTACTTCGTATATAAACTAAAAAAAACCTATAGTTTTTAAAAAAACGTTAATAAACAATTATAAAATAAATCGCGCCGAAATAATAGTCGTACGAAAAGGCTTAAAACGCGCCCGCGACGCTATAAAATCTACGGGGAGCCCGGGTATAATATACGTACCTATTAAAATAATATAAAAATATTTAAAGAGGAGGATTCCGATTAATTTTAATATATTAAATACGTTGTGATAGAATTAATTTATATTTCGTTATACGAGGCCTTAAAAAATATTCAATTAGACCGTGTATTTAATTAGACCGTAAATTACGTTACTTTAGCTTTTAACGCCGTTAATATAAAGTTATCGTTAATATAATTTTTATATTTATTAAGAATTAAAAGCTTTTATTAGTTAAGGTTATTAAGCTTTATTAAAAGGATAAAAATCTTTTTTAATTACTTTAAGGTTATAAGATTAAAAGTTTATCCTTTTAATAATACTTTAAAGGCTTAATTCTTATACTTATAGTTAACGTTTTTTTTTAAGGGAACTATTATTACTAGATCGATTAGCTTTTAAATATAATTAAAGGCGGTAAAATATTATTAATAGTATTAATACATTTTAAAATAATTACCTATTCGCGATTAGCTAAGTCGTTTTATATTAAACTTTAATAAGCGGTAGGTTCGATTACTATAATACTTTTCTCTATCGTTATTATAGTTTTTATTTCATTAGCGTTAAATTTAAATCGAGGGGGTATACTATTAATAATAATAGCATTAAGCCGATTAAAAACCTTCGCACAGCCCCGTTTAATGTGTATACGAGACGCCGGAAATTTATTGCTTTAGTATACACGGTTTTAAAGGCCGGATAATATTTTAAAAAACAGTGCACCTATTATTTACCGATAAAGTAATCGACCCCTTTTATAAGGAGGATACGTTAAACGTATATACGAAACAGTCGATACGTTAGTGCGTAGCTTAAGCTAGCTTAAAAAGGGCTTATTTAATTAAAAAGGTTTTTTCTATAAGGGTAAATAACTATAGAGCCTCGTACTTTTTTTTTATTAAGGTTTTCTTTAATTCGATTACGAAGGGTACCCTTATTAATATTATAGTTTTTAGCTATACGTTTAATACTTTTATCGGTTAATATAGTTTAAATCGCTTACGTAATGCGTATTTCTTTATTAATTATAGTATTAATAAAAAGAGGAAAAGAAAACGAAGAGTTTATTATATTTTAATTAATAGACGAGTAAGATTTAACTTTTTTATATATTATTATTATTACTTAAAGGCATTAAAGTTATCTGAAATCAGGGGGTCAGTGAGGGGGGGTTAGCCAGAGGGGGGTTGCATCTTAACGGGTGGTACATACCACTCAACGCCAGCAAACAGGGTTTGCTTGGCCCGAGAGTTAGTAGCAACATTCAACATCATGGTTAACTAGCATGCGACGTATAGAGAGAGTTGACTGTTTTTGTTCTTTTGCTTTTCGACTCATACCAGCGCAGGCCAGCGGAAGCAAGTGACTCATGCTTTTGCTTATTGAAAACATAGGTCGTAAGATCCCGCCGGTGCCTGCCTGTATAGCCGAGCAGTGGAAAAAAAGACAAGTAACGTCGCCTGGATATCTACCTCCTATTTAGTTGAGGTCTATTCGGATCTGTTCTGGGCCCTCTGCGGCGGCGGCGGCTCTACATACGGCATAGTCACTTCGGTCGCCGTCAAGGCTTATCTGAAGGTCCGGCGGACGACCATGACATATCTCCTTTTGACGGGACCAATGTGACGGCGGAGCAGTTCTGGGCTGCGTGGCGCGCTTTTTTTTTTTTTTTTGATGTGTATATCGACTATACTGACGTTGGCCGCTGCGAGTACTTCCAGATCCAGAACCTCGGCGCCGGTCGGTTTATCTCGGAAATGGGGCCATAGTTCGCGCCCGGTATAGCCAAGGCACAACTACAAGAGCTCAACGAGCCGCTTTTCGGACAGTTCAGAACATTAGGCCTTAATACCGAGTCTGTGTACCAGGAGTTTGACAATCACCATATAATGCCTGGACCTCCAGCTTCCCCACGGAGCCATGGGGCAGTAACACCATCCGGCAAGCCAGCCGTCTCCTACCCAAGTCCAACTGGGGGGCCCCCTCCAAACCCAACGCGGCCTTCGCCGCCATCCGGAGCATCGTGGAAGACGGCGGCTACCTGGTCGCCTTCAACCTCGCCGCCAACAACCCCAACAAGGACGCGGGGGCGGGGATGTGCCCAGACAACGCCGTCAACCCGGCCTGGCGCGACACCGTGCTACACGCCGCCGTGGTCAGCCTCTGAGACCATTCCCTGCCCGCTGCCGAGATAAAGAAGGTCAGTGACGTGCTGACGCTCGACTGAATGCGGCGGCTGCGGGAGGTTCCGCCGGGCGTGGGGGCGTACATGTCGGAGAGGGACTACCTCGAGCCGGACTGTACGCGGGCGTTCTTTGGGAGCACGTATTCCAGGTTGTACGAGATTAAGCAGAAATGGGACCCAGAGGGGGTGTTCTATGCGCACAATGCGGTGGGAAGTGAGGATTGGACGATGTCGGAGATGATTCTGAGAACTTGCCGTCGCAGAACAGTTGCCTGTGTAGGAGGGTTGAGTGATAGCTACGTTCACGGCTTCCCTTGTAGCAGATGCCAGTACTCTTGTAAACGACCACTCTACTGAGGTTCACATTTTGGGTGCAATTATCATACAATGCTGGACAAAGCATGTCTCGGTAGACTGGCCGACTGACGACGCGTGATAGGTTCTATAGATGGAAGTAACATCGAAACAGGGGGTATACTAGCTCCCCTTGATTTCAAACGCCCCCCAAGGTCAAGAAAAACAAAAGTCCGGAGTCCCATGACAAGCATCCCCTCCTGGATCATTGTTTCGTCACATCCCACTGCTGTCGCACAGTGATCACCGGCCTTTCCGGGTGATGGTTCTCGCTCCGTTGCCGGCCCCCATCCTCCGTTTTGTCCTCCTCCTCATTCTCGATGAACGACTCGGCGGCCAAGCTGCTTGCGCCATCACTGCCGCCACCTCCTCCATGCCGCGGATGGCTCGTGGCCGAAACTGTATGCTTGACGTTGTCGGGCCTCAGTCGCACCTGCGAGGAGCCGTCCTCGTCCTCGTCAACATCATTCTTCTTGCTTTTGTTCTTCGAACGCTTTAATGGATGGCTGACGGAGACGGCGTTTTTGGCGTGGCTGTTGCCGGAGTTCTTGGACGACGAAGACGACGACGACTTGGGATCGAGGGCGGTGCCGGTGGGGCTGTAGCCGCCGGACCAGCGAAAGAGCGGGCGCAGGAGCGGGATGCAGGCGAGGGTGATGGCGGCGCTGGGCTCGAGGCCGCTGAAGATGTTGGGGTACTTCATGGAGAAGGTGAGGTCGGTGTAGTCCATGCTGGAGAGGTAGTGGATTCGTACGGCGCTTACGGCGCAGGTTCTGGGAGCCCACGATGGTGGGATTAGCTTCTGTTGTTGCAATTGCAAGTTTGTCCTTTGACGGGAAATGTTTGGGGTGAGGGGGTAAGGGGAAAGTCGAGCAGAGTCCAAAAAGGGGGCAAGTAGACACTGGTGCTGGCACTTACAAGAACCCGAGACTAAACACACCGACCAATACGACCCGTTGCTGAATAGGTGCCTGCAGCTTGTAGAGATTCGGAAGTGGCAGGACGAGGACCATGACGTCGGTGATGAGATTGGTGACGCCCGTAACGGTGAACGACAGGACCTGGTCGCCGCAGTCCCCGCCAGTCATGAACAGGTCCCAGTTCTTGGATATGGGCTGGCATATCAGACAGCCGGCCATGATGGTCGCTACCGCCCAAGCCGCGATCAGGACACTCGTGGCCAGAGAGGCCCAGTGTATCAAGGGCGTAGGGAACAGCTTTCGATAGAGCAGGAGAATGGAGATCTTGCAGAGGGACAGGCTGATCACCCATGTGAATTGTAGACCGATGAGGAGCTGTTTCCCCGGACGTTAGCCGCGCTGGTTCTCCGAGACAAAGCGCTGTAACGGTGGGATTAACGCACCTTCAATAATAGAGTGATCGGCTCCGGTCCGTAGTTCTCCATGATGTTGGCCATGTGGTCGTATCCTAGACCACATCGCACGACACCTGTGACGAGGCGGATTAGTCTCCAAGTTCGCCCTGTTCAATTCTCGGTCGTCCTACCAGTAATGCTAAGGGAGCTCAAGCTGGCCGAAACGCACTGGAATCCCCAACGTTAGTGGCCTCTGTCCTCAATCAAATGGCAAACCGGTGCCAAAGATCACGAAAAAGGGGTCGGCAAAGCATACCACAGCTGCGACCATCAAATAATCACTGACGTTCAATGCCCGTTTTGCGATCCGGCGCGACAGTAGACGCAGCGACACCGCAATGACGGGGACCGCAATCATGAGGACGTTGGCGACCAAGATGGCCCTCTGGTCATCGCGTTCGAGGGGGAACGTCGCCATCTTCCAGCCAAAGGGGCAGCGTAGTGCTAGCCAAAGGAACGATGGGCAGAAACGAACAGTGGAGGAAAGTTACATGGCCTGAAAGGTAGTGAGCTATGGGGGTTGTTATCCTCTCAACCTATATCAGCAAGCCAGTCAGACAGATCCTCCAACCGGAAATTCTGAAACTACATTTTGGGGGTTTCTCTTCTCATAACCGACCTGCCGATCGCCCCTCCTCCGCCTAAACGAGATCCTAGTTCTGGAGTGTTTGCCGAGATTCAGCCAAGTCGAACATCGTTCCACGACGGGCTGGGACGGAATGGGATAGGACAAGGGTCCTCGTTCCCCACGGGCTTTTGGCAGTTGCTCCGTCCCCGGGGCCCGGTCCGTTGCCAGGTTCGTCCGCGGATGGATTCATACCCCTCGTCCCGACACGGCGGATCGGCCAATAAGCATCAGGTCGCTCCACCACCATCACGACATGCTCCAAAAGCCTGCATGGAAACGGGGTCTTTCATTTCGGGACATACTTCCGCATGTAGCAGTTCATTAGTGGAGGTCCAATTGTGAGGGCGGTTACGAGTGATGGTTAAATGTCTCCCGCCGTACGCTTACGAGGGGTGCATTATTTGTCAGTTTCATGACAGCCCTTTCGCCAACAACCAACCACACAGAACAGGCAGGCAGCAAGCAAACTTTTCTTTTTCTGCGCACAATGGCCCTTCTCGCATTGGCCACTGTCTTGGCTGGTCTAGGGACGATCATTGTCAGCGTCGCATTACGGAGAAGATTCTTCTCCTCCCTCAGCTCGGTACCCGGCCCGCCCCTTGCGTCCGTTACCCGGTTCTGGCACGTGAGACATGTCATCAAAGGGGACCAGAACCGCGAATTGATACGTGCACACGACAAGTACGGTAAGCATGGTCTACTTTAGTACCCCTTTTTATGGTATGTACGTGTGTGGTCTTGTTTGCTGACAACGAAACAGGACATTTCGTACGCATCGCTCCCGGAGAGGTCAGCGTCAGCCATCCAGATGGCCCTAAAAAGATCCTCCTGGCAACCCTGCATAAGGCGGACTGGTACAAAGTCGCGACCTTCCCGGTAAGCTACCCCTTTTTTTGCCAATGTGTGCCGACACTCTCACATACACCTACCCTATTTATATACCCATGACCGATAAACATCTTCAACGCTGACGACCCCCACTCTAGGATGGCCGCTACATGAACCCCTTCGCAGCCACCGACCCCAAGCTCAAGAACGAGCTCTCCAAGCACGTGGCCCCCGCCTACACCCTGAGCAACGTGCTCCAGTCGGAAGAGGCCATCGACAACACCATCGCCCTCCTGCTGGGCTGGCTCGACCGGTTCGCCACCACCAAAGAGCCCGCCCGCCTGGACGAGTTCGTCTCCTTCACCACCTCGGACGTCGTCGGCGAGGTCGTCTTCTCCAAGCCCTTCGGCTTCCTCAAGAAGGGCGCCGACATCGCCGGCGCCTTCGCCGCGTCCGAGGCGCAGAGCGCGTACGTCTCGGCCGTCGGGTTCTTCCGCTGGATCCATGTGCTGCTTTTGGCCAATCCCGTAATGACGGGCCTCGGAATGTAAGTCGTCGGTTTCCATCCTTGCCCGTTCGTGTCGACTTTTACCTAAACTTGACTCCAGCGTCCCCTGGGGCCACATCGTCGACACCGCCATGGCCGCCATCCAAGAGCGCCAGCGCAACCCCGACGGCCGCTTCGACGCCTCGTCGCACTGGTTCCGCATGCTGAAGCAGAACCCGGGCCGCATGGACCGGCACGAGATCGACTCGGCCGCCTTCAACGCCGTCGCGGCCGGGTCCGACACGGTGTCGTCGGGCATCCAGGCGTTCCTGTACTACATGACCCGCCACCCGACCGCTTGGCGGCGCGCGCGGCAGGAGATGCTGGATGCCGGGCTCGGGGAACGGCAGGGGCCGGTCTCGTTTGCGGAGACGCAGGGGTTGCCGTACTTGCAGGCTTGCTGTAAGGAGGCGTTGCGGGTGTTTGGGCCGGGTGCGAGTAAGTCGATTCCTAAACCAGGGCCGAGTATAAATAAGTAGCCGTGGAGAAGAGGGGCTGATCGCAGTTTTACTTAGTGGGCTTGGCCCGTAGAGCGCCTCCAGGCGGCCTCGAGATAGGTGGCACGGTCTTTCCCGTGGGCATTACCCTCTCCGTCCATCCTTGGGTCATCCATCACTCCAAGGAGATTTGGTAAGCTGCCACCACCGCTCGGACATCCCAGCCTCCGCTGTAGCATGTACTAATCTGCCTGTCGAAAAAGGGGCGACGATGCCAGGGAGTTCAATCCCGAGCGCTGGCTGAGTCCCGACTCCGCGCGGCTCGACAAGGACTACATGCCGTTTGGGCTTGGTTATGCCTCATGCCCCGGGCAAAACCTCGCCCGGATGGAGCTGGCCAAGATCGGCGCCACTATTGTCCTGAACTACAACCTTCGCCAGGTGGATCCGAAGCAGGAGATGCGCTACAAGGCCTTTTTCTCGCTGATTGCGCACATGCCGCCGTGCTATGTGGAAAAGGTGCGGAATAACTGAGTCACGTATGCATAGGGTCTGGTGCAGCTGACTTATCCCTGAATTGGGTCAACAGTGGGTGGGAATGATTCTACACGAAACCTATTTATATATACTAAGCTCCTCGATTATGATAGATAGAACTATATGTTTATACGTCAAATACATCTGCCCTGACCTGGAACTCGGGGTGCCCCACGTTGGACCATGCGCCAGTCAAATAATTTGTAGGCGACGGTGGCTGTCGAGTGTGTATTTCCTGGTGCCGATGTTCTATGCAGGGTGCCCGTTGTAGGAAAGCCCCTTGGTCATCCCGCTTTACTCGAAACAGTTCAATAAAGTAGGAACCAACCATTTAATTTATATGTTCTCACCCTTGTTGTACTTTCTTTCATAGATACCACATCTTTCTGGGTATTGTTGATATTATAGCTGATGGCCTGGAGGATCATGGCCAGGTAGGCAGCTCAGTCCGTTGGTTCGGATCGACCTCCATCTCGTGCCTCCCCGGGACAACGGGATGTGGACTGCTTGATGGCGGCGTGCATGCTGTATGTCCCATTTCGCTGACTCCCATTACTGTCTTTCCGTAATGTTCGCCGTGCACTTCATGAGGGTGGTGTTGAGTAAGGGGCGCGGTCGTCGGCTCAGCAGGGGACGCCGCGGTGGGTGTCTCTCCTCCTGCCCTCTTCTTCCGCCGCCAGCAAGTCCAGAACACTAGCGATGCTACCACAAGAACCACAGCCAACGCGATGCCTATCCCTATACCTATCCCGGTCGTCATTGCCGTGGAATGACTACTTGGCTCTGCCGATGAAGTATTTGAGACCAAATCTCCGGTCGTTTGCACCATTGTTCCTGTTGAAGTTGAAGTCGCCTGCCGTCGAGATTAGTACCAATAGTTGATAAAAAGACATTTGAGTCTGTAAGCCTGAATTTCAAGTACATAAAGGGCCTAGGTACATCTAGGGACATAGTGGTAATACGTACTGGGGTCTGATACAAGACAGCCAGGGCGTGCAGGTGTGCATTCGTCCCATGGGTCCTCACTGTCGTCGTTGTCTTGTACGCGTTCATATCCGCTATCGTGATCGACTTGTTCTCCGACTGCCTATACTGCAGTATGCATCTGAACCACTCCCCATGGTCCAAGGTACTGAGTTTCTCTTGGCAAGTGAATGGGTGGGCTCTTTGAGTCCAGCAATGTTAGCGGTCTGATTATTACAGTCATCCAATGAGAAAGAAAAGGCAGCTGGCCGAGCGGGATATGCATAAAGATATGAACACACTCACGTTGGACAGCAAGTGACCACCCCATCCCCCGTATCCGGGCACCCTGGCGTGTACTGCGGAGGACACGCCGTTCCTGCGTATGTGCGCGTCGAGTCCCAACCCAAGGGGAGGCAGCTGGAGGTCTGCGACGGGCCCCCGAGCACCGTGCGTGCATCCGACGACGGGGCCCAAGACCAGATCCAGTAGTCAGACGACTGCAAGCAAGCCGGGTCCGATGGGCGAAGCCAGTACGACGACAGTGTTGGTGCGGCGGTCGTGGTCATAGTTCCGGACAGCGTTGTGATGTTTTTTTTCGTTCGTTTCTCTACAAAAAGGTCGTTAATGTGTTATTAGGCAGAAAAGATAGTATAGAAGTTGAAGAAATAATCGAATCGAACCCAGTATCGTCAATACGATCGGGTGACCGGAGGGGTCACATAATATCTAAATAGATATTATTAGATGCCAAGTAAGTAAGCATGTAAGCCCTGCACTGCCCACCCACGCGTGCCAAGGGCCACTGCCTTGTCTCGGCATCGCGGCGTCTAATCCTCGAAGTAGCACTGATCGTCCTCGCCCGAACGTATTTCCTTCAATGGGGAGGAGTTTCAATCCCGCCCAGCCATCAGCCCCCCCTCCCTCTCCTTCCGAGGTCTGAGAAAAAAGCAAATATCCCTTGATTGCAGCATGGCACTACCCAATAGGTCCCACCAATACGGCTGTCAACCTCGCCGAGGCTCCCTGAGGTACCTAGCCATAAGTACTTCTCGTTTTTAGTGAGAGTCCAATGCGAACCAGATTCCAGTGTTCCATCCTGTGAGATTGAAGTATACCCTGGCTTTATTTATACAAGCCTGAAAAACGATTCGCCCATCGTGAGAACTGTCAGACCATCAACTGGGATGCGATAAAAAGTTGCAATGTATTCTTTGTAGTCTTTATTTGAATTAGTATGAGACCTGTTTTATTCGCCTAGTATCATGAACTCTTCTCCGATATCCTCCCACCAGTAAACCTTCCTTGTTTCTATAACAACCACACAAAATCAGCAACACATCGCAGCACATAAGGAGGCAGAATAACAAGGGAGCCGTCGACAACGCCGCGCGCAACGAAGAAAGAAAGCTGGCCGTGCAGTAGGTAGACGAGAAAGATTACATGACACACGTACCAGGTCGTAGCCCGCGTTGATCCAGTGCTCCGTACAAGGAAACAGACTAACAAAAGTGCGCACGAGGCCCTCGGACGCGTTGGGGACCTCGTCGGCGGTCGGGAAGATCTCGTGGCGGTAGCACCACTCGAGCAGGAACAAAATGTCGAGCGCGTCCGACTTCTTCTTGTCCTCGCTGCGCCGGTTCTGGACGGACCCGCACTTGGCGTTCAGCAACAGCGTCGGCTGCAGCACCCGCACTTTGTCGTCCAGCATCCGGATCGTCGGCGTCGTCTCGTCGTACTCCTCGCGGAACATGGCGGGCGGCGCCAGGATTTCTACTAGGACCCGCCCCGGCTCGGACTTGAAGTACGTGTGCAGCGTCCGCCGCTCGACGTCAAAGTACTCCGGGTGCTCCCGCAGCAGCTGGCGGGCCTCGGACGTGCGGCCGCGGGGGACCACGATGTCAATGTCCTCGGTCAGCCGCTGCGAGCCCAGCACGGAGCAGGCACCGCCGCCGACGAGGGCGTAGGGGACCTTGTCGCCCAGGGCGAAGGCGACGGCCGCCGCCGCATCCACTATGTTTTCCACAGACGGCTTCGGCTCCGGGTCCGGGGACGGTACCTTTTCTCTGGTGGACATGGCGGTCGGAAGTGACTGGGAAAAAGAGGGGAGAAGAAAGAGGGGATATGAAATGAGCGTGTGTGGGAAGGAGGGGGACCAGGTAGTTGGTTCTAATTCATCATCTTGTATCGTGACTTTCCTTGCAAAAGTATATAAAGCAAGTTCTTGCCTACCAGACTAGGCAATTAAGTAGAAGACACCTAGAAAAACAACCCCTGGGAGTTGGTGGGGAGACTGGGTTGCGTCGTTGGCAGGAGGACGCTGGCATGTTAAACGGCGAGCCGCCTGAAGCCCTTTTTGGCAACTCCATAGGGGCTCCCCCTATTCCCACTCAAACTGGCCTGTGCCAGTTGGACACGTCCCACATTCTCGTTAGGGCCTCACGAGGGACGTGACTTGCGGGGCATGGGTCGATGCGGTGTATGTATTTCGAGGATTCGGATTGGCCGAGTGGTCGTAAAATAGGGGGTGAAAAATGCTCAAGCCTAAAAGCGGCTGCTACGCAATATGTGCAACCGATCCTTTCCCATCCGTCTCGCTAAGCACCTTCCTAATCTCCCGCTGGCGAGTGAGCGCCGGAAGCCCCGCTACTGTCCGTCCGCTCAGTGCGTCCCGGTGAAAGTGCCGATTGATGGGGCTGAGCTTCTCCGCGAATCCGGGCTCCCTCGTCCCCTCGATCTGGGAGTACAGCGCCGAGACGTAGAGCATTAGGTACATCTGCAGCGAAGTACCATCGGGCGAGTCCAAATAAGCTGTGATGAGTGAGTCGGCCAGCGTGGCCAGCGGGGGCACAAAGTTATTATCCTCCTGTGCCTGGTCCTGGGCAGTGATCTGGTCGACGGGGACCTGCCAATAGTCCGCCGAGTGCAGCACGAGTTCCGGCTGTCGCGGGACTATTTGGGACGGCGGAGGCGGTGGCCAAGGCCGTACGGGATTCTCGACCCAGTCCGGGGGTAGCAAGCGGCGCATAGTCCCCTGGGGCATACCCAGCCAGGGCACTCCGACCTCCTTGGGTCGGGGTATTAGCGCAGTCCAACCATGTCGCATCAGCATTTCGGCCGCCTCGTCGATAGACGAGACCACGAGGTTGAGACTGAACAACGTCGTGTTCATGCCGTAGTACCCAAGCGCATCCTCGCACCAGACGACGCAGGGTATGCTATTTTGTCGGAGTACGCGACAGGCGGAATACCTTGCGTCTTTGTTGGTACGAAAGACCATTCTGTTGCTCGAGGGAAAATCAGATTGATCAGTTGTCGGTGAGAAGGTCGTGCTCAGGTGGATATATCGTTGAAAGTGTGGAGATGGAAGCCGCGGAAGACCATTCGTTCAGTGGAGACAGGAGCTATTGATCTAATGTAAGTTGCAGCCTCATAATGTGATGGTCTCTAGACATCATCTTTAAATGGCTGCTGTCCCTGCAGTTCCTTAACCAAAATTCGGGGGTTTTCTGGAATCAGGGGCAAAGCGCTCTGTCAAAAGTGAGAAGGCTCAATTTTCTCCAGGGTTATTGCTGCTTGTGGGTTCTCGGAATGTTGACCAGCTGAATTGGGATTTGCGAAGTGGGATGCCCAAACCAAACCCCCACTCTCAGGCTTAAGGGATTGACATGGCATGCAGAACCCATGCATCGCGGCGTCTTGCCTGACACGAGAGTCTTCTGGCATCACAACCATCTAGAGACAAAAATGCAGTCGGATCTTAACTAGAACGTCTAGATAAGCCAAACGAACTCCTAAACAATTGGTTTCCTGTAAAACGCCGATCCCATCTATATCCAGATACCAGTGTACCCGTTCATAAACCAAAAGTATGTACCGAGTAGCCGGTCATCTCTAGAGCAGGAGATTATAAAAATAAGATATATGTTGATATAAATGGTCATGTCGAAGCGACAACATATGCAAGCACATTCGAAGTGGGTGAATGGTTCGGTCGGGTACTTAAAACGAAGCCAGAACAGCACCTACGATTCCAGCAGCCGCCACAGCCGCCAAAACAGAAGCACCACTCCTTCCAGCCGCCGACTGGGGATTGACGCCCGTAGCGGAACCACCCATGTACCAAGAGCCGATATCCGTCAGCTCGCCATCGTTGTTGAGCATAACGGCGTTGGGCCCAACGTTGCTAACCTTGGACCGGAACGAGCCGAAGTAGCTGTACCGGGCGACGCTGTCGAGGCGGTCGAAGTACTCGCAAGTCGTGTTGAAGAAGCTCTTCGTCGTCGACAGGTCCTGGTTGTCCCAATTGTACTCGGTGATCCATTGCGTGACGTTGGGGAACCTATGGGAGAGGGAATCGCAGTTAGCAGTCTGACTCTCATGTCCAATATAAGGATCTGGTGAATGCAAGGAGAGGAAAAGGTAGAAAAGAACCTACGAAGCTGACATTGAGCCCATGTGGCTGGCCAGTCCCTCGAAGCTGCCGTAGAAGTGGATGGGCAGGAAGTCAAAGGTGCAGTTCTTGTTGGCGACCTTGGCGCACTCGGTGGCGAAGTTCTGCGTCCATTTCACGCCGCGGTCGCTGCCGGTGACAGCGGGCATACCGAGCTTGACGCCGCGCTTGGCCAGGGGCTCCATGTTCGTGACCCAGAGCTGGGCGGCCGACTCGGGATCGAGGTTGCTGCCGCCGCTGACGGCGCCGTCGGGCTCGTTGAAGCCCAGCACGTGGGAGATATTGCGGCCGCCGTCGAGCTGCTGGTTCACGCTGTCTAGGAAGGTGGTGCCGTCGACCTTGCCCCACATCATGGGCACGAACTCGAACTTGTCCTGCGGCACGTCGGCGAAGGAGGGCGCCGGCGTCATCTTGTAGTTGTAGTACCACGTCAGATCGGTGCCGGGCTTGACCCAGATCTGGCTATCCTGGGGCCATTGCTCATTGGGGACGAAGACGAGGCCGCGTTTGTTCGAACCGGATGCCGTTGCTATCGAGGAGCCGAGGGACAGGAGGAGGAGCTGTGCTGTTTGCCGCATTCTGGCGACGAGGATTAGGTATTACGAGGTCGCACACTGAGAAGTTGGAGGCCAATGCTACTCTCTTGTGACGAATCACTAAACGACAGGAAGAATACAAAGTCAATGTATTTCAGAGAACGAGAGTATGAGGACTGCACGGCCGAGAGAGCCGAGCAAGAAGAAGAGGCGCTCCATGGTGTTTTGTTGGTCGATACGGCGGCTGCAGAACCTGCTCGTTCGTACTCGACCGAATTGATTGATTGCATTGCATTTGCATCTAGCCCTCTAGCTTCAGGGCGCCCACGGCCCAAGCAGCTGAAGACGGGGGGGGGCTTGGGTTTGGTTTGGTGCCGTCCACAAGTCAGGTACAGCCAGGCGGGTGCGGAAGAGATGGAAGAGAGAGGAGACCGTCAGGGCGCAAGGGTTGCGCCGCATGCTCGCCTATCAGGCCTGCCGAGAAGGCATGATGGTTGCATGTTGTTGGGCAAGTTGGGATTTGTTTTTTTCTTACTCGCCATTGCTGGCTGCGGCCAGCACCTTGGCTGCTTGGCCCGGGAGCAATACGACGCCTGCTAGTGCCACATCATTTCCACTTTCCGCTTTGGTCCGCGGCTTTGCGCAACTAAAGATAACCGCTAAGGTTCTGCATCTAGATCCATTTAGTGGATAGGGCACGATAAGACAGGTTCGTCCCATCCCGCTTCAGCTGTGCTAACAATAGAAGCAACTGCGACTGCCGACGCCAGCCATGGCCGGTTGATGCAGATGATAGAAACCAACATTGCATGCATTTACTCTCCAGAGGCAGCTGATGGTTCTCATAAACCAAGCTCTGGCCCGGCCCTGCTCGGTGTTCGATTCAGGTGCAGCCAACTGCGGTCCACTGATTGACCGCGCCAACATCTGCCATTGACTCGGCACCAACAGCCGAGCTAGCCTAGGCAGTAGCTGCCTCGCTAATTGACTGCCGGGTCTGCGAATGAAAGAAAAGAAAAATCGGTGGTGGAGATATTTCAGATGCTATGAGTATATCGCGTGTCTCTGAAGCTGGCTGAACGAAACGCCAGGAGATTCTTCAAATGTTGGAATGCGCATGCTGGAAGTACAGGGAGCAAGGAACAGGTGCCTGGTCATGCCCCAGCCTTGTCTGTCACGTCAACTCCAGCCAACCGGCGAACTGCGCTCCGACTTCCTTGGCGCCAACTGAGTTCTGACAACGACAAACGCCTGTCATTTTGCTTGCTGACATGTGTTCCACCATTTTTGAACGTTGCGATCAATGTTTCAGATGCCATTAGTAGTTCACATGGTTAATATCGTCACGGACTAGGGGTATTCGGGAGCTCTTCGGTCGAAATCAACTTACAGATAGCGTCAATATGCCCCTGAGCAATGACCGCAGAGTACAGGGTTGGTAGGTAAGGGATGCGATGTTACATGCACGAACTAAGCTGTTATACGCACCCGCATTTCATGAATGTGACGACCAATTACAAATCCACCGAGATGATATTCCTCCGAGCCTTATCTTGCGGCAGCATCCTGTTCTTCCTCCGGGAGGAGCAGGTTGACTTGTCCTCCTCTACACAGTTTCTTCAACCTAACTTCCCAGAATGACTGACCCTATTCGCATCGGCATCATCGGTGGCGGGATCGCCGGGATCACCGTAGCCATCGCTCTCGTCAAGCATCCCCATGTGGATGTCCAAGTCTATGAAGGGGCTTCCCAATTCTCGGAACGAGGTGCTGGCGTGGGGCTATCCCCGCTGGCGCTCGAAGCCCTCGGCGACATCATTCCTTCGGCGATTGATCTGTTGAAAAGTCGGGCAGGGGCCGTAGAACTGGATGCAGCCCGTCTTGTGGTAGTCAGTAGCGTCCTCAAGCCCTACCTAATATCACCATCGCATCGTACTGATACCTAAACAGGGCTCGGGACCGGAGGCAGGTGCCCTCGTCTCTGATCTCGGAGTCAGCGCCGGTCTCACCATGAACCGTGCCCCGCTTCTACAAACGCTTCTTTCACTGCTGCCCCAAGAGATCCTCCACGCCAGCAAGCGCGTTAAGTCCGTCGAACAAGCCGAAGTCGGAGTCGTTACCGTCGCGTTCGAGGATGGCACGGACGCTCAGTTCGATGCTGTCATTGGTGCAGATGGCATCTTCAGCTCCGTCCGAAACCACGTCTTGGGAGAAGAAGCAGAAAAGCATGCGGCTTCTCCTGTTGGTTGGTGAGATACCAGACACATGGTCCCTTTCGAGAAGGCCAGGGCGGCACTCGGAGACGAGTCCTTCAAGGTGGATCGCCAGTATGCCTGGCTTGGGGATGGGGCAGCGACGCTTCATGGCATCGTGGAGAACCGGACCATGGTTCAGTGCATCATCGCGGTCATTGACAAGAACTTCTCAGCGGACCGAAAGCGGCCGGTGACAAAGCAGGTGCTGGAGGATGCACTTCCTAAAAGCTGGTATGAGGGTTCTGTGGCCAAGGGTATGGTTGAGGTAAGTGTTTGTGCCGTGGAGTAGGATTGCAATGGAAACTGTTGAGCCTTGTTGTTGCAATATAGTACAGTACAGCTCAGCTCACCCGTGTTAGATCATCTTGGAGCAAGAAGACCAAAAGGGATATGCTATTTGGGAACACAAGTCCACGCCTACGTACGTCAACAACCGAGTCTGCATCATCGGCGACGCAGCCCATGCAACAACTCCCTGGCAAGGCCATGGTGCCGGACTAGTTATCGAAGACGCTTTCATCCTGGGCCATCTTATTGGCAACATATCATCGGCTGGAGAGATCAATGCAGCGTTCAGGGCGTTTAATGCAGTCAGGCGGCCCAGGTGTCAGCGGGTCATCGATGCCGGCAGAGAGACAGGCCGTCTGTTCTGCGGTCAAGATGAGGCTGTTGGACTAAATCCGGGGAAGTTGAACGAAGCACTGGGCCGAACATTCGCTCATGTAGGTAATCTTGAACTGAATCCGCATAAAGAGGAGGCTTTGGTGGCAATACAGAAGCTGTTGAGTATGTAGTTAGATTACGAAATCGTGTTATGACCCATATATAACAGTATCCTGGAGCTGCTGTCAGCGTCCCCTCTAATCTTCAATGACACAATATTTATTATACCACTAGAGTCTTGCTGTAACATGCCGAGCTCAGTAGCGGCCAATGCTCACGGGCTCTGCATTTTCCCCTCAAATGACGAATGGTCAGGCGAATTCACGGAGGTGGCAGATTGCCCTTATGATAATAATCTTATGTTTGATACTACTGTAATGAAGCAACCAGCATAGTAGTTGAGAGCCTGGTACAAGAAACCTGCAAGCCGACCTGGTCTTAGCCAGCACGACTGCACCGATGACATTAGCTGTATGTGATCAATCAAAACCTTTCCTTTCAAGTATATCCGTATGCTCATGTGTTGTTCATTCACGTCTCACATTCCCAGACTATATACGTAACAGCATCTCTATCCCGAGATACGATGCTCACTTCTTATCTGTCTTCGATTCCTTTCCAAGGGGGTCCAAGGCTCTTCCCTTCCACTTTCCTGTAGCCACCGAGAAATCTGATAGCTCTCTCCAATTCCTTTCTGGTACATGGTACGCTCCGCCGCCTGGTGCGTCTCTGCAGTTTTGCCCTTCGTGGCTGGGGTGGCGTGGTCCTTTGTCTCGTCAGCTGATGTTCTCGGTGACATATGTATGATCATACAACTTACATTTGAGGCCTTCTTCGCTGAAGTAACGTGGGCCCAAGACCCGACATGTGCAAGCATGGTGTCTTGAGGTGCGGTCGAAGCTCGAGGCTTCTCTTGTTGGGAGGAGCTGGGAGAAGGCATGAGGAGGTCAAATTGGTATTCTTGGGCAGTGTTTCTGACTGATTGGGGAAGTCGGTGCTTTAGTCAAGCTTCAACAGTGATCTGTTGTTTCTTATGGGGATATGGAGGAAGCTATGGATGGATTACTGGGAGAAGACATGCCTCTATATATCAAGAGAGGTTGTTTGCAAACTGGGTGGTTTACTCCTAGCTGGTTGCTACTCTCGCATCCTATGCAACAACTCCTGAGTCAATACAGGCCAACATTTACAAATGCCTATTTGGGCTTTTCATTACTACAAGGCAGTAGCAAGCAGCGTCTTCCCAGATGAGTAGGCAACCGCCTTGTTCGATGCCGGCGAAGACAAGACAATGCATTCACTATCGTGTTGTCAATTCCAATTTCCCAAAATAGTCAAGTCGCCGTAGAGTATGGAGTTTGTATAGGACTCACAGGCCAGACATAATGCAACCGCATCTGCTGTGCGTTGCGCCCCCCTACCGAGTGATCAGACCGAACTTCCAATATCCCTTTTCGGCATGTATCTACACATGAATAAGATGGTAGCCACTCGCTTCAATCCAGGGGCGGCATGGGCCGGTTGCGCTAACTCCTTTTGGATTTTGGAAATTCGCCCGCTGACTGCCGTTGCAGTTACATCAGCCTCTGGTTGATGGCCGGGGAGGGCAGACCTGCTTCAGGCTGTCGCCCGAAAGAATCTCCTCTGACACTTCTTTCGTTGTCCCGGCAATCTCTCTCTTGAACAAGCGCCTCTCATATGTTTATTCCCCCTACTGGTTTCAATTCCACAAGATAGTCAGGTTCTGAAACAGACATGTCCGATATTTCAATCATCCAGTACGCCAAAGAGCCCGTGCGGCTGCATTCAGCGCGTATTCCCCGTGCCCTCTGGGAGGAGAAGAAGCCGCAAATCGCCAAATTATACGAAAGCCTTACCCTTGACGGGGTCATTGAGCAGATGGCAGAAACTGGCTTCACGGCAAGGTGCGTGGTGCCCTCGCGCGGGACGAACAGCTAGATTCTAACCCTGTGTCCACAGCCGCCGCCAGTACGTGTATCAGCTCGAGTTGTGGGGCATTACCAAGTATAAGGTCCATGAAGGCAAGACGTCCGAGTCGGACGACGCCCCCGTCAGCAAGCGCAAGCATCCTGTGGAGGGCGTAGCACATGGCGATGATCAGCAACGCGGCACATCTTCCCCATCAAGCATCATGCCATCTACTAAGAGACCCAGGGTGACTGTGGAGTGGGGAATTGGCCCGGACGAAGAGTTGGTCGAGACGCCTGCGACTGACAGCCTCGAGCGACCAGTTGCCACGACGGGGGACGACAAGCCCGCCAAATGTCATAAGAGCTCATATAGCGCCTCGCATCCTGGTTACCTAACGACCTTCTTCCACAAGGACCCTGCGACTGAATTTTGGGAGTTCATGAACAGTTCAAAACCACGATGGAGTGTCGGCAGAGAGAATGACAAGATGGCTCGTGAAGCATCTTGGCTTGCCAAAACAGCTCGATCGGAGCCACCGGGAAAAAGACCATGGACCCGCAGCGAACTCATTGATATCCGGCTCTACCTACAGGATATAGGAGAGTATCTTTGCGGAAACAAGCGTGGTGGGGAGGCGTTCGAATTCTACGCCCTGGCGCTGGAAGAATTGGCCGACTACCCCAGGGGCGTGGATAAGATGACGCTGTTGTCTTGTGTGCGTTCCGTCCGCAGCCCAATGGACTGCCAGTGGGTTGCATCTTTTCTCCAGTCGTACGAGATGGACCCAGAGGCCTCGTCAGACAGTTGGGATGTTTTCATTTTGGTCAACTTGGTATTAGCCCTGAAACTGTCGGCCTACATGATGGACGTGGAGGCCAAACAGCACGCAACGAAGGCACTTCGACTGAGGGAAGAGACATGTTTATTGCGTGCAAACAGCTCTAAAACCAGGTGGGGCATTCTGAATTCAGTTCAAGATTTCTATTTCTCCGAAATTCAAAGAGAGCACGACCTGGTGGACGAAACCTATTGGGAAGGTAAAGAAAATCCCTGGAGGCAGGTCACATGGACCTATTCAAGATTGGCCTCGGATCTGGACGTGTTAAGGTCAGAGCTTCTCAGTCTCTCCAAGATTATTATGGAGTGTGTGCAAGGTCCTCCGCGATCCTGGGTAATTGGAGAGGATAACAAACAGGCGGCAGGCCTCTTCCCCTACTCAACCATCTTCTTCCAGGTCCTATGGTGTACGCGATTTGATGAATCGCAACGACCCCTGTCAATATTGGCAGAGAATGTCGTCAATGCCCGAAGGGGGCTCAGCACTCCGCTACCAGACTTTGTGGGTACATGCTGTGGTATGCTTGCCCACAGGGTCATCGGCCACCTGCAAGCAAAAGGCACGTGTAACGTGCCAACTTGGAGGCGTAGCCTGCAAAATATCGACCTTGTCTCGATCGTGTCTCGGATGGAGGCCTCGGAGCTACACTCGGACTTTGTCAAGTGCTACTATGGTCGCGATGCAGGATGCCGGGCAGTCCGGATGGCAGACTGGAGTTACCTCCGAGATCACGACTACTACAACTTGCCGTCCGAACTGATTAACGAAATCTCGGCAGAAGAGCCAATGAGTCTCTCCGATGAAGATCCGGGGGAGGAGTTCAACAATATCTCAGCCTCCTCGACGAGCTCGGTCGAGCCGGCCCAGAAAGAATATACCGATGACGACACTCACTCATCAACGCCGATGGCCGTCCCGAGTTCATTCCAGCCATGCTCAATACCACGCGGCAGTGTGGAAAACTACTATCTCGACCCAACGCTGGGTTCGCCATGCCACTCTTCGCTTGCGTCGTACGGTCGCATGATAGAAGCACGTGCCGCAATGGCCAGGGGTCGGAAGCAGGCTAAGAAGAATAGCCCGGCAAAGGGAATGGGGACGGGGGAAGCTTGCCATCGGCGATGCTTACGATGGAGGAGTTAAGCGACTCCATGAGAAGCATCAGTGTACAGGATTCGTGATTTAAGAATGCGTAAGCTTGAAGGAGATTGCTTGATGAAAGTTTCCGTAGGTACTGTCAAACACAAAATAAGGTCGACACTGGATCGTTTGAGGGTCAACTGGTATATTTCTAATGGGCCTCTGGCACTGGAATAGACTATGTAGCTTTGATTGATTGAAGCCTTTCCAGAATATTATCACCCGACCAAATCGAAGGAGGGAAATGACCCAAACCTACCTATACCCATCGCCGAGAGGAAGGTCAAGGTCATTCAAGCTATCAAAATAGCAAATATCGATTCATCGCTCAAACATTTTTCATATACATAAACCCACTAAATACATCCAATACAGTCACGTACTAACTCATCATTGCTCATTGACAAACAGACCCGCCATACCCATACCCGTACCAATACACATGCTCGTCAGCAAAATCTTCTTCTTCTGGCGACGGCACTCGCTCAGACCCGTCACGATCTGGCGGGTACCCGTGGTACCGAGCGGGTGCCCCAGCGCGATGGCGCCGCCGCGGGGGTTCATCTTGGCCCAGTCGAGGCCGAGCTTGTCGCGGCAGTAGACGGCCATGGTGCCGAAGGCCTCGTTGAGCTCGACGACGTCGCAGTCGGCGATGCTCAGGTTGTGCTGCGCCAGCAGCTGGGGATCGCCACGGCCGGGCCGATGCCCATGATGCGCGGCGCCAGCCCGGCCACCGTCGAGCCGACGTACTTGGCCAGCACCGGCACGCCCAGCCGGATGGCCTTGGACCGCTTCATCAGCACCACGGCAGCGGCGCCGTCCGTCACCTGGCTGGCGTTGCCGCCCGTCGTGATGGGGCCCCACTGCGGGAAGGCGCTGCGGATCTTCATGAGGCCCTCGGCCGTGGTGCCCGGGCGGATGCCCTCGTCGCGCGACAGCGTGACCTCCTTCAACTCGCCGTCGGCGCCCTTGACGCGCGTGGTAATGGGCACGATCTCGTCGGCGAACCAGCCGGCCTTCTGCGCGGCCTCGGCGCGGCGGAAGGACTCGGCGGCGTACGTGTCGACCTGCTCGCGCGTGATGCCGAAGTCGCGCGCCACGTTCTCGCTCGTCCAGCCCATGGCCATCATGGTGTCGCGCGCGGCCTGGCTGTGCTTGAGCATCTCCTCGTCGAAGGGCTTGTCGAGCGAGTCGCCGCCGATGGTCATCGACTCGGCGCCGATGGCCACGCCCACCTCGATGGAGCCCGCCGCGATGGCGTGCGCGATGTCGGCCGTCGCCTTCAGGCCGGAGCTGCAGAAGCGGTTCACCGAGGAGGCGCCCGAGGATTCGGGAAGCCGGCCGAGAGGGCGGCGGCGCGGGCTTTGTAGGCGGCTTTGGCGTCGGAGACCTGTGAGAGGGGGCAGGATGGATTAGTCTCGTGTTCGTTGCGCAAACAGATGCGAAGACTCTAAGAGTATAGCAGACGCAGTACGTACATTGCCGAAGCAGATATCCTCAACCAGGTTGGTGTCAAACCCGGCGCGGTCCTTGACCTCCTTCAAGAGAGCATATGTCATGTACTCTAATGTTGTGTCCTTGAAACCACCCTTCTTTCCCTTGCAAAGCGGCGTTCGAATGGCCAACGTGATGACGA
Organism: Apiospora aurea; assembly: GCF_038362705.1. Lineage (NCBI taxonomy): Eukaryota > Fungi > Ascomycota > Sordariomycetes > Amphisphaeriales > Apiosporaceae > Apiospora > Apiospora aurea. Next base: position 857,773 of record NW_027117391.1, read on the forward strand.
TATCGTCGGGGTTCTTGGAGGTCCTGGAGAATCGATCATGTCAGTCAAGGTGCCCGGAGTTCGTGTTGGGGGGAATTGGCTTTGTCGACATACACCTGGGAAAGGCCCGAGCCCGGGGACAGGTGCTTCAGGATGGAACCAATGCGTTCGGTCATTTTGGCTGTGTGTTGTCGGGATTGATTAAGGGGTTCGATTGAAAAGATAATATGAGCTGAAGAACTGAACGAGGCCGGCGACAATGGGGACAAGAAGTTGCTCAAGGGAAGATGATAGAGATAGTGATAGGTAGTGATGGTAAGCGACGAGACAACGAATGGCCGAGGGTCCCAATCCCAAGATGCCTTGAATCTGGACAGTGGTTCAACAAGTGGGGCGTTTGGGGAAATCAGCCGAGGCATCGGCCTACTTCGGTTTTAGAGCCTCTGCCCCAGCAACCCAGCGCCCGGCAGATCATTTCGGACCACCCCCAAATCTGGCTGTCTGCTCACTAATCCTGAAGTCGCCCGCTAAAAGTCTGGGGAACCTGCTCTAGTCTGGCTGCATCTGGGGGCGAATCTCTCGGACTTTCATTTGCGAGCGAGCAAGTCTTCTGAAAATGGTCATACTCGAAGCCATTAAGAAGTGACACTTGAGGGTCATCAGGATGGAGCTGAATAAGCAAAGAAGGATGCCCTGGCGACGTTGCTCTACATTTAAGCAACGTATGCGTTTCATAGTGGGTTGAATCATTCGGTTTCTCTGCATGTGCCGCCGAGAACGCTTCTGATGCTCCACACTCGCTGGGCAACTGGCAACCCGTGCTGGGCAGACCTGAGCCCGACTGTTAGGATGTGTTTGCTTTCAGCAGCTAGCTGAATTTTTGGTCCGGCGCACGGTCCCCGACAGCCAGCGGGTGGGATCCTGGCTTTTAGGCCAGCTTTTCGGCTAATCTACCTATTTAATATTTAAATAAGCTATGTGTTTTAAATAAGTATAATTTATTATTATAGTTTATTTTTTATTAATTAAGATTAAGTATTATTAAAAAGTTTATAGTAATCGTAACGTTAATATTAATATTAAAAATATATAATATAATATTATTATTAAATAATTAAAATTAAGTATTATTAAAAAGTTTATAGTGATCGTAATATTAATATTAATATTAAAAATATATAGTATAATATTATTATTAAATATAAAGCCTTAGGGTTTAAAAAAATAGCCGTTTAAATTAATATTCCTTTAATTTAATAGTTTTTTATTATAATATATATTAAATCTATTTTTCGTATATTTATTACTTTTTAGGCGGCTAGTTACGAACCCCTTTTTTCTTTACTACTTATTATATAGCTTACTAAGCGGTCTTATTAAACCTTTAAACTTTCGTAAAAGGTTACCTTAATATTAAACGATTTTATTATTTCTATATTACTTATATTTAAAACTGTTATTATTACTTTTAAGCTTAAATAATTTATAATACTCCCGCCGTTTTTAATAACGGTACCTTTAGTAATTATACCTTTAATAATTATACCCTTAATAATTATACCTTTAGTAATTATACCCTTAATAATTACACCCCTAATAATTATACCTTTAATAATTATACCCCTAATAACTACACCCTTAATAATTATACTTTTAGTAACTACGCTTTCGTCTAAGAATATATTTTAAAACTTTTAAATCATTTAGTATTTATTAAAAACTTACCACGAAAAATTAATAAACAATTATTAATTTTATAAAGGCTATTTTTTAACTTTTTACGAAAGGGTTATTAAACGAATTAACGCGAAATTAAAGGCTTATTTTACTGCGAAATAATATAAAAATAAATTTAAAAGATTATAAAAAAAAGTAAAAGACTTAGAATTATAGTATTCGAACGTTTCTAGAGTTAAAACCGATAATAAAACCGGCTTACTTTAATTATCGCGAGACGTATAAACGGCGAAGTTTAAAAATTACTTAGAATTCGAATAAATTATTAAAAAGGGGATCGATTACTTAATTAATAAAAACCTATACGAATTATACTTCGGTTTATACCGAAAAACTAATAGTATAAAAATATTAGGAATAAATTTAATCTTAAAAAAACGGAAGAGGTAAAAAAAAAAAAAAATATAGTTACGAAACGATTTTTTTAACTTTTTACGGATATACCGGATTTTTAATTAAACGAAAAATTTAGCTTATTATTTTAATACGAAACCGCTTACGCGTAATAAAATTATAAAAAAAAAGCCGACGAATTTTTAACGTAACTTAACCGTAATAAGGGTAGCCGGCGGTAAAAGGTTTAAAAAAATATATTTATAATTAAATTAAGTACTTTTTTAAATTATATTAGTTAATTATATTATTTTACCGAGATTTTTAATTTTAAACGAACCACGAAAAATATAATAAATTAATACCGTAGTTTATTCGATCCGCGCGTTATTAAGGTAATAATTACGGTATTTAAAAAAGATTACAATAAAGCGACGATATAAGACTAAATAGATTAATTCTTATAAATACGGTAATTTAAACGTTTACGTATAAAGCTATATATTAAAGAGAAATATAACGTTAATAAACTAATTTTATTAACGTTTAATCGGTTTATATTAAACGAAAAAGTTAACGGAAGTAATAGTAGTAATAGAGGTTAATTAAAAAAGGCGGACGAGAAAGAAAAAGAAAAAAAATATAAGAGGTTTTTAATAAATCGATAATAGAGGATAAATCGGAATCGGATTTAAATAAGTAAAAGGGTATTAAAAAATACGAAGTTTTTAATTTAAGTGTTTTTATATTAAATTAGTGATAATATTAAAAAGTTTATATTTTATGTTTTTATTTTAAATTATTTAAATAATTATACTTTCTCGGTTTTATTTATTTTATTTTCGTTTCGTTATAAAGGTATTATAATATAATCGCGGGTAATAATAATATTTTTACGGGTATCGCCGGGTATAGTTATTATAAACGTTATATTATTATATATTAAAATAAAAACTTAATATTAATTAAGTTCGTATTTTAGTTTACTATTAACGTATTATAAAGGCCGGTTAGAATATAAACATAAATTCCTTACTTAATTTTAATAGTAAAGTTATATATTTTAAATGTTATAATTTAAATACGACTTATATTTTATTAGTACGCGTATTTAAAACCCGGGTTCCTTTTACTTTTTATATATATAATATTTATTTAGCGTAAAAAAGGTAAAAAAAAAGATTTTTTACCTCGTCGTTAAATACGAGGTCTCGTAATATATATATATATAGAATTAAATCTATACGCTTACTAATTACGTTATTACGCTAAAAATTAAATATAGCTAAGTAGGTTTATAAATTTAAAATTAGCCGAAATTAACCACTACGATAAAAATGTCGACTACGAGAAATATCGGGTCTATATTAAAAATATTATATATATATAAAAAACGTAGTTACGAATAGTTTTATATATTAATTTTTATAATATATAAACTATATAAATTTTAATAGATAGTTATTTCCTTATTAACGGGGTGGGTAGGGAATTAGTACCTAAGTAATTTAAATAACTAGTTTTTCGTGTATAAGCTTTACTTTTTTTATATTAAAAGCCTGTTTCTATTTAGCTTATAAATTACATTATAGTAAGTAATATATTAAATTTATATAGATATTTTTATAAATGCTTAAAATTCTTAGCTTATATACGCTTTATTATTAGTAAGTAATATATTAAATTTAATTAACGCGGTATATAAATATTTAAAAGGGGAAGTTCTAATATATTTAATTCTATATTTTTAAAATAGATTACTTATAATAAAAAAATAGTACTCCCTGCGTATATTAACCAGGCTAAAATATAGTAGCGCGTTACTTAGCGATATATAAAGGGGATAATATTAAAGGATTCTATACGGAAGGGTTATAGTAGGAACGTTTATTATTCACTATAGTTAACCGTTAAAATATTTTTTTTTAAATTAAATAAAAAAAGGTTTATATATTAAATATACGGGATAATTACTAACGGTTAATAAGTATTAATATAAATATTACATTTAATCTTAATAAAAATATTATTAAAAGAATTATAATATATTAATATAATACCCGTACGATTAATAAAACACCTTTATTAAAAGTATATTATATATTTAATGTACGGGATGTATTTTATCCTTTATATATATTTTTAAAGTAATTAAACTATATTTCTTTTATTAATTAATCCTTTTTTCGGCTTAATTTTAATTATTCTCCTCTTTTTTTTTTACGTTTATTAAATTCGTTCTTTATTATATATATTACCTTTCGGTATTAAATATCGTTATTAACGTACACGTTACCGTTAATCTTTAATTTTTCGCTAATAAAGAATTAATTATAAATAATTATATAGTTATAAATAAAAGCGGTAGCGTATATAAAAAGCTTTATTATTTTAATACCGAAGTAATTAAAACGTCGAAAGTATTTAAACTTCCTTTTTCACTTATTAAAAGCTTTTTCGATAAGGTTATAAAAAACGGTATAACGGAAATTAAATAGCTTTTTTAATTTAAAGTTATTAATTCGTTTATTATTACTTTTTTAAGTAATACCGGACACTTTAATAAAAGGTAAAAAAACGCCGAGAATTAGCGTAGCCGGCGTTAATAAATAAATAGTAATTTTTCGATATTATTAAATCGTCGTAATTTATCGCTAATACGTATATACGGCTATTATAAGCGGAGTTCTTTATTTAGGTAATATATAAATAAAACGACCTTTTTAGTTAATTATAATAAGTATATTAATATTAATTTAGCTTTTACAGTTCCGTTACCGGTTTTATTTATAGTTTAAAACTTTAACGGGAAAATAAATACCGTTAACGGTACCGTTATACTATATAAAATAAAGATAAAATTTCCGGTTTTTTTTTAATTAAAAAAGGGGGTTAAAGGGTAAATTATTATTATTAAGTTTAAAACGAATATAAATTTAAATTTAATAAACTATATATCGTAATATTTTATAAAATACTTTATATATAATATATAAATTTATATTAAGCACGGTTCGAATTATACGGAAAATAATATTATAAGTAATAATAATAAAAAAAACTAAGAGTTTTATATTAATAAAGAAATTAAAAGTATAGTAAAAGTTAATAGTAATTAAGTATAATTTTATACGATCGTACATAGAACGGTTTATACGAAAAATATTATAAAAAAGTTTAAAAAAAGCCGTTAAATACATAATATATTAATCGATTATATATTAACCCGTTATTAATAAAAATATAATTATTAAGGGTTTAAAGCAGGTAAAATTTCCACGTTAATAATACGAGGATTTAAATAAGATTAATAATTATTAGTTTTATTAATCGGCGGCGAAACGTTTACCTCTTAATTAATTAATCGCGATACGTATTTTAATACGAATTAATTATTTTAAATAAATAATACTATATTATAATATATTTATATTAGTTATTTTAAAATAAAACTAGAAAAAACTAGCTCGTTAAGTATTAATTAAGGACTTTTTAATATTATATATATTATAAGGGCTATTTTACCACTTATTTCTAAGTCGATAATTATTAACACTATTAAAATAAACTTAATTAATATTAAAAGTTTAAGATTAATTAAATTAATTAAAAAAGGGCTAATTTTTTTAATTAATTAAATACGTATACTTAATTAATTAGCTTTTAAAAGCCTAAGTATTAAGAATAAGCTAGCGTTTCACTTAAATAAGCTAGGATAGTTTATAAATACACTATAGTTATATGTAAATAAGAGGGGCCGTTACCGGATATATGCTTCTAGGCCCTTTAAAAGGACGTGCGCGCTGCTGGCTTATAAAATACAAACACATCCTTAAACGATCGCTTGAGGCTTCAAATCATTTTCTTCTCATTGCTATCAATGGCACATAAACTCTCAAGCGCCAGCACAGCATCTAACTTGACCAAACCAAATCTCTCCTTAATAACCAGCATCTAAATAACAATTGAGACCTACTGACAACAACATAGAAAATGAATAGGGTGAAGTTGGTTGGCCTATTGTAGGACTAAGTATATATCCTAACGGCAGAGCCTGAGTCCCAACTTCAACCCCTTACGCAAGTATATACATACTCGCCCAAGAACCCCCCTCTCACTCCTTCCCAATCGTTACCCGCCGCTCCCTCCCCGCCCGATCCAGCATCCCCACGAAGTCCTCCCCATGCGTATCGCACCGCGCCTCCACCATCTCACGCACCCAATCCCCGCGCGGCCGGAAGCTGGCCTGGAACGGCTTCGGCATCGTCACAAACCCCTCGGTGCAGTCCATGTCGTCGACGCGGCGCCGCTCGCCCGTCAGATCGTTGACGACGCCCGCCTCCACGTTAAAGGCCCACAGCAGCCGCGCCGCCTGGATGAACAGGCCGTTGCGCGCGATGTTGCGGCCCGTGCAGACGCGCCGGCCGAAGCCGAAGCCGGTCTGCGGGAGGTCTTTGAGCGTGCAGGGCGCGTGGCTGATGCTGTCAACGTCTTCGGAGTAGTGGCTGGGGTTGGCTTTCTCGGGGTACTGGAGCCAGCGCTCGGGCTGGAAGGCGTCGACGTCGGGGCCGAAGACGGATTCGTCGCGCGTGATGGCGTAGTGGTTGCCCATGACCAGCGAGCCCGCGGGGATCTGTTTGGGGAATGGTAAGTATGGTGAATGGGAATGATGTGATGCGAGGACTTACGCGATAACCCATGTACTTGTCCTCCCTCTTGGTGGCGTGAGGAACACCACCCACTACTACCGGCCGCCATCGCAAGACTTCGCACACTGGAGTTCGGGTCAGCCAGTCAGTTCTCAAAAGCATCAGGTATAACTGCCCAGGTAAGCCGAGGATACGAATAAGCACTTACCAATAGCATCAATATAAGGCAGCCGCGCGCGGTCCTCAAACGTCGGCAACCTCTCCCTCCCAACAACCCGATCCAGATCCGCCTGCGCCTTCGCCACGAACCCGCGCTCGCCCCCGCCAGCGGTGATACACGCAACCACCAGCCAATCCATCGCCACCGTCGACGTGTCCAGCGCCGCGTCCGCCACGATGCCCAGGTCGAACGCGAGCTCCTCGGTCGACATCCCGCGGGCCTCGGCGCTGCCGCGCATGTGCTTGCTGAAGTTCCAGCCGGGGTTCGCGAGCCCGCCCTCCAGGTTGCCGACGTGCAGGTTCCGCTCCAGCTGGTACAGCTGCTCCCCTTCCTTCTTCCAGGGCGCCAGGCAGGCCGGCAGGTGGTTCAGGACGGGGAAGGAGTCGACGAGGTAGGCGCCCACTTGGCCGGTCCGGGCGAACTCGGCTTGGACGCGCTTCGCGTCTTGGAGGGATTGCTCGTGGCCGGTGCGGAGGCGGTAGCCGCTGTGGTCTGGGTGTTAGTAGGCATACATCAAGATGGGGAGGCGCGGCAGGCATTGGCAAGCCACGGAAGGTTGGTGTTTGATGATAGGGCTTACTGTGTCTCTAGGTCAGCGATCGGAATGGCAGGGGGCGACGTGCCGCGATGGCAAGATACGAGGCGAACTTACCTAGAGTAATGAATAGATGATGCTCGCGAGACCACGCTCAAAGTGGTGGTGGAAGTCTATGCCCCTATCTCCATGAATCTTGGTATCCTCGATGATGTCAAACAGCAGCTGCCTCGACTCCATCTCCTGCACGGGCCGATAGCAGTTGGATGCTTTCATGTTGAGAAGAGGCGCCTCCATGCGCTGGTGTAGCCTAGATAAGGTGAAAAAAGTCTTAGCTCTGAAGTACCTACCTGCTTACTATCCCCACCAAGACAAGACACGCCTGGGTTCTCCAGCGTGCATGTCTCAGCAGCAGTAGCAACAGAATAAGAAGAACGGGCCGAACGTAGCTTGTCTTACTTGTACTGTGCGTCATACTGTCGCAGCAACATGTGCATGCCCTTGGTGACCAGCTCCCCGGACATGACCATGCGGGGCCGATCCGAGTACTGCGCGCTCCGGCGCGACAGCAGGTCCTGGGCGGCCTGGTTCGTCGACAGGATAACCAGGGACTGGCCGGCCATGCTCAAGTGCATGACGGGGCCGTACTCGCGGCTCCAATGGTAGAAGTGCAGCCACTGCAGGCTCTTGGGGACCTGGTGCAGGTTGCCGACGAGGGGCAGCGGCTTGGGGCCGGGGGGCAGGCGGAGCCGCGTCGAGCGCGTCCAGAGGTGCTTGGCCAGCAGCAGGACGCAGACGGCCGCGACGGCCAGGGGCAGTGAAATGAGAGACGGCATCGCTCTAAGAGGTACCGGAGAAATGTTACTATAGGGTTACACGAGGGTGCTGATGGAAGTCCAGTGAAGCTCAGAACGCCATGGACTTGGGGGCGAGGATGCGACGGTAGCATATGTCCCTATCCTTATGTACATCTATTGCTGCCTGCATGCAGCCTGGACACACTGTCCGGGCTTGGACGCCAAGGTGAAAGAGGGGATAGTTCTGGACTCTTTTGGGTATGTTCATGTGTGTCGATATGACAGGTTTCATCTGTGGGTTGCCGCCACGTTCCTTTCATGCACGACTCATAACCAAGATGCCAAACTCGGTTACCAACCTCCGCCCTTCATCCTCCAAAACCTCAAAGGCCGACGCCCAATGAGATCGTCCATGAAAGCGGCGGGTTTTCGCTTGAGGTGGTTGGTCAGCCCGCCCCTTGTCGAATATGATATATCTCCGAAAGGGCAGACAGAGGCACACTCGATGATCTGTCATGAAAACTATACTGCTGCGGACTACAAAGCCATTGCCTCATGGCTGATGGATGCTCTGCAATGTGGTTGCTTAGTGTGAGCCACACACCGGCACTTCCCCGGGGTTGGAAAGATGTGTTGCTTCTTGGGGCTTCCCTTTTCAAGAGATGGCCTCTTCGCTTACGCATACACTGGCATGAAGGACGCCTCTCATAGGTGGAGAAGTCCGCGAGATATGTGTGTGAGTGGAGCCAAAAAGACGTTGACCAGGGGGTATTGGGGAGGGGTATCAGCTATACGCAGGCCTGTCGGTTGGTCAATGGCTTGCATTGCAGTCGGCGGTTGCAATCAGGGCTTTCTCCTCTGCTCTTCCAGAAAGCCCGCTTCGGCACCGTGTCCCGTCCGTGGGGGACGACGGGGCGCTCCCGGATCTGGACTCCTCCGTGACGGAAAGCAGATGTCATCTCGGTTGATACTGCCTGAGATGCTGAGCAGACCGCACTAGGAAGGGTCATAGTCTGGCAGTAAGCTAATAAGAATCGTTTCCTGGTAAGCCTTCTTTGCTTCTCGCCCAATCTCAAACCGCCGTTGGTTGAAGTGGCTGAAGTCAAGATGCATGGCTTTTACGTACTCGCAGCTCCCAATCGTGGGTGATCCGGGCTCAGCTGAACTCCGTTGTACATGCTTTTTCTTGCCACTACCTACTATTCTCCACTACAGCAGGTTCTAACAGACGTTATTGGCCGTTGCCATTCAAGGGGCATTGGTCGAGCTTATAATTGAGCAGGACCCCCGGTCTATGCTACGGCATACCCAACTACACGGCGCCGGTAACCTACCACCGGTCCCGCACGACGCAGAAGAAACGGTCCAAGCAATGATGTCTACCAGCAACCTGTTCGCATCATGGTTTAAGAGCTTATGCAATGCATGCGACCGCGGCTCGCGGCTCGCTAGTCTTTGCTTCCGGACCTCTTGGGTGTGATTGAAGCCAACCCGGCCGCCTGGCTACAGGCACTTAAGCAAAGTGATCAGTTGGCGCGACCGTCATCCAGAGGCGATGGCTGACCGAAAAGAAAATAGAGCAACGGCGAACTTACGCGCAACTGGCAACTGCGCTTTTGAGGCGGCCGCAAAGAAAGCTGAAAGGACTGTGTCTGTTTACCTTGCCGGCTTCCGTGAGAATGATCTGTCATAAACTGGTGATCATCCCCGACTTCTATCACATAATGGCGTTTTCCGACCCTACTTTGAGACTTAATACTAGAAATAAGATGATCTGATTATGCGTATTGGGATCTAACGTGGTGGTTGGGCAGAAAGTGATCGACACGAGATATATATTTGATAAAGGGGAGACGCAAAGCAATGCGGGTTTGACGACTGAACCCATTGGACATATGATTGAAATTTTTAATTTTGACAGTATATCTTGCAAATAGATTTCCCACGGATACTTCTCCAGATTGCTGCCGATCATCCACTTGTCTCATGTTGCTCTACTGCCCCTTCCCCTTGACTTAGTCAGAACACCACTTTTTATATCACATACTATCACCATGGCTCGGATCACAATGAAGATGTTTAGAGGCATTCTTGCATTACTCTTCTTGACACAGTTTGTTCAAGCCCAACAACAGATGCCGCTATGTGCAGTACGCTTGAAGCCCCTATAGCTTGGCATATGCCCAGATCAGCTTACTTTTGCATGACAGAGTCGATGTTTGGAGGCATATCTGAAGGAGTCAAGCTCACCAACCCCCTCGCTGACTCCCCCCTCACTGACTAAGGGAAAAAAGACTAAAATAATAACACCAACGCCGTTAAATTAATCGATTTCACTACACCTATATACTTTTAATTTATAGATCGGCGTAAATGCACTCTAATTAAGCTTCCCTTACCAGTATATATATTTAAATTAATTTTAGGGCCTTTAACGGCTAGTGCTACACGTTGCTTACTTTTTTACCTCTTTCGGCCTTCCTTTACATCCCTTTATATACTTCTAATGTCTGCTATATATACGAAGGTCTCGTTAGGGTTAATATCGACCTTTCGCCTCTTCTAAGCCTTTATTTTTTCTAGATCTTCCTCTAATCCGACCTTTTCCTATTTTAACCGGCTGATTCGAGCGTTTAAAAGGTCGATACTCTTACCGACCTTTGAAAATAATAACCGGCTAATTAATCCGGCGTTAATAATGTTCGCATTAAATATTACTATACCGAGATCTTTTATTTACCGGCTATTTCTCGGCGTTTTAACCTTTAAAGGGCCGGATAGTTAAGAATAGAGGTCCGCCTCGGCCTTTCGAGCCTCCTCGATATAGCGGAGGGTATTAACCCTTCGGAGCCGGTTATTTAAGGGTTTATTAATATCCCGGGGCTAGATACCGGTTACGGCCCAGCCCTCTTTAATAACCTTTGAGGTTAATGCTTATAGCTAAGCTTTTAATTAAGTTTTTAGGAAATCCCCCTTTTTAATATAGCTATTATTAATAATAGCGTATACTTTATTTAGCTCCTTATAAAACCTCTTTTTAAATATCGAGAAGGGGTTAATATTTAAGGGCTAAAGAATATAAGAGCTATATAATAGCTTGTAAATAAACTAGACTTTATTTTCTAGGTAATTAAGCATAAAGTATTAATAATATAACTACCGTAGTTATTTAACACTAGCACCCTCTATTAATCGGAGTTATCCGGCTTAGTTAAAAGAAAGAACACTTTTTTTAATTAATTAATTATAATAAGGTTACTAATCTATCCTTTAAATAATATAATAAAGGATTAATCCTTATAAGGGCTATTAATTTCGTTTTCTTCTACTGGAAACCATTATTATTAAATCGATTAACCTTTAAATATAATTAAAGGGGGTAAGGACTAGTTATTTACATTAATCGTTTTAATTATCGTTACCTACTCGCGATTAATAAAGTCGTAATACATTAAAGTCTTATAAATAATAAATCCGATTATTATAAACCTCCCTTTAAGCGTTAACGAGATCCTTACCTTATTAGCGTTAAACTAATAAGATAATAAGATAAATTAAAGGGTATTATTATCGAGTCTATTAAAGAACTCGTATACGGCCTCGTTCGAAGTGCACTAGAGGCGCTGAAAATCGATCTATTTAAACTATAAGGATTTAATAAAGGGATAGCGCTTTAGAAAACGGTGTACCTAATAACTGCTAAGCTTATAATCGACCCCTTTTTCGACTAATATACATTAAACATATAGCCGAAATATACTATAAATTAATATAAAACCGAGACTAGCTTAAAATAGGGCTTAATCGACTAAAAAGGTCTCTTCGGTAGGTGATAAGAATTAAAAGGCCTCGTACTTCTATTATTAATTTAATAAACCGGCGATACGGTTATATAAGGTCCCTTTATTTAAGTTATTATCTCGAGCAGCTCGGTTAATCGATTTACCACTAAGAACCTCTTGCACGGCCTTCGTAACGCGTTCTTCTCTAACGGGACGTATAGTAATAAAAAGTGTAGGAAAGGAGGAAGAGTTTAATCTATTTCAATCGAAAAACGAATGCCAATTAACCTACTTTATATACTATTAATATTACTTAGTGATAATGTTATTCGTCTAATAATAGGGGGTTCAGTGAGGGGGGGTCAGCGAGGGGGTTGGTGAGCTTCAAAATGCACAGCTACCGACTTCGATTGCATTTGCGCAGACCAGCAACTGCAGACCAGTGTTGGAACCTGTATTCTGGGCAACTGCACTCTTGTAGAAGGACTGGGTATGTCACACACCAATATTGTCAATTGATATACTAATATTTTTCCATAACAGCGGCGATGAACGTCACAAAGACCATATGCAAAGAGCCCGTTCGGGATAACAGCGTGACCACGCCGATCGTCACTGCTGTGTCGGCGACTTTGGCTGTCATATTCGTCGCGATCCGTCTACTCAATAACCACCTTCGAGGATCGTTGAACGTAGCCGACCTGTGTGCAGTTCTCGCTTTAGTGAGTGACAATTTTCAACCCCCTTTTCATACGTCCGCGCTCGACTTGGTCTGACCAACTTTGGCTATAGCTATCCTCCATCCCCATGGATGTTTCTGAGTTTTACAGTACGGACTACCCGTTTAGCTTCATGGGAACTCATAGAAATTTGTCAGTTTCTAACGCATCCGATTGGCAGTGGTGGCCAATGGGTTTGGCAAAGATATCTGGACCCTTGACCAACCACGCATCAACAACGTCGTGAAGGTAGGCAAAAGTCCCCCACCAGAAATAGTAATACGATACATCCGCAAACGATCGAGTTTACTAACATGAGTGGCGGTCCTCAGTGGACCTGGATCAGCGAGTTCACCTACGTCCCCGCCATCGGCCTCACCAAGATCTGCCTCCTCCTCTTCTTCCTGCGCGTCTTCCCCGCGCGCCGCTTCCGGCACGCCTGCCACGGCACCGTCGCCTTCGTCGTCGCCTTCGTCGTCGCCTTCAGCATCGCCACCTTTACCGTCACCATCTTCAGCTGCGCGCCCGTCCGCTACTTTTACGTCGGCTGGGCCGGCGACACCGCGGGGACCTGCATCGACATCAACGCGTTCTGGTTCAGCCAGGCGACGATTAACATCGTTACCGACTTGTGGGTCATGGCCCTGCCCATTCCGCAGATCTTCAAGCTCGGTCTGGAGCGGAAGAAGAAGATCTTCTTGTGTATGATGTTTTGTGTTGGGCTTTTGTGAGTACCCTCTTGCTATGTGCCTGAGTCGATCAGAAGATACGGTGGCTGACACTGGATATGCAGGGTTACGATCTTCAGTATCATCCGCTTTACCGGCCTTGTCTCGTACTCCAGCACAACCAACCCGACTTGTAAGTTGCCCTCACATCTGCTTTTCTCTCATTACCCCTTTTCCCCCGCCATTTTCAGGGTGCGGGCAAACTAAGTATTGGAGATTAACACCACCGGTGCCACAGACAACAACGTCGGCGCCGCAACCTGGAGCGTCCTCGAGTGCAACGTCGGCATCGTCTGCTGCTGCATGCCGTACGTGCGGTCGCTGCTGAACCGCGTGTTCCCCAACTGCTTCGGCGGTACGTTCTTCAGCTCCGATGGAGGCGGAGGTGGTGGTGGTGGTGGGAAGAAGGGACAGAAATACCATACCATGACGTCGACGACGGCCGCCACCGCCACCGCCACGGCGGGGGCGGGCGGTGACGGGACTTTGAAGCTGCAACAGCAGACGACTAAAGCTACTGCCACCACCACAGAGGATGGGGCCGGGGATGATGGACGGAAGTGCGGCTCGAGGGTTTCTCGCGGCGAGGAGGATAAGTCGGGACCCCGGGCGGTGCGTTCGGGTACGGTTGATACCATTGAGATGGCGCCGATGAATGGGTTTTTGGCCAAGTACCCTGAGTGGTAAGCCCGACGAGAGACATCATGATATCGAAAACGCTGAGAGGGTCGGGCCGAAACCCATTCTTAGAGGCAGAATGTACCTACGATTGATTAAAAAAGTGGTGACGTGCACATGTTTCGAGGTGAAAAGGGGTTATAGTCGTCAACAAGATGTAGGAGATAGTCCAGATCTAAACACCTGGGTTGCTCTGTTGTTTCGAATTGTGTAGTTGGCCTGGCTCAAGTTTGACCCCTTAACAGAGCCTGCTCCCTCTATCTTCCATCGCATTTCCTCCCAATCATGACTTGCATGGCTAAACGTCGGAACTTCAGAGGTTTGATACGCGAAAGAGTGTATCTACTTTCAATGCTTCCATGACATCGTCAAAATATAGATAAACTCGGGAAGAAGAGCGGTAAATACGTTTCCCGGAAGAACCAATTACTATGTACTGACTGTCCCACAAACCCGGCCCATCCCGGACCATCCGAAGTAACTAGCTCCCTCTCATGTCATGCCCAATTCAATTCCCCGATGGTGTGTTTCCAGTTCTGTGACACGGGAACCCCTGCAGCCGAGCCTCTGTCACTCAGCCGTCTCGCGCGAACTCTAAAGGCCAGAGACATTCGCTGGTGAGACGTGCCGAGCCGGCAAAAAAGAAACGAAATGGAAAAATTCAAAAGAACTGCCGGCTTACTGTTTCCTGTATTCGCATAAAGGATCAATTACCCGTGCTCGAAACAAATAGCAATGTCTTCTTGACATGTCTAATGACAGGCGCCCTGTTTCTTGTCTTGGCAGAAACGACTAGTCAAACAGAACCAGACCATCGGCATCACTGACAAGTCCGCGCATACGATACAACAAATCAATTCACCTAAACGTATGTGTTTCAATAAGTCGACATCTTCAGGAACCCAGGATTTGACTCAGATTTGTTCTTCATTTGTGTTTGTGTGTGAGCTTGATATGTACAGGTATATCGTAAATATCCAAGATTTGCCATGCCATGCCCATCATGACCGCTGTGTGCTATGCAATGCAGCAACAACCCTTACTGTATATCCCTGAATAGGAAAACAAAAGCAAATAGTAACGTAACGGGACCCGCTTTCCCAAAGTATGTACCCATCTATATAACTGAAAAGTGAAGAAATCTCCTCAAATCCCCTCCCAGTTTTTGATTTGTTGTTTAGGCGTGCTGAGCGAAGCCCAGAGAGTTGTTGCCGCCGTTGAAAGCGACAAAGTTGCTCTTGAAGAAAATGTCACCGTAGATGAACATGTTGGCGGGGCTGGCCTGGACACCACCGAAGCAAGCTGTAGTTGACGTGTTAGCATGGAGGCGATAAATATGATGTTGACATTAGAAGGTAACTTACTGGTCTGGTCGACCTGGGCGAAGTTGATGAACTTGCCGGCAACAGTAGCCATGGTACCACCGACATCGAGCTGCATATCAGGCAGCTTGGCATTACAAGGGAAAGTAACACCGCCAGCCTGCTCGTCGTTCTTGGCGCCCTCGACCTTGGAGTAGTAGGCCTGGACGGCCTTGGGGTCGGCGAGGATCAGGGTGGTACCGGTATCGGCAATGGCCTGAGAACCAGCAGTGCCGGCCTGGGGCTCGCCGCCGTCGACGGCGAACTTCTCGCTGGGGAACTGCCAGAAGCCCTGGCTGTTGTCGATCTTGACCCAGGTCATCTCGCCGGTGAACTTGGTGTTGTCGATGCGGCCGAACTCGTAGGCGCCGGCGGCCTGGGCGCGCAGGTCCGCGGTGAAGACGGGCTCGGCGAGCGAGGGCATGACGTTGTCGAAAAAGGTCTTCTGCTGCTTGGGCTTGACCGTGTTGAGCTTGGAGAAGGCGAGACCGAGCAGGCCGTTGTTGTTGGTGTCCTGGACGAAGGACTTGGAGACCGCGGTCGCCATCTCGATGGCCTGGTTCTGGACCATGGCGCCGCCGAGGTCGACGGTGTCGGTGCCGACGTTGCCGGCGGCGCCGGAGCCGTCACCGTAGCTGATCTGGAAGCTGGCGCCCTGCATCATCTTGAAGGTCTTGGACTTGGTCGGGTCGTAGATCTGATGGCCCTGGGTGGCGGCGGCACTGAGCTGGCTGTTGAAGACCCAAAGATCGGAGCTGCCGGAGTCGAAGTCGAGGTTGACGGTCTGGCCGCCGATCTTGACAGGGGGAGAGGTACTCGACATCGTTCTCTTCGGGCTTGGCGGCGACGAGACCGGTTCCAGTGGCGTTGGCAGCGGCTTTGCCACCAGTAACACCAGTTGCGTTACCGGCGGCAGCACCGACTCCGGCGGCGGCACCCGCACCCGCACCAGCTGCAGCACCAGCACCGGCGGCAGCTCCGCCGTTGCCCTTACCCTTGGCCTTGGCCTTCTTGCCGCCCTTGGGTTGCCTCTTGCTGACCATCTCGGCGGACACGTGGTCGGCACCGTTGAGGTACTCGGCCGGAACGCGTCGCTTGCTGATCATGTCGATGCTCTGGGCGTTGACGGTGTCCATGAGGCTGGCGGGGACCGGCATACGGTACTTTCGGAGGGTCTTGAGAAGGGCTCGGGGGCCGTTACGGCCGGTGTACTGAGGGTTGGCTATCCGCTCCACCTTGTAGACGCCGCGCTTCTTGATGGAGGCGACCGGGGAGGCACAGGCCATAGCCACCAGCGCCAGGAGGAAAAGGACCTTCATGATGGACTGCATTTTCACAACAGCACCCAAAGGAAGAAGAGAAAAATGAGGACCCTCAAGAAAAGAAGAAAACGCCACACCTGGTGGTAACGAAGGGAAGGGGGATCGACGAGTAGAGAAGGACCAATCAAAGAGCTCTCTCAAGTCGCTATAAAAAAGAATATGGTACACCGAAACGAAACTGGACCTGCCCAGATGAAGAAGAAGAAGTGAACGGAGTCAAAAAACAGAGAAAGGAAGGGATGGGGAATAGAGGAGAAACGAAAGAGACCTACATGTTCGGATCTTGGCGACCTTTAAAGACAAAGACGAGGAGAGCGATCACCAACACTGAAGCCTACCTACCTGCCATAGCCCGGGAACAGAGAAGGAATAGGTCCACTAAGACGACATCAGGGGTTTCGGGAGCCGAGACGGGATGAAGAGGATCGAAACGCAGAACAGGCAAAGTCGAGCGCAAGCCTATCCCGGTTCCTCGATGCCTGTCGCCTATTACCGGGTAGAGGCATATGTGATAGGCGGCGGGCAGCAGCATTGGGACGAAGATACTTGCTGCTTTTGCGCAGGTGGTGATGGGACACACGGACAAAGATAGACAGGCTGTGTACCGATCGACTTACGTATGCGTGTGCAGTGTAGTACCGTAAATCGAGGCGGCTCTGCTGGTTTGGCATGACCCCTGGCAGTCCAAGACACGCCATGCAACAGGATAAGTGGGCGCGGTGCCACTAAAAGGTCAGATCGATAGGGGAGCCGGTGGATCGACAGAGGCACTGATTGGCGGGCTTGGCATACCAGACAAGCTTCTGAACCCCGGACCGATGCGCATTTGAGACATGGTCACAGCAGAGGGCATGGGCAACTCCTGGAAACGTCGTATCTCGTCCTCGACGCGGATGTGAGCTGTTTGGCGGAGGGCGTGTGACGAATCGCAAGCAGGGCGCATGCAACGGGCAGGGTTCGGGCTGTACCGCCTCTGCGGACTGATTGACCATCCGGGACTAGCGACTGGCCAGGATCGGTGACAGGAAATCGTGTAGCAAATCATCTTCCGGATCCTGGGTAGGGAAACATCATTTCTTGGCACAAGCCGTTTGAGCTCCTCCATGCCTGGTTCTCCGTACTGTCCGCAATCAGACCCAGGGCTTACGTAGATTGGCAAGAAGATGCACCATCCGGCGTGGGCATTCCTCCATCATCTTCATCTCGCCAAGAAAAATGTTTCGGCTTGGCAGTTCTTCGGAGAGGCGGTGCCGTCACGGGATCCAGAGAGTTCAGGCGGTATAGAGTTGTATAGAGGCGGCCGTGTGGGTTTTGGGTTGGGCGCCAATAGCAAACAAACTGTTTCTGAAGTGCTCTCGGGCTAGGCGACACACATCACGGTGATTGTCGTTAGACGGGAAGTCCTGGCGGCTTTCCTGTCATCATATCCGAGCGCCTGCCTATTTGGGAGGTCGAAGCTGTTTCATGAGCTGCACAAGGTCTGAACATGCCGCTGTCGCCGTCTGTGTGCAGATCACGTCTGTCACTGGCTTGGCTTTCTAGAAGTTGCCTATTGTCATCAATTTGATATTCAAAAGCGTATTGCAAGTGGGAATAAACCCGGTAACTTCCTGTTTGGTCAATCAAGTCGAAGCATGTGTCCAGAAATAGGCAACCGAGAACTACTGTTGCGCAATGTGGCAGCTCGCAATTGTGGCAAACTGACCTCTGTAACACTTGGACACGAGCGTCGTTGGGTTTCCGACGAAGGAGCGACGGAACAAGAAGACCGCGATTTGCGCAAATGATAGGACCGTGGTCAACAAACGTATGTACTCAAGTCGGCATCCCGGCAAACTCGCCATGAAGGAAAATGCGTTCGTTCCCCAGAAAACCAAGGCGCTCTCCAGTTCATCCATCACCATCACAGATGCACAAGCCAAGAAAGCTTGGCGCGAATTAAGCTCATGATGGAGAGAGATCGCTGGAGGGTCCCTAGGTCCTTAAGGAGGGTCGCGGAGGGTCGCCAAGAAAGACCACCCATTCTGCATCTCGGATGTTCTGCCGCCCATTTCTCAGATTCAAACAACTCCAGGTGACGCGTCCAGGGGGCTCGAGTGGTTGCGATTGGAGGGTCGATGGACGGCTGCTGTCGCATTGGTGCAGGGCGTGCTGAAACCAAACTGCCGTCATCCCCCCACCGGAAAGATGAAACGGGCTTCAGATTTCTGCTGGCCTGCGTGGGCGTTGGGCCTTTTGGTTGGTCCACCACCCCAGGAACAAGTGCCAAAGGACCCAGAACCGCCCCCAAAAAACCCGGACCCTATCCTGCCCGTCAGTGTCAATGCTCGACCACCGCGAGCGGCAGTTCTTTCTTCCCCCGATCCCGAGTTATCCACGACGTTGAACATTTACTTATAATTAATGAATCCTTCTGCTCAGCCACCTGTTAATAACCGCGAGACTTTGCATCTTTACATATCTGCATCTTGGCATGGGAGAAGCAGGTGTTCCATCGCGTCATATTAGCAGCCATTGGACCTATCGTCTAAACCTACCCACACTGCCCGAGTGTCGCTCCGACTCCAGATTGAACCCGTGACGGGAGATGCGACAGGAGAGTATTGCCATGTGACCTTCCCGGGACCAAGAGGACGATCTGTTATTCATTTAAATGGAAGATGTCATCATTCCAAGTTTCGCCAATGTTGGTTGAGAAGGAGAAGCTCAGCAGTGAATAGTAAATGAACACCTGCCCGACTCTTGCTTAAATGGTAACATGGATGTTACAACGTATTCGACTCCTCGACAAGCCGACCCAGCGGAGGCAATGAGGGTTGCGAGTGCAGCGACCATGGGGAATTAATATGGCCACGATCAATACTGACGTCCCAGGTGAGGTGCTGGGACATATCTTGCGATAAAGGCATGGACATGGGTTGCTCTCGAAAAAGTGCCCTTTTGATTTTCAATGACGAAATATGTACGATTCGTCTTTTTTCCCCTCTTCAAAAGTCAGGGATCAATAGAGGTTGAAGTGCTACGCTCCTATCACACCCCTTTCTATACACCGACGATATACCAGGGCACTTATATCGCCCAGCCCGAACAGTCCACTATTTCAATCTACACCAGATGTACAGCCGCAGCATACCATATAAATATATCTATCCGCTGCTGTGATAATGACCTGGCGATTGACTCAATACCGAGACACAGAATCGTTGGCATATGTTTGATGTTGAATCCAAGGTTCGACCCGTAATGGCATTGGCCAATGAAACATTGAAATCGATTGATGTTTTTCGTTTCGCGTCATGGGGGCATCGCCTGGCCGTTGCGTCGAATGGACCTGCCCTAACAGGCGGGTTGCCCCAAGTCTTTCCTTCTGTTCTAGACGGATTTGTATGCCAAAGCGTGCGTTTAGATCTCTAATTCATTTAGAGCTTTGGTTGTGAGTATATCAGGCAGAACTGTTCATTATACTTGAGCGATTGCCGAGTAATATACCTGGTTAGTCGTACAATAGTGTTCAACTATAGAATCAGGAATGTCGCACTCTGGGCGATTGAAGGTGGTATCGCTCAGGTAAAGCAGCTGCATTGGGCGAGCTTGCGCTACGACCAATATCGAGTCACGTGAAATAAACGGAGAGAAGAAGAGGCTACAGTTTTTGGGGTTTTCCTAGCGTACAGTTTTGGGAGTCGCTTACCTCTCTCTACCCAACCCAATCTGCTACCTACCCTGCAACTGCTACCCCCATTCCATTTCCCACCACTACCAACTGAAGCTGCCGTTATCGACAAGCGAAAGGAAAACGGACGTTTTGCCAACCTCCTCCCATATTCGTTCGACTCCACCCTCCCTCATATAGATCCCGGCCCAACGGACGAGTCTAGAACGACCGATAAGCGAAGCTGGAAGGGTAGCTGACTGTCGATCACTAACTACCTTTCCTCAATCAAGCCCACACCATCCATCACCGGTAGGACTTCATTACACGATAGCGCCCGTCAATTAGGCCCGACCAGGACTCTATCGTCGATTGTCGCAATTGGTCAACCCTCGAGCGACAAAGCAACAAGGACCAGACACGCACCGGTCGCCGACCGTCCCCTGAGCTCGCCAAATGGCGGATGGTGCCCAGTTCGCCGCCGCCGCTGCTACCGCCGCCGCCATGTCGGACGACGAGAACAGCAACGCCGGCGGCACCGCCCACAACACGCCCTCGTCGTCGTCGCGGCGCAACCCCGACCGCCGCCCCCCGCGCTTCAGCTGGAACTCGGCCTACGAGGCCACCTTCTTCCGCTCCCTGTGCGAGTCCATGCAGCTCGGCTTCAAGGAGAACCACAGCTTCAAGTCGGGCGCCTGGGAGCGCGCCGCCATCGCCCTGCGCGACAAGCACGGCGCCTTCCCCGAGAAGTCCCACCTGATCAACAAGGCCGACAACGCGCGCAAGCGCTTCCGCATGTGGCGCGGCCTGCGCGAGGATCCAGAGTTCCTGTACAACCCCAACTCGCGCATGGTCACGGCGAGCGAGGAGGCATGGAAGCGACACTTCGAGGTACGCGATGAACTCTATCCAGTCTCTGCCTTTTTCATATTCGCCACTATCACGGATGGACCCTTTATACAGAGACTGGATTCGCTCGCAGGTACATGCGTTGCTAACTTGTTTTTCACCAACAGAAAGAACCTCTTTCGAGAGCATTGCGCGGACGGGCTTTCGACCACGAAGAATTCATGGAGATCCTATTCCCCGATGTCATCGGCTCTGGTGGCGCGCCTAAGAGGGTCATGAAGGGCAAGCGGAAAGATGCCGATGGCAATACGACATCTACTTCCGTTGACCTTACTGGCACTCCCACATCAGCCAGCGCCGCGCCCGCGATAGATTCGAGCATGTACTCGCAGACCCCATCGCAAACACCCATCCAGCCGCATCAACCTCAAGTCTCTCAAGTGCCAGTACCGACACCAGCCTCCATACAACCAGTCCAACGACCCACCTCCGCCATCATCCCCCCCTCGAACATCGATTACTTCAACTAGCGCTCTTACACCGCCGGATGAGAACGTACCGAACACCACCGGGACGGCGTCAGCAAATAACAAGAAGCGCTCTGCGCCTGAGCCCCCTGGATCCGCCCCCTCCGAGAAGCGCCGGGGTCGCCCGTCTCGGTTCGCGGCGAACATCTACAGCGCGCCCTCTAACGCGACGCCCACAACCACATCCATGTTCGCGGCGCCTTCACAGACTCCCTCCGCCGCTGCCCCGATGGCTACGCCCTCGTTAGGCGCACGAGCTCAGCCCATTCACCCATCGTTCAACGCCAGCGGTCTGTTCGAAGAAGGGCTGCTCGCCCTGGCCGACGCCTTGCGGAGCAGCGGTCGTAACAGCCATCCACCCAAGTGGTCCGAGCAGGCCATGGAGATCTTCTTCCGCGACTTCGCCGACGAGGACCCGGATCTGCAGCTTAAGATCGCAGAGAAAGCGCTGACGGACGAGAACAAGGCTCTCGTCTTCGCCAAGTCGACACCGGAGCTCCGCAGGCATTGGGTTGGCAGGCTTCGTGAGGTCCACATGCGCAACCTCGGAGGCGGCCTGGGGCTGGGCCGTGTGGGCGAGGAAGCCTCATGATTGCATGCATGAGTCGATTCTGCCCGTCAGAAATGAGCGAAGAATTCGTACAAAAGTTTCTCGTCTTTGTGTGTATTGCCTGGAACGAGCGAACGGCCGAAAGGAACGAAGAAAGAAAGAAAGAAGTAAAAGGAGTGGAAAGCACATCAGGGCCTTTTCGTAGCACGCGGATAGGCCGTCTTGCGTTTGCTTTTTAGTACATTGTCGCTTTTCATATATATCCTTCAGCGTTGGTTGGGGGGAGGGAGGCCAGGGGGGGTTGAGATGAAGGGATGGATTTGCGTGCTCTCTCTATCTCACGAGCCAAGGGAGGGAGTTCTTTCCTCGTTTTCTTCTTCTTTTGCGAGCGAATAACCCGAAAACATATTGGCCGGCTGGGCGTTGGTGGTTGATGAAGAGTAGCGATCTGAGTAGCGCGTCACGTTTTTACTGAGATGAGAGAAGAGTGACTATTTTCCTTGTGATTTTAATTCGGACTGAAGCGACATGTTTCTGAGGTATATGCTTCGTGGTTGTAGCCCAATCTGAAGCAGCAACATTGGCAAACTGTCACTCTCGTGAAGAGAACAAGTAAGGGACGTCTGTTCCTGCGCATCTCACATCTTTCGGTTTTCTCGGGTAGTGTGCTGTGTTCGGTGTTCCTTGGATGGTCTCTTGACACGACCTATCGTCTCCCTACCTTTTCCCATCTATGCAAGTGATCGGAGAGGATTCGGTGCTACACGGCATGCCATCCCTGTGGGGGAATGGCAGGCTGCGCTCGTACGAAGCACCATGCCCGAAAACTATTCCTTGTCAGATTGACAGGACTGTGCCGTCTACCTACATGTCCTTCTAGACCAGAATGGTTTGAAATCATCTCCATGTTTCCGATGTCTTCCCGATACATACGGGGACCACCAACGTTATAGTTATATAACAAAACTGCCGCTATCAATCCGTGTACTTGATCTATCTCTGCCAGGTAGTATGGTTGGTGTGTTTGCTACGGATGAGTAACCTGGGCATCACCCTCCCTGACGAGGATGAGCACGATAAATAGTGCGATTACACCATTTCTACAGTCGACATCAAATGAACTGAAGTGTGTGTTTAGACATTTCGACTCTTAGAAGAAGAAGAAGAAGAAAACGACAATCTACGCTGTCGGTCAACCTCTTTTTTTTCGCCCATCTGCGACCGTGATGCGGATCTACGTTATGCGACGTTCATCTCGGGTCAAACTTATGTAGGTAAGCACAGTGGATTGAAGAGTACAGTGAGGAGGAGCCCCTTAAGCTCTGGCAGCAGGTAACCATTCACCATGAGATGTTTCTTAATTGACTGAAAAAACACAGTTATACCCGACACCAGTAATTGGTACTGGGCGGCTGTGATCTTTGAGCCCGGTTTGACTGCCCATGGATCAATGTACGTGTATCTATTACTCTAATCCCGAAACAAGCGACTCCCGCATCCCACCTCCTTCAGGACCCTCTTCTCCTCCAGTTCCCGCAGCAGCCCCAGCAGCACCTCATCCGTACCCTTCGGCGCCAGGATGGAAATAGCTACCGGCAGTCGCGTACTGTTGCTCTTGCTCGCTTCCCCCTCTCCTCCTCCTCCTTCTTCTGGATCGCCCGTAATCCGCGACGTAAACGGCACCTCGCCGAGCGGTACCGCGATATCAGGACACCCCGACGCGTAAGCGAGCGAGTAAGCCGAGAAGCCCGTCCAGAACAGGGCGGGTTTGCCGTCGGGGCCGATGAGGGCGTGGGTCGCGGGCTCGTCGCGGTAGGCGGGCTGGGCCCAGGATTGGGGGTATAGCAGAAGTGGGATTTCGTCGTCTTCTTCTTCCTCTGCCTCTCCCTCATCGGATGGTCCATCGGCAGTAGTAGCAGTAGAAGAAGACGGAGCAGGTAGAACAGTGTTGTTGACCCAGTCGGCGAAGAACTTCAGCCGGCGCTCCGAGTCCTCCGTCTCGGCATCGCTGACGCCCTTTCCGTACTCGAGACGCTTCCGCGTCGTGGCTTCGATGAACGGTCGGGCTTTGGGGCCCTTCTCGGCGCGGTAGTCGCGGAGGAAGGGCTCGATTGCGGTGCGGGATAAGCTGCCGTAGACGATGTTTTGGTACATGGTCGAAGTTGCGGTCACTAGGTCTTCTTTGGAGTTGGCGGAGGAGGCCCATAGTTCGTAGAGATTGAGTTCCCGGCGTTGGGATTTCAGGTGCTTTTCAAGCTGCGACACGAAGGACTCCATGATCCGGCCCGCGGGCGTGCTGGCTTCGGGGCCGGAGCCGCCCGCCGAGAAGAACTTCGGTGTTGTGCTGGCCGTGTTGGGCTCGACTGCATAGAGGAGCTTGAAGCGCCGCCGGCTGGCTGCCCGGGGCAGAGGTTCGGAGAACATGACGTTAGCGACTCTCTCCGCCATCGCTGCCGAACGCGCGAGCATGCCCGGCGTATCAAGCAGCGCACTGCATACCAGCATTCCATCGCTCGGCATGCGGCCCGACGAGGGCCGGATCCCGTACACACCGTTTACGGCGGCGGGGTGCCGGATCGAGCCGCCCGTGTCTGTGCCGACGGTGAAGTCGAGCCAGGGGTAGCTGGCGCAGCCCGCCGCCGAGCCGGAGCTGGAGCCCGAAGGCTTCTGGAAGCCATCGCCTCGCGGGTTGATGGGTGTTGGTTCTTCTATCCTGCAGCAAACTCCCATCAGTTACGGTAAGTCGCTATCCGGTCGAAAAGGAGCAGCCTCCGAAGAAACGACGCGATTGGGGAAGAAGGGGGTTAACGAATGTTCGTCTTACCTGTCGACCGGGTCTTGCCCATCGCACCACTGCCCGCACCGCATCTTACCGACCATGACGGCCCCGGCCTCGAGGAGCCGCGCGACGCATGCCGCCGTCTCGGTGCGCGGCGGGTACAGCTCGCGATAGCATCGACTGCCGTTGCCCGTGTGCAGGCCCGCGACGTCGATGCTGTCCTTGACGCCGAACCGCATGCCAGCCAGCGGCTTTGGCGCCGTGCGGTCCGCATCTAGGTGGTAGAGTTTCGATGGCACTGGTATCATCTGAGACGGAATTGTGACCAGTTAATTGCGTACTTACTTTGTTTTCCGAGACGACTGAGAATGCCATGGCGACAGCAGGGAAAAGTACTTACGTCCGAAACCTCCAAGCACTGGTAGCTACTGCTGTCCCCCTTTCCACTCGCAACACTTCCCGTCGGCAAGGCCCCGCGTACGAAAGCATCACTCGAGTCCTCATAGAGCCGGTACGGGCGATACAGATTCCCCGTGAGGAAATCACAGACATAGGGGCCCGGCGCCAGCGGCACCGATTGCCCGTGTATGTCCGATCCCACCATGATTGCTCTCGTCGACGCGCGAGACTCGGACGGGATCTCGGCCAAGAATGCCTCGAAGTTATCCGAGTCATTCTGGGCGTAGAAAACCACTATCCATCAATGCTGATCAGTTCTGGGTTCGCGGCATGCATATTGATCGGATGAACCTCCCGGTCAGAAAAGGAAGGCGCGGGGTCAGACCCGGCTCCTTTCATTCAATTACCGTTTTGGCGGCCGATAACCTGTACCACCAAGACTTACAGGACAAGAACTCGTCAGTCCAGACATCATCATCCTCAAACAGGCGCATCACAATCTCGGCAGTCTTCGTCTGCACCAAGCTCCCAAATGACGTAGCAGGGACATACTGCCGCCCATGCCGAATGGGCAGCTGCCCCAAGCTCAATACGGGCGCATCGTGCGGGAGCAAGTACGGCACGCCGCCAATGTAGACGATGGTGACGGCGGAGGGAGTAGCTGGGCTGGCCGTGGTAGGGGCCGCCGTTTTAATCCCCATCTTTTGGCGGTCGCTGCTGCGGCTGTTGCTTTCCGTCGCTCACGCCCTCGTATTGATTGGTGAAGCAGTAAGGGCAGGCTCCAATGGATACGAAATTATGCGGGAAATAAAACGATTCCGAGTGGTTTTCCTTCCTCTTTCTGTTCCCTGTCAGCAAGTACGTACAAGCACTGTATCGAAGCAAACGGTCAATGAAGATGTAAGGTGCAGTCATGACGTCGGAGATTAGCGCCCGCCTGTATACAAAAAGCAAACCACTTCAATCACCGCTGTATTCAATCTCACCCGCAGCCGCTAGAATCGGCGCTGAACGTGGCAGTCACCCAATTGCCATTGCCAAATTCACCAATCAGTTTGGACAAATGTCAACTTGGTTAAATTCTTTTCTCGTATTCTACTTTTACTTGTTTATTCAATCACCCAGATGGGAATCCTATGCCATGCCATGCAATGCAATCCTGCCTAAATCTTCAGCCCCTCCATGGTATCCTCCAGCGTCTTCCACCCAGTATTGCCCTCCCAGTTCTCCTTTCCCTTGCTCATGACGCTGCGCACCGCACTCCGCGCCTTGCCGCGCCACTTGTCGCCGATGGATTCGACCCGGCTGCCCCAATTCTCGTACGCTGCGACCAGTTCTCCAGTACGGCTGACTACCGTATCCCACGCCTCGGCGTCGTTGAGCCAGTCGCCCTTGGGTTTGGTGCCGTCCGCGCCCGTGGAAGCAGATAGTGCGTTTCCGGAACCGGCACCCGCAGTGGCCGCTCGCCAGCCCTTCTCGGCAGCATCCAGGGCGCCCGCATAGTCGCGGCGCCAGGCTCGCAAGCGCGAGATCAGCGACCACGCTTCTGAGTCGGCCGTGATGAGCGGCACGATGTCGTCTTCAAAGAGCGAGATGACCTTGATCTGTATCGTACCTCTGGGAGCCACGTAGACATCGTTACTTTCACCACCGGCAGCTTCTTTAGTGACCTCCCGGACCAATAGGCTAAGGATATCGTGGTCCAGGGCCTCTTCGGTCTTCCGGATGTTGAGAACGTTGCGGGTGCCGAGTACGACATCATCCAATGCCGGAGATGGCTTTAGGCTGGCTGCCAGGGTCACGACGTTATCCCAGATTCGCCAATTGGAGTGCGCAGTAGTGGCGCCACGCTTGAAAGCCGAGAGAGAATCCAGAAGTAGGTTGCGAGCCGACTTGTTCAGATCAGCTGCCCGGGATGTGGAGGGGAACCTCTTTTCCAGGTCCGCGACTTGTTCCTCCGTAGGCTCTTCGTCGTCTTCAGTAGGCTTTTTCTCAGACTTAATTATCTTGCTTTCTGCAACCACCTCGCGATACCAGCTGAGCAGAGCGCCGCCCAAGTTGCTCCATGTTCGAGCATCTTCGCCGCCTTCTTCGCCATTGCTGGTATAGATGGCCCTCTGGAAAGCCTCGGCGGCATCAGGGAAGTGGGCAAGACGAAGCTCAATATCTCCCAGTCGGCTCCACAGCTCGGGGCTCAGTCTGTTGACACCCACTGCGAGACGGTAGGACTCCAAAGCTGCCTCCCAATCCTGCTTCCGTAACCACAGCTCGCCCAAAGACTTCTGGGCTCTTGCGAATCTGCGGTTGGATATCTCCCACGCGCGCTGGTAATGTGCTGGCTCCTCCTCGAGATCACCCAGGATGCAAAACAGCCTGGGCGCATTTGGCGGGGGTGGATCGCGTTCCTCGCCGTAGTAATCTTTGAGTTTCAGATCGTCGGTGTTGATAGCATCTTCTGTATCTTCGGCCTGAGCTGAAGCCTTCGTTTCGCCTGTTCTGTGGTACAATCTCCACCGTACTAAGGCTCTGGCCTTTTGCACTCCACCATCGCCGCGTCCGCTTCCGTCATCATGGGCCTCGCTGCTAGCCAAACAGAGCGCAACTTCAGGCCACATACGCAAGCGCTTGAAGATCTCCAATGCCGAAATGAGCGATCCTACAGAAGCCCAAGCATATCCGAGCTCTGACTCCAGATGCCACCTCGGCGGTGATGACAATGCGTTCACGTATCTGAGTCGCTCGTGAGCAGGTGCCGACTCGGTATCTTTCGCGGCTGGGAAGAAAGACGTTGGCTTGTTCTGGTTGGTCTGAGCTGGCGCTTGTTCACCTGGGAGAGAGACCTCAATAGCCGGTACTGCTGCATCCCGATGGAAATCTTCGTTTGCGGGAGGCGCAGTGCTGGCATCCGTATCGATGATGACCTGATCAACAACGGCTTGCATCTGCAAGACACCACGCTCAAGGGTTCTGCTTCGATTCAGCTCGATTCTGGATCGCACCAGCAGAGCTTGGGTGTAGATTTGCCAATTGGTCGACTTATCATTGATCACTCGCTCAGCGAAGGGCAAGATTTCCTCTGCAGTTAGGGAGTCGGAAGGTGAGAACGTGTCTTTCAACATGGCTTCCGTGAGCAGGATGATTTTGTCCTCGGGTCTTAGTTGGGGTTGGTCGTCGGGGGCGATACGCTGTAGAGATTCAGGCAATTCCGAC
Organism: Apiospora aurea; assembly: GCF_038362705.1. Classification (NCBI taxonomy): domain Eukaryota; kingdom Fungi; phylum Ascomycota; class Sordariomycetes; order Amphisphaeriales; family Apiosporaceae; genus Apiospora; species Apiospora aurea. Next base: position 886,579 of record NW_027117391.1, read on the forward strand.
TTAGTAACATCTTCAATGCCACTGTCCTTGAAGGAGATCTTCTCCAGCAGCGTATCGTCATTGAGGGCCAGCGCTTGTGGTGCTGTCGCTTCTGCAGAGTTCTCTCCGTTGGCAGGACTGTCCTCTGCGCTCTTGGCCAATACGACAAGCTGACTAGTGCTCTTCTCTTGCCACTTTGTTCGCTTTCCGAGGGCGCCAGAGAGAGCATAGGTGAAGCCACTTTTCTGTGCTGCGAGCTGCAGTGCATCTTTCGCTTTGGCGTCGTTTCCAAGCATCACATGGGCGTTGGACTTCTCGAGCAGAAACTGGGCCTTGATATCGTCGCCCTCCTCAGTCGAAGCCAGAACTGTGGACTCTGCATCCTCAAGACTCTTCTCGACCAGCTCCTGGAGAGTTGCCACATCAGTGAATCGGCCGGTTTTGGTGAACAGTGATCCAGGCCCCAAGGATGGCTGAGAAAGCAGCTTGTAGTGCCATAGATGGATGCGGAACCGCGTCCAGGCCAAATCGCTGTTAAGCGGGACGACGTCGCCCGATGTCAGGACCCATTTTGCAAAACAGAACAGCTCGATGTGAGGTATGTAGGCATAGACGGAAACACCATCAATGTCCAGGGTCCTCAGACAGATCTTCCTCAAAGCCTCGATGGGACTTTTTGGTGCTGTTGCGGTGTCTTGTGATGCTGTTTGGTTGTAGGCAGCGACAAATACCGACTCGCAGTCTGCAGCCTGCAGAACGGGGCCGGTAACATTTGCCTGTAAGAAGGCGTTCAGCGCGGACGAGCCGACTTGGATTGCCTCTGGTAATGCGCCCTCAGGGAGGGACTCGGACTCCGCCGTCTTAGTTCCAGATGAGGCTACATGCCGTACGAACCGCTCCACCAGCGATTTTGCGACATCTGAGCTAAAGACTGAGAGATAAGGCGCATTTTCACCAACGGGGTTTGTCGAAGGCTGCATTGCGCACTTGGGATGTGAGTGGCACGCCACCAGACCCGGGGACGGAAAGACGGAGGTTGAGGCCTGACGACGGAGGGGCAGTCGCCGTGCGCAAAACGTCAAGCAGTGACAACCCGCGGACTTTGGCCTGGAGCTCAGTGCTGAGACGTGGAAATCGAGTGGTTGTCGGTTTCCTCTTAATTCTCTAGACGGCAGATAGACTTGGAATACCGAAGTCCCTTCTTCCAGAAAATTTGGCCGGCTCTGGGGTTAGTCAGGATGTGTCACACTCCAATGCACTCTAGATGCGGTGCGACTTTTGCCGCCCGCAGCTGCAGCACTTGGTGGGGGAGGGGGAGGGGGGAGGGGCATCGACCTGATAACGATAGCGATAACAAAATCGGCCCGTGCGATGCTGCTTAGGTTCGATAAGCTGGGTGTACCGCCTTCGCACCTGTACAGACTTGCTGCCCCAGAATCATGGATGTTGTAGACTGGCTTACAGCACCCGGGAGCCTCAAGTTATCCAAAGAGCCTGGTTCTCAATGAATTGGGGCAAAGGTACATTGCACGGCCACTCAAAAACGCCCTTCCAGATCCATTCAGAGGAAGGCTTCTGGTTCCTCTTCATGTTTGGGGGACACCGCCTGGGCCCTATGATCCGACTCGCAGACTGCGACGATGAAATATGATCCGGAAACCAACGCCTGTGGCCGTGGGGTGTCCAGGCGTCCGGGTACGGTGTCTGACTTGGGACGGAAAAGCATCATGTGCTCCGAATGGATCTGGAAGGACTTTTGTATCTTTCGAATCACTTTGCCAACCTCACTGGGTCGGTCTAGCCGTCGGATCAGCCGTGAATAGCGGTCGAGGCTGAAGTCGCACGTCCACCATGCACCCCAGAGCCCGTTCCGGTAAATCCTTAGGGTGAAGGAGGCGCAACTTTCGAAAGCGCGATGGAACTTCCTTTCCATCTCATCCTCGCTTTCTTGTTGTCCTCCGCCGGGTAAGGCGACGGGTGTACTTGGAGCCCATCGAAACCCCGGGACCGCCAGCCTAGGCGCACTGGAGAGAAGGGACCCCGACTGGACGGTCTCTTGCGCTCTCCAGAAGTCGTTGAGGCTTTTAATTCGCTGTCGCTGCTGGTTCAGACACAAACTCCAGATCACCACCTCGTCCTGAGGACGGGTTACGGGCCGGTGACTCAGCCACGAGCCAACAATTTCCATTGGGATGTCGTTGGGTATCGACTCTCGTAGGGATGAACGATCAAGCCATGTGCCTGGTTCGCCCTGGGAGCGCATCATATGAGATAAGGACGCCGCGAACACCACCAAGTCTATCCGTCCGTGGTCATGCACATGGTTTAGGAGGTCCATGAAACGAATCATGCCGTTGCCCTGGCCCAGGATAGTAATGTGGTCTCGGCCTTTGAGTGCCTCCAACATGGTCCAGGCGCGGGTATTCCACTCGCTGAACAATACTGTGGTCAGGACGGACTCATGCTGGTGCGTGTCCATGTTTTTTCATGTCAAACTCCATGAGATCAACATCGATTGCAAGTACACATGTGCTTGTGTAGGATATGGTGTTGATGTACTTCATTGCCTCGGCCCTGAGATCATCGTCCTCCGGTCTTCCGGGCTCTCGATTAGCCACGTCCTCACCTCTAGGCTGGTCCCGGAGCAACCGGGCGCTTTTCCCAGCTTATGTCTGAAAGGGACACTCACATGCAAGCCGCAGCGATCCAATAGCTGTCACATCCGCTTTTACGGGCGAGACGCATGTAGCGTTGGTGAAGGCAAGCATTGATGCCCCTCCCCGGTCGCCCTCCCTGACCACGGCTCCAGACATGAGAGATCGCCATGGTACGGTTGGTGGCTGGGCAGTATCTGAGCCAACGTTCGTCCGAATCCTGGACCGAAACCGCCCGGGGCCCAGACAGACGAAGGTAGGAATCCTTGTCCCACAAGACTCTGTGCTCTTGGTCATGATTGTGTGGTTTCGTGTCGTGCATCGTCTGGTCCGGCGAGATGTTCTCACGGTAGAACATGCGGCACTGGCGCCAATGTTTGCCGAGGCATCCATCAGGGGAGCCATGACGGCATCGCGCCACCTTGGCACCGAAAGCATCGCGGAAGCGGCTGTGCAGTACCGCGAAGTCCAGGCCCAAGCATCTCGGATCCCCTAGAAGGAGTTCCCGTATCCATCCACACATGTTGGCAGGCCTCCTAGCAAGCGCTACATGGTCGGTCAATGCTCTCAGGGGTACATTGGGGGAGACTAGAAAGCTCCGCATCCAATGGGACTTCTCCATACCGTGACGGAAACCATCGCGCAGATCAAAATGCATTCGGAAATATGCAAACAAAGTCCTTGCTCTTTGCCAGAACGTCCAGAGGTAAGCACCAGCGACGTAAAAGGCGGTTTGTGACCGTTCCTTGGCTGAGGATTTCTGGTTCGCTGTACATGTGTCGATGAGCTCTCCGACATGACTCAAGGCTTCTTGTAAGGCCATATCTATATGACCACCGTCGTGTATAGTAATGATGTGGTATACCACAAAGCGGATGATGTTTTGTTGTGGACACATCACAACTTTGAGATTCCTCCAGAGTCTCATTGACAGAGAAGTACTCAGGGGCAAGGTCGCCAAGTGGTACAGATAGCTCGGTCGGAGGAGCTGGAAGTCGTTGCTGGATAGTGTCCACATGTTGCACTATGGAATCTTGGGATAACCTCCTAGGGCTCCACTGGCACTTGAGAAGCCCTTCGAAAATGGCTTCCAGTCGTTCGATATGTTGGTAGGAATCGCCTGCAGCTTCGGCCAACTCAGTGCATTTAGCCTGCAACATCGCTTCCCTCTCGCCCTCAGAGTAATACTTGTGCTGTATTTGGCCATTGGCCTGACTCGTCTGGCTGTAGAACCCGTCCCACTCGAACGTGTACGCTATCCGCTGGTTCGAAGTTGCAGGAACGTAATCTTGCCCAACTGTGGAGCGAATGAACTTGATTGGCATCGACATGGCTATGTGGTAAACCCGTTGGCTTTCCTGAGTGAAGCGGACGCTCGTTCTCATTACCGCCATGAAGGAAAAGGGGACGGTTAATAAATGATGGATAAGCCGAAACCTCGGTCAGACACCAAAATACACATCAAGTGTGACAATATATAATTTGCGGCCGGACTAGGCTGACATGTTACGCTTGTCCTACGGATAAGACGAAGTAGGACTTCGTCTTCCCGGTTAAAAGATGCCTCAGTTGTGTGACAGGTATTTCTCACTCTGGTAGATAAGGCTCAAAAGCACTGTATCCCCAACGTATTGGCTAGCTACCAAGGTAAGTCATTTGGGCGTGAAACAGGACTTCGGTGATGTTTTCTGAGGGTATCACAGATGAGTACATAGCTAACATCCCCCTACCCCATTTCACACCTGCCAGACGCTAAGAAGGATTCAGTTTTGGCACCGGGGGTGTCGAAAACATTTGGATGGGGGCTAACTTTTTCGAGAGGCTCAAATATCAAAGTGAATTTCTTTTTGGCTCTTTGTTGGCTGTGCCGTCTTCTGGGATGAATTCGGCGAATTATAACTGACGGTTTGAAAATAAAAGAACCCAAAACGTGAAAGAATGGCATATGCATACTCTTGCTGGCTCAGCTAAGCCTATCTTCTAAAGACCCCTTCAGTTCTGCAAGGCCCTACACAAGACACAAAGGCATGAACTGTTGCCCTAAAAGATTATTCGAGAGACAAAAAAAAGCCTCGACCTTTCCTGGTCAGAGTGGCTCACTATAAGGAATCTTCAAGCCGAGAAATGAAATTCTGAGAATGTATAAATGGGCATTGAAGCTTCCCTCTTCCCTTACCATGGACACACGCAGTTGAGCCGAACTGAATCCATCTGCCGATCCGAATCGCACGTCTTGTGTGACCAGCTCACCCACGGGACGAGGGTCGTAAGCACTCATCGCCGCATTGCTACCCCGGAAGGACATCCGCTTATCTCTACCTCTGGACAACAGCTTATCTCGAGCCTTGGCCAGGCGACTTTCATAGTCTTCCTTCTTGGGCCCGATCGGTAGCACATCGGGTACTATCCTATAGCTGGCTTTCTGCTCGCCGCCACCGGTCTCCCGCGCCTCGGAGAACTCAATGGCTACGAGGAGCAGCTGTCTTGCCTCTTCGAGGTGAAATGCGAATCCAATGTTGCCCGAGTTCTTCACCAGGCAGTCCATCAGAAAGGTGGAGCGGGCAGGAATATAGCGGCCCTCGAGTGGCGAGATCTTCTCGAGAAAGGTGACGCCTTTGTCCGGGAGCTGGAAGACGAAATTGAGGCGGTCGAAATCCAGGCTGTCAAATGTCATATGACGATAGAGCGTGTCCAGCTTCGCCACGAACACGGTCGAATCCCGGCTCACGTACATGTCTTTTACTTCGAATAGATTTCGGCTGGGCAGGCGCAAGTACGTTCTGTTGTGTTTCCACTGGAGTACGATGGCTGCATGCATCCCATTTTCATGCGAGCTCTGTGCACAGTTCAGGGGAAGCAGGAGATAGCTTTGGTCGAGCTCCCGTACGCCCATCCTCTCGAGATCTTTCCGCGTGGGACACACCGTTGCGTTGGTACGCAACCCTTTGGCGGTATTGACAAAAAGGCCGTCGGGCTCCATGCTGGGGATCGGCACAAAGTGGCCAGTCCCCTGAAAGAAGTTGGGCAAAGGGGCGAATATCCCCCGGAAGCCTGTGAAGACTGAGGATGGAGGCTCTTTCCATACGAAGAGGGTATCGTCATCGATGGTCCTCATGATTTCCTCCTGGAGACGGAGAAAGGCCTTCGAGCCCTCGCCGTATAGCAGGGGCATGTTGACGCCAAAGAGGCCCATCAGGCAGTAGGCTATATCTTCTGGGCGAGTGGTTTGGCGCTTGGCCGCCCAGCTCATCCTCATCGAAACACTGTAGGCAAACACCCGCTTGCGCCCGTAGAGAATCTCCTCGGGGATCTCGGTTATTTTCGCAATTATCTCGGCGAGAGACTCCCTGCTGCCCAGGTGGCTCCATTTCGTCTCCTGCGAGCCTTCCTCTTTGCAGAAGAACACTACCCCCTTGGGTGCAATCAACTCTTGCAGAGTCCACCCCCTTTCAAACCATACACTCTGAGCCATATAGTCAAAGGATGGGCGACTACTGCCAGGGCTCTCTGTATTTTGAGCACCAGTGACGACGTCGTCCAGGAATGCATAGCAGACTTTGGCGCCTTGGTACCACGCGAACATGGAGTTAATGACCTCGCTGAGCTCCGCGCTGCTGGATTTGTCGATGCAGCAGGTATCGACCCATACGTAGGCCAGCCTGTCCCGGCGGGCCTGTCCACAGGTATTGAGGATTTTGGCGAACCCAGCTTTCCCCTGCCGCTTGGCAGGGTCTGCGAACTCGCCGAAAGAAACCTCCCCGTCTCGCCAGCGATGGGACAGGATAGCATACGGTGGAGCGTTGACATCGAACCTCTCTAGCTTGAGAGTGTCGATGTTGATGAGATACATGGTGCCCCGTCTTATTCCTTTTCTTAGTTGGGCACAATTTGGGCTTGGGGTAGGCTCCGGCGCGACCAAAAGCAGCCGCAAGATGGAGGATGATAAGATCAATCACCGGATCCAATGTCAGATTAGCGTGAGAAGGAGGAGGGCTGAAGCTAACACTTGATGCAGACATGTCGTGGCTTATCTCCCCCTAATCGGGTTAGACGGAGGAGTGCATGTCAGCATTGGCATGATCTGGACGAGACTTCGAAGATTGGTTAGCCACGTCTCGAAAGAGAGTAGCCAAGGCTAGTATAGTAAAGCCGGGCCCCGTCATCCGACAATATAGGCCAAATGCAAGGCAGATGTCGTAAGAGGTATGCATCAAAGTAGATAGAGCGAACGGAGAAACAAGCGAGAACAAAAAAAAAAGGTCGCAATAGCTGATGCTGTGCCGTGTTATTAGAGAGGGGCTTACAATCAAGCAACTGGCGAAAGGGAATCCCGCTTCCAGCAGTACAGAGGGGTTGGACCTACACCAGCCACACATGGTATGGAGTATAGCTATACTATATACATGCATCAAGCAGGTTCCTCACTATCTTACCTTTGTGGAAGGATCAAATTGTAAAGAAGCTCAGGACAACATGAGAAAGTAAACTTGGTCTAATGTAAGCCCAGGTCGTCGAACGCCTCCTTGTAGCATCTCACACTAAAACCATTGGCACAGTGTCACAAACTCAAGCCATATCTGTCAATTCTTGTCTTCATTCATACCATACATACATACATACATACATACATACATACATACATACACGCGTACAGACATACAATCCTAGCATCTCGCTTCTCCTCACCAGTCGCTGTGCTGATACCGGCAAATATGCACCGACCAATCACCGCTGTGGATTTTGACAAACAAACAACGCTTGGTAAATACAGGCGGGCTGGCTTTTGAGCGACATCGTCTGTAAACATGGTTACCCACAGGATATCTATACCCTGAGATAACATCTATTTCTTGCCCTTCTTGCGGCTGGGAACAACCTTGAACCCAGCAGGGAGAGCGGCGGCCTCGCTGGGCGCCTCCGTCTTGGTGCTCTTCTTAGCCACCTCGTTCCACCCACCAGCATTGCCGGATTGGGCAGGAACATCAATGGTCTGCTTCTCCACAACGCCTCTCTCGGCGAGCTTCTTTCGGCGAATGAACTCAACAGCAAAGTGCTGGCCGTTCATGGTCTTGGAGTTGCCGTAAATGATCTCGGCGATGATGTCGGCCTCCAGAGGCATCTCGAGAAGACTCTTGATGAATTCGTTCACTACAGCGGGGGGTCAGTTTCAAGTATCATGTATTCGTATTTGAGAAAGATGCAACTTACTGTCAAGAATGCCCGTCGTTCCCCGGCTCAGCTGGATGTTCAGCCATTTCTTGAATTCCTCCATGGCCTCGTTGCGGCCAGATGGGGCAGCTGCTCCAGCGGGCTTGACAACAGGCTTGGGGGCAGCAACCGGGGCAGCAACAGGCTTCACGTTCGTGGTGCTGGCAGATCGAGTAGCAGCAGGGCCAGTAGGAATCTTGACCTTGCCTCCAGCACCTACGGTAGCCCATCCGGCAGCGGGTGACGAAGTGGCCGAGGCAGCTGCCGAAGTAGGCAGCGAAGTAGCATTAGGCTTGCTAGCAAGGTCAGCGTAACGCTTGCCTGCCGCAGCGGCAACACCCGTCTGAACGGAAGTCTCCTTGGCCTTCTGCTTCCGAACCTCCTCTTCGCGCTGGATTTCCGCAAGAGTCTTTTTCTTGTCCGAACTCTGTTGTGGGGTAGCCGAAGCAGGAGCTGGTCCCTTGGGAGCAGCGGCAGGCTTGGCCCATGGGGTACCAGTGGCCGAGGAGTGCACAGGAGATGCAGTGCCCCATGTGCTGGTGGTGGGCAAGCCTGAAGCCAGAGCCGCAGCCTTCTCCCGCTCACGGGCTGCTTCCTGCTCGGCCATGGCACGACGCGTTGCTGCTTGGGCCTCTTCGGCCTTGGCAGCTTTCTTGGCTTCCGCTTCTTGAATCTCCTTCAAGCTAGGTCCGCGATGAGACTCGGAGGTGTCCTTGGCCCATGGCGCCAAAGGCGGGGGCTGAGCGGCAGCAGACGAAGGGGTGATATCAGGCGTATCAGAGCCAGAGCTGGTTGCGTACTGCTCCGGCAGGTTCGACTTGACGCGCTGGGGTGCTGGTGCAGGCAGAGGGGTTCCAGATTGGGGAGGAGGGAAAGGCATAGGAAGGCCACTGTTCTTAATGGCCTCAGCCGCTTGGGCTTGCTGGAATTGCTTGTTCATAGCAGCAGACTCTGTCTCATTAGCAAACTGATCATCACCCTGACCGGTCATCATCTCCTCCGCGGACTGGGCTTCGTTCAACTGAGCTCCCGATGATCCATCATCCGGGCCCGAGGCGGGAGCACTGCCATGCGACTGTTCCATTTGCCCATTCTCTGCTTGGTATTGTTCAAACTCCTGGAGCCGTGCGCGAAAGCCCTCGGCATCATCGAGGAGTTCATTGCTCCGCGGGAGGCGGTCCCGAAAGGACTCCTGCGACTGCTCGCCAATAGGGGCCTGGGATTGCTGTCCAGTTAGAACTTCGTTCGACCTCTGCTGGAGGTTGGCCAAGAGATCACGTTCCTGAGTTGAGAGCCCGTCCTCTCGAAACATGTCGATACCCGTACTACCGTGGCCGATGGGTTGGTGTGCCGGGTGCCCGCCAAAAAAGCATTGGTAGCGCCGATAGGGCCGATGGGAGCTTGAGGGGGATCGCGCCAGCAGGAGAGGCCATGCTACCGAAACTTGGCTGGCTTTGGAGGCTGTGAGCGCTGGAATGATGGTGGAGGCCGGGATGACCCCCAACTGCTGGCGAGCCATACGTTGTTGGGTCGAGAGAATATCGCGCTGTTGAGCCATCATGTACTGCTCCTCCTGCTTCCGACGCTCAAGGTCGTTTTGTTCCTGGGCCGTCAACGTCCTTCCGAAACTCGGGAAGGCGCCGACGAGAGGTGGCTGAACGACCCCAGCGGTAGATGAGAAAGGCCCGGGGACCGTAGCAGGTCCATGGGGTATGCCGATTTGGGGCACCAGGAAAGGCTCACGGGAGTTGCCAATGCGCCTGATTAGCTGACCAAGGGGCTCAAACTCGGGATCTTCCACCTTCTTGACGCGGAGGTCGGGAGTGAAGAAGTTGGCTTTGTACCAGTCGTTCATTTCCAGGCCAGTGAAGGGTCCCTGCTGTTGACCCTGGGGATCCAAGTAAACCCAACGCATTCGGTCTGGCATGACCATGGTGCGGGCCTGGGCCGATGGTGGTTCGGAAGGCTGAGCGCCACTGAACGGGGTGCCGGAACCCTGCGGGAAGCCTTGACCCTGGGATGTAGCTGCAACGCCGCTTTGCAGGGGCTCCGAGGTAGCAGGAGTGCGCGACGCTTCGGCATTCAGGATATCGGCAAAGAAACCCCTACCCGCTCTCATGGGACTCTCGGTTTCGCGAGAGTGATCGCCAAAAGCATTACGGCCGATGGCGCCGAGCGGGTTGACCTGGCGCAGATCAGGCACGGAGTCGGAGAGACTCTCATTGTCATGACCCTGCATCTGTGATTGCATAGCAGGAGGGAACAGAGAGCCCAACTTGCTGGCACGGCCTATGGAGCCAGATCCAGCAAGTCCAGTAGTGCTAGGTGGTCCAAAAACACCATTCAGATTGCCCAGACTTGGTGAGTGAAGATCACCCATGGGGTTAAAGAGTGAACCACCAAGCGTACCACCAAATGCAGACCCGAAGGGGTTCCGCTCGCGATCTGGGGTGGCTGAGGTGGGCCATCCACCCAGAGCGCCCGAAAATGGATAAGCCTTGGCACCGACACTGGAGGTTTGACTGCGATCACTTCCATCGAACCCGCCTGGAGCAAAGCCACGGGGCAGTCCGCCGCCAAATGGCCCCGCCATATGCTCGTTAGTGCCAAGTCCCAGTCCGTGACCATGAAGCCTATCGCCTACATCCTCATGCTCGCCGCGTTCTCCCGGGGGGCTGCGATAAGGGTTCGTCTCAGATGGGCTCAGCGGCTCATGATCTTGATCAGGTCGGCTCCCGATGTTCAGGCCAGACATGCCAAAATCGGCAGCGGACCCTTTTACCGGAGTGTCGAATGTCGAACCTCGATGAGCTTGAGGTGGGGGGCTGGTATCTTGGGCGCCTCCCAGGGAAGCGCTACCAGAGAGATTGTCTTCTCCGCCGAAGGGATCGGTATCAGTACGAGGACGGGCACGCCAAGAGCTAGCGGTCTCGGCAGCACGAGCATTCATATTATCAGAACTGTCCTTGGGAATCAGATGGGCAAGACGCGACTCGCCGCGGGTGTTTCCAGGTCGCTTCTCGCCAATAGCCGATGTGGCGCCCGGCAGGGCGAAATTGCCAAAGCCGCGCCCCCGCCGCCAATGGTCGCGGACGGGGTTGTAGCGCCTGGAGTCGAAACGTTTTGCGCCTGTCCCCAGATAGCAGATGCAGCGCCGAGACCCGAATTGGCTGTAGTTGTGTTGTTCCTCATCAGCGAGAAGGGCAACATGGGGTTGGGTTTGTTGCTGCTGGCCGCCTCGTCGGGTTCCTCGAATGTGGTCTCCTTGACATCGGCGTTTCTTCTGCCCCAGAAGGGGCCTCCATCCTCCCGGGGCTGGCGTGCAGACAAGGGCGAATTCAGGCCAGTGGAGAAGGGGTTCGTGTCGGCCGTCTCACGTCGGCGGGTGCCAGGCCTCGATGCCGAAGTAGGAGAAGCCAGCGAGAAGTTGCCCCCGGTGCCTTGGGACACCGAAGTCTTCCGTCCGTTAAGTGCCACTCCTCCGCCCGCCTGATTGCCGCCGTCCTTGGCATTCTGCTGTGGTGGCTTGGCAGCAGCGTTGATATCGGAAGCCAGCAGGTCTTTTTCCTCCTGGGTTAGGTTGTCCAGGTTGCTTGCTATCGTAGACCCAGACGCATCCCAGCACAGATCCGGCTCTTGAGGCAAGACATGGGTGTCATTGCGATTGCCCCAGCCCCGGGTTGCAGTACTGTTGCCGTTCACGTGTCCGGGGTTCCAGCCTGAGACGAAAAGACTTGAAGCATCGGCGGGTTCGAGATGGTCGTAAATGGATAGCAAGTCGTGTCTGCTGTACTGTGACGGCACTGGATGGCTTTCTGGCGGCGCAGTTGATGAGGGAACGGCTTCGGAAGGAACACTGCTCTGGCTCATGGACTGGCTCGGAGTGGTCGAAGATCTTCGGAAGGTGAGGGTTCCATTGGTTGATCGGCCCTGTCTCGACCTAGAGGGACCATGTCAGTCATCCGGCGTAGAAGTGATTAGGTGGGCTGGCATGATCCGTCCGATTTGTAGCGGTACTGGGCCGGGAGGATCTGGGAAGCAGGAGGACACATCATGATCCCACCAACCCACCAGTCATCCAATGCAGCGAGGAGCGCAAGGGACGGTGGCGGTAGTGCCGAGCATCGTTGCAGCTTCCAGCCCGTAGCCTCCAGCCAGTACACAGGGCCGGCCAGGCGGCAAGGAGCCGAAGCGTCGGACAATGGTTGGAAGAAGGGGACTTGTAGAAGATGACCTACCATTCGCCACTGTTGCTTCCACGTGCGTCTGTTCTCGTACCGTTCCGGGAGTCGCGGTTCTGGCCTGCGGCAGCCGAAGCAAAACTAAGATTTGTTGCTGGCATTTTCAGTGTGGAAAAAAGAAGAGTACTCGGGACGGAGCGCTAGGTTGGATCGCTGTGCTGTATCTTGTCGCAAAAACGGGCTTTGGACAAAAAGTCGAGATGCGGAATGGGTCGCGTCTCGGGTGGCGTGTCTCGTAGAGTAGTTCGGAGCAGGCAGTGGAGGGGCGAACGGGTGTCTGTCTGGCTGGCTGGTCGACCTGGGGAGCAGGGGCAGCAGGGCAGAAGCAGAGGGGAAGGAAGAGTGACGATTAGTGCGATGCGAAGGCAAGGCTCAAGATGATGCGCAGAGGCGGGAGGATGTTTTGGGGTTTGGGATTGGATGTGGATGAGGTGATGTTGCTTGTGGTTTGGGAGCTGAGGTGGTGTACAGTTTTTTTCTTTTCAACCTAAAGTAATGTGCACGTCAAACCTTGGGGGAGTTGAGTTTTGAGATTTTGAGATTTTACCTTTGCCTTCCGTTAAGGCAAGGCTGGGCTCTCTTTTCGGGGTGGGTTTCTAGCTCCGCCATTTTCATTTTCGTTGCTGGATGTTTCCTGCTACTGCTACAGCCCAATCGCAGTACTTGCTTTTTGTATCCAGGTAATGCGACAGAAACTAGCACTTGAGGTACAGTACGGAGGCAGGGAGGGGGAACTGGTGATGAGAACAATAACTAGCCCATCAATGAATGTCCTCAGAGCACGCACGTCAATCGCCCTCGCCATTTCATTTCATGAAGCAGGCTAGCATGCACTTCCCATCAATGCTTTCTTTGTGCTGGTTTGATGCAAGTCAACCAACAACCAGCTCGCTGCGGTGCAGCCCTGTGCTGTGCTGTGCCGTGCAGTGTGTGCGGTGTGTGCTGTGCAGGAAACGGTCTACCTAAAAGCCAGTGCCCACGCATGTTGACGGTCCCCTGGTCTACCTCAAGTACCGACATGCTAATGCTACAGCTCTCCCGAACCCAGATCTGGGTTAAATGACCGTATACTTATGTCATCGGCATTCCGCCGCGATCCCAGTAGAATAGGCCATGGCTATCTACGGCTGCCGTACTGCTGGATTTAATGTGTGATTTGGGTACCGTGGTGTTTGGAGCTCCATGCAATGCAGGATTAATTGTACGTACTTACGGATGGGTGCTGGTGACAAAGAAGCTCCATTGATTGATTGGGACTGAGTTGTTCTGAGGAGTTGGGTTACAAGGCGGGTCGGCTGTTTGTGACTGGCTGGCTCCCCTCTGCCCAATTGAAGCCCCAGCTTGCCAGCAGCAGCAGCAGCAGCTGGAGGCCGACCACACGCCACGTCAAAATTGAACAGCGACTGACCTAGAAGAAACCCGCCCGTTGCTGCCCTCGTCACTCGCTCTCGCTGTTGCCCTGACGCTGACGAGCAAGACCAAAACCCGGCCTGTGCCCCCCAAGTGCCACTGTGCCAAGGAGCCTCTGGAGCCTCTTCAAGGGAAAGCGTTGGGTGGGGTGACAGCCGGGACTAGCCCTGGCTTGCTAGCCTCAACGTCACCGGCCACATTAAAATCGAAACACGTCACAACTTATCATCGAGCATCCGTGGTTGTTCCTGGCGATAAATTGGGCATGGCATCAGGCTGGCAAGCTGGCTGGCTAGCAGCGATTCAGACATATCGCAACTCTCCATACGATACCTGATGGACATCAATCAGGACAGACATCTTGAGATTTTTTGTTGTTGCTGCTACAAATAGGGAACTGGGACACCCAAAAGCCGTAAGACACTGCAAACCAAGCCCCATCCTTGTCCAGCATGGGTTAGTGGGGAGGGATTCTGGTCAACCTGTGAATGCAAATGAAATCGGCTTGTGCCGCGTGACTCGAGATGTGGTGCTGGCGTGGGATTGACGAGGGGGGTCAAATTGGCATAGCATGTTTACTCGTAACTGAAATGCAATCTATCTGGAAGCGAAAATATTTAATTGTGTATAGGACTATACAAAGACACTCAGCTTTCAGTTGTAGAGTTCGTTGAGCCTGAGATCTAAGCACCATCCAACCATGGGTTTGGTGTATGATGCCCACCATCCACCAAAAACCCAAGCAGTGGATCAGGGTTGGGGCTGCTGCCGCAATATCAAGTTCCATAAGCGACGAAACTTTCAGCAACAAACATGCCACTCAATTTCAAATTGAATCCTCCGTGGCGCAATTGGCTAGCGCGTCTGACTGTTATCAAGTAGCAATCAGGAGGTTCACAGTTCAAGCCTGTGCGGGGGAGCTTCTCTTTTTGCAATTTTTGCCCACATTTGAGCAATGCAACTACGCGGCGGGTGATTGACGCTCGTTGAGCTCTATCAAATTACGGCTTCATGTTCTTTGCGTCTTGCGAGGTTGGAGGTCCGGTTTCATTTTGCGGCACGGAGCTATGAAGCGGTGTCTTCGTCGATGCAGCATCAGACCCCATTGCCCCACGCTTTGGCATGCAGTTAACAAAACACACAAAACCGGGAATGGGCCGATGAGAACACCATCACCGTCTTTCTTTTCTTACCGGGGTCAAACGCGCCGTCTGCCTACCGAGAGGGAGGGGCCGGGGCCGACAGCGAGTGTGTGTGCTGCGGTGATACATCTTAGCTGGTGTATGTCTCTTTCCCAGCAGGTGCAGATCCGGGGGTGATGCACATCATCGAATTGCCGATCACTCTTGCCGGCAGCCTTGGTAGACCATGTCCGTAACCGCCTCCGGTCTGGCGAAGACCTACATCTGGAGGTCGTGCGGCAGGCTCGTGATAGCGCTGAAAGGGACGACAGCCGAAAGAGGAAAAGAGGACGGATCCGACGGCGAAATTGACCCAATGCGGCCGCCATCCGTCCATGGCAATATATTCTCCGAAATCCCTCCTGCCTTACCTGTCTTGGTCCCACCAATCGGGCATCGAGCGCCGTGCCACGACCCCGGTTCGTTCCCCCATCACACACAGCTAGGTTAGCTTGCAGGTCACCATGCAGCTTGACAGGTAGCTTTTGCTGGGTGTTGGCTGGCCGCAGTGTAACTGTTCCTGGAAGACAGACATTGTGATTGGGTGCTGGGTCCCTGGGTTCCTGCACTCTTTACAACGTCATCGTCTGTTGCCCGTCGCGAGGTTGCTTCACGAGGGTGGCCTGTTCGATCGTGCGGACCAAGGTTCCACGCACGAAGCTGATTCGACCAAAGACGATGCTTGGAAAGGGATGATAGCGGGGGTTACCAAGCATTCGGTAGAAGAGATAAGTATAGATATATAGCGGCAATGGTTGCACATACTGGGATGTGCGACAGCCTTTGATCATCACCAACTGCCGCTCACCCAATCTCCGTGTTGCGTATTGATGACAATGGTTCCTACATCAGCATTGCAGCATGGCCTGGTCAGCCTCTTCGTCGCCTCGCTGGCATCAGCCGCCAGCTTGGTGCAAGTGACCAACTTTGGCGCCAACCCGTCCGGCATCCAGATGTACATCGCGGCACCTGCCAACTTACCCGCCAACCCGGCCATCATTGTAGCAGTAAGTATACCCTTCACGGAAAACTACAAGATCATTGTACACAGCAAATAACTTACTGATCAAACACCAGATGCACCCCTGCGGCGGCAGCGCCCAGCAGTACTACAACGAAAACAAGTTCGGCCGCCAGCTCGCGGACCAGCTCGGCTTCATCGCCATCTACCCGGGCACGACCAAAGACTTCAACTGCTGGGACGCCGCAACAACCGCCTCGCTGACGCACAACGGCGGCTCCGACTCGCAGGGCATCGTGAACATGGTCAAGTACGCCCTCGACAAGTACGGCGCCGACCCCGCGCGCGTCTACATGACGGGCTCCTCGTCGGGCGCCATCATGACCAACGTCCTCGCGGGCGCGTACCCGGACGTCTTCGCGGCCGGCGCCGCCTTCTCGGGCATGCCGTACGGCTGCCTCGCGGGGTCCCCGGGCTCGAGCCCCATCTCGGCGGACCCGGCGTGCGCCAATGGCCAGAAGATCAAGACGGGCGCCGAGTGGGCCGCGCAGGTGAAAGCCGCGTACCCGGGCTACACGGGCCAGTACCCGCGGATGCAGCTGTGGCACGGCACCGCCGACTCCGTGATCCGGTACCAGGACCTGGCCGAGCAGGCGAAGCAGTGGTCGGCCGTGCACGGCGTCGCGTTCGCCCGCAACGTCACCAACAGCCCCCAGAGCGGCTACACCCAGATGGTCTACGGCGACGGCACCCAGGTCGTGGCCTACAGCGGCGCGGGCGTGGGCCACTACGTCCCGACCAACGAGCAGGTCGTGCTGGACTGGTTCGGCATCACCGGCGGCGGCTCTGGCGGTTCGCCCGGGGAAAGTCCTACGACCACGGCCGGCACGCCCCCTCAACCGACGACATCGCGGCCTCCTGTTACCACGAGCCCCCTACTGGTGGTCCGACGCAGACCCGTTATGGACAGTAAGTCGACTGGCTATATGTCTTGGTTCTCAGGCTTTGGTGCTGACAACTCCAAGATGCGGCGGTAGTGGTTACTCAGGACCTACCGTATGCGCTTCCCCGTATACCTGCTCAGCAGCCAACGAGTGGTGTAAGTCAACTAAGTTTCATTTTCACTCTTTCTACCCACTATCGAACCGACTTCTCTTCTGTATACCTTTCGTCAAATTCTGAGCTGACCAAGCACCTATAGATTCCCAATGCCTATAAGTTGTAGGATGTAAGGACTCGGGAGACATTGGGGTTGGTTTAGAACTTGGTCACTATAATTAGAAACTTGATCGATGCCACCTGCTAACTACTGGATCTTGTCTTTAAGAAATGCTAGTCGTTGATCAGTACTTAAAGTAAGTAATTAGTAAGAAGTTCCAATAGACCCGCACTCAATATAGAACCAACCCCCTATTCAGTTGCTGGAAATGGTACTTACTGCCTGTGCAAAACACACAATCATGTATCTTGCGTGGATCGACAGAATTCGAATTGCACAGTCGAAATTGCTCAACTACTATGTTCATACACTTGCCAAATATTTCTTGAGAAAGAAGGTATCTTTGAACCCGCTAGCTGCCCTCCTATAGGATGCCACTGTTGTAAATGCTTGGTATTCTGATAACAGTCGAATAAGCACCTATACTGTCAATTTCTTAGGACGACATACAGGTATTTCTATAATTGATTTCTATAGTAAGCCGGAAGCAATCGGGAATGTGAGTCCCGCTACGGGGGATGGGGTTTCGACGAATAGGATCTGATCGGCGTCCCAATTAGTCTATCCCAACAGCTGATCGGTTTCTCTCACTTGACAGAGCCGTGACCTTGGCTATGACTTCTTGGATGAGCGGCACAGGAATGATGGCAAATGCAGAGACAAGACACCACACGATCTTACTGCGCCTACGCCTCCCCCTGGCCCTTTTTCAGGCAACAACGGCAACGACCCACCCGAATTTGGCCGCTTCGGCCGAAGATATCCACACAGCTGGGGACCAAATCTTCTTTTTCCCTATCTACTTAAATAGGCAGTGTCGCCAGCTGCTTTCTTCGTCGGAGAGAAGAATCATCAAGGTATTTCCCAAGCAATCAACACGAGTGAAAGCACGAGTCGAAAGAAACGCAACGATGGCCTCGTCCCAGATGTTGACGGCCGTCCTCCAGTCCACCGTGCTCCAGACCATCGGCGAAATAGCCGCCCACCACCTCTCCGAGGGCGCCTACGATGGCACGTTCGATGACCCGGTTTTCCAGGACTGGTCCGTGACGGTCATGAACCGCACCGCCCCCCTGTCGTCGTCGGCCCATCACCAGGCCTTGGCCAACACCAACACCAACAGCACCGCCCTGGCCCTGACCGGCGGCGCACTGGGCGCCAATATTACCGCTGGCCCTCCCGACGCCATCAACCCAAAGTCCTTCTACGGACACTACCTACCCAGGGGGTGGTCGCCTGCCTGCTCAGGAGCGCCTTCTTCTACGTCTGGGCCGTGTCCCTCGAGCGCGTCTTCCCCACTCGCCCGCGTCGCGGCGGCGGCGGCGAGGCTGCGTACCCGAAGCAGGAAAAGGTCGTCGTCGAGCTGAGCCCCGAGCACGAGGAGGAGGTGGTCAAGCACTGGATCGCCCGGGGCCGGGTCCGCCGCTCGTCCATCAGCTGGTGCAACACGCTGATCAAGTGGCTGCTCGAGGTCGTCGTGCGCGCGGCGCTGGAGGGCATCATCTTGGACTGGTTCGATGTGCTGGTGGACGGGGATTTTTCGAGGAGGCAGGGAAACTTTTGGTGGGGGATTCTTCGCGTAAGTCATTTTTTTTTTTTTTTTTAATAGTACGCCGTATGCCGAAGGCCTTCGGTACATCTACCTAGTTCCTCGTGTAATAAACCGTGCCGAAGCTGGACTAAAAATACACGCTGCCAATATCGTAAAATCTACCTCACGTACTCGACGTTACCATGCTGGTTCTCACCCACCAGCCTAGTGACCCTTGCTTTAGGGCCTAAAGAGAGATTATCCAGGTTCGGGTGGTCCCCCAATCTCTATTGCTAACTTATACAGCGGTAGTCGACCGGTCCGTAAAAGCCACTTTGCGATAACCTTCGCCGTATCTTTTTTACAGTAAGCGCCGCTAAATCGTAACGAGTTCGCAGCGGATTAAGTGCTAGCTGTCTTGTTAACTGTTTTTGTCTTCCCTCGAAGTCTTTACAATATAAAATCAGGTATTCGGCTGTCTCCCGTCTTTTACCGTAGTTACATAACGGCGTCGGGACGTCTGGAACCCGATAAGTAAACAGGAACGATTTAAGCCTTATTCTTCCAGTACGTACTTATATTAAAACCAATACTTCGTACTTAAGCATATCGTCGTAACGACGGCACGCTTCCTAGTTTAGCGGCGACTCTATAACTAGTTCGCGGCGGCCTCGCGTCGGAGTAACGGTATAGAATTATTTTTGTTCCTATTTCTCTTTAAGCGCTTGTTCGACCGTTTAACCATTTAATTATTGTCTAACTAACGTCAATTAAGCGTCGCTTAGCCATAAAATCGTAAGGGCTTCGTTAGTAACCCTTTAAGGTCTCCTTTATCTCCTTCTCCTTGCGCTACGTTCTTTATTAATAATCTCTACCGCTTTTATACAGGCGCCGCGTAAAAATTATAGCTTCCCGATAATCTCCGTACGTATCTCGAAACTAATTGCCCTCGCACTTAAATAAAAGTCGAGGGGGGGAACTGCCGCTTCAGTCTCTAAATAGCATTAAAGGGTCGCCTTATACGCCCCTATCACGGTCCGAAAACAGAAGTTCTAGACTATTATAAGGCTAAAAACTAACCCTTTTTCAATATCGCCTACTCTATACCAAACCGACGCTCCGTACGCGAATACGCTACGTATTACCTTCGTATAAAACTCTTTTACCCTTCGTACCGAATATCCCTAAGCTAACGCTACGAGCCTGGTAAGAGTTAATATTTAAGTTACTATTTTCGCTTTAATTTTTAAGATATAGTTTTTCTATTATAGCTTCTAATAAAACTAAACGCCGAGGAATTTCGCAGAGGTTACCGGCGCTATAACAGCGTTTCCGAGGCGTACCTGCAGCGTACAGGCTTCTCGCGCTTTAATAAAATAAATAAGCTCGTTCTTTTTAAGTTCGAACTCTATCCCTCTCGTGCGTGCCTAACGGCTATAAGTCTCTTAAGCTCTTTTTAAGTTTCGGCAATTCGTAACGTAGTCTAGCCTTACGGTAATAAGATTCGTATTATCCGCGAATCCGACGATAATAAACTGTTCGTGCGTTTTTAGTTCTTCGTATAATATAGCGATATAAAGAATAAAGAGGATTGGTAATAACGGGGAGCTTTACGGAATACTAACGCGGAGCTAGATCTTCTTTAACGACTTACCGTCGAAATAAAAGTGGACCGATCTGTCCGTAATAAAGCTTTCGACCCATCGGTAAACCCAATCCGGCAGTCCTTTCTCGCGGAGTATAGCAATTAATTTTTTATAATTAATTGTATCGAAAACGCCTTTAATATCGAACTAAAAGAGAAAAGCGACGCCCTTTTATTACTACGTTATACGAATAACGTTAATAACTAATCGAATAGCCAGCTCGGTAAACCGTTATGTCCGGTTCCTTATTTAGCTTTTAAGTAAAAGCGAGTACTCCTCGGCTATTCCGGTAATTCGCCGGTTTATAATTGTCTCTATTACCTTCCCGACCGTACTGAGTAATAAAATAGGTTTCTATCCACCAGGTGTCTGCTTTTCGGTTACTATTTTATTTAGCTTTGGGATCACAATAACCTTTGCCGTACGGAAACGTTTAGGGAAATAGGCAAGCCGGAAGCTCGCTGTCGCTAAGCCGGCTAACGTCCGGAAAAAGGGTTCCCCATACGCTTTGAGGAAACCAGGAAGTAAAAGGTTTTCCCCTAAAGCCTTCTAGGGTCCCGTTTACTTAATAATATTTCTTATTTCTTTAGCCGTTACCTCTGCCTCGATAGGGGTAAAGCTAGGGGCGTAGTTCGGTACGGTATTTAAGTCCGCAAGGTCGGCTTCTGGGTTAGGGAAAAACCTTTCCGAAAAGAGTATAGCTTTTTCGTCGTAGCTTCGCGCTTCGTTAACAGCTCTTTCGCTACGTCGTAATTCTGGGATTCCCGCTGTTTGTGGTAGCGTCTAGCTCCGTAGTCGGGCCTATCGTTTAAGCGATTAAAGTATTTTAAAATCGTGGGAGGCAGCGGCGATTACGTAGCGCCAGCTTTTCGTTTTCGCCATTTAAACGATTCTCTCTAAGTCCGTTTTCGACTCGATGTATTAGTTCCAAGTATATTACGAGGGTACCGCGAAATAGGCTCGATATCGTTATTTCGTTATAGTTTACGCTTTTTAGATTTCCGATAACCACTAGGGCGTACCTTTACCAGTATAGGGGGTCTTTTTTAGGGCTGCTATATCGGTAATCTTTTATAAATCGCTTATAAAGTTATCGATAGCTTAATCCAGCTTTTCCGGGCTTATTAGCTCGGCGATATCGGTTAAACGTGCTCCGGCTTCCGCCCGTGCCAGCCCCTTATTTAACATCGTCCAGTTCCATCCCTCTACTTTCGTTTTACTACCTCGTAGCGAGTTAGCTTTTAGTTCGACGCGGACGACCTGTGCCCTATAGTTAAAACTTTCTAAGCCAGGGTCTCCTTCATATAAAATTATTGTTCCTTGTGTTACCTAAGCTAGGTTTAGCGTAGAATCTCTTTATCCGTAGCGTCGTTTCGTAATTTCTCTATATAGCGTGGCTAGCTCTAGGTTCTATTAGTCCGTAAAGGCAAAAAGGTTATCTACTCCGTACGATTTCCTGCTATACACGTTCCAGAGCGGATAGTGTGTGTTAAAGTCTCCGACGAGTAAATGTCGCCCGGGGTACGAGGTCGCATCGAAATCGCTTAAGGGGCTCCGCTATCGAAAAGTTTCTTAAATTAGCGAATATATAGACTATATAGTAAAACGGCCACTTTTTCCCCTCGGTATCGTAACGGTAACCTAATCGGGGCCTGTTTTAGTCTTTAGTTTAGCGATATCGAAACGTTTATATATATAAATAGCCGCTCGGCCCTCGCCGTAAATTACTCGATACCTAGCTGTTTTTAAACAGTACGCGGTCTACGTACGAGGGTTCGTTTATACTTTTTATAGTGTTAATATATCGTACTCTTCTTAATTAATTAAGGCAAGTACCGTTATTACCTTTAATACTACGACGTTTTAATATACTATTCGTAAACTCATAATTATAAAACTATAATAATATCCTACGCTAATAGGGGAATAACGATACCGCGCCGGCTTTGCGAGCGTATCTCTTTGCCTTAGCTACTCGTTATTAAATCGAATCGCGGGCGGCCTCTCTTCCGCGAAATTACTATATACCCTTCTCCATCGCTGGTAAAGAGCGTCGTCGGTAGTAATAAACGCCCTGTTCTTACCGAGCTGTCACCGGTACTACGGACTTCGAACTAGCGAGGCCGGTAAGCATAAGCTTCTCTTACGCGTTCTCTTTACTAGATCGCTACGGGGCAACCGCGATCCCACGCCGTATATTCCTTGCCGTAATTAACACAACGTTTCCTGCCTCGTAGTCCTTTTTAGGGGCACTCTTAGTCTCCCTTAAGGTGTATTATTATAGAGCAGTAGCCATATCGCTACTACTTCCAACAATACTTAGCTACGTGGCCGTAACCGTAACAGCGGTAGCACTATTAGATACGGAGGCTGGCGTTATACGGTTCGTAGTCGAAAATCTTAAAATCCCATATTAAACCGTTATCGTATAAATCCTTCGCAATTTAAACGGAGCTCGCATATAGAATAAGGGAAGCGTAGCGTACTTCGGGATTCTTCGGCAGGCTACGCTTATATTTCGAAATTTCTCTCGGGTTGTATTTATCTACGAGCAAGCTACGTAGTAACGCGGCTTCGTTATAGGTATCCCGCAGCTTTTTCGTTAGGACCCTTTTCGCAATAATTGCGAGTTTTTTATAAGTAAACTGCGCGTTAATCCCGAAAACGTTTAAAACTTATCCATTATTCTTTGTATATTTTTTCGCCTCGTTTTTAAAGGTAAAAACGATATCGCCATTAAATAGTTTCCTCGCTACGATAACTTCGCTATGCTCGATTACTATATTAACGCTCTGCACGATATTTACTAGCTTTTTCTTTTAAATATCGTTAAATTAATTTACGCTTTTAATTACTACTTCGCGGTTTCGACGGGCTAGGATAATAATTTTTAGTTATTAAGCAATAGGATTACTGCTACGCGACGCAAATATAACTTAAGCCTAAGACTTAGTTTATATAGCTTTAAAATTCTACGTAGTTTAAGCGATAGCTTTTCCGATTATTTTTCGCAATTCCCCGCGAATTATTAGCGCGTTATTATTGTTATCGAGGTATGGTCGTAATTCGATCGCTTCGGTACAAAGTTTTTTAATTACTTAAAAAATCTCTTTACGCCTATTATTAAGGGCTATTAAATTAGCGATTAGTTTCTCTAAATACTTTAATCCTTCTTCGATACCTCTTCTCGAACCATTTTCGCTACTAGGACGCGTTTAAGGCGTTTAAAGTCCTTAGTTATACGCCGCGACGTTACTTCGCGGGTGGTGCTAGCTCTACGCGAGTCCGGCGCGACCGGTGTTAACAACCATCGGATCATCCATCGGATCATCTATACCGTAGCGCCTTAGCTGCGTCCCCTCGATAAAGGTTCGGCTAGGTCAATTCGACCTCGTAGATTTAAATAATAAAGTTTGTTTTCGATTATTCGATGGTTCGACCGAGTTATCGATCTTTTCCCTTTTTGGGCGCAGAGTTACATTTCCGCGTAAGTCATTCTAAGTCCGCCAGTTTGAAATTCCCTTTTCCGCCCTTACCGAGACTCAACTATCTTTTTGGACCCTTTTTTACTAATTCAGGGTTGCTATTCAGTCGTGCTTCGATGGCTGGACCAACTTCTGGCTCACCGGCGGACCTCTAGTCTCCTTCGCCTCCCTTGTTATTATTCCGGCCCCCAGCGGGTCGTGGCCGAGGGCGCTTTCTACATGTTTGCGAAAGTGTTCGCCCATTGGATTTTCGCGAAATTTGTCTCGTGGCTCATCAGGCTGGACCTGTCGCAGAAAATGTTCCGCGAACAGACCCAGGCCGTGAGGGATGCGGCACAAACGGAGAAGTGGGCGGAGAAAGGTCGCCTGATGGAGGAGCTGCGCTTTCTGGACGAGCTGTGAGAAGAGACATCGGGTAGGACAAGGAAGTCTTGGATACCTGTACTTCGGGAGACTTATAGAGGGTATCACGAATATTCGGATGTTTAAATAAGAGTAAAACGATACTGCGGTGCATTACTAGGCGGTTATAATACACTGATTAATAAAATAATAAATTATAAGTATCGGTTTATATATATATATTATTTAGCTTACTTATTTTAAGTAATTATACTTTAATAATACTTTTTTAATAATTAAATATTCTTACCTTTAATAATTAAAACTATAGTAAATAATAAAAAACAGTTATCTTTTTATTAAGTTACGTTTATAATACCCCTATTATAAATATAACATTACGGTTTCTCCGGAAGGCTTAAAGAGGGAGGCGTTAAAATAGCTTCTTCCTAAGTATAAGCTTCACTGTCTTTTTCATACACTGTTACGAACCTACCAGCTTACCCTTTTTATAAACTCATCATCACCTGGGTTCTTTATCAACAACAAATTTCAAAATAAGCAGGATCAGTTCGAATTCAAGATTCCTAGTGCTCACTCTGCTGCCAGCCCATTTTCACTCCTGGGATGTTGCTCAGCATCTTTCCCCGGACGCATAATCTGTTGTCCGGGGCCACACAGCATGGATGGTGTACATCATCATCGGGGCCCTACACCTTCTCTAGTCCATCCAGGCATACCCTAAGGTTGAGTGTCACATGGAACACCGCTATGCACCTTCCATACACCCCAGTTTCCAAAAGATCCTAACCCCTGAAGCCTAGACCCAGTGATCAACACCAATACCGCAAAGAAATATGACCACGTTGCCTCGTCCGATCGAAACTTTAATCTAACTTCATCTCATACCGCATAAGGTACTTGCACCCGAAAAGGGTCAATGGGTATTCCAGACCCCATGTTAGCAGCTCTGCAGTACCGCTTGAGAAGTCTCCGTAATTATAACTGCCCCGAACAAAGCAGGCCATGAGTCGCGAAAGGCCCGTACCCACTTCGGCAGCAGTCCCTGTCTGCCGACTATTACCTGCAGGATGATCATCCAAATATGCATGTCGTAACCACAGAGTTGGAAAACCCCTTGTTTGCGCTAGACCCGGGAGGACCAAGGTAAGTAGTATGCAATGATAAGGCATCATCACCAAGGCGGCTTATGAAGAGCAGAACAGGTAGAAATCTTCATAGCCGGATTGCGAAGGATAACTGAACACAAGTCAGACACCATCAAGAGAAGAAGCTATTGTCACATTTGTTCCAAGACTTGTCAAGAGAACTTTTGCGAATATGTCAGATACATTCCTCTAGATTATGTACAAATGTTATATCTTCGTTATATATACAAAACTCGCTACCCAAACCAAAAAAAAACAAAAACAAAAAACAGATCTAGCCTCTATAACCTAGTAGTCTAGCATCTAGAAAGCCCACTGCTCGCACCACTGCCTCATCAACTCAGGCGTCACCGCGTCACTTTTGGCCATCGTCGGGCTCTGCCCCACCGTGCGCTGCGTCTCGAGCTCGACGGGCCTCAGCCCGTGGTCCTCCGCGGTCGCCATCTCGCGGTACGAGTCCACGAGCTTCGCGCCCGGGTTCTTCGTCGCGACCTCCTCCGGCGCCGCCTGCGCGCTCTGCTCGAGGCGCGCCACCCACTCCTTGAACGGGATCGTCTCCGGCAGCTTCTCGGCGCCGTAGTACTCCCGCACCGCGGCCGCGAGCTCGTCCGACCACGTCGTGACCTTGGGGTTCACGCCGTGGTAGTAGCCGCTGATGTTCTGCGGTGGCGTCTCGACCGTGATGCCTCCGACCTCGAGCACGAGCCCCGCGATGCGCTCGGCAGGCGTCCAGTCGACGCGGTTGAAGGAGCCGAGGTGCTCCGGCAGCGCCTTGAGGTACAAGCTGCTGTGCACGATGCTGGGCAGCCACTCGTGGCGGTTCCAGACGCCGGAGCCGCGGTCCGAACCGGCGATCTGGCCGACGCGGATGACGGCGGCCTGGAAGTCGCCCGCCTTGGCCGCGTCCTCGATGATGAGGCCGCCGACCAGCTTGCTGCAGCCGTATCCGCCCGAAGGCAAGCTCCAGTCCTCGAAGCGCTCCTCGGGGAGAGGGCGACCGCGCTCGTTCATGCTCCAGCCCTGAATGGATCCGATAGACGAGATGAAGACGACCGCGGCGCGCTTGGCGGCGCGGGCGGCCAGGTCGCCGAAGTGGCGAACGCCCGCCAGGTGGGGCTCGAACGATTCGACGGGCATGTTGAAGTTGACAGGCCAGGCGTTCAGGATCATGCGGTCGACGTCACGGGCCAGCGCCTCGTAAACGGCGGGGGACAGGCCCAGGTCAGGGCGCGAGACATCCATGCGGTAGAACTCGGCCTTACCTCCGTGGTAACCCTCATCCAGGCCACGCTCGCGCATGCTGCGGGCTTGCTGGGCAACGCCGCCGTCCTCGGCGCGGTTCAGGCACACCACGCGGGCCACCTTGGGATCAGCTGCCATGGCTTCCAGCATGTACGAGCCCAGCATGCCGGTGGAGCCCGTCAGGATCACGACCTGGCCGGTGGTGTTGGCCTCGGGTCGACCGGGATGAGCGGGAGCGGGCAGGTTTTCGGTGTACTTCTTCCACAGGGCTTCCATGGCCTGGGGTGAGTTCGCCGACTGCGGCTCGCTGCTTGCATTGCCCAGGATGGTCTGCATCACATAAGTGGCAAGTTTTTTCGGCGTCGGGTTGTTGTAGATGACACGGGGAAGAAGTGCCTTGGGATCGGGCTTGTACCCGGCGGCTTCAAGACCGGCGCGAAGAAGACGTGATGCTCCAATGACTTGCATGGAGTCAATGCCAGAAGAGAAGAAGTCGGCATCGGGCTCAAGAGTAGCAGCTCCTTGCTTAGCGGAGAAAAGTTCCACAATGGACTGGGTCAGGCCATCCACGGAGCTGACGTCCAGGGCTGGCGCCTCAGCTGCGGCAGCCTTACTGGCTTGCTCGTAGAGCTTCTCGATCTCCTCGGTGTACATCTTCACGGTAGCGGCTCGCTGGATGGTGCCTTTTCCGGCACGCTCAAATGGCTTGTCGGGGCTCGAGATGGTGATAAAGTCGCGACCGATACGGCCATGGGCAACCGTATCCGCGTTGGCCTGCTCGACCAGAGGCCAGACGCTGTCCAACAGGGCCTTGCGCTCTTCGTCGTTACGGGGGTGCGTGTAGGGCTCGAGGATAAGACCAGCCTGGAAACGATTGGCGCCGACAACGACAGCGCCCTTGAGCTGAGCGTGGTCCGAGACGATGTCCTCGATATCGACGGGGTTGAGCTTCTCGCCGTTTGAGAACACGATGATGTTGTCGGCGCGTCCGTAGTAGATCCAGTGGTTCGGCAGCGTCGGGTGCGGCTTGTACAGGTCCTTGGTCGAGACCTCCTTCTCCTCGGGGAATGTGTAGAAGTAACCTTGTAGACCAGGGTCCTCTGCCTTGCGCACGATGACTTGCTCGTAGATGTCCTCCTGACCCTCCTGCTTGCGCCACTCGCAGCCGAACAGTTCGGAGTTGTAGATGAAGTATTGCCAGTTGTTAGGGTCCTTGTTCCAGTAAATAGGGAACGGGCAGCACTCAGTTGCTGCGATCAGGTTGGCCAAGAATACTCCATTCTGCACCAGGCGGTTTCCAGCCTCGCGGGGAAGTTGACCGCCTCCCCATCCAATGAAGCTCATCTTCTTCATAACGTCGATGCACTCTTGGCTCTGGCTCATCTCCTCGACGATGGCTGGTGGCAGCAGAGTGCCTTGTACGCCTGCATTGGCCAGGCACTCCTTGGCGAGCTCAGAAGTAAGGGGTCGGTCTGGGATACCCAGGGCCACTGGTGTATCCCAGTAGATACTGTTCAGAGAGCCGATGTAGAGACCCGCAGCATGGAACAACGGCACTAGTCTGGTCAGCAAAAGCTCGAAGTGGATGTCAACTTGTACGGTGGGAAAACATACTAGGGTGGAACTGTCGGTTCATAAGCACGTTGAACTGCTTCAGGAAGAAATCGGTTCCTTGCCACTCCGGGTAGTTGTGGAAGGCGTCACCGACCGCCAACAGACCATGCTTGCAGACAATAGGCTTGGGGGAGACCCGTGCTACCGCTCGTATGCAGTATGCAGAGAGGCTCCCAGCGGCCTTCATCCCAGGTCTTGCTCCAGTGGAATACCGGCACACTCTCCTTGGGGAACCAGTCCTCGTACGGGGCCACCTCGAGGGAGTGCATGTGGCGCTTCTCGAGCCACGGCTGAACCATGGTCCGGTGCGACTCGGAGTAGGCGAGCATATGGCAGTCCGTCTTGTCGAAGAGGTTCAGCTGCCCCTCCATCGTGTTCCTGGGTGAAACAAACAGACATTTGTAGCCCGTCTTAACAGCTGCCAGCATAAGGACCTAGAATGGCAATTAGTATTGATGCGCGGAACAGTATATGCCGGGCGAATCGACTCACGAAGTATCGCGCATCGTTGGCGCCGATGTATGCGATGGTAGGGAACTCGTTCTTTGGTGCCTCGCCCAGCTTGGCGATGATCCGGTGGCAGCAAGCGTTGACCGCGTTTGCGAACTCCTTCCATGTGATTACGCGCCAACCGTCCTTGGGGTTAGATGAGTTCGGGATCGAGATCCACTCTGCGTCGGGCTTCTCGACGGCGTTGGCGTCGACGATGTGAGGGAGGAGTCGCTGGCCATAGGGGTTCTTGGCCGTGGTGTGGCCTGCGGCGGTGCCGTTCGTCATTCCAGAAGCCATCACGATGGGAAATGTAAAATATAAACAAAATTTGCGATATGACAAGGGGGTATCTTCAATGTGCAAGAACAAAACAAACTGATTTTCTATTTCCAGAAGCTCAAGGTGCCGTCGGGGGCGTCGTGAGTTCTTATAACTCTGCTCGTTTATGTTTTGTTGTGGGGAGTGGAGAGGACGCCCCCCCCCTATGCAACACCCATTATCGTCGACATGGTCGGACCAAGCGAGGCCTGATGGATGGCGCGGTACATACAGGGGGCCCAACAAAGCGGAATGGAAGGAGATCTCAAACATCGAGAAAACGTAAGTGTTTTGCGGTTGCATTGGGAAGATGGATTGGATTCCTAACCCCGAAACTATCGACGCATGTCGTGTTTCCCAGCAGGCGGTGGTCTACCGGCCTTGCCAACCGGGATGGCGAGTCCACTTGGATCCAGGGGAGTCAGGGGTTGTTTGTCAAGCATTAGGCTTGCTCTTAGTCCAGTAAGTTCGGGATTCCGATGTCCGCGCGGGACTTGGGGCGGGTGGCTCTTGCGATCTGGCCTATCGCGCAAAGTCTCCTGAGCCATAGGCGCGAACGAGCGATGAGAGTTCCGATGTGTCCTCTAGTGCAACCGCTGGGGTCATCCATCCATCCTATCCGACCGACCTTGGCTCGTTCACGGACTGTTTCCAAACGGTGGAGGTGCCTGGTTGCCTGCGCGACGTCATCTCGTTCTTGGCTGGCAAGGCCGGAAGACACGAGCGAATATCAAGCACGTCAGGAAAATGTGCAGCACAAGAGGCAGGGAGGCAGGGTGGCGGGCGGTGCGCGTCGGTAGGTCGGCCGAAGTCTGCCAGGCTGCGTAGCGGATCGGGTAATTGCCTCGGGGAATAACCCCCCTCCCCCGTCTGAACTAGGGATGCAGTTGCGAAGCAGCGAGAGCGGATCTAGCCTGACAGGCCCGTTACGCTTAAGGCGGCCTCTAACCGATGGAGTGGGTATGTTGACAGTTGACAATTGGGCGTTGCTCGCGATGGCCTGCGATGTCGTCGCAAGATTCCGCGCACCAGCGCACATGGCAACGGCAGTTCAGGAGGGGAGGGGGCAGGGGTGGAAGTGGGCTAGCGGCATCTGCTTGCTTATATCCTGATTATATCCCCCCTAGCCTCCCTACTCCCTGTACCTGGCCTATTGAGCGGAAACAAGCTTTGGCTGGCTGTCTTGGCGGGTTGGCCTGTCCGCTGCTGTCCACTAACGCCGCATGCTAGGCTATCTGTGGGCCGCAGGGAGGGGCCCGTTGACGTACGAGCCAGGTAAGATCATCTTAAGATTTCTCGATCTGTTGTTAATCGATTGTGATCTGGGTCTTTTGAAGAGCGGAATTTCTTCTGGAAGAATACATAGAAAACGAAAGAACCTTGTGCCTGTTTGTTTCGCCGAGTCCACAGTTGGGATGGACGTTGGATGCTAGACTGGAGGCTGGAGGCTGGAGACCACAGCCGATGGTGTTTTGTTTCCTGTCTTGGCTGTCTGTTCGCTTGCTGGCAGGTGCTGGCGTGGCAGGCTCAAACCCTTTCAGTGTGGCAGCTGCAACGCGCTGACAGGCTGCAACCATGAAGCATGCAACTTTATTGAGGCATCCAATCAGCACCCAAAACGGGCCATTCGCCAAGCGACGCGGGGTCAGAAGGTTTGGGAATTAATTGATTAATATTGCCTGGAGAAGTTCCTTAGAGTGGTCGAGGAGCAGTGGCATGGCACATAGAGTGGCATGGCAGTTGCACTTTTCGCATGGCACATTGCAGATCCCACACTGTGAGTTCAATGGATTGCAAATTGATACTGCTGCAATTTGGCATTGCTGCTGCTGCTGCTGCCGCCGCGTTGGATACTTTTTAATTCCGCAGTGGGCCCATCGTCCAGGGATCCTCGCGGAATTCGGAGGGCTCGGTCTTTGAGGGGTTGAGGGGTTACGAAGACCAGTGGACGGACGGAGGGCGAAACACCGCGACATCATCACACCGCCCACCGTCATTGACCAGCGACTCCCCAAACTCCGTTTTCCTGTCTCCAGCTTCGACGGTACCTCCGATATCTACTTATTCGAAATGAAGCCGATTACCCAGCCGATTTGCATTTTCCGATGAGTTTGCTCGGTTCTCAGACTCTTGCGTCTCATCGAGGCAGAGTGGACAGTGGGCAGTGGGCAGTGGGCAGCGGCAGTGGGCACCTCACCCGCTTCTTGTCCTCCCCTTCCAGGATTGACGGCTGCACTGTTGAGGCCAACTTCCAACCTTCCAGTCGAGACTCACCACACCTGCATGCGTTTTCGTGGAAAGTGTCGCTTGCATAGCATGAGGCCAACTCTGGCACGCTTTGCAAATCGATTCCCCCATCCAATTTGGCAAGCGCACTGCACCTCTTTGGCAGATGGTGGTTTCCCAGTAAGTATCGTGGTAAGTAAGGCGTTTTCGTTGGCATTAGCATAGCTCCCAAAGACAATTGGCTGCCCTCAAACAACGACGACAGAACATCGCTTCATCGCCACATCAGGCCAATTCAGCATGCTTCCAGCTCCTTTTGCTGTATCCTTCAAAAAAGTCGGACTAAGTTTACTGAATCAAACTACATTGTCAAATCCGTCGACTCTTTCTTTTCGTCCTCCGCTCTCCGCACGCCGTGACCTTGCCGACTTCGCAACACACACACACGAACAGCCCAAAATGTTCCGCCTCATCCAGTGGTTCGCTGACTTGGGGAAGAAGGTGGAGAGCGCCCGCCAGTTCCCGCCGACCGAGCGAGTGAACCCACCCTTCACGAGAGGGCAAGTATGCGCCCACTTCGCCAGCCACCCCAGCTGGAGAAACCGGGCCGCCTAGTGCGCCGCCTTCTTCGCGCGCTTCGTGACCCTCGGCACGCCCGCCGAGACGGACACCTCCGCCCTGGTGATGCTGTGGGAGAAGGTCGTGGAGCGCGAGATTCGGCAACGAATCGAGCAGATCCGCAGGGCGTCGCACATTCTGCAGACGCTGTATGATGAGCTGGATGCTGAGCTGAAGAGCAGCATACGGGCTGAGTTCGAGCGGGCCGGTGGCGAGGCTGTGAAGAAACACTCGCAAGAGCATGCCGCGCCGCAATAGGGAGACGAGTCGGCATCCGAGGGCCAGGTCTCTGGTGACGTGTCTCGAAGCTGCAGCCCCTTGGGCGACGGCACATTACCCAGCAACCCACTCAACTTAGGCGCGGAGACTGGTAGCCGACAATATCTCCTGGACGATACAGAGATACAACGTCTCGAAAATCGTATGTTCAAGGCATGCGCTGAGGCGTCGTCTGGAAGACGGGACAGCTTTCCTTGATAGGCCCAGCGAAAGATCAGTTGTGAGTCGGGACTGGGGATGCTTTGAGGAACTTTGGACAACCGACAGGTGTGTTTGATGAGTGACGAGATCATCTGTGGGCAGCCAGACCGTGCAACTACTTGGATGTTCAAACACCAACAGCGATACATTTCAGAGAATATGTATTATAGCAGCCGTGGTGGGATTGGAGCTAGGCTTTAGACAGCAGCGTTCATCTAGCGACTAGGGCATCACATTGGAATTCAGTATGGTGAATAACGATATCTATGAATTCATTGACACAACTCGTTCGTACTGTTTACAAGGCTAGGAAAGACTGAGACTAGTTTGTTCGGCAGCACCATCCATATCAATGCAAGGAAAGCATCAACAATTCGAGTTCTGGCTATCTGATACATCATGTAATTGGCTCTGAGTAACCTTGCCAGGGCAAAAAGCGTTGTTCAGGGCCTGTTGTCCCGAAGCAAACCCCTGGGTTACATCATGGTTGGCAGCCGCACATAGCTGATTGATTGCGCATCACAGCTAAAGACCGTACTGTTTTTCACTCTGTCCGGCCTCGATGGACTGTGTGGTTCACTTCAGTCAGCAGGCGCAGTCACCTTCGGCTTCGGGACCGTCCCCGGCCTGGAATTCACCGAGATCCGCATGATGTGCCGGATGTGCCCGGGCGGTGACGCAGGAGTTGTGGGGTGTCTTGTGCAGGGCGTAAGCGAGTGCAATGCAGTATCAGGTGGTCTTCTTGGCGGCGGCGGCGAGCGCGGGGCAAATCTTCGTCCCTGTGTACATATATGGACTAGCTTACTGCAATATATTGGCTTGGATGTTCGGGGACAGGGGATTGGGGTAGTCGGGAAAGGCTGGTTCGGCTATTAGACATTCGGTGAAATCGGAGAAGAGCTTGGTCACCGCGAGAGAGAGAGAGCGAGAACACCATTAGCTGCCCACGATGACATCGGGGCTATGGACAAGCAAACCTTTGCTGCCCCCCAAGCTGACGAGTCCGAAGTTGCCTATGCGTTGGAGGTGATGGACAAGGCGTTCACGCATTTGGGCGAACTAACCATGGTGACTTCCACCCTCCGGGATGGTCTCGTTTGGGGCATATGAAGACCGTGACCTCCAAGGTAAGCCTCGCGATTCGGCATTAATTAGATCGGCCAGCGAGAGTCGGTGGCTGACCAAGAAGAAGAAGACGAACAAGCCGGTAGTTATCATGGTGCATGAGGTGTGGTGCCCAGGGCTCCAATGACTTGCAGCATTTGCAGTGTCGCCCCTTTGCCCAATCGGCGGGGTTGAACCAGTCACTCAGCGCCAACAGAACGCTGCTGCCGGCGAACGACATCCACTGCAGCACACTGT
Organism: Apiospora aurea; assembly: GCF_038362705.1. Classification (NCBI taxonomy): domain Eukaryota; kingdom Fungi; phylum Ascomycota; class Sordariomycetes; order Amphisphaeriales; family Apiosporaceae; genus Apiospora; species Apiospora aurea. The sequence goes on from NW_027117391.1 coordinate 919,957, forward strand.
AGCACAGCAGTGCACTGCTATCTGTCGGCGCCAGAGAGAGTCGTAGCGGGGTTCGGGAAGGACTTACCGCGTACCCATTCGCTCAGGTCAATTTCTAAGCCAATGGCAGCGCCCTTGCACTTAGAGAGCGCGCGTATTACCGCAGATAGCCACTGCGGTGTATTCGTACACCACAAGACCATGGATCCCGACGAATGCCGGGGTATCCGTTGATGGGTTGAGCTTGTGGTATGCATCAAGGGCATATTTCGATTGGCTGATGGTCTCTAGCTCCAGGTCGAGCTTGCGTTTCCCGAGCTACGGCGACGATGGCCGGAAACCGAGGGTTAGATTGCTCATGTTTCGGCTGTCGCGCCAAGGCAAGCATGCCGAGTGTATGTAGAGGGGTGCCGGCGATTTGGGTAATGATGGGTCGGCATTGATATAAGAGGTTCGCGAATCAATCTCGTTTGGACGTCGGACTGGAGTTGACTCTGACTTCGCTGCTCCTTAATAGGTCAGTTCCATCCCCGCTCTCCCGTGATAGCCACTGCCCCTTCTTTGTCGGCAAACGATACATGTATGCATCCCCGTTACTCAGCACAATTCTATTGACTCCTTTCCCCTCGCCCATGGCACCACTGATGGAAAATACTGACCCTCCTGCATCTGGGTTCCGTGAAACCATCTTCGTCGTTGAGCATTCCGGGTAGCGACATCAAAGACAAAAAGGTCGCAGAAAATGGTCTTGTTAGAGAAGGCGACCATGACAAAATCAGGGAATATTTTGACGCCTGCTGTCTCGGTAAACAAATCGTCTGCGCGGGCCGGTGGCAGGCGAAGTTGCCGATTCACCTATAGTGTCGCGTGTGGAAAAGGGGGGAACGTGGAGCCACAACCCCTGCAGGGCCAATTGGCCACTCGACGTAAAATACTTCGGATTGATGACCGACGAGCGCGCGCGAAACGGAACAACGGGATTTTGTCCAATCAAAAGCTCCCGTTCTTGAAAAGCATCGAGCGTCTAAAACGTCGCACCCGTTATACTAAATTACCCCTTGCCCGTACTGTACTGAACAAGCTGCTGCCATGCAGCGCGTGAGCCCTCCAGGGAATACGAGTGGTACAAGAACTCAGCGGACGATATGGACGCTCAACGCTTAACGAAACCACAATGCAGTAGTGAGCATTGCCTGATTGTCATTGGTGATGAACCAATAGGTCAATTGTCTGCTAGGGAGTGTTTGGCTAGGCGTGCCATGTTTGAGTACACCCCTGAAATGACAGAGGGCGATTGTCGTCAGCGGAAGATTCATAGTTTCAACTTATATTCTTGTGATATGTTGTGCCAGCGACCCCTCTCCCGACGGCCAACCGATTGTGTAATTTTCTTATCGTATGCGTCATTGCGGCACCACGAAGCCGCTGCAGGTTGCGTTGTCGTTATTTGCTTTTGTTCAAATTCAGAAAGTCCGCTCCGGCCCAAACTCGGATCGACCTCGTTATTCACATCACCATCCACATGCCCAAGAAGTTGGCATCGTATGATTACCAATATGTACCAGTCCACCCTCATCTTAGGCTGCCTCTTCGCTCTGCTGGTCCAGCTTTTCGTCAAGTTCTACAATGACCGCCACCGGATGCAGAAGCTTCAACGGGCCGGATTGGTCTGTTCAGCGCATCTCGCCCACAAATCTAGACCTTTGTGCTGACACGGAAGATGTTAGCCCATGCCGCCCTTCAGTCTCCTCAGCGGCCACCTCGCCGCCTTTAAAGCCGTGGCCAGCGCCCTGCCGCTCGACGCAACCATGCACACCATCCTGAGCAAGCTGTCCGAGGCCTTTCCGGGCGGCGTCTTTTACCTCAACCTCTGGCCCTTATTTAGCGGGACCTGGCTCGTCGTCACGTCCCCGCGCGTCGCCATCCAGGTGCAGGCACTCAACCTGCCCAAGCCGGAGACCTCGCACGGGCCCGTCGACACGATCACGGGCGGGCCGAGCTTGACCACCATGACCGGGGACGTCTGGAAGCGGTGGCGGACCTTGTTCAACCCGGGGTTCAGTCCCAATTACCTGCTGCAGCTTGCGCCATTGGTGGTCAAGGAGGTTGAGGTGTTCTGCGAGTTACTAAGGGAGGAGGCCCGGAAGGGACAGATGTTTCAGTTGGAGGACTTCACGTTGCGCCTGACGGTTGACTTGATTGCCACAGTATCTCTGTAAGTAGGAATTTCCCAGGTACGTGGCACCAAGGAGTACGGATATACGCTGAAGTCATGTCAACAGAGACACGCGACTACACTTCCAAACACAACCCAGTCCTCTGGCATTAGCGCTGCAGAGGCAGATCGAGTGGGCATCGTTTGGCTCGATCCTGAATCCGCTGAAACATTACCTCACCGTCCGTCCGCTGGTCTTGTGGTACAACGCGCGGCGCATGAACACCTTCATTGGCGCGGAGATCGACAAGCGGCACGCGGAACTGGGCGACGATTCCACCTCTGGCGGACCGGACAGTAAACCGGAGGGCCTATCGCCGCCAAAGTCCAAGTCGGTCATGTCCCTCGCCTTGAGGCAGTACTTGGCGGAGCAGAAACACGTAGGAGTAGGACAAAAGGAGTCGATGGCTTCTTTCAAAAAGATCATGACGTCGCAACTGTGTCTGTTTCTGTTCGCGGGCCGAGACACCACGAGTAGTACCTTACTTTACTGCTTCTATCTCCTGGCAAAACACGGCAAAGTATTAGAAAGAGTCCGAGAGGAGCACACCCAAGTGCTGGGGTCCTCGGACGTAAGGGAGGCGGGTCGGATCATCAGCGAGTCGCCACACAAGCTCAACCAGCTCCCTTACACCACCGCCGTGATCAAGGAGACTCTGCGACTGTTCGCGCCGGCGGCCGCTATGCGCGAGGGCCGCGCCGGGGTCGATCTCGTTGACGACGACGGCAGGCGCTGTCCGACCGAGGGCTGCTACGTCTGGTCCTTGACCCCCGCCATCCACCACAACCGGCGGGCGTGGGGCGAGACGGCCGACGAGTTCCGGCCCGAGCGCTGGCTGCAACACCAGAACCAGGCCGAGGAGGAGCTTGCGACGACGGACGGTACCCATGGCGACCCGGCACCCCCCAATCCCGGCAAGGGCGCCTGGCGCCCGTTCGAGCCGGGCCCGCGCAACTGCATCGGGCAGACGCTGGTCATGCTCGAGCTGCGCATCGCGCTGGTCATGACGCTGCGCGAATTCGACATCGTACCGGCCTATGCGGAGTGGGACGCCGAGAACCCCGGACAGGGGGTGAAGATGGTCGATGGCGAGCGGGCGTACCAGGCCGTGAAAGCGGATGGAGGGGAGCATCCGGCGGACGGGCTTCCTTGTCGGGTTAATGTCCGGGAGCAATGAGCAGGTTTCAAAGAAGGGGTACGGTGTCGGACATGTTCACCTGGTCCAGGAAGGATACGCCGTAGACGAGGAAGAGGATGGGCAAGACGTGGATGTCAATCTTGCGCAGGAGCTGTCATCGTGGCTGCCTTTGATTGAACCAGCCTTATTGGTTCCGTTGATGCCGGACATGGTTCGGAACGATGTCCAACCGAGATGCAGGGGACGGTGTGGCTGAAGTTAGACAGAGCACATACTTGACGTTTGGGAAATGTGAGGATCGGATGATAGAATCAGGGGGCAGATAGAAAAAAAAAAGGACTCGAAAAACTCCAGAAAGAAATCGTGGTTGAATGGAGGGTCAAAGGAAAAGAAAACAAGCACCAGCCAGACAGCTCAAAGATGACTGTGTAACACGATAAGCACTCGTCACTCATACCTCCTTATATACCCAGGATGCAGACGGGCAAGGAGCGTCAATCCCTCCGTTAGTATTCCAACCCCTCTGGGAGTGCAGAAGCCCGCTGATTGTGGGCATAACTTCTAATTGCCAACCCACCTCTCAAAATAAGAAAGTTTCTAGTTGTAGATCGCCATCCACCCACCCCCCCGTCACGACATCGACCAACCAGAGCCTGACGACGGCGCATATCCCGCTAAACAATGCGACCTTGGATCATTGCAGGGTGCCTGACAACTGCCACCCTCCATCTTGGCCTATCCCAAGCACAATATCGATGATAATCTGCATAGCAATACTTCTTGTCATAATCCGCAACATATGATATGAACTGTGCATGTATTATTGAATTTCTTTCTTTCTTTTTTTTTCATTTTTGATTGCTTCGTCTATCTTTGCAATCATTCCCCAGCAAGTGATAGTTGCATTCCAGTCCGAGGCAAAATCTACCCATTTCCCAGTTCCGGTCTCAGAAATAGACAGCCTGCAGGCAGGCAGCTGATGGCGGACTCAAAAGCCTCGTGTGTGTGAGTGCGTGAGTGTGCCTGCATAACTGAAGGATCCATATGTATGCATGATGCAATATGATTCGAACAGGCCAAGAATGAAAAGGCATAGGTAGAGTCAAGGTCTTCAAACGTTACCATTCAATTGCTGTCAGGGCCTGACAGGCTGCAGAACCCCACTGACGCACATTGCCGTCTTCGCATCCTTCGTCTTATTCACCTGTCTCTCCTTGATGACTTGGTCTTGACACTGCTCTGCCTGTCGTTCTCCTCCACACCCGAATGGCGACCAAACAATTATCATTGCCGAGTTGCCCATCATCCGTTCCATATACCATCGCGTACACGTGCCCCAGCCGGAATGGCGACTCCCGTAGCGCCAACATCGACGGCGTCCGAGACGCGCATTCCCGCGATGCCGCCGCCTCCAGGTGCGACTTCCAACTTTGACCATCCCGATACCCTGGTTCTGGCCAACTACATCGCCATGGGCATTGCTCTTCCCTTCATTACCATCCCGTTTCTTCTCCGATGCTATGTCCGACCATGGAGGAAACGGACTTGGATCTTTGAGGACTGTAAGTATTCCGCCCCACGGCTTCTCCCGAAAATCGGCATTTGCGGTTAACACGCGACCATATAGAGCTGGCCCTCATCGCATGGGTAGGTGAAAGACAATATCCCAGAACTACGCGCACGAACGAGCCCCGTACTTGGCTGGAGCGACCGTCCTAAGCTCCCATCCCATACTGACACCTTTGATCAACCGCCAGATCGGCACGGTATCGCTCTGTGGTACCGGCGCATCCGCCATGGCACACTACGGCGGACGTCACACGTGGGACGTCACGGAGCCACAGGCGCAACAAGCAGCTTATGTAAGAAAGACCCAGGCCTTCCAAAACTTACGGAACCTAGCAACATCGCATCCGGGATCCCAGGCTGACATTGTGTGGGGGTGGGTCCCAGTGGTTCAACGTCGTCTCGATCCACTACGGCGTCACGATCTGCTTCGTCAAGCTGACGATCCTCTGGCTCTACCGCCGCCTCTTCTCGCCCGCGCGCCGCGGCCCCTTCGACGTCGGCATCGTCAGCCTCGTCGCCTTCCTCGTCGGCTTCTACGTGGCGACCAATGTCGCCAAGGTCTGGCAGTGCATCCCGCGCGAAAAGATCTGGGTCACTAGCCTCCCCCGGGAGCTGCATCAGCATCTCGACCCTGCTCAACGTGAGCGGCATCGTCAATACCGTGACAGACGTTGTTATCTTGCTGCTCCCCATAAAGGCGGTCTGGAACTTGAATCTGGTGGCGCGGAAGAAGATTACGCTCGTGCTGGTCTTCACGTTTGGTCTGAGGTAAGATAAAAGAAAGAAACCGCCTTTCAATGATTTGAGATCTCCCACTAATCGGAGTTTGGCACAGTGGCCCCACGATTAGCTTGGCGGGGATGATGGTCCGCTGGAGTGGCACGGGCAACCCCGACAAACCTGGGTGCACCCTGAGATCATCCTGTGGGGGTAAGCTTTCTTCTCAATGTATTTTCTTCAATAGCTCGACGAAAAGAGATACTCATCCACTGATTTTAGGCTCGCCGAATTGACGACAGGGGTGCTGTGCTTCAGCGTGCCCGAGCTGGGGCTGCTGCTCCGAAAGAAGCCCAAGCCGGGCCCCTCCGACAGCATCCTGCAAGGGCGCTACCTGAAGGAGGACTCGGCCTACCTCAACAAACGATCCTCCAACAAGAGCGATAGTGGCAGCAGCAACCCGGACTTCCCGGGGCTCTCGACCATCGTCTCATCACACCACATCGTCGCGGTCAAATCGCGTAGCAGGAGCCGGGACTTGGGAAATACTGCCTCATGGGGAACAGTCACCGGCGGCGACAGCAGTTACTACGAGTTAGACGAGCGCAAATGGTCTGACACAACCATCTCTTTTGCCCAGCATGGAGATGGCGATGGCCGCTGTCCGACGGCGCGGTCTGGGCAGAATGGGGTTATTGTTACGCGGGACTTCAGGGTCGAGACATCAAGAGCTTGATCGATCTCGCCGAGTTGGATGCATTAAAACATATTGAGCGTTTCTTTGAAGTTGAGATTTGATAATGAATAGCGGGCGATTTGATATTATCTTCTGTTGTTAGAAACCTGGCCTGAAGCGCAGGAAATAGCCTAGTTGGGCAGCGTTTAGTGGAGGTGATACCAACTGTTCGGGGGGCATTTCCCCAAATAGCACGCTAAACAACGGGACAGTGGGAACCAAGCAGGGCCTAAATTTAGCGACTCAGCGCTCAGCATTGCCTTCGTTCATTGAGCCCAGAAGCTAAGGACGTGTTTACTTTTGTCAGCCAGCTTAACTTTCTGCCGCGCACGTCCCCTTAAAGGGGCTAGGAGCATATGTCCGGTGACGGCCCCCTTTTTCTACATATCAGCCAACAGTTCAGCAGTGTGTTTACTTCGACCCCTTGGCTGAAAGAGTAAAAAAGCCGGCTGACCGTCATCTCGTCTTTTTTCGTCTCGTCTCATCAACCGACCAATCCTATCGACCTACTCAGCTTTTTTTCGATCAGCAGCATCAGCCGACCTTAGTCCGGCTGATCCAGCTTTTCGACTGCCTTACAGGGCCTTACAGGGCCTTACAGGGCGTAGAGGGGGCGCTGTAAAGGGTGCTATAAAGGGTGCTGTAGCCTGTAAAGGGTGCTGTAGCTTATAAAGGGTGCTGTGTGGCATTGCTCACGCTCGGTCCTCGAACCGGCGTGCGTTAAAATTGGTGAGTGTGGCATTGCTCACGCTCGGCCCTTAACGTACGCTCGATCTCCCGAAACGTTGATTCTTATTTCGAATAAGATTCGAATAAGCCGGCTGAAGAGGTGCGTGCATCGAAAAAAGTTAAGCTGGCTGACAAAAAGTAAACACGTCCTAAAAAGCACTTTATTTTGACGTCGGCAGTGGCACCGATGTCCTTTTCCTGTGAGACTACGTACATTGTGGCACATGTCCACTGCCCTCAGCCTGTCCAAATGAAGCTAACTATGCGTTCAATCGACCTCTACGCGCGATAGCGGAATAGTGTACGCGGCCACCATGAACTGCTTACTTGAGCAGCAGTGCACCAACCGCTGCCACGATGGGCGCGTATCCCCAGTGGTTCCAGTGCCCTTGTCCGTGCGCAGCGAAGCAAGCGGCGCCGTCGACGAAGGCCACGCCGCTGGCCGCAAGAAGGGTGACGGCTAGAGACTTCTTGGTCCCGGCCATGGCGGCGGCGTAGATGGCGACGCCCATGAAGACGTCCCGGGCGCCGTAGACGTACACCAGGCTGTCGACCATTCGGCGGTCCGCCGGGGTGATGGGCGGCGAAAACTCGAAGAAGGTGAGGGCATAGACCGGACGGATGAAGGCGTTGATGCCGAACCCGGTGAAGATGGTGGCAAAGACGTAGGCAGCTATCTTGAGGGCAGCGGTGCGTGAGGAGGCCATTGTACCAAGTTGGTATGGCAGGTTAAATCATGCGGTTGGATCTTGGTAACGGCCAATCTACGGGTGACAGATGTCAAGCGAGTACTTAGTTGGTAGAGTTGACTTGGTGTATGAAAAGTTATGTTGAAGAAGAAAAGCTCTAAGTCGTCAAACACAAGGAATAACGAAAGTCGCGACGGCGGTTTTAGAGAGCTTCCGGCTTTGTTCATCCCCCTTGGTTGCTAGGCAGGATATAAGCCAATGAGAAAAGATAAATCGCATCCTTCCGCTTCAGTCTGTAATTTTGGCCGCATGGGAACCTTGTTGGTCTAGTGACGCCAAGTGCACCTCGCACTTTTCGGGCCTCTCAGGGTTACAATCTAAAGCTGACCGGACAAATCGAAAATGCCGAGGTCTTACGGCTTGCCAAAACAGGCTGTCGAATCAGCCATGGTGTATGTCATACTGCTATTACTAGGTACAGTCAGTATTTCACAAGTCAGTAGTACAATTATGTAATACTTGATTACGACTGAGCACTACCACCTTGTTGCTCCCAGGGTCACATTGGAAACTCATGCAAATATATTTACTTCTCATGATGGATGAATCTATCTGCATTGCTAGCGGTAATGACGGACCTGATTTCCCAGGAGAAGCCCTTTGACCCTATGGCTGCCTCAGCGTTTCTCCCCCGTGCCAATACGGAATAGCAACTGCCACGCCCTGCCGAATCAGCGTTATGATGGTTTACCACGTAGGTAGCAGTATGAATTGCCTAGAAAGTCCCCCACCATTGAGGCCGCCGCCGACGAGGTCGTCCTGTGCAGCACCGAGTGCCCTCGCGCCCATGGCCAGACCTTCGAATCTCCCTCCTGCGAGGTAAGTGTTCCTTCCCAAAATTTGCCCTCGTAATTGTGCTTACTCCCATGATCAGCGTTTCCGCATGAGCTGCTGCAAGCGCCACGGCGTCCAACACTTCGTCAAGGAGCCCATGCCGTCCCTTATGGCCTGCATGTCCGCCTGCGGCATCGTCCCCGCGTGCCAGTCGGTCGACCACCAGCTGAGCACGGGGCTGTGCTACTTCGGCAAGCACTCGGGCGAACCGAGCATCAACGTCGCGGGCTGGAGTTCCGCCTACAGCGTAGGCTGCGCGGGGGCTTGCAAGAAGGATGGGGGTGTTGTGGGGGTGCTCAGGGGGGCGGGATGAACTGTAGGCTTGTAAGATGTGGTAAGCTCAGTGTATGGCTCAGAACATGGGGTTCTAATGAAGCAGAAAGAGGACGGGGAGGTCCAAGCTGGGGATAGTAGCAGACATTCTTTCGGTAAAGAGGTGATGGGTTCCCATGTAAGAGAAATAGAGTAATGACTGAAATAGCTTTTCTCTATATGGCCAAATTTTGAGGATCACTGCGACTTCTCGAAGCAGACAGGGGCCAAGTCTTGATCGTACTCTTGTAGTTGCACTGATAGCCATGCGAGCGAATTTGTAAAAAGAACTCATTCCTGTTGCCGTTCATGTGTAGTAATTGAGGCAGCAGTATCATCGAGCCTTCTCAGTTTGACTTACGCAACAGTCCACTATGTTTCTGTACCTAGTCTCGGCCTAAGACTATAGCTCCTTGGTATCCTTGAACTTGTGATCCATGAACTGCTCCGGCAGCGCCTCGCCCGCCAGCTCCGATGTCTCAGCCATATGTCTGAGCTCCTTCTCCTCCTCATCACTGAGCTTGACCCAGTTCGCAGCCCAGTTCTCCTCGAGGTACTTCACACTCCGGGTGCCCGGGATCACGAAGATGTCGTCCCCTTGCTTCAGCAGCCAAGCCAGCGCAAGCTACGACACCGAGCATCCCTTCCTCTCGGCCGCGAACTCGCGGATCCTGGCCACGACGGACGCGTTATGCGCCCGGTTCTCCGCCAAGAATCGCGGCATCACTTTGGCTCTCAGGTCGGATGGGTCGGTGGCGCCTTCTGCCTTGGATCCGAAGTCGGATGCCAGCAGGCCGCGACCCAGGGGGTTGCGCAGACGACGGCGACGCCCAGCTCGCGGCATGTCGCGAGCAGGTTTGTACCTTCGGGGCCCTCGATCTCGCGCCCGAAGAGGGAGTACTCGGGCTGGACGGCGGCGACGGGGGGCGATCTTGACGGCGCGGCGGAGAGTGGCGGAGGAGATCATGCTGAGGCCGATGTGCTTGATTTTGCCCTCACTGTAGTTGCGGAAGCTGTTAGTAGAGGGTTACCCCTTTTCATCCTATGTCGAAAAGTATGTGGTCCTGTGCAAGAAACTAGGGGGAGAAATGGAAGAAAAAGAGACGGAAAACAAGGGTCAAGTATGGTGCACTAACGCTTGAAGCTCGGCCAAGGCACGCATCGTCTCCTCGATGGGCGTGACGTTGTCGACCTGATGGACGTAGTCTAATGTTCCACTGTTAGTTTGGCTCCTTCGACTTGATCGGTTGACATTGATATTGTCGGAAACCGTAGATCCCGTCAACTCACAGAGGTCGATGTAGTCAGTGCCCATGGCGTCGAGGCTCGCCTGGCAGGCCTTTTTGGTATACTCGTACGATGTGTCGTACTGAAACTGAATGCTCTTGCCCTCCTTGCCATTGACGTAGCCGAACTTGGTGGCCAAAAAGATCTGGTCGCGCTTGCCCGTCTGCTGGAACCACTGCTTCAGGAGCTGCTCATTGTCGCCATAGAGACTGGGAGTGGGCGACAAGAGTTTGGTCAGCCAAGCACACTCGAGTTGGATACCCACTATAGAAGATTATGTTGGGGGTTGACGTTGGTAGAGGGAACGCATTACTCACTCCGATGTGTCCCAGAACGTGGCTCCGAGCTCCAGCGCTTTGTCGAGGATGGCGAACCGGTCTTTATCCTGGGGCACGGCGCCATAGGCTGGGGGCACCGATGAGCATCAGTCCGTAGCCGAGGGCAGGAATCTTGAGGCCGTTCTTGCCCAGGGTGCGGATGATGGGCGCAGATGCCATGCTTTCCGGTGGTTCACAGTGTGGTGAGACTAGGGAGTATTGGTATTGGTCAGAAGGGGAAGATGACGAGGAGTCGTTATTTGGATACGGTGCAAGGTTTAGTTCCCTGTGGAAAAGGGGGAGAAGGTGTTGTACTTATAGGCCGAGAGTGACGAGCTCAAAGTATAGCTTATATCCGTATCTCTCATTCATACGTCTCATTACGTATATCATAAACATGCTCCTGTCATTTCGCTCCCAGTCCTTTTGCCCGGGGGTGTCACGCATCATCACTTCGGGCACGGAATCTGAATTCGAGCTTACAGCCCGTCCCTAACAAACGAACTGTGTAGTGTATTGCATACATTTCTTCATTCCCGACTCATGCGGTGTTCGGGACATTGATCTAATGCTATCTCCGTTGGTGAAGAACATATTGTATGACGAACGCACCGGGATTCGAGCTGAGGAGTAGCGCGAGAAAAGGGGTTGGCCAATCACCGCGCAGGGTTTCCGAGCATAGCACCTACTGCAATAACCAATCAGCTCCAGCGCATTCCGACTCAACCAATTGCATCCTCAAGGCAGCCTATCTTTATAATTGTCTTTCATTGGCATGTTGTGCCTCGGAATCGGACTACACATGAGGCGAGCTCCAAATGATGGATATGATTAATTGTAGACGGATGGGTATGAGTTATGAGACATGATGCCCCGTGGCAGGCCATACGAGCATATCAATCCGAGTGATTGCCTTCTGTAGTTTATTTGCCCACTCTAGCAGCTCAATTAGCCTAACGTTAGGGCCAGCCTGCAAGGAGGGAGCGACAAGGAGCAACAGTGTGCGGCCAAGGGACCTAAAGAACACAAGTACCCCACGACGGCCAAAGCTGCATCGCCTTCCACCACCAAGAGCTCCAAATATTGATACTTTGGTCTCCAGCTCTTTGCGCCACGCATTCATTCACAGAGCTCTGTGTGCTTTTCTATAGGAGTGCCATGGGTGTCTACGTCTTTCTGGTATAGTGTTGCCGCTGAGCTCATTTCCGGGATCCTAGAGAGTAGGGATTCTGTGGCAGCCGTCATAGCCCAGCAATCAGCGCCTTAGACATCACCAGGCTCGCAGTCGTACGATTAAACTAGGTACCTAGGTAGTCAACCCTCCAACACAGCCGAATAAACAGGGTGATTATAGTTTATTCCACCGATCAACTCAAGAATGAGAATAGAATAACCAATGCTGATTACCTACTCTCAGATTTCGGTATAACAAAAACAGGTAGCATAATAATGGTGTAATTCTGAGTGGATTGGCGCCGACGACCCGCAACCAATTGGGCGGGCTGGCGGGTTAGCGCGCGGCAAGTGGGATCAACGGTCCTACCCCACAGTGACCTCTGGCTTCAGGCCCGCTCGCATTTCTCGGTCGCAACTGTTGAACCATCCAACAACATAATGACTGAATGGCCGCGACAGCCTCTACGCCTTCTGGCCTGCAGCTGACGGCGCATACGAACCAGCCAACACCCAAGGTATTCGCCAATCGCATCGCCGCCATGACGACGGCACCCCCGGCGGCCACGTTCGATTGACCCGTTTCATCTATCGCCGCCGCCGCCTACCGAGACCAGGTCGCATACGATCGAATCCAACAGCCAACAACGAATAACCAACATCACTTTCGCGAACGGTACTACAAAATGGGCGACCAGTCGCTCGTTGAGGGGATAGATGGGACAATGGAAGCAAAGAAGAAACGCTCTCTGGATACATACCTCTTGGACACAGAACAAGTCGACGAGACCCCTTCGAAACGCCCTTATCACACAGGCCCCGACAGCCTCTCTAGCCGTGTGACGGACTGGCTGAGCCATCTGCCCCTCGAGAGCCCCCCAGAAGCCGATCCAGACATGTTTGGCGCGCTCAAGAAAGATAAGGGGGAAGGGGAAGAGCAAGAGCGATGGCAGTGTAGTTGGAGGGGGAGGCCTAGCCACCCCCAGTATTGCTTCTTCTTCGGGTGTATCTCGCCCAGCAACTGCCACAGGGACTATCCAGAGCACATCGACATCGACTGGCCGGTTAGTCGAACGGGCCGACTACCGCGACAACTTGGAACACAACAACATCTTCTTTCTCGAGGAAGACGAGCCAATACCAAAGCATGTCTCGTCTGTGTGCGATAGCATGCGGAAACCCCGTACCTCGCCTGAGCCCACGCCGGAGGAGGCACGGCGCGAAATGCAGACCCTGAAACGGATGCAGCACCGTGGCGCCAGTGAAGGCGAGGTCGAAGACTGGTTGAAGCAGAAGGTGTTCCCAGACACCGATGCTATTGCCCGACATGGATTGGATATGCGACCCAAACCCACTTTCCAGCACTGTATTCCCAATAGCTCCAACGCGACCCCCTATAAAGTCTCGAAGCCAATCCCGGACTTGGTCTACGGGTATGCGACCGATCGCCGGAGGACCCCTTTTACCAGTGCGCAGCGGATCGCTGGAAGCAAGATGGAACCCGAAATGGGCAAAACTGACAGCCACGCGGCCCTCGCCTTCCCCTTTTTCGTTATTGAGTTCAAGGGTGACGGGCCCGTCAACGGCAGTCTGTGGGTGGCCACGAACCAGTGCCTAGGCGGTTCTGCCACCTGTGCCGAGACAGTCAGCAGGCTGAACTATCTGCTCCAGCAGTACCCGGGTGCCCGTCCGGTCGGCAATATGGCCTTTAGCATTGCCATGAGCCAGAACTCGGCCGAGCTGTACGTCTCCTGGAAGACCGAAGAGCTCGAGTACTATACACGCGAGGCCGCCGCGTTTTACCTCAAACGACCGGAGGATTTCCTCGACTTTCGACGTTATGTGAAGAACATCCTCGACTGGGGCAAGGGCCCTCGTCTGCGAGAGATCCAGGAGGCATTCGACATCATTCTTGAGGAAGACCGGAAGATCGCGTCGGCTCAGGCCAAGCAGAGACTGGCGCCTTCGTCGACGAGTGGCTCTTCTCCCCCCTCTAAACGTCCGCAAACTGCACAGGCTGGTTCCCTGGCAGCGCCGAGAGCCGGCAGCAGCCGAACGCAGTCGGACCGCCATGACAGACCAGCGTCTTCTGGCAATCGTCCTGCCGCGCCCGCTGGCTACCAGTCGCCTTCGGTACCTTCGAGCTCGAAGAGCTACCAATCAGGCTCTCGCGCTGGCTCGGTTGCTGGAAGTGGCCGAGATAGGAGCCCCAACCCCCCAAAGCGGTCATATGCCCCGTCGTCACATCCACCATCGCCCCCACCAGCAACAAGACCTAGCCGGTCTCCTCCGAGATCCGACTACTACGCGCAGATGCTCAACCCGCCGTCTCGCGACCCTAATCGTCGCAGCGGCTCCCACAAGCAATTTCCCGACGCTTACGACAGACAACGATGATTATGTGTTTTGTGATGCATGTGATACCCATGATACCATCGAAGTTTCGAATATATATAGCGCTCTCGCTTGCTTTCCTTGGCTTAGTTGCGTTTTGGCTAGTTTATTAGGAGATGAAATTAGTTTTGGTAGTTATGAAATTGATTCCTTTGGTTTGCTGTATAATATGACGAGAGTTGCTCTTTGATGGAGCATGTACACTATAGACGGGTATATATATCTATGATTGACTAATTCGAAGCGCCGCTGGTATACACGATGCCGTTATCCTATGTCGAGACAATGGAATAGTTCTGCTAGCTATTCCAGTTATTCCAGTTATTCCAGTTATTCCAGTCATCCTCTCTGAGGCCGACTGACTTTCGACCCTGGGAATGGACCCCCTAGTCGTCGATAGGCAGAATGTGTCGTACTCCCTCCTTTACTTGTTCTGTAGCATATTGATAGCTGGTTAGCTTATACAGCCATTCTGCAGGTGGGCATCAGCCGTGAGTCTGAAGCGCTAACCTTCGAGGTAGTTCTTGACTTGGTCATAGTTCTTGCATACTAGAGGGTGGACAAAATCACGTCCCGTTAGCATAATGCTTCCTGTGTATGAGATCATCAAAGCGTTGGGTGGCCTTACCGTGGTACCCGTTGAAGGCGTTCTCCAGCGTCACAGCCCCCCGGCTTGCCGTCCTCGTCCCGGGGCTCGATGGCGACGTCTCCGGCACACATGGCGGCCTGGCGCATGTAGTCGACGCAGTGCAGGAAGTGGGCCTTGTAGTCCGAGGGGATGCCGATCTCGGTCGAGTTGGACAGGACGCTGGAGAAGATCTTGCCCATGATGTACGAGGGTTCCCTTGGTCAGTTGACTTGTCTGGACGAGGCTCGGTGAGATAACGGATAACATACCACGCAGTGTATCTGATGGGTTACCGAGGTGGTGTTGGAGACTTTGCCATCTGCGCCAAAGTCCGATCCAGCTACATACGAGGATGCACCAGTTAGTCGTAATTGGCAACAACTGGCTGATGTAGAACAGGCATGATTTCTTACCTGGGATGAGTGACTCCCACTTTGCTTGAGTCTTAGGCTTGAGAAATTCGGTCGCCGTAAGAGGCGTGAAGTCTGGGTCGGCCTTCCATTTCTGGATGGTGGTCGAAACTATTATACTATCAGTATTATGTACATGCACTTGAGTTCCCATTTTGGTCTGCATGGGCGGCTGTCTTGAGACGAGGGGTAGATGAACGTACAAGTCGGACCAGCATTGGTATAATCACCTCCCACCTGTACCGGCGACGCGCCGCCTGGAAGCCGACCCGCGCCAGTGTAGTGAGTAATATATAGTAGACCGATGGTATTGATGGTCAAAAGAACCATGTTGACTAGCCAGGAGAAGGACTGAAGCGTGGTCATGCACGTCCGTCTTTCGGACCATTTGGCCCCCTTGTGCCGCTCTGTCCCATTCGTATTTTTCATGGTCATCACTCGAGGACGCAGAGAGCAGCTCTTCGCGGTCTGTCATCTTTGCTGCAGTATATGAAGGTATAAGTGTGTTTGAGATTGGAAATGCGTGTCTTGGTGATGGCGGTGTGGCGGTGGTGTTTAGGGGTTTTCGTGTGGTATGTCGTTTCGAGATGCTATAAACTTTCAATTGATGATTTAAGAGCCGTTTCAATGCAAAAACTACAGATGGTGCGGTCTAGGTCTTTACAAATCTCAACCGTTTCCTCTCATGTTCCCAAACATGTTTCAAAATGTGGCCTGAGACAGGTTGGTGGAGTCTGGGCACGATCTACCCCGGCCTATGTTGTTGCTGTGAGAATTAACCCCGTCTAGCCCCCTCTCCTCTCACAGACCAACTTTTTATAACACATAGGTATGTATAAATCGCAGATGGGGAATCAGACAACAACTCACAGTCGGCGGTAGGTAAAATTATGTGTCAGTTAATACTAGTTCACCGGCCGTGGGCGTTATTAACGGCAGTAGTTGCTACTGAGAGAAAGGTATCACAAGTACTACCGAAGACATGCATTGACGTCGAGACAAATCCATTATGTTAGTGAGAAAAATTGGCCCTGTTAATTCAATTCTTCCAGTTACCTACGCACGAATACTCTGCTGGTTCTCGCTCACACCAACTTACCTCGAGGTCCATGCAACTCGACTACCCCCGTTGCTCGCCATTAGCGCTCAACTCTCTTCCTCGAGGTACTCCGCAAAGGCGAGCTTCAGGCGTAGATGGTAGACGAGTACAGGCGACTTGGTCGGCTCGCCATTCATCCACCTCTCTCTGTCCGCGCAAATCTCCATATTGATGGCCCGGAGCTTCGGTGTCGCCATGAGGCGACGGTCGTTCACCGCCCGCCGCGCGACGACCTCGGCGGGCTCCTTCCGGTGGTCGTCGAGGTCGCTCACGTCGACCGGTTCGGTGATGTCCAGGCCGAACGGGGTGACGGCCGAGGTCTGGGGGGCCTGCTTGAACTCCTCGATGTGCTCGCGGCAGGACCACCACTCGACCTCGCGGGGCCCTCCGGTGGTTTGGAACGTCTTGCCGTAGACGACGCGTTCGACCTCGCGGGTGCAGGACGGGGACTTCGGGTTGTAAGGGGTTCCTCGGGCGACCAGGCGGCAGCCGTTCGGGGGGACCCATGGGACGTCGGGGATGTCTGCCATCTTGGAAAAATTTTGTGGTTTGTAAGTTAGGAAAAGAAAAAAAAACGATTTCTATTTGGTGTATGCGTGGAACAATTCTGGATGAAATTACTCGGTACTCTCTACCAGACTACGACTGATATTTATACTTACCCAGTCTCTACTATATCGATGGAGTATTTTGTTTGGATCTTTGCGCCGGTTAGACAATGTATGGTCTCCGGTCATGTTTGTCCCTATTGTTAATTCTATTTCGTGGCAAATTATCTGGGACAAAGCCTTTCCGTTTTCCTCTTCAACTTTCAGCTCCCGCGGTTCGCGCAGGGGCAGGTCAGCAAAATTAACGGCTTAACGAAGGCCTAGTATTCTTTCATTATTTGTCACATAATAGTAGCCGTAACTCTTGTAGGTGTCCGGCAACGGAAACGGTGACCAACTCTGCAAGCTTAGCTAAAGTGGCCACCGTCATGCCAGAGATATTACGGCAAGCTGCACTGGAAATACTTGATTGGTTGTGCTCACCACTGACAAGCCTAGCACAGTCGAAGTGACCACTTTGAAAATGAAATATCGTGCCTCGGTTCAGATGTATTCTTCAGCGCAATTCATAGCTCAGGTGCGAGTATACCTATGACGGGATGGTACTTGCTACCTTCTATGCCTTGTGAGTAGCCTTGTGGGATGCCTTAGCAACCGGTGGGAGGCTGACATGAGTTGGAGGGCTGCTACTGGCAGATTGTCGGCCACGTTGCATGCAGAAATGCACGCATGCTGCTGTAAGCCCAAGTTCATCGCGGCTGATCTCCTTGCCACCCCACCATTTCAAATGGGCCTCCAGCCGACCGCGGGTGAGGAGTAACCCGTTTTCCTATTGCTTCTCCATCTCATCCCACAAGCTTGAAGACGCAATCCTAAGGTCTCCCTCCCTGTTTCGCATACCTCCAGAACAATTGCCCGTTGTAGTATTCACCAAAGCCATGGCCGAACTGTTGGGCGCGGTTGCTTCCGGTATCAGCATTGCTCAGTTCGCGGGGGGCATCATCAAAACAGGCTTTCGGATCAAGACTCTACTTGAAGATGTCAGAGATGTCCCAGAGGACCTAGAACGCCATCTCGGCCAGATCCAGATACTAGCGCCCCTGCTTGCTGAGATTGACCACGGTCCCTCAATCAGTAATGGCGCACTCCTTGCCGCTGCCCAGCAGTGCCGACAAGCAGCGCTGGAGCTGGATGGATTGGCAACGGACTTGTCATGCCAGCTCCAGTCCTCCAAGGGGATCCATCGGCGGATTCGCTCCCTCCAGGTCGTACTGCAGAAGAGCACTCTGGCACGGCATGAGAAGAGGGTGCAGGCGACCATGGAGATGCTCATGCTGGCATTACAGCTGACCAGTCTCAGTCGACAGAACGAGCTCATGTCAGATCCACCAAAATCAGTAATTGTATTTAGCTTGCTAACTCAGCAATAGCCAACTGCAATATTCCCAGCCGGGCATTATAGCGGCCGAGGTGGTTGGCAGTCTGGCCGCATCCAGCAGGGGAGGATACCTTCCAACTCAGCCCGATGACCAGTCTGACACGGGGAGCTGCGTGGTTCGAAACGAATACGCTAAAACTTTGCCTGTGAATAGGTCTTTGCTCCGGCGGCCTAGTTACTTCCGGCCAACCAAGACTATTGGCCTTGCCTGGCTGACGGGATCCATTGAGATCCAGACCCCTGACTGGAACACCACAAGCCATGAAAAGGACACTGGTTTTGTGGAGACTTGGTGCCGAATCCGAGTCCGGCTCCCACGGTGGCTCTCGGAGAGAGCGTTGGACTCCATCCTATACGAGGATTCACTAAGCTGGAACCACGTACTTATACCATGCAGTGAGCGAAGGATGGACTCTGTCATCGGCTCCAAGCTTGATGACATTATGAGCAACGATGACGTGCAGGGGATCGAAAGGCTATTCCGAAATCGAGAACTTACTACAAATGATTATTTCACCGATTTGGACTGTGGGAGAAGTAACCAAAACCTGTTCTCAGTAAGTGGTGGTCATCTCTGGTCCGCCCGGCCAAGGCTAAATGTGTCAGCTTGCAATAAGTTACGACGCCTTAAAGATTGGAAATTACCTGGAAGAAAGGGGCGTTTCGCCAGAAATCAGGAGCGTTGTCGTTAAAGTTTGGAACGTTAACGACGTCGACGTCTACTACCGTCGAAAGCTGACGCAAAAATTGAACGGCGAAGACTTCGACAGTTGGTTTTTGATTGCTTCGTATTTGCAAGATCTGGACGGCACAATTGAGGAATTCGACTCCCTGCGACGATCGCTCTGGCCCGACTCTGAGTTTTTTAGCACGTGTTTTGCGGACACAAGAGCATATCTGGCTATTAGCATGGCCTTTCAACATGCACGTGCGGCGGTAAACACTTCCTTGCAGAGAGAAAAGATACGGCACATACTCTTCGACGCCTGCGATTGCTGGTACGATGCTGTATCGGACCCCATGCGGCGTCTTGGGTTGCTTTGGGAAGTTGAGCTCCAGATTGGTAGTGCGACAATGAGAGGGAGCGTTTCTGATCAGCAAATATGGATTGAGCTGTGGGTTGAACTCGCAGCGGGCGGTCCAGACAAGAAGGTCTCGTTAGACGGACCAAGTCCATTCTACGGAGCCATGCGAAGGAAACAGGGATCTTCTTGGCTGAGTGCCTTGGTTCATGGCGTCAGGTTAGGAACAGATAGATCGCGCAAGGATTTCAGCAGGCTAAATACGGCCATAAATGAGGCAGCCAGGCTGTACCTCCAGATGCTGAAAATCTGCGGCGTGGATTTGATGTCGGCGGTAGAGGATGAGATATCGATATGGGAGCCGCGTCACCTGGAACAATGGATGAATATATCCTTCAGGGGGTTGAATGGCATGACGTTTTGTTACGTTGGCATCACCTATGGCCCCAACCCAGAGGACTTCATATTCTGGTCAGCGGACAACACGGAGTCCTTTGCTGGAGACTTCTGGGAGCTGGTTGATCCTTCGCCGCTCTGGATGCCGGGAGCCTGGATTGAGGAAGATACAGGCTAGTGTCCCGAACCTCCCCGGATTGGGATATGACGGATACTAGCCACGCTCTTTTAAGAGTTTTGGATTATTTACGGTACATAGTTAAAGGAATTCAGTGGCTGTTGAATCACAATGTCGGGTCAGCAGTGACAGTGGTGCTTGTGTTAGCCAGAGCCGCGACGCTGCGGGACTGATCGTTCATCGCAGTCAATCGGTTTTGGGGGTCCAAAATGACCTCCCACTAACCTAGCTGCATCAGCGAAATGTCTCATGCTAGATTCAAAAGAAGAATAATCCAGATCGGGCTGGCCGGCTCCTTCCATCTAAACGACAGCAGGGGATGGATTGGCCAAACTCCTTATCTCTGTTGACGACGTGATCCATGCAGTTAGAGCACGTCATTGCTGATTGCTGATTGATGACTAATGTCGGTTGGGAAAAGCCCCGAAGCATTGCCAGCGTTTGCGGTCGCTTTGAAACCCGACACCACGAACTCAACCTCTCACCTTCTATGCTAAGTGTATGTGTGCGACTACTATACCATAGACTAGAAATGGAATAGATGCTACATCAGTCAAGTCCACTCGCTTCCTCAATTGCCCTCAATCCCGTTACACAATGGGGGACCTGGAGAACCAGGAACCGGGCGCAAGTGCCGAGCGCACCCCGCTTCTCGCGCAGCACCAACAGCAGCGGCAGCAGCAGCAGCAGCAGCAAACACAACCAGCATCGCGCGCAGCAGAAGAAACTGAAACAGCAACAACAGAGCCAAATGGCGACGAGCAGCACGAAGCCGCCGCGCTCCTCGAGCCGCAGCCGCAGCTGCAGGAACCTCCCCAGAAGCGCACTAGGGCCTGGTGGTTCTGGAGGATCCTGTGGACGGTGCTCGCCGCGTTGGTGCTGGCCGTCTTCATCAAGGGCTGGGTGGACGCTAAAGACGTCGACTTCGACCTGGGCCATGCCCTGAAACGCGCCCTGGGCGGCGGATTGAGCGGTGCGGCCGCTATGGTTTTGCAGGTGCTACTGCTGATGGTTAGTGCAACGCCCCGCCCCCAAGCCAGGACCGTCAATTCGGGCTTCGGATGAGATGAGACGAACACGATTGATCCAAATGGATATGCGCTTACATCAAGTCATGACAGCCAATTCGCACTATTATGAATTACCAGTACCGCCATGGTACCGGACTGCGCACTGCCACCAAGACACTCTACCGTGAGGGTCGCATCCGTCGGTACTATCAGGGCATGGGCGCCGCCCTCGTCCAAGGCCCTGTGGCTAGGTTCGGCGATACGGCCGCCAACGCGGGCATCCTGGCTTTAATGCACTCCAACGGGTACTTGGACAAACTGCCATCCCCCATCAAGACCATATTCGTGTCGCTCTGGTAAGTAAACCCACTTCCACTTTTAGCTGTCGAGTTGCCTTTCGTTTCCACGGCCGATTCCGTTGATCGCTTATCTTCTCTCTCGCAGTGCTGCGGCATTCCGCATGATCCTGACTCCCATCGACACGCTCAAGACCACCCTACAGGCCCAGGGTGCTCGCGGTACGTCGTTACTCCGCCAAAGAGTCAAGACGCATGGTGTGGGCAGTCTCTGGTGGGGAGCCTTCGCAACTGCCGCTGCCACCTTCGTCGGCAACTACCCCTGGTTCGCGACCGTAAGTAGATGCTTTACTCTGACCTCATCCCGACCGATAGTCTTGTTTATTGGCCGACCGTTGTTCCTGCTGACACATTTGGGGTTCGGCGATTAAAGTACAATCTCCTTTCCGAGCTGCTGGTCGAACCGCCCCGCCACCCCTTGATCCTGTGGCTGCTGCGCCTGGCCTTCATTGGCTTCTGCGCGTCCGTCATCTCGGACTCCGTCTCCAACTCGCTCCGCGTCGTCAAGACCTACCGCCAGGTCAACGACACCAAGGTCTCCTACTCGGAGGCCGCCCGGCTCGTCGTCCTCCAGGACGGCATCTCGGGGCTCTTCGGCCGCGGCTTGAAGACTCGCATATTGGCCAACGGCCTGCAGGGCATTCTGTTCACCATACTGTGGAAGCTTTTCCTGGACCTGTGAGTTTCTCATCTTCTCCTTGTTCATTTATGACGCAATGGGCCTTGGTGCTTCATCGTGCTGACTATTTACTTTTTACAGCTGGGAAAAGGAGACAAGTTCATAGGATCACACTTTCTGCTCTCTTGCGATGCATGACCACTTTGGTGGCAGTAACAGGGGAATGATAGGCAACATGGGATCTGATTACGACTGTGTTTGGAGACATCTTCCATCAATTTGTCTTCCCGGATGCTCGGTTGGCCCTCCAAGGTGATTAGTTGAACCTCCAAAGTAGTATCTGCCTTGGACATTCAACCAATCATCTTGGAGATTCAACGGCTCATCTGGGAGGACAACTTGATGGAGGATATTCCCAAACACAGTACCACTAATAGATCCGATTGGGCTCTTCTGATCGTAAACAGAGTGGTCGGTAGTATATATCTGGCATGGGGAAGTACATGTACATTTGGACTGGCCGCTCCAGTCCCATATAGGAACCCTCATAATCTTGGAAATAGAGATCATTTGGATAAATACCACAAATCATGGATCGCGGAGATGGAAATATTACGCTAAGGTGACCTGACAACTTGGGTTACACAAGAATAATTCCCTACCTAATAGTACCTGATTTTACCACGCTCGCGTGTTCCTTGACCGAATACAAGCAGCCTCTTGGGCGACCTCGTCCCACTCACTCTGATGCCTCTTACGGCCACGCAAAGCTGCATATTCATCATGGACAGTATACATATGAATCACTACGACGGTAACTGTCACTGTGGCCGCTACCGCTACAGACTGTCCCTCGCCGAGATCGGATCTGCCAGTTCGTGTACCTGCAGTCTCTGTACCAAGAAAGCCTGCCTACTTTTGGTTGGCTCCGCCCGAGGGAAGCTTCCTCGTCACGAGGGATGATGGCCAACTGACTGAGTACGACTCCGGTGTCCTTCTTGAGAAGAAGAGTATACAGCTCAACGCTCCCTACAGTACTACAGTAGGATGTTGCACATACTAATGGAAATACCCCTACCCAGTTCTGTAGTCACTGCGGTGCGGGGAGTGGTAGGCGAACATCGTGCTGGTCCTTTGACGGGCATGTTCTTGGTGAATGTGCGAGCCATTCAGGGGGCGAGCCCCTTTGATATCGAGTACGTTACCTTATGATCAAGTGTAGCCTATTTCGATACAAAGATGGCTGAATACCTATGTATCTGCTATCACCGCTGTCCATACTGAGGACGACGGCCAACAAACTACCGGATCCATCGACGCAGGACCGCCGTATACCTTCTCATGCCACTGCGGGAGCGTCAAAGCCACGCTGAACGTTCCGACCAAAGACCATTTACTCCAGGTCTACCATAGAAACATGAGTTTGCAGCCCCTGAACATCAGCTGTGCCGAAGGGTTGGACTTAGGGTCGTTGGATATTCAGAGGTCGGACGAGGGTACTGAAGGCTACACGCTTGATCCGTAGATTAGCTTTTAGTTTCTGCACCTGGCAGTAAGCCCAGCAGGCAGAACCAGTGAAGCACGTTTGTAGAAGCTGTAAGCCGCCGCCTAGCATTCGCCAGCTAGGCGTCGATCAAGGGGCCGTTCAAATCAATTGTCGTCGTTTCGAGGGGAGAGAAGGCGGGGAGGTAGCCACATGTCGCCAAGCACACCCTCGAGAGCTCAGTCTGTGCTACCGAGTTGGGGGGCATTGTACTCACCAGCGGAAAGTACGTTTTCTTGTTGCTGTTCTGTAGCATGGCATAGGCAGTAACACACCCAATGGGGGAGGCCGCCGCTCTTTCGTTTCCCATATCCCTTGTCTCCCAACGCAGTGGCTTTGTCCAAACGGCCAGCTGCGTCGTGTTGCTGCCCACCCCGAATTTGCTGGTCGTCCGCGGTGGGAGAGTTGCTGACTGCAGGTGGCGTCATTTGCTCAGCAAGAGAAAGCGGGGTGTCATTTTATAACAACCTATGAGAATACACTATACCCAATTGACGCTCAGCCATCATATGCGATTGGTGTTGGGCAATGCCACATCATACACTGCCCCAAAGCCAACACAAGCGTACAAGGCACACTCCTTGTTCGCCGGTGAAGATCCTGTCTGCCTAGGTAGCCATGGCATAGATTCACGAGTAGTTATTACCAGCCAACCTCATCAAAAACGGATTTGACAGACCTTCCTCTCTCCCCCTGCTGAATTGACCAGAATGTAAAGTCACATGGTTCGCCGTGAATCTGGAAGGAGCGGCAGAGAATACCTCCGCTCAAAGATGGCGAGTTCGAACGCTGAAGAGAGTCCCGAGGTTGCGTTGACCGACTTCGAGATTGACTTGTTTCGACAAGACCGGCTACATACTCAATATGAAGTAGTGGTGAGTCCGGAGCCTTGTACATGGATGAAACTGAAGGTGATAGTGCAGTATCTACTAACAGCCTTTTTGGCAGGAACTCCCACGTGAGAACCATAGTTATCAAAGAATAAGAAGGGAGAGAAAAGCCGTTATCCCCGAGGTGAGTGTTCTGTTTCTGATGAGCTGTGTTGCTATGCATTAAGGAGGGACGGATGTATTTTGCTGAGTACTTATGACAGGTCAACAATCAATATAATATTGGGCACTGTATTGTCATTAATACGTCTAATCAATACGACCCTGGTACCTTGTTTGATGGTATATTTCAAATAAGTCCTAGAGATGGAAACCCGTCTCATCGGGCATATAGATCTAAGAGACGAAAGGTGTTGCAACCCATACTCCGTTAAAGCGGTCTATAAGCTCATCAGTTCCATAGCTCTTGTCGCAGATTTCACCTACCCAGTATACTCCTTACGTACCTATCGGCGACGAGCATGTCGAGCATCTACTCCGTAGTATTTGCAGAGACTTCCAACTTCTTGACGCCGGCTTTGCAGAGTTTTATCGAGTGGCCGTTCCCAGTAGCGACGGGGTAAATCCCGACCTGGAAAGAATACATGATACATACCGAGGAGGTCGTTCTGACGACGGAGCCAGCTATTCAGGCGCGTTGGGCCAGTTCCTGGAACGATCTGTCAAGGAAAAGGCGAAGCAGCTCATTTCAACCGAACAGTTCAGGTCAGAAGATCGAGGGGCGGATGCGTTATTGTGCTACCTGCAAGACGGCTTTGAGACGCCCTACTGGGAACTCCTCTCTCACCGATTCATCCAATCCTGCGAGTCTGGAGGAGCCAACGCTATATCCAAGGCTTTCGCTTTCCACGTTGTCAGCAGTGTGATATTTCGGGCCCATTGCCGGCTGGAGAAGCTTAAACGAGAGCACTCCTACGAGCTTCCCAAGGAGATCGAGGATCGAATTCAGTCAAGACTGCTCGTACTCAAGAACTTGGTGGCCTCAATCACTCCCGACATTGGATTCCCCGAGGATCCGTACACCTGCTTACTCCAGGAACCGCAGAAGCAGACCATCCCAATGTACGAGACGGCCAAAGTCGAGCCGCTCCAGCCTGTGTGCGCAGAGGATTCAACAGACCTCGTGAGTGTACTGGACCATTCCTCGGCTGAGCAGTGCTGACCCCATGCAGGAAAAGGTCCGTTCGAGCACGCTATTCATTTTATTCTTCGCCTTGGCCATCATCCCAGCCTGTATCGGCTTTGCGCGCCACTGGAGTCTGGGAGACGAAGAAGAGGCCGTTGGGCTCAGCACAGATGCCGACTTCATGTGGCTCATTGCCACCAACCTGCTGGCCCTCCTCGGCAACCTTTTTGCCATCCTACCTCTGTTCAGGCTTACCAGGGGGTCGCTGAAGTACCTACTCACCCAGGCTGCGCTGTGGCTTTCGGTAGCTCTCGGGATCGCATCGATTGCCTCGTACTGCTTCTTGAACAAGTGCTGGACCTTGTTAATGTCGTTCTTCAGCAACTTCTTCGCCATCAGCGCTGTGTACTTCTCTACACAACATGTCGGCAGTCGGAACATGCCTGAAGACGTACATGGTGCGGGGAGGAAAGTGAAAAGGGAATGACACGGGACATGAACGTAGGAGGTTTCCTGAACATTTGACATGAGCGCTGCATAAAGTCCAGAGTTCCCAGTGGTTGGAAACAGCACTTCACGGGCCGATCAGTTACAGACGTCGATGTAATATAATTCTACAAGATACGACTCCTTGGGTATTGCACGGCCGTGAGGACTTAGCCACAATCTGCTTGCTGGGATTATACCCAATCCAGGAACTGCGCCGGGGCTAAATGCTGACGTGAGATTCAAAATTAGTAAAGCATGCACTTCAGCTGGTGCCCGGTGGGGTTCTGGGCCTCTTTGGATTGGCCGTCGCATCGTATCACGGGGGCACACCTCCTCCTTCCTCCCAGACGGTGATATGTTGTAGAACGTGATATATCTATCCATTGACCAAGATTGAATCTTTGTTCCACCCACATGCCGGCCCCCACACCGCAAGGACGATGGATACTACCGCCAGTCTGATCGCGATCGTGGACCTGTCGTTCAAGGTGATCAAGTACATGAACGACGTCCGCGATGGGGGCAAAGAACGGTCGGAACTGCATCAAGAAGTCCTAGCCGTCTACGACATCTTCTGGAACATCAAGTCGGACTTCGAGTCGCCTAGTATCGACGAAACGACCCCATGGTCAGAAGCCATCAAGCCGCTGTTCAAACCGAACGGTACCATTGAGCAACTGAAGCAAGTTCTGGAGCAAATCGCGACAAAGATCACCATACCGCAGCCGTCGGCCGCAGGCGTGTTCAAGAAGCTGCAATGGCCGTTCGAGAAATCTGAAGTTCAGAGGATCCTGAGCCGGTTACGGTCCTACAAAGGCACCATAACCTTGACTCTCAATCGCGCGAACCTGAAGCTCGATATAAAGACGAATGAGGACGTGCAATTCATGCGACACGCGTTTGAAGACGACGAGCTCAAGACCGCCCTGGATTGGATTTCGCCTTTGGACTTCCTCGCGCTCCAACGGGCGTCGCAGAGGCAGCCTTTGCGAGGTACGGGAGAATGGTTCCTCAACAATCCCCAGATTCGGGGGTGGTGCGACGGTAGGACCAAGGCGGTCTGGTGCCACGGCATACCAGGCGCCGGGAAGACGGTTCTTGCCACCACCCTTTTCAGGAGCTACAGAAGACCGTTGCCCACGACAAGGTGGCAGTGCTGATAGCGTACTGCTCCTTCGACGACGCGAACACTCATTCGGCGGACAACATGCTTTCGAGCTTGCTGAGGCAATTGGTAGAGAGCCGGGGCCAAATGTCTGACGCCGTCAGGAAGCTGTACTACGAACACACGCGAAATCGCGAGAAGCAGCGGCCAAGTCGAGAGGCTTTGATAAGCACGTTTTCCAAAGAGTTGGAGAGCTTCGACCAGACTTTCATCATCGTCGATGGGCTCGATGAGCTTCGGGATAACAAGCAGAAGGCCGAGCTGCTAGGGGGTATCGAGTCCTTGCAGCCCATTCCGCAGCTCTTGGTCACTTCACGCCCGGTCGAGGCCATTGATACATGGTTCAAGACTTCTGCTAAGATTGATGGCGGATACCGAGTTGACGACGACGACGAGGATAACCAACAGGCTTTATTCTACTGCGATAACTGCGAATTGCGCGGGAATACTGACGACTCGACGTCGGGTGACGATGACGACGAGAGCCTCGTACTGGTCCAACCTCCCGAGGAAGAGGAGAAGCCTGCCAATACGGATGGACCCAAGGATTGGAAATCTTATTCCTCGTACCGGTGCACTGTTGAGGATTGCTACCGAGACGTCTGCGTCAACTGTTACGACCAATACGACGTGTGTTTCGGTTGCGGCGGATCCAAGGAGTGTTTCAAATGGGCATGGCCTGGGACCGTGCCTATTGCTGCACAGCCGGAAGATCTGGAACGGTACATCCTTTGGCGTATTGAGATGAGTGACAACCTTCAGGTACTCCTCCAGCACGCCAAAGCCAGGGGGCACGTTACTTCCGAGTCAATTGTCACGCGCGTGCAAGAAGAGTCCCACAAGATGTAAGTTGTTGTTGTGCCACATCCCGCCCTTGCCCTATGGCTGCTGATTAATGTTACTCCAATAGGTTCCTTCTGGCTAAATTCCATATGAATGCCCTTGAAGAGCAAGCAACAGCAAGAGATCTACTCAACACCTTGAAGCAGCTCCCCTCCAACATCAACGACATATATGCCAGTTTGTTCAACCGCATTGGAAACAGGAGGCTTGCATCGACGCTTGAGAGGTTTCTGACCGTGGTAGCCACCGCAAGGAAGCTACTGTCAACGAAGGCATTGGCGCATGCAGTCACGGCCCGACCAGGAGACGAGGATATCGATGAACTCGCGCTCCCAGATGTCCGATACTTGGCATCGATGTGTGCGGGGCTTATCGAGATAGACCCCTCGGGTTGCGTGAGGCTCGCTCACGAGACAATTGGCCACTACATTGCTGAAACGGGCCTGAAGAGTTCAAAGAGTGGGCATACGTTACTTGCCGATGTCTGCCTTACCTACCTTCAATTCGCCGAGTTCGCCTCTGGGGCATCCTATGGGCCCGATCGAGATCGTGAGGTCAGGGAAAGACAAGAAAAGTATCCCTTTCTTGCCTACGCCGCCACTCATTGGGGTATACATATGAGATATGCGCATGCCCAACTGCTTGTTGGCCCATCGGATGATACCACCCACAAACTCGCCGAGGCTTTCCTATCTGAAGCTGGGAACGTGTCAACCTCTGGCCAGTTCATGTGGCTGGATGACCTGGAGAATTCTTCTGGCTGGGACGCCGAGTATGGTGTTCAGGGACTCCACCTTGCAGCCTACTTTGGACTTACCAGTGCAGTGCCGTCTCTGTTGGCCTCAAATACTAACGCCGATGTTACCGACTGTATGGATACGACACCACTGATGTACGCCACCCAAGCTGGGCATGCTGATATTGTCCATATCCTCCTGCATTCCGGCGCCGATCCTGGTCGATGTTGCCGCCGCGGTCGAACTGTGCTACATCGAGCCTGTGAGCGGAGTGCAGTAGATATCGTCAAACAGCTGGTCGCGACGCCAAAGGATGTCTTGGTCAATGAGTTCGACCAGCCTCCTTTCAAGTGGACAGCGCTGACTTGGGCCATCATGAACGGGAGGCCCGAAATCGTGAAGCTACTGCTAACGAGGAAAGACATAGACTTGGACCTGCAATGCCCTGGAGACTTCAACCTCAACGCTTTACACCGCGCTGTGGCCGACGACGAGATCGAAATTGCCGAACTCATACTCGCCGATGGCCGTATCTCCATTGAGTCCATGGACCCGGACAGGACAACGCCTTTGATCCTCGCCGCAAGCAGCGGCTACGACGAAATGGTCTCGCTTTTGTTGAAATGGGGAGCCAACCCAAACGCCAGAGATGGGTTTGATGGGCCTGCAATCCTCCGCGCTGTGGACAACAATGCCCTAGAGTGCGTCCGGGCTCTTGTCAGCCACGGCGCCGACTACAAGTTCAAGGACTTTCACGGCCGCGGCATTCTTCACGGTGCCGCGATCAACGCACGCAGTACCATTTTACGCTTTTTGCTAAGCTACGTTGATGAGTTAGACCCCAATATCCAGGGAGATGCCGGCGAGACGCCATTGCACGATGCGGTTACTCGCAACTCCGAATCCACCGTCCGCGTTCTCCTCGAGCACGGCGCCCGTACCGATATCGAAAACCGCCATGGCAAAACTCCGTTGAGACAAGCACGCGACGAATGCAATACCCGCCTGTTCGACATCCTCTCGGCTGCGAGACTGAAAGAGGTTCCCATCAGCCAGCCATCACCACACAGCAAGGAGTCCTTCGGGCCCGACGCTGACCTCGTCGCGACGCCACACCGCGCAAGCACCCTAGCCGCCGACTACAAAATCCCCCTCGAAACCGCCGTCATCAGCCTCGACGAAGCGCAACTCACCGCCTATCTCGACCAACTAGGCCCCTCCGCCACCGCCGCCATCAACGACCCCACCCTCGAGCTCCTCTACCACTCCCTGCAGTGGAGCCGCCCCGACAGCCTGCGCCTCCTCCTCGACCGCGGCGCCGACATCAACCTGACCACCAAGTGGGGCGCGACCCCGTTGCACGGCACCGTCTCCTTCGACGAGTACGAAGCCGCCGAGCTGCTGATCGCGCGCGGCTGCGACCTCGACATCCGGGATCTGCTGCACCGGTCCCCTCTAAACTTCGCGGCGCGGAGCGTGCGGAAGCCGGCGTCTGCGTTCTTGTTCGTCAAACATGGCGCTGCGATCAGCGCCGACGAGCGCGATGCCCTGCTGCCGACGCTAAATTTCGCGGTTGATCGCAACGACCTGGACGTCGTGCGTCGGCTGGTTGAGGAAGGGGTCCCGTTTCTGGTCAAGGATGCGCGGAACCAGACGCCGTACCAGCGGGCTAAACGGGCTGGGTTTGACGAGATTGCGCACTATCTCTACGACAAGGCACGGAGCGGCGGTGGAAGGCGAGGCCTGGGGCATCGGAGCTCGATCTCGTCGGTCACTCTCAGCGACGAAACCGTATCTGATTCTGAAGATACCACCGCTGCCAAGGGTGACGGTGAGATGCTTTTGCCTCTGCAAGAAGAGACGATTAACAAAGATATTCTGCCTGAAGATGGCCACTTCAGGGGTACGGAGATAGTCCCCCGTGGGGCCACACAAGGACAAAACCAAGCAGGAAAAACGGCGAAGAAGCCGCTGGAAGGGGAAGATCTACAAGACACAATAACGAAGTTGCGGCAGGAAATCATGGTGGAAATCGCTATGAAATCAGCAGCGGGGGGTCGTTCGGGTATGACTGAGCGAGAGCTGATACTTATGGGTGTCATTGGCCTGTTAGTTGTGCTGTTGATGCTGCGCTGAGCGCTGCCACACTGGACTTAGGGCGTCTGGGGCGATGATACCTATAAACCAAGTGAACTGATTTCCAAAGCCTGTTTTGGGGGAAAGAAAAAAAAGAAAATAAAAACAGATTCGGCCGATCCCAGATGGTGTGATCTAAAAGGAGATGCAGCCCCTGAGTAGTGCACGACCTACCGGCAAACCTTATCTTTATTTCGACGACAGCGCTGCTACGAGCGACAAGATCGTCACAAGTCTCGACCAATACGGGTTAGCACCGGAAATATTTGCTGGGAAGAGACATAAAGCCGGTCCAATGATAAACCGAGTAGTGTTTGCTCTCGTCGGCGTGCTGACTGACTAGTCGTGACACGCTCCCCGCATAAGCCGTGCCACTCACTGCTTGCTCAAACCCGCACTTGTGCTGGATGCAATAGGAAGTCACTATCGATATCGGCAACCGGTGATATTCATACTTCCTTGTGAGCGAGACCGTTCCTCCCGGCAGATCTCAAAAGACTTCCGCTGGCTCTTCCGCAATCAACTGCATCATGCGCCTTATAGACGTCAAAACACTCCGGCTGCACGAGTTCTACGATGAAAGACTAGTCCCGAAATACGCCATCCTCTCCCACACATGGTCAAGCGAGGAGGTCCCGCTGCAAGAATACGAGCAGCTCCTCGCCGGGGAGCCGGGCGCGGACGCCACCTGCGCCAAGCAGGGCTACAGGAAGATCGTGGCCGCCTGCAAGGCCGCCGACGAGCTGGGCCTCCGCTGGTGCTGGGCCGATACGTGCTGCATCGACAAGAAGAGCAGCGCGGAGCTCACCGAGGCGATCAACTCCATGTTCAAATGGTACCTCCAAGCCGATTTCTGCTTGGCGTACCTGGACGACCTGGACGTGATGACGGAAGAGCAGCATAGGCGAGGAGAGGAGCCGTTAATGGAGAGCTGTCGGTGGTTTACGCGGGGCTGGTGCCTGCAGGAGCTCATTGCGCCGAGTAACCTGATCTTTTACGACAGGGAGTGGAATGCGGTAGCGTACAAGTCGGACATTCAGGAGTTCTTATCTAAGATCACGGGCATCAACCAGCGCGTCTTGGAAGATCCCACCAGACTCTCCACGATCCCGGTTGCGTGTCGCCTTGCATGGGCGTCGCAGAGGGAGACTACCAGGGTGGAAGACCAGGCCTATTGTCTCCTGGGCCTCTTCGATATCAACATGCCCTTGCTCTATGGTGAAGGAACCAAGGCGTTCCTGCGACTGCAGCAGGAGATCTTGCGACAAGACGGCGACCTGTCCCTCTTCGCGTGGCAGCCGGATGCAGGACAGCACGAAACGTATATGGATATGTTCGCACCGTCTCCAGCACAGTTTGCATCTTCTTTCGATACCTGTTCGAAGTCCGAAGGCAATTTCCACACACGAAATGTGTGCTCGGTGACGAGCCGTGGGATTCAGATAGCGAAGCCAATCGCCGTGTTAGGGGCCTCAAACGACCCCACCACGAGCTCTTGCTACTGCATACCACTAGGCTGTTATTCAAAATCCCTCGGTCCCTGGATTCTAAAGCTTCAAATGGTCGGACCTGGCGTGTACGTGCGCATGAGACAAAGCGGCGGCTTTTGGCTTCAGGTCTCTCTGGACGATTGGGATCGACTCGACATCGGCGACATCTTTGTCCTGCCAACAACACCCCACACGGCCATCCGGTCGATTCAGAGCTACCACCGCGGGAGCATCTGCTTCAATCCCATGGACCTACGAACGACCCGGTTTACGGAGCCGAGGCCGGTCGAAGCCTTCGACTTTGCGAACCACCGATTCCTCACCAGGGATCTGCCCAATTTCCGTGCGTACATGAAGTTCGTCCCTGAGGCGGCGAGAGAGGACGCTTTCTGCGTCTTGTTGCTGCGGATAGTAGGTCGGGTCAACCAGGAGCCCCAGCCCACGCTGTTTCTCCTGCACTCGGACGTGTGGACCAAGAACGTGGCGGGGCGGTATTTCGCTTCCACGGACCAGCTCGTGGAGTACTCGATCCAGCTGGCGGACAAGACGGGCATTGAACCCAATGGGGGCGAGCAGCTCGCCGTGGGTCGGTACTTGTGCTCGGCGTCGTTGATTACAGTAGAAGCCCAGGCGGAGCCTGTGCATCATATTACTATCGAATGCACCGAGAAGACCAGTCCGGACATTACAAGTGTGGCGAGCTCGTCCAGGGCTCAGGCGAAGAAGAGGGGTAGTAGGCGGCATTGAACATTTCCGGCATTATACAACTGATCTTGTTCTAGTGAGTGATGGGATTTCGGGACTCTAAGACATGGGCGTTGTTAAATCCTGCACTAGAACGGAACCTGGTCGGGCGTGTCTGTCACCCGTTATACCTAAAATACCCTGCTGCCACTACTCCTCCTTCTTGGGCAGAAACTACCCCAACAGCCCCACCGCCGCGGCCCCCCGCCGCCATGACCTCGTCCGCGTTGGCCCCCAGGTCGTTGGCGCAGATGGTCCAGACGCCCGAGGCCGCGTGCAGGGCGCGCGCGACGTCGTCGCCGTGGCAGCCGACGTACGTGTTGAAGGTGGCGACGAGGCCGGTGCCGGCGTCGTCGAGCTGGGCCTGCCAGTCTTGGGGGGTTGCACCAGTTCAGCGGGGCCGTCTCTTTGCCGCGGAGGTTGTCGATGAAGCCGCCGCCCCCTGGGGTAAGAGTTGTTAGCGCCACCGTTGACCAGAAATTGTTTCTCGTAAAGGTGGGATCGGTTTGGTAGTTGGATCACAAATCCGAGGGATATGGGACCATGACTGCTTGATAAAGCAGATGAGAACCTCGAGGCTATGGACTTACAGTCGCCAGTACCCTGGGCCGAGCCCATGGGGTTGTTGGGCACGTAGACGCCCACGTACGGGAATGTCGGATGGAACTTGTAGGCGCAATAGGCGCCGGCGGCGCGAGAGGCGAGCTCGGTCTCGGGCGAGGTGCTGTTGTTGTCGACTGGCGCGGCGGACCCGGAGGGCGGCCAGGCCGGCGAGTAAGACAGATCTGAGCCTGAACTGCATGGTGGTTTCGTTGAAATTGATCGAGGGGCTGGAATAGACAATCCTTATTGTAGAAAAAAAATGGCAAAGGTCTTCAGTGGGCTGGAGTAGAGAGCTGGTGTACAATGCTGTGGAAAAGCCGGTAATAGGGACTTGTGCTACATTTTATACTCTTGAACCCCTTTCGGGCTTCTTACCACCACTGACCCCATGATGCTTCTGGTTGGCACTTTGGTGATCATCAATGCCGAAGCATTTCTGGGCAGTGGCGATCTTTGTCGTCTTCATATCTAAAACTTATTATATCGCAATCAACGAGGGACCGTGTACAGATTAAGCTTAGTGTGGTATGTCTGAGATCGACGCTGCCGCGGCCGCTTTAAGACAGAGATCTGCGCGGTTTGATAGATCCACGATCTCGTACTAGTAAGCAGGAACGGCTTGGCGCAGCGTGCCGCTTATCGCCCCCGCAAACCGGCCTCTGCCGTACTGTGGCGTTGTGAGACAGGCGTTAGCGTACGGAAAGACCCCTACTATTGTCGTGGTGAATCCTATTCAATAGTGTACTCAAGGGTCTCAAAGAGTGGATCTGTGAGGGTGAGAGGGCGGTTCGGACTTTAGCCGGACAGTCGCGATTATTTTGCCTGGTTGGTGATTATCGACTTAAGTAACTACCAGGGCGGACAGGTTATAGTGCTTGAAAGTGCAGAATGCAGGCAGGCGAAATTATTCCACTACTACTTACTGGCCATTGCTAGCAAGATTCATGTCTATAGCAAGTGCAGCAAAGCGGAATCGCAGCTACGAGCAAGTGGATGTGCTGGTTTGTGCGTATTGCCATGCTCTCGAGCAATGAGGCCAAGAAATACCCCCAAGAAGCAATGCAAGTTCTTCATCGAGTCGACAGAACCATCTTTAGCTAACTGTATAATCCAGTCCTTATAGCAGTTACTGCTACTGTCTCCCCATGTCTCGACTCGTATCTAGTCTACTACGTATGTTAGCGGTTATGCCTCTTCATGGCTGGGAGTAGCATCCCTATTGCTAAGTAATCACATACCATTCTTCTTATAGACGATACGGCGAAGCATCGCCAGTCTGGCCCGGCCGTATCCACCGTACGAGTTCGGGTCCTCCTGATCCCGCTCCTGCTTGGCCAGACCGTAGGCCGACATCGTCTTCTTGTTGTTCAACTCGTACTGGAAGGGAGCGAACATGTGCTCCTTGCCCAGACTGCCCTGCTTGATCAACATGCGGGTAATCTCGACGGGGATGTGGGGATGGATCGACTGGCAAAGGGGCGAGAGGCGGCGGCGCTGACCCGAATCGGGATAGACGGGCGAGACAGGCAAGATGATCTCCAAGACTGCCTTCCACTGCTTCTGGGTGCTGGCGCTGGTGGTCTTGCGCATCTGCTCCAGGAGCCAATGGATGGGGCAGAGCAGTCTGCCCGATGGCAGGAACACCTGCAATCCGCCCTGCATGATCTTGTCAGCTCCAGCCTCGAGGAGCGCCGTGGCCATGGTCGGGTGGCCGTGGACGATGGACAAGATCAGAGGAGTTGTCCGGGGCGGGAGGTCTTGCGGCCACATGTCGAGACTACCGGGGCCGCCGGGAATGATGTCGAATGACATGAGATTTAGACCCTGCGTCGGATAAAGGGCCTTGACGCGCTTGAGGATCTCGACCCGTCCGTTGCGCGCGGCATAGAGGAGGGCCGGTTCGGTTCGGTTCGGTGGTGGTACAGCGCCGGAAGAACTCCCTCATGAAGATTCTTGCAGGACGCGGCCAAGTTGCACATGTCTCTAGCGCGAAGGTGGGCGAGGATGCCGTCGAGAACCTCCTGGGGAATGCGGTCAGGGAAAACGTTGACCTTGGCTGCCGAGCCGCTCTTGTCGGCCTCGGAGGCGGCGACCTGGCGGTTCTTGCTGCTCATTTTGCGAGCCATGGCTACCAAACTGTCCCTGGATGTGATTGCTAAGGACAAAGCAGATGATGTTAGCGCTGACAGTCAACGAGAAATTGATGGTTACATATTTCGACGCACGCAAAAAGAAAGTGGAATGCTCGATATGGCCAGTCTTGCTCGAGGATAAGATGAGAACCAAGAGATCGTTGAAGCAATGGATGAGGTGAAGCACGGGATGATCTGAGTGGCAGAAGCAATGACCAAAACGCGAAAGCTCAGATCTTGGTTTGTGTGTGCTAGAGGAAGGAGGAACAAGTGGCGGTGATGCTGGCAAGCCTATAAACAAGAACAGGGAAGGGCGAGGCCCCACTCGAAATTGAATACAAGCCAAAATCGGCTGGTTGGCATTGAATGGTAGCTGGAACTGGTAGTTGAAAACCAGCGGGAAGAGCTCAATAGCTGACACCTACTGAGAGCCCAAGGGACTTGGTAAGGTACAGCGGTGGGGAACAACCCGATTAATGGGCTGGTTATCGACATCTAGACACCCGACTGAGATGGATTGAGAGAAGGATAGGCTGGGGCACGTATAAATTGAGACACGAGTGTATGCGAGTGCGATTCTATACGTGGATAGTTCATGTCAATGAGCATAACACCCCGGTGCAGGCTCTCAACAACTGGTGACTATCTCATGGGCTGCCTTACTATAAAAGCTGAAGGGCAGGTGGTTGTATCGTATCGTATTCATCTGTTGCTTGTGTTTGTGCTGTGTGACCCAAACTGTTTGCACCACAATCTCGCATTCACGCTTACAACCGGTTCTCGCTTGACATCGCACTGGCTTGCCTTCCTAAAAGGACGTTCCTTTGCCAGCGGACTGTCGAGGTCTCGTGGGATGGGAAGAAATGTTAACTGCAGAGTCGCAAGGCCAGTCTTGATGCGCAACCCCATCATGGCAATCCGCCAGTCCTACAGAGAAAATAACACGATTGAGTCAGCAAACCCCGTTTTGGGGGTCAATACAGCATACCCATTTCTTCAACCAAAAGAAAGGGAAAAGAGCTGGAAAATAAAAGTCACCTACCGAAGCACCCTCTACTACATCCGTTAAAGCTGGGACGTGGCACCCAATTGAAATCAGACACACCGCTGCCATGTCTGTCCATCTTGAGCGGGCACTCAGACCGGAATTGATCAAGGTCCTGGGCCGTGGTGGAGAACCCAGTCGGCGTTCGCCGAGCGGCCGGTAGGGGCTCCGAACATCGTCGGGCGCAGGGCCGGGTGGCTCAGTATCTCGCTATTGGCGTTGGTTATACGTATGCCACGGCTTGCCGGGTATCTGGACTCGCGATGTTCAGAGATAGGATGTCGAAGCTGAGCATAGCCGCGCATCCCGGTAAATTGCCGCAGCTGTTGGCCCTATCGTTGCCAAGTAGTGGCACCGTGAGCTTTCAGTTCATAGTCCCTGAATGGGGGGTATCTTGAATACTTGTTCCGGTACTGTCAAGGTTGTAACTACGCCACGTCAGCAGGTCCGTCACAGCACGTAGGGCCATCGACCACAACGAGCATCCGGCTAAACGTATTCATGAAAGACTTGGTACACATGTGAGCCCGGCGCCAGCGAGCGGGCCATCATGGGCGACAGCCACTCGTGGAGGCGGGCGTACAGGTCTTCAACCGCGGGCTGGTCGCTCTGCGTTTGCTTCGCGGGATCCACATCGTAGGGGATATCGGTGAGGGCTTGGGGATATAGGACATATATGACCAGGTAGTAGAGGAGGAGGGACAGGGCCACTTCCACGCCAAGGATCGTGGACTGTTCCATCGAAAAGTCTATTGTCTCCCCTTCGGGGTTGAAGGTTTGTTAGGGATCACCGAAACGCTTCTAAGTTTGGCTTTCGAAATGCAGCAGTGTTTCTGATAACCCTCAAAACGCCGGGACATTCTTACATGCAGGTCGCTGACTCTGGTTGACACCCTAGCATGGCCTGCCTAGGGCGGGGGCTTATGTCTGGGACGCATAAAATGTTGGAGTACTCGGTATTTCAATTTGTTTACAGGCGTGAGTTCTGTAGCGGTATCACGCAGTTCTATTTCACTGAGCAATGCCAGGTTCGGCCGGATGCGGAAGTTAATATGCATTTCCTCGTGTTGGAGCAGAGATCGCGATCTATTGCCTGGTCTGACTCAGCACATGGAAACATTGTATGAATCCCAGTTTTCGAATGGCATTTCTCCAGTGGGTGGCTGAGAGCTCCCAGCCCCCGAAGCTCAAGTACGTATCCAGGCTCAATTTGCGACCATCCCACCAGATAGCTGGGGGTTGGTGGGTGGCATGCATATGCACGTCGCCGTTCGATAAGCCGGGCCAGACCCTCTCCCGCCTGCATCATCAGTGTTACCTCAAAACGACCACCTCCTGCGCCCCCTCATCTTTAGACTTGAACGGGTCGTCTCTCTTGTCGCTGAACCGAATAAACACCACGCCGACCCTCGTGAACTCTCCCGCCTCCTTCGTGCAGGCCGTTAGCACGAGGCATCTTGAAACCCACAACCCCGATTCTACCCGGACGCGCTGCATGGGCACGGCAAACAGCTTCGCGTCTTGGCTCGGCATCTCACTGTCGGGGAACCATGAATACGTTTCATCCAGATCTCCACCCCAACCCTTCACCCCTGTTTTCGGATCATCCGGGTCCAGCTGGATCGCATCGTCCTCGTCGAGAATCACTTGTCG
Organism: Apiospora aurea; assembly: GCF_038362705.1. Lineage (NCBI taxonomy): Eukaryota > Fungi > Ascomycota > Sordariomycetes > Amphisphaeriales > Apiosporaceae > Apiospora > Apiospora aurea. Next base: position 958,407 of record NW_027117391.1, read on the forward strand.
ACACCAGGTCTTGATTCTCATGGTCGCAGGTCCTGCTGTTTCGTCGATGCTCACGGCGGCCTGCCACTCGACCTCCCCGGCTGAGGGCAGATAGGAGCACCTTCCTTCCACCGAAGCCCAGGTCCAAGTGGGCATGTTATTGTCAAGTCTCCCGATGATGTCGGTAGCAGCATGAGCACCGTCTCTTGAACGGTACCACAGCGCCATGCCGGGCAGGTCATAATCCCACAGCCCCAAAATGCATCGAGGCTTCACCTTGGACCGCCGCTCAATCTCCTTGATCAGTCCAGTGACGGCGATGATCTTGTCTGTCGATTGTGTGAGCTGGCAGCTTGAATACGTCTTCAACAGGCCGATCCAGTGATCTTTCCACGGCACCACAGCTGAAGGTTTGGTAGTCGTCCCATTCGAGTGCTGCTGGCCCGCAGTACTGCCAACTTCCAGCCGCTGCAGCCATGTCTTCTTGTTCGCTTCGTCATCCCACGCCACGTCGGCATAGTGAGCCTCGGATGCTTGGGCGCAGCGACACTCCCAGTAGATGCCGTTGGCGCCGTACAGCAGAGTGCGCGGGGCCGAGTATCGCTCCTGTACGACCCAAGCTCTCGAGTGAAGCGGGGAGGCGCCATAACCCGAACTATTGACCTCTACCTCCCACAGCCGGCCAGGGTTCCAAGAAGAGATGGACACTCCCAGCTCATCAAAGATACATGGTCGAAGGCGCAGCGGATTACGGGCATCAGTGAAACAACCCTCGTGGCTGCCAGAAGACTTCAATGCCGCAATGGTCAGCACCGAGTTGTTGTACACAAGCGCCATGATCTCGGCCTGGTCCTTCCAGTCCTCAGCCGAGTCCTGGATGATGCAGAGCGAGTCGATCCACAGGAACCGGAAGCCCAGCTTCTTGGTGATCAAGACGGCATCCTGGAAGGTCTTGGGCAGGTACGACAGCCCGACGCCCGCCCGAAGCTCGGCTTCCGTCTCTCCAAGCAATCGAGGCACCAGGACCTGCCGTCCCCAACAATGACTCAAGGCGACGTAGTCCTGGCCGGCAGCAACGGCCGAGTCCACGAGACTGATGGTATCCTCCAGCCGAAGCAAGCGCTTGGGCCGGAGCACACGAGCCGCATCGTCGTTCTCGGCGCACAGCTGATGTTCCTTCAGGCATTTGCCCAGCCACCTCTTCGCCACCCCAAACGTCTCATCGTCTCCCGTGCTCCTCCCCAAGCGCGATCCCACCTTCTTCGGAGCCGGGCCCGGCCCCGCGAACCCCGCCCCACCGCCCTCGTTCGCAAAGACGGGGAGACTGTACCCGCGCACGCTCCCCTCGCCGGAGCACTCGATCATGACAATGAACAGCGCGTCCCGATCCGCCGCCGGCAGGAGCACGAACGACACCGCCCAGCCGCGCATGCGGGCCGCCGCGTCGACGATGTCTTGCGGCCGCGTCCACAGGGCGGCCTCGAACAGGGCGCACACGTGGCAGCCCCGCCGCGCCGACGCGCACAGCCGGCCGAAGTCGTACGCCGTCGCGACGTACTCGGACAGCTGGGCCCCGCGCTGGCGGTGCCGTTCGAGGGCTAGCGTCAGCAGGGCCTGGCAGGCGGGGCAGAGGACGTGGGGCTCGTAGCAGAAGGCGGCGTCGTCGTCAATGGCCGGCTGCTGCTGCTGCTGGGCGGAAGCAGCAGCAGGGCCGAAAGGAAGAGCCTCGAGTGTGTTCATTGCGAAGAGGACTGTGAGGAATCTATGAAGAAAAAGAAGGGTGATTCCTCGAGGGCGGCGAAGGGCGGTTGACTTGATCCTTTCCGGGTCCATGTCAGCTTCAGCCACTCGCCCCACTGTCAGGAAGGAATCCTGCCCCTGCTCATCACCATCCTCGAATAAGAAAGCACATATATGCCAGGCCGTTTTACGGGCTGCAGAAACCGGTGTCAACCATGCCAGAACTACATCAAACCAGAATGAATATTTCCAATTTCGATATGGAAAAAAAAGTTGTATTGTCGAAAGTCGCTTACTGTCTGTCAAAAGTCGCTATCGAGTTCCGAACCTCGAACAATCATGCCATGTGAACGATAAAACCATATGTATGTAGCCTGTCGCCCATTCCCCTCCGCGAAATCGCCTTCCAAGGCTAATCAGGATCATTCCTGCTCTCTCCGCACACGCCCTGTTCCGCCAACGCTTTATACTCAGCAGATGTTGCCGGGAGTCCAGCCTCTCCCGCATAGTCAGAGATGCGGAGGTACCTAATACCGGCAGACCATGGTTAGCAAGAAGCAAACTCCCTGGGAAAACCGCCGACAGATCCCAAACACTGTTCACACTTACGTCTCGTCGAGGATTTGCCCCGTTATGCCCGTGTTCTTCAACATGTGGGAATGCGCTATTGCGATGCCCATCGCAGTCTGGGGATCCGCGAAGCCCGCTCTTCCAAAATCGAATTTGTTCAGCAGGTCCTCGAAATGCATCAACGCCTGCCGGCGCATGTCGTGGTTCTCCGCCTCCGGTCCCTCGCACGCCGGGCAGTTGCACTAGAACCCGTACGGCGCCAGGTTCAAGCGCCGATCCGCGGCCATCGCTATCGGGTCCGTGTAGGGGATCGTGATCTCCTCGCCCTTGCGGATGTCCCGGACCGCCGCGACCATGATCGTCTTCTTCTCGCTCTACAAGATCTGCGCCGTCGGCAGGCACGAGTGGTTGATGCGCGACGCCGTCGCGAAGACGCCGAGCTCGCGTTCGACGTCGCCGAACTCGAGCGCGTTGGTCCGGAAGCGCATCAGGATCCGCCCGACCGTGGGGGGAGAGCTGGACCTCGTCCCACTCCGAGGGCGCCATGCAGTTCTCGGTGTAGTACAGCTGGTCGTAGAGGGCCTTGTCTTCCAGGGACATGGCGTTGTAGAGGTGGTTCACCGCGAGCTGCCAATGCAACCCCGACAAGACGATGCCGTCCTTCCGGGTCCGGGGCTTAGTGTGGCGGTCTTTCAGGTGGATGAGGGGCTTCTCTTCGATGATGACGGTGCTGCGGGGGATGTCCATGGTGGCGATGATGCTCATGCCCTTGTCGGTCTCGACGATGTTGTATCGGTGAGACACGTCAGCACTGGGCTTGTCGCGATCACGCAGGCGTTGGAACTGTGCTGGGGAGACAATCATGATGGGCTATTGTATGCTTCAATTGTTCAAAGAAAAGCAGAAAGGAATGCTGATCACCTAACAAAGTCGTGAAGCTGATAGAGAGTGGATGGTGAGGTGATGCTGAAAGATTTGGGTGTCGTTCATTCTCCCAAAAGCCCTTCGGTGGAAGGGGCAAAGTGATTGCCCAACGTCAAAAACGTAATTTCCATCGAAATGCAAGTTGGAAAGGAAGTGACACTGTCAAGCTTGAACATCCCGCTCGTGACTCCGTTTGGAAAGCCCGCAGCTTCCATATCCATGTTGGTGTGTCATCCGCAGTTACTGTCTCTACTCATGTCATTGTGGAGCTTTGCAACGAGACGCTTTTAGTGACGCATCGAAAATGACGTACACCTCGTGAAATAGCTGGGAAACAGCTTCCTCTCTCATTAAGCCCTTGTCGGCGTCTCTTTACCTTCATCCGCCCGTTGTCCTTCGAGGCCAGAATTTCCGACTTTGCCAGCCCCTTTGCGAAACTGCACCTTCACCGTCTTCGCGACATCCGCTATCTCGGTACTCGTAAGGAGCCTATCATGGTCGTCTCGATCGATCTCTGCCGTAGCGCCGTGCCCTCGACGCGGTCCGTCGCGCCGCTGCCCCGCAGGAAGTCGAGACGGATCTGGTTCGTTGTCGCGCCGGCGATGGCGCCGAAGCGACTGTTGATGGTCTGGACCGAGGCGTTCCGGCGCGCCCAGAAGTGGCAAAGCCATCTGTACATTGGGCCCGGTGAGGTTCATTGTTATCATATGGAGATAGTGACGGGGTGGTGGGATTCTCCAAGTAAATTGCTTGCCATAGATTGCCGCAGGAAGCTTCGGCACCGTTTCGAGAAGCGTACGAGCAGGTGCCGTTCAGAACTTTCTTGTAGGCCCCTCCCATCAAAAAATACCCCATGGTCTCTATGCGCGAAACGCATCCTTCACTTGCCAGCTTAGTCGGGTAGTCCGGTGCTGCATCATAAGTAAGGAGCCTAATAGGCTTAGGACCGGGCGCCAAGGAAATATTGGCAAGCGAGTAGATGTTGTTATCGACGCGACAGCCTGGTTGCATCGCCGGCAGGCTGTCGGTGTCGTATATCTGCACTCCCACCCTCTGGCGCACCATTTCGACATCGAACTTGGTATCGTTGTAACCTACGGTTATGTCGGGGACCAAGGGTGTGCTGTCTTTGACCACTTCGGACAAATCGTTCCCTCGTACCCCAGCCGCATATGAACGGAGGCAGGGCTATAGGGAACAGGCGACTGCCCTCGGGACGAAGGAGGCCTCCGTATCGTAAATCCCCTTGGGGAGACTCATGGTAAATACCGTAGTATTGACGAACGCCCAGCGGGCGACTGCAACCGCGTCAGCACTCATCACTCGTTCGGCCCAGCTCAAATCGCCCGAGAAGACCGAGAGCGAGGGCGCAGAGTCACCGAGGATGAGTTGCATGCCCTTGGGGAGGGTGTAGGTGATCGATCCATTCCAGCTCTTTCCTTGGACTGTCGACCTCTGTACCAGGGACCCTACGTCGGTGCACGTGTTACAAACACCTATCGATGTGTGTGTGATGCCAGTTTCTGACGACAAGATGGGAAAGCTGCAGTTGCCCGTGGGGCAAACGGGAGAGACCACGGAGTCATTGCTAACCGGGTTGGCAATGGCGTTGAGCATGATACTCCTGTTCCCAGCATTGAAGCTATACATGGCATAGTCTGCGCGATCCAGGGTCCGATTATAGGTCGTTCTCGAATTCACATTATCGGGCTGCACCAGAGTCGCGTTCATGTAGTTAGACGTTGCCAGGGATGCCGTCCCCAAGCCCGATGGCATCTCTTGGTACACGGTCCGAATGGACTGCTGCGCAAACGGGCCGACCGCGAGCGAGGACAGGACGATGGCGATGGGGAAGACGATAAACGGCTGTTGAAGTGACCCGGTTGCCAGCAGCCTCAGTGCCCCCAAGGAACTGCGGCTGGCCTCCTCGAAGGTCCGGACCTACAGGATCGGCCGGCCAACCGTCGGTGCCGACCAGAACCAGATCCATTTCTGCTGGCTGATGACCTCGGCTGCGGTGGCGGCCAAGCAGGCGCGGAAAAGGGTGGAGAGGATGTTGATGGGGGAGTTGAGAGTGATGTTCAAAGTCCACTCTTCTTGAGCATGGCTATTGGCGTGGGGCAGGATGGCCACGATAGCGGCTAAAAGGCCAGCGGAGGTAACACAGAGGGCGATCTCCCAGAACCAAGGTCGGAGTGCATTTTTACAAGTACCAGCGGCTAAACTGGTCATAGAATGCTGCATCTTGACTCATGTAATCATGATCCGACTTGAAGTTCGTTGTTTGTGGTAGCCGACTATCGTTGAAACATTCGACGATATTGTGCAAATCGGTTTCACCGATTAAAAGGGGCTATGACACCCCTGAAGTACAGAGGTCCGTTGACCAACTCCTGGAGACACAATTCTTCCAGTAGCTGGTTTCTAGTCTAGACTTAAGTGTACCTATTAGTACAGCGCTCGGCCGGCCACATGCTGGAGTCTAGATCAGCAGCCTCATGAGCCTCCGTCAGCGCCACAACAATCTTCGAAGGGGCAGAGCATTTTCACATGCACCATTACCACCAGAGTAAATGTACATACGTGTGAACATTGCCTCGCACCCCATCGGCCCAAGCTTGACTGTCGCAGCCCGCCCGAATTAATCTATGTGCGTGCTACGCGAGGCGCAGTCCGTAACCGCTCCATGGGCTGTACTTGTATCGACGGTCTCTACGCCAGCTCATTTGCGAGCATTGCCCGTAGCCGCACCCAACTAGCCACTGTCCACTTTAGTAGCAATCCTCATCGTCACCACTCCTCGCAACCCAGCCGTGACTTTCAAGTACACCGACCGGAGCACGCATTCACACTCGTGTCCCGGTACACCCCAAACAGGCTGCGGTAGCCCGACATCAGCGCCGCGGTCCAGCAAGACATCCACCACGTCCCGCCATCCCAGCTCCATCGCCAGCTGAACGGGTCGTCCGCAGGTAAATTGTATCGCCGGTTCCTCGCAGTCCCATGCCAGCTCCGTTTCGCGGCCCGCGCCCGGAAGCCATAGATCATGGTATCCGACATTGGGGTCCGCGCCGTGCGCGAGGAGGAGCTGCACTAGCTCCATGTTGCCGTGACGTACTGCCCGCACGAGCGGTGGGATGTACTCGGCTGGCTCAGACTCGTCGTGGGGCGAGAAGTTGTGGCTGGCTTGATTGATGCCGCCACGATGCGGATGCGGCCGATCGCTGGCGTCGAAGTCGCAGTGTACCCCGTGGGCTAACAGGGCTTTCGCGATTGCGATGCTTTGGTTATCCGCAGCCTGGCCCAGGGCGCGGGTTCCCGTCACTCGACCCAGGAGCGGCGGTGGCGATTCTTCTCTATGGGCGGTCAGCAGTATCGTAACAAGGGCCAAGTCGTCCTGCGCCACGGCCCACTGCAGCGGCGATGTGCTCGTGCTGGTGGGCGTCCAGAAGAGGGGGGTGCTGAGGTTTACATCACCGTACTCTACAAGTATCTGAGAGATGGCAAGGTAGTACCCTCCCAGCAATGCTGCCTCGAGGGTGTCTCGTATCTGATGTAGAGGAGGCAGATGAGCCTCTTGCAGGGACGAAACAGAGTCGAAGCTTCTCGCATTTGACATGGGCTGTCTCGATTGATCGGCTTCGGCCGGTCGCTTTGTGCCATTGGACGCATTGCAGAAATGGAACTCGCGAGATGTCTCGTCCCAGACAAGCGACCATGCGGTCTTGTTTTCGTTGGTAGATTGGGCTGCCGACAGAGTTTCCTCGATGTCGTTTGCTGGCGGAGATTGAGGTTTCGGCATATCCGCCGATCTTCTATAGGAGAACCCGGCTTCCTGCAACCGTCCCAGCATAGTAAGTTGTCTTTCAGTTAGATAGCCAACGCCGTGGTTGTCGAGATGATTGGCAGTCATGTTGGGCTGCAAAAGTGGGCCTTAACCACGTTGAAGGAGCTTCTGCCAGTCAATATTGGTTAAGAAGAGTTGCTCCTGGACTTCCGAGGCACCATCAGTCCCTAATTGTCTATCAAGCTTCGGGTTGAGGCTCACTGGTGATGTCGCGAGTGGATGGAGGCAGCGAGTTTGACAATTTCAAGTCGTCATCGAATATGTTGCGGGGTATGTTTTCGACATGATCGTCATAAAACGAAGACAATCTCATTAATGTCTCATCGGCCGATACAGCCCGCAGCACATCATTGGTTTCGTTCTTCTCGGAGATGTTCTGGTGCAGGGTACTCGGGTTTGTTGCGAATGATGAAGTTGCCCTCGCCATTGTCGTGCGATGTGAAAAAAGCTGAAGCCAGATAAACTGCCTCGTGCGCACGTGCCATTTAACCCTGAGCTAAGGTCACCATCCCTGCTACAGGAAGAAGTCTTTATACTAGACTAGAGGATTCGGATCTTTGAAGGCAGTGGAAAGTCTCATTAAGGGGAAAGTACTGGAAGATACGACAGGTAAATTTCAACGCTAGCCTAATAGTTGCCAACAAAAACGTACCGAAGGCTTATAGATTGAATCTTCCAAGTTATAATACTGATAAGAAACTAGTAAGGGGATAGAGAAAGAGAAGGAGAGGAGGAAAAAAGAGAAAAAGAAAAATCAAAGAAAATAAAACGAAGACGTGAAAAGGAATGAAAGAGAGAAAGGAAAAAAGATCCTCGTAAGTGCCCTCGTCTTGCTATTCACTTTCGCTTGAGTCAAGTCCCGATTCGTCCTTGAACGCCATAAGCACAGCTCCAAAGTCATCGGAATCGTCGATAATTTCCTCATTTGCTTTCTCCATGTCACCATGGGCTGATGTAGCTCGCTTTACACCAGGTCCGAACGTGCGCTCTAGGTTTCCCTTTCTCAAAGGCTTGTCTCCGAGCTGCAGAGTCCACATTTCTCTGTTCTCCACGGCCATCTTCGATGACGAGAACCATTGTCTCGTTGTCCCCTGCCTTGGCACAACTGGTAAGTAGCTGCAGGCGATGAGATAGTCTCCCTCGTAGGCACCTTTGTAGGCTGCCTCGTTGAGCCGCGAGCGTTCGGCAGCGGCGTTGAGGTCGACTCCATGGGCAGCACCGTAATGGCCAGTTCCCAGACCGGCGCCCATGTCATTCTTGCCGACCTTGGATGTAGCCCGCATGTAGTCACTGCATACGATAGTGCTATTGATGACGGCTAAATGCGGGCTCTTCCCGGGCTGCTCACGAAGGAGTTCGAGCACCTGTTTTTGATATTCCGCTCTCTTGGCACGCTGGTCAAGTTTGGGTTCACCCTCGGGCTGAAGTCCAAGGGGTGGGAAGCCAAGGAGAGCGTGGAAGGACAGCCATATCCAAGTGATGCATGCTTTCACGCACGCATACCAACCCCCTGCATCAGCTGCGACCGTGGAGTCCGCGGCGCTAGGCGGGGCCTCCTTCTCCAGGAGGTCAGTCAGTCTCTTGACACCATTCTCGATGGAAACTCGGCGGAAGACAGGCGCATTAATGGCCGTGTCACGCTGTTTTGATACATTGCCCCAGGCCTTCACGGCCTTGCTGAAGACGAGCTTCGCATATGTATCATGAAGGCCGCGCCGGATGATCTCGATGTCGGTGCAACGCACTTCTCTCTCGGGGTACAGATCATCTATCGCCTCTTGCGGTGCCAGGCCTTTGTCAGGAGCGTACTTCGCCTCGGCACCTATTGGGTCTGCCGGGTTTTGAACGACTAACCCTAATAAACGGCCCAATGTTTCCCCGTCAACCGGACATGGTTCATCAAGGAGAAAGTAAGGACGTTTCTGAGTATAAGTCTTTACCATCTTGTCAACAATCGGGTTAGGATCCGACAGGGGCCCAAAAAGATGCAGATCGAGAGGAAAATAGATGTAATCCAGTGCGCTCAGTAATTTCGAGAGGGGAAGAAACAATGGAAGGCGATCCTCTTCGAGCCACCCGAACGACCAAGCATCGACATTGTCTTCGTCCATGGACTTCGTGGTGATACTCGAGCGACATGGTCGATTGAACAAGATGGCCTATCCAAGAGGTGGCTCTGGCCGCAGACCAAGCTGCCCAAGAAGCTGAATATGCCTGCGAGGATCATTGCCTATGATTACGGAATCTCCGAGCGATCCGCAGCGTTCTTGGCACGCAGCACCTTGTCCGGTCAAGCCAATATTCTGGTCGAACGGCTGTCGCGCATACGCAAGGGGACGGGCGAGCCTGTTCCCGTTATCTTTGTTGCGCATGGTCTTGGGGGCTTGGTTTTGAAGAATGCACTTGCGTCAGCAGGGGAGTCAACCCATCCCGATTACCGCAACATCTACAATGCCACATATGGAATCGTCTTCTTCGGGACGCCGCATTGAGGGAGTCCTGCCGACATTGCTGATGTCATTTATGGTAACGGCATGGTGCACGCAAGCAACCATGCTGGTGGCACTGTCTATTCCGACTCCAACATCCAAGATCTATCCACCAATTTGGCATATGGTTTGGAACGCTTCAAGCCCCTGGCCGCCATGTTGGAGGTAATATGTATCAAGGATACAGATCGTGCCACATCCCACACCATGCTGCCCTCTGCTGAGACTGGAAGGTCTTCTACTCGCGAATCAAGAAGCGATTGCGAAGGTTTCGTCGTTATCGACCACAGTGATTGCTATATCACCCCGCAGATTCCACATGTTGATATTGCAGAAATCACTGTGTCGATTCAACATCTTTGTAATCGGGCAAAAGATGCGCGGATGACTAGAATGAGTGCACTATCAAGGACAGCTTTGTTGATCGGAGAAGCAGAGCCACAGGCAGTTGTGAAGTCGACAGGTCTAAGATCAGCACCTTGGTTGGCCATCATCCCTCAAGGTACAGTGATGGGGCTTTGTCCCATGGACGACCAAAAGTCTAACACATCCCCCCTTGATCGATCAGCAGCTGAGTCGTTTGAGTGAGCATTTCGATGGCTGCCCAGAAGTTGAAACGGTTCCGAGCCACAATGATTCAACCAAAGGAACCATGTATCCTTCGTCTGTTTCAATTCTTCATGGTCCTAGTCCTCAAACATTATCAACGGCGTTTCGATATCTCCAGGATAGACACGGAGAATACCGGCTCACAATATGGATCAACGCATCAAGCCGCAGATCTGTTGAACTCAGTTATCAAGAGGTTGCTCGGACTTTGGGTGTCCACCTTAGTGATCTTGACAGCACACTTGAACTCAGCGACAGCGATTTACGAGCGCTCATACAAGTGGTAACAGAGTGGCTTGAAGATGTACACGACCAGAGATGGCTACTTGTACTTGAAGACGTAACACCCCTGTCTTCTGTCTATCTTACAAGTCAGCTCCACTTCGATCGAGATGATCTCACTGGCAATCTCTACCAAATGTGGCGAAACCTCTTCAAGTGCTTGCCTCGTACGACAAGCCGATGGGGACGTGTTATAATAACAACCAGGGACAGTCTCACCATGCAGGGTCCTTTCTTGATCCCGTTCGACGGACCCTCAGATGATACTAGAGTTATTGCTGGAGCGAAGGACGACATCATCTCATGGGAATCATCTGGACAGACCCAAGAACTCGTAAACTATTGGTGGGGCAACGCAAACTCTGTACAAAAGGCTTTATTATCCCTGGCCTTGTTGTTAACCGACTGCTGTTCCCCTTCCGTGCCGGTGTGGATCCTGAATTTCGCTCCAGCCAGCTTCGCCGGCAACTGCTTCGATGTCGATCAATGGCCAAACAATGAACACCCACTCCTCGCCGTCTTTGAACAAGATACTTTTTTGGTTCTGCGACCAAGGGATTGTATCCTTGTGAAAGGGGGCCCTCTGTTCAGGGACCTAGATGTCGAATCGCTTGGCGGTTCAGACCAGATCATGGCAGCAGCATGGGAAACATTGTCAAACGCTGCCAGAAGCCCGGGAGATGTTGAAAATGCACACCGGACGTGGGCTTTGAGGAGTCACATCGCCCACGCCTGTCAAGCCTTGTACAGCACATCTTGTGACGTTGTCAGCAACTTTGCCCCTCCAGGCGTCATTCTATACAGCCTTGCCATTGATTGGCATCAGCTAGCAGTAATTTGCGAGCATCACGCAGACTACCAAGCAGCCGCTGCGCTTTACTACTTCGAAGGGATGCGGTCGGCTCAGCAGCAAAAGATGAGTCCCATCCGTCAGAGCGCCGGTGCAGGAATACGTACAGAAATCCAATGTCTTTTGGATTCCGCACGTATGAAGCAATGGGACGACGTTGAGAGGCTATTTACTGCACGTGTGAAACAAGGGAATGACATTGGCAGATTCGAGGAGGTTCTTGCGGATTATAGTGAGATGGAGAAACGCGGTAGTCTGCAGAAAGCGGACAGAATCAAATTACACCGTCAAGTAGCGTCTCTATACGCTTCCCGTGGAAGGTACCGCGAGGCTGCAGAAGAAGCATCGAAAATCCTGGGCGTTGAGGACGCGTTGGGGAAAGACGCGAGCGATCCGTACATGGTGGACTGCATGTTCGATCTGGCGACGTACCTGTTCAAGCAGAGCCGGCGGAAATCGAAGGCCGCTTGTTCGGTACTGGACAGGAACATTCTCGCTCTCCGGTCCAGCCGGGGCCCGCAGTACCCCACCACCATTTTGACGCTGGAGGCGTTGGGATCGCTGCAGCAGCTGGACGGCGACGAGCGGAGCGCGTCCAAGAGCTTCGAGCTCGCCTGGGAGCGCAGAAAGGCCGCGCTCGGCGCTCGACACCCGGGCGCCGCGGCTTGCCGGTACCGCATGGCCGTCGTGCTCGAGAAGATGGGGTGGATAGAGGAGCCCATACCGATGTACGAAGAGTCCTTGGATGTGTTTGTGGAGAAGCTGGGATCGGATCATCCCTTGACGAAAAGGGCCCGCGAGAGCCTTCACAGCTGTCGACTCGCGGCGCTCCATATGACGAGCGACCAGAAACGGAGGATGAGGCGAGTGCGTGAGAGGCTGGCTGCTGGGACACTCGGAAGATACTAGGAACTTTACGCAGTGGTGGCAATGTCGGTAACATCGTCGTCGCCGAGGATCAGGCGTATTCTAGTGTCGCAGGAGGATGGAGACAGGGGGTCGCCCCTTGACGCGCCTAACGCGCTACGCAAGACATTTTATTTATGTATTTATTAGCACGGTAGCACTTTTCTCTTTTGTCCTTTTTTTTCCTTTAAACAGTATTTTAATACTTAATATACTATTCGAACGCTCTTTACCGTGCGATAATTATAAGCCCGGCGTTTTTTATTAAATAAGTTTATTATTATTATTATATCGCTTATTTTATTAAACCCTACGTATTAAAGAGCGATTTTAAATCTATATTTTCTTATATTTTTTTATTTTTTTATTACTTTTATAACGCTCACTATATTTAAATTTTTTATTAAATTAGCTAATATTAAGGTCGAGACTAAGCGAGACTAATTAAATTAGGATAACTCGTTTAAAATAAGTGCTCTCGAGCGTAGTATTTAAATACACCTCGATTTTAATATATTTAACGACGCTTATTTTTATAATAAATTTAAGCTGCGTATAATTAATAAGATTAAGTAAGGTTTAACCGAGAACTTTTAATTAATAAATAAAACTAGCTTAATAAACTTTATAGTAAGCGTATATATAGCGATAAAAAACTCGGAGCCGATATATAATACGCTTATTAACGATATTATTAAGCGTATTAAACTTAAATAAAGCGAATAAAGTATAAAAATACACCGTTATATAGTATAAAAAAGTATTTTTATTATTATTAACGAGTAAATTAAGCTTATAGTTTCGAAAGCGTACGTTAATATAGCTTATAATAATATTTACGAATTAAATTAATTACTTACGCTTTAAAATATTATCCGCTAGTTTAAATAATAGTTTAAATTCTCTGCGAATTTATATATTATTTTCGTTCGAAATTAATATGATAAACTCTTAAAACGAGCTAAGCTAAGGAGAGAAGATCCTTAGTTTTAATTAATATAATAAAGTAAAACCTATACGAACGCGGTTTTTAAGAGAATCCTCGAGGTATAAGAACACTTAGTAACTCGCATATAGCTTAAAACGATTAATAAGCGATTAGTACTAAGATAAAGTTAACGCCGATTAAAGGAACTTTACTATATAAAGTAAAAAAATATACGCTAACGAGTTTAATTATATTAAGCTCGCTATTAAAAGAACAGGTAAAACGAAACGAGCCGAAAAGGGGAAAATATTCGTTTTACGCTTCGCTTAATAATAAACGGGAAGAATACGAATTAATTAATAATCGTAAGTTATAAAACTTATTAAGCTACGATTATTTTTATAAACCCCGCTCCGATACTCGGTTACACTATTATTAGCTATTAACGAATTATTATTTTTTTAAAGTATACTTTTACTAGAAAAACTAAAGGTAAACCCTTTAACCGGCTAATTTATTTAAATTAAAAAGGCGTACGCGGAAATTAAATACCGATTAAACTTTTAATATTAAATAAGCCTCGCTACGTTAATAGTTTATTAAATTTAATTAAATTAGTTTAAATAGCTCCGCACGAAAAAAAATATTATACGCGATTATTAATTATACGCTTTTTAACGTTAAAAAAGACTTTAATATATTAGTTTATTAAAACTAAAGATTATATAACCTTTTATAATCGATTTTAATCGATAATTATAGCTTTTATTATATTATTAATAGCGAAGATTTATTAGTATTAAGGTTTTTAATATTAATTTCGGTTAATAAATTTATAGAAATAGGTATAATTACGTTTTTAATTAAAGAATACGGGGTAAGAATTATAAGGGATATTTTTACGGCGTAAAGCGAGCTAACCGACTTTAAGCTTAATAGGGTAGTATTAATCGAGGGCTTTTATATTAATATTATTTTTAAACCGCTTTTAAAAAACGTTAATATTTAATATTATAAAAAAAACTATACGTTACGAGTAGGATCGCTAAAAAATAATGTCGTAATGCGAAGGCTTATAAGAAGAGGTAACCTAGTTTTTATTAAATATAAACCTTTATTTACCTCTTATATTAATCTCTTATTAATAAGTATAATCGGCGTAATAAGCATTTACGTAATAATAAAACGCTTTATAACGAATAAAAAGCCCGTAGAAAAGGTTTATATAAAAATAAATTTAAAAAAGAGATAATATATAAAAATAAAATATTTAAGTTTAAAGGCTTTTATAAAGCTTATATACGTAATTAAAAGTATTTCGATTAAAGGTTTAATGTAAAATATAACCTTTATTAATTACCCCCCTTTTATTAACCCCTTTAAAATAAATGTAAAAATTAATAATAACAGTAATAAATAAGTTAATTAAGTAATATATACTATATTTTAAGGTTTGTTTCGGCTCGTGCGCACTATAATAAAGTCACCCTTATTACTAGCTCGATTTACATTAATTTTTATCACTTTACCGGCGCCCCTTTTCGGCCTTTTTCTTAGCCGACCTTCTCGAACATCCCTTTAAACCTTCTTAATATTTAATATATAAACAAAGCTTTTATTAAGGTTCTTATCGACCTTTTTTTTTTAAACTCTTATTTTCTTTAGATTTACCTTTAAACCGGCTTTTTCTTACTTTAACCGGCTAATTCGAGCCGTTAAATTATTAATACTCTTACCGAGCTTCGTTCACAGCTATCTCTTAATAGTATTAAAGTGTGTTACCTTTTTATTAAATACCGCTATCGCTAAATTTTTAACCTACCGGCTAGTCTTAAGTATTATTATTTACCTTAGCCTTTTTAAATAAGCCGGCGTATATCCTTAACCTTATTAATATTATTAATAGCTTAAAGTATAATAGCCTTTTTAAGTTTATTATTTATCGGTTTATTTATATTAATCGGCTAAAGCCTTAATATTAATTAACTATTAATAATAATATTAAAAGTAAAAGTAACTTTTTAAACTTTATTTTAAGCGTAAAAGAAGTTTCCCTTCTTAACATAACTATTATTAATAATAGCACACGTTAAATCGAGCTTTTTTTAAAACCTTTTTTTAATACCCTAAAATAATTAATATTTAAAGGCTAGAAAATATAATTATTATATAATAGTAGATAAAGGAGTTAAACCTTAGCTTTTAAAGCCGTTAATATAAAGTTTTCGTTAATATAATTACCGTGGCCGTTTAAAATTAATAACTTTTATTACTCGGGGTTATTAAACTAAGTAAAAGGGATAAATATTTTTTTTAGCCACTTTAAAATAATAAAGTTAAAAGTTTACCTTTTAAAAAAAGCTTTAAAAGCTTAGCTTTTATAAAAGCAATTAATTTTATTGTTATTTTAAGGGAATTACTATTATTATACCGATTAATTTTTAAAAATAATTAAAAAAGGCAGAAACTTTTCGAAAGTATTAATATATTTTAAAATAATTATTTATTCGCGATTAACGGCGTTATTATATATTAACGATTTATAAGCGGCAGGTTCGATTATTATAATACCTTTTTTTATTATTATCGTAGTTTTTATTTTATCGGCGTTAAATTTAAATCGAGGGGGTATATTATTAATAATAATAGTGTTAAACCGATTAAAAAACTTTCGTATAACCCCGTTTAATGTGTATACGAGACGCCGGAAATTTATCGCTTTAATACGTATAGTTTTAAAGGCCGGATAACGTTTTAAAAAACGGTGCACTTATCGTTTACCGATAAAATAATCGATTTTTTTATAAAAAAGATACGTTAAGCGTATATATAAAATAGCCGGTATATTAATACGTAATTTAAATTAGCTAAAAAAAAGCTTATTTAATTAAAAAAATTTTTCGGTAAAAATAAATAATTATAAAGCTTTATATTTCTCTTTTTTATTAGGGTTCTTTTTAATTCGGTTATAAAGGGTGCCCTTATTAACGTTATAGTTTTTAACTGCACGGTTAATGCTTTCGCCGGCTAACATAGCTTAAACCGCCTGCGTAATACGTACTTTTTTAATTATATTAATAATAATAAAAAAAGGAAAAAAAGAGGAAGAGATTAATTTACTTTAATTAGGAAATAAGTGAGATTTAACCTTTTTATATATTATTATTATTACTTAAAGGCTTTAAAATTATTTAAAATTAAAAGAGGTTAATTAAAAAGGGGGGGTAACTAGTAAAGGTTACATCTTAATTAAAGTGCGAAATATATATAACGTCGCTTATAAAACGCGTTATTTTACGAAGATTTACTAAGAGAGTACTTAAACTTTTTTACCGTATACTTTAAGACCTTTTCGAGTACCCTTTAAAGTATAAGCTTTTAAAGTATATATTACTATTAAAGGATAACTATAATAATAAAGTATAAACGTACCCTACGAAATTTCGCTCGCACATAGAGTTATATAAAGTAATAAAAGAATTTAAGCGGTATATTTAATATAAATATAATTTCTTTATATACTATTTTAAGTATAATAAAAAAACTAGACTATTAAAAATTTAAAAAAACACTTAATATAATCTCTAATACGAGAAAAAAAGCATTATTATAAAATAAAGGCCCGTAAATATTAAAAAACCGATAAGTAATTAAGAGCGAATAAGATAAAAGGTGATAAACGTCGCTCTTAAAATAAAAATAGGCTTTAACCTATTAAAAAGCCTATAGCCCGAAACTATTTAAATAGTTACTAAGCTATTAAATATATATTTTACTTAATTTTAACGGTGGCGAAGCTTTAATAAAGTACTAAATTCGTGATTTATAAGCTACTTTAAATAATATACTTCTATATAAGTTAAAGCTTTTTAAATAAATTTAAAGCTTAATTAAAACGGCGTATAAACGTTTAAGTATAAAGCTTATATATTTAATTATAATAGAATTAAAAGCCGGCTACGTAAAAAATTTAAAGTATTTTTAAAGGGTTATATAAAATATTTACTAAACTACGAAACTATTAATATTTACCGTATATAAATTTTTAAACTAACGAGAGTTATCGTTTCGCACGATATTAAATTTAATAAAAACCTCTTTTACCGAAAAAAGGAAAAAAAGAAGCCGAACCGGAGTAAAAAGCTCGTCGAGAAAATCGAAAAAAATTACGCTCCCTCCGAACTTTAAATTATTACCGCGCGCTACTTTTACTCTTTAAACCTTAGTATTATAAAAGAAGTTAAATAACTTTACCGATCTTATTTCTCGTCTCGGAAGGCTTAAAAAGCTAGTTTTATTAAACTTAAAGGGTACGGCAGCTTTCGATACGCTTATTAATAAAGCTTTAAAGGTAAGCTTAATATTTAAATTATATTCGGAAAATTATAAAGCCGAACGTAATAATATAAATAATACGGGACTTTTATCGCTAAACCGTACACTTAAACCGGAAAAAGAGTCCGAAACGAAAAAACCGATTAAAAGCCCGAAAAAAAAAAATCGAGGTAAATAAACTACCGTTATTTATTTTCGAAAAACGCTAAACAAGTAAACTTATTAATATAAAAAGCCCTAAAGATTTAAAAACTTTTAAAAAACGAAAAATAGCGTAATCCGGTAAAAAAAAAAAGTAATAAGCTCTTAAAAATATTTCTCTTATTATAAAAAAGATTTAAAACGAAATTATTATAGCTACACTATTAAAAATAATAGAAACGTTTACACTTAAACGTAAACCGCGTACGCGTTATTAAAGGTATATAAAAGGGTTATAAAAGCTTAATTAAGAACGATTACGTTTATTACGGTTAAAAAAATAAAAAAGTAATAACACCGAAAACACGTTTTTCGTACTAAACAACGAGATAAAGCCGAATAGCCTATAAAAGCTAAAGGATTATAATAAATTAATTCTTCGCATAGCTCTTATAATAGCCTTATATACGTTCTTTATTAACGTAATCTACGGTTTAATTAAATACACGGTCTAATTAAATACTTTTTAAAGCCTCGTATAACGAAATATAAATTAATTCCACTATAACGCATTTAATATATTAAAATTAATTAGAATCCTCTTTTTTAAATACTTTTATATTATTTTAATAAGTACGCGTATTATACCCGAGCTCCCCGTAAATTTTATAACGTCGCGGGCGCGTTTTAAGCTTTTTTATATAATTATTATTTCGGCGCGATTTATTTTATAATTATTTATTAACGTTTTTTTAAAACTATAAGTTTTTTTTAATTTATATATAAAATAATCCTTTATTTTATAGCCGTTTTTTTTTGTATAGCGGCGCCGATTAAGTATTTTATTTACCTCTCGTAATACGGTTATTTTACCTTTTAAAAAAACGAGCCGGTATATTATCTACGTTATACTTTTCGTAATTTAATTAAATCTAATTAAAATCGACGTTAAAGAGCTATTTTAATACTATATAATACGGTTTTAAACGTATTCGATTTAAAATTAAACCTTAATCGAATTATTTAAAATCTTTAATTTTTAAAAAATAGATAAACCGAAAAACGTCCCTGGAAATATTAAAGTACGTAGTTTTACATTTAATTATAAAATAATATATTCCGGATCGTACGGGACGAGTCCGATTTTTCAAAAGCCTCTTTATATATTTAAAACGGTAAAAATCGCCTAGAACGCTTTTAAAAACGTTAATAAGAAATCCTCCTTTAAAATATAAATAATATACGCCCGTAGAAAACCTTTAATTTTTTTCCTGTACACTTTTTTTAATATATAAAAACAATTAATATTAAAAAGTTAAAGTTTATATAACGAATAAAAAAAGTATATAAAATATAATAATCGAGTTCTTTTTATAGTAAAACTTAAAAACTATTAAGTAATAATTTTTATAGCTATTAAAGATTAATAAGCGATAAATACTTTTCGTACGAAACTTCGTATATTTATCGAAATATTAAATCTAGTCCTCGCCTTTTTTATTCGTAATCCAGCTATTTTTAATAACTGCGATTATCTAGTTTTTTAATAATAAACTATTTTTATACTAAGAAAAAAAGTACGTTTTCCCGGTAAAAATAATATACGAAAAAATAACGTAACCGTATAATTTAACGCTATATATTATTATAACCTATTCCCGGTCCCTTTATTATATTACCTTAAGCTTTCCGCGTTAATCGGAAATAATTACGACTATTCCGAACGAGATTTAATTTATAAAAAACCCGGTTTTATTAAAATTATATATATCCTTTTTTAAATTCTATACTTATTAATTATATTTCGTATAAAAATAAATTATACGTAATACGCGTCGAGATTTTCGTAAAAAATTCTTTAATAATCGATTTTTCGATTAAAACGCGTCCGGAAATTTAGTTATTATCGTATAAAATTAAAAGCTTAGTTAACGTTAACGCGTTCCGTATTACGTAAATTAAATAATTAATTCGCTATATTTTTAATATTATTTATTCGAAATAGAAACGATCGCAAATTTAAATTAATTATATATTATACGATTAATTACTTTTTAAAATTCGTAAACTTTTATATTAACGATTATATATTTCGTTCTAAAATATTACCGCGACGCCGATAACGTAAAATTATATAAGGGATATTATATATTCGCGTTACGGCTCGTACGCGTAATTTAAAGTCTTTTTAAAACGCTTAAAACGTTAATTATATATTATTCTCTTTTTATTAATTTATTATTATAAATAATAAAAATATAAGGTATAAAATATAAGTTATATAGAATTAAAAAAAAGTGTTTAATTAAACCGTGTATTTAATTAAACCGTAAATTACGTTACCTATTTTCTTAATATTAATAAGGCGTTACTATTAAAAAATAAAAAACACCGCACTATTTATACTATCGTTATAAAAGTATATTTACTAAAAAAAGTAGTTAAAAAGCGGTATTTAAACTTTATTTAAAATTACCTTTACGCTTTTAAAATAAAATAATTACTTATCTTAAAAGGGAGTAGTTTATAGCTATTACTAAGCGAAAAATTAATAACCTAATAAAAATAAAGGCCTAGGAAATCATTAAGCGCCCCCATAAAAATACCCCACTATTATTAAAATAAGTGTTTACTAATAAGTTTAACGAGAATAATGTTTATATATTATATAAAGCTTAGATTTATATATAAAGCGATAAATAAAATATAAACTCGCTCGCGAATATATATATTATAATATTAGCTGTATAATCCTTTCGTATCGTAATAGCTTTAATTACGAAATTTAACCTAAAAATAAAACAATTTAATATAACGTAGTTTATTACTACGCGACGTATATTATTTAGCGACGCACCTTAATTTAATTCTAATATAATTAAACTTTAACGCGTAATACTTTTATAACTATAATGCTTAATTAATCTTAAAAGATTAAATAGTTTTAATAATTTAAACGATACGAAACGGACCGAATTAAATAAATTAAAAAGTAATAATAAAAACTTATAATATATCCGAATTAATTTTACGTTATCGAATTTACGGCCGAACTTTAAAACGCGAAATCCGACTGAAATAACGTAAAATAAATTTAATTAAAAAAAAGGTATTTCGTAAATATATAATTAATTTAAATATTTAAAGAATACCTCTCGATTTCGCTAATATAAAAAATATAGCTAATTTTTTTTACCGCGTTGCGCGGCGGCGACCGCGTTAGTAAGTATTAAATTAAGTATTTTATTAACCGTAACCCGGATTTAAAAATTAAAATAAATCGTCGGTACGATTATTAAAAAGCTTTTTACGAAAATTTTAAAATTATTTTTATTTAGTTTATATTAATCGTAAATATAAAAGCGAAATACGGGATTATTAACGAAAATATTTAAAATTTCGATAAAACCGGCTTTATAATAAGTATAATCGGGTTAATACTCGTCGTAATACGCGCCGAGCGGCGTAAAAAAACGAAATCGGTTTAGTTTAATAATCGGGAATAAATAATAGCGATTAAATATATTAATTCGTAAAGTTAATATATTTCGCCGTTTTTAATCGTTTAAAATTAATATTATTTCGCGAATTAATCCCGCGAAACCGATTTACCGGGCGATTAAATAATTAAGCCGATTTTTAATAATTAAATTAATAACGAAATAAATTTAAACTAAATTAAGTACTTCGATAAATATATTAAATCGTAAACGAAAGGTTACTACCGCCTTTTAATTCTCGACGGCTACGAGAGCTATATTTTAACCGAATTTAAAGTATATTATTAAAATAACGATATTATTATTATTAGTTTATCTCTTTATTTATCGTATTTATTTTAATTTTTCGATATAATACTTTATTCGTTTTTAAAACGTGTTTATTCGAAAAAATCGAGTTATTTATTAAGGTTTTTATAAATTATATTATTAAGCTTAAGTTCTTTATTATTTTTAAAGCCGCGTATTTTACTGTTTTTACGGAAATTAATATTAAATTTAGATTTAACGTATTTAATTTAATACTTTATAACCTTAACGAGGTAATTAATAAATTAAATATACGTCTTTAAACGTTTATATTTAACCTATCCCGTTTAGGGACGGCTAGTACTTACGACTTTTAAACGCCGTTTAACCTTTAATAAATAATTAAATACTTTATTTATATTAAAAGAGGGTGTTTATTTATTAAAAAAGCTTTTTAATACCGATTTTAAATATAATAAACTAAATAGCGAAAAGTATAATTAAAATAGCTTATAAAATAACTTTTATACGTAATAAAATATATATATTAAAAAAAGCTAATTTAATATTTTTTAAGCGCCGGAGAACTAAAAAATCGCGAGTTTAATTTAAAAGAGCTTTTATTATTAAGAAATTTTAATAGCTATAAAACGAGAAAGTAAAAAAAAAGCGTTTAGCGCCCGATAAAAATAAAAATAAGGGTTCGTCGAAACGGAGGGCGACCGGTAAAAAGCGCTGTGATATTTACGGCGAAATAGGTTACAATACGCGAATATATAAAAAAGATATAAAATTAAGCAAAAAATTGAATAGCGAGTAGTTTTAATTAATTTTAAACGTTATAATTAAATTAATTTATATAAAAAAGTTAAGAAGTGGAAAAAGTGCGTTATTAAGTAATATACGTTGCGTAGTGGTAAACTACGTTAATTAATATATTCCTTAATATAACTTTTATTAAAGGATTCTTACCGGTGTATTATAAACTCCTTTTAAGGTACGAGTAGGTTAAAATATATATTAAGCTTCGTAAAGCTTTTTACGGGTTAAGAGAGTCTTCGCTATTATAATATAACGACTTTTTTAATACTCTTTATAAATTAAACCTTATTAGCTTAAAAAAGGAACCTTACTTATTTTATAATAAAAAGCGCACGATATTCGTAGTGTTTTATATAAATAACTTCTTAGTTTATTATCGAAAATTAAAGCAAAATAAAGCCGATAAGCTAATAGTTAATATTAAGTAAATATATAAGGTTAAAAATTAAAATAATATAGCTTATTATTTTAACGTGCGTATAATTAAAGATAAAATTAATAAGCGTCTTTAATTATCCCACGATACTTACTTAAAAAAAGTAATAATTAAATATAATTTAAAGGTATTACGAGTTATAGTAACACTTTTACCGATCGAGGAGCTATTAAAATATATTAACGAAATATTAAAGTCGCGGATTAAAGCTTATTAAAAGCGAGTTAAGTTATTATTTTATAGTTTTATTATAGTTCGCCTTAATATTACGTTTACGTATTTATAATTATTAAAATTCTTAATAAACCTTAATAAAGAGCATTTTAAGGCCGTTAATTAATATATTCGATACGTTTATAACACTAAGTTTATAGTAATTTTTTTCGGAAAATAGGAAAACGGCGCTTAAGCGCTAATTATAATAAGCGACGCTTTTTTTATAAATAACTTAAAAACGCGTAGATTATTTTATAAATATATTATTATATTATTTAATAGTTTAATTATATAAAAAATAGCTCGGTAAAACACGGTTACTATATTAACTACGGAGGTAAACTTATTAGCTTTATAATAAGTAGTAAAAGAGTTAATTATATTTAAGCGTTTATTTAAAAATTTAGAGCTAGTATTTAATACCTTGTTCTCGATATACTACGATAATTAATAGATTATTAGGCTAATTATAAGTTAAAAGGAGAGGATTTTTATAAAGTTAAAGTACGTAAATATTTAAAACTTTAAACTACGATAAAAGTATTAAAAGCGAGCTTTTTAAATAATTTACCTTATTATAAAAGATATACTAGTAAATAAATTAATGAAAAACCTTTTACGTATTAAGTTTAAGCATTAAAGGGAACTTTTAAATTTATAGGATATTTAATAATTTAATTATATATTATAAAAAAATAGGTACGAAGCGATAGCGGGATAATTATTATAATTACCGGATTTTTATTAATTTAAGGAGTCGAACCCCGAAGGATAAAAGCTATTAAGGTATAAAGGCCCGCGAGAAATTTTAATAAATACGTTAGCTTAATTAATTTACGTATTTTAAACGCGAAAAAAAAATAAAGAACGCTATAAAATGTTTAATATTATTAACGGTAGTACGTTAATAATAATAAGACGAGGGTTAATTATTTAATTTAATTTAAAGTTAGTATTAATAAAAGGATTTTTAAAATCGAATCTTACCGAAGTAAGCGAAGGGCTTTTAAGGGCGAAACGTTTTTTAACGGGGCGATTACGTATATTAAAGCTAGTATTACGCGAGGGCGTGAATAAAGGGTTTAAAATAGGTAAGGCGTTTAGCGGGTTATTAATTTTATATTAAGTATTAGTAACGGTAGGTTCGTTAATATTATTATAAAAATAATAGGCTTAGTTTATAATTTTAACGTTTATAAGTGTACGGAATGTATAACGGTATTTTTTAAGTTATTTTTATAAATATTATTAGCGAACGAGATTAAATTATTAAGTATTTTAATAAGCTTATATTAATTTTACTTTTATTTTAAATAGCGTAGTTAATAGTTTTTTTAATAAAGTAACGGGCGATATAATATATAATTATAAGGGCAGGGTTTTCGTAGTTAAATTATATTAATATATTAAAGTATATTAAATAGCTTATAAGGATACGTATACGTGATTATATTTATAATAATTAAAGTATTTAATAGTGTCGGAGCCGAGAGTTTTACGGCAGCGGGAAGGTTTTACGGTATTAAAAAGTACTAAGCGTAAATAGTTTATATATATATTACGGCGTGTTTTATTAAGTTAAATAAACTTTTAATTTTTACTTAAAGAGCCCCGAGGGGTTTAATAATTAATAAAAATCGGGGTGTTTAATTAAATAAGCGAGTTAACGTGGTTTACCACTACGCGACGCATATCACTTGGCGACGCACCTCAATTCAATTCCAATACAATTAAACTTCAACGCGTAATACCTCCACAACCATAATGCCTAATCAATCCCAAGAAGATCGGATAGTTTTAGCAATTCAAGCGACACGAAACGGACCGAATCAAATAAGCCAAAGAGCAGCAGCAAAAGCTTACAACATACCCGAATCAACTTTACGCCATCGAATCCACGGCCGAACTTCAGAACGCGAAATCCGACCGAAACGACGTAAAATAAATCCAACTGAAGAGGAGGTACTTCGCAAGCATATAATTGATCTGGATATCCGAGGGATGCCTCCCGATCTCGCTGGTGTAGAAGATATGGCTAATCTCCTTACCGCGTCGCGCGGCGGCGACCGCGTCGGCAAGCACTGGGTCAGGCGCTTTATCGACCGCAACCCGGACCTGAAGACCAAAATGAATCGTCGGTACGATTACCAGAGGGCTCTTTGCGAGGATTCTAAAGTTATTTCTGCCTGGTTTGCGCTGGTCGCGAATATAAAGGCGAAATACGGGATCGTCGACGAAGACATCTGGAATTTCGACGAGACCGGCTTCATGATGGGCATGATCGGGTCAACACTCGTCGTAACACGCGCCGAGCGGCGTGGAAAGGCGAAGTCGGTCCAGCCTGGTAATCGGGAATGGTCAACGGCGATTGAATGCATTAATTCGCAGGGCTGGTGCATTCCGCCGTTCTTGATCGTTCAAGGCCAATATCACCTCGCGAACTGGTCCCGCGAAACCGATTTACCGGGCGACTGGGTGATCAAGCCGACTTCCAATGGCTGGACCAACAACGAGACAGGCCTAGACTGGATCAAACACTTCGATAAACATACCAGATCGCAGACGAAGGGTCGCTACCGCCTCCTGATTCTCGACGGCCACGAGAGCCACATTTCGGCCGAATTCGAGGCATACTGCCAGGACAACGATATTATCACTATTAGTATGCCTCCCCATTCATCGCACTTGCTCCAACCTCTCGATATAGCACTTTATTCGCCTTTAAAACGTGCTTATTCGAAAGAAATCGAGCTATTTATCAAGGCTTCTATAAACCATATTACCAAGCTCGAGTTCTTTATCGCCTTTAAAGCCGCGCATTTTACTGTTTTTACGGAAGCCAACATCAAATCTGGATTCAGCGCATCTGGTTTAGTACCTCATAACCCTGACGAGGTAATTAGCAAGCTGAATGTGCGTCTCCGGACGCCTACACCTAACCCATCCCGTCCAGGGACGGCCAGTACCTACGACCCTCAAACGCCGTCCAACCCCCAACAAACAACTAAGCACTCTACTTATATCAAAAAGAGGGTGTCTACCCATCAAGGAAGCTCTCCGACGCCGATTTTAGATGCGGTAGACCAGATGGCGAAGGGTATGACCAAAATGGCCCATGAAATGACCCTTATGCGCGATAGGATGCATATGCTGGAGGAGGCTAATTTGGCACTTTCTAAGCGCCGGAGAGCCAAAAAGTCGCGAGTCCAGCTTGGAGGAGCCCTTACTATTGAGGAATCTCAGCAGCTACAGGACGAGAAGGCAAAAGGGAAGCGTTCAGCGCCCGATGAAGGTGAAAATGGGGGTTCGTCGAAGCGGAGGGCGACCGGTGGAAGGCGCTGTGGTGTTTGCGGCGAGACAGGTCATAATGCGCGAACATGTGAAAAGGATATAGAATCAAGCGAGGAATCGGATAGCGAGTAGTTTTAATTGATTTTAAGCGTTGTGGTTGAATTAATTTATGTAAAAGGGTCGAGAAGTGGAAAAGGTGCGTCGCCAAGTGATATGCGTCGCGTAGTGGTAAACCACGTTAGTATTAATAAAGAGTTTATTTCGAGCGACGGCGGTATTTAAAAAGGCTATAATAGTTTAACGTTAATCTTCGTTTATAATAGTAAAAGCGGCACGAGTTTTAACGGGTTTAATAATAAGCTCGGCGGGCTTAATAGCGGGCTTAACGGCGGGTTTAACGATAAGTTTAATAAGCGTAATAATGAGCTTTTTAATAATGCCGGTAAGCTTAGAAACGAATTTAGCCGGGGTAATAACGAGCTTTTTAATAGTAATAACGGGCTTAATAAAAAATTAAACGAGCTGCGAAATGCGTTTAATACGCTTAGTTTTATATCGAGCTTTTTTTTAATATTTTTTTTATACTAAGCTTAATTTATAGCGATAATTTATTGGAAATTTTTTAAGGGCGGGAGTATTTCGTTATTATTTTTATATTTATAAAGTAATTTAATAAGGTTACGGGGAAAGTTATTATTACTTTTTTTTTTCGCCGATATTAATAACGTAAGAACCGGGGGTAAAGTTTATAATTTTATATGTTAAGATTAATATTACGAAGCCGTTTAAGCGCGTAATATCGATTTACCGATAAATATAATAGGTCGAATAATATAAAAATTTTTATAAAATAAGTTTAAAGTAATAATTATAAACTATTTCGTAATTAATAAGCGTTTATAAGCGAAGCGTAATATAAGGATTTATATACGTAGTAATAAAAGTATAAAAAAAAGAAGGCTAAGCTAGTTAATTACGCTTAAAAATATTTTATAATATATTACGGGGCAATTAATTATTTACTTAAGGCTATATTTATTATTTATATTAATAATTATTATAAGCGGAATATATTATAGTTATTTATTTTAATAAGTTAAAACTTTTATTTTTTAAATAATAATTATTAAAATACCTTTACTTTACGATTATTAATTTACGATAACTTTAATTTTATTTACGTAAATAATTAACCTACTTAATAAGCTAATTAAAAGGTATGTCGTAAAAGGATAAAGATAAAGGATCGCCCTTTAACGCGTTTAGCACGTTACGTAAAATATTTTATTTATATATTTATTAGCACGGTAACACCTTTCTTTTTTATCCTTTCTTTCTTTCCTTTAAACAGCACTTTAGCACTTAATATACCATCCGAACGCTCTCTGCCGTGCGATATCTAGGCTATGGGTATTAATGGAAGGCTGCAATAGTGTTACGCGTAAGGCTTTGGGGTTACAGACGGTCTCTATTATACATTCCTCTCCTTTCCCATCGTGCTTTTCCTTTTCTTTTCTTTCCTTCTGTTTGTTTCTGTCCTTTATTGTTTCGCTTTTGGTATAGCGATTATATATAGATATTTACCATCTTTACCAATATACTATGAGCGACCATTCCATTTTAATCTAAACAGTTTATGTCACAACGTAATCTCTTAAAATTCATATTATTCATTCCTAGGTTTATCTATTCAAGCCCTCAACCTATATCAATAGCAACATCCTGATCTGTAATGCTAGACTGAAAGCTTGGCCTGTAAGTCAAAGTTGATTAGACAGACTCTCCGTCGCACTGAGCTTTCCTTATCCATGCACCGCTATATCAAAGCATGTCATATGTAAACTCATAAGCAAACCAGACAAGGGGCTCTCTGACATCGCAGTTTCAGTCCAGTCTCTCAGTCATCTTCGCCATCAGGGCTGAGCTGAATTCCGGATAGGCCTGCAGAGTCGGCTGGAACTTCTCGCACTTCGCCAGGTCTTCCACGATGCAGGCACAGTAGTGAGCGATCATCAAACGCATCTCGTCTCCGTCGCGGGTATTCTCGAACACAAGCTCGGCCAGTGACAAGATGTCAGACATACGGCTGGGGTACAGCTTGAATGTCTTGAGGGTTGTCCCAAGCTTGTGCATTGAGAGCTTGCCCAGGGGAGCAATGTCGTATTTGTCTGCCATTATGTAAAGATTGGCGTGGCAGGAGGATACCTTGCTGTAGTCTTCGCATCCCTCCGAGTTTAGCCTTGGCTCAAAGGTTGCACCAATCATTGCCCAACTCGTGCCTGCGGTGAAGGCCTTGGCCATTTCGACACCTTTGCTCCCCACTAGGCATTTCGAACAATGTTCCTTGATCATCTTGCCACAGTAGCCGCACGAAATTCCTGTGTAGTATGTACCACACCTTTTGCAATTGGTTGAATGAGTAGGCGTTCCATATGCAGGGTTGCATCCAGATGAGCATGAGGTACGCAAGGGCTGTAACGTGATGGCTGACTTGTCTTGAAGACTATAAAGCGACTTCTCGGGCTCCCGTGGCGCTTTGGTGCTAGCAGTGGAAGATTCTCCTGTCTGGATGTTTGACGCATCGAGTAGTATTTCCGGCTCCGCTGTTGCGTATTCGTCTGTGTAGGCCCACTGGATGAAACGGGCAAAGGTCTGGTCGTCGACATCGTCCCAGACTACGTGGCTTTCTTTCGCCTCTTTCATATCGCCATCAACCAAGGCCCGAAGAGGCTTAGAAAGTCGGGTGATGGCGTCGGCATGGACCACAAATTCGGTTTTGGTTGGCCCAACCACAAAGGTAATGGGTCGAGACCGGAGAATGCTTTTTCAACTGTGTTAGCTAGCAGGGAAGTGTAAAAGAGGTTTTAAAATCTCATCATGGTTGTCCATGATGACAAGTGGGCGATATCTTACCTGTCGTATGGTGGTGGCATTGTTGTTGGCTCTGGTGGTTTAAGATAGATGTCTTCTTCGGATGGTGGGGATGGAAACGGAAAGTGTTCCGTCAAACTCGTCCCTAACAAATGCTCCTGTCGGTGCTTTCCGCTTCTTTTTCGCCATGTGAGTAAGAAAGCGTGGTTATAATTAGGGAATTATTGATCTGTGTGCTACTTAAATACCAAGAAGCTTGCTATGGGCTGAGGCCTCCTAATTTACTAGGCAACCTTTCAAGGCCGATACCCATGGCCTTAGGGGGGATGTCGCTCAGGCTGTTATCACTTGTGTGCTATGTTCTTTTCACTGTTGTTGTTCCGGGTCCTTGGACGCAATCCTACTGGCCAAGGTTTAAAAACAATCAGAAAAGGGGCTTATCAACTTTCAAAGGTAGCTTACAGCATGCAGAGTTCTCTGTAAGTCTTCGCATGATTGAGGTAGACTGTTTGAACAAAGCCTATTAGTTTTGGTAGGGTCTTTTATTGCCAGGGATCTGCTTCGACTGTCTCAGAGCGCAGGCAAAACGAATGCAATAGATTAACGTAGCATAAGTACATCACTTAGGAATATCATGAGCAATAAGCGCTAAACTGACCCCTCCGATATAGGACGAACATGGAGAGGGGGATCCTCGACTTCTTGGACGATCTCGGGCGGTTTGTGGGAGCGTAGCCTGAGCGATGGCGGACCCTCTTCGAGATGTTCGCACCAGGGTACCTGGACCTCGACAAAGAGGGCAATGGCATGGCTTACGGGTATGACCACTCCCGTTTCCGGACGAAGGAGCAGCTGGAGCCGCTTCCCCCCTTTCCAAGGTGATGACGGTTGGTAATCGTTTGTCATGGTTGGGAATCCAGGAAAGGGATGGAATAGGTTAAGAAGATCTGAAAGACTGTACTCGTTTCAATACACCGATCATCAGTCTAGGTAGGTATCATCGTGACCCGGTGGGACGGGGGTATTAGGGCCACACAGCTGGAATCCAAGCCAGCATGGAGAGTCTGCTAAATTACTCCCTCCAGCTCTAGGATCAGAAGTAACGATATATACTATTTTCAGTGACCTTTGAAAACACCAAGAGTAGGGTATCATCCAATTAGATGTTCTGCTACACATTTCTTATCATACTAAACCATTCTTGGTATGTAACTATATCCCCACCTATCGTGCCATTGCTAGAATAATACCGCCGGCCCAGAAAGCCTGACCCGCCACAGCTTCGTCTCGTTAAGCACAAACACCGTCCCATTCGGCGCAAACCCGAAATTCGCCGCGCCGCCCTCAATCATGACCTGCCCGAGCAACGTGCCCGCACGGTTCCATACCGCGAGCCCCGACCCGATGCCGCTCCAGACATTGCCCTGGTTATCGACGCGGATCCCGTCCGGGACCCCCTTGGGCGCGTACGCGAACACGCGGCGGTTGGCCAAGAACGGCCCGTCCTCGGCCACGACGTCGAACGCGTAGATGGTGGCGGGCCCGGCCCCGTCGGGCGCCTCGGTCGCGCCCGTGTCCGTCACGTACAGGGTGCGGAACTCGGCGTCGAAGGCGAGGCCGTTGGGCTTGGCGAAGCCGTCAGCCACGGCGCGCGTGGCGTTGGTCGCGGGGTCGAAGCGGTAGACCTGGTTGGGCAGCTGGGGCGCGTCGCGCACGCCCTGCGCGTGGCCGTAGTCCGGGTCCGTGAACCAGACCGAGTTGCCGTCTTTGGCGTTGACGGCGACGTCGTTGAGGGAGTTGAAGGGCTTGCCGTGGAAGTCCGTCACGAGCGGGACGGAGACGTTGGGGTTGCCCACTGGGTCTGGGATGACGAAGACGCCGCCGCTGGCTGTCTTGGAACCTTGCGACGTGAAGATGAGGCCGGAGGCGCCGTATTGCGTGGCGCCGTTGGGGAGGACCACTTGAGCAGTCGAGATGGGGTTCAGTGCTATGCTGGCCAGATCGCCAGACATGACGTTGGTCACGGCGTGCAGCAGGATGGTCTGATCTGCCGTTGCCGGATCCGATGCCACCTTGATCCGGTTCGAGCTGACGTACAGGGTGCCATTGAGGAAGACGCCCGCCTCATGGAAGAGAGGCTCGGTCACATTCTGTATGAGTTCGATTGATGGCGTTTGCCCAATAATGGCGGAGAAGTCGTTGGCGATGACGGAAAAGTTGGCCAGCTCCGGGTTCGACAACGTGGGCGTGAATTGAGCTGCGGCCAACGACGCGGACGCCAGCACCACTGTCTTGGTGCTTCTCATGCTGGGCGAAGTTTCTTGAAAAATGCAGCAGGGAAACGAGCGGGGATGTCGCTCAAGGGATTACTGCGTAAAAGAAAACCTTGGGTTGTTTACCTTTTGTACTCAGTCAGCGAGGGAGGCGTGCATTTTTCAGGGGTATTTCACCTTGAGTCATGTGGAGCTTGGCAGTGCTACGCAGCTAATCCGCACCCGTTCACACGGTCACCACATGACTGCCGCCCCATTGGGATAGAAAACCGCATCTACTGAGACTCAAAAAGAACATCGTGGTCCACCCGCGCCCAAGTCGGGTCTACTAGTAGGCTTGTTTCAATCAACTCCGGGGGGTTCCAGCTAGAGCTGCAACCACGATCGAGACCAAGCGGAAATGATGCCAAGGGCTTGGCATTTACCACCCGCTCCACTACGTCGGCCGTCCCACCCCGGAATTGGGCCGCAAGACTTGGTCTAAGTGGCATATCCTCTTTACATATCCTCTCACCCGCAAGGTACTGCCCTGCTGAACTCCCGATTCTTCTTGTTTATGGGTGGCAGGTGTGTTTGGCCATGAAACCGATGCGGATCTACCTATACCTCCCTTCCTGTGTCAAACCACCAATTCCATCCTTATAAAATCCTCAGAGCACTCAAGGTATGCGAACATAACAGTTACGGGATAGTTTTAGATACCAGCGAATTTTCTTTTCCCCAGCAGTCCAATGTGTACCACGGCGAGAAGCAACTGGAATTTGACTTTAGTATCTAGCAGTCAGATTGCATACGTGGAAAACTTGCGTATTTCAAAGGTTTGCTCTTCACATTCTCTGGAGCCCCCTGTTGGCTATTACATTCCATGCGAGCAAATACCTAGGGCCTTGTGGTTGTTGGCCAGCATCCAGTCATGTTATCTCTTATGTTTGCTCAACTGCAAGCATATGTAGCAGGGTCTACCTCATTCCTGTGCACTGTTTGCTCGTAAGAGTGTTGGTTGGACGTTGTAAAGACTGGGGTCTCGTGATCCCAAGTTCCTTTGTTTGACATCACCGGATGTCTTCAAACACCCAAACTGACAGGTTAGGAACGACGACTCAACCGCATTCATTCAATGCTTAGCATGCAGCCTCGGAGAAATACGGGGTATATAAAGGTATCATCGTTTTAACTGGTGCTCGGACGGGATTTTTGGAATAGTTGAAAATAAACCGCTTCTCCTAGCCCCGTAATATCTCACGAATTTATCCACAGGACCGAAAAATAAATACTATTCGTATATTCTTACATCGCCATCGAAAATGTCGGCTCCTGACGTACCATCGGATAGTAACTCAACCAAGTTTGTGAGGTCGGGGGACTTAAGGAAGACAAATCTAAATGGTATAATATCCACCTTGACGACTCCGAGCTTAAGCAACTACACGAGTGGTACCACACTATAGGTGGGATAAGAGAGTACTACGTTTTTGATGTCTCAAGCTCAACTAGCCTTTCACCCTTGGATGCCGCAGATGCAGAAGCAAACAGAAACCAAGGGGGAAGAGCCGTCTAGCTAAAGCCCTGACCCAAGCTCCAAAGCGTACGTACTGAATTCCACCTAAAATCTATCTTGTTGGAGGGAACTAAGACATATTCATACTGATTAGGCTTTCCTCAAGATTGGGCTGCGTCTCAAATAGTTTTCTTGGTATGTGACTGGTCTATGCGTATGCATGACAGTATGCAAGATGGGCATTTCGAAAACCTAGCAAACTTGCTCTTAGATCTTGGGGACTTGCTCGATGTCCAGCCGTCCATGATTCAATCGGTTGAAAGTCTCTGTGAAGACTACTTTAAGCATCTAACGAGTAAGTACAACATGGAACTGCCAACCGCTTTTGTCCGACAGTATTCAACAAGCTTTGTGGTAGTGTATCCGCATCCGACTACAACACCTTGGTATGACTTTAACAACATTATCGAGGCCTATCTCAAGCTATCCGCCCAGCTCAACTGGAAAAAGAAACATTCTATTTGCCCACCTCTGTCGAGGCTGAGCCGGCTAGATACAAGCGACCTCCACGATGCCGAGTTACCAAGATACCTCCACAGACTTGCTCAATGGTCGGCAAATATAGGAGATAAAGACCGATGGGACACGCCCTTCCAATATATAAAGTGTCACAACTATGGTGGGAGCGACGACGGCGCATGGAAATACTGGGATCTCTACATATCAAAGATAAGGGCTTTGGTAAAGCGACACAGTGTTCCCAGCCACTTTCGCGCACCCCTAACAATGGCGATGCGTGGCATGATCGAGAAAAGGATGGAAATGGAAGAGCAGGAATGGAAACAATTGTCTGTGGAACTATTTGGTCCTGGGAGAACTACCTGAAGTATTTATGTTAGCGATGGCCGGTTTCCTGGAAACGAAACATTATTCGGAGTGCCTCGTCTCGCGAATAATTTTATTTAGCAAGTCCCAAGATATATATTTCTTATGTCAGTTTATCAGATTATCTGATTTTGAATTCCTCGATGGTTTGAGGCTGCCTTCGTGAGGGGCGCCGTGAGCACCAGGTGCGCCCCCTTACAGATGCGTCTCCCGCGAACTACCCCCTTAACAGCCCATTTGCTGGAAGTGACGTCTCAAGTAGATAAGTACCCGAAACTTTCGCGTTTTGAGAATTGCAATACGGTATATCGCGTTCGTACTGCTAGGCTCACAAATGGGCTTAGGCTGCTGGGAGTTTAGGCAGCAGGGCTGTGCCGCTCGTCTATTCTTGGCGACATACCTACTCAATATCACACCCTCTTGCCCACCGCCTCATTGATCCGATTGTCTACGGAAGCAAACTCCACCTAGACTCTCAAGACATCATGACTGGTCGTTTCGTTTCCCCAGCCAATTGGAGAGAGCATCCATACGAGGAATCCCCAGTCCTCGAAAGCGAATACCCCTTCCATGAGATCTTAATGCGCGGGGGTTCAACCCACAACCAGCTCGCCTGGGCCCGACAAGCCCTCGCCGACGGCCACGGCGTGAACAAGGTCTACACGCACCCCGATCCCGACCACAAATTCGGGTACCGGGGCCGGCCTCTGCACGAATGCATCGAGTATCCGCCTTACTGCCGGCCCTGCCTGCACCGTGCTGAGAGTCTCGACCTGATCCGGTTCCTGTTGGAGAACGGGGCAGATCCGCGGCTTAAAGATCGGTACGGCAAGGTGACGCCAATGGACCGCGCGCGACTGTGGATGACGAGAGAGTCCACCAATCGCAGCTTCCTGCGGGAAGCCCTCAAAATGATGGAAAGAAAGGCTCGGAGTCTCGATGGTAAGTTATCCAAAGCTGATAGACCTGGCGCTATTTCGCGTGGAAAAGCCAGATCATATAGGAAGTGCAGATCAGATCATGCTCACTGAAGCTTACAGATGAAGAGGCCATGGCGTGTGGAAAACCTCCCGGTGGTTTCCAGAATAAGATCAAGTGGTATTTTGGAATGATTGGGGCGACAGGCTCGGCTAGTCAGATCGAAAAGGGGGAATGTGAGAAGAACTTGGAAGATGACGGTGAAATGGACTCAGTAATTGGAAGCGAGGGTGCAAAGGGGACGGAGCAAGGTAAGCCAAGCTGAACCAAGCAGCTCGAGCCAGAAGCCTATGGTAGCGCCCATCAACCTACTCCTTCAAGAAGACATAGCGATGGCGCGGCATCTGCACAGCTCTCAGATATCGATATCTGGTCGAGAATCGGACTATTAAGTAGTAGAAAGGCCGTGCTGCCCGGGTCGGCCCATCCAGGCTCTTATCTCCATAGTCTTACTAAAAGTTCGACCGGCGCTAGACCCGGTCGTAAAGCACGAGTAATACCCCACGCTATAGAGGCCGGCGCAAACTTTCCCCATCCGAGCGCCTCCAAACGAGGGCAAAAGTGTTCGCATTGTGTCCGGAATTTCGGCTTTCGCTGTCAACGGGAAGATGCATGAATCTGCAAGATGCCGGCCAGCTTCATTCTGGAAATGCCGAGCCAAGAAATCAATATGCAGGATTCTTCGAAAGCATGTTGCGACGACATGGCACGAGAGGGAATAAGAGATTTTCTGGCAAGCCTAGGCACCTTATCATCGGCTCGGAGTCATCGGATGAACTCAAGATAAAGCGCATGACAGTGCAGCCACTCTGCGAAGCTTTCCATGCCCGAATCAGTGCCTCCCGTTTCGCCCAGCAGTGGAGTGGAGCTAGGCCCCTTTTAGACTTCGCCCGACTAGCCACTCTACCCGTCGGCGAAGTTTCTCCAATCTTCGCTGTCGCCCATGTGCCGGTTTGACGACATGGCTTGCCGACGGGACCCTGACGACCCGCAGCTGCCTTTCTTCTTCCCTGCATCAAACACGACGATCGCACACACTGTCTCGCTTGCTACCATTCGCTGCTGGGGCGCTCACTCAGTCCCGCGTGGAGGAGGACCAGATTCTAACGAATAGAAAGACACCGCCCGCTTGACGCCATGGAGATTCAGGACAGCTCCGCCTCGCAGTCGCACGAGACGGCGTCGTCGGCGGCGGCCCCGGAGGACCACATTTTCCACCTCCGCGACTCCAACGGCTTCTCCATCGTCGCCGTCAACGGCGGCGGCACCGCCAGGCTCCGCACCGACTGCATGGACCGCGAGGAGGTCGCGAGCAAGATCATCGCCGCGCTGGCGACGGCCAAGCGGGAGCCCGTCGAGGCGGCGCTGGAGCTGTCCGAGAACCGGTTCGGGCAGGAGATGAGCCGCGCGGACGAGGCGCGGCTGGTGCGGAAGTTTGACCTCTACATTTTGCCCATAATTATCCTCTTGTACCTCTGCTGCTTCATGGACCGCATAAACATCGGTGAGTACAACTGATGCCAGTATTGGAAGAAACGGGGGAAGAAGTTGCCGGTTTTAACACGACATGTGTAGGAAATGCTCGGCTGTACGGTCTGGAGCAGGAACTGGGGATGCAGGGTAAAGACTTTCCGTTCGCTGTCTCCTGTCTTTTCATCA
This sequence comes from Apiospora aurea, assembly GCF_038362705.1. Classification (NCBI taxonomy): domain Eukaryota; kingdom Fungi; phylum Ascomycota; class Sordariomycetes; order Amphisphaeriales; family Apiosporaceae; genus Apiospora; species Apiospora aurea. The sequence goes on from NW_027117391.1 coordinate 994,685, forward strand.
CTTACGTGCTGGGCATCACGCCGGCGAGCTTGGTTGTGAAAAAGGTAAGGAGCCCCAGGATGGCGATTCTGGGACAGAAGAAGAGGATATTGACAACGCTCCCCCTTTTAGCTCCAGCCTCGACGCTTCAGTGAGTGGTCCTAAGACTTTGAAGGTCTTCAGGAGGTGTTAGATTACGTCTTACTAACTCTCGCTGCTCATACGAGTCCCGATACTGTCGATAGGTTGGGGTCTTACTTCTTCATGCATCGGACTTGTCCGGACCAAGCACGAGTTCTTCGTTCTGCGCCTCCTGCTGGGTCTGTTCGAGGCAGGCTACTTCGCTACCGTTTGCCTGTACTTCACCTTCTTCTACCGGCGGCGCGAGCTCGGGACGCGCATCTGCTACCTCTTCGCCACCACCGCCTTCGCCGGTTCCATCGCGGGCCTGCTCGGCTACGCCATTAGTAACCTCAACCAACGCGGCGGCATGCAGGCCTGGCGATGGCTCCTGGTCATCGAAGGCATCCCCTCCATCATCCTGGGCGCCATCTCGTACTTCCTGCTCGCCAACACGCCCGAGGAGGCCACGTACCTGACCGCCAAGGACAAGACCTTCCTCTCGATCCGGCGGCAGCTCGACGGCACCCACCTTGGCGTCTCGGACTCGCGGGGCATCATCCAGTGGGACCAGGTCTTCGCGGCGTGGCGCGACTGGAAGGTGCTCGTCATGGCCGTCGCGCAGGTCGGCGTCGCGTCCATGCTGTACAGCTACAGCAGCTTCCTGCCCACCATCATCCACGCCATGGGCTTCGGCCCGATCGAGTCGCAGCTGCTGTCCATCCCCTGCTACTTCTTCGGCGCGCTCACGTACCTGCTCGCGGCCTGCTTCAGCGACCGGCTCGGCCACCGCGGCGGCTTCGTCGTGGGCGGCTGCATGTTCAGCATCGCGGGCTACGCCATCCTCCTCGGCACGGGCGGGCGCGAGGCGCCGCGCGTCCAGTACGTGGGCTGTCTGGTCGTGGCGGGCGGGCTCTTCGTATCCGTCGGCATGCCCATAAGCTGGGTCGCGAACAACCTGCCCAGCCACTACAAGCGGGCCGCGGGGCAGGGGACCATCCAGATGGTGGGCAACCTGGCGGGCATCTACTCGCCCTTTTTGTACCTGCCGCAGTACGGGCCGCGGTTCGTCCTCGGGCACTCCGTCACCGCGGGCTGCATCTTCTACGCCGCCGTCATCTTTACCGTGGTCAGCTACAAGCTGCGGCAGGAGAACTACCTGCGTGCGCGGGGCGGGCGGGATTACTTATTTGAGGGGAGGTCCGCGGAGGAGGTTAATAAGCTGGGGGATAGACATCCGTGGTATCGCTACATAGATTAGACATACATAATACTTCAAATAGGATTTCTAGAGCAATGGTAATGTTTCATTATATTTCTCACATGTCGTACTTCTTACTTGAACAATGTGCAACGTACCACCAGGTCCATGGCTTGAACTTATTTATGAAGATGCGCCATATCACAAAATACTTGCTAGGAGCGTAGATGTGATCTTACGACTATCCGACGGGGATGTAGATCATGGTATCCGGCAATGCCGACCTGCGGGTCAGGGTAATATGCCCGATATCTCGAATGGTGTGCTGGTTCTATTCGGACCGGTCATTATTCTAGGTAGAACTCTGCTAACCCTTGACCGTGTTCTAAAAAATATGAGGTTTGCATTGTCTGGCCAGAGTTCTTCAGGCGTTAGATGTACAAGTCTTAGACGGTCGACGTACCAGATGTGGAAGTTTCAAAAAACTGTTACGGGACCTTCTCTCATATTGTATCATTTGATTAATGTCTCTTATTATCGTTCTGGCCACGTTAAAACAACTATGCAAGCCGGAGAGGGTTGATGCGCCATGGCCGTTTTGATTAGCTCGACTTGCCTATGAGGCGGTATCTTCGGGATGATATTTCCTTCTTAGCGCGCGATTCTGATGCAGATATAGTAATTGCACCCGGATCCCGACGGGTAACAGATTGACCGGCACATATGACCAGCTGCCCTATGTAGGCGACATGGTCTTTAGGGGCTCTTTGTTCGGAGCTATCTACTTGGCCGGATGGGAGATGCTCTTTCCTACAGACGTAGCCCCGTACACCGGCGAGCTTCCAGGTTCCGTATCTGGTGTCTACTTTGAGGTTTTATTCTCGCCACCTTATGTTAACACCATGTCTCGGAATAGCCATCGTTCTTCAGCCCGGGCAGCATTGTGACCATAACATGGAGTTTCATGTTTGCTCCGATCTATATCCTGCCGCGAGTCGTCCTGATGGTGGGAGCATCCAGGACTATGTCTTATATGCCACCTATACCATGTAAGTTAACGGCCCCCTACGCAATCGCTCATACTGGGCCGAAGCCTTCCTCCCCACCCTGCTCTCGGGCGACCATCTCCTCGGGTCCCACGTGGATGCCAACCAGTGCATCGGGGCTGGAGATATGAGTCCAAGAAGCCGCGGGGCCGGGGATGATCCTCCGTCGAGTCGAACGACAAGGATGCGGAGCTGGTAATTCATTGGTGTCACTTAGTACTTTGAGCGAGAGCCGGGCTTTGCAGTACCGACATTCGGTCAAGCCGCGACAGCCTTGACTAGTATCGTGACTTCCCGCCTTTTGACACTGCCTTGGCGTTCCGAGAAAAGTAACGAGGTTACATGGTTACAAAACCCTTCTTTTCCTCGAAACCTTGCGCGTCGGCGAGCCTGTTGAATGAAAGCATCGTACGTAAAACGTCTGACTTGTTCCTCGTATACTTTAGCGCCCCTTTGCCCCGGAAGTCGCCGACCGCTGGCAGTGGCGCACCGAGGCACATCTCGGATATCCCATCGGTCCGACCCTTCGTGCTGAGACCGGCTTGCTCCTTTACCCCTGCCTGTTCACCTGATGCAGTGACACGATGGGAGAGCCCATATATTATAAATCCGTTCGACCAAGAACACGTGCACTTTGGTCACCTGTAGCGTCCTTGGCGCAACCCCCTTTTCATACCTAGAGGCTTTGCCGCAATGGTCACTGTCGACTTCACTGGATTGATTAAGTTTTTCTGTCTCCTACTTGGCGGAATTTGTGTCAAATCGGTAGGGGTAGCCCTTTTGAGTTTGGATGATATGACAAACTCTACGTATCCCTGCATCCTGCTAATTGAGTCGTGGAAACCGCACCGAGGTTGGGACGTTTGGCGATGGAGGAGATCTTTGGAGATGCAATCGAGGGGCATTACTGTATGGTTATGAAGCCCAATGCCTCGCACCTGTGCGATATTCGTGTCGGGATCTGCTCATACCACATAACTACCGTCCGCGCACTTGCCAGATGCAGACTCTTCCTCGCCGACGACCGCGAAGAAACTCGCGAACGAAAAAGAAATACGACGGAGAACCTGTCAAAATAAAGTTCTCGTACTAATTTAGCGACGACAGCGCCGGATTGTCGCCTATGCCGCTTCGAGACTTCGTGAGACTGGCATGTGGATGCATGCCCGTTTGATCTCCCAAGGCTTTTGGGACCGGGGTCATGCCAGACGCGAACAGGGGTTTCAGGAAACCCGGGGGGCACTGCTGCTGTTCGAGAACTCTGCATGAAACCCCGGCCCAAACCTAATGCAAGTGCTCAGGGCCAAGGATCCCTACTGTCTCTTTTGCGGTCTGGCCCGGACAGAGTAAATGGAATCCCCTCAATCAGATCGATCTGTCGAACATGAGACGAATCGAGCCAGCGGAACGGGATAGCCGCGCCCAGCGGTGGTGCATATAGTTCCCGTATCGTCCTGTCTCCTAGCTGAACTATGTTCACACTCAATCAAGGTCCTATCCTCTGCCACTCTCGTCGCTCTTTACACGTTTTTGATACGCATCATTCTTTCTTTCTCGGGTACTGGTACCCCGTATTATTCCACTCTTTTCATAATCCCGTTTCAAAGATGTACACCCGATCCTCCCTCCTCGTCGCCTTGGCGTCGCTCGCCAGCCTCGGCGCCTCGCAGAAATGCAAGCTCCAATTCGACGGCCGCGTGCCCACCGGCTTCGCGGCCGCAAAGTTCGACGCCGAGAACGGCATCTTCAACCCGTCCAACGTCGTCGGCAAGGGCCTGAAGCTCAGCGAGGTCGTCAAGACGCCCGCCGTGAACGGGTCTCTGGTAAGCCCACCCCCCCGACTTGACCGAGTCCCAAGTCCAAGATGGCCGCTAATGGTTGCGACAGTTCGACGCCAAAACCCGCCCCCCTGGAGGTCACCATCAACGACCAGTCCATCTTCGAGCCCAGCGCGACCAACGTGCAGGTCGGCTTCCGGCGCGCCGAGCTGCTCATCGCGAGCAACACGGGCACGGACGCGTCGACGACGGGGGTCAAGACGCTGCACTTCAGCGTCATGAAGGACGCGGCCCGCCCCCTGAACCTGACGCACGAGTACCAGCTCGTGTTCCTCGAGGACGCCGCGTTCAGCACCAACCAGTTCGTCCTCAAGACGGGCGCCATCATGGGCGGCGACGCCGCGGCGGACCCGGACACGCTGCAGCTGTTTGGCAACGTCAACAGCCAGCCGCTGCAGACGCTGTTCAGCACCAAGTTCACGGAGGGGGTGTTCCATAACTTTGCCGTCACTAACGACTTTGACAAGAAGTAAGTACACTCACGCACCAAGAAGAATGGCTCCTTGCGCTTTGATCAGTGCTGACATTCGTTCCAGGACTACCCAGGTTTTCTACTCGCAGGGCACCGCCGCCCTCAAGGAGCAGACCAAGGCCCTCGCCAACGACAACAGCGGCCAGGGCCAGTTCCACTTCGGCGTCCTCAAGAAGGGTCTCGGCGGCAATGGCGACCCTAAGCAGGGCACCCAGGAGGCCGACATTGACGAGGGCATCATCTACGGCGGTATCTTCATGGAGGACAGCTCTACCGGCTGTGTCAGTTTGTCGGCTTAGTTATAAGCGGGCAGGCAATTTCAAAAAGATGCACTCACTAGTCAAGTTACTTATACCTCGGAGTGCTAGCAATGAGTTCCCCTTATCATAATGGCTAGCGGCTCCTCGACCACCAGCGCCGCACCCGCCGACTGTACATAAACTGTGATTGATCGTTACCTCTTACTAAAGCGTCCCTACTTGTCTGGCTTACCGCCCTCTACTGTATATAGTGCCTCATACAACTTGTCAAAGCTCTCTATCGACCCGAGCCCCGTGACACAGTCGTATCCCTTCGTCGCCTCATAGCCAAACTCCACATCGTCGTGGTATACGCACTGCCGACTGGTGCCGCCCACCACATCATCCAACGCCGCCCGCACCGCCGCGCTCGTGTACAGCGCGGGGTTCAGCCAACCCAAACTGGACTTGCCCGCCTTGAGCCGCGCATCGTCGATGAGCGCAATCAGGGCCGCGATGACGGGCGTGCTCGCGCTGGTGCCCAGGATGCTGGTCTGCAGCCCGGCCCACTGGATCAAGTAGTTGATCCCGATCGTGCTAAGATCAGGCACCGCGCGTCCGCTCGAGTTATAGAACCCCGCATGCAAAGGCCCCATGGCAGCCACATACGACGCCGCGTCGCTACGCTGCCACCGGGGAACCGGGAAGTAGTTACTGAACCCCCCGCACTGAACGACGCCGCCTCGAACGGCGGGCCCCCGCTCGCCAGCGTCGCGCCCACGGCCGTCACGTACGGGCAGCTCGCGGGGAACGTTGGAATGAACATGGGCCGGCCCTGGCCGTCGTTGCTGACGCACTGAGCCGCCTGCCCCGTGCCCCTCACGCCGCCGTCGCCCGTCGCGACGAGCGTCGTCGTCCCGCGCGCCGCGAGCTGCGCGAAGAGGTGGCAGACGCGCTCCGCGTAGGCGCGGGGCACGGACTGCTCGTCGTCGGCGTAGGAGACGCTCAGGACGTGCGGGAAGTTAGGAGAAGAATCGGGGAGGGACAGGAGGTGCTCGAGGAGCGCGAGGTAGGGCTCGTTGTCGCTGCGGTCCGAGGGGGCGCCGGTGTCGTCGAGTTTGGTGCCGCGGCCGCCGGTCGAGAGGTAGGTCACGCGCGCGGGCCATGCCAGGGCGACGGCGTACTCGATGTCGAGGCTGGCTTCGGTGCCGGCGCCGCTAGAGGGGAGTTGGGGGTTCTGGCCCCCGTTTACCAGCGCCACGTCGAAACTGTTGCTGCTGGTGTTGCTGCTGCTCTTGGTGTTGACGTAGGGCGCGTACTTCTGGAAGAAGACGTCGGTGTCGGCGTAGTGAACGTACTGGTCGAGGAAGCCTGCGATGCCGATGCGCGCGAGGGAGAAGTTCTGGGATCCTTTCGGCACGGCTGGGAGCCCGAAAAGTTGGCGCAGGCATCCGGGTGTGACGGAGGACGGGCATTCCTTTTCTTGTCGGTCGCGGACCTTCGGGATGTGGGCCATGTCCCGCGGATCTGCCCGTTTCTTGGCCAGAGGTGTGAAATGCGATATTGGATGAACCAAGTCAATATGATCTGCGAGATGCGCAGGAACCGAGTGTGACAGGGATCTCAAGCTCGGCATGGATCCCTCGAAGGAGTACTCGGCCACGTCTGCGCTCAAGAGGGCATTGATCACCGCGACCGGGGCGGCGAAATTGATGGAAGAGCCCCTGAATTTGGGGTTCTCAACACCATGAGCCCGCAGCCATCTGTCAACCGAATCCACTGCGCTCGAGCCTGGGGCGCGGTATCTCTCCAGTTCCTCCCGCGTGAGGTGGGAACCATAGTCGCCATGTTCCGGGTTGCTGATGGCATCAAGGCGATCCTTGAGCGCCGCCATCTGCGGTTGGCGAAGGTGGACGGACAGTACCATGCTATCATCCGCTTCCGCCTTCCTTTCGAACTCCCACCCTTTAGGCAACTCCTTCACTTCCGCCAACACGTGCCGCTCTCTCAGAGCAGCTCCTGCACAGAGGCCGCTCAAAGCCAGAAGGAGATAGATGAGCCTCATGTTGAGATGGATCATACATCCGTAGCGCTCGAGCAGTGGAGTAGCTTTCTTTCACCAGGATGCCGTCGATCGCTAACGATCTTATGGGGGTAACCTGCTGTACGGTACAGTCCGGACACGAGAGGCGCAGGGTCCATCATCAGAGATTGGGTTATTACACACCTTCAAGCGAGCGACGGGGTAATCCAGTCTGTGGTAACGGGTTCGCGTGTAGCCATCTGGGCCGTGTTGCAATATCTCGATGAGGGATATCCACCAATCCCATCCGTGCATTACCAGAAGGGCAACGATCTGGCCCGGAGCGCGAGACAATTGCCAGATTGCGGGCATTTAGCCGGGCTTGCCGAGCCGCTCGCTACCATCTCCAGAGCTTAAAAGGCGGTTGACGCAGTCGCGGTGCTTGACCGCGAGACTCGTTGGCTTAAAAGATGGTCCTTTTAGCTTCTGGTGTCCCTGTGCGAGACTCGACTTGCTCCTGGAGATGCACGGCTTTGGCCATCTCCCAGCTATGGAGCCAGACAGGTTACTGCACAAAAGGTTCGCAATTGACCAAGTAGATGTCTTTGATCGTACTAGGTTAGGCAGGTGCATACTTACATAACGTGCCGCCTGAGCATGCGTGGATAGGTTGGCTGTTGAAGCTAGCGGTAGGGGATGCAGCTGGATTTACCCCGGATCTACGTCACGTCGCACACAGCTGCAGCCCGACACGGCACTGCCGGGTTCTGGCAGAGAGTTTGGGCTGGCTGCTCTGTTTGCGGAAAGAGCAAGTCAACGGTTAGGGGGAATTGAGAACTTTACCATGGAGCTCCAGACTCTGTGATTCTTATGACAATTCGTGTCAAAGAGGCCGTTTGTGGTCGGCCGCACGTAGCTTACAGTGTTGATGTCCGTACTACGCGAGCCTGTCGCCCCATAAAATCATACGCACTTGGGCAACTCCGATAACGCTCAAGTTGGTGAGTCATTCTGAAAGCTTCCGAGTAAGATCCTGAGCAACAATGAAGCACAAAAAACATGGACCAAAGAGATATATGCTCCCGCCCTTAGTACAATCTCGTCCATAAGCCCATACATAATACATAGCAGTCAATAAGCTGGTTTTTATTATAACCGACGATGATAGCGACAGCGACGAAAGCATCTTGGCGCAGGGGAAGCGCGCCGGGCTCATAACCCGGAGGTCCTTGGATCGAAACCAAGAGATGCTAGTTGAAACTACTCTTCTGTTTCTATTTTTTCTTTTTCTTCTTTCTTTTCTACTTTCATATACTCTTCCCTTTGCATCGTTTCTTATCCTTTTGTTTCTCTCAATTTTTTTACAAATGTGCACATGCCTGTTAGCATTTGCGTGCAGTTGTTCAAGTGGTAGCTGTCAAGAATGGCCTTGGGCAATTGCAGTTGGCGACTGCGTGCTTTCAATTACCATGGCGGTTGCCGCTTTGGCGCACAACTATGAACAACGCAAGTCATAGTTCGCAAACCACATCAGCAGTCGACCAACTATCAAAATGTTTTTTAACAGCCTGGGTATCTCAGTGGCTGGCTCTTTTTTTTTTTTCCAATATTTTCCTGTGCTTTGTTTCTTCTTTGCCAGGCATAAGCTTTCTCGGTCATTGCATTGAACGCCGACAATGGGCATCTGGTGTTTTGCCTTCTACACATGCCCCAAGCCCACCCTTGGCGGGCTGGGTTTCTCCTCGCGCGTCGCCCGACGTGACTTCCACCACCAACCTACAAGTCGAACTTCTCGCCTATCAGATCCTCGCTCAATTTCCAGAGCTTCTCTGCCGATTCCGCGTCTTTAGCCCACGGGCTTGGTTCCGCGACCTGGCAATCAGATAGGAATGGCTCATTCGAGTCTGCAACGTATGAAGTGAGTAAATGGCGCCTCGCACTAGATCAAGCCATCAGGCGTCTACGTACCGTTCAGTGCCGGATCCAGGGCCGCGACAAGCGTCGTAGCCGCTCCCTCGTCCAGTGTTTTCCAGTACGTAGCTGTCTTCGAGATTGCCTCTGCCATCTCGGGGTCATGTTCACGACCCAGGTTGGTGTCAATTGCTTGATGAAGGTCAGCAAACCGATGTCATACCTCACGATACTCTATCGCCGAAAGCACAGACACGACATAGAAAGACTCACCTCCTGGATGAACGGCAAAAGACGCGATGCCCCGCGACTTCAATCGCTGCTGCAGGGACACGGTGAACAAGATGTTGGCCGTCTTGCTCTGTCCGTATGCGGCAATGGGCATATACCCGTCGTTATTCACCCGAGTGAATGCAGGAGGCATGTACGACGGCTGCTTCTCCTCCTCGGGCACCTCCTTGCCCTCAATGTTGATGTCATGGAACCGCACGGGGGAGCAGCGGTGGCCCTGGCTCGAAAGATTGACGATGCGCGTCGCGCCCGCAGGGCCATCGCGGGATGCTGCCTCCAGCAGCGGCATCAGCTGCTTGGTGAAGAGGAAGTGTCCGATGTGGTTCGCGCCGAACTGCAGCTCGATGTTCTCGGCCGTGAGCCGTCGCGTCATGATGACGGCGCCCGCATTGTTGATGAGCACGTCCAGCTTCGGGATGAGCTGCGCAATCTCCGCAGCGGCTTTGCGAACGGCCGCTTGCGACGCGAGGTCCAGGATCACGATCTGGATGTCGACGACGGGGTACGCGCTCCGGAGCTCGGAGGCGGCCTGTTCCAGCTTCTCTTTGGTCCGCGACGCAAGTATGAGGTGGGCAGGGCCTTGAGCCGCGATGGCGCTCGCTGTCGTCTGACCGATGCCATTGGGGGCGACGCCGGTGATTACGACTTTTTGCCAGTAGTTAGTCTCATCTTCACAGCATCATGATATTCATGCAGGGTGTATATGACATACCATTGCGACCTTTGATCTGATCAGAAAAGGTTTTGGCTACCTCAGACCCAGCCGTCTTCTCTCCCCATGTTGGATTTGATGCCATCATCAAAAGGTAAATGAATGCACAATTCGAAGCCGTGGGTGTTGCACGAAGCACTGTAACTCTATGCAGGTCACGTTCAGACCGCTTGGATATCAATGACGCAATGCTGGTGGGTCAACGACACGTCAAAGATTCCGGAACCATATGTATCGTACAGGCTTCATCATATACTGGATACAGATTCACTTCATCGGGGAAGTTCGTCACTCGTAACGATCGTCGGCAAACCCATCTTCTGGTTCGGCTGGGGACTCCCGCCGTCGCATCACGCTGCTTGGCTTTCTGCAACAGCTCCGCAAAACCAAGCTCAGTACCGGTCATTCTTCTGGATCCGATGTGTTCTAATCTGCACGACGTTCATGGCTGGTTTGAGCCATCGCCTAACTGCCGTCGGCCGTCTCTCCACTTCCGACGTTTCGGCATGGTCACGTTCTTCCATTTTCGACCCTCCGGCGAACAGGAGGCATCGGAGAGTTGCTTAGGCTAATCTTAGATCCGCCAATGATACGGCCGCATGTTCGATTCCGCAGGCTCTATCAGCGCTGACTGAGGGACTCGACGAGGGAGAAGAAGGGTGAAAGTCGGGGTAACCCCACCCCCGCATGCAGCTCTCCTCAGGGATCGTTAAGGGGGGGCATAGCAGCAGCTGCATGTCAATAGTGGGACGTGAGCTTGTGAATGTTTTGTCGGAGATACTACGGTAAACGGATGCGACGCAGGAAGTTGCAGGAGGTGCATTATCTCCCTCCATGAGTAGCATGTCCTGTGTGAGGCCGAGAGACTCAAGGCGGTTCCCATCACTCCGACGATAGATTCTCCAACGGCAGACACCAATTGGAAGAGTGTTCACAACATCGTTCTGTAAACCTCCATAATGACAAGCAACGGCACATCGAATGGCCCGGCCCAGCGGCCGAAAACGGGTATCAAGGTCATCGTAGTAGGAGCTGGTAAGAGATCGGCCCCAGAGCATTCGTTATATGCGACAGTAACATAGAAGCTCACCATGTCACCAAACCAGGCTTCGGCGGCCTCGGCGCCGCGATAGAATGCCACCGCAACGGCCACGACGCCGAGATCTACGAGCAGTTCGACGAGCTCAAGTCGCTGGGTGACATCATCTCCTTCGGCCCCAACGCGGGCCGCATCTTCCACCGGTGGGGGTGAACGGCCCGGGCGAGGTCGCGGACCGCATGCGCGCCTTCAGCATCGACCTGCGCGCGTACGGCTTCAACATCCACAAGTACGACACGGGCGAGGTCGTCATCAACCAACGCACGCCCGAGTACGACCGCACGGCGCCCAACTTCAATGGGCACCGCGGGGAGCTGCATGCTGTGGTGTATGAGCATGCGACGGTTGAGCTTGGGATTCCGATACACTTGGGTAACAAGATCCGGACGTACTTTGAGGAGGAGGGGGAGGCGGGTATTATCCTGGAGAATGGCGAAAAGGTAAGCAATTGAGATGGTATGCAAGCAAGACGAGTTCTGTTGAGCTGAACGGCCCATCTAGGTTGCAGGAGACGTCGTGCTAGCTGCCGACGGCGTCCGCTCCAAAGCGCGCAAGTCCGTACTGGGGTACGAAGATAAGCCTAAAAGCAGTGGTTATGCCGTGTGGCGCTCATGGTGAGTCGTGATTATCGACCCCTTTTCCCCATGTACTCGCTAAGGTATGTTGCCGCCGCCGCTAGGTTCACCAACGAGGACATGCTCGCGGACCCCGAGACGGCGCAGTTCTGCAACAACGGCGACACCTTCAACGGCTGGATCGGGCCCGACATGCACCTCCTCTTCAGCACCATCAAGAACGGCGCCGACTGCTGCTGGGTCCTGACGCACCCGGACGAGCACGACATCGACGAGTCCTGGTCCTTTTCCCGGCAAGCTGACCGAGGTGCTCGACGCCCTCAAGGACTGGGACCCCATGTGCTCCCGCATCGTGAGCAAGACGCCCGAGTCCCGCCTCGTCGACTGGAAGCTCGTGTACCGCGACCCCCTGCCGACCTGGGTCAGCCCGGGGGCCCGCATTCTCTTGCTCGGCGACTCGGCACACCCGTTCCTGCCGACGAGCGCGCAGGGCGCGGCGCAGGCGATCGAGGACGGGGTGACCATAGCGACGTGCCTGCGGCTCGGCGTGTCGAAGGACAATGTGCCGACCGCGGTGCGCGCGCACGAGCGGATCCGGTATGAGCGCGTGCGCGAGGCGCAGAAGACGGGGGAGAGTACGCGGGATATGTGGCACAAGACGGACTGGGACAAGGTCAAGGACGATCCGACCGTCATTCAGTTCCCGCGGCTGGCGTGGATCTTTGAGCATGATGCGGAGAAGCATGCGGAGGAGGTTTATGGGGAGGTGGTTAAGCAGGTTATGGCGGGAGCTTCTTGATTAGGAAACGACCCATGGGAGCACAGTTAGTTGTTTCATTCCTTGGGAGCTAGCTTCATGAAAGAGTCACTTGAACGAAGTTACACCACCTCGATTGACGGCCGATTGAAGTGAAATCTCACGTCATGTTTATATATCTGCTGAAGTAGTATTGGGCTACCCCTATTTCGAAACCAAACATTGGCTGACTTCAGATTTAGGAAACTGTTTAGCCTCTGCTATACGCACATCCTTATGTCCCTCATCGTATATAATATTCTCTATCCGGGCGTTTCCGCGTCGACCAGAGCTGTTCATAGTCCCCCGCCCTTAGACCTTAGCATCGGCAACGACGTGCTGCTTGGTGGTGGAAGAAGCCCCGTCTTCCTCTTCGTGGATCGCGTGTGGCATCTCCGCCTCCTTTTCCTTTTCAAGAGCAGCATGGGCGCCAGTACACTTGTATCCGCGGAACTTTCTTGCTGGGAGACGTGCTTCAAACTGTTCGAGAAAAGGTCAGTATGTATGTCACCATAACCCCATGCTTCCTGCTTATAATGGACCAGCAAGGACAAGAAAGCTTGGGCTTGACATACCATCTCATCAATCTGCTCGAGGGTTCTGTCCTTGGCTTCAGGAAGGTAGAAGTAGATCCAGACCATGGTGATGAAGCATGAAGGTGCCCAGATGTAGCCGTACTTGGGACCCCAGTTGAGCGAGTCCGGGTTGATGAAGTAGGGCGCCGTAAACGTCGTAAGCCACTAGAAGCAAGCAATACGTGTCAGTACTTGCATATCTTCTCCCAATCGTAAAATCGAACTTGTCACTTACAGCCCCAAAGAATCCAATCGCCGTCGCAATCCCAAAGGTATACGACCTCAACCGCTGCGACGACAGCTCCCCGCCGGACAGCCAAGCGTACGGCGAGATGAGCCCGTTGTACGCGACGATGTAGATGACCGAGATGCCGACGATGACCTTGCCCGTCTTCTCGGTGCCCGGCTCGACCGTGTAGACGACGGCGATGATGAGCTGCGCGATGCCGCACAGCGCGAAGCCGGCCAGCATCATGGGCCGCCGGTAGCCCCAGCGCGTGATGACGAGGTTGCTCATCACGAGGCCCGCGACGCCGACGCCGGTGAGGATGCACGAGTTGCTGAAGGCGTCGCCGACGTCGGCCATGGAGAAGAAGTAGGTTCCGTACGCTGTGATTATCAAGTCAGCACGCTTTACTTGTCAGCCAGACGGAGGAAGGTGTGAGAGCTCACAGATCAGGAACATGGCGCCCGAAGCTGCCTGCGTCGTCAATCCCAACACAGCGATGGTGGTGCGACGACGGTCAATGGGGTTGCGGACCAGGTCCAAGAGCCCGATGCTGGACTGAAGTTGCGTCTCAGCCGCAAGAGCGGCCTCCATCTCGGCGAGCTCGTCGGCCACACTCCAGTGAGTGGGCGGTGGCCGAAGCCAAGTGAGGCTCTTCTCAGCTTTCGCTATCTCACCGCGGGCCGCGAGCCAGCGCGGGCTTTCAGGCAGGAAGAAGAGCGCGAAGAACAGGATCCCGGGCAGGATGTGGACAGTGCCCAAGGGGATAATGTAGGAGCTCCGGTCGGGTCTTTCGGCGGTGCCGTAGTCGACGAGGTTACCGACGAAACTACCTAGCGCGACCCAAAGAGTGAACGCGGAGATGCCGAGACCTCGATACCTGGCGGGTACGATTTCCTACCGCGATATCAGACCACCAGTACAGTGCCTGATATTACACCGAGGTTGTAACTTACGGTGATATAGAGCTGTGCGTGGGTCATGAGCAGACCATTCGCCAAACCCAAAATGAGCCGCCCGGCATAGAGGCCGCCAATGTCGGTAGTGGCCTGCATGATTGCCGTGGACACGAAGACGAGCGCGCAGGCGATCCAGAGCGACGGCTTGCGGCCGACCCAGCGCGACGTGAAGCCCGCCGACGAGGACGAGACGAAGGCGCCCAGCACCATGAGGGAAGAGATGAGCTGCTGGCGTCCCGACGAGATATTCCATTTGGGAAGCTCTTCTGTGGGTGGCGTGCCGAAGACCTGATATGATTGCAGCAACGTCGCTGTTAGTACGGAGGGTAGGTTCTTGGTATCAGTCGGACTCGGAGAGAGAACGGAAAAGGGGGGCGACGCACCTTGAGGAATCCGACCATGGCCTGCAGACCACCGATCACGCCGAAATCAAGACCATATTGAAACGAACTCAGCGACACAAAGGTCATGGCCACCAGGGCTTTGATGTGAAGCCTGGCGCCCGCCTCCTGGTTCATCTGTACTCCAGCCATGATGCGAGAAGGAAAAGCCAGTACTCGAGAACTCAAATGCTGGTGACAGATTACTGAACTCAAGGTGTATCTCGTCTGAAAGAAAAGGAGCGACGAGGCCAGTTGAAAAAAAAAGTAGGCCACGGTACTACTCAGCTAAGAGAGCCACTCTGCCAACGTAGTAGAAACGACGGCACATTTGCCGCCCTGGCTTCGACAACAATCTGCACGGCGCCCGTTAAAGTCCCGATACCCCAGCATGATCTTGGTCGCACACTCTCTCCCAAGAGGCTAGATCTTCTTCAAGAACCTGCTTGATTGCAGCTGCATAAAAAACGGCACACACTCCCCCTTCAGGTTATTTCTGGGGCTGATCGCCGTAGAGGGTCCGCGAAGGGAGGCCCCTGGTTCGGCAGATCGAGTTGGACGCAGATTTCCCCGCACTTGGATGGATTTGGCTGCTACTTACCCCGGATCCGATGGCATGCTGCATGGTTCTGTGGACTCCGTGGACTTCGTGGAAGGGCTATCAAGCGCAGAAGCAAGAGGTCATATGGACGATGAAGTGGTATCCCAATACGTGTGTGACTTATGCATCTATTCCTCGGACCCGTCCCCGATAGGATGTGAATTACACAAGAATCCAGGTCTTCCTTCCTTCGGCTCAATCCCGGATAGTCAGTACATTGGTGGCTTTTCTCAAACGGCATCATATGGTCTTGGCCACAGAGTGGTGTCTTAACTGTTGGTGATCCGGGAGGTTTTGTAGGCAACCAGGGAGATTAGTGAGTCAAACGTTGTCGGCTAAGGTCGTACAGGTCTCAGGTGTGCTACCAACCGCAACTCTCTCTACAGCTTCTGCCACAGCTTCGTCGCAATCAAGAGAACGCGCACAGTAGATTTAACTTGACTCTTCGTTGGGATGTTTTGGTATTATATTTCAAGAAGTTGGAGTGATTCGCTTCCGCTAAATAAGTCATTATTATGATTATGTGTGTTCTGTTTACTAATTCTATCATGGGTAACATGGCTGCGTTTACATCCCACGTCCCTCCTGGGTATATATCATTCTATCCATCAACTCTAAATAAACCAAAGCGCAATCTACTCGCAATAAATAATCATCGTCATATCTAGGTCCTCAACTCATTGTCCGGGGACGCATCTCTGTCGCTCTGCTGTTGCTTTTCCATCTCCTTCTTTTCTTTCCGCTCCGCCCGGGCGAGCGACCTCTGCCGACGCTCCTCGCGCCATTTGGGCCCGTTCTTCTGGATGACCCAGAGGATGGGACTGGGGATCAAGAAGAGCAACGCCACGAAGGTATAGGCCCAGCCCCGGCCCCAAGCCCCGATGAGGATCTCGATGATGGCGGTCGCGACCGCGCCGGCCAGACAGCGCACGAAGTTGTTAGCCGCGGTCGCCGTGGCGGGCGCTTCGGGGTACAGGTCCACAATGAGCGTGTTGATGATCTGGAAGCTGCCCGTGACGCAGAGGCCGATGAAGAAGGACAGAACCAGCGGCACGGCGACGTGGAGCTCGGCCTGGAGGACCCGGCCGTACGCGATGTACACCGCGGCGCCGACGAGGATGAGGGGGAAGATGAGCTGGATGCGCACGCGCTCGATGGGGAAGTCTTTCGGGTTGTCGCCGCGCTTGCGGTCGATCGTGACGCCCAGCTTCTTGGCGGTCCGGCGATAGTTCCAGTCGAGGATGAACCCCTGCGATATAGAGGATGTCATGCAGGCGACTCCGACGGGCAGGTAGCATAGACCGAGTTGGATATTGTTGTAGTGGTAGATATCCGCGAACTGGGTAGACAGGGTTGCCGTGCAAGTCATGAAGCCCACATAGATCAGGGCATTGTAGCCAAGCACCAGGGCCATATCCTTATTACCCAAGACACGAAGGGTGTTGAAAGGATTGGGGATCGGGAACTTCCGTTTCGCTTGGGGCGGCCGTGATTCGTTTACGGGCAGTCGTCGGAATCGGATGTAATCGAGCAAGGTCATGTTCCAGCCTTGAGGCGGGATCGAGCCGTTCCCCACAATCTTCCTCCCCGTTTCGGGAACCGCCAGGATGTAGGGAACCAGGAAAACCACGGATACGATGACGCAGAACCAGAAGACGGACGGCCAGCCCAGATACTGTGTCAGCAGACCGCCGATAACGGGGCCGAGCGAGGGGCCAACGGTGATACCGGCGCCAACGATGCCCATGTAGCGGCCCCTTTCGGAGCTCGGAGCTATGTCGGCAACAACTCCGTAGACCAGAGCAATGGTGCCACTGCTGCCACCGCTCTGCATCATGCGAAAAACAAGCAAAGCGGCGAAGTTCCTTTGGAGGGCCAACCCGATATTGGCGCCTAGGTAGATAACCATGGCGATGATGAAGGCAGGCCGGCGGCCGGCGGCATCGGCGAGATCTCCGAAGATGGTCGGCGCAAGGGCTTGGAAGATCATGTAAGTAGTAAGCGACAAGTTAGCCTGGCCGATGGACACGCCCAAGTCCTTGGCGATCGACGGGAGCGCGGGAAAGTAGATGTTGGCGGTGGTTGGGGAGATGAAGGCCGAAATGCAGTTCATGGCCACGATCCAGTAGATCATCTTGGTGGAGAAGACGGTGTAGGCCGGTCCGCTCGAAGCTCGTGACACGACGGCCATGTCCTGCTCGGCCTGGTCCGCATCGTCGCGAACGGTGCCGTCGAGGCTGGGCCGGCTCGAATCCTGGGAGTTCCTCCGAGACGAGTCGGCGGGAGAGATAACGCCGCTCGGGGGAGTCCGATCCGAGGACAAGCGCTCATCGTCTTTAGAGGATGGCTGGGCCGGCGCCGGAGGTTGACTCTCGTGTTGTTTCGTATCGGCATTCATAAGGACGATGGGCTGAAGTTGGAGGAAAGGGAAGGATGGTAAAGTTCCATGACGGATGAAATACTTTTAACCGGTCCGCCCGGTCAAGGGGGCATCGGTGTAGATAAAAAAAGATGGACAGGCATGGTGGGGGGGCGATTTCGGATCTCAGGAAAGCGTGATAACAGGAGCGTCCATGTGAGAGAGGTATCTTGCGCAGATGGGTTATTCCCGTAGCGAGAAACCCACCCTTTGGCGGGTATTCGGATTTACCGCCATGCTGTAGGTGGTAGGGGCGATTTGCTGTGGGATCGCAACGGTCCTGGAGGCCACTAATTCGTCCTAGTGTCGGCTCTTAGAATTTCTCCTTGCGTTTTCTGTACGTTGCTCACCTCGATGCTCACCTGCCTGCCTGCATGCTCACCTGGGTGCTGGGTCCTTACTGAGCCTCAAAGGGCTTCCGTGGGAAAGGAAGGCATCAGGTTGCACCTTTGGATGAACAATAGACCAGACGACCGACATCGATGGTTCTTCAGTCAGCCAGGGGCGTGCATAGCTGATTTAGAGTTCTGGTTGGACCAAGACTGGACGAAGAGCCGCCTCGATTGGCTGCGACCGAAGCTTGTCCTGCGGTGGCGCTAATTTCAGCCACACGCCCAAGCAGATCTGTGGCTATGCAGCAACGTCAGAGCTTCGTACTAACACCAAGCTGCATCGTGGCTTCCTTGTTTAGGGAGCGAGGACGAGAGCTGTCAAGTAAAGCTGACCAGCATTGCCCAGACAGCAACCCTGAGATTGCCTGCACTACAGTACAGTCGAACGACTAATGTTTTTATGATGTGATGCCAAATATTTCCACTACACCAAAATGACCGACATCACGCCTCTCTTCGATGGCTTCCTGACACAACACAAAGTTTCGCGCGCCAAGCGTGCCTTCAATGTGGACAGTCTTGACGAGTTTGTCAAGGAAGCCTACACAATCTACCGGGCCATAACTTCGCTGCATGTCGACTTGCGCAGCATTCGCCAGCGTTACCTCTCCACCGCGCCTCCCCGAAGAACCCTCATCCACTCCGCCCAGCATGACCGACAATCTCGGCCCCTCACCGATCGCGAGCGCGAGGACATCGATGCGAACTCCAAGAACTTGCTACGCCAGCTGAATGCGAGCATCCGTGAGCTTTCCGATGCCGAGAATACGCGCCGGGAGATGGAGGCCGCCCTGATTGGCAAGAAGTTTGGGAGAGGATTGGGGGCATTGGGAGCTTGGGCGGCGGGCGGCGGAAAAATCAACAAGACTGCGGAGCACGCCACGGCGGAAGGCAAGGCGAACACGCTGAACACGCACCGTGAGAGCGTGCTTTGGACCCTGCGACAGCGGCTACAAGAGTGCGTCAAGACGCAGCAGGACATGATGGAGGTGCGACTACATCGCGAGATGGAGAAGAACCGTAGCATCCTCGCGAAGGCTACATCATCAAACATGGCGAGCCTGGTGGTTATGCCTGAAAGCCCCGGCAAAGAAAGGAGGAAGCAGTCTCAGCCACTGCCACCAGGACAGCAACCGTCTCACGACGCGGCGCAAGACTTGTCACCCGAGCAGATCCAAATGTTTGAGAAGGAGAACCACGATATGCTGAAGCACTACGAAAGCACGTTGGACCAGGTCAGGTATGTAGATTGTCTACCGACCCCCGAGTTTTGCCCGCCCACTCTTTTCACGATGCTGACCAAACACCCAACAGAACGGCGGAAAAGTCTTTGATAGAGATCTCGGAGCTGCAGACACAGCTTGTCAACAATCTGGCGACACAATCTGCACATATCGAACAACTGGTAACAGATTCCTTCAATACTGCGGAGAATGTTGGAAGGGGAAACACGCAGCTCAAGAAGGCGACTCAGCGACCAAGCATGGCCAAGTATATGTTCTACACAACGTGTGGGCTCTGTTCGTTCTTAGTTGTCTGGGACCTGATAATATGAGCCAACGAATTGCAGTTGAATAAAACACCTGTACTTGCATATTCGAAATCGTCACATGTCTGAATACCATAGTATTAATATGGTCGCAGCTGGGGTAACGGCTGCCGAATGGACGCAGGTCGATCAAATCATCACATGCGAATGCCTAAGTACGTGACGATCGGTTGAGAACGGAATTGTTAGCCCCAGTGTCGGGATTGGTGCGCTTCACTGTTGTGGGTGCCGGGTCCGGTTCCGGGGCCTTCGCAGCCTGTAGGGGATTTTTTAGGGATCTGCTCAACACTGAGGACCTCCGTTTATCCAGGAACGCGCAGTATCTGTCAAACAGGAAAATGAAATCCGAGAGTCCCTGGTGTTTTACAGGGAAAATATTTAATATGCATAATTAATAATAATCAGCAGAGGGCAGCAACCGAAGATGCCGACGGGTTAACGTAACTTTTAGTGGTGAGTGAGCTGATGATACGATTCTGGGGTAATGGAAAATGCCTCGGGTCGGGTGTGAGATCATAGGGGACTCACCCTCCAAATCCACTACCCACCCACCACATGATCGAGCTATCGCCAGGGGGCCGGGCGTGGCATGACAGGAAACCTCGAGCCGACAAGGTCCCAAGGTCCCACGGCTTCTTCGCCAACCGGGTATGCACTGTATGTAGGTAGTAGGTATCAATTAGTTCTGACCATGAACAGGATTAGATAGGATGGATGGTTAGCTAGGCTGGATGGACATTTAAAGCCTGCGCGGGCCTCGCTTCATGATTTCTGGGGAGTTTATTATTAGTTGACGTTGTTTCGCCCCTCTCCTCCCCTCGTTCTATCAATAGAAAGTCCGTCTCTCACGCGTCCCTCGACGATAATTGCCTCGAGAAACGAAACGATACCACTGCCCAGACTCGCAATCTCCAGTTAACCGGTCCTAGCATTCCCTTTGGCCCCTCCAGGCTCATGCGGTCTTCCCCGTAAACAGGCTACGATTAGGCAACTACCCCACGGAGGTGAACGCTGAACCCCTGCGTTTGAGACCTACAGGCCCCACGGTTACGACAGTCAGCCTATCGAAACGACCTGAATCCAATCCTCCCACCCGCCTGCGACCAAACCAATAGACCAAACAACACCCAGCTCCAGCCTACAGCTCCTTCCCCAGCCCGTTCGCCCGCGTCCCTTGCTGCCCTGCCCGCCAGCGTTATTCTTAGTACCAGCACCAGTACCTGCCAGGCCTAAGACCTTATTAGTCGCCCGTGGGGGAGAGCTATATCTCAAGCTGCCTTTCCCGTTCCTGGCTGCTGTCCTTGTCCTTTCACCATGCCCACCAACAATCCAAGCAACAAGTTCGACCCTTCCTACCACGCCAATTCAGTCCGCCGAGTGCACAGCATAGCCAAACAGATGTCGCCCCCGTCAGCAACCAGCTTCACCGCCGAGGTCGTCCCTCAGGCACCCGAAGATCCCCTCTTCGGTTTGATGCGAGCTTTCAAGGCCGATGAGAGCCCCGACAAAGTTGACCTTGTGAGTCGTACCACTGCTGACATCACGCGATCCGATCCGATTGCGCTGAGGGATATCGGGTTTTGCTAACATTCACAAGGGCATTGGTGCCTACCGCGACAACAACGCAAAGCCCTGGGTGCTTCCCGTTGTGAAGAAGGTATGCTTTCATCTATTGCCATCTCCTCATTTACGTCATGGTCGCCGTCGGAACAGCCCCGACAAATGAAAGGGCCTCAACCCACCCCATCTCCACCTCTCTTGAGGACCACGATCGCTAATTGCAGCTCTACACGAACAGGCAGACGAAGCCCTCCGCAACGATCCCGAGTTAAATCACGAATACGCGCCAATTGCTGGACTTCCCTTCTTCACCAGCAAGGCGGCCGAGCTGATCCTGGGCGGCCCCGACTCGCCCGCCATCAAGGAGAAGCGAGTAACATCCGTACAAACCATCTCCGGCACCGGTGCCGTACATCTGGGAGCCCTCTTCCTCGCCCGCTACTGGACTGGCAACAAGAAGGTGTACATCTCCAATCCCACATGGGCCAACCACAACCAGATCTTCGGCAACGTAAATGTGCCCATCGCCAGCTACCCCTACTTCTCCAAGGAGACCAAGGGCCTGGACTTCGATGGCATGAAGTCGGCCATCCTCGGTGCTCCCGACCGATCCATCATCCTTCTTCACGCTTGCGCCCACAACCCTACGGGTGTCGACCCGACCTTTGAGCAGTGGAAGGAGATTGCTCAGATCATGCGATCGAAGAATCACTTCCCCTTCTTCGACTGCGCCTACCAGGGTTTCGCCACGGGCGACCTGATGAAGGACAACCTGGCTGTTCGCCACTTCGTGGAGCAGGGCTTCGAGTTGGTGGTTGCCCAGAGTTTCGCCAAAAACTTTGGCCTGTACGGCGAACGCGCCGGCTGCTTCCACGCCGTGACGGGTTCCGCGCCCGACGCCGAGTCTACCATCACCCGTATGGCGTCGCAACTAGCCATACTGCAGCGCTCCGAGATCTCCAATCCCCCCCCTGTACGGCGCGCGCATTGCGGGCACCGTGATGAACGACCCCAAGCTGTTCGCCGAGTGGGAAGAGAACCTGCGAACCATGAGCGGCCGCATCATCGACATGCGCAAGTCGCTACGGGCGAAACTCGAGGAGCTAGGCACCCCCGGCACATGGAACCATATTACCGATCAGATCGGCATGTTTAGCTTCACGGGCCTGAACGAGGCACAAGTGATGAAGATCCGATCCGATGCGCACGTTTACATGACCAAGAACGGCCGCATCAGCATGGCGGGTCTGAATACGGGGAACATCGACTACTTTGCCAAAGCCCTGGATAAGGTGGTTCGGGATACGCAGTAGTTAGCAGATGATGAGTGATTGCGCTAATTAATTTGGGGCGCGATGTTGGCCGCTCCGTGAGCTCAGCTTTCCGACCCAGGCGGATGTATTGATGTCGGAGATCTTCGTTTTCGTCTCCATAGATGGCAGGACCAAAAGTTACGTAGTTCACGAGATATGTTCCTGGGAAGATCAATAGACTTGAATGTCTAGTAAACATCACTGTGCCTACTTGGTCCCTTAATGCCACATGCAACTAATTCGTGAACGAATTCCCAGTCCATGAAATACCCAGGTAAAGTAAAACCAAGCAGATGGCCATTTTTAGGCATGTATCAATTTGGTTGATCGGGATATGACAGTAACTCGAGGATTTTGCTATTGAGGCTAAAGAGTTCATGGCTGTTACGAAAGATCGTTTACAGAGGCGCGTCGCGTCGCAAGTACTGAAGTTCAGGTTGCTCTAGTGAACATCCCAGCCATCCGAGGCAAGTAACATGTCAATGCCGATCTGCCTAATAATAGTCTTAGCAACAAAGAACGTCAATGTGCAACACCAATACTTCCATTTCTCGGACGAAAGTGACTTCTTGCTACACTTCATTCATTTTGGCGCCTTTTGCATTATGATTTCTTGCTTTGATACAATCTTTTACACAACACAGCCGGGTTTACAGCCATAAACCATGACGCGAGTTCTGCCTTGGAAGCGCAATGGCGCTTCGGCTCGTTCAAGCACTACACCAATACCGAAAGATCCAAACCGAGATGCCAAGGCGTCGTCGGCGCTCTCAGCCGCTTCTTCCAAGACGAGAAGTAGGCAATTGCGCGCTCGTATGTTGAAACGCTACTCTTCTCCTCTCGAAACGGTTTGCTAAACCACAGTGCGCAGGCCGCTCTGGTTCTACCTCGCCGCCGCCTGAATCGCTGCAAGAAAGGTAGGCTGGCATGATTGTATAAGCTGCAATCTGACGGAAATAGGTACTAATGGTGCATGCATAGCTTCATGGTGGAAGGACTGGGAAACGACGATCGCTATCACATGGTCGAGGACGAGCTCCTTGCGACGGCTCGCCAATTCACGGCGCATCTACATGCTGCCGAGTACTTGAGGCTGAAGGATGCGGCCAAGTCCCAGAACGCCGCAGTCATCAGCCAAATTGCGCGCCCCGTGGTGGGCGGCATGTCGCGGATCGCCGAGAAGAAGAAGGAGCGAGCCGATCTGCTTAGGAAGCAGAATGCCGCTATTCGAAATGCCAACAAGGACGACTCCGACTCCGATGACGAGGATGTTGCTCCAGACAGTGCGCTCAAGGGAACGTCGCTGTACACCTTGATGGCGAGTCCACGGAAGCAAGTGCCGCGATTGGACAAGATCGCATCTTTCTCGAAAGCAACACGCGCAGCAGCTGGATTCGACGCGAGCTCCAGCGAGATGGCGGATTCGTCGCGTTGGCCATCTGTGTTTTCGTCATCTCCTACACGGCGTATGACGCCCGCTATGGATGTGGACGACGATGATAGTGACGACTTGGATGTTTCGCGTCGGCCTCCTACTTCAAGGATTGATAACTTAAGATCTACACTCGGTAGCAATCGCTATACAAATACGCAACAACCAAAGCTTCCCGTCCCGACTACTGGCATGAAACGGCCATCTGCTTTCACGAGAACGCCGTCGTCATCTACGCCAACCTCGCAGGCGACTCAAACCAATACGCAGAACACCAGTGCACTTTCCGACGACGATTCAGACGACGATTTATTCGGTGTCAAAAGCAGGCTCGCGCAGCGCAATACCCGCGAACGCAAGAGGGCTAAAACTACACAACAGGAAAGCAGCAGCAAAACTAGTACAACAGCAACATCATCGTCTCAAGACTTCATCCCGGGATTCTTGTGATGGATGCTCGCTAGTTAACCTTGGAAGGGGGTCTCGTACGGCCTCTCGGCCTGGGGCGTGATGCGCGCCAGGTGCCGCCGCTGCTTGTTCTCCCAGTCCACCAGGGCCGAATGCTGGGTGACGCGGTTGTCCCAGACGACGACGGTCCCCTGTTCCCACTTGACGCGCACATGGAAGTCGGCGCCCCAAGCGATGTGGCTGTACAGGAAGTTCAGGATCGCGTCTGACTCTTCTTTCTTCATGCCGACGATTTCTCGCGTAACTGCGCAGATGATTAGCTTTCACACATTGCCTGGGTTTTTCGATATGCATTACTTGGTTTCAAACTTACATTGAGGGTTAACATATAACGACTTCTCACCCGTTGCCGGGTGTGTTCTCACGATGGGGTGTACATTTGCGACAGGCTCCCGGCGGACAATGCCACCCCGCGCCAGCGATGCGGCAGCCTGCTCGAACCCGGAGTGCGTCGCCTGCAAGCCATGCAGCCGCTCCTGAAACAGCGGGCTCAGCCTGTTATAAGCCTCGACCGTATTGGCAAACAGCGTATCGCCGCCCGTCTCGGGCTTGTCGAAGATGTAGAGGAACGTGGTGCCGGGCGGCTGCTCCTCGTACGAGACGTCGGAGTGCCAGGCGACGGAGCTGGTGCGCGAGGCGTAGAACTGCTTGGAGGACTCGTCGCCCTCGCCGCGGTGGACGAGGTGGACCTCGGCGTAGCCCGCGGGCGCGCCCGAGGCCGGGTGGATGTGGTGGCGGCCGAAGTAGCCGCCCCAGTCGAGGGCGGACTGGATGGGCAGGTCCTTGAAGTCCTGGTCGCGGAAGGCGACGACTTTGCGCTCGGCCACCAGGCGGGCGAGTTGGTCTTTGCCAGCGGGGGTCAAGGTGCTGAGCTGGACGCCGCGGACTTCGGTGCCGGCTAGGGGGTGATGTGGGTGGTGGTAGTAGTGCCGGGGTTGAGGAGGTCGGGGTAGGTGGAGTCGGCGTCTTTGCCGTGCTCATAGTGCTCGAAGGGCTCGAGGGGCGGGTATTTGGTCGAGGCGTCCCAGGTGGGCAGGTAGTGAGGGTACTGTTTTGGGGATATGTATGAGCGCTCTGGACCTTCACGTTTCTAGAAAAAGGAGGCAAGGACTTACCGCGGCACCTCCTTCCTCTACGTCCTTGTTGTACTTGGGCGGCTGCAGCTCCTTGTAGGCGCCAAAGTGCTGGGGGTCTTGAGGTTCTTGGGGACAGAGACGGGCTCTGTCACCGTCACGGTCGAAGTAGCGGATGGCGCCATGATGAGGATCTGGTCTCTTTCTTGCCTGTTTGTTTACCAAGGAGAGGAGAGAAACTTGATATTTGGATTTGGTATCTAGTTCTAGATATGATAGAACGACCCCCAGAGGACAGCGAAGCGAATCGTTCCCTTTATGAATACATGAGATCGGATGCGGCATCCCACCCCCGCTTGGAGCACTTGCTTGGGTGCAGGGCAGGTATGGTGTGTGTATCACGCAATCTAAGAGCCATATCACATATACTTCCCTGACGGCGTCGTCGATCTGCGATGCGACACGCTCTATTGCTATGTATGTCCCATCCCCTTGCCTCCGACTAATTCCCGGTGCAGGGCGGGCCACACACCCAATTGATCATGATAAGGTGATGCCACAACCCATCGCGGCCATTGCGACTTCACACGCCCCTACAAGATCCCTTGTCGCTGTCGGCATTGATGTGATGCCGAGTTTGGAGTGAGGGGTCCGCGTCGGCAGAGGGAGGGCTGATGTTGCTATTGGAGTAGCTTAGCACGCCATCTTCCCTCCCACCATCTCGTCTCCCCGCCGGTTGGGTTGTTTTTTGGGGGGGGATGACGGCAGAATCAACACCCGATATATGTTGGCGCTTTCGGATAGGTCCGCTGCTACTTCGCTGCCATTGCTGGGGATGATGTCTGCGGGATATGCCAGTTATGTTCGACATCGCTGCTGGCTCGTGGTGTATCGCGTGTGGTGGTGTAAGTGGCAGTTGGTGGGCTGGCGACTAATTGACGGTATCAAGTGTTTACACACATGTGCGCGCGCACACAGACAAACGCAGTCGCACTGCATTATCGCCTGCCTAGACTGCGAGACACCGACCAAAACCTGGTGGAAGCTTCTGGGCCAGTCAGGTATTCAGATATATGCCGTTCGCGGGTAATGTCCAATTCGCCTTATCAAGTACAATTTACTAGATGTAACAGCGTTAAGCTACCCCATCCAGGGTAGGGTGTTGAGATGGTGAGTGTTCACGGCGTCGAGAACATAACTCCACTCGGTAATAGAAATCGAAACTTCCGGAACTATTCTGGACGGTATTTCGCTAGGTACTTATCAACACGATATCGATATAATATCTAGGTATGCCCCTCGTTGCCTTTGTCTTGTGCGCACGTTCACGGCCCTCCGCCGTGCCCGGGAGGAGACGGGAGGAGACAGGTTTGGATACCGTTTTCGGGATAGTTGAAGTGGTTAGTGGAGTGATGCCAAGAGAAAAAAAAAGGAAAAAAAAAACAGCAGCCCCCCCTTCCTCGCGAACAGACGATATCCAGTTTCACGTTGTGACGCTCAAACTTGGAAAAAACTTGAAAATTTTGTATGACTCGCCCTTGCCTAAAAGCCGTTTTGCGTGATGTAAATGACAACATATCGTGGGATTGACTGGGAAGGCGCGGCTGGGATGTGCCTACTTACAGAAGACAGTATGTGCTATTGGGGGCCAAATTGGTGGGCTTCCGGCAGACGCAGTGGTCTTTGGTGGGGGGGAAAGGGCGACAGAGCTGTTGTAGGTGTAAATGGGTAGGCAGATCCCGAGTTTGGCTTCTGCGCTCAGACTGCCTTCAAGTGACAGCCCTGCGCTATTGATCATGGAAAACCCACTCGCTCATCACATGCACGCAAGCAAGCAAGTCATATGTAAACGAGAGTGGCCCCCAAGCATTTTGCTCTCATCTTTTCCCTTAAATCTCAAGCACTCCTCGTCGCCTATGATGTTCTTCTTTGGCAGCCTTGCCAAGGCTTGGCCTGGCCATGGCCGGATGGTGCATGACTCCCCGACCGCAATGGGAGCCGACTCTCAATGCGACATCATCACCCAACGAGCCAACCATTCCAACCCCGCTAGGACCGCGCCGCAATTGTAGAACTCATAACATTGCCTTACAATAGCATTCGGCAATACCATGTCAGCGACAGATCCTGGCCGCCACGAAGCGACCCAACAGACGGAGAAACACGGCCAGGCAATCGATCTCGGGGACCAAGCCGAGCTCCGGTCTGGAGAACCCTGTCACTACCGATGGGAGTCACGGGGACCCGGCTCCCTCGCCGGGGGAGTCGCATGCAACGGTTCCGCAGTTTGGACTTGACGGGACATGCGAAGAGTGCAAGGACTTGTACCTGGCCAAGATGCGCTCGGTTTCCTCCGATCTGCAAGACGACGAGGCAAGGGAGCTTGGTGTCCGTGTATCAGCCCTAAGCCATATCGACACTTATTGGCCTTGCGAAACGCTCGAGGCTCTCTTTGCGCCGGACAACCCTTCGACAGAATGCGCCATGTGCCGAATGTTTCGAAGTATGCGCTGCTCTGGTTCGCCCAGTCGCCGGTATCACCTGTAGGCCTTTTCGGCGGCCAGGCTGTGCTATGAGAGTTTCAGGGTACCGTTAGCTTTGGCGAGCGGCGCTGGATCTGGCATTCAAGATGCTGTCTCGTTCTGTGTGCTTCCAGGCATACCTCGGCCAATCACTGCGTGGTCGACAGCACTCAAGTCTGGGACTTTCCTAGCGGCCAACACTTGCGAGTGCCCCAAGCGTGGCGTGCCTGGGAAATAGTTGGACGATGATACGAGCCACTACAGATGAATTGGGAGCTTGGCTTCCGCTGCTAGTCGTTACGCGACCATTCCAATCGAAGAGACATTGCTGAAAAGTAAGCGGATGGGTTTCTTTTTGGAATATGGTAAGTTTAAGGGAAATCACTGCTGCTCAGTATCCACTTCCAGCTTAAAGACCCAGCAAGCTACCCCCAGTCTACGTACAACTGATTCCAAGGCTATTGATTTTCTATCGATCCAACCCACGAAGACCGGTGATTCCCTTACACCACGGAACCTGGGCTACTTGCCCTCTCACTTGCGACCTGACAATTGGCTCGACATTCAGTCTCTCGAGTCAGATGCATTCTATGGCCGCAGCATAGATCCTTTGGCTGTCGACTACAGTCTACTCTGTGGTTGGCTGCGACAGTGTCATAAGAGCTGCCAATTGGGAAGTTTCGTCAAGGCGCGGGATCGATTTCGGAAATTTCACTTCTATCTTCTGGACTGCTTGAAACGGGAGGTCTTCAAAGTTCCTGCCAAAAGGCAGCAACGTTACGTCGCTTTGAGTGACGTTTGGGGCAATGTGAACCTGGCGTCACGGCATCGGGTTGATGCATTGCCTTTTCAAACCCCCTCACGCTGTGCGGATGTTATAGGAAACACAATCACCGTCACCTTGCAACTCGAATATCGCATCCTTTGGGTAGACTGCCTCTGCGTCTCTCCACTTCCTTTCATCCGACACGAACAAATCGCAAACATGGACGTCGTGTGTAAGAACGCGGAAATGACAATTGTAGCCGCAGCGGGGACGAGCGCCGACTATGGCCTACCTGGAGTTGGCAGACGGACGCGCAACCACCACCCATAAATCCGCGTCGGCGACCATCAAGTTTTATCTGTAACGATCAACCCTGGAAAGTCTCTAGAGGAATCCACCTATCAAACCCGAGAATGGACATATCAGGAATACTTTTCTCCTCAGGGGCGCTTTTTTTTGGATCAGCAGGTCCACTTCGAATGTTGCGACAAATGCAGGGTGCGTCAGCAACAAGAAAGGTTTGCCTGCCCTTCTCCTCACTTCAATGGTGGCGCGAAGGATCACGAACGCCTACAGGGCGCTGGCATTCAAGATGGCTATTCTCGCAAACTCCCAGTAGAGTGGAGATACGTCGATACTGCGCCCCTGACGAGCGATATTCCCTCATCCGGCAAGGTCTTTGCTCTGTACGCATTTGAGCACCACGTGACCGAGTTCACGAAGCGCAAGTTGCCGTGCGCTTGCGACTCCCTGCAAGCGCTGAGCAGCGTGCTGGATAGGTTCATGTACGAAACTCAGGCGATCTGCCATCTGCACGGTTTGCCCTTCATGCCCCGGCAGGACGTCATGTACTTGCAGGGGCGGGATGAGCATGCATCTCACTTCAAGTGCGGTCTTCTCTGGACTCATGGTCCAGACAGAACGTCTCAAAAGCGCCGATGTGAGTTTCCGTCTTGGAGTTGGGCCGGCTGGGAAGGTCGAGTGCAGTGGTTGGCCACTACAACAAACAAAAGGTGGTTTGCGGAGTCGACGGATTTTGCTGCCAAATTCGAATTTCCACTGTCGATCGCTTTCTCCTCCCCCGGCTCAACATCCGGCCCAACAGTCAAGAAGCGTAGGAAATCCAAGCTGAGCATGCGCCCGGTGCATGCCTGGCGCCCGAATACCAAGGACCATGGATCGCCAATGGAGCTACTTTTTCGGGTCACCTTGTACGACATCCCGCACCGCGTAGGAAACCCGGTTCCCAAATGTGATGGGAAAGATTTCGGCGCATATCTTGATGACAAGGTGATCAATCGCCGTCTCCATCTGACTGAAGTCTGTCGACTTTGGTCACGAAACGATCCAGGAAACGAAACTGAGTGGACTCATACTGGATACGGCCCTTAATATCCGGTGCCACCACGTCCTGGTCATACGAGAGGTGGCCAGCAGAGGCACAGCTTATGGAGGGAGATGCTTTGAGAGATTTGGCGTCATGGAAATAGACACCCAATGGAATGGTTGGACCGGTCCCTCAGCCGTGCAAGGGTGGTGATTGCATTGCCATTTTACCACGCCGTTGGTTCGCTCTTTTCATTGGCAGAACTAATGGCGATACCAATACCAGCCCGACCACGTTTGCACAAATCCGTCATTTGCGCGCTCTTGAACTCCCGGTCCGAGTTGAAACACATTGGCCAGCCACTGTTTACGTGGTACGCGTGCTGTCAACCGGGTTTACGGAGACGGCCCACCGAACGTGAAGCACATCGGCCCATCGCTTCAGACACGGCCAATAAGGGAGCGGATTACTCGGGTTTCATGCAGCAAGCCTCGCGATTTATTCTAGAATAAACAGGGAGCAACTAATCTAGCGTCGTCGCTTCCGGCCCCAGCCTGTGGGGTCCAGCGTCCTGCTAATCACGTAAACAGTACTACCCTAGCGCCGGCATCGTCCCAACTGGGTAACTTCGGGCCCTTTTTACCAACGCCTGAGCCGCTAATCGCCCCCGGAGGAGATCTTTTCGGTGATTCGCGCGGGCCGCACGCCTCAAGGATCGTTCTTTTACCCACAGACCTAACGTAGTGAGTGTTGGGAACGAGGGTCAGCGGGAAATGCGCCCGCTCGTGAGCTGTTTCTGGGCTGTCCAGACGGTGTTAGCACCATTCCCTGGCTTCTGTCCTGGCCGCCCACGTGTGCTCATTTCGGGGGCCAAAGAAGAAAGGGAGGAGGGCAAAAAGTCCCCGGGGAGCCGGGCATCTACGGACAGAGAATGTCCGATATATATCGTCGACGATAGCCAGCTAGGAACTGAACAGGTTCGTTTGAAGGCTAAGCCGGTGCCTGTCTGCTCTTGCTACTGTTTGCCTGCTCCTCCAACCGTCACTCGTTACCAACAACAACCCCACTATCGTTAATTGAACTCTACTTCTGCGAGACAGAAGCACAACAAGCAAAATGCAGGTCATTACTACACTCATCATGGCTTGCGCCATGGGCTCAGTCTCGGCCAGTCCCTTGAATCTGGGCACTTCCGATCTCGCCCTGGGACCGAAGGCCAAAGCCGATGCTCCTGGACCTGGACCTGGACCTGGACCCGTCCCCGTCCCCTCAGCAGCAAAACCGTTGAACTTCGATCTTAAGTCCAAAGCGCAATTGCCACTGCCCCAGCGCACGGTCTACCAGTTCCCCGAAGACCACACATGGGTCGAGAACCTGTACGTGCGCGACAACGGCGACATCCTGATGACCATGATGTGGCCCAAAGCCTCTCTCTACCTCCTGAAGAACCCTAAGACCAACCCCGAAGGCACCGAGCCCACCCTCATCCACACCTTTGACAATGCCCAGGGCCTGCTTGGTATCGCCGAAACCGCCCCCGACACCTTCGCCGTGGTCTCTAGCAAGTTCAGCGCCATGGCTGCTGTCGTTTCTGGTGGCAGCGCCATCTGGGAGATCTCGCTCCAGGACGTCGCCAACCCCAAGGTGCGCAAGGTCACCGACCTGCCTGAGGGTGGTTTCCTGAACGGCATGGTGAAGCTGCACTCTGCGGCCTGCAGGAACGTGGCTCCCGGCGACCGCAAGACGGTCCTGGTCTCGGACAGCTTCAACGGCCTCGTCTATCGCGTCAACACCAACACCGGTGCCTACGAGGTCGCGGTCAAGGTCCCCGAGATGGACCCCGTCGAGGGTGCTGCGCTCCCCTTCGGTGTCAACGGCATCAAGATCGTCGGCCACTACCTCTACTGGGCCAACTCGGACCACGCCAGCATGCACCGCGTCGCCATCGACATGACGAACGGCCACATGCGCGAGGGCGCCACGGTCGAGACCCTCGCCACGCTCAAGGACACGGCCTTCCTCGACGAGTTCGATATTGACGAGGATGGCACCATCTGGGGCGTCACCAACGCCGACAACAAGCTCATCGCCATGCGCCCCAGCGCCCAGGGCGGCTCCTACGAGGTCGTGCTCGGCTCCAACACGGAGATGACGCTGGCCGGCGACACGTCGGCGCGCTTCGGCAAGGGCGCCGGCAACCGCCGCACGCTGTACATCACGACTGGCGGCGCGAGCGTCGTGCCCGTCAACGGCACCATCACGGAGCCGGCTAAGCTGGTGGCGGTGGATACTCGGGGATACCTGAACTTGTAGTACACACACCGAATCTTTTCTGTCGCGTGACGGAATTTTTATATATAAAACAAAAAGCGATGATCAACTTTTCCGCGCGATATACCTCTTGTAATGTTTACTACAGAATGACGTTCAATGTCTCTCTTGCCATAAATGATTTAATTACTATACGATTTGCTTATATGCTCGGAACCTCTCTCAAATGTGCGTCGTGATGCTGCTGAAAAATCGGCCCCTGAATTAGGCAGATTCGCTTGGGTACTAGCCAGGCTGCTTGCCTTTTCGACAAGTTGTTACACTGCCTAGAAGCAGTCGTTTCTCAGATACCTTTCGGGATTTCCCACCACCGTCGCTGCTAAGTTTACCCCTGTCGGAGCCCTTTTCGCGTATGCTACTTAGAGACCCCCTTGAGAGTGTAGTATCTCACATCCAGGTATTAGATTCTGATGTAGCAGATACATACATATATACATGAGAAATACTCCAGATGAGTAACTGCATGGACTTGCCGTCTCGTAGCAGTCTCTAAGCAGCTCACCCCTATCTATCCATGGCAGAGTAGTTCCATAGGCTTTGGTATACAAAAGTAGGCATTACAATCATACTATTGGGACTCCGCAAAGAAACTGTTTAACAATGCCCATGAAACAAGCCACGGATCTGGTCACAATGGGGTTATGCGGCAAGTAACAAAGACCCAAAAATGATATAAAGGACGCTGCGGTACCATAATACTACTAATTGGTGTCGAGGCGTCTCAAATTTGCCAAATTGGTAAGTAAAACTCCCTATCAGATAGAAAGAACTTGTTGAATCATCATGGCACTTGACCCACTTCACCGCGTGGTGACCATCGACACGCCCAAGGAGGAATGGGTTTTTAGCAGGTACAGGGTCATTATGATCAGAGATCTCCTCATCGAGCATCTGGGCGCTCTGGCTCTACAGCCTAGCGGCCTCCAAATGCGGGCGATGAATAGAATCTCCATGATTCTCATGGACGACAGGAGGCCCGAGATCGCCAACAACATGATCAACTGGGAAGCTGAGCTTCCCCAGATCACCGAGGACCTGGACGTGTTGTTCTTCCGCGGCCTCATCACCAAGGACCGCACCGTCAGGTTTCGTCCCGTCATCGGCGGCATGCCCACCGACAGGTCCGGCTTCAGCTCGCTCGGCTTGACCAGGTGGGACTGCCCGGGCTCGAGCGACGTGATCATCCTGTTCGACACGAACGAGCTGGGGCCCCAGACGCGCCTGAACCGCGTCCAGCGGCGCTCCAAGGTCCTCGGCACGCTCTGCCACGAGATGGTGCACGCCTTCTACCAGCTGTACAGCTGCAAGGACGTCGACTGCTGCCTGGCCGCCGACGGCGAGTACGCCCGCCTGGTGGCGCCGCGCAGCGGGCACGGCGACGCCTGGCTCAACGTGGCCAAGTACATCAACATGCTCTTCGTCAGCATGTTCCCCATGCTCGACTACACGGGCTCCCCGGGGTGGCTGTACCGCCCCCGGCCCGACGGCTTGCAGGATGCTTATCGCGACGCCATGGGCATCGTCGAGAACGACGTCCCGGGGATACTGCCGCCTGGTGTTATGACCATTCCCCCTCCTTTTATGTAAGTGATGGACGATGATTACTGAACACAAGATGGATGAAATGCGCTTCCATCGGGCTACAAGGTAAGGGGAAGGCCATCCGATGATTGTTGGGTTGACAAGGCACCCAAAGTAACCCCCAGACGATTGCCGTAGTATCTGTTCTCCTCCTAATCCCTTCCTATTGACTCTGCTCTGCTTTGTTGTTCGCTATTAGACGTACATGTAAGTCGCGAACGGGAATGGCTTGAGAGGTCCTCAGATAGTTGCTTTTTCCGATAATCTTATTTTACATTCCACCCTGGTACTAGTAACTTCGTTTTATCTTTTCACTCATGATATGACTGTTTGATTCAGCATGTAGATGGGAGTCTCTTATAGAACCTACGACCTTGTGCATTCTTGAGCGTGACTTGGCTTCTTGATGGCCATAACCATGTGTCATTGCGTCATCACCTCTGCTCTAGAGTGGTTATTCTAAGAGCTCCAGCAGTCCAGACCGGTCTGTAAAATTTGGTTGTTCCTTGGTAAGACAGAGGCCTTCCATCATAGATCGGCCCAGGCCCTTTCCAGCTCTGCTGCTCTTCGGGTGACTGGAAAAGAAAAGATAACGGCGGTAAGGCATATCACATATCATATGCTGTTTGCCTGTTGCACCACTTTAGAGTCGACGCAAGATCTCCGACGAATGGGATGTTGCGTGGATAAGCATCACCGTCGCAGCGCATTACTGAGCCGCATTGCGTGCTAATGAGACACTGTTCATATGACGGCCCGTCTATTCTTACTGCAGCACATCTAAGCTCTCATCGGCTTCCATCGTTGGTTCTTGTTATTCCATATGACTTGGGTAAACCGGGTTCGTTTGGAACCCCCCCTTGCCCGGCTATCACCCCGCCCTTTGTCTGTCGCTTCGGAGATGGACAGGAGTGCAGATGTGCCGATAGGCAAGAAGTGCATGCTGTGCAGTCCCGAGTCCAGCGTACGTGAGCCCTATTGGTGGGTGAACATAGCACAGCAGATGCCTTGTGCAGCTTGCTGACCAGTCACATAGCAAGGGGGTTGAATACCAGTTGGAGCCAACGCGTGACGATACATCTGTGCCGTGTTTCACCTCGCTTAATGCTGTTGTATCTCACGAACATCATGAGCAGAAACGGCGGGATGCAGGGGTATGACGGTGCCGCATCTCGGGGACAGGCGGTGGCTAACTTACGTGGCAGTGGTTGTTGACATTACCGGACAAGCAGAATCACTTTGTGCCCGAGGTTGCATTGCATGTAATTGCATACTTCCTGGCGCCAACGCCGTATCGACGCAATCGGATCGGCACAGAAAGAGGGCTATTTGTACTGCATGTAAGGCCTACCACTTGGCGAAACGCTTCGTCGCTTGAGTCTGATCAGCAGAGTAAGACGTCTTAGCTGTCGATTCGATCGAACGACAGAAGAAACAAGAAACACGAGAAGGCCTCCCTTCATGAAAGGTTCCTTACGTTTTACATCCTCCTTACAACCACCCTCCCCCTCGTTGGACATCGCAAGCCGCCACGCCACCATGAACGTTTTCGCATGTGCGGCGCTTTCTCTGGCGGAGGTGCAGCTAGCCAAGAGCCTCTCGCTGATAGAAACCGAGACTCCCCAGCTGGCCTCCATCGCGGCCAGTCTGTTGCTTGGGCAGTACTTGCTGCTGAAGTTCTATCGTGTGTTCCTTTACCACCGGTACTTCTCCCCACTCCGACATCTGCCAGGCCCAACGGTAAGCCAAGTCGCCTACACATCTAGGGATTTAAACAGTTCTTCTGGTAAAGCAACTGACAGGTCTTGACAGGACAACCACTTTCTCTTTGGCCAAAGCATCAATTTCATGCGATCAGAGTCGCCAACGGGTCTCTACGTCAAATGGATGAAGCAGTGGCCTGAAGCACCGATCATCAGATACCTGGGCGTCTTCAACAGGGAGGTGCTCGTAGTCAACAGCCCGACCGCGTACAAACATCTGCTACAGAACAACTGCTACTCCTTCGTCAAGCCGGGCTGGTGGCGGAAGGCTGTCCGTGAGATTGGAGGGGATGGACTCATCATGATGGAACATGACGAGGTTTGGGCTACTCTTCCCTAACCATTATATTGGATAACCTGGTCTGATATAGGAAATTACAGCACCGGGCCCATCGAAAGATGCTGAACGGAACGCTCTCGGCGCCCAGCGTGAAGAAGCTCGAGCCGGTGGTGTGGGAAAAGGCGAGGGAGGCCGGCCTGCTCTTCGACAGCGCGATTGCGGCCGACCCCAGTAGCAATACCGGCGTCATCTCGTCCTCGGACACATTCTCCAAATTTACTCTCGGCATCATGGGGAGGATCACGCTGGGCTTTGAGACGAACCACCTCGGCAGCACCGCTGAGACTTACCGGCAAGGAAAGCTGGAGGAGAGCCCCTCTTCCATAAGCAAGCAGCCCGTAATATCTGGCGACCCCACGTTTCACGAGGCGTACATGGCCATGTTCGGACAGTCCACCTTCGGGAACCTATTGACCTTTGTCAACGCTTTCTTCCCTATCCGCTGGCTGCCATTGGAAGCTAATCGGCTGTATCTGCGTGGCACGAGCTGGATCAACCGGACCCTGTCCTCCCTCATCCGCCAACGCCAAAAAGAGGTAAAGAGAGCCGCGGAGGCGGGAACCTATGAGAAGCATAACTCGCGCGATATATTGACCTTTATTGCGGAAGAGGCATTACCAGGGGGCCCAGCTGCAGGGCTTAAAGAGAATCATTTTCTGGGACATGTAAGTTGCGCCTCCAACTATCCGCAAGAAAGAGGTGTTTATTTAGGCGTTACTGATCATGGCTATACCTATAATAGATCCTGCAACTAATGGCGGGAGGTGTTGATACTACGGCCAACATGATCGCGTGGAGCTCGTACGTTTTGGCTAGCCACCATGACATCCAGGAGAAGCTCCAAAGAGAGATCCTTGACTTCTTGGCCCAGGTGCCAGGGCCTACGTACTCCGATATCGATACGCTTCCATACTTGAACGGCTTCGTCAAGGAGCTTCTACGAGTACACTGCCCTGGCGAGACCTTCCTTCCCTTTATTTCCTTTATAGCACACATCGTGTTGATAATACCGCCTACTCACCACTTGCTCCTATAGCCGCCACAATCCACCGCCAAGCCCTCCACGACGTCATCCTCGACGGCGTCCACGTCCCCAAGGGCACCGAGGTGGACGCCGCGTTCGCGATGCCCCTGACGAACCCGCTGATCTGGGGCGCCGACGCCGACGAGGTGAAGCCAGAGCGATGGGCCCGCCTCACGACGGAGCAAAAGTCGCCCTACGCGTTCCCGGCCTTCTCGAGCGGGCCCCGCATGTGCATCGGCATGAACCTCGCGTACCTCGAGATGAAGGTCGTGCTCATCGAGATCATGCGGCGGTACCGCTTCGTCGAGGTGGTCAGGGAGCCGCGGCTGCAGAGCCCGTCGTTTTTGCTGCATGCGCATGGGTTGGAGGTGAGGGTGGAGAGGATTGATGGGGACTGATTGGGTAAGGGGCGAGGTAGCGGCGTCGTCGTGGCGTTGGCTAAAGCTTCTAAGACTTGTTCTCCGGTGTTGGTTGGGGGAATAGATTTGAACAGATGATTTTCTCCGTCTATCTCGGTTCTTGTCAAGTCTGAAACGAATACCAATCTCAGTGATGCTAACGCCCTTAACTACGTGACGCAAATTGAGCACGGTACGAGGAATAATAGTGGAAGTAGTAGAAGGAATGCAAATCTGTAAATTTGAGCGACCCAAGAAAAAGGGCATTACAGTCTCGGCTCATGACGAAGTTGACAAAAGAAAGTCGTTCTAGTAACGCTAGACCGCATAAAGGGGGTCAAAATACCCGGCAACTGCTTCCGGTGAAAAAAAAAAATCATTTCAGGCGTGAGCCAAAAGGGTCCGACATCTCCAAACTCCAGCGCTGACCCCAAACCTTCATCCCTTTCTTTACCCAATCCGAACCTCGAGTTCCAATAATAGCAAGTTTGGTTTCTTCTTCTCTTCTTTCTCATCTCGCCGACCCTCTGGCAGCCTCCATATCATCATTCACGTTCTCGACCGCATACCCATACTGCACCGTTTTGGTGATCTGGTCCTGCATGATGATGTACTCCTCGGAGCCCGTCCCGACGCCCGGCACGCTGCTGTCGTGCTCCGCGGCGGCGCGGCTGCGGAAGTGGTCGCTGGTCGGGTAGCCGCTGTCGCGGGTGCGGTTCGTGGACGGCTTCTTGCCGGTCCCGGAATTGCTGCTGTGCTTGTAGTACGGGTTGGACAGGCCGTAGGCGCTGCTGGCGTTGCGCGAGGTGCCCAGCAGGATGGGGCAGTGGCGCTGCGCGAACGGCTTCAGGGCCGGGATCGAGCCGCCGATGATGGAGAGGTTGAGCTCGAGGATGACCCACATCAGGGCGTTGACGGTGTTGACTAAGAGAGGAAGTATACGGTTAAGCTTCTGGATACGTAGGTATATATATATATGTTTAGGGGGTTGTGGAACTTACTCGTCAAGTCGGCGTCCGAGAGCAGAGTGTACAGGGACTGCAGCCGGATGATGCTGACGACGCAGACGAAGGCGCCCATGGTAAGGACCAAGCTGACGCCGACCTTCTGCTTGAGGGGCAGGTGGAGCGACTTGAGCATGGGCAGCGGCAGCAGCACCGTCGCGATATCGGTCGCGATGCCAAAGGCCGCCTGCGCAAAGTAGAAGGCCGGGCGGTTGATGCAGACGGCCGTGAGGGACTCCTCGAGGCGCCAGGAGCCCTGGATGGGGTTGCAGCTGAAGACGTTGACGAGGGCCGAAGCGGCCGAGTAGCCGATGGTGAAGGCGAAGACGCCCCAGATGGCCATGCGCATCGGCTTGCTCGGGAAGATGCGCAGGTAGAAGAGCAGGATCGAGCCCTTGGCCAGGCCCGTCGCGAGGCAGAAGAGGATCGCAGCGATGACGTTGTTGAGCATCCAGCGCGGGTACAGGTCGCTCAGGGGCACGTTCCAGAGGTGCTTGCCGAGGCCGAAGTTCAACACTGAGGAGAGGAGGAGGTGCTTGTTAGCTTTGCCGTTTGTTGCCGGGAAGATCCTCGAGTCCGAAGTCGAGAGAGGGGGCCATAATTGTTTGTGTAGGGAATCTTACTTTGGAGGACCAAAACGCACATGCCGATACTCATCATCGTCGCGGCCAGCATGAGATCTGAACGGAGGGCGGTTCAAGTCAGCAACGTATCCCTGCGAGTTGAACGTGTAAGTGAACCGAGCTGGGGGCGGGCGCTTTTTGCTTACGGTCGTCGAAGGCCACCTTCTTGACGATGGCGGCCCGGGTGTACATGCGGATCGCCATCGAGATGACGGCCAGCGGTAGGAAGATGCCCGTCACGACGACGAGCGCGGTGGCCTGGTGCGGCTCGTCCGGGTCGGGCGTGACGCCCGGCGGCGGCGCGGCCGCGTACATGACGCCCTGGTACATTGACATGGTGGGCTGTTGGCGTCGTCTGCTTGTTCGATGTGACGGATCCTATACCCTTCAAGTAACAAGCCGATGTTCTTTCCTTTTTTTGTTTGTTTCCTTTTTTTGTTTGTTTCCTTTTTTCCTCTTGTTGCGTGTGGGATATCGGCGTATGTGGTTGATTTGAGTAACCAGGTCACGTAGCCCACTTCCTCAGCGGTCCGTGGCGAGGCTCCCTTGATCGACAAGTAAGCGGGTGGATAGTAGGAGGTCCACGAGGAGGAGAAGGCGCGGGTCCGCTGGAGAACTTCACCCCGAGGGTGATCTATGCATTATATTATATGTAGGCTGGGAAAGGCAACCGGCGGCGGGGGGCGGGGGGGGGTGAATGGTATCCCGCTTCATGGGAATTGGGACATCCAGATGCAGCTCAGTGAGGTACTTGTCTGGGTTGGGTTGGGTTGGGTTGGAGGAAGGGGGACGACAGGGATTCCCGCCAGAGCGAGTCTATTGCCCCGAGAGCGCGGTCGAAGCCGTCCATGCCCCCCCCCCATAGTGACTTCTTTCTTGACCTGAACTACTTCGAAGTACTGGCTTGCCTCGGTACCATTGACTGTCACCATATACTGACACCGACGCCAGACGTCCGGCCGTCACAGTAACATGATACCGTAGCGCTGGTAGAGGAGTCTCGTCGGTCGGCTGACACCTTGAGAGTGCCATCTTCGCCTGGTACTCTTAGTACTGCGTCCGCAAAAGCGCAATCAATGCATAAAGAAGCCGGTGGGGCACGGGGTTGTAGGTATATATAGTAAGAAATCGGACCAGGAAGGCCTTTATGCAATCAGTCTTGGACGGATTATACTCTGCAGGGTCTCGGATCACCCACACCACAGTAATCACCACCTTAGATGGCCGGATCCAGCTGCATGCATACATATATCTCCTAAAATGCGACGCTGAAGGTTCGTAGCGAAGCAGTAGTCCGGCACGGCTGGTCGGCTGTGAGCATGTGTTATGGACGTCAAGCCAAGGAAGCGCCAACCGCTGCCCACCCCCCTCTCCGGTGCAGGGGACCATCCTGCAATAGCGAGGTCTTGGCAGTCGCTGCAGGCTTAGAACAAGAAGAACAACGCCATCCGATGTTTCGAACATGTGCGTCGTCTCGAATCAACAAGCCCCTGCATTCGACATAGACAGGAAATTGCGGACTGTTCATTCGCTCTTGTGTGAATTTCGGCATGTTGACAGAAATGGCAGAATATGTGGGCTGCTGCGTCGGCCACCCGGCCCTATTTGGGGAGACCGAGGGACCGATGGCGTGAACAAGAAGGCAGTCGAAGTTGCACAGAGTCTGATAGCGAGCGTTTAAACATCATGATACGATGTCACTTATATAACATAGTATATACGCACTAAGGTTCCATTCTTCAAGTGAGGTAGGTCATGTTGTGTAGCATGCCGAGATGCTAATATCACCGTTAGGCGACAACTACCGAGCAAGACCGAGTGCATGTGTGCCGAAACAAGTAGGTAGGATCGTGTCCCAAGCGCAATTTAACCTGACGGGGTCTTCTTGAGGTAGGTAGGGACTGTCTGGTCCTCTTCCCGATGTCGTCCCGGATGTGTGCAGCGCTAAGAATTATGCATATCCCATTTTCGTCCAGTCGTCCTGATGGGAGATGAATTGTGTTAGTCGCACTGGTCTTGGCGGCGGCTGTCCCGCGTTGCGGGTGTAGGGATGCTATACCACCATAGAAAAAAAAAGTCGATACTGAACTGTCCAGATTCGGCGCAGGTCATGTTCTATTTTATAGACGAACGTTGCCCTTGGCAAAAGCTTGGGGATACTGATCATCGCCATGTCTACCGCTTTGGTCTGGAGGGCACACATTCCATGGAAAGTTCCTGATCAGCATTTTAGCGTTTTTCCCTCGGATGCCGTGGCCGAGCGGGCGACCCCAATGACGAGGTGCAACACGGCCACCACTCCAGTGCTCAGACTCAGGGCTATTGCGCTGAGCATAAAAACAACTATGCCATCCTTTCTCCCCAGGGATATTAGACCCCCCCTTTTTTGCCCGCGTGCCTCCTGCGGCCATATTTGCGAATGATTTATTGGGCAGGAAATGAGGATCAAGAAAACCGATACGACTGGGCTGGGCTCTAGTAGTAAGCCAACGGCACGAGCGAGCTGGGGCCAGTCCACCCTGGTTGACTGCCACTCGGAACTCTTGGGAGCGTTTCCCCAGAGTCCCAGACGTTGTGTTATCTGAACATTGAAATGACTTAACCTAGGGCCAGGCGACGAGAAAATCGACCAGAGTAAATCGGCAGAAGGGGTCTGTGGACTCGAAGGATCAGACCACCGAATCCACGTGTTTCCCTTCTGGGACACCACCATCCCCCTGCAGAGTGGGATTGCACGGTGGGGATGGGTACGCCGGGAAATCGAGGCTCGATAGGCCAGATGCCATGAC
The DNA here is from genome assembly GCF_038362705.1 of Apiospora aurea. Classification (NCBI taxonomy): domain Eukaryota; kingdom Fungi; phylum Ascomycota; class Sordariomycetes; order Amphisphaeriales; family Apiosporaceae; genus Apiospora; species Apiospora aurea. Next base: position 1,036,402 of record NW_027117391.1, read on the forward strand.
TAATAGATCGATTCTAGCAGCCCAAATTGAGAGCTTTGCTTGCAGTCGGTCAAGTCTTGACTCTTGAGGTCGCCTTGCATCTACAATAGTTCCGCGCCGCTGGGGGCCAAGCCCGAAGTTGGCCCTTCCCCTGCCTGCGTCCGCCCCCGGCCCCTGGTCCCAGCAGTCTTGGCAGTTTTAGCAGCCTTTTTTTCTTCGAGCGCGGGTTGCCCTGCTCACCGTTGCATGCTCCAGTATATTTGGTGTTATTGATGCTGCCAAACCGAGGTGAAGCATTGCAGCAGTCATGACTTGGTTAGCATCTCCCCCTTTTCCCAGAGGAAGCTGTTTTCCGGAGGCCCCCTGCTCATTTGCTGGCTTCTTCGCTTGGCACTTGCCGTGTTCTAGCAGGCCTGGCTTACGAAAAGGTTGGTCGATGTAGTATTCGGGTTAGTTGCCAGCATTTGGCCAACTTTGCGTGGTAGCAATCGGCAGTCTTGAGTGCCGTCGAGTGCCGTCGAGTGCCGAGTAGCTGCATGCATGCAGGCAGTGGCAGAGGGAAAGTGAGCTGAGATCTACGGCGCAGCAGCGGCGCAGCAGCGGCACGGCAGGCAAGCAGTGTTTGAGAAAAGCAAGTTTTGGCGCCTTCGCCTGCATCTACAGTAGGAGGCTAACCTGCAATCCGACGATATCCCCCCCCCCGGCCGGCGAACGACAACTCGAGCTCCAGGTGGAAACAGTCATTAGAAGAAGAATGAATCGATCCTTTTGACAAATTTCGGCTTGCACACAGCATGAGAAACGACAAATGGAGAAAGGCGTTTCTGCATGGACTCCATGACCCTACCAACTCAAAATTCAATCTGCGATGAACTACTGTACCTAATTAATCTGCGATGAACTGCCGCTGGAGAGCACTAAGCATTAGGTTAACCAGTCGGGGAATTGTCGCCCTACGCCCCGACATGGCCAGTACGTATGTAGGTTAGTGGACTTCAATTGAGTCGCATTGCGCTACGCTAGTCAGGTAAAAAGCCTCTGTACATACCTGTCGCCTGCTCGCAGGGTCTGTCGTATCGGCACCCGCCTGACTCATGCGTCTTCACTCCACCTGGTCATCTTCAGGGCACAATACAAAAAGCCGTTAGTCTCGTACTACCGTAGGCTCTCTGCAACAGCTCCAGTGACATTGATGACACTATTCAGTCTCCTACAGTCTGCAAGTTCTCATTGGAGGCGTAAACCAAAAATCTTCCATTCTGTCCGAGTCTACCTACGCGACGAAGTATTCAGTCTTCTGGCTGGGCTTGGAAGCTGTAGACCTGCGTTGAGAATGAGTCGATAAGCAGAGTACAAAACGGGGCCACATTACCAACCACTCCGGCCGGCCCTGCTTCCTCCATTCCTCTCCCAAGACCATGTTGCGACCGTGAAAAGGCACGATCCCACTGGGAGTGGATGATTCCGAGTGCCACTCTTCAGGTATGCCATGCTGCCAGAGGACTTGCTTGCCTCGGCTCAATGATTCGACACATGGGAGCCGGGCCAAGCACTCTCAAAGAGGAGTTCTCTTATACTATCTCGAACCACACTCAGATGGAGAGGCATTCGCACATACGGTTCCTATTGCATCCGTCGTATAGTACGCGCTATATACCCAGGGTCCTGGCCAGGCGCATCTGCTGTTATCTAGTTTCGGGCATCTGAATATTATGCGATAGTGAGTACTGGCTGGTAGGTGCACGAGTGCTCCCTACTCCTGGCCGCCCAGCGTCGGACTGGTGCGGCATCGCATACCCGCCCAGAACCCCATTTCGTGCATTTCCATTTCCCGAAAGGGCCACTTTCCAGAAGCACACTAGTCTTGACTGGGTGAAGTGTCGTGGTAACGGACCCAGTATGTATGCCAATGCAGGGCCTACGACTCCGTCCCTACCGTCCTTATCTTCACAGACCGAATAGTGCGGCTGTCGGGCATCGAAGCGTTGCCTTATAAGGGTTTGGTTTCCTTTCGCTCTGTCTCCCACGTGCCATCGCGTCGAGCTACCGGTATCTTAACACAACCAGTTCCTTGGTTGAGTATTCGCTCTTTACACCTATCGCGCATTCAGACAAGTCTCGTCTCGTCTGCGCTGCCACTCGTTTCACCCGTTACTCGGTACCTCTCCTCCCTCCCCATAATGTTCGGCTCAAACCTTCTGCCGTCCGTCCTCACGGCACTGGCCCTGGGCGGTGCCTCGGCCCACGCCGCCGCTGCGTCGCCGCCGCCTCCCCCAGCGCGCGCTGCCCCGGCGGCGTGCCACAAGGAGGCCTGCCCGGCCGCCATGGTGCGCCTGCTGGCGAAGGCCAGCGGTTGCGAGGCTCTGAATGCCACCATCCCCGAAAAGACCTTCTTCCCCGGTAGTGCCGTCTACGAGTTCGAGAACCAGAACTTCTGGTCCAACACCGAGCTCAAGAAGCCCGCCTGCGTCTTCCGCCCGATCAACCCCACGGATGTGTCGTGCGGTGTGCTCGCCGGCCAGAAGACGCAGAGCCCCTTCGCCGTCCGCGGTGGCGGGCACATGGGTATTCCGGTACGTACTGACATGTACTGCAAGAAAGAAGAAGCAAGACGTAAGTAAAGTATTGACTAACATACCTTGCAGGGTGCCAACAACATCGACAACGGCGTCCTGATGGTCATGTCCAACCTCACCACCCTGGAGCTCAACGCCGACAAGAGCGAGCTGAGCGTCGGCCCGGCCTACCGCTGGGGCGACGTCTACAGCTTCCTGGAGCCGCACAGCCTGGCCGTCGCCGGCGGCCGCCTCTCGCCCGTCGGCGTGCCGGGCCTCCTGCTGGCCGGCGGCGTCAACTTCCACGGCAACCAGCACGGCTGGGCCGCCGACAACGTGCTCGAGTACGAGGTCGTCCTCGCCGACGGCTCCGTCGCCAAGGCCACCGCGACTGAGAACCCGGACCTCTTCTGGGCCCTTAAGGGCGGCAGCAGCAACTTTGGTATTGTGACCCAGTTCAAGCTGCGCACGTTTGCTTCTACCAAGGTCTGGGCTGGTACTTACACCGTCTCTGGCGAGCACTTGGATGAGTTCTTCGAGGTTAGTAAACGTACCTGATACATATTGGGAAGCAAGAAGAAGAAGCAAACAGAATATCTGTATGACTAACCTTTCGTATCACAGGCCATCGCCCACTTCGCCGCCACCAACACCGACGCCAAGTCCCACCTCGTGCCCATGACCGTCGCCGCCTCCCCCAACACCACCGTCGCCTCCGTCATCCTCTTCTACGACAGCGACACCGTGTCCAACCCCGAGTGCTTCAAGAAGTTCCTCGCCATCCCCTCCGTCTCCAACACGTGCGACTTCAAGACCCTGTCCGCCTTCGCCGTCGAGAACGGCGGCCTCGTCGTCGACCACATCAACGACCTCTTCATCGCGGGCACCACCGTCGGCAAGGACCAGGCTTCCTTGCTCAAGGGCGTCCAGATCACCAACGACGTCTTCTTCGCCGCCCTGCCCGAGCTCTACGCCGCCGTCCCGCCCGCGAACCTGAGCCTCGTGAGCATCGACTGGCAGCCCATCACGTCGCTCTGGACCGCGGGGTCCGCGAAATCCAACCCGGGCGGCAACGCTTTGGGGGTCGACACCGCGAGCAAGGGCGCGTACCTCGCCTGGGCCGAGGTCGTCGAGTGGATCGGCAGCGAGTACGACGACGCCGTCTTCGCGTGGGCCGAGAAGACGACGGACGCCATCAACGCGGCCACCAAGGCCGCGGGGCTGTACGACGCGTTCAACTACATGGGCGACGCCGCCGGCTTCCAGGAGATCTATCAGGGGTACGGCGCCGCCAACGAGGCGCGGCTGCGCGAGGTGTCGCGCAAGTATGATCCCGAGCGCGTGTTCCAGAAGCTGCTGCCGGGCGGCTTCAAGATTGGCAACTAGAGAAGAAGAAATGGGTCAGCTGTTAGTTATACTGTTGGATGGGTTTCTGAAGTTAATATGCGCAAGCAAGTGTTGGAGATTATAGTGTTCACTTCCTCGTCCTTGTACATACCTAGTGACCACCCTGCCTGACAAGAATCCTGCATAGAATAGAGACGCAATCCCCTCCATTCATAGTGTGATAAATCTTCATGTATATAAAACTCCTTCAAGTTTATGACAAGTATTCGCCAGGAGTACTTACCTCCTAGTATCCACATGGCATTCTCCGTGTTCCGCATCTGCGATCGGTTGAGCTCAACTCCATATTAATAAACTTTCAACCCCGTCCCAGCAATAGTGTGACCGACGATCGATCTCTTCTGCACCACATAAAAGGGATGGATCCCCCCGATGGAATGAACCGGATCTACAATAATTCCGGGCCCTATTCTTGCTGTTCTGCGAATACTGCGGCTGGGCTTTGCCACTTCCGCGAAATGGAATATGCCGTGATTGAGCCCCAACGATCTTCGCCAAAACCTCGCTTAGCCAGACCAGGTCAGAGATCCTTATTTAGCGTTACTTCGTTCCGCACCCCGCGTAACAAAGCAGTTACATAACAAGTACGTCTCATCGGCTCTGAAACTTGCTGCATTGCGTGTCAGTTTCCCGAGAACTGACCCGGACGACGGGCTGATACGCACTGAATACTTGCCGAGTCTTCTGTCCCAGAATGGTGTTAGGTATTTTCCTGTAGAAGCAAATCCCTGTTCCTCTTGTAATCTGCAAACCGGCTGGGTTTCTCATGAGCGAAACGAACTCCCGGTGTGTCCTGGCACTAACCCTGGCCCTGGCTCCTTTTCTGCTGGTTCTTTTTGTCGGGAGCTACTGTGCCTATCAATTGTCTTTTCCCTACTCTTCGGGACGTAGGAGGCTTGCGCAGCGGACTCCTTGTTCGATGCCAGCTTTGGTGGCCGTCCCGGCGCGGTTGGAGGCAAGGCAAAGCGAAGCAAACAAAGTATGGAGCTGTAGAATAGCATTCGTATGATCCCGACAGTGTATAGTATCGTACTTGCCTTGCGCACATACCGTGCCGCCTTTGCTGTACAAGGCACGCCGTATGTCGGTCCGGCTGTTGCTGGACTGTCAGTCTCTGATGAGGTACCCATGAGTTCGTTTTACCGTTATCGGAAGTACCGTCTTCACTGAAGCCCTTTGATTTCGCCTCTCTGATTATGCTGTTGACAGCTATCGGTGTATCTGGGTTTGAGGACACTTGTAGGCACCTTCTGGCCATTCCTCTCAAGCAAGCATTCCAACATTGGCGCTCTGAGGGTCCGGTTTGCCTGAGCTTAGGGGTTGAGCTTGATGGATGTGGACGTCACCCCGAGGAGGGATCACGGTTTCCTCTGCTGATTGATGCTCGATTGCAAAACTACCCGGGCAACAAGCAGGGAGGTGTTGGTGGGTGCTTGGGAAAGCAGTCGAATTGCATTTCGTGGCTGGACCACTGGTCATAAAGTGTGTGTATTGTCGGCAACTCTGGGTACGATGAATAGAAGGGCAATCCTAGCGGTGATGCCTGGGGCAAAGAAGATGTTTGGCGATGGTTTGTCGTCGCCTTGCTTTGCGGGTTGCTGTCATCATCGCAATCTCGCCAGCAAGATGTGCTAGCAGGCTTGACGACCTTTGCTTGGTGTTTTCTGGTGCTGGAGAAAACTGTCAGAGGGCAAACAGGAACCAGGCCCGGTCAAAGTTCGCCGTTATTAATCCTTCCAGAGTCATCGGATCAGTTCCTGCCTTCGGTATGCGGGTTACAATGAAGGGTCGATGCCGCTGGCCTTGGGGGAGGAACTTGTCAGAACGCGGTTGCTCTCAGAGTGGTCAAAACACGTCGCGGAAAGGCCACACCGAGGATTTGTGATGCATCCTTGGTTCCCTTCCAGGACTATTTTGGCGTTTCTGTACAGCGATAGCGGCATCCCCCAACCCTGCGTGTTCCTGTATTAAGGGCCTAACTGTAACAGAAGATGGATGCCTCGAGTTGCTGGGCGATCGATATTTATTCGTCTCACGGCAGAGGGCATGTTGGTTGGCCAGGTACAGGTACTTTTGCTGCGGCAAACTGTTCCTGTTGGTTAGACGATCCGAGCTTCTCCTTTGTTTCCTCGTCAATCCTGCTGTTCCGTCTCGGCTTCTGGACGAACTGATGCCTCCCATCGTCTCCCACCTGCTCTCCCATCTGCTCTCATATTGTCTTTTCCCATTTCAACTCCCATCTTCCGTTCCATCTTCCCTCCCATCCTCTAATCCTTTGCCGTCTCCTCCACCCCTTCCTTAAACCTTCATTACCAGCCACAGCACCAGACTGGAGGGCATCGCCATGTTCACCATAATTTCGGTATGCTTCCCTTCACTCCCGAAGCAGCCAAGCATCCTCTTCAAGTTCATGAGGCAATATGCAGCCACACCATCATATTCGCTCTGGCCTTGGTCCAGCGCCCGGTCAGCCCCTTACAGTCGAACAGTCCAATGGATATGACTAGCGTGAGTCACATGAACTCAAAAGGAAGCCACCGTTATTTCCAACTCCCTCGAAACCTCAGAAACGCACTAAGGTAAGTGGCATCCCGTGGATTGATAATACCTTGTGTATTAACTCTCTCTATTCTTGCGCTAATAATATCTCCTCGCAAAGTACCACGACACATATTCCCGAAAACCCCCACCTGGATATTTCATTCCTTCGTTCGCGCCGCATCTCCTTACCTCTCTCTCTTCGGCCCGACGAAATCCCTATCCGAACGATACCAAAGGCTACCATCCCCCGCTCCGTACTATCGCCCTTCGGTTTAGGAAGCTCCTCCGCCATGGCGCCTCAAGCCACCACGTTCCATCGCTTCACCGCGCTCCCCATGGAGATCCAGCTTCTAATATGGAAGGAGGCTGTCATGGAAGACAAGCGCATCGTGCCAGTCGGAGAAACCATCTGGTATGTTTTCGTGACCGAAGAGCTCCTCGGCCCTCCCAAGTTCTTCCTCGTCTGCCAGGCTTCGCTCACAGCCGCGAGGCGATTCTACGACGTACGACTCCGGTTCCGCCAGCCGAACGGGGAGCCGGGCAGGCTGCTATTGAGTACGACGACCGATATCTTCTTGATCAAGGACTGGCATCAAGAGTTTCGCAATAAGTTCTTCAACCCAGGCAAGCTCTGCCAGACATACGAATCGCTTTCCCTAGCGGTTTTCCTCAAGATCCGGCACAAATTGGACGACTTCAAGATGTATCAATTCGGACGTATCGGTTTTGAGAGCTTTCGCCCCAACCCCATTGATATTGAATGGATTGGGCCAGGTTATGCTGCGCCAGAGAACGGTCACGAGGACACAACTGGGCGACCGATATTCGAGGTCCTGCTCGCGCCAAATGCGTTGCTGAAAGGGTTCAACACAGTGAAGCTGTACCGAGCATCCAGCCGGGACTTGTTGCCTCTAGACCCGTGGTGACCTGAGGGGCAGGAGAAGTTTGATGACCTAGGTCCACTACTTGTGGTCAAGGAATACGAAAGGAGGCTTTTCAGGTCAAGGACCGGGACAGCAGACTCAGATCGCGTGTCATTTCTATGCGACTCACTATCAAGGGGTGCCATCCTGGTTAAAGCATATGCAAATAGTCAAACGGTTGCCATGTTGTTTGATACTATTATCCTGCCTTTACATGTCCAAACCAGTTCCTGTACATCATCTTTCTTCCACTTGTAGGATTCGTTCTGTGCTTTCTTCTGACCAACAGTTCCAAAGTTGCGTCATAAGTCCATGTACCTCGCGCCACCGCGTGTCACCCTTATCAATGTATCGACATTCCCGAAGACACCATAAAGGAACATCGTTCCCCTCCCACACCCCAAACCCGAGTTCCCTTCCCAGCTACCTAGCCCTCCCTCTTGGACACGATATTTCACATAAATAAATAACCTAACATGGCCACACTTACACCTGGGTACGGAAGAAAGCACGCAATCCCAATTCCATCATCTCAGCCTGCCGTTCCTTCCTCAACCTACATCATTCGTCATCTGGTAAACTCGAGTCTTTTGATTCCATCCGTCCTCTTCCTGTTGACTAACGAGGACGTCCTTCGCAGCGACACGATTGCACACTGTACGTCGACATCTACGCATATGCTCTTTGTTTCTAACTTTACTTCCCCAAACACCCTTTGAAGTCTCTCTAACTTCAAACGCAGGGAAGTACCATCAAGGATCAATTGGGCGATCATGGAAACCGGGGGCATAAACGGGTCGCCCTTGTCATACTAATGCCCTATTACATTTGCCCCGATTGCATCGCTTCAACACTCAGCTTCATCATGCTGAAGCCCCCCAAGGAGATCCAGATCGAGATCCACCAGGACGCCACCGAGGAGGAGCATGTCGGACGAGTCGTCCCCGTCATCAATAGCACCAAACTCGCCCTGCTAAGCGATCGTACGAAGAGACTGCAATTGTGAATTTTCAGCTTGAGCAAGACTGCGCGTGGCATCGCCAGCTCCATCTACGATGCTGAACAGCTTGTTGTCGAGAACAACAGCCTTCGCACTATCCGTCTCAGCACCAGACTGGATATCTTCCTCGTCGGTCGTTTGCAGTTCACTCTCGGTCTCACCTTCTACGGCCTCTTCCCGCAATTCGTCTCCCGTATCTGCCCCGAGGAGCTGGCAAAGATTACTCAAGTCAAGGAACACCAGGTCCTGAACTCCCCGAAGCGCATAACCGTTCCTCGCTACGAACAGACAGTCTACACGTTTGCCAAGCTCTCCTTTATCAAGGTCGACCGCAAGGATCCCACCACTCATAGTTTTGCCGCCCAGATTGGCGGCGGTCCGTACACACCTTTCGACTTTCTGGGCTACTACACCAACCCCGACGTGTAGAACAACCTCACCCGAAACTAAGGTCTTATCTTGAACCGACAGAAGACGATACCAATGGCTTTGGGAACGGCTGGGGGAAGGTACGGAGTAAGCTACATAGGCGAAGTCGGCCGGCGTCGGAACCCGACGAGAGGAACTAAGCAAACACCTTGTCTAGATTGTTGCCGCTGGCTGAGGTCGGCCACGAGGGTTAGAGCAAGCGGGTAACTTGGACCACGCGGGGGCTGAAGAGGCACTGCTTGAGAGGGCCGACGTGGGCGAAGCCCCCTTTGGGGATATGTTAGGAATGACCAAGAGCGCACACGGGTGTTTAAGAGCTCCTGCAGCTCCTACAAGGCTGCTGCCAACCAGACCGCCAAGAAAAGCTACCGCGTCGACCTCCGTGAGGTCGCCGTTCAGCGTGTCTCTGCCATCCGCCGATCCCAGCGCCCCGTCAAGCCCGAGCCCGAGCAGAAGCTCCGTGGCACCAAGGCAGGGTTGTATGTTGCTCTGCCATACTGGCAACAGATCCCTGCCCCCAAAGGCACACTGGACGGTTCATCGTATAAAGAGCAGATGGGTTGGAGGTTACGTTCGTATTTGATACACCTTCCCCTTGGTTCCCAGTCAATCTTGGTGTCGCAAGTTGCCAGTTCTAATCCGTAAATTCTCGTATAAACCCATGATTCTGTATTTCTGCATTTCCTAAATCGTATTCTTCGCTGTTTTTTCAGTTTCAGGTAATTATTCGCTTATTGTTTTGGCATGTGTTCTGCTAAAACGTGACAAAACTATGGATCCTTATTTTGCCAACATGCCATCTCGAGGCGGTATTCACCGTGCCCTCAAGCCGGATAATAGTTTCCTCATGATTCCCAGGTACGATGGCGACCCCACGCCGAGTTGGTGCAGTTTTCCACCTTTTGCATAGCGATCACCCCTTATCTTTGCCTTCTGGCGTGTTCCGTCGCGTAGATAGAAAGGAAAACAGTTTGTCTCTCCCCCACGCTGGGCAAACCACTCCTTGCCAAGCACTCACTCTCAAACCGAGCACTGCACACACAGACCCATACCAACTTCTTCCCCCCTTAGTAAACAATCACCACTTGCACATTGCTTTCCCCATGCTTACCTACAAGGTCCATTAATTACAGTAGTACCGGTTGAGCTTTCACCTTTACCTCTTCCGTTCCACTGCCTTCCACGAAGCCGGTGCCACAACTCTCCCTTCGCCGCAAAGACTGTACGCCGTTACAAAACTGGCTTGCCTCTCTCATTTTTACTGTCGCTCTAGCTTCCTGTCCGCTAACATATACAGCTATCTGGAGATGGCCACCCTCGACCATTTTCACAAGTTTGGCGAGATGGTGGATGAATTGCAAATGATGGTCTGGAAGGAGGCCATTCTGGATGACTACGTCGATCGCGTGGTCCCCTTGCTCCACCCCTCGAATCAGGTCGTCCTTACTAGAGGCATCACCACCCTGCCCAAGTTCTTCAGTCTCACTTCGACCTCTCGCACCGCTGCAAAGTCAGTCTACAACCTGAAGGTCCCTGTCACCAACAAGCACGGCCAGGACGGGTATGTCAGACTCAGCGCCGCGCTCGGCATCTTCTTCGTGGGTCAATGGGGCTACACCCTTGGAATCAACGTCTTTGGCAGCAACCTCTTCCAGATCTCGACGATGTCTCTTCCCTCCAACGTGCTGGCCGGCATCAAAAGCGTTATGGAGTACCACCAGGATCTGACCGACTTGGTTTACCATGTCGATCCCACCTTCGACCGGGTCGTCTTTAGCTCGGTCAATGTTTGCTACATCAGACTCGGATATGGGAGACCGACTGTACGCGGCATGTCTTGGCTCTTTACTGGTCCGCCGCCCCGCACAGCCGTGCACTTGTTGGAGTACTGTACCAACCCGGCCTTTTACGAAGAGCGTGCTATCAACAAGGTGGCCGACGAAGAGGAGCCCGAGAGAGAGGAGGCCGAGTAGCCTATGTACTTCGAGCGGGCCCATACTGGCATAGGAAAGGTGTCAGGATATACAGAAGGGATGATCTGGGAAGGACTTTTCTACTAGGAGCAGGTCGTTGGTCACGGATTTTCCGCGTATGGTTTGTCAGATGGCGCAGGTGTCGAGTAAGAGATGCACACCCTGATAGGTTCACCGAAAATTAGATCTACTTCGCCCATGACAGTGTTGCTTGGCTTATAGCTATTTTTCTCAATACACTCTGCTCTTTTCCCCCTTTCTTTTCTAATTAATTTGGGAACGGATTTTGAATACTTCAAATCGATCTCGAGTAAAGTGTGAGTCCCAATTCTCGCCGCCGCGTCAGTTGCGAGAGAATCTGGAGAGAACAGAACAAAAGGTTTCATCTCCCCCACGTCCCCCAGGTCCCAGATAGGCCGGGTCCTCGTCGGCGACGGTTGGTACACAAAAGCATTGCATTTCTTAATTCAGGTTTTCCGCCCAAATATTTATCTAATCAGCCCTTCTGATTTGACAGAGTACTTGTTGGCAACTTAGCACAGTCTCCACTGCCACATCTGCCACTTTTATTTCCCTGCCTTTCAACCCAACAACTCTTCCGCAGCAACAACCAAACCCTGACACCAACAAACTGGTTTGGCTCTGCTCCATCAGCTTGCTTTCCCCAAAACGCATTTTTACCTTGCGAAGTCCCTTTGCGGACTACTTCGTCATTTCCTTTCTCGTTGCTCGTCTCATACAGGCATTGCCTCATCTCGCAACACTGTCCAGTCTCCCATTTGATTTTGCTCTTGCTGACTTTCATCTGGACATCGCTGTGAACCTTGGAAGAAGGTCAGTCATTTCCATTTTATTTTCTGTTTTGCTCTACGTTTCACCCAATATGTTCTACCAGCGTACCCAAGATGTCTACACTTGACCACTTCCACAAGCTCCAAGAGCTACCCATGGAGAGTCAATGCATGGTGTGGAAGGAGGTCGTAGAGACCGAGTGCGCTGAGCGCGTGGTTCCCGTCATCACCGGCTCGAACCGCGTCGTCCTCACGAGCGATCTCATCAAGCCAAACATGTTCCTCGGCATCTGTCATGCCTCCGGGGCCGCAGCCGAGTCGGCTTTCGACGTGCGCCTGCGTGCCGTCAAGAACGGAAAGACGGGGGTCATCCGACTCAGCACCACTCGCGACATCTACTTCGTCAGCGCTTGGGGCTACACGCTGGTAATTAACGTCTTCAGTGGCCTTTTCCACATCGCCTCTACCGCTCTTCTTCCCGAGGCCCTCGCCAACGTGGAGCGGGTCATGGAGCACCACCTCGACCTGGAGGACTTGGTTTACCACGTTGATCCTACCTTCAGCCGCACCACATTCCCCTCCGTCAACCAGTGCTTCATCCGAATCGATCACGAGAGACCGACGATTGCCAACCAAGCTCGCTTCCTCCCTGGCCCGGGCCCGCACACGGCTGTTGACTTGCTGAAGCATTGCTCCAACCCGTCTTGGTACGAACAGCGCGCCGTCGTCGAAGAGGTCGTTGATGACGATGCTGAGACGGCCGATGGAGATGCCGCTGAGGCTGGCGGAAATGATTCTGGTTAGGCTGCGAAACTGGAGGATGATAGTACAGCATGCCATGCTGCTGTAATTACTAGAGTGTGAGATGAAAGGGTTTTCTACGTCATTGATTCTGAAGCGTATGGTTCTTCATAAGATGGAGGCGAATGACTGAAAGAGATAGATACCCTGATGGAGTCACTGGCACTGAAGTCCTACTTCGCCGATAGAAGTGTTGCCTGGATTATAGACTTGTTTACTACACTCTTCTCCCCCTCACGTCTATTTGATTTTGCAACGAGTCTGAGTAACATTGGATCGGGGTCAAGTGGTGTTCAAACCGTGACTCTCGCCGCCGCGTCGATTGAGACGGAATCGGGGCAAAAAATAATCCTTATCTCCCCCACGTCCCAGATAGGCCGGGTCCTTGTCGTTGACGACGTTGAAAGAAGTGAGCGGGGTCCACATTTTATTTGATTGGCTCTTGCCGATTGGGCACTGTGGTTGTTAGCACTACTATACGTAGTTCACTTTTGTGGAACCTCGCCTAGCGACGCACCCTTCGTCGTCAACACCACACCCAAGATCGCCAGGTTTGCTGGATTTTTTCTGTGCATGTAAATTTGGCAAACGCAGTCCACACGCGTCGCGGCACGCCTGCTCTGCCTTGGGCTCATTCCATCTCGCCTTTCCTGCTCTCATCAGAAACAAATTCCGTATCTTCAACCACACATCTGGCGTGACTTGACACTTCACCTCTTCTACCTCTCCTTGGTGGCCCCGATCGCACCAGGGCACATTTGCATTTTCTCAACCTCTACTCTCCCTTTTGCTTCATCCTTCTCAAGAATACGCACGCGATCGGATGTGACCAGCATTTGGTTTTTTTTTAACTTGCTTTTTCTCATGTTGATGTTGCTCCATCTGATTCCTGTTGGATTTCTTCCTTGAGCTTTCTTGCAACACTCAGGTAAGTGTCTTGCATAACCACTTCACTCCAACCCAACTAGGTGACTGACCTGAACAGATCCTTCGCGATGTCGACTCTCAGCTCGTTCCCGCTGTTCGCCAAGCTGCCCAATGAGCTCCAGATAGAGATCTGGAAGCAGGCCATCAAGGATGAGCATAACGACCGCGTAGTCGCGCTCACCTTCCGCCAGGGCCATGTCATCTTGACGGACGAGCTGATGAACAAGCTGTCCAAGTTCTTCAGCATCTGCTACTTCTCTCGCGACACGGCCAAGAAGCTCTACGACGTTGCCCTTCCCGTCCTGAAGCAGAGCGGCCCCGGCGTCGTCCACCTGAGCACCAAGCTGGACATCTTCCTGATCAGCCCCTGGGCTTACACGCTGGGCATCAACATCGCCGGTAACGCGCTGTTCCAGCAATCCCACGCACGACTCCAGCTCGCCACGCTGCAGAAGATGGAGCGCGTCATGGAGCATCAGCTTGACCTAGGCGACCTGGTATACCACCCGCGTCCCCGATTCGGCCGGTCCGTCTTTCGCTCTGTTAAGGTGTGCTACTTCCGAATGGACCATCAGCGACCCACCACCCACCGACTTGCCGCCCAGATCGGCGGTGGTCCCTACACGCGGATGGACCTCCTGCTCCATTACATGAACCCGGACTTGTACAAGGAACTTACTGCTGAGAACGACTTAGAGGAACGTGATGAGTATTCTACGGTTAATTAGCACGTGACTGAGACTTAGGTGTCAGGAGTCGGGACGGGGCGGAGCCAGTGATAGGTATATCGTATGAACGGGGCCACGGGCCCGGAAAAGGAGGAGAGTCTTGCCACGGTTACATCTCAATAATTGATGTACGACAATACTGGCATACTTACGCGGCCAACGGCGAGCGCTTGCTGTAGTATTTAATATATTGCTCTGCCCCAAATTGTCTTCCTGATTCTGGCAATACACGCCCGTCCCATCTCCTAATAACATGTTTTGTTCAATTATTCCATCGTGTAACGGCAGTCCATAGGCTTGAAATCAGTGCTTTGTCCTCTGTGTTTCTTCCATTGCCGATCTCGAACTGGTGGTCTTCCTAGTCCTTTTCATTCGTTCCATTTCGCTTCTCTGAGGATCAAGCTATATTGTACGTATTCACTGGCTTATTCACTGGCTACGAGAATTTCTGTCTTCTGGTAGCTATGATGGTTAAAATGATAATGACACGCCGATTCCAACTCATGTTTTGACAAGTACCAGGAGGGGTGATAGGAGGGGCGATAAGGGGGTGAGCTTCTCCTTTCGTTGAGCCACCGACACCCTAGCAACCACCAGCAATTGCTTCTCACTGAGCAACCCAGTTGCTATCCTGGACTTCCCACCAGATCCTACCAAAGTAGCCTGCTTTCCTGGTCTGAGCGACCGGAACTTGCTTCCCGCCTTAAGCACTAAAAGTTTTGGTCGACTGGTCGTGTACACAGCACCCTTTCTCAAACCAATTTCTGATGAAAAGTCTTGCCTACCGCGACACCAAAATCAAGACGGAGGGTTTGATTGAACTGGTAAGTAACCATTATTTACAATTTCTTTTTTTCTTCCCTTCTTTTCAGACCTTGATCCCGTTCCATGATGAACTGACATGGTAGTCTCTCAAGCGACTGCTTATTTTAGCTTTCACTAAGCTCACGCAGAAACACACCCAAGAGCCCGTCAGCGCTTCCGGTGTGTTGGGTAGTCCAACAGGCTTCTCTTGACTTCAATTAACATAGTACAGCTCGCTCCATCACAATGGCTCATCTCACCGAGTTTCACAAGTTCCGCCGTCTCCCTAAAGAGGACCGGATCGTCCCTGTTGCTAACGATACCAAACGCATCGTGATGACCCATGACTTGCAGTCTCCCTCAGCAACCTTCGAGGTCTGCCACCTTTCGCGCGTCGCAGCTACAGCTCTGCACGACAAGCTCATTCCCATGGTCAACTTCCACATGCACTTCCCGGACAGGAGCGACCCGGCCCAAAATCCCTTTATCCCCAAGGTAGACGAGAAGATGAGCAAGGAGGAGATTGCAAACGATTCTCACATTGTCGGCTACGTGCGTGTCAGCACGCAGCTCGACATCTTCCTGGTGAGCGCATGCCATTATGCCTTCCATCGCGGCGCCCATCTCTGCACCCAGAAGTACATGACCACGCGTCTTGCCCCCGAGTTGCTGTCACAGATAGAGCGTCTCATGGAACAGCCAGTCGACATGTTCTACATTCGCCTCTGTCCGGGCTACCACCCGAATAGTCACCAATTCGACCGGGACGTCTTTGGTGCGGCTCGAGAGTGCTGCCACGTCATTGAGCATTCCCATTCGAGCAATTGTACCCTCGTGGAACAGCTGTGCGATGATTCAACTTCTCAGGAGGTCCTGCAATACCGCACGAGAGCAGTCAAGTACGAGGAGATCTCCAGCTCGGAGCGAGTTGAGGTGGAGGAAGTTGAGTATGTGGACTAGGGAGAACTGGAAGTTCTTCTGGGGAAAGGAGGGGAGATGGATGAAGGGGTGCGAAGCTCGGAGGTGATATCGAGGAGCTAGATGGATACAGAGACCAGTGGCTCTCAGTTATGGATCATCAGTATGAGGCCTGGAGCTCTTTGGCAAACAGCATCGCCAGAGCATCACTCTGCGGATGGCAGAGTAGCTGTTGATAAAGTCAATACGATATGATTACTCCTATCATGCTCAAAAACGGTTTCGTTCGGTTCCTAGATAGATGATATTGCAGTTTGTCCTTTCTCCTTTTATCTCATTTTAATACGAATATGGCGTACAAAACGAAGGACACTAACAAAGGCAATGCTATCCACGAACACGCAAACTCACAAAGAAACTTTTACGGGTGTATTGGTTTGTCTCCCCTTTATGTTACTTTTCTAGTTCTTCTAGCTGTGTTCGTTTCAAGGCTAGGTGTACATGTGTGAAAAGCTTCTGGCTACGAGCCTCATATTGTCTTCATCCCAGAGCGTCAGTACTTGATTCCTCCCTTATCCGTCTCAAGCTTGCTGCCGATCGTATGGCAGTATGAGAAGCGTGGTGAGGGCTGTCGTCAGTTTGAAAAACACTGTCCTCCAACCCCCCCTTACTTGTTCAGGGCTGTCTCAAGCTTGTCGGCCTGGTGATATTTGCCCTGTTCTCCATGTCTATGATATCCATGGCGCTTCAACATCTGCTCCTATCATCGCCACCATTGCTCGAAGGGATTTCTTTGACGGAACTGGGCTTGTCGAACCAGAGTTGATTGATAGGGCGCTTGTGCCAGAACAGTTATCTAATAACACAGCGTATGGGGACATCTGTCCTCTGTCTGTTGAATTGGTATTCTAATGCATCATCGGTAGCACAAGCCCAGGCTAGAATGGCTCTCAAGATGCCCCTCTCCAGCTGATTGCCGCTGAGTCAGTGTTTTGTTGGGTCAAGTAATCATCAGTGGCAAACGTACGTAGCTACACGGCCGTGGCGTTGCTCGAAGTTGACACTCTCGTTCCGACCATACTGGAGTATTCATCACCACAAGCCGGCAAGAAGTATATTTCCCAAGACGCATCATCGCATTCAGGTTGTTTGCAATATTCTATTGAGTCATTGCTCTGTTGTTCAGATAGGTCGATATTTTGCTAAAGGAGCACATTGCGGCCAAAATGTTGGCATCAGCAAGCAATTAGACAGTGATATGGCAGTTTGGGGTCATTGGGGCGACCAAACAGGTACTGTAACATCAGTTTAGCGCATTCTGTTAGGGGACATCTGGTGTTTTTGTCAAACTTACAGGACTGTTTAGGGGCTAGCTCCCCTGACTGTGCCACTATTCCACCCTTTATAAGCTACCGACAGGGCCGTGGTCCAGCATCCGCAGGAGGGGTTAGCACCAGAAGACCTTATCATTCCTTATCCATACGGCTCGGTTGCCTGGTCAGAAGTATGGTGGTGGGGTATTTACTCTGATGGTTACTGGGGGAGGAAGTGGCTACATTGAATACCACCTCGACACTAGTACCTATGGACAATGGGATATTTTTAATACGACGGCGGTTAACCTGAACCTGAACCTGAACCTGAATCTGGGCCACACCACCAACCCTATAAATCAGATACTCCTTCCATCCACCCAACTATTCTCTTCTCGTTTTGTCCCAACCCACTCTTGGTGACATCCGAAGTTATCAGACCTCAACGTCCACTTCATTTTACTTGTGCTTTGGTAAGTTCGATCACATCTTGGATCTGGCAACAACAAGTCCTTGGTAGGTTATTTTGCTTACGCAGCGATATCCTCATCAGCTGAAGGTAACGAAACTCGTCATTTAAGCAATAATATTCCCTTTCCCACTCTTTCCTTGGTTTGTATAGCTTCTCTTTCCCTGTCTACACTGTCCCTTACTCCACAGCCTTCCGGTCACGTACTGTACACAGCTTTATCATTCGCTTACTCCGTTCCGCCTTTCCTTCCCTCGCTTATCATCACTTTGTGCTGCTCCATCTTTACATACTATCCCATCTCAGGTTGGGAAACAGTATTATTATGGCAGTGAGGACCTTCCTTCGTACGACATGCGTCCGCGACGGACCCATGGAGGGTCTCTCCACCACTGATTGGGCTCCTGTCCGCATACTGGACGAGGCGCGAGTTGAGATGTCAGATCATCAGGTGGGAATAGCCCGTCACACTCCTGTCCCTAAACAGGATGAAGAGCAAGTCGAGATGGCACATTGCCGGATGAGTATGGATGTTCAGCATCAGGAGCAGGGTAAGCGATAATTTTAGTGCGCTGACAACAACACAGGCAGCCATCGACACAGCTGGCTGCGCAGCTCTGGCCTACTATTTTGAGTCAGACTACTGCGGAAGGCATGCCACGCGAGAGAGCGCTCTGCAACATTACCGGCATATGACAGTCTCGGCTACTTGCGCAGCCTCGAAGGCGCCGAAACCAAAAGAGTCGTCCTCTTACTAGCATCAGCTGTGATTCTCGCCTAAGAGGCCCACCGCGCATGGTTCTTCCGACACTCGAATATCTTTTCTTAGAAAATAGCCAAGTCGTTTCTTGAAATATTCCTCTTCCTACCACGCCTCCGCATGTCTTGAACGGCTACATGTGGTGTTATACATACTGTTGCATCGGATTATAGCCCTTGACCTGGTGCGTTGTTGCGAATATATTTAACACCTCCTCTTCCCTTGCCGGTATTATAAATAATTTAGCCTTCATTATGTAATCCGTAGCAGCGGGTGTTTGATTGTTCAGATTGGGCAAGGGCTGCGGATGCAAGAGCAATGGTAGCATCGCCAACTACGACGACGCGTGGGCTACCGCCATGCCAAAATCAGCAAGCCTTTCCACCTGCCCTGCAAAGTCCCACCCTACTTGGTGCCTTGACAACTTTTTTTTGCCTGGTTTTAAACTGGTACGCGCTTTGGAGCCGCGTCAAGTCGCAAAAGCTCACAACAACAACTTTCCCTTTCCCTTGCTGCCCTTACTTCTCATGCTTCTCATGCTAGGGAATCGACACACAACCTTGGTTTTATTTCCTTCCTTCCCTTGCTTCGTCTTGGGAAGGGAACACCGTACCACATTATTTCCTCCTGCGCCCGTCTCTTGCTTTCTCTTGGAAAATAAGCACGATACCACACTGTTTTCACCCTTTTTTGATTTTCTCTTGAAAAGAAAACGCCATAACACATTGCTTTCCACCCTTTTCTTGCTTCCTCTTGGGAAGGAAAAGCTCAAGATTGCCTTACATCACTCTCCTTCTTGCTTCTAACAATAGCATATTGTTCGATTACTACCTGCGCTCCCACACCATCTTGGGGAATACTAGCAACATGGACGAGGCCAAACCCCTCCACATGATTGGCTTTCGCATGAAGCACGGCTTTCAGAAGGCACTATCACTGCTCACGTTCAAGGGGGCACGTTGTAGGGTGAGTATGGAAATTTGACATTAGGCTCGCCCTATCCTGCGCGATGAAGTGAACTGACAGCATTACAGGCACTGATTGATGGGGGTCGCGGCAACGAGAAACCGGTCGACTCCTATCGGACACCGTGGTGCGAAACCCACGCGAAATAGGAGCGCGCTATTTATCATTTCCTGATACATGTGAATGCAGGAATTAATACTATTAAGGACCAGCTAGGCGATCTGGATAACCCAGATCTGAAGCGGATCGCTCTCGTCATGCTAAACCTCGTGATCGTAGCACGGGAAGCCCACCGAGACTGGTTTTACCCAGGCGAAAACTGCCCTTTTCACATTGCGTACGAGTTTCAGTTGATAGACAGACGCGCGCGGGTCAGGATGGCTCTATGGGCCATGAACTATGCTATCAACACGATGATCTCTGAAGCTTCTCTCAGAGAGCTTCTACGAATAATCCTCACCGGCATGGCAATTACATCATCGCTTTGCGCCCTTAAGGGATTCCTTTGCCTATGGTCTAGGGCACACAAATTAGCAAAGCAAGAAGGTAACTAAGGACTTCATCCGGTCAGCTCTAAAAACAGAACATCGGACTAACAATTTAAAAGTTATCGAGAACTTCTGGAGAGGTTTGCAAGGAGTTAATATGGTTACGATCCTTAATCGAAATACAACCACGGATGAATATCTGGAAGCTAACGGGTTCGTACACGATCCGAACCCGCTCAAATCCAACTATGACCACGTTGACTGGAACCTTGTGAGAGGCGGTTCCTAAGTCATCTCGACCCAATTTGACATGGATGACCCGAGAGATCGGCTGGAAGGGTGAAGGCTTCATCAGATGCAAGGCCACCCTGGATGAAAGGCTTTTTGGGATAAGAGGCCATACTGGATTCAATCGTTGGTTGGGTGGATGAACTGGTCTAAGAAGGGGTGGACCAGTTGATGAATTTATATAGTCATGCCAACCACTATATCCATTGACTATTCTCAATCACCTCCATACTCGACGTCTTACATACCAGTTCCAATCATGGCTCACGAGACGCCTCGCACCGTTTTCGTCGTAAACGAAGCTCAAGACGACACTTGGTTTGAGCGCTGAGCGAGGGACCGGACAAGGTATACACCGGACGAGACGTAAGCAGCAGACGTCTTAATAACACGAAATCTTTCTGCGACTGTAGACCAACGACAGGAGCCTCTACAGGTAAGGGAGGGCAGGACACAAGGAGGCTAGCTAATCGGGCCCAAAACCTTTTCCTTGCAATACTATATAATGCAGCTAGGTTTATGCTCTAGCGGTACCCTTCCCACTTTGGTTTACCCATTTTCCTATTTTGGAGCAGACCACGAACAGGGTATGTCAATACCGATCCCCTTGCATACCGGCAGGAAGATAAATACCCCCCAACTCTTACATCCTTTAAGCCCGAGTAAATAGTCGGCTGACAGTTAAGTAGCTGCGGCAGACCCGATGGACACCTCGAGAAAAAGTGAGAAACACATGATGCCAGAGGCACTGGGCAGCAGAAAGGAGCCTCTATACATTGTCTGCACATCAGCCTGGGCTGTGTGTCACTGCCTCAACAACAACCTTCTGTCCGATCTCGAACAAAACGGGGGCAGAGACGAAGAAGGCCGGGATTACGATCCTGTTTATTGCGCTTGCAGCAAGGCAAGCCATGACGGCTTGGTTTCCCAAAGATGAGGTCGATGATGGCCACGCTGTACACGAGTGTGATATAAGCTCAGACATTACGTTAATCGCAAAACGTTTATTCTATATAAAGTACGGCATTATTGTCGTGAGGCCTGATTTATTGCTGCGAAAAGTTATCAAGAATGCATTAGAAGAAATGGTGACCAAGGAGCAACAGCAATTGACTGATGCTGGATCTGAACTGGTCGACCAAAGCCCTCGTTCGACTTCAGAAGAGGCCCATCTCAACAACGAACAATCCCGGCGCGGCTTCGCACACACCCACGGCTTCACAGACACCCACAACCTCACGGTCTCCTACCCGCAGGAGTGTGGCCAAAGATAAGGTATGTGAATAAGGTCTTTCTGACGTATAGGACAAGTCAACTAATCAAACGTAGGCACACTCCTTATCGAATTTGAAGAGCTGCAATGCATAGACTTGGTTAATGTCGAAGGAAAGTCCGTTGCTGAGTTGCGCTCCCTCAATTGCTGGTACGAACCAAACATCTTTGCCACTGATGATAAGAAAGTGACATGGTAGAGCATGGCAAAGCTTATGGCTCGTGTTACCGAATGGAGACAGTCTCTTCTGTCAGTTGGACGCTCGATCATTATCCCCTTCACGAACTTCAACTGCCGGAATTTAGTATATGGTCTTCAGTGCACCCGGAAGCATTCTATCCTTAGATGGATGCTTCTTCGGTTCTTCCCCTGAGGGTGCAACGTACTAGCGAATATAGTATATAAAGACTTTATGCTCATGGCTCTGTTTTTCCTTCGCCTACTCCGGTCCTCTGACGTTCCAGGTAAAGCGCAAACGGGGAGATCTCATCAAGAAGCTCGCGGTGGCTACGAGTAGCCTCTAATCGATGAATTAAGCCATTCATACCAGACATAATACTCAACATTTCTCCCCCAAACACTCCTAAAAAAGATCTCATTCGGCATGCCGGTCGCCGAATTATTGAGTGTGCTTACTAGAAAGGTTTCCTGGACTCCTGGGGAAGTTGCTTCAGCCCGACTAGAACGTATTTAAACATACCTAACATATGCAAGTATTGAAGTCGAACACTCAGCTAATCGTCTAACAGTTGCACAGAACCTGTGGAACGAGCTGCAGGATACTGAGATTGTCAGCTTGTTCTACCGTCAGACCGCCACTGATGCAGAGCGTTCCGATCCAGATTTCTTCTGGACCGACAAATCATGGGTCGGCAACCGGGCTGAGGGGGGTTGGGACGCAGGTCCTAGTGACCTCGAATGGAACGAATGTAAAGAGATTTCCAACGAGGCGAATCCGGGTCTCCTTCGGCACTTCACGCGTCGTTTCAAACAATGGCTTGCACGTCATCTAGCGCCTTAGCGTAACGGCTGCGGCCGCGGCGGTAAGAACGGGAGCCTGATCAGCGATTGGGAGACAGGACTGACATTGGATCGAAGACCGGAACTATTGGATTGAATAACAGAAGTGGATAGCGAAAACCGGGGGATTTATTTCATACATACGCATATAGGCGTATTGGAGGGCTGCCACGCCGTCGCTACAGAGATTGGGCGCGCCTGCTTACACGACCTGCCGGCAATGTGGACTTCCATCTATGACCTCGATTCCCTTTTAGATCAAGCCCAATTCGTTGATGCTTCTCCCACCACTACGCTCTCGCTGCCATCCTCATTCGCTGGAGAACAATCATGTTCAACAAATTGGCCCTGAACCAGCGAGAAGAAATCATGATGGAGGAACGGACGTGGGCGCACGCAAGGATAGCCAAAGGCAATTCGTGGCCTTTCTTTATAAGTAATATACACCATATACCAACTTCTTTAGACCCGTACAGCTGTATTTGGGACACCGAGCCGTTAAAACATCGATCGCGAGTGGCTTGGATACCTCCTGAAGCATTGGTTGGATGGAAAGACTGGTCCCAGTACGCAGTGGATCAGCTGATAAGCTGACAAATGAATAGCCAGGTCAACCACCGAAGCCAATGGCTCTTCTCAACTCATAAACAAGAACACATTTGGTCCAAGGATTGGTCCAGTGAGCGTTGGATCAGTTGGTAGAAGTCTGTAGCCAAGTCAACCGCTATAGACCAAGCATAGGATCATCAAAACATCGTTTCGTCTGAGCTGTATCATTGGGCCTAGCATCAGTGCTTCTAGTTAGGGTCCTAAGGCCTATCGATACAAGATTCCCGTATAGCCAAACAAGAGAGGGATATTTAGTATCTTCAAACCCGGTGTCTTCTTGGGGTGCAAAGGACGACGTCTGGCTTGGAAGTTTGAGCACTTGTGAGAGGCCGTTCGCTGCCAATTCCACCGCAATCCACTACATCGATCTATAGGTACGTCCGTCAGCCAAAGCTTGTCAGCGATTCACCTAGAACCAAGTACCGGGACGTTCGGGGCAACAAAGGGGGTGTTCCTCTATGCCACGCACCACATCGGGAGCTAGACATCATAAATCAACCAGCCGCCTGGACACGGCAACTAGAGATGGCTCATGTCTAGAGATTTATTTCCGTCCTTTGATATTCTTTTTTCAGATCTTATTTATATGTTTTGAAGCCCATGGAAATAATAGAGCTCCTCGTTGTTTAGGGACTTCGTGGCGTTATGTCAGGGGCCAAAACCACTGTCGTCGACAGTGGCAGAACTGTGAGCTTCCCCATCACACCTACTTACAGCAGAGCATGCCTCTGGTCCTTGTCGCCAATTTTCTTACAGTCCGGGGCTTGACTCTTGCATGCTCCCCACAACAGTGCTCCAGGAAGGTTGAGCATCCTCGGAGTATCATCACTCTTGCTACTACCAACTTTGCACGCATCTGCTCTTGCAGTACGTCTATCTAGAAGGAAAAATCATCGCTATTATTTGATCACTCCTTCCATCTCAGCTCCAAATGTCATGATGGCACTATGCAAGGTTCGTACTTGTAACAACATCACGGATTTCCACCCACCACCCCATCCCATCAGGTAAAGTAGCACTAACAACAAAGCCTACAGGCCGCCATCGAGTCAGTCCCATGCCAGAATCCTACGAATTGCTGCCGAGACAGCTTCTTTGAGAAACACAGTATTCAACATGACATATCGCATAACTTCTACAAGGATGTGGAAGCGGAATGGGGGCGCCTGAAGTGGGACGCGCTTTGCGATTCCGACGACGCGAAAAACAAACATGATGGACTCGTGTTCCTTTCCATCGTCCTTGCCGCAAGAGAAGCCCATACCGACTGGTTCTACCAGGGGGTACCCGACCCTGGCCATGAGACCCACGAGCAAGGACTTCGAGCAGACCGCGACTCGGTTGTGGCGGCAATCTACGCCCTGGAGCACGGAATTTTCGCCAAGGTGACCAATCCTCTCGTGCGAGAAGTGATTAGAAGCCATATCAACCGAATCTCAACCCACAAGCTTCCACAGCCAACACTGGGAGAAAACACACCATCTACCGAGAAATATGGTTAGTAGAAGCTGCACCTCTTGGGTCTTCCATCCTGCTGACAGAACAACGGTAGAAAGAAGGGAGTTTATGGTAAAGCTCCTGGACGAACTCCATACCGTCGAGTTGCTCGATCTGAACAACGCCAGTATGTCCACGTTGATCAAGACCATCTTCTCATATAACCCGTTCCTTTTTCAAAAGGACTTAACCACAGTGGACTGGGATTTGGTGCCTTCGTCTTTCTACGAATACCCATGAGGTCTAGAGATCTCCCGGTCCAATTGTGGTGTCGCTTTGTGTCGCACGCAAAAGTGGAACTCCACTAAAGCGTACGGCAATAGTGGCATATGTACTCAATGCGACACACCCCCCCAGATTCGACCAAGGCCCGGCAGTCTTGGTGGGATCTGAACGAAGGACGACCCAGAATTTGCTTTATCTCACACGCGTCGCTCGACTCGACACGAGGCGGACTCGAACCGCGACCTTCTCTTTAAGCATCCACTTTGAAGTGTGGGACGGTGCGCGCGTGAGACGTACGAACTACCACTCGGACATCTTGCGCAAGCGCTACCAAGGGCTCATAACTGTCGTACGCTTTAGTGGAGTTCCACTTTTGCGTGCGACACTTTGACAATGGAATATCTCCTTCGAGACGAAGGATCTTCGTCCTCCGTCAGGCGTTGCTATTGATGATATGGACATGGGAAAATGGGAATTGGGATATGATCTTGAATACCAAGCGTTCGGAGCCGGACGTATCCTCGGGAAGACGCTCGAGGAAGCGGGGGACATAGCAGGTAAACCAGGTAGTGTCTACAGCATCGGCTACCTCTGGTAATAATAGACTGGACACTAAAAGACAAGGCATGGCTATGGTAACCATCCGATTGACAGTTCATCTCAACAGCAACGAAGAGAAGAAAGGAGTTTATGGACCGACTCTTGGGAGAGCTAGAAAATGTTGAACTCATTGACGTTAACAGCACTGGCCCCGTCAAGCTAATGATGACGAGGTTTAGCTATTTCCCATACCTCTTTCACATCGACTGGTCGGCGGTGGACTGGGAGCTCGTGCCTGCGTCCATCTATTAATACGTATGAGGGCCAGAGGTTTGGGGAGTAGCCTGCTGGTCAGGCGTCTCTTCTCTCTGATTTCGGTTGGTATTGAAGAGACACCATTGGGATTGGGATTGGGGAGATGGCAACCTTTCTGGGATCGTTTGCCTCAACGGGATATGCATCGGCGCTACATACTGGATAGAAGTGCGCATAGGAAGCATAGTGCTACTTCGTGGCCAATAGACAGTCGAGGATAACGAATTGCTGGATTTCAATGGTACTAGCATGTTGCCCAAGGCTATTTTCCTTCTACAACACGTTCTTTATATATATATATATATTATTATTCAAGAAGGACTAGATGAGAGTGGGCTGGGATAGGGCCTGCGTCTTTCTACCAAGGCACACGGAATCTAGAGATCCTCGTGGCTGCTGCGGGCGTCTTGTTCCTGTTGGTCCTGCTTAATCCTCTGGCAGAACTGCCAGAACTACATACATACGAGACCAAGTTGACCAGATAGAGCACGGGGAGATGAAATACCATCTGGACGATTGACTAGGGCATTCCTATCATGGCCTCAGAGGCCCTTCCCTGAAAAGTAGAGTATCTTCTTGCAGATGAGGGATGTCAGCCTCCTTAGTAGTACACGGAGCTGGGAATAGGAAAACCGGGCAGTGCCATTGGATACATTGCTCTTGAAGCTGGGGAGACAAGGAAGAAGGGAGCTGCCATGGAGCGATTCGACTACGTACGGCATCACGAGGGATGAAGGAATATGGTAAACAACTTAGACAACATCAACAACAGTGGTTATCCCTGGTAACAGAGTGGACACGAAAAGGCAATGCATAATCATGGTAATTACCGATACTCTCCGTATGGGGTATTGTGAACTGGCCACCGTGCACCGACCGCCACCAGGTCATTACTCCGCGATGGACATGTGAACATGTGAACAGAGCGCCCAGCATATATACGTATGCACGAAGACACATCCAGGTGCGTGCCACAACCGCTATCTTCAGGGGAGCAAGAGAGCTGGATTACCATGGTTGTTGAGCCGGTAGTTAAATGAAACAACAGTTAAGATATCTGAATCTGTAGTCAGCCTATGGATCTCTTGCTCCACTACTTACTGAGTTAGGACAGCCCCTCACGATAGTGGGCTAATATACGTATGCCAGGGTCAGAGGGACTTCATCATAAGGTGCCCTAGTCCATTTGGTAGGACTGAGAAAGGGGGGGGGAACAAGCCTAGCTATTGCCTTGTCGGCGCTGATGTGGCTGGGGCTGTGAGACGCTATCGCCGGCGACGACACCGCGATCTCGAGGAACAAGAACCACGAGCAGATCATTGGTGTGGCCGCGAACATCACCCAGATACCCTTTCTTTCCGGACCCAACCTTCTTCAGCGTATGTATGGACAAGGCTGGGAGGCACGGGAGGGTGATCGCGCGGCGATACCCGTATGTCTGGATGCTCCATATTGGGCATGCATACACCTAATGGGGTCCACAGTGGTTCAGAGTCACTTCTCTGTCGTTCATGGCCATTTCTACTGCCCGCATCCCTCTTCAATCTTCTTGTCCCTCTCTCGTCTCCAAGCTGAAGGCCTTGAAACCTGTCAAAGTCAGGTGATACCAAAGTCGGCTAGTCGCGTTGTCGCAGGCTTACATATGTACTCTCTGGACGACCAATTAGCCATGTGTCTGCCCACTACTATACCCAGACACTCGGGCCAATGGTATAAATCTGGGAGGGTGCCGCTCGAAACGCACAAAACGTGTTGGCTGCCTCTGCGGAAGATCAACAAAGAGGCAGCCCAACCTCCGCCGGTGAGCCGGTTTCGAGGGCCTCGCGCACCTGTCAGAGATGCCAGACGGCACAGCCTCGGCCGCTGCTGGGTATAGTATGGGAACTGGGTGACGCCATAAATGCTTGGACGAATGCCACGAGACTGCTCGGCAGGAGCATCGCACGATCGTGCAGAGCATTGCAGCGGCCATTGGCCTTTAGCTAGTAGGGACTCCGTTCAGCTGCGGATATGACGTCCCCTTATCGTGGAAGCAAGATCCAGTAGTAGCATTGTCACAAGCCAATGAGAGGGTATCTGTGCATGTTGACCACATGCTCGTAGGGAATGGCACTGCCCCTCCTCCAGCTTTGGGCAGAGGAAGGAACCAAATTGGGTGAGGGGTAAGTCGAATCAGGATGAGGAGTCTTGGCATACATCCACCGGGCATAAGATGAAACAGGAATCTAAGCCGAATTGACACTTCACACATGCTCCCACTCGTGACTGTGACACCTCATCTTGGTTTTCCGTGGAGACAGGAAACGGGGCAGGGCCGGGGAAGAGGTGAAGACTCATCGTGACTGGAGGGGTAATGCTCAGCAAGCCGATGTCGTCATGCGCCACAGTGTGGCTCAAGCGGGGGTTGAAGAAGGTTTTTGGGAGGGAGGTGGCTAGTGCCCTCATCACAAGACCCGGCGGCAGTGCGGCTCGGCGGTATTACAGGGATGACGGCAGAACAAGGGGAGGCCTTCGACCAAGCTTCGATGTCGTCTGATTCGTCGGCCAGAGCGACGCTACCCCCGGGGGTGTTTGCCAGCGGTTCTCCTGGGTTCTTCAGGGGAAAAGCTGGGAAAAGCTAGGAAAGCTAGGAAGAGCTGCATGGATTCGCTTGGTCGCTGGGGCGCGATAGGGCGAGTGCATAAGTGTCGGTGGGGAGGAGCGGTGTTTACGTGGAGCAATAGGACGGGCGATAACCTCCACCGGCAGGCCTGGCTTGCTGGCCGCGAATTGGTCAGTTCAGCCCCGAGCGCGCGGGCAGCGTATCAGAGCGCACCACACACGCGATCCACCAGCTGCAGACCGCTTCCTCGGAGCGAAATTGATTTGACTTGAGTCAACTTGGGCCAGCGCCGCCCCCGGACAATAGCATGGCACGATAGCATAGCACACCGGGTCTAAGCTCCCAAGCTCCCAAGCAAGCAAGGCACGGCAAACTATGAAAACGGCCATGGTTTTCCGCCCGCCGTGAGATGCCATTGTTTCTTTTCGTTTCCTCAGTCCCATCTCTCAACACACTCTTTACCGAAACGAAACACTACGCACCACGCTGCAGGCCTAGATCACTTAGCTGTCGATAGAGGCTTGTGGCAATACCACCACCCCCACCGACACCATGGCGCCCAAAGTACCATCCAAAGAAGGTCGCAGCAAGAAGCGATCAGCCACTGTGGAGGTCTCGAGCAAAGGCGGCGCTGCCCTCTCTGAGGTGTCGTCGTCGGACTCCCGGTCGCAACAGCGCATGGAGATCAGCAGCCTGAAGCGCATCATCAAGGAGGACCGGACCGACAAGGCGCGCGCCATCATCGCCGTGGTGAACTCCTCTGCGGTCCCCGAACTCGAGCGCAAGCTTCAGGGCTCCAAATTGAAATTCTGGAAGGGTGAGTTGCATGACCATGTTCCTGGCATATCAGCTTTGCTAACAAGCCGTCATTAGGCAAAACGACTGTCAAGATTACGAGCCCACGATCGCTCCAGTCCACTATTGAGCTGGTGCAATCTGAGAAGAGTGCGCCCCGCCATCTCACGCTTCTTGTGGGGCAAGATCTCGACACGCTCGAGTTCAAAGTCAGCGCCAAGATGAACAGCCTGAGCATCTTCCGGCACGAGGACAGCAGCCTGGGCCCGCCCGCGGGAACCCTCCTGATCGCGGGTTCCTCCACGTACGCCAAGACGCGCCTGGACCAGTGGCAGGCCAAGCAGCACCAGAGCCACGCCGTCTACCTCGGCCGCGGCGTCGGCATCCGGATCGAGAGCGACGTGCTCAACGACCCGGCCTACAACAACGGCGGCCCCGGGAACCGCGAGGTCCAGGTCGCGCAGCCGGCCGACCAGACCGTGAGCCGGCCGAAGCTGTTCCCAGCGGGCGGCGGCTGGGGCGACTCGTACACGCTGTCGCTGTCCAACTCGGACAAGAACGAGGTGTACGAGCTGTTCAACAGCCTGCACCACACGCCGGATGAGGACCACCTGTGCTACGACGAGCGGGGCACGCAGATGGCGATGCGGCCCGAGCGGCCGTGGTGGGAGAAGTGGGAGAAGCCCATCGGCCACATCATCGGCATCCTGACGGGCGCCAAGAACGCGCAGTCGATGCGCGCCACCGCCGGCGGCATGTTCGTCGAGTACCACTTCGGCGCCGCGGCCCTGAGCATCGGCGCTGCGGGTCTCCCGCAGGCCATCACCCTCGCGGCCGGCCCGGCCACCATGCTGGGCGTCGGCGCTGCCGCGGCCGCCTACTTCGTGCCGTGGGATGCCGTCTTCAAGTGGCTCTGGGGAGTCATCAGGAAGATGTTCCAGAGCTTCCTGGCCGTCTGGGAGAGGCTGATGCGCTGGGTCGCCTCGAAGCTGAGCGGCACCTCCGTCGAGGGCAAGAACAGCAATCACCCCATGCCTCCGATCGAGTTCGGGTGATGCCCGGGAAGTGTTCGGTATAAGAAAACCCGATAAAAAAGTTTGCAGATTTTTTTTCCTCTCTCGAAATTTATTTGCAATAGAACGGAAGGTGCTGGCACAAGGTGTTGGTGTGCCTCGAATTTTGCCGTTCAACCAACAAAAATGATAGAATTTTTATGGAGTGCCAGCAGCATCCAACCAAGATACATACCATGGTTATGGCGTTATTGCAATTTTTATTCTAGCTTTCGTTTTACTCCTACTGGTCAAGAGACCATGGAATCAACTAGAAACAGCCACTTATGATAGACTTACTCAGAAACATGAATAACATGAATACATGCATCGCTGCCTTCTTTTCTATGTGCCTGAGGTGAATGGTGAGATTCTCAGTTCTCTACGTCTATCTCCTAAAACAAGCAATAACCGTAGCAGTATCTAGGTGCTCTCAGGACTAGGCTTGAGCTTCAAAAAGGCGTATGTCCAAACGTGTGTGGTCTGAAAATGACTGTGGTAGAGGGCGGTCAATTGGAAACAGCTACTGGAGTATATATACGGGTCAACTGGCAGGCTGAAGCATCAAGTAAGCATTTCGGCGTGTTTCAGCACGCTCGATGGCCATCGCGATGATAGCTGCATGGCAGCTTTTAGCCCCGCCAACTCGAAAGGCAGTTGGCCGCCGTGCCCCACCACCATTTCGTCCATTCCAGCGCCTGTGACACTTGACGAACCAGTGATCCTCTGTCCACAATCAATCGTGCGTCATGCTTCCCGAATCCCAGCATCTGAGGGATACACCACATTAGCCGCAATACACGTCCACACCCACTCTGTCTCTTGTTGCAATTACTGATGCGCCGATGAGCCGCCAAGCGCCTCCTTCTCGTGGTCGACTCCTCTGATCTTCGTCCAGAAACTCCGCCCTTTCGGAGTGATGACTGCAGAACGCTCGGCAGGGTAACACATGCCGGCCGCCTGGACCTTTGCCTACTCCAACCTCTCGCGCAGGCGGGGGCGGTGAAGGATCGGCCGCGGAAACTAGACAGGAAGGAGATTACTGCCCGCATGGTGTGCATACTCTAGGCGAGACGGAAAAGAAAATTACTGCTAGACATGGGGGATGTGCTCGAAGCCGAGGGCCTGATGGCCGCGAGCACCAGTGCCGCCCAGACTCCCACCCAGCCCGCGCCTGCGCCCTCGGCAAAACCCAGCAACAACGGCGGCAGCCTGCTGACGAGCAGCAATATTATCGATCCCTCCGCCAATAACGGCATCACTCGTGCCGACAGCAACAGCAACAGCAACAGCAACAGCGACGCAGCAGCAGCCGCCGCCGCAGTAGCGACCCCGACCGAGCCTTCCCAGCTGCCGCCCGTACTAGCCCCAGAGCCGGTATTCCCCTTGCTGCAGAACAACGCGAGTCAAGAGACGCTGTCGCAGACTGCTCCCCCGAAGCGAAACACCGGCAATGCGGCACAAGACGACACGGACGAGGAGCCAGCCGTGGCCGAACCCTTCGTGCGCACGCGCAGCCCCGACGACCCCGCCGCCTCGCGACAAGAAGACGCCCCCGCCGACGAGTACGACGGCCGCTCCATGACGCGCCTCTTCTATAGGATGCACAAGTTCACCCTCTACGAGACGGCGAGCCGCTACTACATTGTCGGCGGCGACGTCACCGAGAAGCGCTACCGCATCCTCAAGGTCGACCGCAACACCCACGAGCCCGACTCGGAGCTCACCATCACCGATGACAAGATCATCTACAGCCAGAAGGAGATGAACGCCCTGCTCGACACCATTGACGATGGCAACAAGGGCACTGGAGGTATCAAGCAGCGATGTACTACCTGGGGCCTGCTGGGCTTCATCAAGTTCACGGGCCCCTACTACATGCTGCTGATCACCAAGAAGAGCACCGTCGCCATGATTGGCGGCCACTACGTATACCAAGTCGACGGCACCGAGCTTATTCCCTTGACGCCGGCCAAGTTCCGACCTGATGTGCGCAACACAGAAGAACCTCGCTTCTTGGGTATCCTCAACAACCTCGACCTCACGAGATCCTTCTATTACAGCTACTCCTACGACATCACGCGAACATTGCAGCACAATATCAGTCGCGAGCGAACTGCGCTGGCCAATGGCCTGCCGGGAACTGTCAATGACGACTTCAACTCCATGTTCGTATGGAATAGCCACTTATTGCAGCCCGCCGAAGAGGCAATACCGCAGGCCTTCGATTGGTGCCGGCCTATTATTCATGGATATATAGATCAAGCTGCCTTGTCCATATACGGCCGCAGTGCCTACATCACCATTATTGCGCGGCGTTCTCGGTATTTCGCGGGCGCTCGCTTCCTCAAGCGCGGAGCCAATGACCTGGGCTACGTAGCCAACGACGTCGAGACCGAACAAATAGTGTCCGAATCTCTTACCACGTCTTTCCACTCGCCGGGCCCCAAGCTGTTCGCATCGCCCCAATTCACATCCTACGTGCAGCATCGAGGCAGTATCCCGCTTTATTGGACGCAAGACAACATCGGCGTGACGCCCAAGCCGCCCATCGAGCTCAATCTCGTCGACCCTTTCTACACTGCAGCCGCGCAGCACTTTAACAACCTCTTCGATCGCTACGGGTCCCCGATTTACGTCCTCAACCTCGTCAAGGCCCGCGAGCGCACACCGCGCGAAAGCAAGCTCTTGGACGAGTATACCAACTGCGTCAATTACCTGAACCAATTCCTGCCCAACGACCACAAGATCATATACAAGGCGTGGGACATGAGCCGGGCCGCCAAGAGCCGCGATCAAGACGTCATTGGCACGCTAGAAAGCATTGCCGAGAACGTGGTGACGACAACCGGCTTCTTCCAGAACGGCGATGGCGATATCTCACCTACGCACGTACAGAACGGCGTCGCGCGCACCAATTGCATCGACTGTCTCGACCGGACCAACGCTGCGCAGTTTGTGATCGGAAAACGGGCACTCGGACATCAGCTACATGCCCTGGGAATACTGGCCGACACAAGCATCGATTATGACACCGATGCCGTTAACCTGTTCACGCACATGTACCACGATCACGGCGACACCATCGCGGTCCAGTATGGAGGTTCCCAGCTCGTCAACACCATGGAAACGTACCGCAAGATCAACCAATGGACCTCGCACAGCCGCGACATGATCGAGAGTTTCAAGCGGTACTATAACAACTCCTTCATGGACAGCCAACGTCAGGAGGCCTACAACTTGTTCTTGGGCAACTATAAGTTCGCCCTCGGCCAGCCCATGCTCTGGGACCTCGCGACCGACTACTACCTCCATCACTCCGATCCGCGCGCCTGGTCCAACCACGTCCACCACGACTACATCCGCTGGTTCACCCCGCGCTTCCTCGAGCGCAAAAGCCTCGCGCCCTACGTGCCGCCGCCGTTGCTGGTGTCGTCAGCTGATAATAGCGACGAGGCTACTAATGGCAAGAAGAACAAGAAGAAGATGGCGATGATGAGGAAGCAACCTGCCTCCTTCTTTGATGACTACTGGCTCGAGTACTACCGGCCGTCTACGTTGTCATCCTTCCTTAAGATGTTCCCCTACAAGATGAACAGTACCATCAAATACATTCCCTTCAAGTCTACCCAAGAAGGGCGCTACGATCTCAGTCCCTTCCGAGTCCGCATCGAAGGAGGAGAACGGGGCGGCAATACCAGCGGCGGTGGCGGAGTTCCAGATCCTCATTCGAGTCCGCGGCAGAAGCAGCAGCAGCAGCAGCAGCAGCATCACAATGATCAACAGTACCACCAAAACAGCAATACGAACAATCAGCAGCTAAGTCAGCATAAGAAAAAGAATTCGTCCACGGCTAAGAAGGAGGTGACGATTGTAGATCCACAAGAGCGCTTACGTCGTCGCGGTGGGGATGAGGACATGGACGAGACGGAATCAGTCATGAGCGAAAGAATGGGCAACAGTAAGGGCATATCTATTCAGCGCTGGTTGCAGCCCAACGTGGTGGCCGACAACAACAAGGTGCCCGCCACGGCCGTGCCTCATAGTATCATGAAAGAACCCCGGCAGAGGAACTACTACAGCAGCAATAACAACAGTCGCGCCAGCAACAACTACTACAGCAGCACCACCAACGGCGGCGTGGGCGTCGGCCGCACTCTGGACGCGGCTCGTAAGCAGACGCCCGCCGAGAAGTCGGCCCAGGCCCAGCTCATATTCGCGAAGGTGGTGCACGAGTCGCTGCATCCGTCGGTCAACGCGCAGGATATGGACGATTATGCCCGGTATATATCGCATGCGCAGTCGCTTCCCTTGGTCGTGAGTTCCAATGAGGCGCCTGCCGATGTCGATGCGTCCGAGTACCGCGAGTATCTTAATGGGAGCTGGCAGGTCGATGGGCTGGCGGCGTCGTGGGCGAACAGCAATACGGCAGCGTCGTCGCATGATGCTTCGGCATTCGCTATGGATGGGAGTACTGGTGCTGCTGCTGCGCATGTGCCGGACTCCTTGTCGAGAAAGGAGCAAGATCTGGCGGCGTACTGGGATCTGCTGCGCGTCGGGGATAACCCGCTCACGGTCACGGAGGAGGATCTGCCCAAGAAGCGGTACAAGGCTTATCGGAAGTGGTTGCGCGGCAAGAGCTTGTTCAAGCAGCAGCCGCTGCCGAGCGAGAGCGGCATGGGACTCAAGGCGCAGTCTCACCAGCAGTATGTTGACTGATTGGTTGGTTGATTGATTATGGAGTACATATACCTACATACTTAGTTTACTGGGGATATATCGTGGCGCGCGAATAAGGGCGCGAGTAGAGGCTCCTTTTTGACGAGGGGCGACACGAGATCGTCGAGCTTCATGTCTGGTTGGTCTTGGCCGCCCGTGTTGTTCCGGATGATCGAGGACAGCATGGCGGCTGCTTTTGCCAGTTGCGCCTCGAGGTCCTCTTTAGTCGGCGTAGAGCTGTCCGATGTCCATGCATCTTCGTCGGCGATGGCCAGCCAGCAGACCGTGAGGATCCGGATGACCTCGTTCTGGTGACCAGATATACGCGGCCAGCAGCAGCGCAAAATGGCTTGCAAGAGCTGGATGGTGGCCAGTAGAGATTGGGTGTGCTTGGTCCCAAAGGGGTTGGTCATGATTTCGGATATCATGGGGAGGATGTCCTGTATGTGTGCACGAAGCGTTTCTTGTCAGCATGCGTGTGTCTTTAGATGCTTTTTGTTTTACGCCTTGCAGTTATCATTGTTTGTTGGCGTTTGAGAGGAGGAAGGAAGGAAGGAAGGAAGGAAAAATATAGAGGATGGGAAGCAAGAGAGAGAGGCGCACCTTCAGATATTTCACGCTCAATATACCCATCCCGTTTACAGCGTAACTCAACTTGTCACAGAATACCGATGTGAGTTGTATATGGTCCTTGGCGTGGAAGTAGCCGGTCAAGATACCCTCGCGGATGATGCGGTCTAGCAGCTTTCTCTGCGCCGGAGTCAACGCCGCCGTTGCCGTGTCATGATCCTGGTCTACAGCCGCCTTCGTTAGGCCCGCGAGCTGGAATAAGGCCGGGTACGCCGCGTTGAGGATAAGACGGGACTCGGCCTCGGGCGTGATGTTGGGGAGGAAATGGACGGCCGGGAAGACGGCGTCCTCGAAGACGGAGGCGAGGCCGACTTGGTCCATGAGGCCCGGCGGGCAGCCTGACCAGAAGCCGCCGAAGATGTTCAGGGCGCGGCCCTTTAGCGGGGTCTCGGATTCGTCGAGGAGCGTTAGGAGGACGGGGGGTGAACATGTGCCAGGACCTTGACAGTAGCGGTACTGTCGCTGCATCACTAGAAGCGGCGATTTGTTTGCTGGTAGTGGTGGTAGCTGCGGCGGTCACAGCCCATTCGAAGACGGTCACGGCGTAGACATGACTATACTTCCACGCCTTGGCGGACTTGTCTTCTAGAACCGTCGATGGCTGTTCCTCGACGAAGGCGGCTTTGCGGCCGGAGGCGGTGACGGTGGAGGGACGGGACTTGGAGAAGAGCGGGCGCAGGTGCTGGGTTAGGAGTGTGTCGGTGATGAAGTCGCCCTTGCTTAGCTTCTTCCCTGCGGGAGGGTCTCGGGGGAATTGCGACTGCAGCAGATTTCGGGCTATATCTGCCGAGGTATCGCTGGTCCAGGGATCTTGGGGGTTGGTATAGGCTACCACGGAGAGCAGGGCTGAGGGGCTTAGGGTGAAAGGGTGGCGAGTGGTGAGGGTGTCAAGGATGTTCAGGCCGAGTTCTCCTTTAAGTAGGAACTGGTCTTGGGCTGCAGAAGCTGGATCTGGTGGGAAAGTCAGTGTTATATGCAAAATGGGGCGGGGGGGGGCTCATGTTGAGCGCGCATACATACCCTCTTCTTCATTGTCGTCGTCCTTTGGCATCGGCACCACCGGGAGAATGATGCGGCCAACATAGTCACTTATCTCCGACAGCGGTGAAGATATGTCTTCAGTCTCCTCTCGAGAAACATCCTGCTTGCTGTCAAGACAGGCCTGAATGGCACGGAGAGACTTGACGGTATCCTGTGACGGAGGTCAGCAAACGGTCATTTGTACGTCTCCTTACAGCATCAAAGGCAGTTCATTGATTCTCACTGACCGACACGGACGACAATTTGTCCAAACCTGCTGCAATGTCTTGCGCTTTCAAGCCAGAGGGTACGTCTAGAAACAGTAAATGTTAGCACCTCTCATGAACGTAAGCCAAGGGATCATACTCACGCTCGACAAGCTCCGGGCCAGTGCGAGATGGGGATGATCCCGTCGCATCGCACTGCTCGACTGCCTCCAAAATCGCGTCCATCGTTTCTGGGTTGCCAAATTGGAGCGACGCAAACGCGAAACGGGCACTTCTCTACAGTTGCGGAGAGGAGCAGTGAGGCGATTTTGAGGATGGAGATAGATGGTAAATACCAAATCTGATCTGCTCCTTGCTTTCAGTGTGTTGCTTTGAAGTGTGCTGAGAGAATGTGGAGGCCAACTGCCCGCGGCGAGTTACTGTGAGGTACGACATTTCCATGTGGGGCATAGCATTGAACATTGAACACCCAAGGAATTGCCATGAGTAAAACTTCCCAAGTCAACGATTTTCAGGAAAAGCATTCACGCCTTATAACACTACAACCTATAGAATTCTAGGTATATCGGTTTATATTTGTTCTTGTCCTCAGTGTCTTGTTTTCTTTCTCCCTAGCCCATTTGGTTCGGTAAGACCATGACGCGTCTAAGTCCCCCTCGCCTTCAACAAGCCACCCTGAGATTACCGACCCTCAGATGAAAACATGTGCAGCCGGAAAGCAAAGTGCATTTTCTCGCCAATCATAGTCTATGGGTATCGTGTAAGTGCCTTTTCCGCCCTATTAATCTCCAGATAAGCGAATCTTCTCCGGAACCGGAAGCTCAATCTCGAGATCCTTCGCCTTACTCCGGACCTCCTCAACAGCACCCACCGGGTCCGTCGCCTCCGGGTTCCGCAGCTGCCACGCCACACAGACCTCAAGAGCCCGTGTCATCCACGGGCCCGGCTTTATGCCCAACTCCTTCGCCAGCTGTCTCCCGTCAATGAGGCGCTTGAGCATCGGCGCCTCCATCACATCAATCTCCTGCAGGTGGTCCAGGAATAGCTGCCATCCCTTTAGGAAGTCCCGCTCCTTATCCGTGTCCTTCGTTGTCACGTCAAGAACCTGCCAGGCTTCTACCAAGAACGCCGAGAGCACCTGCAGTCGCCACTGGCCGCCGCGAGCCTCCCAGTGCCGGATGGCCATGCCGAACCGGTCTCGCTCGTTGATGTATGGCTCCTTCGCGCAGACGGCGTTCTTCAAGGCCATGATGTCGGGTCGGTGCCTCTCGGCACCCGTGATGACATCGCATACCTTGTTGGGCGCCTTGATTCCCTCCCTCGCGGCGAGCGTAGCGTAAGGAGGGGGCTGCTTGCCCGGCTTTTGGGAGCTATTGACGAAAGGAGACCAAGGCACTACGGCGGCCATCACCCAGCTAAAGTAGGCCGCCTCCTTCGTGTGGACGAGCACATCGTAGATAGAGCCTGGTGTCCGGGCTTCCCTCAGTCGGTCAAGACACTCGTATACTGTTCGCCAGTTGGAGATGTCAGGTTTCGGTGCATCAGCCTTGCCCGGGTCAGTGAAAACGGTATGATAAAGCCCAAGGGTGTTGATGCGCTCCAGCGCGTCTCTGGGGTGATCGCCTGCCGAAACGAGTTAGAATCAAAGTCTGCAACATGATCAAAGCTAACGGGGTGCTTACCTTTCAGCATCTTCTCTACTTCCACACCCACCCTTTCGCGGCTGATTTTGAGACGCAGAGCCTGCATCACCTTGCTGTCGCCCATCACCTTCTCGGCATTAGGATCAATAGTGAACTGAAGCCGGCTGGCAAATCTGACCAGACGCAGCACTCGAAGGGGATCGTCCATAAAGGTCTGGAAGGGATCGAGGGGGGTCTTGATCAGTTTGTTGTCCATATCGGCCAGGCCACCCGTGAAATCCTCGACTTTGCCCGTGTTGAGGTTGTAGAAGAGCGCATTCACCGTCGCGTCCCGGCGGAGCGCGTCCTCTTCGGCAGTGCCAAACTCCACCTGGGGATTCCGGCTGTCCTCGCTATAAGTCTCCTTGCGCAGGTTGACGAAATCCACGTCGAAGTCGAAGAGCTTGATGGTAGTAGTCTCCAGGTGCTTGGACTTCTCCGGGTTCGCCGCAATCTTGTGCAGGTTGCCGATGTCCGTCTCCGTCACGTTGTGCTTTTCCACCATCTCGGGGATCTTGCACAGCGCCACGATCTCGGCGCTGAAGTGCGCGCCGGTCATGACGTTGATGGCGGTGTCGATGTCGTGGGACTGGATGCCCAGCAGCTTGTCGCGGACCCAGCCTCCCGCCCAGCGCAGGATGACGGGGTCTCGGCCCTCCTGCGTCTCGTTGACATGACGGGCTACTTCGAGCAGAAGCGACTTCAGCCTCTCTTCTTGGGGCGTCAGTTGGATGATGGTGGTAGCCGTGGGTTGTGCCATCTTCCGTATTTGTGGCGGGCGGCTAGCGAAGTGTTCCTTTTCCGAAGCGTCCGACTTTCGCTTGGACATGAGGGCCTTGATGATGGGATGAGAGATAAAGTCAGAGTAGCGTGATCCAGAAACGAACCGAAAGAGCGGGTGGGTGAAAATGTATCGCAATAGGGGATGCCTCATTGGCTTTTTCTCAGATGACTCAGATCATTGGAGTCATGCAAATCGTGTTGGATGCGAGATCCAGAACCAAGCTTTCACGCTTGAGAAAAATCGAAGCAGGACTTGGTTGGATTGACAATGTAGCAACCAGGAATGGGCTTCTCGAGTGAGAATTATCTACGTCGTCTTGCGATACGGACGCAGTTCAGCTGCACGTCTTTGTTCTATGGTTGAGCCGATGCGGCTTCTATCGCAGGCTTGGCCAGTCCCAAACACCGAAAGCAGCTGGCGCAAGCTGGTCGGAGCTGGAGTGAAGTCATTGCCAACTGCCAGCAACCAAGCTTGGTACTGTCTACTGTAGCAGGAAAAAAACTGCCCCGCCCCCACCTGAGCTCGTCTCCCACCTTTGAAATAAGCTTGTGGTCACTAAGGTTGTAAGGTAGGGCCGTTGGAAGAAGCAGCCCATCACATCCAAACAACCTTCAAGTAGGTGTCTGTCCATCATGACCGTCTCGAATGATGATGGTCTGTCTTCAGCCTAAGTACGCTGCTTGAATTGTTTTGCGTTCATCACAAGGCCATCTCGGCCGGTCTCTTCTTTCTATTGCATCATGGAGCAAGCAGAGAATGACAAATGCTCACTCTGTACCGCGGTCCCTGTTCTTACAAGCTGGGGGCTGGTTGATTGTTTTGGACAGTGCTCAAGAAGCCAACCGCATCTGTGCTTCCACCATCCAAGACTTGACATGCCTGGTCCACCCAGCGGGCTGTGCAACGTTTCGATGGCTTACATAGATCCGGGTCTTCTTCAGGTTGTCAAAACGGCATTGAAGGCTGCCAGAATTCGAGCCATCAACCTAACTGCCAGCTAACCTAGCGCAAGGAAGAAGTCGATTGGAGTTACCGGTTCCCGTTCCTGTTTGCTGTACCATGTCGGTTTCATGATTACCACAGCGGTGCCCCTGTCGGAAAGGGTAGCACGAGAAAACATGTTCGACAAAACTTATCGTTCCGGCTTGCATTCCGCAGCTGCAGTTTCGATTTGCAAGGCTCCCTGTCGTCAGTCACATCAGGTCTTGCTTAGTTGCTCCTTGTGGCTCCTAGCCTTAGCCCTCTCGACCTCACGAGCAGTAGCATCAACCATTGCAGCCCACGGTCCGGAAGACTGTCGGCAATCATGGCCATGAAACCTGCCAAGATGGCCATCCAGGTGAACGTCAAGACTTCCCGGCTGCACATCCTCGATTCTCATTGGCTTCTTTGGTGAATATTAGCTAAACGTGATGAACGTGCGAACCTGTCGTCGGTTCAGGTGGCAGTGCGTGGCGTGCAGCGTCACCTAAGCTAATGCCTTCTTCTATGTAGGGGTGTTCGGTTTCAACCCCCACAAGCCCGGTTTTATCCTGTTTGACCAATCGCAACCAGAAGCCGGCGGGAAACATCCCCGAACCTTAACCAGCTCCCTTTAGGTTAAGCTTAAGCAACTCTTGACCTGGGCTGATCACTGCCACCCCGGTGCCTGGGCCGATCACGCAAAACCGTGGTGACATCCTGTGGCGTCCACGCTCGGATCAGGCTATCGACGGTGACACTCTCTTCCGCGACACGCCCTCTCTCCCCCTGCAGCAGGGACCTCCTGCCTGTGCATGCTATGGGGTTGTTGTGGCGTATCCACCAAATACGGACTGACATGGCCAAGCTCAGTTCGGCTCCGTTGAGATCGACAAGCTAGCTGCCTCCTTCTAACGGGCGATTGCGGGAAAGCTTGGTACTTCAACAGTCCACTGCCTCGAATGCGATTGGCTAACCAACAGGTGCCAACGGGCATCCTGGCTACTACCCTATGAGTGGTATTCAATGTTATTACTGCTGAGCCTCATAGTATATCCCCCGCAATCACTGCAATGGCCGGTTGTTCGGCCGGAATGGGTGATATGCTATCTCCATCCTCTCCATTCCCGCAGTGTTCTGGCCCGCCTACGATGCCAGGGTTCCTCTCAACTACGAGCAAGTAGGTGATGCTCGGACATGCGCCATCCCATGAAGCGGGCTGGCTAGAAAGTCTTCCGATGCAGGGCGGCTGTTCCTCTGGACCATTCTCACCGTCGTCCGATGTCCCTCGACTACTCCTGTGTGCGTGAGCAGTGAAGCTATGTTTCCCATTCGCCTCCTGGCCTCCCTCATCGATGCCTTGTGGAAGCTAGAGTGTAAGAGATGCTGGGAGGCCTGCCTGTCGTAGCCATTCTGGGGAACGTCTAGGACTCCTTGTCATGCCGTAGACCTGACGAGGACCGTGAGCGGCCTCTCAAAAACCGGAACTTACATGCCGGAGGGTATCACCACGCGAGACCTCATCTGGTCGATGATTTTTATAAGAAGGGCGTCTGGTCCGGCAGTATTTGTGTTTCTCCTCCCATCATCATCATCAGATCATCAGCAGCTTCATTCATCCATCCAGCCTCTTTCCGCTTCTTCTTTCCTCTTCACCTTCTCCCTTTCCCTCTTTCTACTTCTTCTCCTGCCGGTCAGGTCTTTCTGTTAGCGACTTCCATCCCGCTTCTTCTTTATCAACATCATCCACACATTCAATATCAACATGTCTTCGTTCAAGGCTATTGTCGCCCTCGGGCTCATGACCACCGCCCAGCTTGTGGCTGGTCACGGTGCCATCATCAAGGCCGTCGGTAATGCCGGTGGCTCTGGCAGTAAGTAGTTGCCCACTTCCAAGGAACCAGCACCTCGATCACATACTCACCCTTCTCTCCAGTGGCCCTCGGCGTCCAGACCGACACCCCCCGCGACGGCACCCGCCGCAACCCCTTCCAGCAGGACTCGACCCGCTTCAAGGGCGACAACAAGGCCACCGTCGGCGAGACGGTGGGCGGGGGCGACAACGACCTCGAGGCGGGCACCAAGGCCATCATGGCCGAGACGGGCACGCAGCTGCCCCAGGTCACCGCGGGCGGCGAGCTCGAGATGACGCTGCACCAGGTCAACGCCGACGGCGGCGGCCCCTACACCTGCATGATGAACTCGGACGGCACCGCGGCCAAGTGGACCGACATCCAGGTCACCCAGAGCCCGCCGGGGGAGAACTCGCGCAACCGCGACGGCGCCAAGACCGACTTCCCCCTCAAGGCCGCCATCCCGGCCGATGCGTCTTGCACCGGCACCGTCGCGGGGCAGAACAATGTCTGCCTGGTTCGCTGCCAGAACGCGGCGCGGGCTGGGCCCTTCGGTGGTGTCGTTCCCGTCCAGAGTAAGTCGACAGCTCCTCACCACTCTCGTAGTCATGCATACCTGCCAATATCGACGCATACTTACTAACACTACTTCTCGCCAGTGGCCGGTTCCTCCACCCCCGCCGCCGCCCGCCGCGCCCTGGCCCAGGCCATCAAGCGCGACATCCAGGAGCTCAAGGCGATGCAGAAGCGCGCCAAGACCTTCTCGCCCGAGGATCTCGCCGGTATGTACGACGAGGAGGACGAGGACGAGGATGAGGAGGAGTAAGCGACCAAACACCACGACAGTGAAGAAGATGATGATACCCTGCACATTTCTGGATGATGATGATGATAGTGTGCTAGGCAGGGATGGATGATCCGTACATATGCGATTTTGAACTCCTAATTTTGTTTTATACCTCCTTTTTTTTGTAGATACCTCCAAAGGTTCTTCGATCCTTTCCCAGTGACGGGCGACCTCGATGGTTATCGTTACCGGGCTCTTGGGTCAAGAACATGATACAATCCTTTTACCAATACTTATTTGATTCCATGCTCTGAAAACAACATCGCAACTCCTCCATTCGACTGCAGCCTTCCAGAGATCTAGTTGCATCGATATCCCGGCCTGTTGTCGAATAACACAGGGATAGTAAGTGAACCATTTCTGGGGTCTAGGCCAAACATTGCGGGGAAGTGGGGTCGATATTCCATCATGTTGCGCTATCACGAGATCCGCCACCTGGCTAGGCTGGACAGCAGGCTCCGACAGCCCATCTCTAAGCGTGTTCATTCACTACCACTAGGGTGAGCACCTTCACGTTAAATCTGACGACAGACGAAGGAGGCGCAGTCGGATTTCCGCTGGCTGCTAGAGGCAGCTTTGAAGGCAGGCAGATGGGTGATGAGCAATGCTTGGTTCTCTCTGTTGATGGCATCACCAGGACCAAGAGTCAACTTCCTCCAGACTTCGGAGCCCGACGTCGTCGACGTGACCCCCGCGAACGTTAATGTTCCGTATCCGTCTTCGTTCTCAGCCCCTCCCCCGCCCCCCCTGCCCATCCATTTTCGCCGCTTCATCTACGCGTGCATAGCCGCAAGCTCCCCATTCGTCACACCCACAGTAGCGAGCCACGGTAGGTCACAGCCGGACCAGGGCCTGTAGATATCGTCTAACATGAGCTAATCTGATCTGGGCTGCGGAGGGGGTTGCCCATGACGTCAAACCAGTTAGGAGAAGTGCATCATCGCACCGAAGCGAAAGAAAATGGCGGACAGCGGAAAGATAAGAAAGGTAAGAAAATGTCCATGTCTGCCAATCCCGATTGACCGGCCGGCCCTTCTGGTCCGGTCTGCCTATCACTCAGGTAGAAGGCCTCAGCCACCGACGCGTTTGCTCGTCAGGCGGCCGGGCTACCTCTCTTGGCATACCTCCTCGTGAATGGCCGGTTCATGCTCGGGGTGCATGCTTTACAAGTATACCAGTAGAGGCTGGCAGTCTGTCTGATATGTAGTGCAGGCTGTACAGCAACAGCTACTGCTGCTGGGGGAGCTATGACATGGTTCGTCTGGGCAAGGGAAGTGAATGCGTAAACCTGGGGGCCAAGTCTACAGGTACTTAGCAATTGAGCTTGCTAGTAGTCAAGCCCCCTCCGGCACGCAGATCTGGTCCGGGGCAAAGGCGGGGGCATCAACAACAACGTGGAAACGAAATGCAACGCAAGCCACCGAGCCTTTGTCTCATGGCATGGCCATCATGGTAGTAGAGCGCGAGCGGTGGTATTTCCATGTCGCGATGGCCACGCAAGAAGCCACGTTCCAACTCTAATCTATCATTCAAGGAACTTCTACAGTGGGCAGACCAGAGAGACAACAGGAATGCAATCATGGTGGGTTGGTTGGATAAACGACGCATCTACCGAAGCGGCTCAGAGTAGAGTGACTGCAGCCTGCAGCCTGCCCCTCTTCCCTCTCAAGAGCTCTCTCGCGGAGACTCTCCATCTGCATGGGCCAGTCCGGCAACTGCTCCTGGTATCTATCCTACTGTACTTGCCTACACACCTTTGAGGTGGCTGCAAGTCGCAACCTCTTCCGTT
The DNA here is from genome assembly GCF_038362705.1 of Apiospora aurea. NCBI lineage: Eukaryota > Fungi > Ascomycota > Sordariomycetes > Amphisphaeriales > Apiosporaceae > Apiospora > Apiospora aurea. The sequence continues at coordinate 1,080,901 of NW_027117391.1, forward strand.
TCACTATTGGGCAATACATCATCGCACTTGCTTACATAGTCCACCTGCACACATTGACTTGTGAGCTGGCACGCGGGCGGTGAGTACTACTATGTGTCTATCCAGCTGTAGCTATGTATTTACCCAGGCAGCTTTGCCCATCACCAGGCTGCCAGGGATCGTCATCGGCACGATTCCTAGTCATGCAGCAGCCCGAGCTGTCTGCGAGATACTGGTCCCTCATTGGCTACTTCTTCGGCCTAGCCACCATCCAGATCCTGAACCTTGACCACCTAGGTTAGTTTTCTCTAGCTTCTCTATTTCCGTCTAGGTGTACGAGATGTTGTCTTGGCGAGAGCAACCAAATGAGAGGAGAAACGGTTGCGGGCGCAAGGGGCGAATTGGCCCGCGGGCACCGCGATCATGTGGCGTGTCTTGATATCACTAATATGAAGGCGCTTACCTACCACTACTACGACTACTGCCTGACTGCTTTCGACTGCGCCTGGCAGTGGAAAGAAAGACGGGCTTCCTCATTCGTCAAGTGATGCGCCGCCTGGGAGCCTGGGAAGGGGGATACTGTAGTGGTACACTTGAGCGAGATATTGCGGCATCCAAACAAGCGAGGCTTGGCCATCACGTAGCTGCCCGCTCCGTAGCAGTACTGTAGATCAGACACCCCCTTAAGCTCCGTCAGACGTCACTCGCCGTCCAAGAGATTCGCCTAGATCCAACCCTTAAATATCAAAGCAGTACCTCTCTGCCTCGCGCTTTGTTACCCCGGATTCTGATTCTTCCTTTTATCTTTACCACCTACCTCAGCATCCGACCTATATAGTTACCTACTCGACAAGATTGAAAACAAACCTTCTTCCCTTTCATCACCTCTGCTAGAGTACGACCAACAGTCAACACACCACCGTCGACATCGAAGAGTTGAAAGAACGACAGGAAACACAAACACTTACACCCCCACAATGGCCACCATGGAAGCTCAGAACGGTTAGTAGTGACGTCATCCGCATCCTCGAGCTGCATCGACCATCAACCCTCCTCCTCCTGCTTGAGACATCCATCACCGAATTGACTTCCCCCGCAAAACGATACGCTCCTTGATACTGACTTGCATTTCCAACCGCCAGGGTCCTTCCACCCCATGGAAGGCGGACACCACAACCCCCACGCCGCACACCACGTCGCTCTGGACCAGGAGCATGAGCAGCACCACCACGAAGGCGACGGCGTCCAATTCGCCGATAGCTTCGGCGACGGCAACGAAGCCGTGGCGACCCATCCGGACGCGGTACAACATCCCGACGACGGCATGATGCAGCGCCGCGAGCGCAAGAGCTCCAAGGACTACTCGCACACCGACGAATGGGGTAAGCTTTCTTCTCCTCCTCCTCTCCTCCCCTCCCCTCCCCTCCCATCCACAGCAGAGATGACACTGCACACACAAGATATGCTTTGAGCTCCTGCTAACACGCAACCCAACCCCTAGACGCCTCCAAAACCGTCCCCTCGCGCTTCCAGCAGCGCAAAGGCTCCATCTTCGCCACCCCCTCGTCGCGCGACGGCCACGTCGAGCGCAACCTCGAAAAGGACGCCGAGTTCCACAAGAAGCACTCTAAGCGCTTCAGCTTCTCCAAGGCCAAGGACAAGGCCAGCGACCTCGTCGGCGCCGGCGGCGCGGGCGAGGGTTCCGATTCCCGAAGGCGGCGCAGCAGCGCGGGGCACTCGAGCTCGGGATAGGAGCACCGACGCAGCCAGCCCATGAACACGTTCCCGCGGGCGCTGGCCATGGCCTTTGCGAATTCGAGCGGCTGACGGGGAAACGGGGAAACAAGGGAAACGGGGAGATTAGTAGCCATCTCGGATTTGTTTGTCCTTAGTCTTCTACTTCCTGACTTTATTGCGAAAAGCTCTCTCCCGAATGTAGTGGTGGCGGGCTGGATTGCCGGAAAGATCCTGGTGTATTATCAATTGTAGTTTATCTCCTTCCTCTCCGCACGATACCTAGTTTGAGATTCAAAAGATAGTCTTAAACAAAAGACAACAACCTCAACCCAAACTTTCCAACAATGCCTTGCCAACAATGCTCTCCCGATGACATGTATGTGTTGTATGCTGCCTGCATACGGTTTACAGATGGTTCTCTTGTGTTAAGAAAATAGATATGCATACATACAAGTAATCCGACAGGGCGCTCTCCTTATCCGTACACAGAGAACATGACCATAATTATGATGTGACAAGTGACCGCCGGGCCCCAAACAATAACAACGGGCCTGAAACCGCACATAGCCAACAACTCCTGTAAATCGGGAAAGCCTCATGCGATAATAAGCGTAAAGACGAATTTGCGATAACCGTTGGGGCGAAGCCATCCTGGTTTCGTGGTCCTGTTTTTGGTGTAGCATAGGTATAGATATTGAAAAACAAAAAAAAAAAAAAGAAAAAGAAAAAAAAACTTAGGAAGTAAGTCCGAGTAAGTTTGTCGCATAGGGAAAATATTGTTGTTGGCGCCTTGCCTGTCTTGCCATCTTTCTCTCTCCACTGGCCTCCCTTCCCCTTTCCTGTCCTGTCCTGTCCTATCGCTGCGCAATGCATTCCATAACCGCGCGGGATTTGGCAAACTAACTAACTACATACACAAGTTATGAAAACGAAACGCGCCGACTAAACTACTAATATCGTACCTAATCTTCTTCTTCCAAGTAAAGCAAAAGAGACATAGCTCAATCCACATCGTCATCGTCATCCATGCCATCAATATCAATGGCATCGGGATTGACGGGCGCCGTCGCCGGTGCACCATTCTCTGGCCCCGCACCCAGCGTTCCCTGGATGCCGGTGCTGGACGCCACGAAGCCAACAGGGGCCCGAGCTTGGCGCTCCAGCTGCTCCATCGCATCGGCCGTCTCGTCGTCCATTCCCTCGCCGTCTCCATTGGTGATGCCGGCCTGCTGCTGGCGCGCGATGGCCTGCGAAGCGATGAAGTTGACGTCGGTGTTGTACTGTGCTTGGACAGAGCGCTTGATGCGCAGCATCTCGCGGTACGTATCCTCGTTTCCGTGCTGCACTTCGAACTGCTCCCACTTGGTCCAGAAGGCCGGGTTTGTTCGCGGGTCGCAGAACTGGGACGCATGGCCGTAGATAGCGCGCGCACGGTCGATTTCGCCCAGCCGCTTCTCCATGTCGGCAAACTTGAGACACATGTCGCGTGCTTCCTCGTCGGGCAGAGCGGCAATGGCGCGCTCGTAGATACCTCGCGTGGAAGGCAGCCCGAAGTTGGAGGCAGATTTGGTGATGTAGAAGTTGAACATGTCGGCCCGATCCTCATCTGACACAGCCTGGGTGGCACGGTCGTAGATGCGCATGGCGTGGCGAGCAAGCCCCCGCTCCTCCTCGAGGTTGCCGTACATGAGATATAGAACCTTTGCGAATTTGGGCGGAACGTCTTCCACAGCCTGCTCAAAGAGATCGCGCAGGCGCTCTATGCCAATCTTGCGATCAACGGCCTTGGTGAGGTAGAGGTTCCACAGCTCAAATGCCACCGGGTAGCTGAAAAGATCGAGACCGCGCTCGAATATCTTGAAAGACTCTTCGTAGTATTGGTGTTCCTCCAGGAGGTTGGCATAGTTGACGACGGTTTGCGGCGTTGCGATCCGGAGTTCGAAAATGCGCTCGTATACCTTCTTGGTTTCCTCCAGCCCACCAACACTCTCCACCAGGTCGACATAGAAACTCCAGAGTTTCCAGCTCTTGTGCACCCTTTGTTGCGGGGAGAGGGTTTCGTCGAAGTAATCCACCGTTGACCGCTTCGGGGCTTGAACGGCCTTGGCCATGATGCGCACGGCTTCGTCGAAGTTCTCGTTGCGCAGTTCCATCTCCGCCCACTCGATCCACATTTCCGCCAGTTCGGCAACCGATTTGAAGGGAACCTTGACAGCCTTCTCCATGATGATCCGTGCATTCCTGATATCGCCTCCTTTTTCGTAGAATTTGGCATAGTTTGCCCACAACTGGTGGAAGGGTCCAACAGCCTTCTTGGGTTGAATAGCCGCGATGGCATCGGTGTATGTCTGGACGACCTCGTTCTGGTTGTCGCCCCATAAGGCCACTCGCTTTTCCCACTCGGGTACCATGTTCGGGTTTTGTCGCAGGAGGACGTCGTTCAGCAAGAAGGGACGGCGATCCATGAGCTGCTCGAAACGCATCATGCGGATATCCAGATCGAAGTCGGCGTCGTCGTCTTGCGTACCCTCTTCCGTTCGTTTCGATGCCATCTCCATCAGAGCGCCGATTACGGACTCCTCGAACTCGGCATATGTATCGAAGATCAGAGTGAAGTCGCGCACGGTCATGACGGTCGTGATGCCCTCTTCAAACACATCCCTGGCTCTTTCAAAGCTTCCCCTCCTCACCCAGTATGTTGCTAGGCCGCACCACAGCTTTCCCCTTTGGTCGGCGAACCTGTCGATACCACTTCTAATGATGCGCTCGACGTCAATGCCTGTTTCGTAGCCCGTCTCGACATCGTTGGCGTGTTCGACCAGGAGATCCACCATCTCGCTCCAAAGTTCGTAGTGACCCTTGCCCTGCTTGCTGTTGAAGCGGGGGTTGTTCAATATGCTGATGTACTGTTTGACGGCCTCGGTGTAAAGCCCGACTTGGATCAAGAGTTCGATGAAGTCTTCGGCATCCTCGGGGTGGACCTGCATGTAGCGGCGCCATATCTTCACACCCGTATCTCCTGCAGCCGAGTTTGCAAACGGCCTGTACAGTGCCCATATCCTGTTGTGCTGGGTAATGGGCAGTGCTCGAAGCGCTCGATCGAATGTGTGTCGCGTGAGGGTCACGAGCGGCTGTTGCAGTAGGAACTTGAGGTACATCTCCCATATCCGGGGCATCTTGTTGAGAAGAATCAGAGCTCGTTCAAAGAGCGCGTTGACCTTGCGAAACTCGTCGGCGTGGATGGCAGCATTCAGTTTGGCCACATGCTTTGTTCGAAACCGAAGATACTAGATTGGGTGTTAGGAGCCTTTCACGAGCAAGGAGTAGGGCCAAGGGAGGGATGTTTGACGTACCAGCTTCCAGAGTTTGTAGGACCGCGGGAGCTGAATGCAGGCGCGTTCCATGACGAAGGCTTGCTCGTGAACAGTGCCATGCTGTAACTTGAACTCGATGTACGCCAGCCATGGCTTGGTGCTGCCGAGATCCCGAAGGATATCTTGTTCGTACACGGCATCTTCGTCGTTCTGCAGGCAAAAGTCAGCTCCAGCCCAACGCGGTTTCAGACGGAGGTGTGGCTTGGAACGCACGACGAGGTGGAGGTCTGGCTGTCGGGCGACGACAGTCGAACCGTTGGGAACCCCCATAGGCGCCATGCTAGGCGGATGTCTTGTCTACCTAGCTGGGTCGTCGTGCCGGCATGCAGGGGTCGCGGAGTTGCTTGGTGTGTGGTGGTGTGGACGAAAGAGAAAGAAGCTCGATCAGAACATGGTGAGCATTCGATGCTGTCGAGGGCGCCGGGTGTAGTCTGGCGATGATGGTTGTCGTCGCGCTTGCTTCGATTCAAGCTTCTCTTCTCTCCCAGCCCGCAAATCTGGCTTGTCCTAGTTGTCTTGTCGGGCGCGGCGTCGACGGCCGGCTGCTGCAATGGGTGGAATCGGAATTGGGCAGCGGGTTGTCGTCTGTCGTTTCCCCTCCTGCGGTTCAAGTCGCAAACTGATCCCGTTTGGAGTAAGCAAGCAACCTGGTAGAATGCAGCGCAAGCAGTCTGGTGGACATTGGGGGATGAGACGAGACGAAGGTTCGTTGCTGTTATTTTTTTACTTCGCCAGAATGCTTGGAACCGTCGGCAGAAAAGCACTCCACCCGCTGTCTTCTGTCCCCACTATTAGGCGCTGAGCGTGCAGGGTTGCTGGTTGCTTCCTCGTGTGCGCGAGTGTTCAGCGGAGGATCCATTGGGGGAGCTTGGGGCTTCCTGATCACCAGCCTGTTTGCCTGTCCAGCCTGCCAGTAGCTGGCTAGTGCGGGACGGGCTGGGCCTTATTAGGGGCTTGACCTTCTGTAACCGCCGATGGAGCCCAGCCACCTAGGCAACTAGGCCAGCAGTTTGGGCAGTACAGTTCTGGTACAGTGTGTCAGTGTGGCCTTAGCAGTTTGTCAGCGGCCTGAGGTAATGGCTGGCATTGGCCGCCCATTCGATGCAAGCTCCAAGCGGTTGCATCACCGCACAGGCATCCCCAGCAACAGCAAGCACAAGCACCAGCATCTGCGACACCTGATTTGGAGACCGACCCGACAAGCTCAATTGCCGTTAGTCGTTTAGTGAGTTGCGCGACTTCAAACACTGGGCATTACGCACCACACGAAGCATCTCGGTGCAGTCAACAATCCCTCGCCCTGCCCTCAACTACCTAATTCCTTATCTTCCAAAGCCCGGCATCCTTCAAGTCAACAAGCTAACTTCGTTGCTCCTGCTCCTGTTGTCGTGGCCGGCGGCCAAACCTCCCTCACCCTCCAAATCCATCATCAGAAAGCTAGTCCAACATGTCTGGAGCTGGGGTATGTACCAACCGACCGCCCTAGACTTCAAGCCAGTCGCATTAATGATGTTTCTAGGACCGCGAGGCTGTCTTCCCAACGAGACAGTCGCTGGGTCTGATGAAGTCGAAGCTCAAGGGAGCTGAGACCGGCCACAGTTTGCTGAAGCGAAAGAGTGAAGCCCTCACCAAGTAAGTCCAGCCCCTGCCATGCCCATGCCCATACAACGATAAATTTCGGTCTCGGCTAATGTTTTGTTGTCCAAAGGCGTTTCCGAGGTAATACCAATGCGACCCGAACCTGAACCAGCTCCCTGCATGCTCGATAATAACCTTTTGCCACAGAGATCACACGCCGAATCGACGAGGCCAAGCGCAAGATGGGCCGTGTTATGCAGGTCGCTGCTTTCTCGCTTGCCGAGGTCTCATATGCGGTCGGAGGCGACATCGGATACCAGATTCAAGAGTCGGCTCGTCAAGCCCGGTTCCGTCTGCGCACCAAGCAGGAGAACGTCTCAGGTGTTCTCCTGCCCGCCTTTGAGAGCTACCAAACCGAGGGAAACAACGACTTCGGTCTTACTGGGCTGGGTAAAGGCGGACAACAGGTTCAGAGATGCCGAGAGACGTATGCGCGGGCTGTGGAAACCCTGGTAGAGTTGGCCAGTCTGCAAACAGCTTTCGTCATCCTGGACGAAGTCATCAAGGTGGTGAACCGGAGAGGTAAGCAGTCCATAATACGTTACACGCCCATCTTGCCCAGACAAATTGCTAACTCTGCTATAGTAAACGCCATGTATGGTTATCGTCCTATCCGCAGTTGTGACCATGTGTACTGACTTAGAACCCTAGCGAGCATGTTATTATTCCCAGGACAGAAAACACCATCAAGTGTAAGGAAGCCCTCAAGCGACGCTACCGCCTTTCCGAACTTCGTTAGCTGACACCGTGCAAGATATCAACTCCGAGCTCGACGAACTCGACAGAGAGGAATTCTACCGATTAAAGAAGGTTGCCAACAAGAAGCAACGCGATACTGCTGCTGCGGATGCCGAGCTGAAAAAGAAGATGGAAGCCGAGGAAAAGGAGAATGCAGGATCCGGAGGTGGCCAGGCTGCGGATATCCTCGCGGAGAATGAGGATGACGATGTCATCTTTTAAGGCAGCTGCTTGCCCTTACCCGAAGAACGCTGGTTCTGTACGTAGGGGGCCGGAGGATTTGCATTGGCGATTCGGGCCGGGGCGCAGGTCAGTGTCTTGCCGTGTTCAACTGTGTGTCAAAGAGTATGCTTTAAGGCGTCTAATGAAATTGATATCCATGCCACGTGCTCGTTCCGACCACACGTCAGATGGAACATGCTGCTGCTGCCTCGATTCGCGGGCGGCTAAATCGAGGCTGAACTCGGTGCCAGCCTGTCCACTACCCAACCGGCCATACCATCTGCGTTATGGCCCCTTTTAACCGGACGATCTGATTTATATGTGGGAAACCAACGACATGCGATGAAGCCGAAACTTATCTGGTCCTCTTTGCAAACATGCTTCGCATTGTCTTGGCCAGCAGTGTTCATGTGGCATGTGACCAATACTGTTAACATAACATGCGCCCTTTCTGCCAACTTTATAGCGTCAGTATCAGCCATATCGGGGCCTTTGAATCGCTTGTGAGAAACTCCGAGAGCACGAACAAGCAAGTCCGATGAAGCATGCGACCTTAGGAACGAGGCAAAACCTGATCTACGAGCGCCTAGATCAAGCTTCATTGGCCATCCCACAGTTGGGGCGAGTACGGCTGCCTACAACTCTATCCCTCGACATGACCAATACGATGACCATCAGAACACACCCCCGGCGCAAGTGTAGTCCGTATCTGCTACGGCATGCTAGTACATCATCAATGTGTCAAGTCACATGAGCCCATCTAGACTCTCGTGATGGCAGGGCTGAGTGTGATGGTCCCCGATGAATGCCCTCTAGCGTCGTTGACTGGCATCGCCTGGCAGAGGGCGGTTACTGTGCCGCCCTCACGAGCGGTGGTTCCGACTTCAATAGTACGGATACGATCTAGGCACCCACTGTCGCCCGGCTAGACCAAAGAACAGGGCAGCCCAGGGCAATATGTTGGCTGCGGTGCTACTCTCGGCAACCAGGGCCGGCCAAACTCGCAAGGATCACGACCCCGATGGTGTCAGACTTCAATAGTCTGGAAAGCCCACAACCATCACAGCGACTGACTATATGCATGGTCAGCAGATGACATGCCAGGGCTGAAAGTGTGAGAGAGTTTGACATAGACCGAATCCATCGAGAAGCCTTGAGCTGCAACTCGGGCCCAGAACCTACCAGGCGCCATAGCCGTGAGTAGCTGGCCCCCGAGCATCCACACTCAACAACACGAAACCTCTATATATCATGATTTCCTCTCCCGTTTGGACTTGAGGAAGCCAATCACAGCAAACCACTTGCACCCACTTTTTCCCAGAGCTGTGGCGCCTAGGTTCGCTGTTGGTACTCAGCACATCAGATCGACCAATGGCGTATTCCTGATCCGATGCAGTTGGCCCATTCTGTATGCAAGCCTATCATCCCGCTCCCATTCGACCCTTCCCGCACGATGAGCCACAGGTTCGTCCCGAGTGAGCAGGGATCTTTTCGCGAAAATTTCCTTAGACAGGTTACAGGCTGGGGGGCCGTCGAAGAACCAAACATCGCGATTGTTCAGGAGCGGCCGCACGTCGTGACTCCTTACTTGCTTTGCTTGCCTTCCGAGGTTGATCACTATATAGGCAGCCATTTGCCCCTCCCCCAGCTTGTTAGTACTGCCGTTTTTTCCTTATTGGCCACGTGCCGGTCTTTGCCCACATCCACGAAGGGTTAACCTAGGTAGTTGGCATATCGATGGTGTAGGTTGGCTTACTGTTCGTCTGATGTTAGCAGCAAACTCCTGCATCCCGGCCCTGGATCCCTCATGACTACAATATTCCTTCGACTAGTTGGATGGATGACCAGCCTAATTGGTTCCTGACTTGCTTTCTGAACCCCTGGGACCCGAGGGAAATGTGGGTGTGGGTGTGGGTGTGGGCAATAAGGCAGCAGCAGGTGGCAGGGGGAGGGAGTATGTAATGGATCAATCAGCTCAGCCACACCGCCGACAGTTGCTTTTTTAACCCGTCAATGGAGCGTACATACGACAACACGAATGCCGTCCGACGTGAGAAAAACCGGCTGGCGGCTATCCCACACACGCACGCACATACAGTACACCACCACCCCCGGTAGTTGGCTCAGCTAAGGCGTACCTGTCGCCGTGGATGTCGGTCTCCAAGTCGTCAGAGCGCTCGTGCTATACCCTTTTGGAGATCGCCTTCCCGAAACGGGATCCCTGCTGGCATCCTTCTTCTCGGCTGCCACGGCCATGGGGACGGCCCAATAGAGCTGCGCCTCCACACCACCAAGCGTCGGTACTTTTTAAATAGTGAGTTGGTGATATTTCTGTCTACCTACCTACCCGCTCACAATCAGGAAGGCAGGCAGGAAACAGGAATACGCCGTTTGCTTGCCCTGTTTGCCCTGCTGGTTTGCCTGTTTGCTCTGGCCTGGGACCATCCCGATTGGCGGGATCTCTTCGTTCGTCTGACCCATCTTCCCTCGTAAAAGTCCCGTCAGCGCTTCCAACCATTCACGCCGGTCAGTCCACTGTTCGATTGCCCTGGAAACCTTGCTCCCACCGTCCTCTCGAGTCACTCAACATCATGAAGCGTCCTGCTGCTGCTGCGCCCATTGGCGAAGTGGGAGATAAGGCCCCAAAGCCAGAAATCAATAGACTCGACTCGCGCAACGGCTGTCTGTGATGGGATGATGGGATGGGAGGGAAATATTGGTTCTTCGATGGCGGCGAGACTTGGCTCTAGGCAAGGCACACCACCACCTACCCACCCGGTAGTAGGTAGGTAGTCAGGGGGGCCGGTCAGTCAGTCAAGTCGGTCGGTCATGAGCTCCTCCTCGGAACTCGGGAAGAAATACACAAGCCTAGCTACTAAGCTGACTGACTGACCGTGGGTGGTGTGAAATCTTACATATATAAAAGCCCCTGAGACGGGAAGGACTGCTCGTGACGATTAGTAGAACCAAAATCTCATCAGCGGGCAACGATCAGCAGCCATTCCCTCTCTGCTTACTAGTGCTCTCTTCATCCACCCATCATGATGTCGTCCTTTCAGCGCACGCTTGCCCTCTTCCTCGCCGTGACTTCCACAGTCACGGCTCTGCCCACCAGTAACACGCCGCGGGACGACGTACCCGTCCAAGACGTCGGCCATGCCCCCCTCCACCACCAAACCCATCCGCCCCCAAGCCCAGATTCCTCCAAGTGCCCCCTGAAGACCTCGCCGCGTCCGTAGCCAACGTGACCGCAGGCCGCCCCGCTCCGCTGGGGGTGAAACGGGCTTCTCCTTCCTCTCCCGTGTCCGGGCGCGCCGTCATCGGGGCCGACAACCGGGTCTACTGGCCCAGCACAGACTACCCCTATTCCGCCATGGGCCGGCTGTTCCGCTCGGACGGCATCGTCTGCACGGGGACGCTGATCGGCCCGCGCCACGTCACGACGGCCAAGCACTGCATCCCGTCGGACGGCTCGGTCACCATCAAGTTCCAGCCCGCTTACGACGGGAAGGACCGGTTTCCCAGTGCTTATGTCACGACTGTGCTGGCCCCTGCTGCGGGTGCTTCTGATCAGGTAAGCAACTAGTCCCTTTCTCAGTCATATCACCTTCGCTGCCTGGTGGTTGTATGCTAGTCATTATTATTCTGCAAATGCCGAGAAGACATCTTGTACACTCAAGTATACGCTGACTGGCTCCATGCTATAGTGCAACTACAAAGACGACTGGGCCGTCGTCGTCCTCGACACCCGCCTAGGCGACTCCCGGGGCTACATGAGCTACGACATCCTGCCCGCCGCGAAGGCGGACCAGGCCATCTTCTACAGCTACGGCTACCCGTCGGACAAGTCGGCGGACGTCAGCAAGCCGTACCGCCAGGAGGCCATCACGGTGGCCAAGGCGAGCTCCTTCAAGTGCGACCAGTACGGGCCCCTCAACACCAACGCCGACGCCAACGGGGGGCCAGTCGGGCAGCCCGATCTGGCTGCCGCCCGACGCGAACGGGGTCCGCACCATGTACGGCGTCATGTCGTCGAGCAGCGCTACTGCCACCTTCTTTGCGGGGGGCGAGGTCTGGGCGGGGGGGGATTCAGTATATGCTATCGTCTTATCCCTAGAGAACAGCCAGCACCGGCCATAGGTTTTGGCACGTTTGGAAAAGTTATTCCGTTATTCCTGGAGCTCTGTATTAATTCGTGGATGAGGAGGGAGTCTCTTTTAGTTTTTTTCTTGTTACCTGAGAGCTTCAGACCGTGTGCCTGAAGAATTGTGCGGAACTATATACCACCAGCTCTAAAAATATTACCCACTTGTTTATACAACTGGACATAAAGATGTATCTTTCAACCGACCTGTGTGCTTTTAAGAGGTTCCGATTTCTCGTTTAGTGCTGTGTCGATTTGAGTCTGGTACTATTCCTGATCATACTAAGTTCAACAGTGTAATAAACAAGGAACAACTGACTGTACTAAACGCTCCCCATGGGTTTGATGGACATTGGTGCACTGCTACATGGGGTAACTGATGGAATTGAAACAATGCACTGTAGTTGATATGCTTATTAATATCTCTGTCAAATAGACGACACAAATCATACAGCCTTCAAGAGAATTGGGGACAAAGCTAACATTGCACGAGACATTTTATGGCTGTAAGAATGCACACACACACGCACATATACATATATATGTAAGTATCTCAGCCATACCCACGTACCAATTTGTATATGCCACAAGGTCCCAATGGGTATCAGAGGCCCTGGAGCAACGAGCTTTTGAAGAAGTATCTGGAGAGTCTATACCTAGGCATCGTTTGCGATGATGTATCGGTACTCGTTGACAAGAAAGCGCCAGTAGCCACCCAAGCAAGAAGAATTGCGTTCAGCAGCTGGTCCTGTGGAGTAGGCGGGTGGCGCATCTTCCCGCTCTGCACCGACGTCACCGTCACTTCCCATCCAAGTAACTGGAGGAACGGGTGCAGTCCCCGCCAGGACTGCGTGTCCTCCCCGCCAAGGCGAAGGGCGGCCCGTCGTGATAGGGCGTGCAGCCAAACCAGGCAAATGTCATGACCGACCATGTCTGCCCACCACTCGAGCCAATAGCCGATCCACCAGCACGCTGAGGCTTGATAAGTGAAGAACCCCGGTCCGACCTTGCCCTGGTGGTAGAGCACGCACGCACATACGGCCAGGTGGGAAGCCACGTTGCAATCAAACCATTTCCAAGGCAGGTTGTAGGCATGATGCATCGGTACGTGCAGTATGTGGACGTAGTTGCCCATTGACCAACGTAACACCCCAAGGAGGACGAATAGCGAGATGCTCGATATCGTAGTCAAATCCTGGATGTGTGACGATATAGAGCCAGCATGAGGGTTATCATGACTATACGCAAGGCTATGTCTTTGCTGTTCTGGGGGGGGCGGGTTCCAGATGATGTACAACTTGTTGACGGTGTCTCAAGCCCGGGCCGAGGTTGGGTAGCCTGAAGCGCCTCGTCGGGGTGCCTCCCATGGTTGCCGGAAAGTGCCATAGTGGAAGGCGGAAGGAAGGAACTATTCGTGGCGAAAGTAAAGAGAGTGTAAGGCACTGGCTGTTGTGAATAGAATGCAAGTTCTTATATACTTCAAGTAAGTAGTGCTTAACTCCGGACCTTGCCAGGTGAGGGCACGCAACCCAAAACACTACATACCTTAGTACGTATGGCAGACAATGTACTCAATAGACCTTTAATGAGATGAAAAATGCACATGTTAATGGGGTTGTTGAGTCAGTATGGTACCTGAATGGCCAGGTCTCTTGTATAAAACTACGTTCATGAGTGCCCAGGTTACATGAGCACCAATACCAAGAAAACTGCACCGGACATTTCATAGACTTGAACATTACCTACTGTCTCTATTGCTTCATGAAGAGCATGATCAGCAAGCCAATCTCTCCAATTGAATAACTTATCCAATAGGATAAATATTATGCCAATGGCACCAAGTAAAGCCGGATATATAGGGTTCGGGTTAATCCAGTGGGAGCAAAGCTTCCGCCATCAAGGGGATATGTACATTAACTAGTTAAGCCGAAAGATTGTTTAAACCGGAAGGTGGAGCAAGAGAAATGTACTGCATGGCCCTAATATATCTGAACATTACTCCTATGCCTGCTTATTCGCATGAAACCAAGTGAAAATACCGTTAGTATCTAATTAGGATCAACTTTTGGGCCAAAGCTGGGTATACTGCTCAAGAGTAATTTATTGGATTTAGCAATGGTAACGAGCGTATACATTTAGGTCGAATCTCAAAGTATAAAAGCTGGCCAGCAAAAGGAAAACGTAGGTAGTAAATGAAAGGCTTTTTCTCCCGCTCAGTGTCATCATGGTTGGCAAAGTGGCACTGATACATCTAATCATCCCAAGACACCGTCACAGTGTAGCTCCAGTCGTCGATAGAGTCGCCCGCCCAGATTTGATCGACTTTCTCCTCCCGCTGCTGCTTGGATAGTTTTGCAAAGTCGTATCCGCGTATGGCCGCCGCTTTCCAGTGTTCATTTTTTGACAGCACCTTTGGCTTCTAGCGCACATTTTTCAACTCCATCGCTATTTCCCGCCTCGGCGTATTCGCGTGCCCGGTTGCGTAACTCGCTTTTTGTATTCTTGTCATTCTGTTCGTCCGTTGGTGTTTCAAGCGGCCTGCGTTAGCTTACACCGTACGATCACGTAGATGCTTGCGTGAGATTAATATTTACCAGGCATTGTTAACTCTTATCGTGCCTTTAATATTGGCTATGGATATACCTTTTGTGATATTAAGTATGTCTTTATTGATCAGATGTGTGGGATTGAATATGAATAACATGTCGTACAAGACTCTATCGAAGGTCAGTACACCATCTTGCCACTTTATAGAACCCCATGGCGAAGAGTTTGTGCTTCAACTCGAGGACGCTGTTATGCCCAAGTTGCAATCGCCTCCGTTTTCGTCGATCGTGTAGACATTGCATCCGGAAGGTTTGCTGTGGCATATTCTAGTTAGATCAGTATATAGGCTCGAAAGCATGTGGAGGTTGAGATTCTGTTATGTCACGAGGTTTGGTTTATTACAAATGATCTTGCTAACGGATACAAACGCTCAATTCTGGATAGATAAAGAACATGAAATAGTTTCTGCAGTGCAATCACTTGGGGTTATATTTGGTACCAGGTCCTTGGCACGTAGAACGCCATGAAGATAGGAGGTTGAAGTACGTAGAGGGCAGAGCACATCATGTACTTGTATTTACAGCAGTCAGTACCTTGCCATGTTGCAAAACATTCCTATGGGGAAGTTGCTACCTCCCCCAAATCTCGGGATGCTGCTTTGGGTAAGCATTCGGACGTTGGTGATTGCTCAGAGTCTGGACAGACTGAGGCAGTCAAGGGCTTGACTCCTTTTTCTTGACATTCCTCGCCCTCTTTACCGAAGTCATATGATCATGTAGTTGGACGTCATCGCAGCATGAGCCAACATCCATTCCCCTACTGATCTTGGCTCTGGTTTTGCAATCCTGCCGCCTTCGTTTCCCCGTCTAGTATTCCTCTTTTCCCAAGAATGCTTCTCCTTTCTTGGCTTATATATGGCCCGTCATATCTACATAATGATGGTACCAACTCGATACTGCTCTCGTCCCGGATTTATCGGTTTGCTACGTGTGCGAATTCGAAAACAGCCAGTTCCTACATCCAAGGAATGTAAACCAAGAGGTTGAGATTCGTTGGCATTACACCAACTTCCCCTTTCTCTTCGGACGACACGACGCCCCGAACCCCCTTTGCTCCTACATTTTGTCACTTGGCTGCTTTGAGGACCGTAAGTGCTTATCTTACCTTCCCTCTCCTTGTTAACACCCAACCCTGTGGATGGCGTCAAAATTGTGGCGTCTTGCAGTTCACCATTTGGTTCACGATTTAGTGGTCTCACTTCCTGCAACATGATAAGCTCTGGGTAGTGTGATATCAACCCCCCTGCTGTCAGTTGGATGAGGGAAAGAATGGCACGCATGCTGCTTTATAAAGGATTGCACAGTGATTTTGGGTACATACGACCATATCCTGCTGAATACTAGGGATCCCGTCCGCTCTCCCATATATAAGCAGCAGAGAGCCGAATTAGTACTAGGGTCGGTGACGACCTGGGAATCCTCGGTGTTGTATGTTTTGCACTTTTTGCCAGTTGGAGCTCGACGGGCTCTTAACCGGTGGAAAAGGCATCCATGTATCCCCTCACCATCTGCTCAGGTGAGATACCTTTCTTCTTCTCCTTGTTCGCTGCAGGCTCCTCACGGACATGGTTGGAGTGGCGGGCCTATGGTGCTTCAGTACAGTATGGTTTCCCAGTTCGGAGGTGTCTTGATTTTATGCATTCGCATTTCAACCTGCGACAAAGTGATATTCTCATTGGTGTCTGCCTCCATTCACTTCGTCTCGGGAGTGACTCTTCAGCTTGGTCGCCGTTTTGACGCGGCTTATGTCTTGTGTCAGCGCTTCTCGGGGCGCGAATGGTACGATTGTGGGGAAGTGGCGGGGGAGTCCCTACCTGAGGCTACCTCCTAATCCCGCTAAGCGCCCTCCTCTTAATCCCGTCGAGTTCCCCCATCCACAACCGCCTCATTCCTTGGCACGGTACTCCGCGCAACACTCTTCTCCGGATTCGCCGAAACCCATCCCCGAGAGCAGGGAAAGGGACCCGAATGCGCCACGCCCCATTCATCCTATACGAGAAGATCTCCCTCGGTGCATCCGCCCTAGGCCCCTAGCGTACTGGGCGCGCAAGATCCAGTGCGCCAATACCAGCCACGCGACATCATGTCTTCCGCCACAGTCTTCGACTCGGCCCTCTTCAGGAACATCTTCGGCACCGAGGAGATCCGCGAGTGCTTCTCGGAGAAGTCCTACGTCGCTCATATGATTGAGGCGGAATGCGCCTTATCCAAAGCCGAGGAGGCCGAGGGAGTGATCCCCGGCGGCGTGGCAGATGTCATATGCCAGCACAGCGACGTGGCTAAGATTGACTGGACGCTGCTGGGTTCACGGACAGAGATCGTGGGATATCCGATCTTCCCTTTGGTGGAGCAGATGGCATCGTGGTGCCCCGAGAACGAGGGTGAGTAGAGCCTCCCTTTCAGACGTGGCCGGTCGAGCGGCGCGCCAATCGGGTGAAGGGGCCAAGGAGGGCACTCTCAATAATTGGCCATGGCGCTAACCTACGAACGAAAACAGCGGGATATATCCACTGGGGAGCAACGACACAAGACATAATGGATATTGCGTCTGTGCTGCAGATGAGGGAGGGTCTAGCCACCGTCGAGCGCCTGATCAAGCGCATAGTGCAGACTCTTAAGGATATGGCGAAGAGGTATCGAGACACACCTATGGCCGGCCGCACCCATCTGCAACACGCCTTGCCCATCACATTTGGGTACAAATGCGGCGTCTGGCTGGCCGGCATGCAGCGCCACCTCGAGCGTCTCGAACAGATCAAGGAACGCTGCCTATTAGTCCAGTTCGGCGGCGCCGCCGGGACTCTGGCCTCATTAGGGGATAGCGGTGTGCGGGTACGGAAGAGGCTCGCCTCCCTCCTCGGACTTCGGGACCCGGTCATCACATGGCATGTCGCGAGGGATACTGTCGCCGAGGTCGTCAACTTTCTGGCGCTCGTAGGGGGCACTATTGGCAAAATCGCTCTCGACCTCTTGATTATGTGCTCCAATGAGTTAAACGAGGTAGCCGAGCCTTATGTCCCGCACCGAGGCGCCTCTTCAACGATGCCGCAGAAGCGCAACCCCATCTCGAGCGAAGTGATCCTGGCCCAGTCCAAGATCCTGCGGGCTCAGTCGGGCCTCCTGCTCGACGCCATGATTACAGATTTTGAGCGCGCGTCGGGGCCTTGGCACCTCGAATGGACCGCCGTGCCGACAGCGTTTATATCGGCAGTGGGGTCCCTCCATCAGGCCGATTTCGCCCTTGCGGGCCTGCAAGTCAACGAGGGCGCCATGTTAGCGAATCTGCAGGGGACGCGGGGTCTCATCGTTGCCGAGGCCGTCATGATGGCCCTCGCGCACCACACTGGTCGGCAAGAGGCGCACGAGGTCGTGTACCACGCGTGTGCCACGGCGTGTGAGCATGGGGAGTCGTTGCTTGAGACGCTACAAGAAATTGAAATCGTGGTTAAGTATATAGGCCATGAAGAGCTCGAGCAGCTATGCGACCCAACTAGGTACATGGGCACTTGTCAGTTGATGGTGGACGAGCTCTTGACACAATAACGACGGTATTACATAGCGGCGAATGGAAATGAAGTGGTGGCACGTATATGAGATACTTGAAATTAATTTATGGTCTATTGATGATGAATGATCCCGTTTCTGTGTATCACTTGCCGAATCTATCCTCGGATGCATTGAAGGTGTTCAAATATAGGTAATTCGCAGTGGCTAATTCGAAGCCATTACTTCTTTAGACAGGGTCGCCTCAGGAAATTCGGGATATATTCTCGTTTTATCATCCACCATGCTCTTGACCACTCGTATTTTAGCTTGGGCTATGAACGAGAAATAAGTATTTCTTAGATTTATAAGATTGTATAATATTAAATGTGTTTTTGCATCATCCCTTTTCCATTATAATAATATCTTCGATGGAGGTATATTATCTAAATATTTTATTTCTCAATCTGACCATGAGAACCCTACGTTTCTTATTTATTATATCTATGATACGTTAAACAATAAACCCATTGAGACTGCAAGGAGGCTTGCGGACAACTCGTGTTCAACGAAGCTGGGAAGACGAGATTACGTTGAAAACAATACAGCCGGAGGCATGAGACGTTTGTGGCGGAAGCCAGTCGCCGTCAACTCCGTCGTGATCGAAACACTGGGCTAAATAGAGGCTACACCTAGGCTGGCCCTGGTTGATCTGTCTCACGAGACACTCAACGGAAATGTCACATCTAGTATGATGCGCATTCTAGCATTGACAGAAAAGCTTGTCCATCGGAGCTGAATGAATGAATTCGATTACTCCCATGATAAACTAACCCACGAAACGCCCAAGCAAACCAGCCGGCCGCCAACTAATGAACACTGCAGAAACCGATGGGGTATAAGAATGGTGACTTTTTGCCGAAAAACCAATGACTCCAACCCACGCCGATATTAGATGATGAAGGCAACAATAAAACCCAGTAGAGAGGTGATGAGCTCCACGTCCTTCCCACTAGCCCCGCTCAGGAGATTCGGCACCGCTGTCGTGGGAGTCACTACGACTTCTGTGGTGATGGGCCTGGGGGCCTCCGAGGTGGTGGTAGTGGCCATAGTCGAGTTGTTGCTCTCGGCCGAGTCGGTAGGGCTGGAAGAGTGTGGGGATGCTGGTGATGATGATCCTTCGCTCGTGACCGGGGCGTCTCCGGACTCTTTCTGGGTGATGCTGCTTGCTGGTGCTGTTGTTGCTGTAGGGCCCATTGTTAGACACTGAAGGCTCGGGTCCAGGTTGCGTACAGCCATGTACGGTCTCGTCGGTTTACTTACTCGCATCAGGAACGCAGACGACGGCCGATGGACAGACAGCCAGGACGGCAAGTGCCCAGCTGAGGTGGTGAGTAAGATGCATGATGACGGATGTGTGTGGATGGCGGATACAGAAGTATGTATGTGACAGATTCGACCCGATTGCGACCTCAGCTTGTTCTTTGTTCCCCGGATGGTTCGAACGAGGAAGAGAGCAGATCATCAGCCGTCTGGACGGGCCATTTTAAAGGGCTGGGCATTGATTGCCGTTGCAGAAAGCTTGTCGGGAAGTGGCTGTCTGGCTGACTGACGGGTGGGCCTCCGGAAGCACGGCAGTTGCAACGACGATGCGCGCCTGCGCCAATCAGAAGGGGCCCTGGTGCTTGGCGCCTCCCGCTGGCGAGTTTAGCGGAAACTATTGAGTGGCACACGACATGGAAAAGTGCATTGGGGCCATCGTATTGTGGTGCCGCATTCCCGTGTTGAAGGCCATTCTCGGGCATTAAATGGGTAGGATCCGCGCGCGGTGCGACTGGTGCTAGGGAAGGGGGAAAATTGGAGGGCGGGCGGACTAAGGTTAAGTAAGACCTTTTCAGGGGAGGGTATCGTAAGGTCGGTTGGTCGGGCAGGTCCCCAAGTCCCCTGAGCGCGCGCCTCATTGCTTGCGCAGTCGCTGCCAAGCTAGCAAGCTACAAAGACGAACCATTACGTCGGTGGCTGTCAATCAACGGTTCCTGATGAACGTGGACACGTATGCTGCCACGTAGCGACAGTGATTCTACTCCTTCTGCTAGTTGGCAATCTTCAGTTTGCAACTTTCCCAAGCCAGCAAAAACATCCGAGCTGTCGGTAATTGCGCGCGTCGGTGAGCACTGCCTCGAGGTCGGAAATGGAAATGGTCTGCTGGGCATGGGGACGGTGTGACTCTTCGGGGTCTACGTGGGGTGAAAACGGAAATGTCAGGTGGGACCCGACCCTGCTGTACACGTTATTTGGTTGGCCTAGAGCTCCGAGCTCCTACAGCTTGAGCCCCAAATCCTCTCAGCCGCCTGGGCCACCCACAGCTTTGATCTCAGATAAGCCCCTCTTCGCTGTGGCTCATCCTCCGGAGCTTTACTTGGTTGAGGTCATCAATCAATTGTGCCTGGGATTGAGCGCATCACAGCACTTTCCACCACCTCGCGCGAACAAACCACAACCAGTCAAACAGCCGAAGCACCTCTACATCGCCAACAGTCTTCCTTCCTAATCAACACCAAATACGCATCTCAACAGCTTCTCATGTCCGTTTCCCAGCTCTCGCGGCTTCTGCCGCTGCCTGATGAGGACCTTCAGCAGGTTTTGACGTACGCCGCAACGCTGTCCAAGCCCGAGGCAGTGGAGCATTTCCGGAACCTGCTGGGTGATTCACCCGACGCGGTCGACTTCATCTCCTCGTTCAACTCCAGGCGCCAGGACCCCAAACCCGCCCCTGCGCCCCAACCCTCGTCTTCGCAATCTTCACAATCTATTTCGGGCGGCGTTCCCAAACCTGCACGGAACAACAACAAGAAAAAGAAGGCACCCCTCCACACTCCGGCCCCACGTCAAGTCACCAACCTCGGCCCAGCACCAGGCACTGCCTACAACAAGAAGAGCCTCGAAGATGACTATCGGTCGGGCGCATCAAGCCGTGCTGCGTCGCCGGCCAAACCACCTGCCAAGTCTGCAACGCCGCCGCCGCCCAAGCCGCCCCCATCTGCCGCCGGTCACCTGATCTCGGATCTGCCCAAGTCGAAACCGAAATCAACCCCTGCCTCCCGGTCATCAACCCCTGCGCCCAAGACTAAGGTCAGCATTTCGGGTGGTACCGCCATGCATGGTGCCTCCTCGGCCTTGTCAGACCTGGATGCCGCCATCAGAGCGCTGGAGCTAACCACTAACCCCACAAAGAGCAGCGATGCGTCGAGGAAATGCAATTGCGTGGCCGCGAGGCATCCTCTGCTGGCTGCTGCTCCTAACTGTCTGGTTTGTGGCAAAGTCGTCTGCATCAAGGAAGGACTAGGGCCATGCACTTCCTGTGGTACACCACTTTTGAGTCCCGAGGAAGTGCAGTCTATGATCAAGGAGCTAAAGGCCGAGCGTGGGCGGGAGAAGCAGGCAGCCGACCGGGATGCTCACAGAAGGCCCGATGTATCCCGAACGCCAGCTCCATTCACCAAGCCACGCGAGACGAATGAGGATCTGTCTTCTGCCGAGGCAAAGGCCCGAGAACATCGTGATCGCCTGCTTGCCTTCCAGAACCAAAACGCCCGCCGAACAACGGTCCGAGATGAGGCTGCCGACTTTGATGTGACTGGCGCCATGGCTGGTACTGGAGGCAGCATGTGGTCTACTCCCGAGGAGCGCGCTCGCGAACTGAAGCGGCAACAAAAGGTTCTGCGGGAAATGGAGTGGAATGCTAAGCCGGAGTATGAGAAGCGGCGTCAAGTGGTCAGTATCGACTTAGTCGGGGGCAAAGTGGTCCGGAAGATGGCCGCAGTCGAGCGACCCGCCAGCCCTGTGGAAGAAGACATTGTCGAGATCGTCGAAGAAATCCCGGCATCATCAACCTTTGTCAGCAGCAATATCGGGGGCGGGGGTGGAGCGTTTAGTAAGAACCCGCTTCTCGCAGGATTGATCAAGCCGGTTTTCCAACCCGAAGGCAAAGGCAAGGGGGCAGAGCTTGAGGGGCGGAAAGATCGCAAGACGAAATGGAGGAGGGTTCAGGACAATCTGGATGACAACTCCGAAGTGATCCTCAACGGTGGAGCTTACGGTACTCAACCTAGTTCGGGACAGCCAATTACGGCCGGCGGTGATGAGCCCGATTGCGGATAAAGCGTGAGGCTTTCTAACAGAAATGCTTCATGGCGCCAATCCCCTACTCCCCTAAAGCCGATATAGCTGGTGAACTGACGGATCTGACAACATTGATTGGTTTGTATATGTTATTCTTCTATCTATGTGACATGATTGCTACGTGCTTTTGACCCCGCGTTCTTCCATCTCCTACGACACAGTCAACGTGGCAGTTTGTCGGATATCCCGACTGCTAGCGCCGACGCTAATGGTGAAGGCACCAGTGGGCACCACCCAGTTCTGCTGGGCCACATCCCAGTAGCTCAGGTCTCTCCTCCGGAGCGCGAACGTGGCCGTGCCGGACGCGCCCGCCGCCAGCGGCAGCTTCTCGAACCCGCGCAGCTGCTTGGGCGGGGCGGTGACGGAGGACGGGTAGCCGACGTAGAGTTGCGCGACTTCGGCGCCCGTGACGGAGCCCGAGTTGGCCACGTTCACGGTCACAGTGGCGACGGTCTCGAAGAGGTCGGCGCGACCGCCAGGGACGACGTCGCCGGTGGCGGGGCCGGCTGCCGGGGCGCCGTCTACGGCGATGGCGGAGTAGGTGAAGTTGGTGTAAGCTGAGCACATGAGTCCAGTCAGTAAATAAAACAGGAAGAGAGAAGAGGCGCGGTTGTTGGTTCGCTGATGAGATATACGAAAAGGGGTAGGGGTTTAAGACTTACACAGGCCGAAGCCAAACTCGTACCGCGGGGCGATGTTGGCCCGGTCGAAGTGTCGGTAGTCGATGTACAGGCCCTCGGAGAAGCTGTCGCTCTGGCCGCGGCTGACGCTGGTGCCGTAGTCGCCCGCGGCCTTGGCGATGGTGTAGGGCAGCTTGCCCGAGGGGGCGGTGTCGCCGTAGAGGACGTCGACGAGGGCGTTGCCGCTCTCCTGCGAGGGCAGGCCGGCCCAGACGACGGCCTTGACGGACGGTAAGGCGAGGATGGTCTCGAGCAGGATGGGGCCCACCGAGTGCACGACGACGATGACGTTGTCGCTGGCCTGCGCGACGGCCTGCACGAGCTGGTTGCCGTTGTGCCACGGGTCCAGGTCGTTGCGGTCGCCCGCCACGCCCTCGACCGTGATGTAGCCCTCGCCGCTGTCGGCGGTGATGAAGACGACGGCGGCGTCGGCGCCGCGCGCGGCCGCGGCGGCGGACGTGCTGTCGCTGGCTTGCAGGTTGATGGTGGTGCCGTCGCGCTGCGCGCGCGTGCGGATCGCGTCGGCGGGCGCGACGAAGTACGGGTAGTTGGCGGTGCCGGAGCCCCAGCCCATGCCGAGGGCGCCCGTGTTGCAGCCGCGGTCGACGCAGGCGTTGATGCCCTGCGGGTTGTTGACGGCGGCGGAGCCGATGAGGGCCAGACTGCGCGGTTTCTGGAGCGGGAGGGCGCCGCCGTCGTTCTTGAGGAGGACGATGCCGTCGCGCGCGACGGCGCGGACGTTGGTCTTGTGGTTGGCCTGCACGTTGGCGTTGATGTTGATGGTCGGGTAGCCGCTGTCCTGCTGCGTGAGGTACCAGGCGCCCAGGATGCGGCGCACCATGTCGTCGACGCGCGACTGGGGCACGCGCCCGCTGCTGACCGCGGCCGCGAGCTTGGGGCCCCAGAGCACGGAGCCGCCGTTGTAGTCGGACCCCGGCATGGTCATGTCGAGCCCGCTGTTGGCGCTGAGCTCGGTCGTGTGCTGCGCGTTCCAGTCGGTCAGGACGTAGCCCTGGAAGCCGAGCTCCTGCTTGAGGAGGCCGTTGAGGCTCTTGTCGTCCTCGCACGACCAGGTGCCGTTCAGCTTGTTGTACGCGCACATCACCGACGCCACGTTGGCTTGGACGGCGTCGGCGAAGGGCCACAGGTACAGCTCGTGCATGGTCCGGTCGTCGACGTTGGAGCTGATGGTGTCGCGGCTTAGTTCCTGCTCGTTGGCGATGTAGTGCTTCACGTTGGCCTGGACGCCGGCCGCCTGCATGCCCTCGACGGTTTCGGCCGTCGCAATTCCCGAAAGGTACGGGTCTGCTGCAAAGCCCTCCCAGTTACGGCCACCTTGAGGGACCTTGCCGAGAGGGCCCGCGACGGGGCCGAGCAATACGTGCACGCCGCACCCTTTCGCCTCCTCGCCCATGAACTGGCCGCGCTGGCGGATCAGGTCGCGGTCCCAGGTGGAGCCGGCCTGGATGCCGGGGGTGAAGGCGGTGACGCCGTTGCCGTAGCGGACGCCGAGGGGCGAGTCCTGGAGGCAGAGCTGGGGGTAGCCGATGGAGCCGATGGCGGGGGTGTTGCCGACGCAGGGCCCCTTGTTCCAGCCGACGCCGGTGACGATGTTGATCTTGTCCTGCGAGGAAAGCTTGGCGAGCGCGGCGTTGGCCTTCTGGTAGGCGGCGCCCCAGTCGGCGGCGGATTGGGCCGAGGCCGCGGTGGCGGCGCTGGCCAGGAGGGTGGCTATATCTTGGAAGCGCATCTTGCGTTCGTGGCTGTGGGCTCTGGCCGGATCTAGTTGTTGTGGTGGGAGGAAGGGAAGGTAAGGGATGCCTTCGCCTGCGCGGGGCTGGGATTTATGGGATCGGCTGGGGGCGACGGGCAGGACGAAGTGCCAGGGCAGACGGGCCTCGTCATTCCAATCGAATCATGCAGCAACTTATACCATGGCAAGCTTGGCGACAACACTCGGGGATCCACCACAGCGGTGGAAGATCGCCAGATCACGATGCCTTGTACGGCAGTTAACGGAAGACCATGAGTCGGAGTGTGCGTTTTCCCATCCTAGGCGTGCATACCTGCCTACATAAAGGCATACCTAGCCCGGCATTTTGCCATGAGCAGGTTAGATTGGGCCCTTGGCACCGATCCTGTGCCCCCTCTTCGGGCCACCATTGAATACACGCTGTCCGGCAGTGCGTCCCGTTTGGGGCTCTTCCCCTGGTTGGCGTGAGTACGTTACCTCATTACCTAACGGCGTCGCAAATCACAAGGTTTAATATTCAATGCGCCATGCCATGGATGACGGAGATTGATGAGAGAATGGGAAAAAGCATGGCATTAGCCGGCCCGCGCAGCCAATGCTTCTTTCTCTGCCTGCCTCTTCTCTTCTTATAACGGCGGGGGTGGACCAGCAAAGTAGGAAGGAGGCCGGAGGAGTCGACTCCGAGCCACAGGGATGCCGGCCCCTAACGGCGCCTTGGTTCCTGTACCCCTGTCCCCCCAATTCTCCAATTCGGGGGGGAAAGGCTTAGGTTAGGGCCGCTTTGCTACTTTTTCCCCCAATGGTGTAAGCTCCAGCGTCTTGACTGGCTCTCGCGGTGCCGTTTTGGAGGAACGTTGGCGTTTCAATTGCACGTCATCTAATACCCGAACTTCAGCCATCTATTCACCGAAAGACCGCTGCATATGTTCAATTGATAACCAATAGGAGCTGCTGTTATTATTGCTGCTGAGGTGATTATATATGCATGTAGCCGAGTCATTCAAGTAAGGAGAGGCCGAATGGCAGGCGGTGAGGTTCATCCCGTCATTCGTTAGTTGGCAGCGCCCCTGTGCTCGCCCTCCGCAACGCGCTGGCAAATCTCCAACAGGACGCGCCCAGCCCACTCAAAGTCACTTAACTCAAGATAGACCTGCGCGCTCATCCGCGCCCAGACCTTGCCGTTCCCATGGAATAACGGGATGAACGTGTTGTAGTCTTCCATCAACTTCCCCAAGATCCAGCTCGTGACAACAGGCACCTCGGCGGCCGATAGACCAGCGTTGCCGTCGGCAGTGAATTGGATGGGCAGCGCCACGTTCGTCATGCCGCACCGGCCCAGCGTCCCCGTGCTGTTCTCGAGCACCTCCGTCCCCAGCATCGCCGCCGCGCGCTTGCCGCCCTCGCGCGCGAGCGTCTGCGTGTACTGCAGGATCCTCGCCTCGCCGCCCAGCACCTCCTGGCGCCACTGCAGCGCGTCCGTGACGCAGAGGTAGGGCGAGCAGTCGACGGTGCCCGTGAACTGGAAGCTACTGACAAAGTGCGAGTTGGTGCTCTCGGGCAGCGGGTTAAACCGCGGCGTCCCGTCCGTGTGGGCCTGGGTCGTCACGTACCCGTGCGACGTCGGGACCGACGACCGGATCAGCGCCTGGTGCCGCACGGGCACGTAGAGCACGGCGCAGCCGCGCGGCACGAAGAGCCACTTGTGGCAGTTGGACAGGAAGAAGTCCGGGTCCAGCGCGGCCAGGTCCAGGTCGATCTGCCCGATCCCCTGCGCGCCGTCGACGAGGCTCAGGACGCCGTGGCGGCGGCAGGCCTCCGTCAGGGCCTCGAAGGGGAACCGGATCCCCGGCAGGCTGGAGACGGTGTCGACGACGCAGAGGCGCGGGCGCTTGCCCTCGGCGGCGCAGCGCGCGACGGCGGACTCGAAGGCGGCGAGGGCGTCGCGGTCCTCGAAGGGGTACTGCAGCGGGATCTCGCGCGACGAGACGGGCGTGTTCGAGGCCTGGTGTGCGTCGACGATGTAGTCGATGGTCTTGCCGCAGCCGCCGTAGACGGTGCTGAAGTGGAGCAGCACGTCGCGCCCGTCCGGGTTCCAGGTCAGGTTCCGCAGGATCGTGTTGATGGCGACGGTCGCGTTGGGCACCAGGACGACCGTCTCGGCGGGCGCGCGCAGGAGCGCCGCCGCGGCCTCGCGCGAGGCGTCGAGCAGCTTAGGCAGCTCGTAGCGGATGAAGGGGTCTGGGCGCTGGTTCGCGCGGTCTTGGTACTCGCGGAGGCGGGTGTGGATGGCGGTCGGCCAGGCGCCGAAGGACCCTGTGTTATTGCTCTTGTCAGATTCGGTGGCTGTTTATAGATGAGGAGGCTGGAGGGCTGTTTCATGTGATAATGGTAATAAAATGACTACATCAGGGACTGTGACTCTTACTGACCTTGATTGAAGTTCCGGTAGTCCGGGTCGAAGGGGAACTCCTGGCGTAGACTGTGTCCCAAGGCTGCTGAGGCCCCGTCGGCGAGCTCAGATGTGGTATTGGAAGACGCCATCGTGATGAGATGTGATATACTCCAGTACATTGAATATAGTACTGGTTAGTCATCGGCCACAGGGATAATGCTGCATGTATGCTTTGGTCTTTTCGGAATGACGCGGTGCTTTTATAGAGGTATGTTCAATGCTGTCTTCATGCACACATGGGCGGGCCGCCATCGGCTCGCAATTGCTAGTGACTCATGTAAGTGATAGTCAAAGGGAACGAAGTGATTCAGAATTGGAGAGCCGATAAACCCCACCTTGGCGATCGCAGCCGCAACTACCTACTTTATCCAGTGGAGACATGTCAGCACAAAGGCGCGCCACTATGCGTCATATCGAGCGGCCAGCTATCCGACATTAAGCTTGCAACAGTCCGGGGTTATTGTCTCTAGCAGGGCCCCGAAAGAATACTACGGAAATCCAAACTCCTTTAATGAACTGAACGGCTGGACCCGGTATCCACGCACAATTATTGTGCAACTCTTCCTTGAGGATGTATACCGCTGCTTATACAACGGGTCTGAGGAAGTACTGCCCCAGAGTACTTCGAAGGTACCCCCTTTGAAACTAACCCGAATCGGCCACATCTCTATAGATTGAACTCCACCAGCACTTATCACATGGGTCCAGGGTGTTGTTCAGCGCCTCATCGGCCCTACTCTTTTACTTCTGATTACATTGCTTTTGTAGATTCGCCAGTGGTAGACTATGATCAGAATATGCAATGCCTAGCAATATCGTGTGATGGTAGCCAGGTAACAGGTAATGCAAAAAAGTGAGTCTCGATTCGAATAGCCCTGGAATACTCAAGTACTTGTATAACCCAAGTATTGACGCAGGATCAGGCAGAAGTTTGGCCCGGCCGCAGTTGACAACACAGGCCCACCTTCGATTGAGACTGCGGAGGTTGGACTCCATTCTTGTCAAAACGTTGTTGGTTGGAACCTGGACTTGGGTCTTTCTTTCACATTATCCGGCCGACCCCATGTTCGGCCCTACTCAACGAAGCATCGCGGTGCTTCCCTATTTAGTAACGAACTCGCCAGGAAACCAGAATCCAGAGACTGTTGACCTCTTCAACAGCCCCGCCTAGTAGTCGAGCCTCGTCCCCTATACAATGGATAACCAGTAATATAGCAATGTCAACTTCTAGGCAGCAGCACCCCTACACCCACATCACCCATACCGAACATTTCCCCCACCCCCTCCCCAAACCAATCCTCCGCCGCCCGCGCCTCCTCCGCGGACGCATAATTCACCACCGTGCTCTTCATGGTGGTGTACTCGCGCAGCGCATCCACCCCGTTCTCGCTGCCGACGCCGCTCGCCGACTTGGCGCCGCCCCAGGGGCTGCTCGGGTCGTTGCGGTGGTGCGTGTTGACCCAGACGATGCCGGCGTCGATCTGTTCGGACACCCGGAACCCTTGGGCTAAATCTTGGGTCCAGACCGACGCGCCCAGGCCGAACTCGCTGTCGTTGGCGAGCGCGACGGCTTGGGCTTCGGTGTCGAAGCCGAGGACGGCGATGACGGGGCCGAAGGCTTCTTCGCGCCAGATGCGGGTTTGGAGGAGGCTTTGGTTGGAGGATGAGACGAGCACGGTCGGTTCGAAGAAGTAGCCCTTGGCAAAGTCGATTCCGTCGAGCTGGCTTTGGCCTGTCATACGCTTGCCGCCGGTCAGAGCGGTAGCATTGCCACTCCCAACTGCCTCGTCCACGAGTGTAGTAACGTTCTGCAGTTGCTTGGCAGATATAAGGGGCCCCATCATTGACTCCGGGCTACCGGGAGATCCCATCCGGCGAGCAATGGACTCGGTCTTGGCCTTGAGCTTCTCCAATACCTCATCAGTCACTGTGTTCTCAACGATAATCCGGGTGCTGGCGATGCATGTCTGGCCGCTCGCCATGAACGACCCGAACGCAATCCCGTTCACAGCAACGTCGAGGTCTGCCGCTGCAAAGACGACCAGCGGCGCCTTCCCGCCCAGCTCAGCAGTAAAGCGTGACAGGTTACCACCTGCAAGACTGCCGATGGCCCGACCCGCCACCGTGCCGCCCGTGACATCAACTTTTCGAACCAAAGGGTGTTGAACCAGTGCTTTCCCCGTCGTCGCCCCATATCCAGGAAGCACATTAAACACACCATCAGGCAGTCCCGCCTCTTTGAGTAACTTCCCCAACGCCAACGTCGTCAGCGGTGTCAGCTCACTCGGCTTAGCGATGACACAATTCCCCGCCGCGAGGGCCGGCGCCAGCTTCTTGACCAAGATCAGCAGCGGGTGGTTGAACGGCGTGATCTGCACGACGACCCCGAGCGGGATCCGGTCGACCCAGTTGTGCAGCCTGCCCACGGTCGGCAGCACGGCGCGCTCCTCGGTCCGGAGCAGGGCGGCGTAGTACTTGAACCAGCGCACGAGCGAGGGCACCTGCGCCCGCATCTCGCGCGCGGCGCGGCCCGTTTGCCGGACCTCGAGCGGGATCAGCGCGGGCAGCGCCTTGGCCAGCAGCGTTGCCGCGGCCTCGAGGACGTCGGCGCGGGCGTGCGGGGAGGTCTTGGACCAGAGGCCGGACTGGAAGACGGTTTGGGCGAGGTCGATGGTTTCGGCCACGTCTTCGGGGCTGGCGGCGTGGCATCTGCGCTCTCGCCGTCAGTCAGGCTTGGTGTGATGCTTTGATACTAACATACTGTGCAAATATCTCGCCCGTTGCCGGATCCTCAATCGGTATCCTGATCGTCTGTTAGTTGCTGTACCCTCTTCAGGCTTTGTGTCACATGTAAACTCACAGTTCAGCTCGGCCAGGGCGCTCTTGGCCATTGACCCACATGAGGTACGTTTCTGCCATTTTTGCACATAGGGGTTTGCTATACTCAGTTTCGGTGAAGAAGAACCAAGGGGCTTGCGCAATGCCGTTGGTGAGACGTTATCTTTGTAGTCGGGGAATAATAAGGTTAAGAGCGGGGCCGTCGGGGGATGCCGACGTTGGCGCATCCTCGGCCCTCAACCCGCTGAGCCGGAAACCGTCGGCGCATCTCGGAACGTCAGAGGGGAGGAGACAACACCAAGCCCCAATACACCAAACCAGCAAGAAGTGAAATATCGTCTCGTAGTAGCTTTGTTCTGCGGTGAAAAGAAGGGCACAAATACGTCACTAAAGGTTCTTGGCTTTGAGACTAGCTTCAATATCCCCGGTCCCTGATGTTTGATAACCTCCTAATGGCGTCAACGCTGCCCTTGGTATAATAGTAGACCTTCTATAAGTGCTTTCCGCAAGTAATCGTTCGGCATTACTTAGTAGGAATAAGTATTATGCCACTAATTAAATGCATTATACCACGACACTGGTTATTCCCTACCTAGTCCATACTGGACGACACGATATGGTGGGGGCAGCGTTGTTGCCATCAAGGGGATACCACTAGGCATGCACCGAAACAAAGTCCAGAGCTTGATGTGTGTTGCAAGCTAGTTACGTTCGAGCTGAAAGAAGCATGTTGTGTCAACAGCCATAGTACACACAGTTTGTGTTCGGATATGTTTCGTTGAGGTCGTCAATACGATCTTGGTAAGCTCTTATATAAAAGAATGTGTTGATCCAAACGATCGTCTGAGGATCCATGGGTGTCAAAACCCCTCCCAGTTGTATCTGTCGCCAGCTCGTCCAACAGTTTATATGCCTTACAGTTCGCGTCAGGGTCCCAGTCAGTCCTTCATCGTGCCCCTCTATCCTTCAGCACCGAGGGCATTGCGGCCTGCGCGCACAGCCTCCCTACCCGAGCTTCTCCAGCTTATCGTGCTTCTCACTCCTGTTACTTCGGCTTCGCGCGAGATGGCTCGGGCGCATAGTTTTCAGTTGGTGGTGGTAGCTGAGATCAGCCGATGTTAGGTCGTTGAAGGTAGACATGACAGTGGTATTGTCATCAACGCGTGAACGGTTCAAATTGCGAATGAACTTACGCATGCCCCCGATCTTCGCGTCCGGAATCCGGTTCGAGATGATCTCGGGTGTTGAATCGGGGCCGGACTCATTGCCATCGGCGGGCGCCAGATCAGAGGCGCTGTCGCCTGCGCCGTGCCGCTGCGCTTTGCGGACGTTGACCCAGGAGCCCAGGGACTGGCCAAAAGCGGTGATGCGACCGACGAATAATGCGAGCACGACCGGCATGGACAGGCATACCATACCCAAGTTGCATTCGATGAGGCTGTATTGGTACGGCTTAGTATCGTCGTGTCCGGTCCAATTAGGAAAGAAGGTAAGCTGGAGTCCCCAAAAAGCTTCCTCACCTTGTCATTAGCACATATTGCCCGGACCATGTGATGTCTGAGAAATCCAGTATTGTTTTGTTGTGGCGAAAGATCACATTGATAACACCAGCGGTAGTAGCCCTGCATGAAGCCGTCAGCACGAGAATATCAAATTCCCCGGGTCGTTGTACTTACACCAATCCAGTAAGGAAGATGAGACTGATACCCCACTTTCGTTTGTACGAAAGGCCAAGCTTGGGTATCTGGTGCATGGGGATGAACAAAATGTAAAGGTCAGATAGCACGCTGATATAGGCGGCCGCTGTGATTAGCTTGCTGGGAATATTCGCCATCTGCTTCTGGTATCCCGGGTCGAGGTATCCACCGTCGCCTGGGACGGCGCAGACCAGGTAAGCGATCAGCCAGGCGATGTAGAAGGTGAGGACCACGGCAATGCCTGCCCAAACCATACTCCTGATGTGATCTTTGGAACCGAACAATCGCAAGTAGAACACAAAGAATGCACACTTGATCGTGGTGTTGGCTGAGCGCACCAGAACCGAGTTCACCATAGCTAGCTGGTTCGTATGTAAGCAACGCTGAGCAGCCTTGAGCGCGATGAAGGCAATCGTACCTTGGAGTGATAGATCCATTGGCGAAGGGTAGTATCCCAGAGATGAGTGCCATCTGGACCGCCACCCGGTTTGTCCAACACTGCAATCAATTGCTTTTGTTAGCATAGGAGATATTAAAAACGAGATACGATGTAAGGCAGGACTTACTCATCAAAACTTCAATGTCCAATGCGAGAGTAAACATCTAAGTATCCGCCATGTCAGTCCAAACATGATTGCTGTCATTCTCGGTGGAGAGGATTCGGGTAGCCTTACAAATGCAAGGATACAAAGATCTAGAAATATAGTGTCAGTAAAGAGGACATCCATTGTAGTGCAAGATGCGAGTGTGAAGCCTTACAGTCGTCGGCACCAAAAGACTTCGTTATTCTGATGCGGGTATATATCCTGCCACCAGTGAACAAGGCCAACATGGCCATCATGACAGCAATGACAATGACCAATTGGTATGAATGAGAGTCGGGATCGACGAAGTTGGACTTGACTCCTGGAGGCGGTGGCCGCACAGGAGTGGTATCCAGGTAGCCATCATCCATGGCGGCGGTGGAAGTCGGATGTGGTGTCGTTAAGTCTGTGATCCGGTCGTAGTTGGAACGCCAGTGTATACAGCTAACAAAGAGAAGTGCTGTATTCCCTTGTAGGACTGGCAAGTGAGGAGCGTGACGATAACAGGAAACGTACTGGATAAGGAGATCCCCTTGGTACTTAAGCTGCCCGTCTCCAACTCCAACTGCCCCCCCATTTGAGCTGAGCTAGGGAGAGATCGGTAGTAAACTTGGGCGTCGGGGAAGTGGCTTGATTGCTTGCCTCTTGGCGCAGTAACGTGGCACATCGGGTGCAACCCCAACCTATCCTCGCGTCGCTTTTCATTTGCCGACAGGCAACACGGTCGCACCGCGTCTGGCAAGGCGCCATGTTTTTTCACATATTGTCGTGGCAGCTTCCGCTGCAACGACGGATGAGGGGAAAAAGATCGTCGTCGCATGGCTGCTAGCGGTCAGCGACCTTCTGAAGCCATGACATGATTGGAAACTCGCTTTCACGATAGCAGGCCATCAAGCCCCCCCGGACATCGGCACCTGTCACTTACCATGCTAGCAAATCGAGTGGATCTGGTTTTTGCGTAATTGGCTTCCCTCGGGCTTCGCCAACTGCAGGGATGTGCGGGCCGAGAACGGTCAAGTAAGGGATGGGAGAGTCGCAAGATTGGCCATCGAAAATGCGACCAGACCCAACCCAACTGTTCATGCACGTTCGAGCGCAAAACCAGAATGAAACTGCTGTGTAGCTGAACTTGACGAAAAGAGACAAAAGTCCGATGCTGGTGCAAGAGGGAACAAGTGCGGAAAGTGTAAGGCAAGGCAAGTCAACCCTTACATTTCGAATGCCGCCTCTGCCAAGCTGAGGTCGCGTCCCCAAATCCTGATCTTGTCGGTTACTGCGAACCCATCGTCGCGATTATGTAGCGTGGGCTGCGCACGTGGCCACTGTTCCTTCCCGAGGGCATGCGAAGCAGCACTTTGGGACTTGCCTGTTATTGGATGATGGTTTCGCCTAACCATCGGTTTCCTGATCACCTTTTGCCATCCCATTTCCTTGCCTGTATCCTTCTTGGCATCTGAGAACCAGAATTGAGTCTACTTATCGATACCGCATCAAATATCAAGACAACGCCCAGTGGCCCCTGTAGGTTTCCTGTGCGTGAGCTTGCGCAATCGAATGATCATTACTGGTTGAGGTTGAGCCCAAGCATCGTTTTCTGTGTGATATTTTACAAAATCACTTCTGTCGCGAATCCGCCACTCCATCTTGACTTTCACCACACCGATGTGTATGCCAAATCTTGGTCTCCTTGTATGTCATTTTTATGTGTTCGTAGTAAGTATCTAGGAATGCCCATAGGCACAGAGTATCAGGCTCTGAACGGCCCAAGTGACAGGCACAGACAGATACAGAGTACTGAGCTTGGCGGCCATGGAAAAACCTCTTCCTGGAACAAGAAGGAAGCCACGACAAATCTGCTCGAATGACCCACGAATCAACGAAGATTCGACGACTGTAGGGGCCTGGGCAGTTCCCTTCAACGTGACTGGCTCACTTAACACCAGTCCGCCGATACTGTGCTTGAGAGCAATCTATAGGAATACGCATCTTAATTGTTGTTTACTCGAAGAAAAACAACAAAGGTTTTCCGATTCATGCAAGCAGACCAGCAACGTCGAACGGGTCAAATAGAGGAAATAACTGAAAAATAAGTACTTGGACTCAAAAGGACAGGTTGTTGCCGGCCTAGAGATGCCAGATACTCACCAAGCTCGTAGATCAATATAATCGCCGAGGTGAGTTATATGTGAAAATGTCGTAAGATAGTAGTATAGTACCTAATAAAAGCTGCCAGGCCTACATGTTACTGATAATGTACATGCATTCAATGTTATCTCTGGACCCAAGCCTGGAAACCATTTATTAAGCCAGCTAGGACCTCACCCTCAGCTCTCGTGGCCCAACAACAACCATACCAACAACAAAGAAGTAGCGAAGAATTCCGCTGCCACAACGCACACAAGATCTGTTGTTTTGTAGTTTTTAATCATTTGGCTTCACTTTGGTGTTGGCTTTGGGCACCATTCCCTTCTCAGATCTTGTGGCTTCCCCAGTCGATATAGATACAATCGGCGACGGTTTTGCACGCACACTTTTTTCATACTTCACCACCTTCGTCACGCCTGTGCTGGTCCTCCACTTGGAACTACCATACTACATCGGCGCTCTTTTTCGTGCAGAAGCCATTCCAGCTACTATTGCAATCATTTTCCTTGCAAGAGAACGGAACGCCTCTAGCCAGCCACACTGCTGTAAGTCGTTTCACCATGTTTCTCTTTGTCTAACACAACACCCTGACACTCTTCGCTGCACAGCAACGAGATAGCGCGAAGCATCTTCGCATAACATACAAAGCTTCTCTTCATACCAAGATTGCTGGAGCTTGCCCATCATGGACAACAAGGGCCACCAGGGATCCAAAAGATCCCACGACCAAACCATGACTTCCGACAATAACAAACACCAAGAGGTCAAGGAGCCGGCCCCCAAGCGGCACAAAGACGACTCCGGTCGGCCTTCGTCGTCCTCATCCACTTCCGCACGAGACAACCGTGCCACCAGCAGCTCCACCATGCCTCGTCGCCTCAGCCAAGGCCCGCCCGTCACCTTCTCAGGCCCTCCCCAATCCACTGCACTCAGAGCGATTGAGGAAATGCAGGGCATTCGTCGCGATACCGGAAACGCCTCCGCCTCGGGTGGCCCTGGTCGGGCCAGCCGACATCCCAGTGAGCCCGTCCAAGCCAAGCCGGGCACTGCCCCGGAGCGAAAGGTCTACGCCTCTTCCAGCGGCCCCGATCGCACCGGCAGACAACCCGGCGAACCGGCAAAAGACAAGTTCGGTGCCCCAGAGCGAGAAGCACCCACCTCCTCTACCAGCGGCCCTTCTATCCTGCGTAGAAACAGCGCCTCCGGCTTGATACCCCCAAAGCATCAAGTCAAGTCTGTGCCCGTCGTCGCCAACCGCAGCGGTTCTGAGGTGGCCCGCACCAACCGTCCCGAGTCGTCCGCTGCCAAATCGGGAGCATCGAGCCGTCCGGAATGGTCGACTGCCAAGTCGTCTGGACCACCCTTGAATCGCGAAGGTTCCAACCAAGTCCGCGACCGAAGCAAGGAAGTCAGACTGTCCTCGTATGACGTCCTAAAGGCCACCGGTGCCGAGGAAAAGTACCTCAGTGAAGCCAAAAGACGGGAGCGCCCTTCCAAGAATGAGCGGCGCGAACAAGGACGTCCGTCATCATCATCAAGTGCCAAAGGACCTGCTGCTGCCGCTTCTGCTTCTTCTGCTGCTGGTCCTGCCGCTTCAGCACCCACCGCATCTGGCAACGCCGAGGACGATGCCGTCGAGGTTCCCCGCCGACAGCCGTCCGAGGCCCTAGAGGACTTCCGTGCACGCCAGCACGCCTACTACGACAAGCCCCCGCCCCCGCTGGAGAAGCGCCGCCCCGACGAGACTATGGCCGACTTCCTCACACGAAAGGAGCGATACTACAGCATATACAAGAAGGATGACAAGCAGAAGAAGCCCGAACGCAGCGTGAAGGGCAAAAACAAGTCGGGGAGAGCAAGCGGCAGCAAGGCCGGCAACGATAAGGGTACGGGCCCCGCCGTCATGCCCACAGCCGCCAACATTGCCCAGATGAACCGCGACCGCGACCCGACCTCGTGCATCGAGTTCCCCGCCGAGCTCTTCGACGCACTCGCGCAGTTCAACCGCAGCGTCTACGAGGAGCACGACGAGACGCAGCTCCAGCAAGGCTACGCCCCGAGCCCCGTCTACGTCCTCGTCCTCGAGCAGAACCGGCCCGGCAAGGCCTACTTCAGCGTGTGCGGCACGGCCCAGGGCATGGGCCCCGCCAACCAGCTCGCCCTGTCGCTGTTCCGGCAGGAGGTCCCCCGGGTGCTGCCCGAGCTGCGCGACGCCGCCGGCATGGCCCACGAGGACTGGAAGGAGTCGCTGGCGCAGCTGCAGAAGGACCACCCCGACACGAAGTGGACCAAGAAGTTCTGGTACAAGGCCACCGGCGACCTCCGCGGCAGTGCGCGACTGGCGTGGTATGTGGACCGTGATGGCGATAACAAGGGACTGGTGACCCTGAGCGCGACATTGCCGGTACATGACGAGAAGGAACCCCAGTATCAGATGACCGTCAAGGTGTTGAGACACAAGAAAATTTTGCTGACTTGAAGCTCCTGGCATGTTTCTTTTCATACCTGAACTTGAGTTTAGTGAGCAACAGTGTTATTCACTACGAAATTGGCGACTAGCAGCTGCTTGTTGGTATATGTGTATATTAGTTCATCAGCTGGAGACTTGGCTAAGGATGCGGCAAAGAAGTGTCGCCGGCTAACAACACAAATGAATCACGATGATACGAGCCACATGAGCGTTCCTTTCATCACTGAACTCTAAGGAGCGCATACTGTACAATTAGATAGAGAAATGAAAACTTGGTAAAACCCACCGCGATACAATTCCTTGTGAATGAAGAAAAGACTTCGCAATATCATCCCAATCCCAATCCATCTCGCCTCATAGGTGTTAAAGTCATGCCTCTCCGTAAACTCACCAACGACAGACATGGCTTCTTTTATCTTCTTCTTGTTACATTACTTTCTTGGTGTTCTTCTTCTCCTGACGTACGTTCTTCAGAGCGCATGAGACCCGGACGGACATGTTTCCGTCCTTAGCCTCCAGCTTCAGCGTTGAGGCGTGCGTGAACTTCCAGTTTCCCTTGTACACAAAGCGACGCTCTCGCTCCGGTGACTCCTCCGCGGCTTCCCCATTGTTGTTAGCAGTAGCATTATCACCTCCGGTATTTGGCTCGATATCAGGCGAGCTATTAATGGAATCTTCGTCGCCCTCGTCCTTGACACCGCCGCCATCCGTTTTCTCTGGATTCTCATCGGAGCTAGCAGTAGCAGCAGCAGCAGCACTACCACCGATGCGTCTTAGGGGCGTCAACTTGAAGGTCCCGGGGTGGTAGCGTGCCATGATGCGCAGCACCTCGTGAATGGCGTCCTTCAGGCTACTCGAGATTTGGACGTCCCTGTTGCAACCATCGACTTCGTGGATGATAACAAAGACGGTCCTGGGCGAACGGCTCTCCTTGTCATTCCGGGCATGTAGCTTCTGGATGCGCTGGCGGTGCAGTTTAGCTGGGTAGTGTAGCTCCTTCATAGGCGTGATCACGGTCGCCGTCTCATCTTGTGGCAAAGGGGCTGCTTGCGGCTCATTGTTTGGGGTGGCTATCGCAGGCGGTAGTGCTGGTGGTGGTTGTAGTCGCTCGGCAGCTGGGGGAACGTCGGGGGCTGCATCTGGAGTAGGCTTCTTTGCCTCGATTGTTGCCTCTGGGTGTCCATCTTCCATATGGCGATCGGCGGGCTTGTCTTTGATCAGTCTGTGCTTCATATACCGTAGCTTCTCCTCCGTCGATAGTGGCGGCCTTCCTCTTGGTCTAGCAGCTATTGCAGGGCCCACAGCAGGAGCTACGTAGTAGCCAGGATAAGGAGCGAATCCTGCGGCCGCGGCACCATTTCCCCAGCCGCCGCCATAATGGGTGACGGGGAGATAGGGCACTTGTCTGTAGGTGTAAGGCTTGCGCTGATAGGGATAAGGTGGGTACGACATCGTCATACACCGCCTCAGGTCGTGATTCTATTTTAGAGTATGGGGGATCGCGTGTGAAATGGTGAAATTGGGATTGCCTAGTGACTTGTTCCTGGCGCTTGCCCGGATGATCATGCAAGGTCCCAAGATCCAAAGGAATTTGATTAGATCTGGGAATGGTGGTTTTGCTAGGGATAGAAATGTAGAGGCAGGAGAACAATGTCGAATTTGGTTAAAACTACGAGCGGCGTTGTGACCAGCAAAATGAAGGCAGGGAAGTTGGTGGCATGAAACCACTTTTCAGAAATACGAGATGTGAACAAGTAAGGAGAGATGGCGTGTACTTTCCTTGCCGTCCACACCACCGCGTTGGCCTCCGTGAAGCTTGCCTCCAAGTTTCAAGAAATTCGGTGTTGGGGAAGAAGATGGGAAGGTCAGAAGGCCAGATTCACCAGGTGTGACCTTGGTCGAGTGCCTTGGCTAATCAACCTCAGACTTGAACCCCAGGTGAGTAGGTAGAAATGTCGTGATGGTAAAAAGGCAAGATGGCTACCATGACTGACGGGATGCAAAAGGCACGTAGGTTTGAAGAGGATTGGAAGGCGTGCCTCATTGGACGTGGGCCTTGCCACTGTCACACCCTCGAGGCATCCGGTTGGTAGGCATGGACAGGCGGCAAGAGGAGAAGATGTTTGGTTCGACAGATACCACCGCGAAAGATGTTTCCAGAATTATTACCGACTTCGCTGCTTGAAGTCGTGGGTCAGGGGGGTAAGCGATTAGTCCGGCTTGGATGGCCAGAAGAACGGCTTGTAGAATGGAGTAAGCACATTGGGTGACGTTGATGACACAGCGATATGTAGGTGCTGTGCGAAAAGTTGGCCGGCATGTACCCATCATGCCATTCCTATGTCATGGGCAGCCTACGGCGTCGCATATACGGGCATCAGAAATGTCGCGGATGCAGCTTTTTCATGGGGAAGTGGTCGATCAATTGATGCCGTCCTAGCAGTCTGTGGCTAAATGCATCCGCATCGGAGGGACTAAGGGACCAACCAAGGGGCGGTACGGGTTGTGCCTGCATCGTGCATTTCGGAAAACCGCGGCAAAGAGACAGACAGGGCAGGGAGGCTTATTCCCAAGTGGCTGTCTAGTCCACCTGGACTTGCCTGCATCTGATAACGCTGCTCCACAGGCTGGGGTCGAACCTGGATCCTGCTAGCCATAGTGCGACGCTGCCCAGCAGAT
The DNA here is from genome assembly GCF_038362705.1 of Apiospora aurea. Classification (NCBI taxonomy): domain Eukaryota; kingdom Fungi; phylum Ascomycota; class Sordariomycetes; order Amphisphaeriales; family Apiosporaceae; genus Apiospora; species Apiospora aurea. Next base: position 1,120,302 of record NW_027117391.1, read on the forward strand.
CCAGCCGTCCCCGAGTGCCAGTGTCCCAGTGTCCCAGTGTTGCGGCCCTACGGACACTTACATATGCTATCTCTTGCCAAACCACAATTGATAGAGAGAGAGAACATTTGAGGGTTCGGCTGATTCATTATCACCATTTACATTATTAGCTACGAAATTACTTGCAAGATTGCTGCATGAGTTGAGAAGAACGTGCAATATCCCCGAGACAAGGAGTGGCTGACGTCCCTGGCCTGGCAACGGCAGATCCCAGTTGGGTTCGAGGCTGGTCTCGAGGCTAGCCAATGACCAGAGTGCTTCCAAGAGTATACCAAGTGAACGAAAGGAATACCAAGACACATGGTCGAGTGGAAGTTCAGATGGACAGAGTCCCAGATCGGCTAGAGGCTGCCCAGGTGCTTACTGCTGGGAGCTGAGTCGGGGCAAGGCAAAGACAGGCTGGCATGGCAGGCAGGGCAGTACAGAGCCGGAGCCCGAGGCCGGTTCTCGCTGCTGTCGTGCATCCTCATTAGCAAATTAGAGCACTTTTAGCTCGACAGATTTAGAGCGCGGGCTAAGCAGCTGGAAAAGGCGTGACGTAAAGATTTGCCCCGGACCTTGCCCAGTTGGGCATACCGTTGCGATAAGGATCCGTTTTGGCTGGCAGGTTTATCTGGGAGCGTGTATGGGATTGGTAGGACTAGGCAGGATCACTGATAACCAGCGATAACCCAGGATGCTGAGGCCTGCCTCTGGCACCGTCCAGCCTCCGTCCAGGGTGGTACCCAGATAACGCCAGGGTAGCTTCCCCACCTCCACCTTTGCTAGCTTTGCGCGACCCTCAAAACCCCCGAAGCTGGCCGCTCCTCCACTTCTGCGCCCTGGCCCATCTCCCATTGACCTCTCACAGCACACACTCGCCAAAGCTGCGCCAAGATCTCTCGGCTTAACCACAAATTGGCCTATCTTGCCCTCCCGGCCTTGTCACATTACGTTTGCCAATGACTCGAGACGCCTGACGTTGCATCAAATAGTCCGGGGTCGACAGGTCTAGCCCCAAAACAATGATGGGGTCAATTAATTGTGGGCGGTCGCGTCTATCAACTATATATTTTTCTCTTCCGTTCGCTCTCTCACCGTCCATCAGCCGGCCTTTGCTTTGGGTTCTGACATCTCCCTTTCCCGTTGCTGCATCCGCTTGCTTGCTGTCGTCTTTTTGGATCTTCTTTCTTCGTTGCCCACCATGTCGGCCACCAAGGATGAGTACAGCAGCGCTGAGCAAGGTGGGGAAAACGCCCTCACAACCACCCGTTCGGCCGGCGTAGGCAGTCTGCTCGAGGAGCACGACCAGCTGTCGCGAAGTCTGAAGAGTCGCCACATTCAGTTCATGGCCCTGGGCGGAGCGTGAGTACCACCAATTCGACCAATTGGCGTCGTTCTCCTTTTCGCAAGCCCATATCAAGACTAACTGCTTCATCTCACAGCATCGGTACGGGTCTTTTCGTTGGATCCGGTGCCATTTTGGCTCTCGTTGGCCCTGCTCCTTTATGGATGGGCTATCTGAGCATGATGATGCTCGTCTGGGTCGTCATGAACGATCTTGGCGAGATGGCCACATACCTGCCTCTCAAGGGCATCTCCATTCCCTACTTCGTCAATCGCTTCGTTGAACCCTCCTTGGCTTTCGCTGCCGGCTGGAATTACTGGTACGCCTACGCCATCCTCGTCGCAGCCGAAGCTACAGCTGGTGCCATTCTCCTCGACTACTGGGAGACCCCTGTTCCTGTCGCGGTTTGGATCACCATCATCCTGGTCGTCACCTTGATTCTCAACATCATTGCCGTCGAGGTCTTCGGTGAGGCCGAGTTTTGGTTCGCCAGTATCAAGCTTATCACCATTGTGGGCCTGGTCATCCTGGGAATTGTGCTCATGTGCGGCGGAGGCCCAAACCACGAAGCTCTCGGCTTCAAGTACTGGTACCCGGGTGCACCAGGTGCGTTTAAAGAGTACATGGCGCCGGGCAGTACTGGTCGCTTTTTGGCCTACTGGACCGCCTTTGTCCGTGCTGGTTTCGCCTTCATCACAAGCCCAGAGCTCATTGCCCTGGCGGCAGGAGAGACCGTGGCACCGCGAAGGAACATTCCCAAGGCTGCCCGACGATTCATTTACCGACTTGCCGTCTTCTACGGAGTGTCTAGTCTGATCATCGGTTGCATCGTGCCGAGCGACGATCCGCGACTCCTGTCTCCCAACAGCGACGCCTCGGCCAGTCCTTGGGTTATTGCCATCCAGAATGCTGGCATCGGTGGCTTGAACCATGTCATCAACTTCTGCATTCTGACGTCGGCCTGGTCTGCTGGAAACGCTTTCCTGTACTCGGGCAGCCGTATCCTCTACAGCTTGTCCCTGTCTAACCAGGCTCCCCAGTTCTTCGCGGTGACCACGAAGAAGGGAGTCCCTTACCGCGCCGTTCTCGCTACCTGGCTGGTCGGCTGCCTGGCGTATCTCAATGTGAGCAGCAGCGGTGCGCAAGTTTTCGCATGGTTCAGCAACATTTCCACCATCAGCGGCTTCATTGCCTGGATTGTGTGTCTTACCACCTACCTCCGGTTCCGAAAGGCCATGCAGTTCAACAACTTGCTGCACACCATGCCGTTCAGGACGCCATTGCAGCCATACGCAACTTATGTTGTGTTGTTCCTCATTATCCTCCTCACCCTTACGAACGGCTTCCAAGTCTTCTTTCCCAGCAAGTGGAGCGTGTCAGACTTCCTGGCCGCGTATATCACCATTCCCATCTTCCTTGTGCTGTACCTCGGCCACAAGCTGTGGTTCCGAACACCGCTCTGCAGGAAGATTGAGGACATCGATTGTTTCACCGGAGTCAAGGAGATGGACGAGCTCGAGGCGATGGATGAGAAGCCGATTCCCAAGAACTGGGTACAAAAGGTGTGGTTCTGGATTGCTTAATTCTGGATAAAATCTTAAGGTTTGGTTTGGTCGACGACAAATAGCGTCTTTCAGCTGTACACAACACTGTATAAACCATCTTAGATGCCACGGTATGGATTAGTGGGCAACTAGATTCCATAGACGAGAGCATTGGATACCCTTACATTTCAGCTCTGGCTCTTGGGGTTGGCCTTTTGAATTTAAGCGAGTTTTGATATTCTAAAAATAAATTTACCCTTAACAGTTCTCTAAATCGTATTAGCATTGTTGATTTCATGTATTTCCATGGCGTTTGAGCCAACAGGTCTTGGGAGTTTGTAAATCGAGTTGGATCCAGCAAAGCTGCCTCGGTGTGTATGCTTTAGTGATAAAGGGGTCATCTGTTATACATCAGTCCAAGGACTTAGGGGGAGTACGTCCCATAATATCGGATCCAACCGGGGTAGTGTGATGTACGTACCGTGGTGGGATTACCCCCGGCTAAGCTTCGCGGTTCAAGCAAACTGGGGCAATCATGATTCTACGAACTGCAATCAACAAACCACATTCTCAACAAGTGACGTACATCTGATAGCCGCGACCTGTTCTAATGATTTCCATTTCTTCGGTAGAGTAAGTAGCTGGCCTAGGGACATAGCACATTGTGAAGAATGGTAAGTGGGCCGTTTGGGACTTGGAAGTTGAATATGTGCAACCATACATACTTATACCACCGTCACCATTCGGTTGTTACCCCTATGTTTTGAGGCCACCCCTCAGGTAGCTTTGGGACCATGGTAAACTGCGTCTCAGGTTGTATCTAGATACCTTCGGGTATATTGACATGACTCCAGGATATATTCATGCACAAGGTAATGTTTGTGCTTACGAAAATAATACATAGATGTTTGATTAAGCCGTAAGGCTATGGAAACCTTGCGGCCACGCCCGGGAAAAGAAACACCACACGAAAACAAAGGATCTTTACTACACAAGCTCCCAAGCCGAATCCGTGATGTTTGCTGGACCAGTCAAGGTCTGTCCAGGCTTGGACCCTGTGAATGACAGTGATGTTTTCCATGTTATGCATGCCAGTTTGTTAGTACAGGACAAAGCACTGAAGCGGGTCAGCAAACATCCTCGGGCGATATTAACGAGTCCATTCTGCGCTGCATACGAAGCTCGGTAGCGTTCAGGCAGGACCTGAATAGTAATCAGAGAACGCTGAAGAGCTCTTACACAACTTACTTGATTCCTCAAGATAGTAGCTACACCAAGAGAGGGGACTGAAAGATAATAAAAAGAACGGGAACTTCCCACTTGGATACCATGGCTCTACCGCTATTCTTGTCTCGAGCCCTGGCGGTGCCGGGATGGGTACCTTTCCTGGCTGTCATCACGGTGACATTGCCCTACTGCTTCGGCGTCAAGTCCTTCCTTGGATGGTGGCCCCTAACGGCTGAAATGGCATTTGCTGCCTTATTCCTCTTTCGACACTGGCGGACTATCATGCAGTTCGTGGGTCGCCTGATTTATCGTCCCTCCCCGGTCCCGTCCAAGCCCACCTACCTTCCCTCCAAGGACGTCACCGTCGTCATGCCCACCATCGACCCCGCCACCCCTACATTCCGCCGCTGCCTGAAGTCCATCTGCGCCAGCGCGCCGGCCTGCATCTTCGTGGTCACCATCGGTAACGAAAAATACAGGGCGGCCAAGGCCGCGCTAGGACCCGTCCGGAGCGACTACCCGGAGATAGAAATCCAGGTACGCCATACCCTGATAGCCAACAAGCGAGCCCAGATCAACTCCGCAATCGACAGCATCGGAACGTCCATCACGCTCCTCGTCGACGACAGCGCCATCTGGCCGACGCGGTTCCTGTCCAACGCCCTGGCCCCCTTTGAGGATCCCGAGGTCGGCCTCGTAGGCACCGAGAAGCTCGTGGAGCGCTTGGAGAAGGGGACGCTTTGGCAGAGGTTCTGGAACTACCTGGGCGCGACCTACCTGGCGCGCCATAATTGGGAGCTCATGGCGAGCAGCGCCATCGACGGCGGCCTCTTCATCGTCAGCGGACGAACAGCCGGGATCCGCACGAGCATCCTCAAGGACCCCGAATTCCGCCGCGGCTACATGGACGAGCACATCCTCTTCACGTTCCCTAACCCCTTCCTCGTCCGCCAGAACAACTTCGTCTTCACCATCGGCCCCATCGCCGCCGACGACGACAACTACATCCATCGCTGGTGCGTGGACCACGGCATCAAGGCCAAGTTCCAGGCCGACGCCGGCGCGGGTGTCCAAAACCACGGCCATGGCCACGAGGCTTCTTCTTCTTCCTCCTCCTCCTCCCCCAGCTCCGTCGTCGGCATCGCCGGCTTGGGCGAGTACCCCCGCTTCCTCCAGCAGTGCCTCCGGTGGGCGCGCACGACCTTCCGCTCGAACCCGCGCATGCTGCTCAGCCCGCGCGCGTGGCGGCAGCACCCGTGGAGCATGTACGGCGTGCAGGCCGCGACGCTGACCAACTTCGCGCTGGCGGTGGACTACCTGCAGCTCGACCTCTTCCGCCGCACGGCGTGGTACGCCAACATGTCCGGGTTGTGGTGGGTCTTAGCGGGCTGGATCCTGTTCAGCGGCAAGGGGCCTAAGCTGTACCCTTGGTACCGGCGCTACCCGGCCGACATCCTTTTCTTCCCGGGCTCGGCGGCCTTCGGGTACTGGCACTCGCTGATCAAGGCTTATGCGCTGCTGACGTTCTGGAACGTGAAGTGGGAGGGGCGGGATCTTGACACGATCAATCGGCAGGCGCAAACGGGGGAGGAGAAAGCGAAGTTGAAGTGATGCACGTGTGGTAGGATGCTGTCGTCAACACGTGGCGCGACCTGATCGGAATGGGACATTCATTCTTTCATTGAAGGAAGTACAGTACGGCACAAAACGGTGGAAGCAGCGCTGTCGCCATTAAGGGGGTAGATGGTGGATGTAATCAAGGACTTGACTGCCACTCGTCGACGCTAGGCGTCGCTTTTCCTTCCTTCCTTCCTCCCTTCCGTCTGTACTGGCACTACTTCCTCACTGGTTACCTACTTATAGAACTTCACGTCTAGTTTATACAGTCTCCCAAATGGAGCTATATAGTCCCTTTTTATTTCCCTTGAAGGCCTACTGATACGATAGATGTGAAAGGATGTTAGTATGCTTTTTTCGAGAGGCCAGCTGCTAACGGAACGGCGCCCGAAAGCATGGTGCCGACCTGCCCTGAGCCCCTGATCCTTGTAGGCTTCGGTACGTCAAGTAGTTGAGAACCAGCGAACTGGGACAAACAGGATATCTACCAGATGCAAACGGGAATTTATTCAATGCGATATAAATAACAAGCATGTTACTAGCTGCGGGAACCTTGTATCCTAAGAAAAGATTGCTTCTCGTGACGCAGGATGCTTACGTGAGTCGGCGCAAACTGATGCTTTTGGTTGTCATGTCGCGTGGGGGCGGGCTACAGGGGATTGAGAGGCTAATATGGGCGCCGCGTAGGGGTTCTTTAGGGTCCATCTGGGTCCTTTTGGGGGTGGGACAGCTCGGACTTGTACACTAAACGAATTCCCCGACTTTTCTAAAAACTCGGGGAATTGCGCTCAAAGTTCGGCCGATCTTCTTCGGCGTCTGACACTTTGCTGCCTGCAAATGTCATGTTTTCCCTCGAAAGCCAAGCTCGGAACGCGTAACTGGTAAGAAAAATGAAGCATCATCCTCTTCCTTTATAACTGTCTTACATATTCTACTCTACCTGATCGCCATTCGGAGCGGGTGAGATGATGATGGACGGCTCCGAGTTCACGAAGCCCGACAAGCGGCGGCGTCGGCCAGCGCTGGCCTGCGTCGCCTGCAGGCGGTCCAAGGTCCGATGCGACCGGAACATGCCCTGCGGTGCGTGCGTCCGATCCAAGCACAAGACATGCGTCTACGAGCCGGCCCCGACCAAAGCCAGTTCGAGAAACTCGGCCGTCGCAGCAGCAGCAGCAGCAGCAGCAGTCGCATCAGGTCCGACGGGTCCGGGTCCGGGTCCGGGTCCGGGTCTGTGTCCGTTGCTGGGGCCAGAAGTGGACGTCGAGTCCAGATTCCCCATCTCCCCGGCGGCTAGCTCCCAGGCCCCTTCGACAGTCGACACCTCCACCGCTAGCTTTGATGAGCACGTCGCGTCGAGCCACAGTATCGAAGCGGCGGCGACAGGAGAAGAAGTGTCTACATCCAATCGCGTAGTGTCGCAAGCTGCTGCTGCGCACGATGTCGACTCTCTTCTGCAGCGAGTTAAGGAGCTCGAGCGGCAGTTGGAAGCTGCACGCATCAGCCCTCAGGCAAATGCCCACTTCAATGCGCCCAAGATACCCAACGCCGCCGACGCGTCGGTCACGACATACCCAACGTACCTGACCGACGACATCCACACCATGAACAAGAGCGTCATGTCCAAGACCAGATACTTTGGGCAGAGTCACTGGATGAACATTGTCACCTTCGTGAGCAACGGCCTGTCATCACATCCGCTCAGGATCATCTCTTTTGACCCGTCAGAAGACTAACCATTTATACACATGTAGCTGAAACCCGTCATGGATATATTTGACAATCAAGCGATGGAAGTCAAGTCCGAGATCGTCATGCTGTTGCACCAGAACAAGCTGCTGGCGAGGACCATCAAAGCCCAACGGATGCCTGAACTGACATTCAAGTTCGGTCTCAAGATCCCACCCCGGGAGATTGCGGACCAGCTCGTCAACGGGTACCTGCGAACATTCGAAACAGTGTACCGCGTCTTACATGTCCCCTCCTTTAAGGCCGAGTACGAGAAGTATTGGGCGTCGCCCGAGTCCGTGAGCCAGGCGTTCGTGATCCAGATGCAGCTGGTCATGGCCGCCGGCGCGGGCGTCTACGACGATGTCCATTCCATGCGCAAGGCCGCAATCGCCTGGGTCTATGAAGCTCAATGCTGGCTCATGACGCCACCATTGAAATCCAAACTAACCATCACCGGCCTTCAGAACATGCTGCTGCTGCACTTGGCGCGCGAGGTGGCCGGCGTCAGCGGCGACCTGACCTGGATCTCCATCAGCTCCGTGATACGGTCGGCCATCGCCATGGGCCTCCATCGCGACCCCAAGCGCCTGCCCAACATGAGTCGGGCGGACGCCGAGATACGGCGGCGGCTATGGAATACGACCCTCGAGCTGGCGTTGCAGTCAAGCATGAACGCCGGCGGCCCGCCCATGATCTCTCTAGACGAGTTTGACACGGGTCCACCAAGCGATTGCGACGACGCCGAACTCGATACAAGTGGCGTTGACCGCAACCATCAGCCCCCGTCTGCTCCTGCCAATACCAACAGATTCACCGACACCACCGTCACCCTGGCCCTGCGCAAGAGCTTCCCGTTACGCCTGGCCATCGTGAGGCACCTCAATGACATCAACTCCATGGGGAAGTACGATGACACGCTCAAGCTCAACGCCCAGCTCCAGACTGCCTACAAGGCAGCTTCCCTATCCTTAAGGAGATTCGATGGCGGTGGTGGTCGTCAACCTTCCACATTCCAGAAGCAGATCGTCAACTTCATCTTTCATCACTACTTCCAATCCCACCACCTCCCCTATCTACGCCGGGCGTTCCGGGAGCCAGCCTACGCCTTCTCGAGGAAGATGGTGGTCGAGATGTCTTTGAATCTATTCTCAGCCGTGTCCGAGTCATCATCCTACGGCTACTCCGTGGGCAACAACAGCAGTGTCTCGCATCGCCCGTCTCCACATGGTACTGTTATCCCGGGAACCGCGACCGGGACCCCGTCCTCCACCACCGCGCATCACCATCACCACCATCACGACGACCTCAACCGCCTGGCCACCAACTCGAGCGGCTTCTTCCGCAACGCCACCACCAAGGCCAGCATGCTGATCCCCGTCGAGCTGCAGTACCAGGCCCTCGAGAACGACGGGGGGCTGGGCCTGCTGACGCCGCGCCCGGACCTCCTGGCTGCGGTGCGCGACACGGCGGCCTGGGCCATGCGCCGCATCCGCGCGGGCGAGACCAACACCAAGGGCTACATCATGTGCCGCGCCATGGTCACGTACGTCGAGGGCCTCGCCGCGGGCGCCGAGGTCCGCGACCTCTACGGGCCGTGCATCGAGGCCGCCGCCGCCGCCGCCGGGCGCGAGGTCGGCGGCGTGCTGAGGGGGCTGGCGGGGTTCGGGGCGGAGGAGGGCGGGCAGGGGGCGGTGGTGCGCTGGATCAGCAAGGGGGAGGCGAGTTTAATATGGAGGGGATGGAGATTGATTGGGATTTGGATATGTCGGTAAGTTCAGACCTGTTTTACCAAAACTCACCTCTACTCCACCAACAGAGGTATGGGCATCGATCTAACCTCGGCTTCCTCCGCAGAACGCGCTGTTTGACTTCACCAGTATCGACGCTGGATTTCCTTCACCTGGAGATCCGGATTTTGGTCTATTCAACTACGGGTTCAATACGACCTCTTAGGCCGTACTGTCACTGCTTATGATGATGATGCGGGATATTTCCACCTTACCTTCCGTTTTTCGGTGAGATGAATCATGATGGCGTTGTATGAAAACCATTTCCATCACTTTTTAGATATGGAACACATTTTACGGGGTGGGCAAAAAAGGGGTCAATGGAGTTAGATGTATGATACCAATGTGATGATTAATCTCCTTTGAACAACTGGCATACGACATAGAGGAAAATGATTTTGCTTTAGGTAACATATCTCTTGCCGCAGCACAGATGAGTTCTTATGTGTCAAGGCTGATGCTACGAAGGATCAAGCGCGATGAACGGTCACGATAATTGAGTGAGCAGGTTACTCCATGTCTGGTGAAGTGAAACCATAATTGTCCAACTCCTTTAAGACACATCTTACTATCTGAGTGACTACTACTCTGAACAGATAGGGGATAATGTCAGCTACGACCAAGTCTTGCTTCACCCGAATAACACACCTCGTAGCTAAGATAGAGGTCGATCAATAGTCTTTGATCTCAAGACAGGACCATCGCCACAATAGCAGCTTCTCACCAGGCTGAGCTCGTCGACAGCCCGCACCCCCAATATTCGCCACGAAGCATCAACGTGAGCTAATGCTGTCGACCTACTGTCATCAGTCCAAATGTAGGTGTTCGTCATGATGAAGTGTCGTTATCCAGACGTGCATGTTTCTATCTCCTCTTCTTTGTACAACTACCGCGTGTAACCAGGTAACACCTCAACGTTTCCTAATAGATATGCCTTCACCTGTTCCTTTCACCCGACAAGTATACAGATGTACCGATCCCCTGACAGCCGGACGAGGTACTTCGAGGAGACAAAACTACATGTTCCTTTCCCATTCTCTCTCTGTATGTACCTGCAGACGGCCGCATGCATTAACTCTTTTTCATCTCATGGTTTTGTTAAGCACACGCCATTACCGAGATTGCCATGATGATGATGTGAATCCGGGTGCGCTTCGCGGGAAATCGCGGAAGAGGATCCGAGGTGAGGTGAAGTGCGGTTTAGGGGCAAGGGAAGGGGGAAGGGGGAAGGCCAAGGGAAAAAGGAAGAAGCGGCTGTGCTGTGCTGTGCTGTCGTCTCACTCACAAACGCGTAAAGGCCGAGGTCGTGCTGTGCCATGTTCTGCGATCTGATTTGCCTTTGGTGCGCTGGTCGAAAAGCGCCTTGGTCCAATAAGACATGCAGCAGATGAGTGAGGATTATGCCAGTATCAGAAAGGGAGGCGGGTGAGGGGAAGCGTCGTTTACCGCGGGTAAGTGCGCATGTAAGTCTCGACTGAGTGAGGGAGTGAGTGAGTAATGATAACGCCACAAGGGACTCACTGTTCGGTGGGCGGCTGGCGAGATGAGGCGATGTCATGCACTGGTTGGCTAGTTTGTTTCGGGGATGACGAAGGAAAAGGAATGGTCAGGAAGGAGTTCGGGTCTAGTCACCAGGTCTCTCGTCTGCATGAATCCCTAAAGGGGGGTGGCAAGAAAAGGGGGTCACCTCGTGGCAGGGCAGCAGTGCTAAAGCAGGTGTCAGCTGATCTCCACGTTGCTGGTCTTTTCACTTGTTGATTGATGCGAATAGATGATGTCTTGAAGAATCGTTGGGAGAGGCGTGCGGATGAACCCGTCGTCGTATTCACCGCCGCTTTGGGAAATAACTCAGGTACTTTTCCTCATTCTGGATCCAGGCGTGTATGTATCCATTCACAGTGTCAGGTCCTTATGCAGAATGGAGGAGAGGAGGAGTAGAAGGAGAGAGATACAGAGAGACATGCCAACCTCGTTCAAGAAAAGCCAGAAAGTCCAAAAAGATATGTTGCAGGTCGCCTAAGCAAAGGTGGGAAAGGAGATCGCGATCCCGGTCTGCCCGGCTTCATCCCCGACCAGTGCCGTCCAAGTCTGCCATGGTCCACCAGCCTGCGAGCTGCAAGCATGATCTGATCAGAATCAGAGGGGGGGGGCCGGCCGGCAGCAAGTAGGATTAGTAGGGGCGTACGGATCGGGGCACACAGAACAGTCGCATGAAAAGCAAATCTCGGTTGCGTCTGCGGTAATACACAGATTCGGGGATCGACGATGCACGCCAGAAAAGTTAGACATCAGCAGCCATGACAGCTGGAGCTCCCCGCCGTCGGGGGAGCCAAACCCGGTTTCTGGCTCACGGATGACCAGTTCCACGGGGGGCGAGAGGAGAGGGGGTGAGGTGAGGTGAAGAGGAGGTCAGGAAAAGCAGGGCACGGCTGGCACGGAAAGGTTATTGAGGAAGGGATTCAGACAGCGGCGGTCATCTGAACCAGCCACACCACCGGAGCCAGCACGGTTCTCGTTCATCCCGTGCTATCTTTACGTACCCCTATGTGAGCGACCGAGTGTCAGTCAGTCAGCCTCAGCTGACTCACTTCATCGAACAAGAAGCAAGGAAATAGACTTTGTCCTCCTTTGCCCTCGTCACCTGGAGAATCCATAGGGAACTCTCGGGTGGGTGCGACGTCGTCAGTTAGTCTGCTGGCCCCTCTTCGCGCCGTCCCGTGTCTACTACTTACCCGGTCTGTAACTTGATCCTTGGTCTGGGCCCCCCTTTTTGACACGTTGATCGACCAGACCTGCAGCTTCCAGCGTCGTACTGAGATCTATAACGGGACACTGCAATCCAAGATGAGCTGTACAGGTGGGGACCACTGTCTCTTCTTTGCATCGAGCCAGTCTTCGTTTCGTAGACAGGCTGGTAAGTACGTCGCCTCCCAGCCGCCGCGCAAGCTCTCCGACCACGGGATGAACGCGTCGTCCCGTGATTGACAGCGAGGCGGCGGCGGCAGCATCAGCTTCCGTACACCTGATGATATCGCTCTGCTGTGTTGTGGCTCACTCTGACTCAGGCTACGACGCGAGGCCAGAAGGTTCAAGTCATCCGTCTCATGGAGGCGGGTTTCGGATACGTTACCGAATCCCTCCTTTTCTCCCAACATTGGCAACATGGTCACTGCCAAAACTCAACAAACCCGGCCCTCGTCGAATGAAACACAGGGGATGGGCGATAGATTACTGGACGGGCGTTGCATTGTCAGATCAAAGACAGCTACTTATCCAGTAAAGTCACATACATGTCAAGTAAAATAGGATGTCTGTAACATCGCAGTCGAGAGCGCGTCGGCCCGTCTGTGTGCAAATGAATCCGATCGTGGCGCGTTACGGTTGCGTTCAGGCCCCTCGATAACTCGGTTCTTTCGCAAAGACTAATCTGGCCCAAATCATGGTGGTCTGAGTGGCCGCAGTAACGAGCGGAAACAGGCTGAGACCTGATGACACAAGGGGGCTATATCGCTCCCAGCTATATAGGCCTCCGCCCATTCCCTCGCTTTTCCCTCAATCCGACCCTGCTTTGCTCTCTCCCCCTCTGCTCTATCGAGAGAGGCCATAAAAGGGGACCAAAGTCTGTCCACCTATCACTGCGGATATGAAGATCTTCGACTTTGTTCATGGCTCTTGTTCTGATGGCCGAATTCCCATATAGGGAAGGTAGACACGACGGACGCTGTATCGAGAGGCTTGACAACTCAGTGATTTGATAAGTGATGATGATGATTGGATTATAATTAAGTCGACAGTTACATATTCCATAGTACATACCCGTTCCCTATAACGGAGTAGAAGACGCCCAAACCCAAAACTGATAACTGACACCTGCCAACTCCGCCCATGGTGCATGGTATTTCCTCCGTCCTGTCTGCCCCCGTCTAGTATTCTAAATCCGATTGATGCAACCAAAAATAAACTTTTTTTTCTCAAGTCCCAAGACGTTGTAGTAGAGCAGCTCGGCAGGGTAGAGGGTATAATGCTAACTACGACCGCGTCTATCGCGTTTCCACTGTGTGCATCCAACTTCCTTGTCTTCTAGAGCTCTCCATCTCCCATGCAGGTACCCCAGCCGACGGAGAGCGTCCAACCAAGTAAAAGTAACGAAAAGACCCAAACACGCGGTAAATTGTCCAGCAAATACAGTACATTAGATTCCCCACAAGTGTTGCCCGGAAAAACCAAAACGCGCAAAAGAGCTTCGATGACCAGGAGAGGGGAGGCGAGAAGAACGAGAGTGAGGTTGAAATAAGAATGAGTAGGAATAAACAAACGATGTAAACAAACGAGGAAAAGCAATCCCCCATTGTGTCGCCCCGGCGACTATCCGACAAGGCGGTAACCCCATTGCCGTGACCCAAGTCTATCCCGAGCGTACCATGACCGAAGCAAGGAGGCAAAAGAAATGCATGCAGAATGATGCAAGGGATGGAGGCCTGTGTAGGAGTAAGAAAAGTCCCGTGAGATGCATGCGACCCCCTTTCCGTGTTGGCTGGATGTCGGTATGCGCAGATGACACCACTTCTCCCCGTATGAGCAGGTGGCGGCGCGAAGGCGACGACGGATTGAGAAGTATGACTCCTTCGCTGTCGCGCAAGGTTGGGAGGAGTGGTGGGTGTAGGCATGCGAGCGCTCGCGTGGGTGTGGGTGCGTACGGGCGTAAGGGTTGACGGCTTGGTGTGCATCGAGTTCCGCGAATACGAACACCTGATTCCGTCCGTTATCTTTGGGGTAGAGACCTCATGATTGAGCTTCATTTCGGTCAGCGCTGGCCATTCCATAGGCTCGTTTGTTCGGAGCGCGGTCGCGAGCATCTGAAGCTTCGCCCAATTGTCGTCGTGAGCCGAGTTTCGTTTCAAATTCGTTTGTGGATCTGTTCCTTAGCACCGGGAACTATTATTCGAAACCAGACGCAGTCGCCGCCAGCGCAGACGGCACAATGGAAGCACCAGATCCGAGAGACAGCTGGCCCCAGAGACGACCAAAGGATTGGTAGCTAACCCTTGCTGCAGCACACATGTATGCAGGCTGCGGCGCGCTTCCGATGTTGACGACCAGATTGTGCATATGCCAAGTTGTTAAAACGAGCTGCAAGCATCCAGACAAGAGCCCTGGCGGCCAATCATTCGGGTTGCATGGCAGATCGTTGTCAGGGATTCCACCCAGCCCTGTAAGTTGACCAAAAGGGTAATGGAAAAGTAAAAGAAAAACACCGCAGGGCCCAGTCGACGGACGTCCGACCCCGCATGCGCCGTAGTGACAACAGGCTCTCTGCCTGTGCATCGGTCTATGAGGAAGGTGGGTAAACGATGATCATGACGACGACCACGAAGAACGCGACAAAAAAAGGTGTATGAAGCGACGAGAGACAAGAGAAGAAGGGTTCGAGGAAACAAGAAACATGCCGGGCGCCCGCCTCTCCAAGGTCCAAGATGGTGGTGATTTGCTGATAGGTGGGGGGGGGGGAGGGGAGACGAGAGAGCGCCCGTGGTCTGGAGGTAAGAAGAGCCCCATCTGATAGAGCAGGATGGAGTAAGGTGGAGAGATCTGATTGGCTCAACCCTGCGACACCTGACCTCCATCTGGGATAGCTGCCACCCCTCCATGGATTGGTAGTAGGGCAGAAGATAGAACGAGGGCATCCAAAGAGAGGGTAAATGCACGAAAGAGGTGACCGCATCGCAAAGCAAACGCCACAAGACCCAGGCACACCTTCGTCCCGTATGCGGTATAGCCTGAACCCAGACCCCTTCCCTTCCCCATAGAAGTGTGCTGAGGAGTGGACAAGCAGGCGGGCAGGCAGGCAGGGTGTGGGTGTGGCGACGGGCTGGACGCGCCGTTGCTCTCGACCCACCGGCAACTGATCAGTCACCCGCGATATTGACACACACACACACACCTTCCACTTTCTTCCAGGCAGCCAGTCACCTTTTCGAGGAAGCATGACGCCCCTCCCCCTCTAAACCTGTCATTGCCATGTCCTTGCAACTTTCTTCAACAGGTTTCAGAATGCGTATGGTGGACCCTGTGTGCATGGCCTTCTATCAAGCCCGCTGGCCTCCGTCTGCGTACCCGGCTGTCCCATATAGCTGACCCTGGTGGTGATGGTTGCCGTAAGAGGTCGTGTCCAGGTAACCATTTGTGACGGCCGGGTCCCATCTCGTCTGCGGCTGGGGCGCCATGTCGTAGCTCGGCGCTGCTGTTACAGAATGCCTTGTGTCAGCACTGCCGTATGAGGACAAGCTTGGCATGCGCATGCCACCTGCCGCCGCTGAGTGGGACAAGGACTTCAGTGGCGGAGACTCGGGCGCTCGCGTCGGATACGAGGCCCAGCTTGTCGCGGCTCCCAGTGCTCCCTGGGTTCGCGATTGCTCATACTCTTCCAGCGCTGAGCCGTAGATATGATGACCTGAGCGGGAGTAGGCTCCTGCATCCGTGCCTCTAGGCGTGTGCGGCGGCGGGTAGAGCCCAGGACTTGTGCTGCTGACAGGGGTCAAGAGAGCCGATCCCGGTCCTGGAGGCAAGGTTGATGAGGGCGATGCCGACTGCATGAAAGTTAGCAAATTGGAGAGGACGCTGTGTAACCTGCAGGTCATTTTGACTCACATATTTGGAGATGATCTTCTTGAGAGCCTGGGCAAGGATCTTCCAGGGGAATACCTTCACATCCTTCTCGATGTTTCGGGGCTTGGGATTTGGGAATGCCATGATGATTTTGAAAAACTCTTCGCTCTCGGCCTTGGCCTTGCTGACCGTCTGTGGGCGGAAACCCTCCAGGTTGCGGCGGATCCTGTTCTTCTCCTCAACCGTGAACCTGGCGGGCGCAGCAACGAGCTGCTCGAGCAAGTAGATAGTATCGACGCTGGTGACAAAACACTCATTCTTCTCCGCGTAGTAGATGCAGCTGATGCAAATGCTGTTTGTCGGGCGCTCATTCACTCCCACGGGCTTAAAGGTGGCCGTCAGTGTTGACCCGGTTTGTGACTTCTTGAACATGACGATTCTTCTCCGGTTCTCCCATTCTTCCTTATTCCAACCAGTTGCCATCGAATCGAGATCTCCTGCAATCTTCAAAACGGCCTTGGTAGAGTACAAAGCATATGGGTTGAACTGGCTGGACCCTGGAGATCCCGAGGTCTGCAATGTGCTGGTGCGAACAAGCTGCGGGGCGTTGGAGGTTGGGGCCGGTAGTGATGAAAGACTCGGGCGGGTGATTGTTGTGTGAGGAATGGTATGCAAGATTCCAGGACTTCGCACCGAGGAGAGCGATGAACCGTACGACCAAGATGAAGACGCTTTGATGGGCGGCGGGATGTGTCGGAATCCGTCCGCGTAAGAAGTGCGATGGTAAGTGCCAATCATATTGTTGTTGGGGGTGTTATTGCTTGCATAGGTCGGATCGTACGACGGAGCTGCGGCTTGCTGGTCGGCAGGAGGATACCCATATGTATTTGTAGCGCTGTCAGTAATGTGTTCGGCGTTTTGTTGTTTTGGGGTGTTCTCGCGTTGGTCTGGTGACTGTGTTGCTACTCTCCGCGTGACATCCCCCTGTGGGAGACCCTGTGGGCTCTCAGCAGACCCAATATCAATTTCGTGATAAGTAAACGTGCCAACCTCTATCAGGAGATTCCCCATCAAATTACCATCTGGCCCTTCAATCGACATAACCAAAGGCACGCTCGCCTGGTCGCATCTCGTGTCTTCAAACTGCGGTGCACTTGCGCTGACCACGAAGCTATAGCCGCTGGTATCATGCATGTCCTTCGCTGCGTGAGCTGGACACTTGCAATCACCAAACTCGAGATAGAACCGGTTGGCTATAGCCAACAAGTCGTACGCGGCCGAGATCCGGATGGTTACACCTGCCCCTGGAACGCCCGAATTCGGCTCGTAGGACAAGAGACTGGGAACTACAGGTGCAGCTGGCATATACTGGCTGGACCCGTTGGCCGCGAAAGCCATCTGGTTGAGTTGAGCCGCCGCCGCATTTTGGGACTGGTGAGCCGAAAATGGTTGCACCGGGTATTGATACTGGGGATTCTGGTATGACCTTGTCGATTCGAATTCTGTTCCCCCACATCGTGCATTTAGTTCTCATGTCTTTTCGTGCCACAACACCGCAATCAGGGAGCCGATGAAGCGTTTGCAAGCAGAACGGGGAGGGTGCAAACATACCATGCATCTGGGGCGGTTGCGATTTGGAATATGCGGTAGACATGGACAGGAGACCAGGCGGGGAGTCCCCACGAAGGCCCCCTCCGTTGGCTCTAGCCGCCTCCTCCTCGTACCTCAGAGTCACCGTCTCGGGGGACTCGACGTCAGAATCGACTATTATTGGCCTCTCCGGATGGAATTGAGGCTGTTGTTCTCGTCAGATCTCTTGTTGTTTTGTCGATAGCACAAGTTGTTCTGGGGCAAAGGGCATTGTGTGTGCAACACATTCCCGATGTCGTTGACTCACCTCGAAAAGCTTATAGGGCTGGTAGGCAAACTTGACAGCAGACATTCAAGCTGACTTTCTTGGTTGATGGACGATATGTCAAAGTGAGTGTAGAAGGGGTCTGATCCAAGGGAGGATGGGATGAGAAGAGATGAAGAGAGACCTGTTTCGGGAACAATGTTGCAGAGGAAATGGCAAAGATTCCTGAGGGAGCGAGGTCTTGAAGGACGTCTCTCAGGGCACCTGGGAGGTTTTGTGCTAAACTTTATTAGTGTTCGGTTGTCTCGAATTGCCGTGTGATTTTCTGGCCGAGTAAGTCGGTAATCTCAAAATTGCTTCTGCGGGAGGGCTGGAAGTGAAACAATGAGACCCCAATCTGGATAGATGGCGTATTTTCCAAGGGCTGGTGGGGATGTGGGATGATCGGGAGGCTGTTGAGCTGCGTCGTGGGTTTTCCAACAGCTTGACGAAAAAGATCCAGGCAACTCCAACAATGCTATACGTTCTCAGCCAGGCGATTAATAGGAATGGCTTCAACTTTGGCGTTTCTTTGATAGAAATCTCACAGCCCAGAGTCGCATGGGTTTCTACCACCCTCGGCAGCGGTAATTGGCTGAGCAAAGTGTTTGCAGCTAGGCCTGAGTCGAGTCTCGGGAAGCTGAAGTCTTCAAAACTCTTATTCCCCGCTCATTAGACCTCTCACGGATACGCCTATACAAGACCCTGTCAGTCTGGACCGTGCTTTTTCTTTGAGTCAGCTGTGTCAGAATCTGCTGGGCCATAGAAACATTGTAATCTATGCCCTGCTCGAAGCGGTGCCATAACGCAAGAAGTGACAACTCACCTAGTGACTGTAGACCAACAAAGGGGACTGTCTTCTGGTGCCCGATACACAAGAATCATAGGCCAAAACTTGGTCAATTGGCTTGCGAATGGTGGTGGAGACTGGGTGTTCGTTGGTGATGCAGGCAGCCCGAACCTGTTCGCATAAGTAAGGTCAGCAAAGAAGGAGCTGCAATCAGCAAACGCGGGCTGCCGGATGGTTCGCGTGGCATGCGTGGTTCGTGTCGTAAATTACTGAACCACCAACTGGCCAAGCCTCATCTAGCATAGGGAGAAAGAGAGCACTGACAATTTCCGGCAAAAGATGTTGGTAAACGGGAACCAGACTATGCGGAGATCGGTAGAGTGTTAGCAAACGCTTGCGACTCAAGATGTCAAGGAAAACCTGAGACGTTTTCCCCTATCAACTTGGAACAGCTTGGAGGAAAGTGGAATATCTAAGAGTGAGAGGGTTAGAGGGAAAAGAAGAGACAAAAAGGGGACAGAAACATAGTCTTCAAATGCGGTGTTGATCCGACTGAAGTAATAGACAGTCCTGTCTTCAAAAGGGAATGATCCTGTGGTAGGTCGCGAAGAGAGAGAGACTTCATCCATGCATTACACAGACATCTACTTTTACCATGTACCTTTTCACTACCAGGTTTGCTGGATACCGTCGTGTACAGTGTCTTTCCTTTTTGGCAGCTGGCGTGGGCGCGCTTCCTTCTCCGCAAAGGAGCCCCAGGAGTAGGTCACAGGCAATATGCGGCTGCTTGTTACTTGCTGGCTGGCTTCTATGGGCGAGACACCCCTTCTTTTGGCTGGGGAACTATGCGTATGTGAGGTCGAGGCTCGGGAACAGCGTGATTCCAATATTGCGGTAGTGAGAGATCGCTCAAGTGGCGCCTATGGTGGGGAAAGGCAGACGCAGGCAGGGATGATGCACTGTGAGCCGGCAGCCGTTGAAACGCGATTTCCGGTGTCTTGGAGGACTTGGGTGCCAGATACAGGGGGTTTTGGTGTTATGGGGGTAATGGCTGGGTGTTATGAAGTTCCCAACATTTGGTTGAATGCGTGCGTGCTTGGAATAAGGAAACCAGCCACTGGTGGTTCATCCAAGGACTCTTTGATAGGTGGATATGTACAGCTTGGGATGATGCGGTCTGTCTGATGGGGGAGAGAATGTACACAGGATACAGAAATTCTTCGAACGGCCGAAGTGCCAAGGCCATGTAACAAGAACAGAATCAATGATAGATGGGACTTACACTTTTAGGGCATGAGAATTTGTACCGGGGGGGTGTTGCTCAGAATGTTCTTGTGTAAGTGCCGCTGAGCGGATCCTTGGCCAGGGCGCCCCTAGGGGTGACTATAGTAAGAGGGCTGGACGACGTACCGGGTTGTTGAGAGCATGTACTGAGAGAAGGCTAAACGACACTATATCGCGTGCTGCAAGCTAGTGCCGCTACTACCGGTACTTTCCTGGCAGGGGTCTGGGCGATCTCACGCTGTATGTAGGCTGGTGGACAGAGCGAATGCGTTCATACCTAACCCAGATTAAGTCAGTCTGTCATGCCATCAAAAGTGGCAGGGTATGACGGGCGGTATCCCGGCACTGGCAATCAGCAGGCGCGTATCGGAAGATAGCTTTGATTGTAAGCTCGCAAAGCGGAATCAGCAGGTGACAGTGCAGAAGGCACTGGGTTGCCTTTTGGTGTGTGATCTTGCAGCGTGGGTGGGTGTGCATCTTGTGAATAAGGATAGAATTTGCGTATGCCATTGGCCAGGGTGGACAGAGGCTAGCTGGGGCAGCTATTGGAGGATCTGCGATGCAGCTTGAGCCCACTACGCAGCACCCTTGTAGCGTGGGGCAGGACTACATAGGGTCGACAGGATGGGACGATGGGACGATGGGATGGGACTTGGGTACCCATGTATCCCCATCGTACCCGTGCAGGCCGGTTGTACCCTAAATACGCCCGAGTACCTATTTGGGGGAACAAGGAGTAACGTAGTGCGTTGCGTGCGTGCGTGCGTCTGTAAGTAGGTATGCATAGGGGGTGTGTGTACACTGCATCTCCTTGGAGCTGGGCCAGATTCTGTATGCTTCCTGCTTGCTTCTTCATCTCATCTCGAGAAGGACATCATATTTGTCTGCCTGTATGTCTGTCTGTGCGTATCTGCCACAGTTCCAGCCATGGTGTGCAAAGTCAACCGCGGATGAAGCCGCCACGGTGAAACCCCAGGCTGTGAAATGGAAGAGACTGGTGATTGAGCATGAGTTGTAAGGGGGTGTAACAACGTAATGCAATCTTGTTTCCCCGTCCAAGCTCCATGACCTCTCCCCACTTGGGGCTGGCCAAGGGACAGTGGCCTCGACGCCTCCTGTTCACGCCTGGTATGTGAGCGATGCAGACTATCGCCAAAAGGGTAGTGTTTGAGTTGAAGGGGAAAAAAGAAGAAAGGGTGGCGCATGTAGGAACGCCGAATGATAGCGGGGCGCCGCAAATCAAGGCAGATCAACTGGAGAGAGGAAGGAGACGAGGAAAAAAAGAAGGGGGACGGATTCCAAACTAACAAATTGGCATGGATCGATTAGCTCTGCTCCAGAGCGTTTGGTGGTGGAATTGAAGCTGATCACCTAGCAGCGATTCTTTGTTTTCTCCCCAACGGCTGCTGGATCGCATCAGTTGATCAAGTTTGGCGGCATATGCACACCTTGGGCTGGCCTAGTCTTTGTTCGTCGTCGTGTCGTCAGGGTGGGTTTTCTCGAGGGGAGTCCTCCTGGTGCCCAGTAGCGCAACGCTCGTAACAACAAGCAAGCAATTTGATGGAAACCTCCAAGTACGAGTAATCACTCCGTCACCGTGTATGTGTGAGCGGGCAATGATAGCTTAGGTATGTTTCCAGGTTACGCCAGACATGTATGTACGGCTCGGTGAGGTCGTGTAACGGATCCGGGTCGGGAAATATACGTATCCAGGTCGAAATCGTCAACGGACGTGGGGCCAAACCGCGTCTTGACTAACGAAGATCGAGTGGAATGCAGAGATAAGAAATTGGAAGATTCGGAAGATTCGGAAGATTCGGAAGATCAGCACGCAGATGCTGTCTGCTTCAGTAGCAATGTCCAATCCTCCCCATAAAGACGGAAGGAACTGGGTTACGGCAATAAATAAGGCAAGTGCATCTCATCAAAGTTCACTTCAGACGTACACAAGGTGACTGGAGGAAGGAACGACGGCCAGGGTATAAGAACGGCGCCCACTCTACATCTGGGCACCTACTTGGATTGGCGCCCTCAGTGCCGCGCGGGCCATCTGGAAATAGATGCGCATCTGATCTGGCACGGCGACCTCTTCGAGTCCACAGCTCTTTGCATACGATGATGTGCTGAGGTAGGACGGGGGGCTAAATAAGATACGCCACCCCCCCAGGTTCTTGCCGACTGTGTGTGCAGTTTTCTGGAGGTTAGGGGTCACGATGTGGATATTTTAGTCTACTCTCAATTGATTGATGGTTTTGTTTTTCGGGGCATCGCCCGCTACTCTGTGCTTGGAGTTCTTCTCTTGGGGGGTGGGTTCGTCGCCACCTAACGAACCAGATGCTTAGCAAAGTGACATCCCGGACTCCCATATATATTGGACGACAACTATATGATACCAAGGTAAGCAGTCAGGTTTGTCCGCGACCAACAGCGTGCCGGGATAGAGCGAGAGCGAGAGGACGAGTACTTTTTAGTTCAATCCCATTGGCAACTGCAGGGTTCAGTGTCGTTGACAGGCAAGGGTGTCAAGTCAGATCTGAGATTCGATCCGACCCCCAAAAATGCGGAGGGGTCATCCCAGCTTAGGGGCTCATTAGCAGCCAATTTGCGCGATCGGGCCTCGGAGACTTTGGTACACCACCAAGCTCGCCTATTCTCTAGGGGTCAACCCTGCTGGAAGAAGCCCACTAAACGTCCAAAATAGCGGCCGCCGTCGTGGGAATCCGTCATTCCGTCCCATCATCTCTAGCATCGGCAACTCGCAACTCAATCGAAGGTTAGGTTGCGGGATAGCGACCGCCGTCAAACAACTAGCAGAAAACTTACGACGCCATTGACTTTCGACCCCGTAGAGGCTATTGTTCTAATTTCGACTTCATCCCCCTCATCAGCTTACACTGGCTATGCGATGATCGAAACCGGCCCCTGAGAGTAGATAGGTTAGGACGTGTTTGTGGATGAGACAGGACAGGGAGATCTCTCATTCTTCTCTATGTTTACACACTCGATCCTGTACCTTCCCGTCTGCTAGGCGCTTAGGTTGTATGCTGTATTGGCTTTGACGACAGCAGCAAGCGACCGAGTCCTTCTCTCTGCATGTCCAGCTATTGAGGGCAGTGCACTACCAATGAGAAAAGTCAAGGTCGGCTAATACTTACTATCAGGTCGAAACCATTTCATCTGAAATGCAGTTACTGCACTCCAGAAGGGGACGGTATACAGCCTCACTCACCCCCTAACGTCTCAAAAAGCGACCCTCGCACACGTCCAGCTCTCCATTACCTCTCTCTCTCTCTCTTCTTCCTCTCTTCCTCTCCCTCTCCCGCTGTCGCGTGTCGTCGCACGAATCCCAAAGGCCGGCCCGTACGGCCGTAGATCACGTCAATCCAACCGAGAAAAACCGCGACGCCCAAATTATGTACACTTTGAATTGCTGGAGAGCTCTCCGCTCGCGCGCGTAGCAATTGATGATGGCCACGATCGAGCAAGTGGGGTACGCTATCTGAATCTGTATACGGAGGTGTAAGGCTTAGGGGGGATATGCTGTTTCGACTGCACAGAGGATCTTCGCATTAGCGACGGCAGCCAATCCGATGAGGGCGGCCATGCACTGCGCCAGGCAAGATGTATCGATCAATGATGAAGATATGTTGGTATCCAATGAATGGGTTGTCGGTACCGTCGCGCACTCTCTCTCCCAGCTAAGAATAAGCTCATCATCGATTGCCTGACTGTGCGACCATTGAATTGACATCCGTACATCAGCATGTAGGAATACGTGTACACGTCTTCGCGCTAGATGACGGTCGGGCAAGTAAGTACTTTATGTGCATGTAAGTAGCGGGAAGTACATCGCATCCCGCCCGTCAATACATTGACAGATAGACCTGTGGATGGAATGCTGGTGCTGGTCCAGCCTCCGCTCCGTATGCCGTCCAGGTCAGGGATTCGATCCCAGCGCCGCCAGTGCATTACTTGCCGCGGCGGGCGAACAGCACAACGCACACACCAACGCTTCTTTTCCCACCGGTCGTTCGGCCCCGCCATTTGGCTCATTTGGCACTTGTTGGCCTGAGAAGAAGTGAGGAGGTGGAAGTGTCAAAGCGTAGATCCGCAACGGCTCGCGGACCCTTCTCGTTCGAGGATGGGCCGGATTTGCGAAGTCCCTGTGTGGGTGAGGATCTAGTACGAGGCCTGGGGGTGGCGAGGCTGGTCGGCGATAGCGCTTTGACTAGATCCAAAGTCAAATTGCACTTTCGCTACTGGTGCAATGAAAAGCCATTGGGGGTTTGTCGTTTCTTCTTCTGTCCAGCAAACACCATCACCGCCGCCGTTCGCTATCGTCATCCACTTGTCACCAAGGGGTCAACGGGCACACCAACGCATGAGCAGCAGTAGTTCGCCATTCTTCATGTATGCCACGAACCTAGTTTTCCTCTTTCCAACCTCGCCGACGCGGCTCACCTATAGTCCCGCCGTAGCATACGCCCGCCAAGGCTGCAACGGCCCTTGCTAATCCCCCTCCTTCTTGCCGCACCCTGCAAAAGTTGCGCGCACCATACAACAGTCGGCGTCGGCCTTTGTCTGTGCTGGATCGACCCATTTGCGTAGGTAGGCTGGGGAACCGGGGGTTTCCCATCGAAAGCAAACCTCCGTCCCTCGGCCTCTCATACGGCTGCTGCTACTGCTGCAGCTACCGGGACTAGGCTCTGCAGCTCGCCCGCCCGTTCGAACATATGCATTTATGTGCGTGCGGTACGGGCCACCCCTACGCTACTCTATGTATAGGTACTCACGCGGCGAATGGTTTCCATCCCGCGCCTGGCCTGCGCGCAACGAGGCCGTTGGGCGGAGGGCACGACGAATGAAACGTAGTCTCAACGTTCACAACGTTCTAGCAAGAAGTGCAAATTTGAAAACTGCAAAGATTGAAGGAGAGAAAAAAATAAAACCAAAACCTCGTCTGCTGATTGAACAATGGCGTTACGCGCAACACGATTTATTTCTTATGAATGCATTAGCTGACTTCATTATTGGAGGCGTTGACTGGTCCTCGTTCACCCTTTCCTCCCCCCAAAAAGCAACAACCCAGTAGCAGCCACAAAAAACACCTGAGGCTTCGGATCAGGCCGAGAGTGTTTCCCCTTGATTGGCTGGCATACAGGTTATTTTTATTTCTGTTCAGTACCTCGGTAGGCCTACCCTCCGTAGTCTGCCATTATTGTTACTCGAAGCATGCAAGAGGAGGCAATGCGGGAGGCATAGGAACGCCGGCAAGGGCCCCCGATGTGTGTGTGTTGCTGGTATCTTTTCCCGTGTCCGCAAAGCAAAGCAAGAAGAGGAGGCAAAAATAAACAGAGCTGCAAGCAGCCGTTGGGCGGCAGGTCTAACGCAAAACTGATCCCATATACGTGATTGATGGAGGTAGGAGCTGCTATTTGATTGCTGCTTTTCTTTGCAAGGAGATCCCGGGTTAATTATTCTACACTCCGAACACTCTGATGATTGTCCACTTCCAAATCCCGGACATTGCACCTCTGGAGGTGTGGGAAAGAATAGCCTTCCAAGGCACGCATTTGCGCCGCCCCAAGCCACGTTGCAGCGTTGATATGCAAAGCCCATGGGGATCGGATGCGTGAATGGCCGTTCCGCTTCCCTTGATGCGATGCGGTGTGATCATGGCGAGCAGTAAGTTGCTGAGAATAGGTAACCTACGATCGGGTTCCCTCCTTTTTGTTTCTCACTTTTCTATATCTTCCATTTATCTGTCTCCCTCACCTTTTTCCCCTTAATCTATTTAGGCGAGCGAAGGTACCTCGGCCCAGAGGGGTAACCAGAAACGAAAGACATCGCGTACTTGCTTTCGAGATCATGCACGTGGATATTAAATCCTTGAGATCTCGCGCTCTCCCATGAGACCCATCTATCCTGGCACTTGGGTCGCCGCCGGCAGACAACCCCTTGGATCTCACGCTGTGTGACTGGCCACGACATCTAAGTCATGGACAGGTGCCGGGCATCTGTTTTTCTCTCTCTCCCTATTTCTCTATCCTTGCTGCTCGTATAGTAACCGCCCATATGTACGCCACCCACGAGGGTGGACCCAGAATCTTGGTTTTGTTTTCGTAGGGCTTGGCCCGTCTGCACCTAGAAGCATGACCGAAGGACAGGGTGAGATATCTCACCTGCAGACACGCGTCGTCCCGTGCCTTTTCCTTCCTTTACTTTGCAGCAACACCCAGCAAAGCCAGAAGCACACGCAGAAGCAGCCTTGTAATTATGGGTTTGCGTCATAGCATGTATGCTGGTTTCTGCTGTTGTGCATTAGCCAACCCAACCACTTTTCGGGCGTTATTTTCTTCACCTTCGCGCCGTGGGAATAGAAGGCATATGCAACGAGCGACATGGGTTGGCAATGCATGATTCAGCAGCTCGCCAAGTCTGTCCTTCCTGGGGGCATTATATCAACTGTACACTGCTTATGGTAGGCGAGTGACTCGCCTGCTCGTCCTTGGGGGCCTCCTAGCCCCTGGGGGCTTAGTCAGGCTTCCCTCCTACTGGCTGCGAACTATAGTAAGCAAACGCCTTAGACACTCCATCGGGTTTGAAACAGTCAGCTTTTCAGACAGACCGCAGGTAGATTTGTTTCAGTGCACCTTAACCCAACCTCTTCAACATCGCTTGCATGGTCATTCATGTAGCATATGTTATTCGAACATTATAACAATTTTTGTTGGGCAGTATATTCATTGGTTGCCGCTCCTTAGTATATCTCATATGCGTCGTTGCAGCGCATGCGCACCCATGCTTGAAGAATCTTTGCTTGACGGGCTTACATGCACCATCTAGATCTGGAATGCCGTTATCCGCCGCCGAGTTCTCGAGGTCGGTACCGGACATGCAACCAAGTAGCGGTATAGACCGGTTCGGCCAGAACCACCGATAACCCTGTCTGGGCAGTATAGTGTGGTCGAATATAGCCGCAGTAGCGTACCGCTCCTTTTTCTGACCATCGACATCTATCTTTTGTTACCTGCGAATGTACTTGCTTGATATGTTACCAGTCTGTAGAGTGTAGAGCACGCTAACCTTGCTCTGCTGATGCTAGGACGTGATCCTTCCGTCGTTGATATTCCAGATATGGACATCGCAAGCACATTGTACCACGGAGGGGGTTCCCAATCGAGCAGGTATCCGTGCTTGGGTACATCATCTCGGTAGGTTCCTCGATCCTGCAGCAATGCGCGTGTTGCCCAATCCCAGCGTCCACACAAAGCCCTCTTTTTTCTACGTCCGTAGCAGAACATGCATGACATGTAGTGCAACCATCAGACAAGCTTACAGGCCCGCCGCTCTGTCACAACTTACCTACCCGGCTTTCGGACGACGGGCGAGAAGGTGAGTGAGGGGTACGGTACTGTAAAAGAGACGAAAGAGAGGGGAATAGGTAGGTACTTTTTTTTCATCAAGTGTGCGCCTGTACGACCCAGTGGAACGGGCCATCAACGATGGCTTGTTTCAAAAGGTTACCCGGGTCCGGATCTTTCCCATTGCAGGCCATGCTATCTCCGTTTGTCCATGCGTGGAAATTTGTTACTTGCCTCTCGACTAGGGAGACCTAGTAAGTAGACAGTTTGTGACGGATTCCATTTCACGATATCAGGTCCCAGATAAGATGTCCGATGTGAAATTGAGGTGATTGTGATAAGGCTAGTGCATACACGTAATCATTATCACACAGAAAGCGTTCACTATACTCGAACCAGGGCCTGGAACTCTAACTCTAATTCGCTCGACTATACATTCCCACGAATCAGGGGCATAATCGCCGGAAGTCACATAAGACCAATGTAGGCCGCCGACCAATGCAGCACCGAGCATGCAGCATACGGTCGAATGTAGCCGCAGCATAGGCGAAAGTGGCTCAGATGTTGGGTACGGGGTACGACATGGTGGTTGTCAAGATATATCGAGAGAACAGAACCAAAAGAGAAGGCTGCTGCTGTGACGTGTGTGCATAACGGGGGGGGCAGATTACGGACGCAAGATGCAGGTTCCGTGGGAAGGCGATGCTACAGGAATTCGGACAAATTCCTTGCTGCGACGCAACTGTGATTGGCCGTTCAGCTGTTACCAAATCTATGGGAAATTAAAGTAGGTTACCAGGGTGAGGGAGAGGCGAGAGGTCTCCAGGGCCCAGGGCCCAGCGTTAAGGTCAAGGACAGGGAAGGGGAGGAGTAGAGTAGGACAGGGCTTCTGATCAAGGCCTCTGAGCAGGACTTCCGGACAGGGGGCGAGGGCAGGATGGGGGAGATGGGGGTATGGGCTTCTGGACAGAGAGCCAACGGCCGCCATCGCACCCGATGTCCAACGTATGCGGCTACCCGTCCAGGGCGCAACGCAAAGCAGCATGGCCAGTGGGGTCCAAAGGTCGATGTATCTTCGTCATCCAACATTGGCAAGATACGTACATACAAACAGATTTTGTCCCCCCCCCTTCTCCCCCACAGAAACTAGCTGACGTTATGTTCCTTTTCCCATTAGAGTCGGTGGCATTTGCCGTGCAATGCTTCGGACATCGATTTGCCTCCCTCCGTCTATCTGTGTAGGTGGCGTGGGCTGACGTTCCAAGATGGGCTGACTTAGGGAAATTTGGACAGTGTGAATGACTGCAAATGGCATATTGCATTCTAGCTCTCTAGTTCCCTCTTCAATTGACTCCCCATTAAGATCGAATCTGGAACATGGGATGTCTTAGCGTTCCGCGACCGACCGACGGACCGCACGTGGGTGTTGTGCTCACTGAACAGCCGTGGTTTGGAACAACAACGACGATGTTCCCATGATACTCGAGGTCCCCTCACTCAGTCGCTCGCTCGCTCGCTCGCTCGCTCTCGCTGGCGAACTTGGCAAAGTATACCAAGGCAACACGGTATTTGGCGAACTTTGTGCGACCGAGAAACTGCGCAGAGGGAGGCAGCCAATGGGATATTCAACGAAGGGTATCCTGACCCCGAAGACGGGCGAGGAGCACGTTTCCCAAGCTACCGATGCAAGCACCCGCGCAAGTGCTTGATCTTAAATGACGCACCCGATGATACTCTTTTTTTTTGTTTTCATTCTCCTTCTTCTAGATTACACCAAACCACAGAGCATCATCGGTCTGTACTTCCGACGCCAATACTGCCTAGGCTCAGTGGTTACAGAGAAGGATGACAGAAGGACATGCATAGAGGCTAACGACCCCGGATGTCTTATGAGCTCCAGAGAGATGGGTTTCACGATACGATGTGTAAGCTCACTGACATCAAAATGGCATTGACTTGCATTGCGCATGGAAGGGGAAACAAACTTCAATTGACTCACAATGCCAACGGGATGGAGATTGGCGGAGTGGTGCGAGGAAAAGACGGCCGAGTCCAGGAGAGAAAACAAAGTTCGGGTGTGTCTCCGGGAGCGAGGGCAAGGGCCAAGCAACTACTACATACTAGATACGAGATACCGCTATCGGCTCTCCCCCTGGGCCTAGGCTGGCAGCCTGCCCTGGTGGAGGTGACAGAAGGGGGTGGGCACGGGTGGTGCGCACACTACAACCTTTTCACTCTCACTACGGCTACACGCATACGCTTTTTCAGACCACTTCGCTCCACACGAACCGCTATTGGCGACATGCCACTGGACGGCGGCCAGCCCCTGTACGCCCGATCCCAGGTAGTTCCATGCGTGGTCGATTCTTTTGTCAGCCACAGATCGTTGCTTTTTCCTCGCCCCTCGCCCCTCTCCCTTCCTCCCACCCCCCAAAAAGTCCAAAGCTTTTCGGACATGGGTAGGAGTTGGCTCCGTCAAATCACACGTAGGAGAGTATAGTGCAACTAAAGGAAGGTCAAGAGGAAAAAAAGAAGTAATTATGACCCACCTCACCGAGGCCGCCCAACTGCCAGAAAGCAAAACAAAAAGGTGAAGGGGGTGTGAACCGAGAGCTGAGAGAAAGGAGACAAGGCTTGTCTCGAGCCAGGCTAGCCTGAATGCTAGATACGGACAACGGAAGAGAAAAACGGGCATGTCCATCATCGCGTGATCCCGGATCGTCCGCTTACAGCAGATGCTGCTCCACCATGATCTGACGACTAGCACCAATACGTGTATTGATTGAAACTCTAATTCTCATGGTGTTGTCGAATATTGACAGCATGGGCTGCTTTGGGGTTAATGAATCCTAACCCCGGGCCCGTATGTTCATCCTATTTGGTGCGGTCAACACTCCTGATCGCCAAAGCTACCACACCTATCCATGCTCCATCTCCAATTCTAGTCTCTTGGAATGAAACTGTCAGGTGAAGCCACCAGGGAAGCTAGAGAGATTCGGCCGTCGATCGTCTGTGGAGCTGACCCTTTCTCGGCTCTCGACTATCAAACGTTGGCCCTAGGGATGAGCAGCAGCAAGCGTCGCCGGCCGTCATTTACAGTGTACTCTAGGCCTGATCATCCACGTGGCAATCGCACATCGCAATACAAGGTGGCTTGGGGCTAGAGGGTCGTTCACAGCACAGCACATAACCATCTTTGCGCAATACTCGTTGATTAGAGGGCTCACTAGCTGGTAGATCGAATGCCACCACATATCCCGGTTGAGTGATGACGTAAGTATGAGCGTGCTACGTGACACATCTCATTCGCTGATAGGGGGTGGGCTGGGCCATGCGTCTAGAGGATTCACAGTGACGGTCACCGAAAGTCCTCCCCAACATGCCAAGCCGCTTCGACCGGCAGCACAGAACGGACAGTAAGCAAAAAGGGGAATACCGGCTGATGCTATTCCCGGCTCAACAGGGCTGATTCCACTCTTTGCGCCTCTGCATATGTAGGCAGTAGTCGGTGAGTCCAACATTCAAATTCAACTAGTGGGACCAGCCCTAACAGCACCACTGTATCCACGGCATATCATATGTCGGAGCGACTTATCATTGGCCGGATCTCTCGTGTGATGCATGTAAGCTCGGTGTTACCTGTGATGGCGGAGTGTCGACCGACAAGTCGGTGCAAGCATTTGTTCTGCTTGTGGTAACTTTGTGATATGTATCTATTGGGTGACATCCACTTGGTCTTCTGCAAAATGTAGTTGAAGTCTACGGGTCGCTGCAAGTACACCTCTTGACAGGTAAGCCCGTCCCAATCTACATTGGATGCGAGGTCCCATCAAGCAGCTGTCGATATGGATGGTCCGTCCAGAGACCCCATTGATACGTCTGAACAACGACTGTATATGACTTTTCCACCCTATCATATATCATATGGAAGAACGATGCTAAGAGAGTTTACCCAGCATCTGCAAGCAGCCACAATCAGCCAGCTGAGCCCCATATAATATGATATACATGGGCGAGGTTATATGTAATGTATAAGTAATCTTGCTATGCTTTTAGGGGAGTCTATGCTCTTGGATTTAGGTATAATTTCAATTCTGTATAGTATCTATAAGATTACAAGCTCTCTTATACAGTCCAATAGTTGTTGCTATACTATCCCCTTAGTTGTTAGTTACTACCAGTCATGTTTGCTTGGTGCTGTAGCTTAGAGAAAACAGCATCGAGACCAATGAAAAAGCCGAATCTACCCTGGAAGACGCTATTTTCTAACATACATCCACCACATATGCAACCGTGTCTAAGGGAATCGCCCCTGATGTATTGAGTAGGAGTCTTTGTCGCCTACTGTGTCCATACTCCCGCCACCAACAAGATTTGACATCAGCCATCTTGGTAGTCACAAACCGGTTTTATTGTTTAGAGCACCTAGTTATCTGTCTTGCGAGCTGCCGCTACGGACGTGAGAGAATGAGTTCAACAGATGTTGGTAGAACTGTCGACAAAACCAAGGGAGGGGTGGTATAAAGACAACCAGTATCGATTTTCCGTATAGCACATCAAATTACCCTGGTTATATCCGTAGGGCTGTTCTGGCATGCCTTCCAGCCAATAAAGTCTTAATCTTCTGGTAAAAGCAGGGTTGCATTATCCCGGGACGTCCTCGCCTTCCGATTCGTGATGCCCCCTGCAGGTTGTCAAGACGCAAGGGGAAGGACTCGGACCTCATCTTATCAGTGACCTGAACGTCATGTTTGATAGGTAACTGAAGCACATGTCGCGTAAGCATGAGCACTCGCTGAGGCGGGTTTGTATTGTAGGCGAAAGAGCCGCAATTCGACAGCCGGTGTTGATGATGCCCTTTGCTTGCTCGAAACGTGATTTTGTCCTAGTCAAGGATACGCAGTATTCTTCTAGAAAAAGAGGCCCAACGAACTTCCGGCTGGAATAAAAGCCTGAATTGCCTTCCTTGGCCATTATAGCTTGTGTTCTTTCTCGAATGGCCAGCTAGAATCAACTATGATCACAGAGATACACATGGTCGCCTAGATGACGTTGAATGGGTTCCCTAACCGGCCAGGAGTAAACAGAAGTCACCCACCGATGTGAATATGTCAGCTGACTCCTGTAACTTCTCCTTGACTAACTAAATAATGCGTTTCTCCTGTATGATTTCTTGGGTGACTCTGCCGGCTCTTGGCTCGGAAAGCAGTGGGCTGTAGAACTTGTTCATAATAAAGAGCTACGGACCATGCGTTTGCCAATCGAGCAGCCGGTCATCATTCGTGTTCCAACAAATGAGCCGCATATACTGCCCTGGGTCGCAAGTACGCCGCCACGCATTCGAGTCGCCTGGTACGCTCACCGGCATCTCTGTCAGCTTGCAGAGCGAGGGGACACCTGCGAGGATGAAGGCGGGACTCAAGGTAATAGTACCTGGTGTTGCTTACGCGGAGCCGGCGGCTGATGCATAGATCCCTAGCCCAAAATTGTAAAATAGTTATCCGTCTTCAACCGGTTGGCTAGATGCATATTATGACAGAGGGCTCGCACCAGCGAGGTTACCAAAGCCGTTGACGCCCAGTGCGGACGATACTCCTGCTCTCACCTTCATACTGGGGTGTTCGAGAAGCTCCTTGCCGTGGGAATGGGGAAAGGGGTCAATATCGGTATTGTCGATTCCGGTGTCGGTTACAGAAGCCCCGTACTTGGTGCCGGCTAGGCCCCGGGCATAAGATCGCCGGGGATATTCATGGAAAGTGGACAACAGAAGAAGCCTAGAAGGTTTGGATTCACTAGCTACTTGCTATGGCGGCGGTCATGGTACTACTGTTGCCGGTGTGCCCCTTTTCAGAAGCCACTCGGTTAGCCTAGGTAGCTGACTCTCATGTAGGTATCATTGGTATGAATTCAATGGACCTCAAGCAAGGGTATGGTGTTACTGGTGTAGCCCCTAACTTGGAACTCTACGCCCATCGGATGTTTGGCAGTTCGGCCACAGGTGAGAGTGACACCGTCGTTGCGTCAGCTCTAAAGGCACAGGCTGATGGGTGGACACGATCAGCCTATCGACCTCAGCACTCAGTCTCCGTACGGGAACAATCCGATTGTCGAATAGCTGCGGAGCTCGGAAAGGTAGGTAATTGTTGTCGTCATGTGCTGGGAGCCCCGGTGCTTGGGGTAAGTACAAGTCCTGAGTCTATAATGCGGACCAGACCAGTGAGCCGCTCAGAATCCTAAGCGTCGGCCCCGATGCCAATAGAGATATCCCGCTAGTGTGAACCGCGGCCGATTCTAGAGGGACCTATATACTGTATGCCTTCCTCTGGCCCGTGGAAGAGCACAAGGGGCGAGACCCGCATGTTACCGAGAACAGCTGATGGCGAAACCAGTGGTAAGAAACAAGTCAAATGCTGGAAGCCAGGGGAAGCTGAGCAACGGCCGTCGTCCGGTTTCGAGTCACGGACGACTGCCTATCGGAAGATGTCACGGTCTGCTGCCAGCCGTACACTCCCAGGTACATGATAGGATTCAACCAGGACACATCAAACCCCTACATTGTCGACTACGACGTGCCCTCGACCGGCTACTTCTGTACCGTCCACTTTACCACCGTCGGCGTGAACGCGAGAAAGAGGCTCCTGGGAAACTTTGACGCACTTGAGGGTTATGATGGCAAGTACAGGCTCTTCTTTGACGCCGACGCCTTCTCCGGCCCTCCGCGTGTGGCCCTTGGCACCCGACGGTACTTGCACGATCCTGTCGGTGGCCAGCATGGCCACGTCTCTCGTCAACGTGTAGAACGCCCCGGTCAAGTCTCCGTTCCCTGATTTGTCGGTCGCAGAGATCACGGCGCTACTCCAGACGACGGCGAAGCCCATCAGCTGCTGTACGACAATACTATGCTCTCGGGAACCTTTCAGCAGGGCGTCGGACTCCATCCCTACGGCGCCATCATGTCGCGTACGCAGACCAATCCGAGCCGGCGGACCACCTCAGACGTGATGCGCAGCATCTACTGAGTTGCCAATGTGGCAGTCACCCATCGTTTCCCAAAGATCATAACTTACACTCCGTCCCACAGAGGCGCGGCCCTTGGCGATTGGAGTCTCGACTAAATGGAACCAATCCAATTGATTAAAATACGTCACCGCTATCATCCCAACACCAATAGTCGAAATCGCGGCGGGGCCTCTACTTTCGGCGACGAAGAAGCATACCATACATCTACCCCCGTTCCCGCAGCTCGACAACGACCATATCTACTACGACCCGCCGCTGCCGCGTATTACATACACATTCCCCAGCGGCGCGTCTGTCATCATCAACGCCGGCTTGCTGGAAGTCAACGCGTCACTGGCTCACACGTCCAGCTTGGCGCGCTCACGATGGACGCGGATTTGGGCCGCCCACGTTCTGCGGAGCGATACAGCCATTGAGGCGAACCGGTACAGCTTCGATACAACGGCCGACAAAACACTGTATAAATTCTATATCTCGGGGGCAGCACCGAAATCCAGCGCGTTCGTGTTTCCGAGTTACGGCATCTCCATCAACGTCACGCGACCGGTCCACCCGGGATAGAGGACACAACGCCCGATGAGACGGTGCACAATCTCAGCCGTGGAGGTTCTCGGTGGCACGCCGCGCTTCTGAAATAGAATGGAGATTTGGCAAGGATGGCACATGGCTCGGGCCGGTGGTGAGGTTGGTTGATGGACCGGCTTGATGGAACTCTCCTGCTACCTCCCCCCGTTTGTTCTAGTTCACAATACATATGCCTATATGGAGAGTTTCCATAGGTAGTACCTGTTCTTACTTGTAGTCTCGCAAGGGGGCTGGCCAGCCATCTTACGTCCAACCCATGCATGGATAACGGCACAAGAATGGTCAACGTTTGGGCTTGCTCTTCCAATATTTCAACAATGGATATTGGTGCTGTGTGAAGTTTGGCAAGGGAAAGATCACACCGCGAACCATATTCATGGATATTTGTTCTTTGGCAGTATTAAAACTTTCCCGATGTTTGTTATGGCCATTGAATGTGTAATTGCTGAGCTGGACTTGATTGTTGTATTCGAACCACCACACTCGAGAATGACTCAGATCACTTGGTAATTGCAGAAGGATATCAAAACATTACGGGTAAATCCTAGAAACGGATTTCGTATTGCTCATCAAGGCGAGTTTCCAAAGAATAGATATGGGTACATAGATGTAGAGATATATCTGCTCCTCAGCCTCAGCGTAGGAGTTCAAAACCGTAGGCACAAACAAGCAGCGTGCGTGATGGATGGGATCTTACCGAATAAAACAACGCTGGCATACATCCCTAAGAGTCGGTCTGATAGAAGAAAGTGACTCGTGCAAAGCCATGATCTTCTAAGATACAATATTCCTCATGCGCCCATTGACACGGAACGGCACTATGCGGCCGACTTCGGGAGGGAAAACGAAATGAAGTAGTAATGAGTTTGGTGCATGCGAAGGCGGTGACGCTAACATGGCCAGCCATGGGCGATTCAGAGCACCATATTGCGGGGGAGCTAAGCTCGGATGGGCTTGTTTTCTGCCGTTACGCCGCGAACCACCCCCACTATGGACTTGACTATTCGGCGCAGTTTGACAAGCAAGAGGAGTTCGGAAGGGCGTGGGATGTTTCACATATGAAGCAGGTTATATCGAATGGATCTTGACGCATAGCACGAGCGTGTATACTTCTTCCATTACCTACCATCTCCCCCTCCGGCGCTTTATTCCACTTGTAGAGAAAGAGCTAGGAAGCAAGAACTTACAGCAGCGATGGCCCCATCACCTTGTACAGTACGCCATGCGCGGCGTGAAGGTAGGCATCTTGGTTTCTTAGACTGCCACAATACCACTAGGTAGGCTAACCACATGAGTTAGACATACCTGCAATCCTAGAATTGATCCGCGAACTGGCCGACTACGAACACGAGCTCCACTCCGTCGAGGCAACCGAGGCCACGCTCATCGAGACCCTGGCGCTTGCCCCCGACGGCGTCACCTCGACCTCGACCGCGCCCAACACCGAGCCCATCACGCCCTCGCGACCGGCGCGCTGCCTGGTCCTCCTCAACGAGGAACAAAAGACCGTGGGCATGGCCCTGTACTTCTACAACTACAGCACGTGGCGGGCCAAGGCCGGCGTCTACCTCGAGGATCTGTACGTCCGCGAGACGGAGCGGAAGAAGGGCTACGGCAAGCGGTTGCTGGTCGAGCTGGCCAAGGAGGTCGAGGCCATGAAGGGTGGCCGGCTTGACTGGTCGGTCCTCAAGTGGAACGAGCCCAGCATCAAGTTCTACGAGTCCATAGGCGCTATCCCACAGACCGAATGGCTAGGCATGCGGGTCGAAAAAGAGGCATTGACAATGCTAGGGGGCATGCTGGACTAATAACACGGCCGCACGTCCTGCCTGTTCTGGAGCTTGAGGGTATATATAAAATAAGAAGTGAAACGTACTAGAGCGCTTGATTCAACCGTTTATTTCCCTTGTGAGCCACTGGGCCTTTCGGGGAAGCGCCTTTCTCGTCGACGCCCGAGAAGAATTGCAGGTCCGAGTTAGTCACAGGTGATAGTTCTCGACGTGCCCCACCGAACGTGACCTGGAACTTTCCCTTGGCTTTGGTCAGGATCGGGGATGCCTCCCACACGCGGCCGTATATACTGCGCCGAAGCCTTCTGGGGCTGAAAGCTTTCACTCCTATAGGCTTGCCTTGGCCGCGAGGGTCCGAATCGCAAGCACCGGACAATGACTTGAACACGCGAGAGTTGCCACGCTCCACCGCTCGTACGGGCTTTGTGACATACGCCTCCCAGTTCCATTCCGGAGCAGTGTTTGTCGCAGAGTCTTGGCTTGCGACAGGCGTCGTGGCAACCGTTCGCCTTGATGGGACATTGAACATGTCTGTTTCTGCTTGCCCCAAACTGAGGGCCTGCAGCAGGTCCCATTCGCCTTGTGGTACCGGGGGCATCAAGTCGGCTAATAGTTTTGCGTAGTGCTTTTGCTCTTTCCGTTTCATCACTTTGGGCGTGAACGGCCGACCCCATGCGTTCTCTTTGGGGAGGACAAACGCGGGATCATATGTTTTGCGCATTTGTTTTGGCCAGTTGATGCTAGGATTCCGAACTTGGGCTCCCGCGATTGCCTTGATTTTTTGGACGTCCCAGTTGTCCAGCCAACTCTGAATGGGGGGTTCTTCGGGTCGATGTTTGCGACTCGATCCGGTGTCTTTCGCTGTTGGGAATAAGGGTTTCTGCTCTAGGGCATCCGAATCTACCACGGGTTCTTTTGCCAAGTATAGGTCTGCCAGTTGACGTCTTCGTTTACCCAATCTACCAGACGCAAGGAAGCAGAGATGGAGCGTGCGACTGACATGGCCAGCGTTAGCAGAGCGTAGGTAGCGTAGTGACTGGTGGGCCTTGTGGATGTTGGGCCTCCGGTTGTCGCGAAACTTGGATCGGATTCTCTCGGTCACCCACGGGCGACAATAAGGCGGGACGTACGTGGCTTCGCGGAGAAGGTGCCGGTATAGGTGTATGACAGTGTCGGGATGGGGTAGTTGGGGCGGCATCGTGGCATGAGTGCGCCTACTTAGCAATCTAGGTAGAAACTGGAGGGCTTGTGTCGCTGCTAGCTCCCAAGACCTCTAGTATGTTTCAACAAAACGTTGCCATATGTAAAAAGGGGCGATGGGCCAAGAGAGACACAGCTACTAATCAGATGGCATCCAAAGACAAAGGGGGTATAGTCTCCGCCGTGAGAAGGGGGGTGTGTGGAAGTTGGCGCGCTGCACAAAGGCTTGCGGGCCATCGACTTGTATGGATTCTTTGGCGCAGAGCATTCGATAAGAGCTTGATCGCTTCCACTCTCGGTGAGCCAAGGTGAGGAGATCGGGGTAGGCTGCAGGTGAGCCATCGGATCTAACGGCTTACGGCTAGCGTCTTTCTCACCTCCTTATGCCCCGCTTGTATTTCTGCTCCCAGCTGACAGCCAATGAACCCCGCTCCCTTACTGAGCAAATGCTGCAAATCTGTTAAGCACCGGTCCGTGCCCCCTCGGATGACCTCCCAGCCCAGCAACCTTGGATTTTGCATCAGTGCGTGCAGCAATTCTCTCAACGAGTGAGTGCGCGCGCGTCTCTTTCGCGTACCGAGCCCGTTCCTCCATCGCCCCCCCAAATCCAATTTCCGTGCCTCTACACGACCAGACACGTCCCGTCCAGCCCGTCACGGTCTCACGAGATTGACACGCTCTTCCACGCTCACCACTTTAATTGAATTCCTCCTTTTGGACATAGGCCTGAATTTTCCAGCTCAAGGGTAGCTCCAGCTGCTGTTCCTCCATATATCCAACGGGCCTGGTGAGAATTGGTCGATCCGGTTTGCCCGATCCATACGTGAGCCCAGCCGTTGTTGAACCGGTCGGTGTTGCAATAGGTCCATCATCCTGCCTCTCCTCACTGCACTCACTGTACTGCACTGCACTTTTTTGCCCTGGTTTGGCCAGCCAACCAACCATCCTTGGTCACTTATCCCTCACACTGCACACTTGCATTGCGACAATCGAGTCGGAGCTTCAACAAGTCTTTTACGATCCTGCATTATACCACAATCCCATTCTTGCTCCTATACCGCTGTGTCGTTTGGTTTCCTGCGAGACGTCCGCTTTTGCACAAGCCCCCCCAACCTCGGCGCAAGTGCATGTCGTTCATCTTGGCAGGCTCATGTCCGCCCCTACATGCACACGATAAGCAAGAACACATCAAAAGCAACCGCTCCGGATTCCTGAACCATTGACGGCCTCGTACTTGACACTGCTGGAAAACTGGTTTCTTTTTCACGGCCTATCCTGAAATTGGATCGATCGCCGAAACGGATACATATACATACGTACATACTTATCGCTAAAGGGGAGATACTTCCATGGTTGAATGAATGGCCTCGACTAGCATCAGCACCAATCCGACCACAATCCCCACCGGCGCTTCCACGACCCTGGCCGAGCCTTCAACAACCTCGACTCCCACCACTCACAATCGGAATCTCTCGGCGGCCACCAATTCGTCGACCATATTCTCCCAGGCGCCTCGTGCGCCCTCCTCCTCTGCTTCGGCATCTCAGCCGTTGACAGCCTCCTCCAGTAGTACTCTGAATGCTGCCACTGCACATCCTCCGGATCCCAAGATGTCGCAACCTCAACCTTCCTCACAGCAGTCTTTCACCATGACGCAACCCTCCTCTTCGCAAGTCTTCCGACATTTCTCAGATTCTCAATCACGCCTGTCGCATAGCAACAGCCAGCAACAGCCAAATGATGGCTTCAACATCTACTCGGTCAGTCTGATTTTTTTTTCAACCCCTGTTCTGCGCCGTGAAATTACGGGCCAGAGTCGTTGCTACCATTGGGGTTCGCACTAACACTTGCTTTGCTCAAACATAGGCCGTGTATTCTGGCGTAGACGTATACGAGATGGAAGTCAACGGGGTAGCAGTCATGCGTCGGAGAAACGACAGCTGGCTTAATGCGACACAGATCCTTAAAGTGGCCGGTGTCGACAAGGGCAAGCGCACGAAGATCCTCGAGAAAGAGATTCAGACGGGCGAACACGAAAAGGTCCAAGGCGGCTATGGAAAGTACCAAGGTACTTGGATCAAGTTCGAGCGCGGTGTCGAAGTCTGCCGCCAATATGGTGTTGAGGATATGCTGCGCCCTCTGCTGACATACGACATGGGCCAAGATGGAGGTATTGCCGGCAGGGGGCGACTTCAATACCCCGACCAAGGAGCAGGCCATGGCTGCGCAAAGAAAGCGCATGTACAATAACCAGAACAATGTCGCCGATTCGAGGACCAATGGCCTGTCCGGTACATTTTTCAAGAACATCTCGAGTTCGGCATCAAACGCAGTCGCCGCTATCAGCAAGGCTCGCCTTGATTCGCCAGGCCCAAGGGGACGTCATGGCTCTGCGAGGCCACCCAGTTTCAGCCGCCAATCGTCGATGCAAAACACCGAAGATTTCCCCGGCAACTCGCAACAGAGTTTTGCCTCAGACTATGGCCATGTGGACTCGGCGTATTCGACTCAAAACACCAACATCTTCCAGGGCGGCGACGAGCCTGCCAGAAAGCGCCAAAGGGTCATCACGCCAGCGGACAGCTTCGGTTATGCGTCGCAGTCCATGGAGATTTACGCCAATACGTTCCCAGGCTCACCCACCGAGCCCAATGAGTCCTTCATGTACTCTGGGATCAATGTGCACGGAGGGGATGACGGCATCCCGTTGCAGCCTCTCCCTTATGAGGTATCCCCCGAGGCGGAGCAGAAGCGTAGTATGTTGATGGGCCTCTTCCTGGATGCTAGCATTAAGGATTTCTCCAAGCATGAAGCCCTGCAATCTCTCACTCCCCTCGACCTCGATGCCCCTATAGACTCATCCAGCCACACAGCCCTGCATTGGGCGGCAACACTCGCAAGACTGCCCTTGTTGAAGGCGCTTATATCGGCAGGAGCGGACCCATGTCGTGTGAATGCGGCTGGTGAGACTGCTCTCATGAGGGCTTGCGGTGTTACCAACAACTCGGATACGGTCTCATTCCCAGATTTGCTCGATGTACTCGGCAGTACAATCGAAATCAGGGACGGCAAAGGTCGGACACTGTTGCACCACATAGCTGTGACGAGTGCAGTGAAAGGTCGAAGTCACTCAAGCCGATACTATCTCGAGAGTCTATTGGAGTGGGTTGTGCGACAAGGCAGCGCACAGAGCAGTCAGGCCACCGCCAATGGCAATGGCAACGCCGGACCAAGGATAAATCTCGGCCGATTCATGAGCGAGATTGTCAATGCTCAAGACAAAGCCGGCGATACAGCCCTGAATATTGCCGCCAGAATAGGCAACAGGAGTATAATATCACAGTTGCTTGAGGTTGGGGCAGATCCTGGCATTTCGAACAAAGCTGGGCTAAAGCCACAAGACTTTGGTGTGGGTGGCAATGCGGGCGAGGATGGCATCAATGGTGATCTCGTCGATACCAATGGTGTCGTCGCCAATAACCAAAAGAGCCGGGAAAGCAGTGACGATATCATCACCTGTAAGTGACCCGGTGTTGTAAACGTCTCGCCAGCAAACACTGACATTAACAGCAATAACACATCTTCTGAACGAGACATCAACAAGCTTCCAGACAGAGCTGAAGAAGAAGCAATCAGATCTCGATACGCTTCATGCTTCGCTGAGAACCACCTCGACACAGCTTAATGACGCAAAACGGACACTGGAGTCTCTTCAAACCGCAGCGAAATCGCAGTCGCTCACGCGGCAGAAGATCTACAACCTATCTCAGGGCAGGGATGAGGAGCAAAACCGTCTACTTCGCCTGGAACAGAGCCAGGGACCTATGGACCCCAACAGCAGCGCCTGGGAGACGGAGCTTGCCACAGAAACAGTCGACCCCTCGACTCTCCCTAGCGCAACCTTGTTGCGCGCAAGGACACAAGCCCTCAGGTTACGAGCTGAAGTGACGCGCAAAGCTGTGGGTGCGCTCAAGGGTCGAAGCAAAGACGTCGAGGTGAAATATCGGCGGGTCGTATCCCTCTGTTCTGGGGTACCTGAGCAACAAGTTGATGAGGTCATCGATGGCTTGCTGCGGGCTGTCGAGAGCGAGAAGGATGGTCTGGAAATCGGTCGTGTTCGTCGGTTTCTCGGGGGCGTGGATGGCGTAGTGGCCTGAGGGTCTACTTGACCCTAATGGATGGATGGGATTTTGATTTCTTTCGTCTTTGGCTGCAATGAAAGGCGTTTGGGGGGTAAGCATACTG
This sequence comes from Apiospora aurea, assembly GCF_038362705.1. Lineage (NCBI taxonomy): Eukaryota > Fungi > Ascomycota > Sordariomycetes > Amphisphaeriales > Apiosporaceae > Apiospora > Apiospora aurea. The sequence goes on from NW_027117391.1 coordinate 1,162,349, forward strand.
AAAGGACTGACGACTTCTGCGATGGATTTTTGCGAGAAGATTCCGATTTGACTTCTTTTTTGGTATGGTGATGGCAAGCACCAATTGCATAGTTAACTTTTACCCGCAGACACATTCGTGGTCTGCCTGCTGTTTTCTTGGGGGTATAGATGGACAAGGGGAGCGAGTGGTGCGGCGGCTGTGAATTTTTCGGCTGAAAACATGGAGAAGAAGGGAAGTTCAGTTGGAAGAGAAAGAGATACCAAGGTCTCCTTTTTGTTGTTGTGGTTGATTAAACCATTACGAGGGCAACATCCGTTTGCCAGAGTGCATAGAGCTGTGTTTGTCTGTGTATGATTATATACATAGCTTGAGCTATTACATACTTACCGGCGGAAACGAACGAATGAAGACAAACAGCCAACCTGCATGCATGTCCCTTGTCTAACCTGTCGCACCAGCTTCACAGTGAAGATCATATGATTCTGTATGCCAGGCTACCTTCACTATGCGGTGGGGCGGTTTGAAGACATAGGACGAACTGTTGACTTTGTTTGCACAAGTCCTACTCGGGGGGTATCTCAATTCCAAACTGCCTAGCCCATGGCCTGACCATACTCCTTTCTCATCCAGTAACTCCCAAGGCTGGGAGCGTGACAGGTATATACTGACAACCATAATTCAACATGAGACTATACACACACGCATGGTCCGTTCTATCATCTGACCCTCTCCTCTCCTTGTTCTTGGCCAACTTTTCTTCCTTTCTTTTTCTCTTCACAAGCCAGGGATAGTTGGCACAGATCCCCAATCCCGACCCCGAGCTCTCTCCACCAGCCCGTCAAGGAGCTTCCAGGCTGACTTGCTGCCGTCTTCGGCGGGTGGCATGAATACCTTGATGCGGCCTCCCTCGGATAGCACGAAGCCCTCGCACGCGATGCGCAGGATCCGGACGCTGGGGTGGAACATGTTCAGGGCGAGGTGGCGGACCAGGTAGAGGCCCAGCGCTTCCGTGAAAGGCTCATGCATTTCTTCGTCTTGGACTTGTCGCCACTCCCATCCTTCGTCGTCTTTGCCTCCGGCCAGTTTCCGTCGGCGCGAGGGAGACATTGTCTTCTCGGAACTGGGTTGCTCGCCGGCTTTCCGCTTGCCTTTCCGCCTGTTGTTTCCTGATGCGGTCTCGTCGTCGCGGTCTTGAATCGCTTGTTGGCCGGCGCGGATGAAACGGCGCACTTCTTCGGCGGGGACGATGATGTCGATCGCCTTAAGTCCCAGTGATTTTGTGGTTGTAGTTTTACTTGTGGTATTATGGTTATTGCCGCTGTTCTTGGTCGCATCGACTCCCTCTGATGAGTCTTTCTGTTGTTGTTTCGTCGCTTCTGTAGGTTCCTCGAGAACGTGGAAACCCAGCGAGAGAACGACATCCTTGACCAGTCCCCGACCGCTGCCGCTCACGCCCGCGTTTGTATGCCAGGACGCCCAGCTCGACACCAGGGGCCGCGTGCCGAGGCGCAGGGGTCGGATGCGCACGTCGAAGGTGCGGGCGAGGAAGTCATTGAGGACGGACCGTAGTGGAGTCGGCATACGGAGCAGCAGAAGCGGGAGGTGAAGGAACTGTTTTTGGTCTGCGACAAGATTCGTGCTGGCTTCGTTATGTGTTGACCATTGAGATGTAGCTGCTGCTGCTGTCTCGGCGCCATCGCTAGAATCGTCTTTGTAGAGTCGGGGTAGAAGACAGGCCGCGAATGTGTTGTTCTCGTACCGCAGTTCTACGCTCAGTGCCCGGGCATCGGTGTTTCGTTCTTCGTCGTCGTCGCTCTCGGAGTTTTCGTTGTTGTCGTCTGCGTCTTCCTCTCGACTGCCCAGCTCAGCACTCCCTTCCCGTTCTCTGCGCCGCCTGGCCTGACCTTGACTTCCACCACCACTCCGACGCGGAAGCAGCTTGCGCAGGGGCACCCAGCGCCACTCCACGCCCCCGAGCGCGCCGGCCCGTCCCAGCGTCGCGTCTTCGGACGACGAGCCCGCGAGCCCCACCTGGACGCCGCGCACGACGTCGCCGACGAGGGTGTCGCGGAGGCGCTTCGACAGGGTCTGGAGGCGGGTGCGGTCCAGGCGGTCCTGGCCGAGGTAGAGGGGCGAGACGCGGTAGAGGGCGAAGGTGGAGTTGAAGAGGGTCGGGAGCGGGTTGCCGTCATGGCCGCTCGTGTCTTGTTCGTCTTGGTCTTCGGAGGCGGACGCGGGAGCGGGACTGGGGGAGGCGGAGGCGATGGGTTCGGGGGAGGGGAGGGAGGTGCCGGGCGGGCTCGTTTTCGTTTGGGCGGCATTTTTTGTTCGTGTCAGGAGGAGAAGTCGAGTGCGCTGCCGAGGTTGGCCGGTTGGCAGTTCGGGTTTGTTGTGTTGCTGTGCGGGAAGCTGAGCTGTCACCCCTCCCTTGCGCAACCAGCTTGTACAGCTCTTGCGCGGTAGATCGGGCCCAGGGAAAACGCGTCTGAATTCGGTACGCGGGGTCCAAAGCGGCGCGAAGCGCAGTGTGAGTCACTTAGTCGGTCCTTTTCAGATATTGTATGCAGAATGTCGCGTCTAGACCTCTATGGCTATGCTTCAATTGGACTTTTCCTCGTTCAAGAAGAACACGCTTGGCTCATTGGTTGATTGGGCATTGGCTGGCATCTGTTGATACACAAGCGCCAAAGTGAAGGGCCTTGAGGGCTTGGCTGCATTTCCGTACCGCCCACCGTAGCCACCCCGGCGAAACTCCAGCACACTCCAGTGGGGTCACCCGCACTAAAAACATTTAGGCGCAGCTCTCGCCCACTAGTTTTGGGACGTCTTGCCTCTTGTGGCACGCAGGCTGGTCCTGTGCACCTCGAATGAGCCACCGACAACATGAACTCAATAAGAACGACGCTTTCATAAGTATTGATGCGTTTGCCTTATCTGTTGACCCGGCAATTAGATCTGGACGTTTCATCCCTTTACCACATTAATCGGAACTTTTCCACTAGGTACATGTAGATAAAGACAGTATCTGCCACTTGCCAATACAATGAGTTCGCCAACACCCGAGCAGGATTCAGACGCCTCGGTGTCAGTGGCATCGGAACCATCTCCAGTATTCCACAAATTCACCAAACTGCCGCCCGAGATCCGTCACCACATCTTCTCCGCCGCCATACCCAAACCCGGCATCAACTTCTTCAATCTGCACACGTTCCCCAATGACCACCCCGGCGCCAACCGGAGCACCTCGCCTCCGTCCCTCTACCTGGACATGCGCCGCATGGCCATAGAAGACGACGACGACGAGGTCGCCGAGTACGACCCGTCCTGCTGGCAGGCCCGCCACGCCCTGCGCCAGACGTGCCGTGAAGCCAGATCCGTGTGCGCCATCCCCGAGGACAAGCGCATCCCGCTGACGCTGACCGTCCCGAAGCGCGGCTTGTTCGTCCGCGCAGGCGACGGCCTGCTGCGCTCCATGATGCCCCTGGAAGCCCCGCGCCGCGGCCGCGATGGTGCCGAGGCGGCGGCAGCAGCAGCAGCGGAATTCCCAGAAACGGAGCGGGTCGTGCACCGCGTCGTCGAGGTGTCGGCCGACGAGCTGTTCGTGCTCTCGGTCGAGAACTGCAGCTTCAACCTGCCGTTCGAGGAGAGCCCCGCCCTGCGGGGCGAGGACGAAGACGACGCAGACGAGGACAACGACATGGGCTGGTCCTTCGATCCCGAGTTTCGCCCTTGCGGCGTGGGCCGCCGCGGCAGTCGTTTCTTGGGCATTCCGGCGTCCAAATTCTGTATTGGTCTGGCCCGGCCCCCGAACGACAGCACCGTCCAGGCCCTCCAAGAAGCCTACATGGCCATCTGGTGCGCCGTCACGGGCTGGGACCCGGTCGTGCCGATGCTGCAGTCGCCCGAGGCGGCGCGGCTGCTGACGGACGACTCGTTCCCGGCCATGGAGGCCAACGTGGCCGTCTTCGACGAGATCTTCCAGGCGCAGGAGTCGAGCCTGGCCGTGTTCGAGGACACGTGCGACTTCGTGGGGCGGCGGCCGCCCGCGACGGCGCACAAGCGGTTGAAGCCCGTCACGGTGGCGTACCGCGACCGCTGGGACGATCGGTATACCGAGGTGGCGACGCACGATGACGATTACTTCCCGGTCGAGTCGATTACGTCGCCGACACTCACGGCGCGGACGCTGGTTAAGCTGGGGCCGGAGAAGTCGGATGTAAGGGAGAGGTATATGCGGTCGGCTATCCTTCAGTCGCCCAAAAGACCGAAATAGGGGTTATACGTGAAGTACCCGACGGTTTAGGCATAACTACGTCAGCAAATCTTTATATGCCCAATGAACATGTATATACCCCGTGTACCATGTTCCGGTTCTATCTATCTCTAGTCTGCTTCTAGGGCAATGTTCTCTTATGCCAACAACAACAAACATACCGCAACATGTACGGCTCTAACAAAGTGTGTCTACAGCTCAGAGCAGCGTGTCTTTGCGGTTCAGGACCATCAACCCTACAGTCACTAGTATTCAAATCTCCAACGCGAATCCGCGTCGCCCTTCCAGCCCGACAACTCCACTACAACTGGTGCGCCCGCCTCGTCCCTGCGCCTGTTCTCCCGCCTCAGGCGCCACCACAGCAACGATACGACGACCACATTAGCGAGCAGGTAAGCCAGCGCGAAAGAATCCCCACGATGAACCGCGGCCCGTCAGTCGACCGGTACAGCTGCGTCCCCAGCACGGCGCCCAAGTTCCCGATGCTGATCTGCATCGCGTTGGCGACGGCGCGCTTGGTCTGGCCCGAGACGTTGATGGCGGGCCACGACAGCACGAGCGCGACGGCCGGGTAGATGCCGCCCGCGGCGAAGAAGGTGCCGAGGTACGACACGCCCGGCCGCTGTTTGGGGTCCGTGTTGCCGAGCAGGATGCAGTAGCCCACGGTGCCGAAGAGCGAGGAGCCGCCGATGAAGAGGGCGCGCTGGCCGGTGCGTTCGGAGAGGACGGCGAGGGCGAGGCTGGTGAGGAAGGCGAAGGCGTAGGGAGGCACGGTGAGGAGTTGGGCTTTGGCGGCGGTGTAGCCTAGGCTGGAGATGATGGTGGGCTGGGGGGTTGGGATGCAATATTAGCCAGGAGTTGCCTTGATCGACCTTCAGGGGTTGAAGAAAGCAATTTAGGAGCTGCTTACCATGAATAGGGTCAAGGTATATAGTGGCAGGCTCATAGTATGAAACCCGAGTCCGTACAACCAGCAGTTCCCGTCCTTCAGCGCGTCGGACACGGCCGACCAGGTGAACTTTTCGTCGTTGGTCGCATCGCTGTCGGCGGTGAGGCGCTGGTGGATGTGGCGCCGCTCGTCCTCGGTGAGGAACTTGGCCGTCTTGGGGTAGTTGTGGATGAACTAGTATGCTGCGAGGGCGACCAGCACCGTCAAGATACCTTCCTGTTTATCCTAGTCAGCTCTTGCTCACTATGACGTTCCGCTGTCGCCCAGTGGCTCTGCCGTCATTGGGATGGTAATGGAGGGATACTGACAAGAATAAAGATCCAACGCCACCCGTTTGCCCATACTATGCCACTCATCTGTCCGATTCCCTATGGTGATATATATTAGCATGCCTTTGAGTCATTTCGTGCAGGATTGGTATATATAAAACCACATACGTAGGCCAGAACTCCTCCAAAGGCACCGGCTAGCGACGCCGCGCTGAAAAACAGCGATATACGGTACTGGCGCTCTCGGCGCTTATACCTGGTTGTAGCATATCAACAATAGTTCATCGTTGGAATGAGAGACTAAAGTTGCTTACCACATGGAGAAGTAGTACACAACCCCCGGGAAGAGACCCGACTCCGTGATCCCCAGGAAGAACCGCGCGACGAAGAACCCCGGCATGTCCTGCACGATACCCAACAGGGTGGCCACAACGCCCCAGGCGATGGTCAAGGTTGGGAGCCATACTCGCGGGCTCGTCCGCTTGAGAATGATGTTGCAGGGGATCTGTCGTTGTCACTGTTAGTCTCGCATGTTCATTTGAGTCGGCAGGCAAGCTTGTCGTACCTCAAATACAACATATGCGACGAAATACAAAGTCAAACCCATAAGGTACTGGTTTCCGGCTATGTTCGGGAAAGAAAAGAAAAGTATTAGCCTCGACAAGTCATCATCTCCGAAAAGGGGCGAAGGGTCAAGGGGTGGGGGAGGTGTACTCATGTGAAGGTCGTCCAGCATTCCCTCGATGCGAGCATTTCCAACTGGTCACGGAACTCTTCATTAGTATTTAGTCTTCATTCTAGCCCCCTCAATTGGTCGTATTTACCATTGCTCCTGTCCAGGAATGAGAGGAGATACAAGACTCCGACAGCTGGCAAGAGATGATGGTCGAGCTTCCGCAGCAGTTTCTTCTCGTTGACGGGTAAATCACCACCAGTGACTTCAACATCCGAGTCAGCTGGAGAATCAACGACGAGACTCTTTCTCTCTTCTGAGTCGGTCATTTTTCCTGTTGGCCCAAAAGGGGTATGCTCTCGTTGGTACTGACGAAGGGCAATGAGACACATCCGGTTTTGCGCAATGGGCAAATAAGCGTTTTATTCATTCTACATATGCACTGGCTTCAAGCACATCATCTTAATCATGTCGTTAATAGGTACAGGGGACCCCCGATTCTATGATGAAATCCAAGATACAGGAGAGTCGACCTTCCAGTAGGAATTGGAATTGGGATGATTTGATTGGTTCATGCTTCGAGCACGCCTTACTCCCAACGATTCACGACATGTTTCCCACCCCCGCTACTCTTGTAACGAGCGATTACGCGATCGGCTCCTCTCCAGCCCGAGTAATATTAGGCTCGCATCTGCTAATAACATGTTGGCTAGTTGCTAGATGGCGCATAGGCTCATGCAGGAATGAACCCCAATCGCGAAGGATGCCGGTGCGGGCGCAGTTCTGTCATAAGGATCAGCATGGACGCCCATTCAAGTGCGACACTGTAACTTATCAAGAAAGCAAAGCAAAGGCAGGCTTTGAAGATTTCATCAATGTTTTTAGTAGGGGTATTCTGTCCAGAAATGCGTCTAGGTCTAGGTAATGTTACATAGCTTCATCTCCTCGGGAGTTTGTCCAGGGAAACCACGCCAGGGAATCAACATCGGCAGTTCTATCCTGCAAGCGCGCCACCATGCCGAAAGTTGCCCACGCTTGATCGTCATGAGTCCAGCTTGGCTATTTTTCGGAAGACCGCGTTCTCCACGATAGGCAACTCCCCCACCATCTGCACCCCCTTCCCCTCGGCGCCGCGCACCTGCTCCGCATGCAGCCCCATCGCCAACTCGGTCAGGAACCGCCCCATCGGCTCCGTCGGGCTGTGGAACCGCGGCGTCAGGTTCCGCATCGCGGGCAGCAGCACCGGCGCCATCAGCCGCAGCGGCAGCGGCGGCGTCGGCAGGTAGGGCCGGATGGCCTCGTGCGCGCTGCCGTCCACGCCCGCGGGCCGCATTGACAGGGCGTGGAACCCCTGGTGCGGGTTTCTGTTGTTGTTGTTGCGCATCGCCGCCAGCGCCAGCTCGGTCTCGCCCTTGACGCGGGCGAAGAGCGAGCTGAAGCGGCCGGGCTCCGTCGTCGCGCCGGCGCCGGAGACGTAGACGAAGTTGAAGGGCTCCTTTGAGTCTGACGGGGCTAGGCCCTGGAAGGCTTTCGCGGCTTCTAGCGCGAAGGTCTTGGTGATGTTGATGTAGTCTCTGTTCGTCGATTAGGGGTTATCCGGTTCAAGAAAAAGGAAGGGAAACAGTGCGACATACTCTTTCCCAACCTGAGTCTGACTGATGCCCAAGGCCCATACGCAGCCCTGGGCCCCTTTCAGCTGCGAGAGGACGGCCGGGTCGTACTTTTCAAAGTCCGAGTTGAGGACCACGTTGATGCGCGGGTCGTTGGCGGCCTCGGCCATGGCGACGGGCCGGCGGCTGAGGATGCTGATCTTGGTGACTTCCTTCATCTTGATCATGGCGTCGAGGACGCCGGAGCCGACCAGGCCCGTGGCCCCTGTGAGGATGAGATGCATGCTTGATTTTGTTGCGGTTGTTTTCTTTCCGGGCTTGGTAGGTTACAGGTGCTGCACTTATTGTAGATTAAGTATTATAGGACGAGTAAGTGTTGACACGAGGGTAAATGATCTCGAGCAAGGCATATTTGTCCTTTTTCCTATTTGTTTTCATCTAGAGACAAAAGCAAATAATCTAAGACTCTAGGTAGCGACGCCGTCGTACTGCTTTGCTTTGCTTTGCTGTCAGCCCCCGGCATTTGCTAAATTCCAGTTAACCCCGGGCTTGTGCATTAACGCCGCGGCTGTCATCCAGGCTTCTGACGGGGCTAATAACACCGCCCCAATTTGTTGGCACCTTTGGCCCTGGATGCTGACAGATCTCGTAGACGAACTTGGAAGCTGCTCTTTACATGCGTTGATATCGCATGGCTGACTGAATTTGTACCTGCAAATAACTAATGGTGCACGTATGCCTGCCGCCCAGAAATAGCGTCGTGAGCAGCTTGCAGCGCCAACAAAAGACCCCTGATATTGGGCTTCTGCGAAGTAACTTCGATCATCACCCTCTGACTCGGCGCCAATCCAAGAACGAAATAAGAACATCCACATTCAGCTACCATCGGATTCACCCGAAGCATTTCATCCAAGCTATGCTGCGATAGGGAAAGCAATGAGGGAATGAAGAAACAGTCATCATCCTCCGTCCGAATTGAAACCTCCGTACGACCTCTTCAACTTCACATCCTCAAGTTTACAGCTTGGTCTTGGCCCAGGCAGCCGCTTCCGGAACGTACTTCTGGAAGTAGCCGGTGTGGACCTGGCCATTGTTGCCGCTGGCGCAGGCCGGGTCGCCGGCGTCGCACCAGGACCGCAGCTTGCTGGAGAAGGCGTTGAGGGCCGAGAGGCCGGATCCAGTTCGGGGCCAAATCTGAGTGATGGGTTAGCCAGTCAGTAAAGGAAAAGCCAAGCATATGAATTACGCAGAGGTGAGGCCGACTTACTCCTTTCGCCGAGGAAGGGGCGTTGCCGCCAGTGTTGTACGACTGGCTGGGCGTGTGGCGCACATCCCCAAAGAACAGCGCCGCGGCGACTGCGTCACACCAGTCAGTTATATCTGTTCCACTCCAATCAATCCTTCACCGAAACTTACTCTGGTTCCCCGGCGACGTCGACGGCGACAGCGCCCCCGTAGTCCCCTGCGTGCACCCCTGAAACTCCCCGCCCCCGCCGCCGAGGATGTCCCCCACGACGTGCCCGCCCTGCGAGTAGCCCGTCAGGACCAGTTTCGCCTGCGGGCACCGCCGCGCGTACGCCGTGATCTGCGCCAGGCCGTTCTTGACCCCCGCGCCCGCCGAGGCGCAGTAGTTCTCGAACGTGGCCGGGTACTGGATGTCCTCGTAGCCGCAGCCGCCGCCCGAGACGCCGGAGCAGATGGCGTCCGCGAGGGCGCCTTGGCGGCCCGGGTAGGGCTCCGTGGAGCCGCGCGCGATGAAGACGTGGACGGATTGGCACGCGGCCTGGCGCTCTTCGATGAGGGGGGCGGCGGTGGCAGCCTGGGCCAGGGCGGTGGCGGCGAGGAGGTTCTTGACCAACATGGTGAAGGCTTGAAGGGGGCAAATGATTTGGCTAGGATTAAGTCACTGCTGAAGTTAGAAGAGGCGGGATGTCCGTGTCTTGTGCGGGATGAGTAGCAGCTGCATCACTTCCCAAGGCACGACGCGTTTCCCATCTTATATACACGTTAGGGCATAGGCAAATCTAGCTATGTCTCGTCCTCCGACTCCTCCCTCTTCCCCGACCCCTCCGACTCCCCCGTCTCCCCATTCCAACAGCGTCTTCTCGTCAGCTGACGGGGTCTCTACACCAAAAAAGAAAAAAAAGAAGAAAAAAAACTGCCAAATCCCCACCGAGCCCGACGACGTGGTCACCGCAACGGTCCTAGTCAATGATAACCCCCGGATTAATAGCCCAGATTCTGTCAAGCAGGAAAGGCGGGGGCATCAGGCATGACTTGGTAGCAATGGGAGAGACCGTAACAATTATGCCGCCAGTACTGCCGAAACGTCCACTCCGGGCCTCCTCGTCCGGGCTCCCTTTCCGTTTTCAGTCGTCACGTCCGGGGTAGCTCGCTACATACGGTCGCCAAGCGGTGATGACACCTGCCGTTCCCGGCTCACGCGGCCGCGCGCGCGCGCCGGCGACTCTCCGGCGCTTACGTGCAACTCGGGAGAAAAACGATGCGGCGAACGCATATGCGTGCATGCATGGCCACATGAAGGAACGAGAGGTGCGTCTTCTTGGAAAAAGCATGTGGCAGCCAGGACGTCAGCGTAGCATCGTTGAGACACTGCGGTATCACAGAACACGGAGGAGAGAGTCCTATGCCAAGGGAATGCCACCCCCCGCTTCCCCACACACCTCGGCAGTTGCCATTTGATAAGGATCGTCACCGTTTGTGGGGGATGAGGTCCTGCAAGCGAGCAAGCTTGCTTCGGACCTTGTAGCGTGCATGCAATGGGTTCCTGGCCCCATGCTTGTGAGAAGCATCCATCTTCTTGCATGTATGTCCCCGTGACCTTGGATAAAATTCCACGAATCAGAAGGAGTAGCAGGCAGTCAAGTCAAACAAGGCACGGTCAACAGCAAAAGGAACACGTGAAGGTTGGGTTTAAAAGATTTATTTAAATTTGGTGTCTAAAGAGGAAAGCAGTCATTCTCATTAGGGTATCTCAAGTCTCTTGACTTGCGTCTCTCTCTCTGCACCGCCTGGTAGAAAGGTAGGTAGGTGGGTATATAATCGTGAATGTAACATCATCTACAATCTCCATCATTAGAAAGTAATTAGGTATGTTGAACTTCTATCCGGCTTTTTACATCCGGCGCTCGACAGCAACAGCCTCAGCCTTCTTCTCGTCCTCCGAAGTGTGGTCGGCAGCGATGCCAGTGGGGTGGGTGTTGACGACATCCTTGACGCGCATGATGTGGCGGCCGTGGCGGAGCCAGTGGATGGTGACGTAGCCGAGGACGTAGAGGAAGCCGCAGAGGGGCACGAGGTAAGAGATACGGGTGCCGAACTTGTCGGCGATGGCGCCCTGGATGGGAGTGAAGACAGCACCGCCGGAGACACCCATGACCAGGATACCAGCGGCGCGCTCGGTGTGACGGCCGAGGTTGGCAGTTCCAAGAGTGAAGATGGTGGGGTACATGGGAGCCTCGAAGAAGAAGATGGCGATCAGAGCACCGACACCGCCGGAGCCATGGGCGCTTGCGATGTAGGCGTTGATGGCAATGGCGACGCAAGCGTATACCATGAGCATGAAGTCGGCCTGGAAGACGGTAGCGAGCGCCGTGGCGGCGAAACGGCCGACGGTGAAGGTGATGAGGGCGTAGGACAGCATGTTGGAGCCCTCGGCATCAGTGAAGCCACCGGATTCGGAAGCGTAGTTGATGAAGAAGGAGGCGATGGTGACCTGGGCACCGACGTAGCAGAACTGGGCGATGAAGGCGAAGATCATGTTGTACTGCTTGTACAGAGGACCGGAGCCGACCTCGGCGCCGTAGTGGTCAATGGCCGGGTTGTCGGCGGTGCTCTGCGTGGCAAGGGCCTCCTTGCTGACCTCGGGCAGCTTGGCGAAGAAGAACAGGACACCAATGGCAGCACCGGCACAGGCGACAGCCAGGTAGACGAACTGGACGTTGGTCAAGCTGTTGGCATTCTCGCCCGAGAAGAAGAACTTGGAGGCGATGAGGGGGCCGATGAAAGACGCCACACCGTTCCAAGACTGGCAGAACTGCAGGCGGGCGCTGGCGCTGGCCGGGTTACCAATGACGACGGCGTACGAGTTGGCCGAGGTCTCAAGGGTGGCAAGACCGCAAGCGATGATGAAGGTGCAGGCAACGAAGCCACCGAACGCGGCAGAAGGGTTGGCGGGGTTGGAGAAATGCGCCGTCGGCCAGAACATGATGGCACCGATAGAGTAGAACGTGAGACCCATCAGGATGGTAGCCTTGTAGCCATATCGCTTCAGGACCTCAGCGGCGACGGGAGAGAACAGCAGGTAACCACCACCAAAGTAGACCACTTGCAGGCCAGTTGATTCGAGCTTCGTGATTCCCAAGACTGTTTGGAAATGCTTGTTCAGGACCTGTAATCGTGATGGTTAGTCAATGTATAACAGTTTGTGTTTGTTAAGGCGTGGCTTACATCAAGAAGACCATAACTGAAACCCCACAGGAAGAAGAGCGAGATAACAAGCGACAACGGGTAGATCAAAGCCCTGCCCGTGAGGTACCCGCCAGTGACCTGGGCGGGCGCGGTTGTGAGACCACCTCCAGCCATTGTGGATGAAGTGATAGTTGAAGATATGGGTTCCTAGATGTCGGCCGTTCCGAGATATGGATGGCTTCAGACACCGGTTGGCTGAGGATGATAGAATGATGTGTGGTGATGAGAACGAGATGAACTTGAGGAGGATCCATGGCGCCTTATATGGACATCTTTTGCCTCTTCGCAGAACCCCAGAGGCAGCCAGTGGTGATTCTCCTTTTCCAACCCATGAAGAACTTGGGGTATCGTGTTTCTCAACGCTCTGGGTCTGGACCCACCCCAGACCCCATCGTGGAGAAGGAAGGTGAGCCAGGGCTAGGCTCCCCCGTACTCCACTGTCCAGCATTTTCTGGAGTTTCTGGAGTTCGCCGCCAGATGGATTGAGATCTCACTAGATGGAGTGGTATTAGCTTCAGCTGGCTTGTCGTCATGATGGTGCGGGAACAAAGCTTGGCATGAGCTCTGGGCGGGCGCTTGGCGAGGCCAGTAGGGGGGACTCACCGAGGAGACACCGAGTCTACGCTGTTGGTCTAGTCCATGATGGTTTCAAGCGTGCAACTTCCTGCTTGGATGTTCGACATTTTCGGAAATGCTAGTTGGTCATGGGAGATAAGTGTCGCGGCTAGGAGCTCGGTATGCGCAGTGCTGGGCCGCCCCGAGAGGAAGAACTGCCTGATGGACTATGCTGGAACGGGGAACGCCCTAGAACCGCCGTGGAAAAATTCTCGAAGGCGACGACTCGTGACGTTTGGGAAAACACGCATGGCACCGGACTTTTGAGGATGATGATTTTTCCATGCACTGGACCAGACTGCTGGGACCTGATTCTAGCGTTCCGCGGCTGGCGCTATCGATTACTAGAAGAGGTAGTCTGGTAAACATTTTCCCCGCGGACCCAGGCTTCTGGAACGTCCGCTCGCCTGGTTGGCCTGGGCCATGAGAAACGGCGGTCGACTATTATAGTTTTGCCCAGCCCTTGGTTTTGGGGGCGATTCCCAAACGCTCGAACCCCACAATCTGGCCGAGTAGGGTAACCGTAGCCATTGTGTTGTCCAATTGGGCAAGGGACTACCACGTAGTAAGCAGCACGCCAGACAGCTGGAATAGGTCATGAGTCTCGCGATGGTGCGATGTCGAGACCAAGTGCGGCTCCGATCCAATAGTAAGAGTGATCTAGCCTTAAGCAGGAGGTTGAGGCGCGAAAAAAGAACGTGGGGACCCGACTATTGATTGCCATCGCCTTATGCCAGCAGTTGAGATTTCTCCAGAGAGAGGAGGAATAGGGCCGAGATGTTACAGCTCCCCCATGGGGGTGGTTTGCAAATCCACTCACTCGTGGACCATGCTTGCGATTTCGCAAGGAGCAGAATGGATCTGTGCACGATTCGCATTGCATCAGTGAGATGGCCGGTTCCTTGGCCCGCGGGTGCTCGCTCAAATGCGGGGACAGGACAGGAGGTCGTGTTTCGGGCTCATCGTTGATAGAGATTCCGTGTTATATTGCTCTGCCGCTCGCTACCGAGCTGGACGGCATCTGAGCAGGAACGAAGACGCTCCGTTGCGCATTAGGGGCCCGGCTGCCGACTCTGGCTGAATGTAAGTGGTTAATGTGGCGCGTAGCCCAATGCAACCTCACTTTGGCATATCACGTGAGGGGATCGTCTACCCCATACCCTCTTTTCTGGAGGGATTTCCCGCTGACGTTTGCTGGTGACCATGAGACCCAAAAGTCAGGCCACAGCAGCAGACCACGATGGCCATGCACCATGGGGGGACAAGGGCCGACAAGGGGGCAGATCGTGGGGATTGTTGGGGGAGCGTCACAGCGGGGGGTCAGGCAGGCTCCAGAGTGAGAGCGAGAGTGAGTCTGGAGTGAGGGCCAGGATGCGATTGCGGTGCGGGGAAGACCTGAAATCAGAAAGTGGATGGAGGAATGGGGCCACCCTCGTAGCAACAGTCTAACGAGGTAGCAGCAGCAGACTAAGCAGGAAGGTCCCAGTCATCTAACAGGCAAATCCACCCCGGACTGCAATTCCTGTAGAAACACAGCTGAAGGGCAAATGCTAGGCCTGCGCTTGCCAGTATACTACTTACGAGGGAAAAAACCGAGGCAAGACTGGATCCTCTGCTGTCTCTTCTCCTTTCTCCACGATCGATGGAATAGGAAGTGGTAACCTGTTAGACGATCCGGCACAAGCCGCGCCACACAAATTCCCCGACGTGCCGCTCCCTATGGCTTCGCAAGGTGGTCTGGCATTGGCGTCATGACAGAGATTGCGCCATCCACCTCCGGCTCTGATGGCCAGGCCGACGAACGCCTCGCCGCCTGCTTCAATTGCAAACGCTCCAAGCTCAAGTGCGTGCGACACGGTGGCAGCGCGACGTGCACCCGCTGTCGCCAGCGCCGTATTGACTGCGCTGCTCCCGCCTACCATGTGGGAAGGCACAAGGGAGTCAAAAAGTATGTCCTGTCCCGTCTCTTTTCAAATCGTACTTTTGCCTATACCCTCCTCCTCTTGCTTGCCAAGTGGCTTTTTGAGTGGAGCCCCCGACTCTCCCCCAGTCTGGTCGGTCTTGTTTGTCAGCCATCAGCATACATCTATTGCATTCCTGCATACATACATCACACGCCTCTATATTTGTTTTGCAATGCTACGCCTGATGCTGGTGCATCTTGTCTTGCTTGAAATGCTCTTGGTTCTGGTGTGCTGACCGATGACGACTCCTCGTGCACAGTAAGCATTCTGGCCTCGAGAAGGCAGTCTACCAGATCGAGCAAGCCTTGAGGAGATCAAGCTCCGCCTCGGATCAGATCCAAAATGCTGAACAGGCCACTGAGCTGCGCTACTTGCTAGACCGAAGCCGTGAGCTGCTCGGGAACCGTGCTCACACTGGGCCACCCCATACCAATAGTCAGCAACAGCAGTCTACTACTATTGAGCAAGACCTGGGTCCGTCTCCCCATCAAAGTAGCACGTCTTCCCTGGAGACCCCTAGGTCGCATACCGATCAAGGTTCCTCTCGCAAGGTCGAGGACGACCAGCTCAACCTCGACGATGCCGAGAACCCATTGCAGCTCCTGGCGAGGACTTCAGAGCTGCTTTCATCCATAACCGCCCAACCCCAAGGTTCCGGCCCCAGTCGTTTCCCCCTTGGCACCAGTGTCAACCGTGCCGCATCGAACGACAATGATCTACAGAAGTTCTTTGGTCGCTTCCAGGCGCGACTTGATGTTGGCAATGACCTGGATCCCATCGACCTTGGCCTCTTGACCTTGGCGGAGGCCGAGGCACTCTTCGCATAGTAAGTTGACGTTCATGTTACTGCTTGCCGGCGAAGACCGGAATGCTGATACATATTACAGTTTCTATGAAAAGCTGGCGCACACGAGATGGGGAATCGACCCTGTCATACATACTGTCGACTTTGTTCGAAGCCGTTCGGCCTTCTTGTTCACGTCCATAGCAGCGGCGTCGGCTCTCTTCTCCCCGTCTTTGGAAGCGTTATACAAGAGACTGTCCAATCACCGGCAGAAACTGGCTGGTCTGATCATGGCCAATCGGTACAAATCCGTGGAGATCATCTTGGCATTCATGGTCAACATCCCCTGGATCTCGGCCGGCGAGCATTGGGCAGACGACGCGACGTCCACGTATATATCCATGGCTCTGACCGTGGCCCTTGACCTGTCTCTGAACAAGATCATTATATCAGAGACACCCGACATTCGAATGCTGGATTCGATCGCTTCCTCGGAGTGCATACTGGCGCGAAGGGCACTTACAATCGATGGATTTCCCGATGTCGACCCGGACTCGTTGACGGGAAGGAGACTACTGAGAAGGCGAGAGCGCACATGGCTGTCACTATACGTTCTTGAGCGAGGGTAATTTCCATCGAATCTACGACTCGCGCTTTCAGTAGGCTAACTTAGGAAACAGAATCTGTCTTGCCCGAGGAAGGGACCCGATTCTTCCCATGTCGCCTCTCATAATGACGTGCGACCAGTGGCATCTCTCCGAACTCGCCGACAGATGGGATGGTTCAATAGTGTCGGTCGCGGTTTTGCGACGGGATCTGGTAGGCGACGAACCCCCGTCCCCTCCAATTGAAACGACCCTTCTTGCGTTTCGCCTGCCATGCCTTGTACTGACTTATTACATCCAGGCCAATTTGATCTCTCGCGTACGCAGTATATGCGACGCTCATGACGGAAGCGACGAGACGAGTTTTGATTCCCTCGTCGTGGAGAGGTGAGCAGTGCAGACAACCAAAGGACCATCGGGATAAGCACCACTGACTCACTGCCAGGTTGAAAAATGAAATCACCCTCTTCTTCGACAGATGGTATCAAACGTGGCCATTCCAGATTGGAGACCGAGAACGTAAGTATATCCCAACCTGTGCAGGTGTGAACACACAGTGGCAGGAAACCTCTAATACTCAATTTGGTACAGAGTTGGCCCTGCCACCCTATGTGGAGATTCTGGCCTCGCATACACGACTGTCCATGTATAGCAGCGTCATCAATCACGGCACAGCTCCCGCCGCTGCTCGTCAGTTTTTCCGGGCGGCTGGCCTGTCGGCTGCACTCAACGTGTTACGCGTGGCAGTGCAAGGCGAGGGGCAGCTGAAGACGATGCCCAACAACACGGCCATCATGATCTCGTTTGCTGCGTGCTTCGCGCTGCACATAAGTACCACGGCCGATGCGGGCCGCGACTCGACACTGGCTCCAAGCATCCGCACGCTGATCGCCGAAACTACGGAGACCCTCGAGCGCATCGGGTCGACGCCCGTGCAGCGCAAAGGACTGTCGTGCCTCTTTGCGCGCCAGCTTCAGCACATCCTAAAACTCGCGGCACGATCGTCGGACCACTCCCGGCATCCGGAGACAGTAGCATCGTCATCGAGTATGGCGGGGAGGGAAACCGATGCATTGCCAGCCAATGTCAAACCCGACATGGCGGGCGGTGGTGTTGCTCCAATGGCATCCAACAGCAATGCGGCAACTGGGCCCGTCATGGACATGACGGCGGCGGCAGCATCGGGTGCGGGGGCCAACATGCCGCCAGACTATCTCATGTTCTCGACCATGTCGAATAACGAGCTAGACGAAGTGATCATCAACACGGATGTGGGAATGGAGACTCTGTGGGATGACTTTCAGTTTCATAACTCGGACTTGGATTGGATGGACTGGAAAACTTTCGCATAGCTTTCCATCGAACGGTCTGGGCCTGGAGACTCTGGAGTAATACGGGGGCGCAACTCGATATACATATGCAAGCAGGAGGAATACGGTGTCTCACAGCAAGGTTTCAATAACCCTGCAAGTCTTACCTTTTGCAGTGTGTGCCCCTTAGATAACCAGCTAGAAAGCTTTGCCTTTTAGGGCTGCTGCGGCTTCGGGCCGTTGAAAGGTTCTAGAACACCAACCTCCCTGCTGAGCATCGCTATTGCATTTTCTCAAATCTGCCAATGCCACCAATAATAAACTTCTCGTGTGGTGTACGGGACTTTATCGACAGCTAGAGATGGACTATATAGGTCAATGAGCGCTTGCGCATTATGTCCAGCCAAAGTTGTCCGCAATGAAAAGAGACATGTTCCTATGTTGTGTGTCTTCGTAGCAGCTGCTGAGGATACGCAACGCCACAGTATCACATAAAACATGGACGACAAAAAGTATATGCGGATGGCTGCACTGCCAGCTAGAAGCTGAAAGTCAAGACATCTCTCTCGCGCGTCTTACAGGGACTAATACGCGGAGCGGTACAATGACGAAGCTTCTCCCCGAACGAACACCGACTTCCCACCTCTATCTCTAGATGAGTGGTAGACATTAGTCACTTCCATACCATTATGTCGCCTTCTGACATTATAGATCCAGAGACTTGTGATGATCTGTGAGCATTCTTCTCCAGTTGACTGGTGTCTTCATCGTCATGGCCCCTGCTCTCGGGCCTTGATCAAGGACCGTCAGCGCTCTCCCTACCCCAGACTCTCGTAGTCTAGATGGTTAGCTCGCTGATCATAGGGCAAGCTAACACCAACTAACCCCCTACCCCCGCAATTTCCCCAACCCAAGACCCCTTCTTGCTCCCCGTGCTAGCCGTGAACCAACCACTGAACCCTGGTCTCTCGTAACGGGTTGCACCCAAGGAACCGGAAAGTCGGAAGATCTGGGTGACCTTGCATAATCTTTCGCTGTGACTCTCTCATGTTGCCTTGCCTCACTTAACGCCTACCTGACTCTGCCTAGCTCAAGCCACCCCGCAGTGCAGTTGACTGCGCCGCTGCTGGGTTTGCTATTTAATAGAATGGATAGGATTGCCAAGGTCGGCCCGGGACTGGGAGCTCTGCTGATATGCAATTCATTTATTTACGGCAGAGAAAAAGGAAAGAAGCTCCTGTCGCTGCTCACTCAAGCTTTCTCTGGGCGCCCCAACCAGCCGAACAAGCTTTTACTTTTGTCTTGTATCCAAGAAGCCCGGGAAAAGGTCAAAGGAACCACTCCACTTGACTGATCAAATCGGAATACGACCAACAACCACCAAGGCCAAGTACGATGCCTTCCATAATCGGGAACGATGTCGAGAAGTCCCACCTCGACGAGGTCGAGCAGCGCGACCTCAGTACTGGTTCCGTCGACGTGGATGAGCACCACATGACGCGCGAGGTCCTCTGGAAGCTCGACACAAGGTTGGTCTTCATTCTTTTTCGAATAGAGAGCTATAATATACGCGTTAGTAACAGTAGCTAACCATATACCTCGCCTCGCCTCTCAACAGGATCCTACCAGTCCTCGCCGTCCTCTTTCTCTGCTCGTTTCTCGACCGAACCAATGTTGGAAATGCCAGACTGTGAGTTTACCTACCATGATGTTATACGTGGCAGCATATAATCCCCAGACCAAGCGCGCTCGTTTCTCACTCACTGGAAACCAGCTACCGTCTCGAGGAAGACACCCACATGACGGATCACCAGTACGACCAGGGCCTCGCCGTCTACTATGCCACCTACATTGCCAGGTTCGTTTTCGATACTCGCGCGTTTTTAAACCGCGATACAGTACACTGACGCGATCGCCTGCTGGATATTAGCGAGATACCGAGCAACTTGATTATGAAACGCGTTAGCCCGAAAAAATGGCTACCGTTTCTGACATTCGCGTAAGTATTCCTCCCGACTACGGATATCCACATGAATCTAGGACACTTGGCATTGGCCATGTCGGATATGAATGTTTTACTGACTGTTGTGGTGGCAGCTGGGGACTTGTGGCCATGTGTCTGGGTTTTGTCCAGAACTTTGCCGGTTTTGTTGCGGTCCGCGCGATCTTGGGGCTGACGGAGGGCGGTTTGCTGCCCGGCATGGTATGTGATAAATCTACTCTGTATAGCGTCTTGAGATTGAGGTGGCCTTCGCTTACACCGGCGCCCGGCCTTTAGATTCTTTACCTATCCGGTATTTACAGGAGGGAAGAGCTCGCACTTCGCATCGGCCTGTTCTACACGGCAGCATCCCTGTCGGGTGCCTTTGGAGGTTGGTACCAATCGCCGGCCAGCGTCATAAGCCACGAATAAGAACAACCCGTTAACTTCATAACAGGTCTTCTTGCTCGTGGGCTCGCTGAGATTGGCACCCGAGGCGGCTTGAGTTCATGGCGTTGGATCTTTGTCATCGAAGGGCTACTTGTAAGTTTGCGCACTCCTTCTCTCCCCCTACGTCTCATATATACTATATCGCCGAATGTGATGATTAAAACGTTTCTACAGACCATCGTCGTCGCCATTGCGGTTTACTTCATCCTGCCCAATGGCCTCGCCGATGCTAAATTCCTTAGCCCCGAAGAGAGGGGAGTTTGCCATGCGTCGGGTGCATGGCTCGGGCCGTGGTGACAGCCTCCACGAAAGGTAAAATCCAACTCCTGAAAGCAACAATTCGAAATGCGAAATCGTTAGACTGACATCCATTTGTGCATCTAGAGAAGCCAATGAGAAATTCTCCTGGTCGGAGGTTCGGCGCGGTATATTCAGTTTCTTGACTTGGAGTACAGCCATTGCGTACTTTGGCATCCTGGCTGGGCTGTACTCCTTCGGACTTTTCGTAAGATATCCCGACCCGTACCGTAATACGACTTCAAAGCCCTTCTAACATATTTGGTGACTTAGCTACCGACTATTATTGCTGCGCTCGGTTACACAGCCAACGAAGCGCAGCTCTGGTCCGTCATACCCTATGCTGCTGCTGCTGTCGTCACTGGTGAGTGCCTGCCCCTCAGAGCCCGCAGAGCAAATACCTGATCTCCCGGGTCCTAGTCATCGTCGCCTTCCTGTCCGACAGGCTGCGCGTGCGAGGCATCATCATGCTGTTCACCCTTCCCATCGCCATCATCGGGTATGCGGCCATTGCCAATACCACCAATGCACGGGTGAAGTATGGCATGACGTTCCTCATGGCCACGGGCCTGTACTCGAGCGTCCCGCCTGTTCTCGGGTGGCTGTCCAACAATTCGGCGGGCCATTACAAGCGGGCTACGACGAGTGCTTTGCAGCTCGGTAAGTTCGACATTGCAAGTGGTTTTTGTCCATAGTTTTGCTAATATTCAATCGCAGCCATCGCCAATGCGGGCGGTTTCGTAACGGTGTTTGTCTACCCTAAGAGCCAAGGGCCGCAGTACCATGAAGGTCACACCATTATCTTGGGACTGCTAGTCGCCGGGTGGTTCTTGTAAGCCAAAACGTTCCCATCCCAGCTTAAAACGAAAAATGCATGGCTAATAAATATGCGAGCAGTATCCTCGCCAGTGTTCTCTACTGCTGGAAGGTGAACAAGGACAAGGCGCATGGCAAGTATGACAAGTTCATTGGGTCTGGTGATGACAGAGACCCAACGTTCAAGTTGGTCATGTAAGAAACCAGCGTTATGGGGTTTAACCGGCAGTAGGTACCGTGATAGATCATATTTCACAGCGAGCATTGGTTATACAGGTAGAGCTTATGCGTTCATAAAGTGGTATACTTTAATATCTTGAAAAATGATGGAGGACTTCATAGACATTTCTTCGTCGCTATTTCCTTTCTCTTCGAAGCCTATTGAAGGCTTCAAGAGTTGGAAGCAGCAGCCAGCGAAATACATGCGATCGGCACGTCGTCTAAAGCCCAATTGGACTCCAAATCACAATTGCATTATTAAAGTCGCAGTGGGAGTGCAGTGGAAGTGCAGGCGGGATGCAGCCCAGCCGGGACAACTACCGACCCTTACGCCATAGTGACCCGGACAAGTCAAGAAACCCCGCTAAAGCTAGCCTCAGACCAAGGCCAAGAGGCCTAGAAATCCACTGGAGCCGCCCGCCCCCCCACTGTCGAGAAGCTTGTTTGTTTTCTATTGTTGACTTCCATGAGCCCACTAGGTTAATAAGGCAGTGTCAGTGTCGGTCGGTCCTTGAACAATATCCGACTCCCTCGGCTACGTCAATGAGCAGAGCTCTCGCGACTCAATGGCCTCACTTCGCCATGACGACGCAATACCAATTTCTGCCATACACCATTTTTGAGCTCTAGACACGAAAAGAGAAGGACGGACGGCTTTACACCGAAAATGGCGAAACTATCCGATGCCGTAAAGGCTCTCATCAATGCCTCCCATGCGGCGCCCGGTATCACGAAGGGCTCTGCGCAGGTGCAGCCGGCCTTGAAGCGATTCGCGGAGGATGCGCACAAGAAGCAAGTCGGGCTCCCATCATGGGTCACAGTCTCGGTAAGCCATTCTAGTACAATATTCCCATATGCGCAAGTCAATTGGCACTTGTAGCACGCAGGACTACCACTCCGACATACTGTACCGTAACCGGCTCGACTAACAACCATGTTTGCTAGACAGCCGTGAGCGCGACCATGAACTGCCCCGACGCCATGACCTCCATCTTCCACCTCGCCAACGAAAAGTCCGATAGCAGTACCGCGCTCGCGCGCAACGCCGAGCTAATCCGCGAAGTCGGCCTCAAGTGCATCTCCTTCAACGGCATCCCGCGCTCCATCAACTGCCTCAACGCCTTCTACGGTAGCCTGCCCGAAGACGTCGCGACATCACTACAAGCAAGAAAACCCTCGCGCGAGCTCACCCCCGGCAACGTCGAGGCGCGCAAGGCGGCCGGCCTCGCACTCTGGGACTCGGTCTACACGGGCTTCGAGCGCAAGCTGCTCGACAAGCTGGCGCGCAGCCACCCGGACCTGCCCGTGCACATCCTAGACGGGCACTACTCGAACCTGCTGTCGAACCCGCCGCGGGACGAGGTGCTGGCGGACGCGTACGCGCAGAACAGCGTGACGGTGGTGGGGCGCGTCCTGACGAGCCTGGTGGCCATCTCGTGCCTAAGGGCGCAGACCGGCGTCGGGCCGCAGGTCGTGTCGCACATCTTCGGGCTGCGTAAGGCGTACGAGCAGGGCGACGCGACGGCGGCGGGCGAGGTCGAGGTGCAGGGCGGGGAGTGGTTGGCGAGCGACGAGGGAAACCTCTGGTTGCTCGAGCATGTTGATCGGCTCGTGGAGGCGATTGGCGGTGCTGGGCAGGGCACGACGTTTGCGCCTGGGATCAAGGCTAAGCTGTAGAGGATCTGTACATGTTAGAGGATATGTATGTGCTTGCGCCAGTGGTACGATGAAGTTACATGATTGTATATATAGTATGCCTACATCGAAAGTCGTAGGTGGGCTAGAAGCCCAATGCACATAAAATCAATCAACCAATCTTAGTCATCCCGTATTGTAGTGGCAGCTTGTCCCTCGCTGCTGCTCCTTACCCATATGGGTTGCGCTTCTCCCAACGCTTCATAGTACGGATGGTTATAATAACCTGTAGAACATCTTCCTTTCACATACGACCATATCCTGCTGAATACTAGGGATCCCGTCCGCTCTCCCATATATAAGCAGCAGAGAGCCGAATTAGTACTAGGGTCGGTGACGACCTGGGAATCCTCGGTGTTGTATGTTTTGTCTTTTTGACTTGATCCTTTGACTTCCTTCTGCCTGTCCTCATAGAGGCAGTTGCACTCGTCTTTTTCCCTTTCACTCATGGTAGAATTCATACTTGCGATGCCCACCTATTTTGTCCTTGTCGTTGTTTGGTGGGGACCCAGTGTGCTTGCTCAAACTTGAACCTGCGAGCGCCACGCCGGGTGGAATATGTTTGGGATATTCTCAAAAATAACCTATACAATGCCTGAGACACTCTTGGCGAGCGGCTAGGGTAGTCCCTGAATGTGGACGAAGCGACTCGGGCGTGATGATGCAAGTGGTGCAATGAATCGTTTGGCAGTAGTGACACGGCAGTGATAGTTGTGTCGATCACGAGCGCTTCGGCGTAGAGAGAGACGCGGTGGCCAATGGCTCCTCGTTCGTATGTATGTAGTGGTGGAAAGGAGGATGCTTACACATTCAGGGCTAACAGGAAGTCTTGCCAGTCTACTATATCTTTTTCATCCTTCTCTGTTCTTCATGTGTCTCTTCTACTCCATCATGCATTCCATGGATACTTACTTTCAACTGAACAATCCATTACGCTGTCTGTTGATCGGAGCCAATTGCGTCAACCACTCTACCAACGGGAATCAGGGGGAATACTGAGACAATAGCAATAATAACATGGCGCTCTCACTCTTCCTCTTGCCCGTCTTACTGACCCCGACGCCATTCCAACGACACTTCGTCTCAGCTGCCGCCGCCAGCACCAGTGATTGCTACAAGCGCGACGGGACAGTTCAGCGCCCGGGCCTGAAATGGCTTCCATGCGATCCGGCGAAGGACGGCCCCTGCTGCGGCAGCGGCGACTACTGCATGTCCAACGGCCTGTGCCTGGGCGGGATCGTGAACCAGTACTTCACTGCCCAAGGGTGTTCTAGCTCTGCCTGGTCGGTGCAAGATTGTAACGAGATCTGCAATGAAACTAGCCGAGGTGAGTACAGAAAGCGACAGGAGCAAGGAAGAGGCAAGGAGAAAAGGGAAAGTAAAAAGATGAAATTAAGAGGATGAAAGAATAGCAAATGTGGACAGAATCTCCTGAAGTTAGGCGAGGCACTTCAAGCCCATATTCTGACATGCATTTCTTATACGACGACGAAAGATAGTAATGGGTACTCGACGGCATGGCTTTGCAGCGGCGCTGATAAAGGGGGCTCGATGAAGTATTGCTGCGGAGGCGACAGCAGCAGTATACCAGCTGTAGAAGGGCAGACTCTACCGCGGCGGACACACCTCCCAGAGCTGAATAGCAATGAACGTCGGGAGCTGGAAGGCGGTCGAGCTGAGATGGACCAAGATATCTTCTATTCAATCCAACGCTGGAGGATCACACCTGTTATCAAAAGGGAACTATCTCCGCGAGCGATTTGAAGGCGCCTGCGCATATAGGCAATATGCCCACAAGCTCAGAAAGGTGCCCAGAATATCTTTCAATGGCGGAGGCGCAGTAACGCCAGCCAAGATTCAGCTGAAGAAACTGTCCCATGCTCGACGGACACATTCCTGAATGGGGAAAATGAAAGTCATGCAGCATACAAGGGGTTTTGGCACTGTTCTATGATGGGTTTTGTGCACTTTTCAGGGTACCATACACCACAATACGCTTTCTCAAGATGTTGGCCAATCAGCTCAGGGGTAATCTCGCGATAGTCATGTCGGTCTCGTCTAGTGATACGAATGAGTGGTTGCAGCCTTTTGTGCAGAAGAAGAAGGATGCTAGCTGCCCTTCACCCTTTCAAAGTCTCTCGCAGCCTCGCCAGACCACCATATTATAATTTCCTCCCGCCCCCTCTGACCTGGCTTGCCTCTTCCACTTCCGCCCATGCACTTCACTGGATCCCCTGCTGTAAGATTTTCCTTCCTCTCGATGGGTTGGCGATCTACTATATCACTTGTAACAACCCTCTCTCGTTCGAAAGCGTTCCGTACCACAACAGTGGCAAAGAACAAAACATAATGGCTCGTTCCGCCGACGTGAGCGGCGCCACGTGCTACAACCTCAACGGCGACTCTATCACCGGCTGGCTGCCTTGCTATTCGCAAGCCTTGACGCAGGGTGGGAAAAGCACTTGCTGCAGCAAAGCCGACTTTTGCATGTCCAACGGCTTGTGCCTGAACGGGGGCGACAACCAGTTCTTCTCCCTCCAGGGGTGTACTGACCGACATTGGGGAGGGAACGACTGCAGAAAGCTTTGCAACCCCCTTGATGGTAAGACGGCAGAGAAAAAGACATGGGGAAATTGGCGCAAGGAAAGACGGCTGGGAGAGGGTGTCTCATTTTTTTTCTTCCCCCCCTTTTTTTTTATAAAAAAAATCTTCGGCTAACGTTTTCCCTCGCATCAGGAGCAACAGACGCCAGCGGCCTTGCGATAATGTGGATGTGCGATGGCGTCGACGCGCAAGGCTTGATCCGGTACTGCTGCGGCACAACCCCCAAGTGCTGCGACGGGACCAAGTTGCCGCTCGAACGCGCCACGGCCGTGTTCCGGCCGCCACAGGCAGCAGCGGCTTCTGCTTCTAGATCGTCAACATCTAGCTCGTCAACATCGATGCCGGCGCCAGCATCGGCGTCGAGCAATGCTACTGATCAGCCCGCGCACGAGAACAATAGCAACAGCAACTCACAGGCTCTCGCGATCGGGTTGGGCGTCGGTATACCCATGGGTCTGGCACTACTGGGTGGCATCATCTTCCTCGGCTTCCAGGTACGGAAATGGACCGCTGCTAAGCGGACGCAGGGAGCGACACTCAGCGGCGGCGGTGACAATGCCCAGGAGATGAAAAGATACGATCACCCTCGCTCGTTTGTTGAGCGTCAGGAGCTGCACGCTAACTCAAGGGGTGCCGAGTTGAGATAAAAGCATTATGCGTGGCAAGCGAAAACTCGGTTTGAAGCTGGAAGGCACGTAATGAACGAATGTTCTAGATGACGCTGAAAACGGTATTATATTTCGGAACGCCTTGCAGTAGTGTATGCCCCGACGCATAGAATAGGATGCATAAAAACTGACGTACAATCGACACACTATCCTACCGTTTATAGGGTGTCGTTCTGAAAGTGACCACACGCTTCAAATATATACAGAAACATAGCAGTGCTGATGCAGTCCTCCTTTCCGGGTTCAGCCTCATTAGCCGAAACAAATCATATAACGCTCCAGTCATCCGTACCGCACGCCCTAGAACGTCCCCAAATCCTCCGCCACCTCAAACTCCGCATCCGTATTCTGACGGACCGTCTCCACATCGACCCCCTCCGCGACCTCGGTGAGCGTGAGCCCGCCCCGGACGCGGTCGACCTGGAAGACGGCCATGTCGGTAATCACGGTGCTGACGACCCCTTTACCCGTCAGCGGCAGCGCGCAGTCCTGCACGATCTTGGACCGGCCCTTCTTGTCGACGTGCTCCGTCGCCACCACGATCTTGGTCTGCTCCGGGTTCGAGACCAGGTCCATGGCGCCGCCCATGCCCTTGAACACCTTGCCCGGGATCATGTAGTTGGCCAGGTCGCCCGCGGCCGAGACCTGGAACGCGCCCAGGATGGACACGTCGACGTGCCCGCCGCGGATCATGGCGAACGACTCGGCCGAGTCGAAGGTCGCCGCGCCCGGCAGCAGCGTCGTCGTCTCCTTGCCCGCGTTGATCAGGTCCGGGTCCGCGTCCGCCTCGGTGGCCGGGTACGGCCCCATGCCCAGGATGCCGTTCTCGGACTGCAGCCAGACCTTGACGCCCTCGGGCACGTACGACGCCGCCAGTGTCGGGATCCCCACGCCGAGGTTGACGTAGTAGCCGTCCTGCAGCTCCTGGGCCGCGCGCTTGGCGATGCGGTTGCGCGAGTCCAGCGTCGTTTTCGTGCCCGCCTTGCTGCCGGAAGAAGCCTCCTCGGGCGCCGCGAGCTTGAGGTTCTCAAAGTTCTTGGGCGCCGTGGCCGGCACGATGCGGTCGATGAAGATGCCCGGCAGGTCCACGCTGTCGGGCTCGATGGAGCCGATGGGCACGATGTTCTCGGCCTCGACAATGGCGATCTTGGCCGCCTTGGCCATGAGTCCAGCATATGTTTTCGTCGTGTACCTGGGGCGCGTGTTAATATCAATCGAGACTTGATTTCTCCATAGATCTCGCTGATTGAGACTTACTTGAATACGCAGTTCCCCGCCTCATCCACCTTCCACGCCCGCAAAATCGCCACATCGCCCGGCAGCGCCGTCTCCATGATATACGACTTCCCGCCAAACACGCGCGTCTCCTTGGGCCGCCCTTCCTCGAGCACGCCCTCGGGGGTGAAGCGCGTGGGGATCTCGCCCGTCTCGATGAACGTGCGCCCGCCCGTGGCCGTGTAAAAGGCCGGGATGCCCGCGCCCGCCGCGCGCAGCTTCTCGGCCAGCGTGCCCTGCGGGCACAGCTCGAGCGCGATCTCGCCCGACAGGTACTGCCGCTCCAACTCCTTGTTGGCGCCCAGGTACGACAGCATCATGCGCGTGACCCGCCCGTCCTTGGTCAGCAGGGCCAGGCCCTGGTCGTTGGCGCCGGCGTTGTTGGACACGGCCGTGAGGTCCTTGAGGCCCTTCTTGTGTATCGCTTGAATGAGCGTTTCTTTTTCGCATTTATTAGCATTGATTCCCTCTTTTCCAGATGACTGCGCTTTTTCCCAAGAAGTCGAATGGTTGAAGGCGCAAAGCAACTTACCAGCTACGCCGCAAAGCCCAAACCCAGCACTTAATATAACCGACCCATCCCGGATATCGGCAATGGCCTCATCGGCCGACTTGAACACCTTGGAGCCTCCTCGCTTCTTCTTGACCGGCCCGGCCTTGTCCGTCGAGTAGCACCTCCATTTCTGGAGCAGCGGCGCATACTGCCTGGCACTCGGCGTGGCCCAGCGATAGCTGAACTGGAGCGAGGCGCGCAGGAACACGGCCGTCTGTGGTCGCGCCATCCGTGCGACTTCCCTTCCCTTTCTTCTTTTCCCCTTCTGGTTACGGTTCGTCGCTCAAGACCAATGACGTGAAGCCAACGAATGAATCCCTTGCCGTTTCGATGCCTTTCCCTTCCCAGCATGTGTCGCGCGCAGCTCGTGCAGGCAGGCAGGAGCAAAAGCAGTGTGGAAAGGTAGACAGTAGTTGTGTTCCAATCTCAAGTTACGAGAATGAAGCTATGTTCCGCGAGCTTGCTGCTGTGTCGCTTAGACGTCATTGCATATCCTCGGTATGGAGCACTTCCTGGCTGAGTCGGGCGTTTTAAAACCGCCGGTGGGCCCGATCATATGCAATTGGCCTACTGCCATCCGTGAAACCCGGATGGAGTAAGTCCATCACATAAGAATAACAGGCACTGCACAGTCGGCTTACTACATAGCCACCTAGTTATAACGCCTCGGAGAATGATAGGGGATATGCCAGTGTTCGTCGAATCTGCAATGACTGGATAATCTTGAAGCTGTGATCATAGGCAAGATCTCAGGTATGGACCCAGAACAGGGAGTGGAGGGCGGAATCAGTGCCGGACCTCCAAAGTGGGGGTGTCGCAGCGTCATTCATGTCTTCCCAGCTTCTTCGTATTTCATGACGATGACATGTTTTCCATTGCTGTTAACGTTTCTGGTCAACTCGCTCGACCCCATCCACAGGCCCAGTGTCCAGACGTGACGGGACTATTTCATATTCCTAAACTCGATATGAGTACTGTGGTCGCGATTCACGAAAGTCACGGGAGGCGTGAAACCCACAAATGCGTCGCGTCGACCTAGCAAAGCAAGAACTTCTCTATCATTCCCCTGTAGTAGTATGTAAATCAAAAGACAAAAGAGACGGCAAAAACGCCCAAATGTTACCATCCATGCGCTAGAGCCCCGTAATCCCATCAACGCCGAATGCATACCCCCCTTGACACAATCCAAGTGAGACAAACTCGAGCTATATGCCAACGCCATCTATCACTGAAAAACCTTCGCTCAACACCTGCCTTGGCGCCCAACACTTTCAACCCTAACTCCGAGCTTGCTCAATCCCGTTCTATCAATGATGCCCTTGCCATCGAACACCCATTTGGGGCTCTTCATGTGATACGAAATCTTATTCCAGTCGAGCTTCTCCTTGGGCTTGTACTCGTCCGAGTTGCCCGCGGTGGAGTAGCCGCTCTTAACCAGGCCACAATCAGGACAATCATCGGCGCATGGCGGCTCTGCGTTGTATCGCTGCAATGGATCGCCGTCACCCAAACTAGAACCAGGCGCCGCTCGGAGTAGGTATTTGTGCAGAGACAATATCTCCGACTCCGTCGGGTCCAGTCGCTCGAACGGTCGTGGGTCAAGCGCCTTGACAGACTTGAGCCTTGGTCGCATCGTCGAGTTACCCGGCATAGACGCCGACAAAGCCGGAGCAGCAGTATTCCGGAACTCGTCGAATTCCGTGGTGACCAAAATGGCATTACTTGCCGTGCAGGCCTCATATGCGTTGCCGTATACCACGATCGGGCCTCCGTCTTCCTTCAGAGCCGCTTGGCCCTTAAGGAGTGTGCGAATCTCATCGCGCACCACGGCTGTGTTGCAGCAGGGATCGAAAATGGCAATCTCCAAAGGAGCCTCCTCTAACAGTGTCTTGATGATCTCGAGGGCGGGCGATTCTCGCGTGTCCGAGGTATTGGCCTTGAACGCGTAGCCCAAAAGCGTGATCTTCTTGCCGACTAGCGTGTTGTTTAGGCACTTAATCACGCGCCGGCTGAATCGGTTTCGCTGGTACTCGTTCATCTTGACGACCTGGCGCCAGTACTCGCCAACTTCATCCAATCCAAGAGACTCGGCCAAGTATACCAGACTGAGGACGTCTTTCTTGAAGCAACTTCCCCCGAAACCAATCCCTGCCTTGAGGAACTTATCACCGATTCGGGGATCGTACCCGATCGACAGAGCGATTTCGTCCACATCAGCTCCCGTCTTCTCACAGATGGCCGATATTGAGTTGATAGAACTGATACGCTGTGCCAGCATGGAGTTCGCGACAAGTTTGGACAGCTCGGAAGACCACACGTTGGTTGTCACTATGCGAGACCGTGGGACCCACGCGGCATAGACGCTTGCCAGTGCTTCGGCTGCTCGTCGCCCGGATGCCGTTGTGGAGGAACCAATCAAGACGCGATCGGGTTGCATCAGATCCTTCATCGCCGTACCAGCAGCTAAAAACTCTGGGTTGGACAGGATCTCGAAGTGGACACCAGGCCGGTGAACCGCCATCTTAATGTTGCGTAAGCAAGATGTTCATCATTATTCACAAGAGTAAGAACTCGGGGTAACTCACAGTCTCCTGAACCAGTTGAGCTGTCCTGCACGGGACAGTCGATTTCTCCACGATGATGGCGCCAGGGCGCGCGTGTTGCGCCACTACACCCGTAACGGCTTCGAAAGATGTCATGTCCGTCGCACTGCCAGCACCAACTCCCCGGGACTTTGTCGGAGTGTTTACCGCAACAAGTACAATGTCAGCTTCGCCGATACACTTTGCTACTTGCGTCGTAAAGAAAAGGTTTGGCTGCCTTGCGGTAACAACGGTCACTCCCGTTCGGTGCGCTTCGCATTGGCTCTCGCACTCTGAGGAGGATGCTGTGTCATCCGAGCCAACGTCGGAGCAGTCTGGCTTATCCGCTTCGTTGTGAAAGGCGCATTCCCTGGAACCATCGCGGGCAATTCGGACAATGTCGCCTAAGCCCGGTTCATAGATCGGAAGATGCTTCGAGTTCCACCTTCGGATTCGTTGCGCATCCCGATCTACAACCGTGACCCGTATATGAGGATTTTGATATGCAATCACCGCGGCAGTAGGACCACCTAAGAACTTGTGTGTCAGCCATCACCATCATATTGACAGGAGATCAGTCGGATCGACTGTCCGCCTCGCTAATTTGTTGGTCAGAACAGCCACTTACCGACATAACCCGCGCCAACGCAGCATATGTTGCGCACCATTGGTGTCCTGGACTCTAATGGTGTTGATGACAACGACATGTTGTTTGCGCGAGCCGCCAGAGAAGTGTACTCGATATCTAGGGCGCCATCTACCGTAGCGCGTAAGATCGGACTGAAGGATAGGCTGCCTTCTGGTGTTGTAGGGGCGGTCGAAGCGGCATTTTCCAAGTAGGAGACCTCTTCGGGGTCCCCTAGGGATGATGTTATCGCCTGCATCTTGAAGGGCGCTCCAATGGTATGGCGGTTACGACGCGGCGGTGGGAATGGTCCTGTATGAGCGACGGGCACACTTGGCGCAGTGATGTATAAGTATGACCAGATACCGAGATGCCTTCTGAGATTGGTCGTGTGAGCCTACGTCTTCTGTGTAAGTTGGGGATCGAGGCTCTAGATCATGTTCCAAGACGTCTATCAGCGGCAGTCTATGGATGACGCGCGACGCTTCACAGCTAACGTCGCAAGGTTACAGGCGGTTGCATGAGGAGATGTCGTGGAGGGCAGAGACACGGAAGCGAACATACTTTGTAAGACCAATTTCGTGGGGCTCGCGGCCTTTTGGACTTGTGAGTGGCGAACGGGAGTTGTGTGCGTCTATGTCTATGTGCGTAGAGTTGGCACCGGAACGTCGGGTGGGAAACGAAGGAAGAATACTCGAACGACTGAACTGCGGGTGTAAGTTGCGGGCTAGGTAGGCAAGATAGCAAAGTGCTACGAGATAAACCGGTCAATGTCACGGTGCCACCTCGATGGCATTCGTTGGCGAATCAGACCTAGGGCCCAGAGATGTCTCTTCGCTCTGATCTAGGCAAGGCGCGGTGGCAGAGAATCAGTCGGTGCCACCCAGTGACGATGCCACCCAGTGACGATGACCAATACACGAGGGCCATGACAACGTGTGTGTAGGTTGATTTGATGGAGGGGCAGATAGACAACTGTCCACCCTCGACCCTTGCTTGGCACCAGCCTTCATGCTGACATCCAAGTGCGCCGGTTTGTAGAATGGAAGTGGAAGGTACATCCCGTCTAGCCTCGACTGGTCGCTGCCCGGGAAAGAACCACTCACATCTCTGGTATATCCATTCCCAGGGCCCACTGGTACCACCTGTATCCTGAGGGTTTGGCATGCCTTTAGAATAGGTCTGCTACTAGAGTAGAGCTTTTCCGTTAGCTTGAGGTCCTACAGCTCACATGATGTGTATGTGCTTCTAGCTGTGGCTTCCCCATAGACTTCCGTTTTTCCAGAGGTCTATTTATGCCTAAATATTGAATACGGTAGCAGTAAGCCATGATCATCCGGGTGCGAATTGCTCATATGCTTGCATGGTTCTCGCCATAAAAACCCTCTCACGACTGGCGGGAACACCAGTGAAGACTCCTCTCTAGAGATAGAGCCTAATAAACTATGTACCTACATAAGGCAGAAGCGGGAGATATATTCTAAAGAGATTCCACCCAACCGGCTCACCCACGATATACACGGGGGTGCAACGGGCGATGCTCATTCGCCAGGCCAAGCGGATCGCCTGAGCAGATCATGGGTAATAGTGGGGTTTGATCGCGACATGGCTAATCGGTGGTGCAGGTTGTGGATGCCCCTCCCTCGTCCAACTCGAGCACCTTCTGTGAGCGCCGAGAACTGGTGGGTGTAGTTGCCCTTGAGATTCCTCGGGTCCCTGGGTGCATTTGACGCATGAAGACCCAGCTGGCTTATCCATTGGTTAGGTGACTGCATTGTGCGACCGACCCTGCATCTCATTGGCTGTCATCTCACTTGAAGACTTGGAAGCAAGGAACCTGCCTGCATCTTTCCTTATCTCATGGGATCGAGTAGAGGCCGGTGAGAGTCGTGACTAGACCAGCTCATCAGATGGTCAGATTTGATATGATGCGATATTTCACCCAACCGGGCTTTTTCAGATATGCCATTGATTGATTGATGCCATGTATGCAAGAAGCTGGTGTTTCTCCAGGATGTATCCTGACACCTGATCCAAAGGTTTTCGTCTTTCGACACAGTCCAGTCCAACTGCGGCATATGATAGTTGCAACACCAACACTTGTCAGTTCTCGTTCACAGCAAGAAAGCCTGCACACGCCGCCCTCCTCAAAGCTTTCGGTATGGTGTAGGGCACATGTGACACTATTGGGCTCAGGCAGGTAGGCGAACATGGGGAAACGTGCCACGATAGATTGGTCGACAGTGATCCCGAAGACCATCTGCTTGTGCGCGGTACAAGCACTGTTGTCCCGCTGAATAAGCTCTTCCCCCACTAGAGAACCAGCTCTCAGTCTCAGCTAGTTTGAGGGTGGATGGGCGCTAACATGCATGTACCATGGCCTCCTTCTGCTTTACCATGGAAGCTATTACGCCACTGACCTCCAGTATCGCGTCTACGTGATCTATACCGCCTCTACTGCTGTAAGTAATCAGACAGCAAACACCCTTGGACGCTATCTTAGGCATAATAGTATATTGGAAGCACTGGACAATCCTCCCGGATGACCAACAGAAATTGGCACACCTAATTCATTCCCTTGTCACTTTCACCCATTTGCTCTCGCCATCTCCATCCACGCTCGGCACGATCAAACAGATGCCCGACCATACCCAAGTATGATGCCGGTATTGAGGCTCTTTTATGTGGCCAGCGACAAACGGTGAACAGAGTTGGTCTGAATACCAGTTCTCCTTTCTGTCTGTCTGATCTATTATCCGCGTGTTACAAGGTACACTTGAATTGTTTGCGTTTCACGGAATCGGCATATTACATGAGCTTCGAACAAGGCAAGGACGACGGCCTCTCTATAGTATTGGGAAAGTCAAATACTTGTGCAAGTGGCATCGGTCATTCAACATCTGCATTGCATAGCAACAAGATCTCGACTGTTGCATGCACGTCAGGCCTGCCTTTCAGGTCACTAAGAAAGGTCTTCACCATGGCTTCAACCGGCCAAACCCACGATCTCGGTACTTTCCCAGCCAGATTAAAAGGCAGGCGCATTCTTCTCTGCGTGGAATCCTTCGGCCCCATCAACGGCGTCAGTCGCACGAATCTGAACCTGGTCAACCACCTGCGCTCCCATGGCGCGCTGGTCGCCGTGGTGGCGCCCGACCACCATACCAAGGTAAACACCTTCCAAGCCATCGACAACCTGGACCCGAGTCCCCTCCGCAGCCAGGAGGTGCGGCTGACGGGGTACCCGGTCCCGTTCAACCCGGAGCTCTCCATCGTCTACCCAGTACGGCTACGAAAAATTTACGAGCGGACCTTTGGAGGCCCGCCCGACTTGATCTACCTGGGCAGCCCCGCGTCGCTCGGGTTCCAGCTCATGCTGCAGCTGCGGCAGCTGCCCGAGGAGGTACAGGTGCCTGTCATCTGCAACTTTCAGACCGACCTCGCGGGCTACTGTGAGATACTGTTTCCGCGGCCCCTCGGCGCCATCGCGAGTTGGACTTTCTCCAAGGTGCAGGGCTACTTGTTCCAGCACCCCTCGATTAAGACACTCTTTTACCCCAGTACCTTTGTCCGAAAGTATTTGGAGAAGGCCGCCGGCGTATCGACCAGGAAGCTGGAGGTCCTGAGGCGCGGCGTTAATACCGACGGTTTCAACCCCTCCAAGCGGAATGAAGCGCTCCGGAAGACCTGGGCGCCCAGCGGAGAGATCATTCTCTTCACCTGCGCGCGACTAGCCGGCGAGAAGGGGTTCGGGTTCTTGGCCGACGCGGCTATCGAACTGGATAAGAGGGGGCTCAACTTCAAGCTGGCGGTGGTGGGCGGTAACCGAAACGCCGTGGTCGAACAGGAGGTCAAGGATTACTTCCGACCGCTTGTAGACAAAGACAAGGTAGTCTTCACGGGCTTCAAGGTCGGCGAGGAGCTCATGGAGGCTTACGCCTCGGCGGACCTGTTCTTGCACTGTTCGATTACGGAGACTTTCGGTCTCGTTGTTCTTGAGGCCATGGCGAGTGGCTTGCCCGTCATCGCACGCGATGAGGGCGGGCCCTCGGATATTATCGAGCATGGCACCGCGGGCTATCTGGTTCCTCCCGCGGACCTGGATGGGTTCGTCGACAGGGTATTTACGTTGAGTACGGATAAGAACCTACGCGAGCAATTCAGTCAGGCCGCCCGCGGCCACGCCTGCGAGGCCACCTGGGAAAAGATCAATAACAAGGTCGCCTGGAAGATGTCCGACGCCATCGAGGCGCGTGAACGCGAGCAGGCCAACCGCCACCTCGCCGCGGCCAACACGATGAAGGCCGCCGCGCCGCCAGTTTATGTCTGGTTGCTGGCGAGCACGGCCCTGCGCCGGCTGGTCACGGCGCGTATTGTTGATGTCAAGCTCGCCTGGGGGCTCGTGGTCATTCTGGGGTTCTGGGCCAGCGTCAGTGTCTATCTGGCTTTCACCAAGGTTTCCCACTTTGTCAAGGACCGGGCGCCGCGGGTTTACTCTACGGTTCATTCGGTGCTGCGGAGGTTTGGGTGATACGGGGTGGCGGGTAGGACCTTGCTTGCTCGTTCTACAGATATTGGCTATGAGTATTCTTGCATTCCTATAAGATAGATGGTTCTTCATGAGTATGATACATCTGATATCAACGAACATTATGACTACATTAATACAGCGCCTCGAGCATTCATCATGATATCATAAAGGTGACCAACCCCCCTACCTTGGTTTCCATACGGGCGTGGCCACTTGTGTATTTTCTTTCCCGTCCCGTCGCATCATCAACCTGATATATCGTATGACGTGGCGGTTCTTCCTCACTTGTTTACATGACTTCATCCTCCCCATTTGCTTACATACCTTGACAGCAAGTATATGCATGGTTTGCGGAGAAGTTGCGTCTTTTTCGTCTTTCTTTTTTTCACTTATTTCTTTGCTTCTTGTACTTGGGTTCTGTCATGGGGATCACGCGTGTAAGATCATCGATGATCTGCATCTAGATGCGAACATTGTTGCTGGCATGATCCGTACCACGCAGGAGATGAAAACTACAGCTTCCCTGTCAGTCTGTCCTGGAGAGATCAGGCTGTGTAGCACGCCAGTCGTACATCTACTGAACAGGGAACACTTTGGTTTTTGGTCATGCACTGCGTATGTCTTGTTCATACATACACCTTGGGAAGGGGCCCCATGGCGAGGTGAAGCAATAACTCATTCTGCATCTTTCGGGAGGCTTGGTCTACCATGGCTCAGCAGTACATGGCTCTCCATTGCAGTGTCAACTTCAAATCAAGTGAATACCTGCGACCCATAGATTTTCTCCCATTTCTATATTTCATATAAGCGATACTAAAAACCGTATATATATATATGCTTGGCATACTTGCTGTATTGCCGTCACCATGAACGAGGTCTTGAGTTCATTAAGGATGGTAATTAACGGTGGCATCGGCCCATGGAATATGATTGACACAGGCCATCCAAACTTGCAATATGTACGAAGAATACCTACCTAGACTACTTCTCGGTGAGTGCTCACGATAAGGTAATCTCCGGAGCTTTTAATCGTGGTTACTTCCGACCGCCGAAGCTCCGTGCCCATCTGAACTGTGCTCATTAAAGGTTAAGCCTGCCCACGGAAATAATAACTTGCCACTTTTCATTGCATCAACATCAGATCGAACAGGGCTGGCTTCGAATTGTTTCCCACGATGATCGAGAGAATACTTGGGATTTATTCTCGGCGAAACGGAAAGAACATGGAATGAAGATTTCCTGACAGGATAGAAGCATGGAAGCAACATTGAACGATGGAAGGGAGAAAGAAAGCGCCGCCTAACCGGCAAGACACCTGAAGGCGCTGCACAGGTGACACTTGTGGGGGGCCACTTTGAAGGAAGCTAAGCGGCAGACAGCAACCCGATTGGGCGAGAGGAAAAAGACGATGAGGCACAGGGCGCTTCAACCCCCGGGTGCGACCGAGGCCCCCAAGGACTGAAGGACCCCTTCTAACTCGTTTGGTCCTCCTGCGACGATGACTGTTACATCGTCTCCGCGCTGCGACAAATGGTCACCCCCAACCTGCCCATCCACCCGTACCAGACGCTGTACCATGAGGGCGGATTGTCTGATCGATGAGAAGGGGCGGTCCTTTTTCGTATCAGACCGTTCGATCATTGGCACTTCCGTTGCGCTGCTCTGCCTGGATTGACAGCTACCTAACACTCCAACGTCACCTCGGTGCGCCCGAGCCACGAGCATCTGTCGAGATGGAACCATGCATCTGCCGTCTTTTCCTCCCCCATCCGCGCGAGACCAATCAATCAAAGACACCGTCCCCTGAACTCTACCAATTGCTGGCCAATTGATGTGCATGGTCTCTTGCGATTGTTATGTCGCAAAATATGTCTTCTTGTCTCTATGATTCTACTACAACCTTCTGACAGTCCGATCTAGCATATTGCATTCCGTTTCTTCCACGACATTGTGTTGCAGCCGCTGTGGTTCCTGTTACTGCGACTGCGCAAAGGTCGAGTGTCGTGATTTGCATCTCCACCGTTGGACAAGGGTATCTGCAACGGCACACGGGTTTGGTGCCTTGGCTCGGTGGATCTTTGGCACCTCGACTGTTCGAGTCCCGGGTCCTCTGCTCTTTCTCCCTTCACCGATTCCTGGAACTGCGCCTTGCTTGCTCCGAAGCTTCAGTTCGAAACCAAACACAGTATTGTCCCTCTAGCCAGTGGGCAGGTCCCTTTTACTTTCTATCCCTCTCCCCCTTTCGGCTTTTTGACGACGACGACCTGACGACAACGGTTCGAAACCACCTCGCCGCCGCTCCGATCCGATCCATACACGCTCTTTCGCTCTTCTTCGATTCTCGTAACCGCCGGTCGGCTAAAATTTCAATACCCGTGCTCGATCCTTGTTCTCACGCGCAGCGCTTTTTTGACGGCTTTTCCGAATATAATACCTTTTAAACGACAGACAGACAAAATGACCAAGATGCTTTGGGGAACGGCTTTGGCGACTTCGATACTCGCCGCCGGTGCGCATGCTAGCGTTGACGCAATGGGCGGGATGGCACCCGTCGAGCCCCGAATGGCAAACGCAGGCGTGCCTATGCCGGTATTGGAAGAGAGACAGGACTCCAACCTCAACCTGAACCCGTCCAACTCGACCAACAACAACCCGACGCCCGGCATGAACATGCAGCAGTGGAATACGGATACCTTGAAGGCATGCCAGGACGCGCTATCCCAGCTCACCACGGCGACCAACCCCTCGGGAACCGCCGTCTGCTACAACCTGCCGAGTCTGGACACTAAGACGGGTGCTTTCATGGCCGATCTCAGACTCTTCCAGGTCTCGCAGCCCAACGGCGACTTCACCGGCATCCCGGCGGAGAGGATTCAGGTGGGCTTGCAATACCGCGGTGCCTCTGTCTCGCCGCTGCAGTCGAACCAAGCCCGGTCGCTTGACAACGACACTCCCGACCTGGTGGGCCGAGCCAACAGCATGACGCCCCTGCAGTCGTATATGTTTGTTGGACAGATTGATCAAGCGCAAATGGCGCAGCCCATGACCATGTAAGTTCTTTTCCCCCTGGCAGAAGCAAACCCCAAAAACGCTAGGGAGAAGTCGATGCTGATAAGGTGTATTAGGGGTGTACTGGAAGCCTTGGTTTTGCCGCAGGTGACTCTTAGCGCCACCAATGCTGGGGGCGCATCCGTGAGCACCAACGTCTCGTCCAACGAGGCCGCCTTCGTCAACGGCATCTTCTCCAAGGAAGTCATCATGTCGGATATTGCCCGTGCCCAGCTGGCCGTCAACGACTTGGTCGACGGCCTGCACAACGGAACCGTGGCATTCGTCCTCCCTGGTGTTGAACTTCTCATCTTCCCCATTGGTCTCATCATCACGTCGGTCTGGATGGTTGTGGGCTTTGCTGCTTACGGGTTCGGCACCTTCGAGCGAATCAACCACCGTCACACTTTCCGAACGAGAAAGCTGCGGGCGGGCAAGGGCGCCCAGTCAACCTTCTAAACGATCATGTCGTAAGGCAACAACGTGGGGGACGCAATAATGAACGATTCGCATGGGGCTACGCATTCGTACAATTCTTGACCGGTTTCACGAGCTTACCATGTTCCTATTCCCCCGTCGACTTCCGTGGTTGACCGCTGTGGTGTTTGTTACGATGTTGAGCCTAGTGTTTTTTTAACCCTCTACCTACCTAGCTATTGGACGGCAATAGACGTGTTCCTCCCTTGTAATCAAAACCGTATATAGAAATTGTATCTAGCAAATTTGTATTATATTCCAACGTCACACTTGGGGTAGGAAGATGGTCCCATCCGACGGCGCCGATGATACCCTGAAATAGAACCCCGAACATGATAGACCCTTCTGGACGAATGCATTAGCCAACACTAACCGAACTAGCATCCCGTAAAGAGGTGACAGTTGTCTTGTTATTTCCGAGATCAGCGTTGCCGAACGCCAGGAATTTATGCATCAATTCAATAGTGCCTTTTCCATTGGTGCCAGCATTTTTTGAAACGCATACGACCGTATTCCTTGCTTTGGCTGGTCGTTTAGGTCGTCATGCAGCTGGACTCGGCGCCCGTCTAGCGTGGCGGGTTGGACCAAACGCGAACGATATTGTGATATAGCGCCCTTTCACCCTCCCAAATTTAGCAGCACCTAAGCCAGCTAGCGAATGAACGGGCAGCGTAGCATGAGCAGTGTTTCCTTTGGCAAGATAACATTAATAACATTACTCCGTCAGCAAAAAGTCCGTGGTTTGTTTAATTCGTTTTTATATTTCTTCCGGCACGTCCAGGACCAACCGAACCCACCCACGTCGCTTTGGCACCTCCCGCGTGCACTGCACAGTCCCATTGCCGTCGCAGCCTAGGGCCGTTTTACATATGCAAAGCCCGAGGGCCCGCATAAGAAACAATTGTCGAGGGCGGTGGGGCCTGGCGTCCTCGTCGGTGTTTCGAACAAGGCTGTTGCTTGCTGGGAAAATCTGGCCATGTAGGAGGCTGTCCCAGGCAGCTTGCTTGCTTGCTGGCACGGCATGCGACCAATCCATTCACCGGAGTGCGACGGCTTGACGAACTCTATCGTGATGGAAGGACTTCTTTCCTTGCCTATCGTTATGTTCCCTGTCCCCGGCGCGCGTCATTTCAGGTGGCCGCCACTCATCAAATCTCCTCGCGACTCCAACCAAGACCCATATACCCGCCACCACCTTCAATATACCTACCCAAGGTTACTCTGCCCAATGACGGATGCAGGGGGTGCGTGGTGGCAGCTGCCCACGATATAGTTATCGTGAGGCGAGTATAGACGACTTTGACTTGCCCGGCGCCTGGCCCGGGGGGCCCAACCTGCCTATCTTGACGTGTCATTACGAAATGAGGGCTGTCGCTTGGCTCTCCTTCCCAATTCTGTGACGCCTAGTAGCAGGTTAGCCGTAGGGCGCATGAAGGACGAGGCCGGATGCGCCGTCGTGCGCGCGTCCCTCCTACGGTGCTCTCGGCTGAGTGCCAGCTAGGTTGCTTCCAAGGTAAGAGATGAGCGCCACTTGACACTCCGCAAATCATTCCAAGAGTGTCCTGCCGGCCGGGAGGGATATATATATGTATCCCGTTGCGTTTCACCCACTTTTGGTTTCAGTCCGATCTTTCTTGCTAGCCAGCTACGTAGCAAGTACTGTAGGAAGTCTTTCAGCAAGAAAGCCGAGGCAACTGGTAAGGTAACTTTGTGTCAACAACATCTTCTTCACTATTTTCCTTCTTTTTTTACCCTTCACTTTCCTTACTATACCCCTGCACAAGCTGCACCAGTCCCCTGCGTCTCGAAGACGAGGTCACACATTATACCCGCCAAGATGGACGTCGCCTCGTTAGTGCAGCAGATGCACGACAACCTGTCGGAGATCCACAAGACCGTCGCATCCTTCTTGTCGGTCGAGGAGCACGACGCCCGCCTCGACGAGCTGGAGCAGAAGCGGGACTCGCTCCTCGCGGACCTGCGCGCGGCGTACGAGCGGGAGCGGGCCGAGCTGGACGGCAAGCGGCGGTCGGAGAGCGACGAGATCGTCGCGGCGCGCCGGAAGGAGGACGAAGAGCGCGAGCGGCGCCGGCGCCAGGAGGACGAGGAGCTCCAGGCGAGCCGGTCCCGGGAGGACGAGGAGCGCCGGAAGAAGCTCGACGGCGACATGGACGCCGCCGAGGACGAGACCGAGCTCGAGATGGACGCCGTCGAGGAGCAGGCGCGCCGGAATATCGAGGATGGCGAGAAGCGGATCCGCGAGCTTGAGGAGAAGCGACGAGTGAGTAGTATTTCAAATTACCGTGTGTTTCTTATTGTGTGACATCTTGGGGAACGATCGATACTGACCTTGATATTTCCTTCCTCCAGGAAATCAACCGCATGATCGATGAGCAGCTGAAGATGCCGCTGCCGCCGGTACCCACACGCAAGCGGGAGAGGACGCGGAGGAACAGGGCTGTCAATGGTGCAGGGTCCCAGAGCCCGGAGCCGAGTACGCGAGCCCTTGGTGCGGCCACCCCCGAAGAACCTGCGAATAACAGTGAGAAGGCTCCTGAGGCCGAGGCTGACGCCGCGGCGGCTCCGAGTGCAGAGTCCTCACCCCCAGAGGAGCCTGTAGCTGCGAAGGCAGTGGAGGAGCCCGAAACCAAGGAGGTGCCGGAGGCTTCTCAGCCTGAAGAGGCCCCCGCGCAGAATGAAGAGCAACCAGCTGAAACTCAGCAGCCAGAAGAGGCTGCTGCTCCTGCTGAGTCTGCTGCCGAGCCAACTGCAACCGAAATCCCCGCTGAAGAATCGAAGGCACCTGAAGCCACACAACCCGAAGAATCCGTCCAACCAGCCGAGCCCACCACGACTGAAGCGAAAGAGCCGGAGACCACCCCTACCGAAGATATCCCTACAGATGAGCCCCAGACTATGAGTGTACAAGCCGCCGAGGTGCAGCCTGAGG
The DNA here is from genome assembly GCF_038362705.1 of Apiospora aurea. Taxonomy (NCBI): domain Eukaryota; kingdom Fungi; phylum Ascomycota; class Sordariomycetes; order Amphisphaeriales; family Apiosporaceae; genus Apiospora; species Apiospora aurea. The sequence goes on from NW_027117391.1 coordinate 1,204,645, forward strand.
AGGAGGCACCGGCATCGCGCGAACTGCCATCGGAGTCAAGTCAAGCGGCGGAGACGCTGAAGGACGAGGCACGTGAGGAGAAACCTGAGACGGAGACACCTGAACCAGCCACCACTACTTCGGAGGTGCCAGCGGCAGCAGCTGAGGAGAAATCCCCTGCCCCCGCTGAAGCAAAGGAGGCCGCCACTGCGGAAGCGAAGCCCGCTGCCGACGCCACGCCTGCCGATGCCACACCTGCTGATGCTGCCCCTGCTGAAACCGCCACTACTGATGCCGACCATGTGATTTCTGACGAGCAAGTCGTGAAGGCCTTGAGTGAGCTTCCCGAAGAGGAAGAGACCAAAGAAGCTGAATCTCCTGCTCCTGCTCCTGCTCCTGCTCACGAAGACGAACCTACCCCCGCCGCCGCTACTGAAACCGATGATACCCCCCAGCCTAAGGAAGCTCCGGTTGAGCCCGAAGCCAAGGTGGACGAAGCTAAGGACGAGGAGCTTAGCAAGACAGCTGCCCCTGAAGAGCACAATGATAACGTCAAGGCCGATGAGACTCCCGCAGCTGAAGACAACGCTGCGGCCCCTGGGCCCCAGACCGCAGATTCGCCTGAACACCCTGCAGAAGATCAGAAGGAACCCGCCGGTGAAAGCGGTGCCGCGGCTGATGATACTCCTGCTCCAGCGGCAACCCCGGCGGACGAAGTTCCGGCCAAGGCTCTCGACGAGACCAAGGAAGAGTCTGCACCCGCTGCAGAGGCGCCGGAACTCACACCAGCCGTGGATGCGCCTGCGGCCCCTGAGGCCCCCGAGCCCAGCAGTGACGGTGTAAAGGCCCTGAGCGTTGCGGAAGCCGATACTCCGGCTGCGGATGATGAGCCGGAAGAGTTTCCCATAAGGGAGGCATCTGCTCAAAAGGCGTCTCCAGTAGAAGAATCTGACGAAGAATCTTCCCCAGAGGTTGCCACCAAGGAGGTCGATGCCGAACCAACCTCGGAGAAGCCGGCAGAGGCCCCTCAAGCCCCAACCAAGAGTGACAAGGAAGACGCCCACGACGCCGCTACTCACCTGCCTGAAACTACTCTCGCCTCCATCCCGGAAGAGTCTAATGGCGATGAGCCTACCGAAGAGAAGTCGGAAGAGCCAAGCCACGAGGAGCTGAACATACCCAGACCTCCTACGAGACGCGAGCTCCTCCCAGATTCGCCAACGGAAGAGGAGACCCCGGCAGCCCGAGAACTTGTGCCCGCCAAGGAGGTGGAACCGGCAACAGACAAGAATGAAGACGCCACTTCTCTACCGCACTCGCTCTCTGGCAGCGATACGCACGAGAACAACAGCAGCAGCAGCCATGGCGAGGAAGAGACCTCCACCCAGAGCGACGAGCCGGACTCTGTTCATGACGGTGACCGCGAGGTCCCCGTCGCAGAGGAAACAGTGGCTCCGGAAGTGAAGGCAACTGAGGCACAGGAAGCCAAGGCCTCTGAAGATAAGGCCGAAGCTGAGGCCGAGTCCAGCGAAGAAGAGCTTATGGAGAAGGAGGCCGAGGTATTCGTCCAGAAGATCCTTGCTGAGGGCGGTTCCGTCGACGTTACTGACGATGGAGAGATTGTAACGGTCCTTGGCGACGACGCAGCGGCTCCTTCTGCACAGGCGGACAAGGGAGCTGCTCCCGAGGAGAAATCCGAAGAGCTTCCTTCGATCTCGGAAACCCCTGAGCATGCCGATGCTGAGGAGAAGCCGAGCGTGGCGGAAGCATCTGCCGTCGAACCCGAATCCACTTCAGCTCCTCAGCATGATGACCATGTGGAGGAAGCTAAGGAGGCGCCCGCAGCTGCCGCAGAATCTAAAGAAGCCAAGGACGAGACACCCGCCGCTGCTGATCTCGCTTCGACAGAAGACGATGCGAAGCCCGAGGCTGCCGAGGCCACCAAGGAGACTATCCCCGAGGCCTCGGAAGGGCCTGTAGTGGCGGCGGCGGCTGAGTCTGATCCCCCGGCGTCACCGGTCTCGGAGCAAGAGGAATCGCCTCTGGTCAGCACCGCTCAGGACGCCGCTACTGCCAAAGAGCCTGCTGCGGAGAAGACTGTAGAGGACGAACCTGCCAAAATCGACTCGGAAGCAACCGAGCCTACCAAAAGTGAGACGGCCAAAACCGAGCCGGCCAAAGCTGAGGCGGATACAAATGAGCCCGCTACAACTGAGCCCAGTTCAACTGAGCCCGTTGCAGATGAGCCCGTTGCAGCTAAGTCCGTTGCAGCTGAGCCCACTGCTGATGAGCCCGTCACGGCTGAGCCTGCCGCAGCTGAGCCCGCTGTAACGGAGCCCGCTGCATCTGAACCTGAGGTGCAGGCGAGTTCTGCAGCTGATGTCCCGGAGAAGTCAGGCGAGCCCGAAGCCGCGGACTTCGCCGACCAAGGCCTCTTTGCCAAAGAACCCGAGGCTCATTCTGCACCCGTAGAGAAGGAGGAGGCAGACAGCCCTGCGCCGAAAGATCTGGACGCGAAGAAGGCCGAACCATCTGAGGAGAAGTCTCTTGACGACGAGACTGAGACTCCAGCTGCTCATGACGCACCTGCGGATACTGCTCCCACGGTGGCTGCTCCTACAGAGGCTGCTGCAGAGCCCGTTGCTACTGAAGCTGCACCTGCAGAGCTTGCTTCTGCGGAGGATGCACCTGCCAAGGATACTCCGGCAGTCGAGGAGAAGCCAATTGTTAAAGAGTCCGCCGCCGATGAGCCTGCTTCCAAGCAGGCTCTTGTCGAAGAGGCGCCCGCTGCTGAGGATGCCGCCGTTGCTGATGCACCTACCGTTGATGAGCCTGCCGCCAAGGAAGCTGTTGCAGAGACACCAGCTACGGAGGCACCTGCTGTGGAGATACCCACTACGGAGACACCTGCTCCAGCTGCCACACCTGCGGATGCACCTTCGGTCGAGGAACATGCTGAGGAGACCCCCACTGCCAAGGAGGCTTCTACTTCTGAAGAGCCAACTGTTGAAGCGACTCCCGCTACCATTGCTGCTGCTGATGAGGCTGCTGCCGGGAAGACCCCCGCCGTTGAAGAGCCCGCGGCTAAGGAGACGCCTGTTGTCGAGGAAGCCCCTGCCGCTGCTACTCCAGCCCCTACGACTGCGGACAAGGGGACTCACGAACCGGAGAGTCACGCGCAAAATAAGGACATCGCAATTGATACCATCGATGCCCCGTCCGCGGACCAGAAGGAAGACAAGCTCCCTGCAAGCGAGGGCGCCAAACCTGATTCCAAGGACGAGTCGCACAGCCCCACCGAATCAGAGCTGGAATTCCTACAGCCGACTGTCTACTCGGACGATGAGCAGTTCGTTCAGCCGAGCTTGGGCCCAACTATCATCGTAGATCCTGCTACCAACGATATTTCAGCACCCCTGCCTACATTGGAAGCCAGCAAGGAGGCACCAGCAACGCAATCCGCTGATGAGGAGAAGGCAGCCGTTCCCGCTGAGAAGGCTGTATCCCCTGATGATGAGTCTGCTCGTGGCTTGCCCGCTGCAGATGAGGCGTCAGATGTCAAGCACCCTACCGAGGAGCCTGCAGCATCGGAACCGGTTCAGGCCGCCGTCAAGGTGGCCGACGAATTACCTGCCTCAAAAGAGGTTGAGAAAACCGAGCCCGCGACCGCGGAAGAGCAAGCAGACAGCTCAGCTCCGAAGGCCGGTGATCCAGAGCCAACTGCAGCCGACAAGGCTGTCGCCCCGGAGCAATATAAGGAAACCACAAAGGAAGTCTCACCTGAAACCGATAAGCCGGCACAGGAAGCGGCCCCCGAGGAGACCACCGCGGCCCCTAAGCCGGAGTCTATCATGGAGGCACCAACCACGCCGGACATTCCCCTCACGCTTGATGCTGCCCTCGAAGGCCCCCAAAAGGAGAACGCCGAGGCTGCTGATGACCACGAAAGTGAACATGTTGGTACCGATGCCAGTTCGGCTCCGAAACATGCAGATGGCTCTGACCATCCTCTAGGTCCCGGACCCGGAACAGAAGGAGCAGAGACCCCCGAGGCCCATCCGGCTGCATCTGAACAGCACCCATCAAAGCCAGACAGTTCCAATGACCACGGAGTGGAGAAGGACGGGCAATCGCATGCTGATCCATCTAAAGAAGACACCAACGACGTAGATGCCTCGAAGGTGAAGGAAATGGCTGAACCCAAGACTGACAGCCACGTCGAAGTTACGCCAGCAACTCAGAACGCCCCTGCTGTTGATGCGCCGGAGTCTCATACTGCTGACCCAGCGATCTCGGAAGTCTCATCGAAGCCAGCTGATGAGCCGAGCTCTGCACAAGCACCGGCAGAAGCAGCTGCTCCCATTTCTGCCCCTGAGCACGATGGCCACCTTGTTGTCGAGCCGCCATCCCGTGAAGCCTCCCGCTCTCCCCTGCCTGTAGAAACCGGCACTATGCAGGGCCACGAAGACCTGTTTGACGATGATGATATCTCTTCTGCCGAAGAGATCGAGTCCGATGACGTGAAACAATCGACCCTTGACTACTCCCCCGATGAGCATGACGGAGGTCCGCCTACGGCAAAGCTGAGCCCTGGAGCGCAGCCGCACAACAACCTCCAGAGTCTCGATACGGAGCTGGCTGGTGATTACAACGAGAGTGATGGCGAAGAAAACAGACAAAATGGACATGAGGATGCCTCAGCAACCCCCACCGTGGCCCAGTTCAGCCGTCAAATTGGCCAAACTACAGAGGGGCAGGTCAAGACCCCCAACCTCGCACTCGTCTCGCAATCAACCACGGCCGATGTGAGCCCAATGGAATTGCACCACCCGCAAGGCACCCCGGGTACGCCTAACGGGGGCCTGGCTGACAGCGTCCACGCGCCCAGCAACAGTAACAGCAGCAACTCCTACCCATCTCGAGAGCAGGCCGTGGTGACCCCTACACCGGACGAGTATGATGACGAGGACGCTGCCTTTATGATGCCGCGGGACGTGACCAATGTTCCCTGGCACGCGCGCACCGACTCGGTACCGCAGTCGATGCGTAGCTTCAGCACCCTCGATGACTCGGTCGCCTCGTCGCCCGTCCATTCGGCTCTGCTCGCTGACCGTCACGAGCCCGTGATCCGCGACTCGTGGCCCTCCATGCCCTTCGGCGCCGGTCGGGCCCGCGGCATCTCGCAGCTGACGGAGTCCAGCGCGGGCGGCGGTGCGCGTGAAGAGTTTGACCCGTTCCGATACGACGTCAATGCCAGCGGTAAGCCGGCACCCCCTCCGCCTACGAGCTGGGCACCCCCTGCATCCACGAAGCCGCCTTCTCCGCCGGCCTTGAACCGATACGACTCTGTGACGCCGCCTCCACAGGAGAAGCTGTCGGCGCCCTCGTCGAACCGCAACTCTGTCTCGGCCGGCAACGGCCCCGCTAGCTCCCCCATGTTCGCCAAGCTCCGAAGCATGTTCGAGCCCGGTAGCGGCGGACAGCAGCAGCAACCTGCCCCGACCTCCGCTGATGTGGGTGGTAGCGCCAGCGGCACCTCGTCGCCCGCGCGCTCGCGGTCCACGTCATCGAGCTTCTTCCAGCCGACGCCCCGGGACCGGAGCTCGTCGCTGCGCAAGTCGCTCAACGCGGCCGAAATCTTCAACCTGGGCAACAACAGCAGCAGTAGCGTCTACGAGCGGGTCCCCCGCGAGGACGACGAGGAAGACCGCTTGCACGAGAACACGTCGCTCCTCGCGGACGGTCTGGACAACAAGGCGACCGGCCGGCATTGACCACGCTCGGGCTCGGCGGGCGCTGCAGATACGATAAATAAGCATGATTATCAGCAACCACATATCTTACCACCTTTGCTAGAAGAAACATCTATTAACTACGAACAACACCAACAACAACAACATTATACGAAGGAGGAGGACCATTGTGGGCACGTGAAACGAAGTCACTACGCACTGAATGAGGCACTGGGAATGGGGACTAAGGGATTGGAACTGGACGGCAAGGATAGCGAGAAACCGCAGCCGCAAGAGGTAGAGCGGCCTACGACAGGCGATTCGGCCAAGTCGGAGGTCAACGGCGAGATGCGCCTGGCCTGGATGTTTGTGCAGGGCTGGCGGCAGCGCCTGCAGAGGGGAGAGCAGCTCGTGGAGGAGCACCGGTCGGAGGCGGCGGCGGTCGATGATAGTCGTTCTGTACGAGGTCGTCGCCGTTCGTCGGCTTCCATCAACAGCCGGCTCTCGTACGTCACCGGCTCGATCGAGTCGGCGGAGCTGAAGGTCAAACAACAGGATACTAGGGTACGGAAGGATTCGGTGCATTCGGGCTCGGACTTATGACTACACGGACGTAGTTGGAGTACATCGTTTGGGTCTTGTTCTTGTTTTTGTCGTTTTGATCATCATTATCATTGGCGCTGCGAGTTTCATGTTATTGTAATGATATTATTAGCAGAAGTTTTCAAGCAATCACTACCTGATTTACATTCACACTTTATGCCTTCAACTACTTGTGTTTCTCAGCGTACTCTATTTACGTGCACGTTGAACAAACCTGCGTTTCTTGGAGTCCCAAATTCTGTTTATCAAAGAATCGCGATCGGTACGAAATTCAACCACATCGAGGATTGATGGTACTGACGGCATAACTGAAAATTCATATTCAAAAGGACCATCGAACTATATCTTACACACCACAACTACGACGAGAAAGGAAAATAAGAAACGTTTTATGGGAAAATCGCCTCGTGCGGCCTCGTCACCAGCACATCCATAATCCCCTCCAGCTCGTCCAGCAGCTCCTCCGCGACCCCGATCCACTCCTTGAACGTGACGACCTCGAACATGAGCTCGTCGCCCTGGACGAAGGCCTGGATCTTCCACTCGCGCAGCGGCTCGTAGTGCGGGTACACCGTCTCGAGCCGGCACGGCACGCCGCCCATAGACATGGTCTCGACGTGGTAGACGTCCTGGTGCACGACCGAGTCGAACCAGTACTCGTCGACTTTGCCAGAGGTGGAGTCGGTGGGCCAGTCGGTGCAGAGCGGCACGATCTCGCGGAGACCCATGCCTTCGTGCGAGGCGCCGGCGATGTGCTGGTGCTGGACGTAGCGGAGGAGGTCGAGGCCCGTCCAGGACGACGCAGAGTTGAATTGCACGCGCATGGGGACGTACTGCCAGGTAGGCCCCATGACGGCGTCGGCGCCGCCGCCACCCGGTAGGTCGACGTGGCGACCGCTGACGACCTCGCCGAAGACGACGTCGCGGGTTCCCAAGCGGCGGGCCAGGCACAGCGCCCAGGCCGCCGTCGGCAGCGTCGCGACTGTGATGTCGCGCTGGCGCGCCGCGATGCTGACGGTGCGCGTCACGGCGTCGGGAATGCCGGCGCCGGTCAGCGGGATGTCGGGGCGCAAGACGGAGAGGCCCTTGGAGCCCTGGAGGAGGTCTTTCCAGTAGGGGACGCTATCCGGGATCGCCTTCTCGACGGTGTGGTATACGAATGCGGAGAAGGGCACGGTATCGTTCGTGGTGCGGCCGTCGTAGATCGCGTTGAGCTGGCGCAGGAGGCTGACCAGGCAGATCTCGTCGTATTGGGAGTGCGAGATGCGGAAGATGAGGCAGGTCGAGCTCTGCTGCTGCACGATCATAAATTTGACAAAGGCGGAGCCGTGCGGCATCTCGTTTTGGATGTCGCCGTCGCACAGGTCCTTCGTGAACGAGGCCATGTCGGTCGCATCATCGACGTCATAGTGCTCGATCTCGGACAGCATGGACTCGAGGACTACGCCGAGACATTGGCCCTCGGCCTCGACGAATACTGTCCGAAGAATCTCGTTACGCTTGATGAGTTCTTGGCAACTTTCCATCAGGCGGTTCTTGTCGATCCCGCCCTCCATGTGCAAGAGCTCGTAGCGGGCCGAGTATCGCGGCAATTTGACCGTGCCATTGACGGCCACATGCTGGAGGGGCCTGGTGGGATATACATCTTTGATCACCCACTCTGGGTTTGCGAGGAGAGGTTGGATCGATTCGGTGACGAACTTGGTAGGATGTTCCTTCTTCAAGAGCGACAAGGGTTTGATTGGTTGCTCTTGACTCATTTTGACATCGGTTCTCTTGTTCTCTTTCATCGCGCCAGCCATGTCATACAGAGTGCGGTACTTGAAGACGTTGGCAACCGTCAAGTCAAAGCCTTCCGCCCTCGCTTCGGCGACAAGCTTCATCGCGCCAATGGAATCGCCTCCCAACAAGAAGAAGCTGTCTTCGAGGCCGATCTCTTCCTCCGAAACCCCGAGGATGCGACTCCATGCCTTGATTAGCTTCCGTTGCTTCGCCGATGACGCCGAGACCTTGGTCGTGCGCACAGCAGAAGAAGCCTGTATCTGATTCGCCGTGGCCGCAGTACGCTCGACCAACCGAAGTGAGCCATCTGGATTGAACTTGGCTAGCCTCTGAGTGCGGTAGTACTTCTGGCCTCCATTGGTTGAGATCCAAGATGGGACGTCAATGGTGTCGAAAGGCAGGGTGGTTTCCGCGGAACCGACTATAAGCTCGCCTGTTGCCCCTAGAGGCACCAGGCTGTCGGGGCTCCTGGGGTCAGCAAGCCATACTTCGGATGCCTGTATATCCGAGAATGGCGGAAGTTGCCTGAGGCTTTCGACACTCGCTTGGCTCAATCGCCGAAGCTCGTCGAGTTCCCCATCATCATTGACTCGCGCCTCGGCTATACGCTTGCCAGGAGCCTCGCAGAACTGTTGTACCAGACGACCGAGCTGCGCCAACATCTTCTGCATCTGTTCGCTCTGCACCGTGTGCGAATCGAAACTGGCCATGATGAGGAAGCCTTTGGGGTCGAGCGAGCAGACGAGCATGAGCGCATACGTGTTAAACTTAAGAGCTTCGTGGGCCGCCTCCTCGTCGCTCGCGGGGACGAAAGCATTGGCCGGTTCTACTTCCCTGTTCGACTGCGCTGCATTGATTTCGTCGGGATCGGCGCTGGGATGCAGGACCAGTCCCGTCCGCAGCTCGCACGCCTCCCTGGCGTCGGGGCTGAGGCGGCGGATGTGCTGCAGCCCGAAATGCTCGTGCGGGATTCCCTGGACCGAGTCCTGGTGGATCTGCTGCAGGTACTCGGATACTGTCATCTCGCGGTCGATCGCCACGCGGACGGGGATTGTCGCAATCATGGGGCCCTCGATTTGCTCAACACCGGCGACCGGGGCGTTTCGACCGGTGAGGGTCTCGCCGAAGACCACGTCGTTGGACGCGGTGTACGATGCCACCAAGAGAGCCCAGGCGCCGCGAATTGCTGTGGCAATGGTAGTACCGTTTAGTCGGCTTTCTACTCCGACGTAATGTTCGAGCAGCGAATCGGCCTTTTGCTGGTACCCCTGATAGGGCAAGGGTGGGAATTGCTCGTCGCCCGCACCATCAAGGCGCTGTTTCCAGTAGTCCTCCGATTCTTGGCGGCTGTTATCGAATAGAAACCTGATGAAGTTATTGAAGTTTGCCGGTCGCTCGACAGCTTCACCCTGGTAGGCCTTGTTGACGCGTTCGACGATCAGCGGCATGGCCCAGCCGTCGTACAGCGCATGATGCATGGTAAGTGCGAAATACGTCTTGTTCGTCTCCTTTTCGTTGGCGACAATCGCATATCTAACCAGAGGTCTGCCCAGCTGTATAGGGTCGTTCCTATCCGCAGCTAGGTAGTCGCTTAGGGTGCATCCGCTCTTTACCGGGCATGAGAACTCCCCCCGCACCACGACTTGCATGAGACCTTGGCCCGCAACTTGTACGATCCGCGTTCGCAAAATGGCAGAATCGGCCGCGGCGGTCTCAAATGCATTTGCAAGGCGCTGCGCTGACTCCAGATCTTGCATCTCGACGACGCGCTGGGCCACATAGGCCTCGCTAACCTTGGCTGACAAGGCCATCAGACCTTCTTGGAGGGGAGAGCAAGGATATATATCTTGCACGTCCTCGGGGCTGATACCGCACACCTCGGAAGTCTCAGTCCTCGCGACATCGGGCGCCCACGCATTAGGGAGCAGAGAGAACGGCGGGACGGTCAAGTTCTCTTCTGTGTCGCACACCTTCGCCGCTGCGGCCATATCCGCCAACACAGGCTTTCCAAAGATGTCGGCAACTGAAAGGGAAACACGTTCTTTCCGCGCCGAAGCCACCAGCTTCATAGCCCGCAGCGAGTCGCCACCCAGACTGAAGAAGTTGTCGGCGGCACCGATATCTATGTCGGGGCCTAGGACCTCGCCCCATAGGCGCGCCAATTGCTTCTCCATATCCGTGCTGGGAGCCCTTCTTGGAACCACCGCCGCAGCAAAAGCCGAGATGTCTCTTCTGCTCATGGATGATCCCAACTCGCGAAGCCGCTTGCGATCTGTCTTGGCCGAAACTAGAAGGGGCATGGTCTGTAGCGGCAAGTAAGCGGCTGGCACCATGTAGATTGGCAAGTACTCGGCGAGGAGACTGTTCATTCCTGCCAGGCACTTTTGCACATCCAAGTTGAATGAGCCCATAAGCTCTTCCGCCGCGGGGACCAGGCCGGCCTTGTCGGAGATGAAAGCCACCAATGTCGGCTCCCCGGTCGCACCTCCCGGTTTGATGACCTCGGCGGCGACACGCGTGCCCGCTGGCAGCTGATCGCGCATATGATGTTCAATCTCTGCCAATTCGATTCTCTGTCCGCGGAGTTTGACTTGCTGATCGCCTCGGCCAACGAAGATGATCGACGCATCTACATCATACTTGACCAAATCACCCGTCTTGTACAAACGACCGCTGCGACCTGGGAGGCCCCCTTCGCATCCATTAGTTAGAAACCTCGGGTTATTGATGAAGACGGCTGAGGTTTTCTCCATATCACCGAGGTACCCAGGGCCCACGATGGGCCCCTCGATCAACAGCTCCCCTACAGCACCAACAGGCACAAGCCGATCGTGGTCTTCCGGATCAACGATCCAAGTGCTTCCGCCCACCCCCTTTCCGATAGTCACCTGCTCCTTCCCATCGCGGCCAACCTGGTTGTTGATGGTACAGCCCACCGTGCACTCCGAGGGTCCGTACGCATTGACCACCGTCGTGCTCTTACTCCACCGGGCACCGTCGCCATTGGAGATGGCCTCGCCGCCGAGTCCCAAGACTTCGAGCGAGGGGATGATGTCGGAGTCGAGGACTCGGGCGACCGAGGGGGTCATGTGCGCCATGTTGACCTGCATCTTGCGGATGGCCCCGCTCAGGTCGTTGACGCGGTCCGCCTCGGAGGGGATGCAGAGGCAGCCTCCGTTGGCCAACGTGCAGAGCATGCAGTCGATGCAGACGTCGAACGCATATGATGCGAAGTCTAGAACGCGAGAGTGTGGTTGGTAGCCCACCAACTCAGCTCGCGGAACCGCGCCGCTTGTGTAGTTCCCGTGCGTGACCAGGACTCCCTTTGGCTTTCCCGTAGATCCCGACGTAAACTGGATGTATAGATTTGTGGCTGGAACTACCACTGGTAGTGTCGTTGTCTCCGGATCGTAGGAACCGATCTCATCGGCAGAGACCACTACATGTTTGGCCTGGGGCGCGATGCGCTCCCCGAGGTGCTTTTGAGACGCCGAGGTGATAATATGTGCTGCACCCGTCTGCTCGACGATCTGGCGCAGTCTACCCTCGGGCTGGCTGGGATCGGTCAGGGCGAACGTGCCGCCTGCCTTCATGATGGCCAAGACCCCAATTACTGTCCATCGCGACTTCTCGAAGCACAGAGGGACATTTACCCCCGAACCCACACCAATAGAAACCAGGTATCGGGCCAGGCGGGTTGACAGCTGATCAACCTCTCCGTAGGTCAAGTCGCCATCCCAGGAGTTGACGGCAGCTCGTTCGGGATCTCGCTGTGCCTGGTCGGCTATGATATCCTGCATGCAAGTCTGTAGCGCGGGTGGCACGGGTGTGTTCCATTGCCATATCTTAGTAAGATCTTCCACGCTGGTCGTGTCACTGCCATCGGGCATGGTGACTTCTTTCTGCTGATTAGATTTGTTGTCCGCATTAGAAGGCACCTCGGCCCCTAAGGTATCGGTTGCTGTGTGCATTTGGGGTATCACGTGTCGCCGGCCAGGAACGATCTCAAATATAGCAAACAACTAGGAACGATATGCGGCACAGCCAATAATATGCAGGAAGGACGCAGGAATATAGTGGGAAAAGGTGAGTTGAAGTAACACTCGTGCATATACAGTAGGTTGGAGGCACCGCCAAAAGTTTTGCGACGACCCCTCCAGCGCCGACACGACGACAGAAGCCCTTCTTGGGCGTCGCTTGCAGGCCCTCTCTCCTCCCCGCTTTACCGGGCAATGGAACAGTGATGGGTGACATTGCAAAACGGCCGATACAGGCCCCTGACGACGAGCGCGACCCCATCGGCTGGATGCGCTATTTCGCAAGACGAGAGTCGATTGGACCTCGGCGTCGCTAATGTCGTAAAAGGCACCACATGGGAAGCCGTAGAGTGGGAGAGTGGTAAGATGCCCCCACCATCGGCGGATCAGATAACTTAAAAGAAGGATCTGATAAAAATTTGGCACGGCCAAGCCCTGATTCGGATGCCGCGCTAGGCCTGCTTAGGCCTGGGAGGAGGAGTCTGAGGGGCCTGGAGGCTGGAGGGGCATGAGAGCTTCGGGGGGAAACAGGCCTTGGCATGCTGTGTGGACATGGAATTGTCACACCAATCAACCAGTCATGGCGGTCGGCGTACTACGCATGCACAACTATGTACCAGGCTACTGGAGGACTGGTACGGTGCGACCTTTCGGCACTGGATCGGAGCTGGGTGGACCGTCCTTGATGGAATCCCTGTCGGATCTGATAAGATAAAAAGAGGATACGAACTTCGACCCCTGAGGTGCCCAAACCCTTGGATGATCAATTTCTCAACGATTCTACTCAACTTACCGACTTAGACTCCGGTGAATTTCTAGCGACTTATCCTAATACCTACACCCGGCAGGTGAACATGGGGCCATCCGGCTCAGGACTACTATTCCACAAGGTAATCAATCGCCATGCGATCAGTCCTGTTGGCCGAGACCGCTCGCCCCCGCTCTCCTGCACGGCGTCCACCACTGGGCTTCGCGCAAGCTTGTTCCTTCTCTTCTCGTTATAATTTCTGAGATAGCCGATACATGATTCGCACGATTCCTTCCCAGCCATTGCCAGCTGTACACGGCAACGAATACAGCTGCCCTCTTTCCTAGCCTTGTCCACTTGACGTTGCCGTTGAAGTTTACCCCTACCTGTACAATCCGTGCATCGAAGAGTCTTTCTGCCCCCAGGCAAGACCGCTGCGCATTGAGTGCAGCGCGAAGCATCGCGGTATCTGGCCATTCTATTTCTTTTCTGTTCTCCGTACTTGACCCTGCAGCCTTTACAGCACCGTGTCGTGTCGTCTGTCGCCAACTTGGCTCCACACTCTGTGCACATGCCCCGAGATTCCCGAAGAGCTCTCAATTCCCTACGCCATTCTGCCTTGCGACTAGCCTGTACCTGCTTGACATCCAGGCAAGGAGGGCAAAGCTGGAAGCGCCCGGCATCTGGACGCTCTCTGCAGCACACACAGATAAGGCCCGGCGTCCCTCTTGTCTGACTCGTGAGGGCTTGAGGTGAGGTTGGAGCCAGTATGAGCTTGTTGATGTCCATTGTGAGGTGATTTTAACAATGCCGAGGTCATTTCGCCCATGCATTACCCATTGCTTCCCTCTGTATTCATATACTTCACTCATTGAGTAATTAATGGGATAACCATGTCTTTCTTACTGTGTCTAATAATGACATTGTTCCACTGATTTGCCACATACACTGGTTCTTAGATACTAGATCTCGATCTGTCTGATATATCATTCTCGGGGTGCTGAACAAAGGAGAGTGACCATGGGACCATCTGCCTTGAGCCTGCTAGTTCATGATGTAATCAATCGCCATGCGATCAAATCCATGGATTGTTACGATATCATCCACCACCAGCTCGTTGTCGCCCGGGTCCGTTTCCATGAGATCTTGCTCGACACTCTCCCGTACAAGATCCGGTTTTGCTTCTTCTTCTTCTTCTTCATCATCATCATTTTCCTGTTCATCGTCCAGCACCGGCTGCTGCTCCGGCTTTTGCGCATCCGCCTTATGCTTCCCCTTATTGCGACACTTCCGGTTAAAGCCTTTTAGCACCTCTAAGCAGGTCTCACAATGAACACACCCTGCTTTCCTCAGGCGGCTGATGCAGCGAACACAGACCAAATTATCCCGTGCCTGTCCCCGCCGCTTTTGCGTATAACTGGTTTTCTTAGCTCTGCAGTCCTTGCAGATTAATCCTCCTTCGCCCGCCGGCTCGATCCCGCACGCTGTGCAAAGCCCTCGCAATTTCAGGCTGGAGTATCGGCGGGCGTTCTGTTGCCTCTTCCGAACCACCTTGGCATCCGTCGTTTCGTTCTGCCGGGCAGCCTCATGGGCCACGCACGACCGGGTGTGCGGTCCCGCCGTTGACCTCTCACCGCAGCGCTCGCCGATGGAGTCCTGGTCCTCCCTCGTTTTCATTGTCGAGCCTTCCTTAATTCTTGATGCCAGGCGCTTCATCGTATCGAATTTGCAACCATCGCACTTCCGTTTGCCCTCTTCAATGGGAGTCTCCAGGCATGTGAAGCATTTCCTACCTGTCTTGTCAGGCAATGAGACTTCGAGCTGACCTCGGGCCGACTTACCTTTGCCTGGAGCCATTGTGACGTGACCCTAATTGTGATTATTCTGGTATGCCTGAAAGTCCCTTCCCACAACTTCTCAGTGCTCTTTATAACTATATACTATTTGTCACGCTGGAAAACAAAGAGCAATATTTCTAAAGTTTTGAGCAATGGTATTGTTCATAATTCTTTTGGTAGTCATTGTATTGTGAAGCCGTCTAAGGGAAATACTGTACTTAATCGGTGGACAAAGGGGAAACGGACAAGTCCTTCAGTACCAGGAGCGAGGAGTGGCGTTCCGTCCTTTGTCATCGCTTGAAAAGTACTATCACGAGGCCATACAGTCCAAGCGAATAATCCTTTGTCCCAGCAAAAAAAGTAGGAGTTTCTCAGAGAGGATTCCAGTAATGTACCAAATGTACGTACGTACAGTTGAATAGGGAATGAGCCGTCTCATGTACCTCTGTGTTTTGTGTGAGCAGAATACCAAGGTCTTACCAGGCTCTTTTGGGTTTATGAGATTTCTGTCCGGGATGCTACACTTCCAACGCCATACGTCTTGGCATTTGATCCCTATATTCCCCTGTCACATCTCTTTCAACCGCCTTGTTCGGCAGTAATATATGTGACAAGAAGATATGGATGTGGTATACGACCGAGAACTGACATGGAAAGGGAAGGAGTAGGCACGGTTAGTAAGATCACCCAATAAGCTGGGGAACACAGCCGGTTATAAACACATACAACACAGAAAAATAAGAAATATTGACGGTAACTCATGATTATATCATATTTAAGACTTTCTTCATTTAATCTACCAGGGTCCCAAAATGCCCGCCAAATCTGACTAGATAGCGTACAGACTGTTTCTCAAGTATCGTACTTTGGCTCTTACCTTGATTACTGACTCTTTACATAACATCGACTGTACCAAATGCTCCAAGTCTAATATCTTACCTTTTAATATAGAATCACCACAGCCCAGCAGCCCTAGATGTCTCCTATTGAGCCTAGCAAGATCAGCACAAAAGGAAATCGATAGCCATACGATCATCCACCTGAGAGACCGTCTCCAAAAGACCTTGATCGCTGCTTTCCTGTACCTCTACTGCTGGCACAGGAAGGCTGTCCTGTACCGCTTCCCCTGGTGCATAAAGGTCACCACCATCGATATCTTGTACAACCTGCATTAGCTCGTCTGCATGTCGCACCGCATCGTCTTCACGAGACGAAGGCTTGAGGCCTCGACTCTTTCTCCTCCTCTTCAAAGCACAAGGCTCGCAATAGGTCATCTCGACCCTGGGCGGTCTTCTTCTGCAAAGGGTGCACATCCCCTTTCTCTTGATCTCGTCCCGCCGCTGCTGTTGGGCCCGCAGCTTGCGTTCCCACGCTTCGGGGCCCACTTTGCGTTTGCGCCCCTTTTCCGCGCACTCTTCACACTGCGTCCTCCCGCTCCTCGCGGGCGCCTTCTTACACTGGGCACACAGCCCCTGCGACTTGATAGCCTCGTATCGGATGGCCCCAAGCTCGCGTTTTCGCTCTGCCGCCTTCACCCTTTTCGCCTCGCCGGCCTCGCCGCACTTCGCGCATTCCCTCTGCCCGTCCACGGGCCACTCGCTCGCACAGCGACGGCACCGTCCCTGCTCCATCAGCTCCAGGCGCCGCCTGCACGCGAGCTCGGCCTGCGTTTTAGCCCGCCGATGCTCGTTCCGGCGGAGCTCCTTCGCGGCGTGCGCGCGGCCGATCATGGTGCAGTTGTAGCACCGGGGCTCCCCCTCCATGGCGGGCGTGGCGCGGCACAAGACGCACCGGGCCGGTTCTCTTCCGCCGGCCCCCGGTCCGCCCTTGCCGTACCTTTGGGTCCACTCCTTGTCCACTCTCTGTCTGTTCAGCGCCTGCTGCTGACGTCGATCCTGCGCCGCGACCCGGCAAGCTTCGCAAGTTTGGTTTTGCCCCACGTCGGGATGCTCGCCGCACAATATGCACAGGTACTCCGACATCGCGTCCGACGCTACAAGGGCTTCTTCTTCTATCGTGTCAGTGTCGCATGTTTCACAACCCTTTCTTTTTCCTGACCGACAGATAGCGCAGGGTCTAGTATCCGCTCCGTCTTCTTTTCCCCCTCCCTCACCTTCTTGTGCCGCCGAAGGCGACACTATCACTGGAGATTTCGGCATTCGCGGGCGCCTACATACTGGGTCCTTAGGCAGTAGTCCAGGCAGTAGCGGACGCACATCTGGTGATGCCGTTGTTGCACTGCGGGTTGTTGGAGCCATGGTGCCTGTTGCCTGCTGTGAATTTGGATTCCACTTCGATCGATCATGGCTGGTCCTTGCTTGTAGCTTCTTGGTCTTTACACTATATATATACTATATAAAAGTTGGTATATCTGTACCCTTCGAAAGAATAAATCGAAAACCATGCCATTGTTCTGTGGGAAGTAGCACACTATTGCCATTGTGGGAGCCACCCAGTCTCAGCTAATACCACTTCTAGGTTAAAGCTGTGTAGCTACACCCCTGACCCAATGCGATGGATAAAGAGGAATAACAAAGGAAAGCCGCGGCCCGTATAAAAGCAATGTTCACGCTTATAAATGGCCAAAGAAACCAACAGTGTAGAATGTCACTCATGCAGGGAGTATACCTGCATCAAAAGAGTTCACCTGGGGATGATGAACCTGGGCCCTCTGCTCGGGCCGGGAGTAATCAAGCAGGGGTTTTCGGCCCAGATTACTTTCAGCTTACCAGAAACTGATAGAACACACCTGGATAGCATTCCAAGGTTTAAGAATTGATATGGCCGTTGGATGGATCCTAGGCGGGAAGATCCGTTGCCGGGCCGTTCTCTCATGGCCAGATGCCACATAGTGGGCTGAGGTTCACAGAACAGCCCCTGACAGCAGGGATGCTCCCCTGGCTGCTTAGCTGCAGGGAAGCCCGAGTCGATTGGTTGGCTTTGCTGCGGTCTAAGGGCGCCGGATAATGCACCCAATGTTTGTGCAGCTGAAGAGATCGGGCGTGCGCAGTCGATGGGACGGGCCCCCTCGCGGCACTGTGGTCTGGTAACTACTTTCGCTTACTGGGTCAAGGGCTCTTAAGATGACACGAATACCCAGCCTTTTCCAGGAGATTCAATGAGAAGAGCTACATAGTCGTGGATGATGCTACCAGCTACTCTCCATGAATTTATATGCTGGCGTTGGCATGACCTCCGGGTAACGCACAACTATTTTCAAGGTCCCTAAATATACCTACTTCAGGTCACGAAGCAGGGAAGCTTCGATCTGTGAAACGCAGTACGCAGCTGCAATGGCGTCCAATGCGCTTTTGATCTTGGGTGATGGGGCCTGTGATTGCTGGCTCTATTGGCCGTATCGGTTTGGGGACATTTGCCAAGACTTCTGGCCGGGTTTGCGGCTGATTCTCGTATAGGGAATGTCGGGATCCCTGGAAAACTGACCATCTCACGACTTTCCCTTTCTCGGCGTGGCTTGCTTCGATATGGCTGCGCAAACACGCACCCTTGCTTGACGCCGTGTCACCGCTCTCTGCTGGCAACCAAATGAAGAAGCGCCTGGGAGGTTCCACGTAAAATGGCGATAAAGCCATCAAGCAAACAAGATGCGCCAATCGCGCTCTTGCTGAGTCTAGACCAGGCCAGTGAGGAGATATTTCAAATATCATGCACTTCCCACAAATGGGCCCTCTAACCCATTCTCTGCGGGATTCTGAGCGACCATCGTCTGCTCGTTCTTCCTCCAAGGTTCGCACACATGCTTGCTTGAGACGCTGGGACAGCAAGACAAGATTTCCCTCACCTGGCGCCATGGATGACTACCTCGACACTACTCCGGCACGGGAGCCGCCGCCCGGACAGGAGTCCAACCTCGTCGATCCAGAGTCCATATCCTACCAGCTGGTGACCGTCATTGCCGTCATGTCTGCACTGACGGTTCTGCTGACCGGATCTCGAACGTATGTTCGACTCCGAGTGACCAATTCATTCGGGTTAGACGATTGTAAGTTTCACTATCGTAACGTGCTGCAAGACCATACCCTGTACTTACTAGTCGTCTCAGGGTTTTGTATCGCATCAACGGTAAGAATGTCTGACTCGAGGACTTGTCCATGACGTTAATTATGTCCCTCCTTTTAGCTAGCCACACTCGCATATGCTGGTGTAGTATTGAAGCGTCAGTCGAAGAAACTGCTATCCCATAGCCTTGGAACAAACATTGCTGACGGTTATGTAGTCTGTGATATGCCAGGCAACAGTTTGCTTGGGATTCATATGTGGGATGTTTCGCTACGCAAGTTCATATTCTATATGAAGGTATGTACTGTCACTTTTGTCAGTGCTGTTGGGGTTGGGTTAGCAATGTTCCTTGTCTGCTGTTTGGCTACTAGGTACTGATTACTTCTGTTGAGTAGCTCTCTATCGCAGACATGGTTCTTCATCGCGTCTGCAACACTTTGATCAAGGTGGCGTTCTTGTTCTTGTATCTCCGTCTCTTCGGTACCGTGCGCCGGGTCAGAATCATGATATGGGCCGGATTAGCCGTCGTGATTGCTTTTGCAATTGCCTATCTCATCACTGATATGGTGACATGTGTACCGTGGCCTGGCGAACACGGCGGGTTCTTGGATGAAACCTTCCAGGAACGGTGCCTTTATAACTCGCCACGGCTACTCTTGGCCGGGTGCTACTTCGGTGTTTTTACGGACTTCTACATCATGTTCATCCCATTGAGTCAGGTAAAGGACCTCGGACTTCCCAGAAAGCGAAAGATAGGAATCAGCTTTATCTTCTTGACAGGCTTGATGTGAGTACCTCTTCCATGTTACGAATTACCGACTGATTCATTGGCAGGGCGATCGCCGCTGGGTTGGCCAATCTTGTCATGCAGTACTATCTGGACATCGAAGACTTCTCTTGGACTTCGGGAATAGCAATCTACGCCACATGGTAAGCTTGTCACATTCATCTTCAGCCCTCCATTTTGCGGCACTGGCGGCATGTCAGAAGCCCGAAGAGAACATTCCAGACTGATTTGACGAACGACAGTTACATCGAACTCAGCATGGGTCTCGTGTCCCTATCTTTGCCAGTCGTCCTCGCCTTGTTCGTGAGCCGCGTCACCGACCTCAGCCGGACCCTGAGCTCCTGGGTTCGCCGCTCACGCGAGCATTTGGCCTCGGGCGAGAGTACCTCGAGCCTGTACCCCGAGGGCAGTCGCGCGGCGGCAGCAACAGCGCCGGAGTTGCCACAACACGCCACGAGCCCGGGGCTCCCCGGAATGCGTAAGTTCATTCGCAACTTCAATCGCTCCCGTGCTCAGGGATCCGAGCCTGGCGTTGTCTTGTCCACTTTCAACGACCTGACTACGGCTGACTTCAGCTACCACGCCCAATTGAAGAAGACCCTGAAGCCCAGCCAAGCCGTGCGTAGCAGCAAGAACTACGAGAAATTCGGATGACGGCTTCTCCTCGACGTCATGCATTCCTCGACTTTTGCATAGTTTGTATGCCCCGAAGTCGACGGGATGCGTTTCGAGTCGTCCATTGAAGGAAGTTGGAAGGCGGAAGGCGAAGGAGTTGAAACAGGCCTCATCGATGGAGATGGCGTGGAAGGAGAGAGGCGGCTTGGGCAATTCTATATTTAAACCCTGAAGCCAAGCGAAGGGGACGTGTAAGTAGGTACATAGTGGAGAACGTAGATCAGGATGACATGATAAGGTAAAAAGTAGAACCCTTTTGGCCAGCCGACAACCGGACGTTCTAGAGCTTCTCTTCCCGTGTCCCCACCGCCTCCCACCTGCTGGGAAGTGCCGCGTCATTATGGGCGAAGGCGTCCCAATGCCGGTGGAGGATCAAGATTAAGCAACTTCGCCCAAGCATTGCGGCGCGAAGATCCCTGTGGGGGCCTGACGGGTTCCGGGGCTCGCGGGCCATGCCACCCCTGGCCCAAACTAGCCAGGGGAGGTTTATCAGTGGGGGGCTTGGGGGGTTCGTTTCGACGTGAAACTGAACACACATAGAAAAAACGTCAGCTCCCCAGCCGCGATCCTCCCAATTGGAAAAGAAGAAAAAATTATTATGGGCAAGACGGTGCTTTTCTTCGGGCTGTTGGAGCAGTTGGTCGCGTGCCTCACTGCCTCTGGGGATTTTGTCCCACCTGCTTGCTCATCCGTCACTCGACTTGTCACAGGGCTGAGCTGAAGCATTGGGATCAATCAATCGCTGTGAATGGCCCAACGACACACACTCTCAGCTCCTATCAACAGCTGTTGTTTAATTTGGCCCAAGTGTTG
This sequence comes from Apiospora aurea, assembly GCF_038362705.1. NCBI lineage: Eukaryota > Fungi > Ascomycota > Sordariomycetes > Amphisphaeriales > Apiosporaceae > Apiospora > Apiospora aurea. The sequence goes on from NW_027117391.1 coordinate 1,225,659, forward strand.
GCCTAGTTCGGGTCTTTTTCTTGCCCCCTAAGAGACGTCAGGGACCTCTGTTCAGGGACCTCTGTTCAGGGACCTCTGTTCAGGGACCTCTCTGTCAGTACAGTAGGCATGTTTCGCTGCAACCCTGCTATGCGAAACGGCAGATCCCAATAAGGCTTTTTAAAGTGCCGTGAAGCAGTGCTATTGGTTGTGCCACACGCCCCAAGAACGGCTGCGATAGGCCTCGAGCGAACGAAGTTTGCCGATGCGCATCATTGGCCTCGACGCTGACAGGCCGACAGGGGAGAACGGTCTTCCAACGATTGACAGAAGTCTATCTAGTTTATCTCGTCCCGTGGTGAACATCAATCACATGCAACCTACTTCAACCTTACTGTAAGCCCCAAGAGACCCGACGAAGAACTACGCTTCAATAAGCCAGGCGCCCTCGGCAGAACCCTCGGCCGGGCGACGGGCAGCGCTTGTTTCACGTAACCCGGAGCTTAAACGGACAGCCGCACGCTTGGCGTTGGGCAGCAGCGACGACGCACACACAAGACTGGTGGAAGCCAAGACAAGCCAAGCCTCCTCCCCCATCACGACTCCCCTTCTTTTTCTCCTCGTTTGTGTGCGCCGTCGCCGACTCTGACTTCACTCGTTCAATTCGTAGGCCCGAAATCTGGCCGAAATTGGATTGGGAACCATTTAACCCGACACTCGAGCTACTGGTACAAGTATGGGCTGACGCGGTTGGGAGGGCTGTGGTTCGTGTGGTTCGCGTGGTGCCTGTGGTGCCTGTGGCTCCTTTGGCTCCGGTGGAGTGCAGATCGCTCGCTAGCCGCTACCGGAACTGCCTTAGCCCTTAGCCCACGAGGCAACGCGACCTCGCCGTCCCCACGAGATTATCTCATTCGTCGCCGACAATAAGGTAGATCGGCAGCGTCACCTACTCCGTCTGTACAGCTCTGCTTTCCACGCATCTGGTTTTATCTGTAACGGCCGGAAAAGAAAGCCGGATCCGCACACAAAACAGCACCAATACCACCACATAACATACTATGGTACATGCAGGCACACATCGACATACAGTATTGCTGCTTCCTTTTTTCGGACGGCCCCTGCACGCACTGCAACTGCACTGCACTGCACTGCACCGTTCGAGAAACCAAAGACTTCGGTGGGGGTGAGCCCTGATCAAGGGAAGGTCAAGACTCCCACTTAATTGCACTGTACCAGTCCCTAACCTTCTCCAGCACATTACCTGGGAGGATCTACCAGCCGTAGACGCTTGGCAAATATGCGACCCCCTTTAGACGCCAAGCTGCGTGGGGGAAAGGAGGCTTCATCATGGTAATCTCAGCCGGCAGGGGTTACTGTGCGGGCCAGGCACCGTACCTTTTCACCCTTCCAGACCAGAACAGACCTATCCATTCCCCTCTCCTTCGCCCATTCGATACACATGACTGACTGATCATCAAAAGGGAACCCACTCCTCTTGGCCAAGCTGATCGTCAATGCCGGCTCGCTTTGATAAACCAAATCTCCTAGCGGATCGTCGCTCTTGGCAAACCAGGTTCGCCTGTATCGGATTATAGGCTCTCGATATTATAGCAAAACAAAAATTGCCTGTCAATATGGTGTTGTCAAAGGGATATTTGTGCTTAAATACAGAGCATCCTCTGAGATTGACTCTTTCTTGGCCGGACCAACTCAAACACACTCCTTTGGCTGGACTATCCCCCTCCCCTCCCAACTAACTTACACGGCAAGTCGACGACACTAGAGCATAAGATCTCTCTCCGTCTGCCAGTAAGAAGTTTGCATAGTCGTGCACCCCTTGGGTTCATCTCATCAGCGACCATGGTTAGACTCTCCCTATCGTCCGCTGCAGCCCGGCCGCTCAGCATCGACAACCCCGCCTACCACAGTCGCCCAGAAGTCATCGAGTCGCCGCCCAGCCCGTCTCGGCATGCCAGCTACCACGGAGACGAGGACAAGGACAAGGATATGGCGACGGTGACCGAAGAACAACAACAACGGTCCGAGGTTTCCTCGCTCGCCGACCCGGAAAAGCCTGAGATGCCCGAGAAGCCGGAAAAGCCGTTCCACGTGTTTCCCGTGAGCTACAAGCGTCTGCTCATTGGCATCATCGGTGTTGCTGGTCTGTTCTCGGGCCTGTCGTCCAACATCTACTTCCCGGCGACCAAGACTATCGCAGACGTAAGTGACCCCAGAGCCACTCAGGCCATTACATCACCACCTTCGTATTCAGCTCGGCGGGCCAACTAACACTCATGTGAAATGATGTAGGACCTCCACGTCTCACTTTCTAGCGTCTCTCTCACCATCACGTCGTACCTGGTCGTGCAAGGCATTTCCCCCTGTTCTGGGGCTCCCTCTCGGATACCATTGGACGCCGGCCCATCTACATCGCCTCGTTCATCGTCTACGTGTCCGCCAACATCGCCCTGAGTTTCTCCCCCAACTTTGCGGTCGTGCTCCTCTTCCGTGGTCTCCAGTCTGCCGGAAGCGCGTCGACTGTTAGTATCGGCAATGGCGTCATCCAGGATATTGCGCACCCTTCCGAGAAGGGCGCCTACATTAGTTTCTACCAAGCCAGTAAGTGGTTCCTTGACTACCTAAAAAAAGAGATTGCGATGGGATGAACTAACACACATCCCTCCCCCACAGTTCGTAACTTCAGTATCGCTGTTGGCCCCGTTCTGGGCGGTATCCTGGCTGAGAAGCTGGGGTTTCGATCGATCTTCGTCTTCCTCGTGATCTTGTCTGGTGCCGTGTTCGTGATGATTCTGTTCCTGCTGCCCGAGACTCTGCGCACCATTGCCGGCGACGGATCGGTCCGACTCCGGGGTATCTATCAGCCCTTCTTTGAGCGCATCGTGAAGGCGCCCGCCGGCGTCCACGACCAGGAGGACGATTCGCTAGTTCGAAAGAAGGTGTCTTTACAATCCTTCCTCGCTCCCTTGAAGCTCTTGGGCCAGCCGGATGTGTTGTTGCACTTGATTTTCGGAGGCATGATCTACGCCGTATGGAGCATGGTTACGTCGAGCACGACGAGCATCTTCAAGGGTCATTTCGGCCTCGACGAACTGGAAATTGGCCTGGCCTTCCTGCCAAATGGTGAGCAACATCCCCTCTTCCCCAGCTCCAGTTTTCATTTAATCTAACATACGACATCGCAGGCGTCGGAACCATCGTCGGATCCAGCATCGTCGGCTACCTCATGACCAAGGACTTCCGCACTGCCGAGGTGGCCTACAACGTCGCCCACGGCATCCCCGAGGACCAGAAGCTGCCGGCCAAGAAGATGCCCGTCGACTTCCCCATCGAGCGCACGCGCCTCCGCCACTTGCCCTGGATCGCGGGTCTGTTTGTCCTGTCGACGGCCGGCTACGGTCTCTCGCTCCTGACGGACGCCGACCCAGACCCAAACACTCCCCTCGACTGGCGCATCGTCATCCCGCTCATCATGCAGTTCCTCGTGGCCGCGACCAGCAACGCCGTCTTCGCCGCCAACCAGTCGCTCGTCTCGGACCTCTGCCCCGGCCAGGGCGCCGGCAGCACCGCCATCAACAACCTGGTCCGGTGCAGCCTGGGCGCCCTGGGTGTCGCCGTGGTCGAGATGATGGTGTCGGGCTTCGGCCCCGTCGTCACCTACGTGAGCCTCGCGATCTTCGTCCTGGTGGTGGCGACGCCGTTCGCCGTGGTGAACTGGATATACGGCCCCGGCTGGCGAATGGCCCGCGTTGAGAGGCAGAGGGCGAGGCAAGAGGAGGATACTGTATAAGGAAAAAAAAAGAATAAAGATTTTAATAATAGGATACCAAAACAGAAATCAAAATATGCTGGGCATTTTATAGGATATAGGATATACAAAATGGGAAATGGGCCTAAATGGAACGGTGCTTCTTGACGGGGCGAAACGACGACTATAAAGGATTAACGAGTAAATAATTATAATAATAAATCGCCTGATCGGCCCTCTTACTTTCTTGAAAACCAATTGATGAAACTTGACGGAAGACTCATTCCTACTCAGGAGAAAGACATTGAACGCAGCTAGGGGCTCTTCGCCTTGGCACCTCTTAATATTTCTTTTTCTTATATTCCATCTCACAGACCCCTTTGTGCCCTGCAGTAAACACCATGAACGATATTGTTGAAATGTCAGACTTCATGTACGAACAATCTTTCAAGTTCGTCTTTTACGAGTTAGAGTCCAAAGAAAACCCCCTTTTCATATTTCCTCAGTTGGGCAAGGCCATGATGGCGTCGAACGCGCGGTAACCCTCTGCAGAGTAGTTGGCGACAAAGTGCTCCCCAAAAGGCTGCATGAACGTGTCTAGATAATAGGGGCACGTAGTGTTAGCTTCTTATTTTCCTGGAGCCTCGAGGGGGATGAAAAATAAAGAGCGTGTTAGTGTTAGTGTTAGTGTGTGTGTGTGTGTGTGTGTGTGCATTAACTCACCATAAGTAGTCTCCGCCTTGCTCCCGCAAAGCCAGACAAACGTCTCGTTGACCCCCGACCCGAACCCCGTCTGCGGGAACCGGGCCACCACGGCGGCGTACTCGGCCGCCGTCACCCGAGCTGCGGCCCGTAGAAGTCCATCATGATGCCCTGCCCGACCACGCGCACCTCGGCCTCCTTGTGCTGCGAGATGCTGGCCGTCGTGTGCAGCGCGATGGCGTCCCAGACCAGCTGCGTGCGGCGGTGGTCCCAGGCGCTGTGGGTGTGGTTATGCTGATGATGCTCCGACAAGAAGGCGCGCGACGCGATGGCGCTGTCGACTTCGAAGCGGCGGTCGGGGCTGACGTAGGGGGAGTTCGGGGTCCGGTCCCAGCCGAGGTCGTGCAGGAGCGCAGCGACGGCGTGGACTTCGAGGTCGAAGCTTTCCGTTGCAAGATCGACGTTCGGGGTGGTGGTGGTGGTGCTGGCATTATGGTGGCCGTTGCTCGCCTGGATCTGGATCTGGATCTGCTGCTGCGCCAGATGGTGGTTCCACAGCAGGACCCCGAACAGCCAGCCCCGCATCACGTGGTTGTAGACGACGTCGCTGGCGTGCGCGCGGGCCCGTTCCTCGGCGGCGCGGACGAGGGGGTGTCGATCACGGTCACGCCGGCTAGGGTGCGGTTGGGATAGGAGGAGGGGGCGGTTAGGGCATGGTCAGTGCTTGGCGGATGCGGCGATGGGGTGAAGGAGAGGGGCGAGGCGGATGCAGTGAAGAAACCCGGAAGAAGGTTGGGCAGTAAAAGGGAGGTCAGTTTGGAGATGGCCATGGTGGATAGAGGTTTTTCGTGGTGTGCGTTGATGACGATGGTTCGGGAAAAGGACAGCTGCCAAGATAGGGGTCGTAGAGATACTTATATACCAAATCATGGCCACAGGATTACAAATGAGCAGCATGAGATCGCGCAGCGTATTTGAAATCAGAAAGATATTGTCTTCATGTTAAATTCCAGGATTCTCTGTGGGTGGAACGAAGACCCGGCGGTGTCCTGTACGCCCCGAGATGCATCGGAGTTGTCAGGAATGGCCCACAAGTCAGCAAGCGGGTTACGGGGGAACATGCCGTCCACTAGCATATACTTGCCATGGCTTTACAGTACAAGCTGCAATGCGATTAAAAGTTGCGAAGGACCTGGCGGGCAATTGGTTGATTGACGTTATGGTGGTTCCGGCGTTGCGTGGCGAAGGTATTGGGGTCTGCTAACATTCGGGCACTGCAACCATCATTGACGCTGCGAGCGGCCGGAATACAATTTTAATGCACAGTTCGCTCTAGATAGTGGTATTGTCAAGATCTACTAACTACTAATGAGATGGTCCCAGTTTGATTGCCCAGCCTGACTACTCCAACCACGAACGCAAACACACAAGTATTGGTCACGCAACTTTCTCATACTCCTTGTTCTCATCGTCGAGCTTCTTCCTCCTCAAGAACGCGTATCGCGTGGCGATGCCCCAGGCGCCCACTACGACCGTAGTCAAGGCCAGGGATATAACGATGAAAACCCACAGGTACTTCGATATGACCGCTTCCCCAGGGCCTGCGTCCCACGAGAAGAGTTCCGTGGAGAAGATTGACTGGCATCCGTGTCAGTATCTGGCCTGTCCATCCTCACTCGCGGGCAAGGACAGCCTTACCGCCATGGTGGAGATGGGCAGGAACACCATCGTCAGTAGTGCGATGAACTTCATCTGGGAGCTGTCGTCCTGCATCGACTGGGAGATCTCTTTGTTGGTCGTCGATAGGTGCGTATTGACTCTGTTGATCTTGGTGTTGAGTTTGTTGTCTTCTTGGGCGAAGTGATTCCAGAGCTAGGGCAGAAGCGGCAGGGTCAGTCAAGGAGACCTGATAAGCCCCTTTTGCTGTAGTATGTTGCTCACCGTCTGCATAGTCAGGGACATGTTGTCTATAGTTACGTTGCAGCTATCGATCTTGTCGTCGAGGATGTCGCACATCTCTTCGAGTCGACCTTTGATCTGATGACCAGCACGCTTAAGTCGCCCCTGCTCTTGTCGCTCAGGCATCTCACAGACTTGCGAGACATTGTCCTTGTCGGTGTTTACTCCAATGGTTTCGTCAAACGCGGCTGTCTCGTCGATCGCCTTTCTAAGTTGCCGTTTTAGAGCGTTGATCTCGCTTCCTAGCTCCCGGCTCCTATAGCACTTCTGCAGATAGCTGATCATTTCCGTGCTGCCCATGTTGAGATCCAGGGGACGGATCTCGGAGGAATTGAGAGCGAAATCGTCGGTGAGCTGATCCACACACTCCTCTAGCCTTGCTCTCTCCAGTTCGAAGAAGATCCCGGCCATGATCATTGGGTGGTAGTTCGCACGACCGACCCGTTTCAGTTTGGTTATCAGCCGCTGTTTCGATTCCTCCTTGCATCCAAATACAATGGAAAGAGACAACCCCTGTTCCAGATGGAATGTACTTGATAGAGCCATATTCCCATTCGTGGACGATGCAGTACGTGATGTCACGCCTGTTTTTCAATCTTATGGTTAAACGTGTTCCTGACACTTTGGAATAGGGGTCGAGATGAAGCCTACCAATGCTAGTGAGTTTGGCCTTATTGTCGCTGACTGATTGAGTTGAGAAGTATACCTTCTCCCTCATTATGGTACGGGTAATACATGGCTGAAGCTGGAATCTCTGGACTGTCTCTGTGAAGGTGTTGCGAGTGACTGGCAACGACATCAGTGACTCGAACCCATCTCCACCAAAAGGCCCCTGGACTTTATTGTATATGCTAAACGTCGCACATTAGCAAGGTGCAACTTGTGGCTTAACATGAACAGAGCGTTCGTACATGACGCAGAATCCCGACTGCTTGCTAAGGTCGGTCTGGTCGTTTGGTCAGTGAATGCCGGTAAGTTATGCAGTAATAGCTTTCTTGCCCTATTAAACCATATCTTCCAAGCTCCCGGAGAATTGAGAGTTTCAACGTCGACTTTATGCTATGAAAGCAGTTAGATTAGGTTCGGGCTTGATTTGGGTAGCGAATACTGACCCCATTACTTTCCAAGCTTGACACTATTGTGGCGGTTGCTGGGACTTCGAGCTCACCTGTATCGTAGGTGAATCGGGAGAAATCATGGTTCGTCCAGTGGCTATCAGTACGTTCCCAGTCCATTTTCGTCGGCGCGAATGTTGATGTAGAAGGGTTTGATTACTGGAAGGATGCCGTTCGATCGCGCTCATAAAGTAATACGACGGGCAATTCGGAGCATAGCCACTGGACGCTGGGATTTCATCGACCCCTGATTGGCCCCTTATGCCGGTTAGCCACTACCTGCTCTGCAGGCTCACTCATCAACCCTGCCGCCTATGCAGTTCCAGCCTGTAGTGGCTCAGTGAGTAGCTGCCACACCGCACGACCGGGCGCGGGGGTTTAATACAGTTAGGTCTGCATGTGGCCCCCCAAAGCGCCCGGCATGGCCGGCTAGGTCGCAACCCATCCTTTCCGTCCACTTTCGCCCCAAGCCTCAAGGCACATTTTCCACTTCGATTATGCCCCAGCTGCGCAATGACGGAACAACAGCCCGACAGTGCAACGAGCTCTCCTCCCCGGTCCAGCACCCAGCCTTCTGTCGCTCCTAAAGTGTATGAACACGTCCTGCGAAAGAAGTACCGAAGTCAGGTCAAACTGAAAGCGTCCCTCGATGACATGTTTGGAGAAGGGAAGTGGGAGGTTAAGGTGTGTGTACCCAACCTCCGCAAGGCAGATTTTCGACACCACCGTTGACAACATCGGAAACCTCCAGCTACGAAAGGAACGATGGATAATTTGTTTGCCAAAGGAGATGACTACGGTGCGCTTTCAGCTTGCACTTCAACTGCCATTCTCCGCTGACAAACTGGCTAGGATCAGTTGCAATCGCTGGATCACGATATCTTTCAGCATTATGACGAGTGACGATCACAGAGCGGGGTATTGGAGAGAACATTCGGATATTTAACGATTCACGATTCATGATTCAGAACAGCATTTGCATTTGCATTTGCATTAGGGTATACGAGAAACAACACCTGTAACCCTGAACGGAGAGAATGAGTATACGAATACATGATCCCCAGCCCATAAGAAATCAACAAAACTCCGCTGTTAGAAACCCCGAACGCCTTTCTGTAACAACACTGTGCTCATGAGTGAACGTGAATGGGAACCTCCCAGTAAGTTGTATCGCTGTGGCAAGCCTGTCGGAGCACCTTTAATTTATTAACGACTCTGCTTGATTCATACCGTTGCTTTGGATTTGGATCCAGCATGTTCTGCTCAATGAGGTCCAGGAAGTCGTTGATGTAATGGGTACAATTCTGGTGGTCCCGCAGGCGCTGAATCCAATCTTTAACCTGTTTCTTGATAACGGGGACCTTGGTGCCAGATTCTTCCACGATCTTAAAGAATGTATCTAACTTGAAGTTGGGATCGTGCGGGTCGGGTTCCGATCTCGCATCCACGAATTCGACATCTGCCGCATCGAAGCCCTCGAGAAACCAGGTCACAAACTCCAAGAAGGCACAGCCTAGCGAGAATATGTCGGAAGTGCGAGTAACCGTGCCGTTAGGGATGTCAAACTCGGGTGCCCGGTATGTCTCTGTGCGTGGCATGCCAAATGCGGCTTGCATCGACCGTGATATCTTGGAATGGAGACGGGCGAGTCCAAAGTCGTTTCTGCGATAGAGACCCCAGTTAGTATGGCCATGCCACAAGTCAGTCATCAAGGCGTCCTCGAGCATCATAGCCCCAGTACCCAGACACTCCGAAATCTGGGGCTGCAGTAGTAAGAATCGGGGGCGTACAATACTAGTTGATCTAGCTCTTCAGATTGCTTCTTGAACCACAGAATGTTCTCCGCCTTGATATCTCCGTGTCGACCGAAAAGCTCCTCCTGATCCTCCTCGATCTCGCCGTCGGGAATCCGAAGCTGGTTTCTGCGCTCGTTGTGGAAGATCTGGAGTGCATTGGCCAGAAGATAACACTGGTCCGACATCCATTTGGAAAGGTTGAACCGGCACTCCACTTCGTCGTGTTCTTTCCAAAAGTCCCAAAGAGTCCCGTCTGCCCACGGAAAGAGTAGATAGTATTGAACTTGACCGTTGCTGTGGATCTCGAAACTGGCCAGAAGCTTGACCAGGTGTTCGTTGTCGTTCCTGATGAATGTGAGGAGTGAGGCAACCTCGTTGCTGAAATTGGCCTGGTCTGGTGCATTGAGCTTCTTCAGAGCAAAGACCTTGTACTTCTCGCCTTTCTGTATTATTTGTCAGTTTTACGAGTACGACCACAAGCGACTCCATCGCAAGTTGGTTGTGAATTACGGGGGTCAGGCTTACCTGTGGCCCAAAATCGTAGTGGTCAGGGTGAAATTCCACGCGCTCAACCCTACTGAAACCACCCTCTCTGGCCCCTGATGCTCCAGAAGGCCCTGGAGTCGAGCGACTTCGACTTGCAGACGTTCCATGCTCATGTACCTGGCTCGAGATAATCGGGAGGACATCGTCATTGTTGAAGATATAGTGATGGTGCAGGTCCTCGTTAGGCGAACCCATGTCGGGTTTTTTGAAGTATGGTGCGTTGAGTGAGTATGCCCATAGGTAGAAGTCTCTACGGTCTCTAGGGCTTATATCCCCCAGGAACGTATGCACGGTGGTGCATTCATGGCTGTGACACTTCAAAGGGTTTCTGACGTGATTTTGGTCGAGAACAGGAGGCAGGCAAACGTCACTCACGCCCTGATAGACCAGATCCAGATAGTGGTTGATCGCGCCGCAGCAAATAAGACCCGCCAGAAGCTTAATGCTTGGCTTCCTGTATGCGCCCTTATGGGATCCGCCATAGAACGCCGCATGTACGAACGACTCGGTCTCACGGGAGCTGAAGGTCCCAAGTCCAGTGACAATGACTCGTACGCGCTCAGGGGTAATGATATGCCGAAACCTTTGTCGTGGTAAGAAGGTGGCCGTAGCACCACCCCATCGAGGTTTTTCAGTTGAGTTCCATAGTTCCGCTGCCAGAATGTCGATAAGGTCCTTCCAGCTTTGATTGGCAGAGTTTGTAGCATTGGATTGGGGTTGGCTGGGCGATGGTACGTCCTGCTCAAAGAAGCCATTACCTCGGTCGAAGCAGTGTTGGACCCTTGGGTCGTATAACCCTAGCTTACTCCAAGTTTGGTTGACCCGATCGATATTGCTACGATCAGGCTGGTCGCTTGACGGTTGCAGTGGCGCCATGTGCAGCAGCGGTTTCTGATAGGGAAGAGAATGGCGATGGAGACGAGCTCGAATGAAGCGGGCGTTGCGAGGCGAGCAATTACAACATAAGTACTCATGAACACAAATCACATTTGCGACATAAGAGTCAGCTTTAACTATCCAATCCTTCCTCGGCTCCCAGGCGCAGTAGTGGGCGGCTTTTATCCTGCACGCCATTCAAGCCTACTTCACATTTTTGAGCCGCATCTCCTGTGGTTTTTACGGTTCCATTCAATAGCAGGAAAGGCATATTAAGACGGAGTAAAGCTTTGGATGCCTGCCGGGATTTGTCAGGCTACGCCTGGTTGCCTGGCTGCCTCTCGGTACTCAATCCTTCCAATCACCACGTCTCACCCTACACCTTTACGCCAGTCAGATAAGATGTAGGCTGTTTCCGGTGCACCCGGAGACAGATAGCCATGAGCTACCAGCATTGAATCTCAGTAGAAATGCCCATGAAGTCTTCAAACCGTACATGGTCGCGCAGAGGCTCGAGGTATCGCGAACCTAGGGAATTTCCATCCGACATTTCATGATAGCAAATACGTTCGCGACTCATAATGAGGCGTTCATTCAGGCTGGCTAGGTGAACCTAGAAAGTCGCCAATTGTCTCCTCTGTTTAGTCGTCTAAGCCTTCTGATGGTGGTAGTTCATTGGAGGTGGTGTTGGTGTTAGATGGTTGACTTGGAGTGCTGCGGATGCAGTTGAAATAGCCTGATTCGAAGAAAATTTAGAAGGCAACGAGTTGGAATGAAAACCTCGTAATTTGGGCGCAACGCCTGGTCTGACTGCTGGCCCCGACCGGGCAGCATTTTGCGATCGCGATTCGACTTAGGAATCCAATCAGGGGCTCAAACGCGAGACGCCACCTGCATGCAACCTTGCCAATACGAGGCTTCCTGCAGCAAAGGCTCTTTTGCCAGTGTCTTCATCGTTTCCTTGATCAATATGTAAAGCCGCCACCCCCCCTCTCCCAACTGCACCCTTCTGTGAAGTCTTGAGTCGGAGCCTCAGGCTCAGTCACGTCTAGGCGAACAAACTGGTAGGGAACAAACGAGACCACGACATATAAGACTTCCCTGAATATCGCACTCATCTCAATAGAGTGGAAGCCCAACCGTGCAGAGATACATTTATGAAGTGTCTAATGTATCGTATCAATTCAATATTCATAGTTACGTGGCTGTTTGCTGAAGGCAATGGTGTTGTCTCGGGGTTTCTTCCGTCAGCTGATAGGTCCCCTGAGCCCTGTCGCGTGGTAAATTCGGCCCACACGCACCGCTGCACCCGAAACAAATCTCGGACACGAGAACAAGATTTTGATGTTAAATACCTCCATAGCGTTGTTTTTACAGATATTTCTAGGGCACCGCGAGCTCTTCTACTCCGACCTGGTTTATAACGAACAGAACAATACTTTTTCATTGGTCTCCTGTATAGCTGGTGCTTGCAAAGTTGTATCAATGCATTGTTATCTTAATATCGACACCATCTACATGAAGCTCACTGAAACCGAGGAAGCGGGGGTCAAGGGAGTCAAGACCTCCGTATCTACAAGCCAGCTCTCTAGTAAAGTCTTGCTGCAGGAACTCAACATGCGCTTCCCTGGGCAATACTCTGTGCAGGTATGTAATTCTATCATTTTGCAGCCTCCCTGGGAAATTTGACTAATGCAACATAGCTCAGGAAAGACAGACTTGAGGTCACTTTACCCACGATCCCGATAGTAAGTTTCAGCACATGACATATGGATGCAATAAGGGTTAACACCTTGGGCATAGTGACATGTCTAAGCCCTTTAGCCTTCATTTGATCAAAATACTTATTCATACCATCTTAAAGAGCGAGTTTAGGAGATGACAACTTCCCGGGCAGTTGCCGGGCGCTTTGATGGCAAGGTCGCAACAGCAGCATGAAGAGTCTGGGATATGTGTAGACATACCTTACAGACTCGGGGTGGCCACCACCAGTCCTTTACTCCAGGGACTCAGGTTATGTTGGGACTGTTCACTCATTGGTGGTGGGATAGAAGGTGAAACGGGAGAGAAGCACGTGGGCAGGTTACAGCTACTGGATACAACAACCGGCAATGGAATGAAAATCAGTATCGATTGGCCTTGGAAGCTGTGGAATCTCTTGAATTGTTGTTGCACCCACGTATCAGATCGCATAGGTCCATGGCACGGTTCAACACCAGCTGGTGATGAAAACAATCAGGACTTCGTTATTTGGGACGTCACCGTGCCCCTGAAAGGCACATGTGTAAACATCGTCATGATGACGCTATCAGCCACGGCTCAGCATCGTTCTCGGGACAGGTTCCCATGAGCCTACGATACGTGATGAACAGAATCTATCCAGACCACACATGATGAATAATTGAACCACGTGTCATCTCTTGGTGAGCTTTCGACGACATTGGGCCGCGCAGGAGATGGGCAAATATATGCCCAATTTCTGTTACTACAGCCTGCTTCTACAATACCCAATCGCCACTTGGGCATAATTTAAAGCTATTGAGGCGTACTAATCTTCATCCAATTACTTGGATGATACACCGCGTTGGATGTGAAGCATTACCCCTAATGGAGACTACGTAGTCAAATAGGGGTAGATCTAATACTTGTATTCGTCACACAGTTGGACCCCAACCTGCATTACAACTAAATTGGGTTTATCAATCATTGGACCACTTACTGAAGCGCCTAATAGCTCTGAGATTTGTTGCTTTCCTTGCGTCTGTTCATTTGGGGCCGGACGACAAGAGTGAGGCTTGAAGCACCTCTTGGCCCTGACAGACTTGGACCCGACATACTGCCTTTCTCACAAACCATGGCCCCCAAGAATGCCCAAACTATCTTCCAGGTTTAACTTTAACAGCACGAATAAGAAGCAGCCACCAAGTAAGGGGCCTGCCGGGAACCGGACAAACACATCCAACAACAAAAGACAGGAAAAAATGGGTTAAACTACTACAATCCCTCGCTTCCACAGTCCTCCAGTATTACCAGCCCCTTAACTTGCTTTATCTTGATTGGTACACAAGTTTTGGTGACAGACTTGCCATCTGTCCGTCCAAGAGCCAGATCGCTCCGCCTTAGGTTTGCCATCGTATATCCAGTGGCATGGCTTAGTCTTGTGAATGTGGCAGTTATTTAATGAACCACCAGAAGCAATGTGGAATGGAGGATGGGATCGTCAACGGAAGAGATGCCTACCAACCGTTGATCTTCACTTGATGATGGTAGGGCCCTCAGTTGCACATCTCCAGACGATGTTCCGATATTTTCCGTCCAAAGGGCCTGATAGACAGATGATACGAATGCAGCCCCTGAAATGGTGCTTTGGGAACAATATCGAAGTTGTCTGCACAGCTTTGGGTTTCAATGGGACCAATATGACCTACTAGATAGCAATGTACGTGAGACATCAAAACTTTCATCGCATCAGCCCCTGAGCTCTCCTAGAGAGGGCAAGTCCAAGGTTTTGCACCACCCGGCCAAGACGACTGGATGCACGTGAAGTAGAGGATGGCCTACATGATATTGGATGCATTGAGGAAATGATAGGCATTTCATCTGGCTGATGGCAGGGATCAAGCAAGGCATATGATTAGGAGCATTTGAATGGAACTTAGACTTCCAACTAGTGCTAGCCCGCGGCGCAAGAGTTACATCTCTTTGCCCCTTAAAGCGATCCGACCTTCCACCCCCACGTGTTCCAGATAACCTTATCCCAACGTTCTTGATGGATTGAATGTGGCATCTTTTAAAGTAGTATCGCTGTTAACTGTGCTACTTGACAGTATCTGATTGAATTAGTTGTGTACAAGCCTCGGTCCGTGGATCGGGTGGTGTTACAAGGAGAGCCAAGTGTAGGTGCGTGAGTCAGACTTCTCGGCATGGTGCATATTTGCCCGCTGGATGCTATTTACTTGCTGCATTATCTTTACGGTTCGTGTTCCTCGCACAGCCCGCAGATCTTTTGGATAAACGAACCAGACCTTGGATGCCTATCCCCTATGCGATGGCACTATTAAAAGATGAAAACGCGTCTTGACTCACAACTCAAGGGCAAATGACACGCGGAAGAAGGCCAGGTTACATGGGCGATGCTACGCGACACTGCAGCAACCAGGCCAGTATGGTTGGCTGGGAGTTACAGACAGCTGACAGCGGCTCGGGACTGGCCGCCAATGCAGGCCAAAAGGGGGGGGGGCAAGCGAATTTCCATTTTGTCATCAGCCACGCTGAAAATGGCGAGATTACTGTCCTCGCCCGTGGGTGCAGGTCATGCTGGCAATGTCACCCAACAGCGCATGTACGCAACCGACCATTGGCTGAGATGCTGCATGACCTCCAAATTAGCCTGGCAATACAAAACAATTGAAGTACTGGTACGCACATGTAGCCAATGCCCTCATGGTTGCCGTGGCTTTCACAGGGCCAATGCTTCAGGGCAGTGGTATGACCGCAATGGGGCGGTGTCCCTCATTTTAAACGCTCGTATCCCCCAGCTGCGCATTTCTCGCGTCATCACCCAAAGAAATATAATAGAAGACTGCGTCGCCGTTTTCAAAGCTTCGCTCTCTGATGGCACCGGTCGCCCACGCACCAGGACCACCAGGGTTACTGAAGAGGCTCACGAGAAGATTCACGGGAACCTTCTTCAAAAGGACCCTGGATGGTAAAGAGAAAGACTTCCACATGGAGTCAATCGACGCCTATCAGCTCGAGTGGAAGGATGTCAACGAGCTCCTCCACCGATTCTTCCCCAAACAGGCCAACTTCTCCTACAAACTGGTGAGCATGGTCCACCCTGGAACCGGCAAGACGATGCGACTGACATTCTATTCAGCATTCGGGTGTATTCTACTTCTATGTACCTTTGGCCTTGACTCCAGTAAGCATGAACACGAACACATGTAACCCAACTGACTGCGCTAACTGAAAACCCCTCAATTTCAGACTCAAAAGGAGAAGATTGAGAAATTGAAAGATCGGGGGCGCTACGAGAGGGACTCGACACCTGAGGATGAAGATTGAAGGGCTTTTGTAGACGTCGGTTACAGATTTCACGGGCGGGCTGGACCCGAGAATGGTGTGAGATCCCGAGTTGAATACGAGCGTGTACAAGTACATCGGTGGCTCGGGTAGCATGCAGATTATCCTTGACGCCCCCTCCTGCTCGCGAATGCAGATTTCGGGGAGGTAGCACTCGAGTCGAGAGCCTCGTCGGGGAAAGACAGTAGAATGGTCCGTTCATAGATAATGAGGGGGTGGCATCTCTGGTACTTGATCCCGCTCACGTTGGGAGAGACCGAGGACCCCGAATTCTAGAGTTTTCATCGCATGCGGCCAGTTTCCTGAAGCCCCGTCACGATCCGTTTCCAGAGGTTTGTTACCGAACCGGTCCCGCCAAGAGCACCGCTACTCGTGAGACACGGGAGCATGGATCACACCCAAGACTTTTTGGAAAGATACCAAAGACATGGCGAGTTTCCCAGGACCTTGGTACACGACAAGTATGGGCATCGGTCGGGCTATTACAAACAACAGCTCGACAAGCACGAGGAGAAGATCTTCTGCACGGCCCATGACGACGATGGCCGTAGTAACAAGGATGTTTTTGTGAAGATCAGGGATTACGAAACGACCGACAAGCGTAAATAGTCATTTTTGAAGTCCCATTGAATTAGTAATGAAACTACTTCAATGAGAAGCCGTTTCATTTGCGGAGCAGTACAGCTGATATTCTCATAGTCAGGGTCCGGAACGAGCACGCCTGTAGGAACGAACAAGAGCTTATGGAGGCTCTTGGGGAAGATGGTACGGAGCAAGACTGGCTCAGTGCAGACGCCGCTTGTAGGGTGATGTGAGTGGACTGCCTTCCGCGTACCTCCTGTGGTCGCACTCACTGACAAGGAATTCCTGTCAGTCTTCTCGAGACGGTCAAAGCACAGAGCCGTCGCCTCAACTTGACCAAGTCCATGTTCACCCGCATCATGACCTACCACCAAGTGTCGTCCTGCTTTCTCAATTTCGTCACATTCTCCGGCTCAATGACGGGCAAGAGTGACTTGGGACTCGGCGGGTTCAGGTCGGAAAGCTGCATCCGACGGCCAAAGTTCATTTCGCGAAAGCTCGACCGGAGCGGACGCCATATTCATGTGTCCTATATCCTAAAGACCATCGAGAGGAACCTCTTGAGAGGGCAGGTGCAGGCAGGAGATCCCGACAACGAGATCGAATGGATCCGGCCCCATACCGCAGTCCATCACCAATTCGACCTCGAGACGGGGAAATCGCTCTGGATCCTCACTTCGCCCCTGATCCCCGTCCCTCAAGGTGGCGGCGAGAAGCCGAAAGGGCAGAATACGATTTGGCGAGCCCATCTCAACAAGCCCCTGAAGGAGTTTCGCAAGCAAAAGGATCAGCCGTTCGATGTCTCTACCGGTCTTGGTCTATCATTAAGTCTTCATTTGAAGCTAACTGACTGGGCAGTTGGCGAATATGCATCCTTCATTGAAGAAGCGGGCGAACGAATATTGAACCTGGTATGCAAGCAATACCGACTGCGCTTTTCCGCCCCTTCGCCTGCAATTGCTAACAACCTCACAAACCGACAAGTATATACATGACAAGCCGCCCCCGGTAGATGACGAGGACCTTCAAAAGCTTTACAAGTTCATGGATGACGCGGACACATGCATATTACGCCTAGAGGACAACCTCCAAGTTATCAGCTCGCTCGGCGCCTTCTACAACAAGGAACTCAAGGCCGAGGCAGCGAAGGAACCGCTGATGACCGACTGGAGAGACGAGCGTGAAGACAGCATTGACAACTTCTTGGCCGAACTGGACGAGCGACAGCTGGAGCTCGAGAGCGTTGCGCAGCGTGCGCGGAACCTCGTGGGTACAGCGAAGAGCCGCGAGAGCGTTGTCAGTACCGAAATCTCTATTCATCTAGCACGCTACTGCTAATCATGGTCTCAGATATCGAAGGTATTACAGAACCAGACCAACAACGTCATGCTAGATCTTACCAAGCAAGGCCACGAAGAGGCCGTGGTGATGGGCTTGTTCCAGGCCATAGCTATCTTCTACCTTCCCATGACGGTAGTATCGGTATGTGACACTCCAAGGAACTGAACCTTCAAAGGTAGCTTACTAACAGGGTTCTCCAGGCCGTCTTCAGCACCGACATTGTCAAGTTCCAGGACCTCGAACCAGGCGAGACGCAGAAGTGGTCACGGCTAGCGCTGGGGACATGGTTCGCCACATCGATCGGGCTAACCATCGTCACGTTGATCATCTCGGAGGTGTGGAAGCGCTGGAAGCGGGAGCAAAACCGGGTCCGACTCGAAGGGCGGGAACAGAGCCCCGGAGCGATGATGGCGGCGGCGGCGGCGAAATCGCAGACCCCCACGCCCAGCACGGCCAGCATCAAGGGGCCGTCGCCCCGGAGGTCGTCGCCCCCGGGGTCTGCTCGTACTCAACTCGCCAATGGGCGCTTCCCGCTTCTGCCCATGTACCACAAACGCCAAGTCCCTAGAACCGCACCGCTTGACCCATAATTTGCTTCGTCGAAAGGGGTACATAAAAATGTGAATAGCAGCTTCGGAGATCCTAAGAAGGCGAATATAGATAGGCTGGGCTTGAGGTAACTTCGTACAAGAATTATCGGCTCCAATGATCGCTTCTCTTTCATGATATAAGTAGTATATGCTTCTGGGCTGCCATGGCCATTGCTATCGGGGGCACTCGAGCTAAGATGCAACCCCTATCGGCTGCCCCCCCTCAAATGACATACCTAAAATAAATATAAAAATCAACAACATCAGCAATAGATAGGTCAATTGAACAACGCACACTGCATTTTAAGGCCTGTTTCGGCTGGTGCGCACTACAATAGAATCACCCTTACCACCAGCTCGATTTACATCACTTTCCACCACCTCATCGGCGCGCCTTTTCGGCCTTTTCGGCCTCTTCCTTGGCCTTCCTTCTTTAACGTCCTCTTGAACCTCCCTAATATTTACCATATATACAAAGCCCTTATTAGGGTCCTCGTCGACCTTCCTCCTCTTCTAAAATCTTGTTTTCTCTAGATCTGCCTCCAGACCGGCTTTTTCCTGTTCCAACCGGCCGATCCGGGCCGTCAAATCATTAACACTTTTGCCGAGCTTCTTCCACAGCAACCTCCTAGTTGAATCACCGGTGGTAATATTAGCACCAAGCATCGCAGCCCTTAAATCTTTGACCTACCGGCTGTTTTTAGGCGTCTCGATCCTTCCAGCCTTCGGTTCAGCTGGCTGGCGCGCATCCTCGGCGGCGATAGCCTTATCGATGGCTCGCACTATATTAGTGCGACGAAGCCTATTGTTTATCGGCTTATCGATATTAAGGGGGTAAATACCAGTTACTGCCTATTTACCAGCGATAATCTTAAAAGTAAAGGCCACTTTACGTACTTTAGCCTAAGCTTAAAAGAAGTCCCCTTTTTTAACGTAGCTGTTATTAGTAACGGCGCATGCCAGGTCGAGCTCCTTTTAAAACCTTTTTTTAAGACCCTAAAATAACTAACATCCAGGGGCTAAAGCACATAAGAACTATATAATAGTAAATAAAGAAGTTATACCTTAACCTCTAACGCCGCTAGTATAAAGTCATTATCGATATAACTTTTATATTTATCTAGAATTAGGAGCCTCTATTAATCAGGGTTATTAAGCTTAGTTAAAGGGATAAAGATTTTTCTCAGCTATTTTAAGGCTATAAGATTAAAAGTCTATCCTTTTAATAACGCTTTAAAGGCTTAGTCCTTATACTCGCAGTTAATTTTATCCTCTTTTTAAAAGAATTACTATTACTAGACCGATTAGTTTTTAAATATAATTAAAGGCGGTAAATATTACTAATAATATTAATACACTTTAAAATAGTTACCTACTTATAATTAACCGAATCGTTCCGCATTAAACTTTAATAAGCGGCAAGGCCGATTATTATAGTACCCTCCCCTATCATTATCGCAATTCCTACTTCATCGGCGTTAAATTTAAATCGAGGGGGTATATTTATAATAATAACAGTATTAAACCGATTAAAAAACCCTCGCACGGCCCCGTTTAATATATATATAAAGCGCCGGAAATTTATCGCTTTAGCACGCACGGTCTTAAAAGCCGAATAACGTTTTAAAAAACGGTGCACCTATTATTTACCGATAAAATAATCGACCCCTTTTATAAGGAGGATGCGTTAAGCATACATACAAAAGAGTCGGTGCGTAGGTGCGTAGCTTAAGCTAGCCTAAAAAAGGGCCCATTTAACTAAAAAAGTCTCTTCCGTAGGGGTAAACAATTACCGAGTCTCATCCTACTCTTTTTTTAAATATTAACCCTTAAATCGATTACGAAGAGTGCCCTTATTAATATTATAATCTTTAGCCGCACGGTTAATACTTCCGCCGGCTAGCACGGCCTAGACCGCTTAAGCAATACGAGTTTCTTTAGTTATATTAGTGGTAGTGAAAAGAGGAAAAAAAAGGAAGAGATTAATCTACTTTAATTAACAAACGAGTGAGATTTAACCCCTTTATATACTATTATTATTGCTTAGGGGCTCTAGAATCATCTGAAATCTGGAGGGGTCATTTGAGGGGGGGGCAGCCGATAGGGGTTGCATCTTAACCCGCTGCCTCGGTATGAGTACAGAGGAGATTGAGGGGGGGCGTTTCGCGGTTCAAGATCTTCCTTGACCACAAAATCTATATTTTCTACAGATTACAGGCAAATATTCTCTGGGAGCCCACACTGAAACGGCCATCAAAGAGAGCTAATGACCTCTAGGCCCGCTGTGTATGGGCAGAACCAAGCAGCGGAGACACCAGCACGATTTAGTCAGGGGCAGATGATCCAAATCACAGTAGTTATCAGGTTCTACCGATTGCACTTAACACATAACCACAGACCACAATATGCTGAAGTGCCTGTTCAGTCTTTACTAGCCCATAATATAAGCAAACATCCTACGATCACCTCCGCCTCCATCTCCAAGTGCTCTTGGCCACCGTCGCCATGCGACTGGTTCGGCATCGCCTCCTTTCTAGCGCTGTTTGGCCATATTCTCGTAAAGCCTGGTCGTGCTTCCTTCTGGTCCTGTTATTCTTCGCTCTGGCCCTGGAGACCCTGCATAAGAACGCACCAGCGAGCCTAGGGCTGTCTATCACACGTCAAAAAGGGAAGGCGATGTTCTGGGTCCCTATAACGAAAAGCGCGGGAGCCCGTTTTCTGACGGCAAAGCAGCGAAGCGATTAGATGGACGGTGGTTACTCTTGTGCACTGGATACTTGGTTCCCGCCAAGCTAACAAGCGCTGGCCGACTAGCTCGACCCCTGTGCCAGTAGCGCTTGGCCCATACAATTAGAAATTCTCCGTTCATCTATACGCTTGAAAAGCTTGACAGTCTAACAAGGACCCGTTTGGTCAATAGAGCCATCCGGTCGGTAGGAGTGGAGTGGCGAGGTAACCCACCCCTTTCCTCAAACGGTCTCTTATGTGAGCCACCGCGAGTCGGCGGACATACTGAATCCCATTTGTTTCGTATTATGTCTTGAAATCACTAATAGCGCAGGGTTGAAGACCGAAAGACCAAGTTTGCTACCACTGAAAAGGGCTTTTCCTGTAAAATCATAGTCCTATAAGCCGACGCTCGCTTTATATAGGCCTTCCTTGCCCACAAGGTGCTTGCCCCAAACGCAGCCGGCGAGAACGGTGACCATCGTGCACGTTTGGGGGCTGACGTTTTATTTTATTATGAGTATCACAATATCATACATGCACGCTTTCATGTGGGTTCCATTCCGTGTATGAGTTCCACCAGCTACTAAGGAATGCAACTATACGTGATTACCGCAGCAGGGCCTTTCGGCAAGTTTGTAATAGAGTCACACTTTTTTCCAACGCTGGTCCCAGTCGTTGGGTCGTAACAGCTCACTAGATACGTCGTAGATGGAGCTTGCCCTGAATTTATGGGTTGCATGGATACTGGAGAGCGTATATAGCGTTCCCACTCTCTGTCCCCCTTGCGTTGTGTTCGGTGAAGGGGCCGATTCGCTTGTGACACAGAACTATCCAGGGATTTAGTGTCTTTTCACTGCAGAAATCACATGCTTGAAGACCCCTTGGGTTGCTCATCCACATCATGATGGCTGTTTTGTCCTTTTCAACCCTGGAGGTTGTCGTGGATGGGCGAGAACTGTACCCTTGGCCCCAAATGCAGCCACCAGGAACAACAGTAACCGTCCATGGAATAATCAGTCGAGACCCTGGAATAAGATGTAGAATGAAGTGTTGAAATAAATCCCCGCCAATGCTGCTACTACTGCTGCCCTTCTCTGGGAGCTTAGTCAGGATAGGTAGCAAGCGGACGCACTACTACCGGGACCGATTTCCAGCACGAGCATATGCGGATGCTAGTTGCCGCAGCAGTCAGTGCAGCGAGTCGTGACTCAAGCGCTCGGCGATTACATATCGAATCGTCCAGATCCATGCCCATGAATCTATTGTGATTCGGACAATCCCGCACCAAATTCGACGATCGCCACTCCTAGGCCACCCTGAATCCCCTCGTTATTGCACATGATACATATAGAAGCTGGATTACTGACATTTCGATCGTCAATGCCCTTGCCCTGAATATGCATCAGGGGTCAATACTAATTCACAAGATCATTCACGTAGTCAGCAAGATTAGCCTGGATGGTAGCTACCTGGTTCCGGGCCATAACTCAGACGCCTCGGTAGGACTTGGATGTTCCAGTCCCCCTGGCCCTGCTTCCCGTGCTACCCCGTTCGATGCCCGTACCTGCATCCGCCTCCACTCCAATCCATGAACTGTCTAACCATGCAGGGAATATCCAGCTTGACTTGCTCCTCTCATCTGTTGACTAAGTAGCTGCCCATTAGTTGGGAGCTGCAGATTTAGCCCCCAACGCTAAGATGATTCGCCAAAGTATGTTATTGACCAGCCACTCTCAGCGCCGTTGCAAGAGGCTTACCCCGTATTTTGTATACTTAGTGCCACAACGGTCGATCAATCGCAATCGATCGGCCGAGGCATTCCAAAAGTCTAGGCACTACCCAACCCAGTCAGTCGGGGCCTTGTCTTGAGCTTCCCCGGGGGCAGAGTGCCTGGCATACCTGCACCCCGAGACCTGTGGCCATGAAGCCAGGCTACAATCAACTAGCGCCTTGATCGCCTTGATCCTAGTAGTCCATAGCCCTCATGTGGCGGTAGGGTTAGCAAGTCGGCATCAAGCTATGCGGCGCGAGTCACTGGGCTGTCCTGCGTAGAGACGAACCATTGAGGCTATTCCAAGAGGTTGGCTGCTAAGTGTAAAGGGTCCTTACTTAGCTCTCCCCGACGTTCTGGCCCCCAAGTTGCTCAAGGGTGATCTAGCCCACCAAAGCGGGCTTCGACAGAACCTCAAAAGACCCCTTTCAAGATGGAATCCTGAATTAGCGCCCACGCTGTTGAATCCAAGTATATAGACACCTGAGTGCCATCCCACGCATTGTCAGTGTTCGTACTTGATGCACGAACAAGTCATTGCTTAATTCATCCGGTCTCATCGGGACGTTCGGACCCCCAGGCACCCATCTTTCTTTATAAGACCTGAGAAGCCCACGGATCGAAACGACCGAACCGATGCCTGGCTTTCTCGTCTCCCCACATTATGTTCCAGAGACGCCGAACGCCAGCGAAACGAACATCGTCAGCATCACCTTTGGCTTCTGCATATCCTTGGGCTTTTTCACGGCGGCCAAGGCCGGACAGCAATCATGGGACGCATACAAAAGGGGCAAGACGTTCAACGAATACATTATTGTGAGTAATGCTGCCTAGACTGTCTGCTATCTCGCGCCGGGTGGATTCTAACACGATGAATGATATAGATGGTGTGGCTTGAATGGCTAGGAAGCAATTGTTTTGGCATGATTAGTTATCTATTTCTGTCGTCTACTATAGAACCAAGGTCAGTACTCCTACCCCAAATGGAATTAAGTCGGGCGATGTATTGACTGTCTGAATAACAGCTTCTGGGTGTTCTTCTTTATCCGTAAGTAGACCAGAACTTAAGGTCGCGTTTGTCCCCCTCTTGGAGCAAACCAGTCAACTAACTTTCCGTCCTCTCAGTCTTCTTCTGGTGTATGCAGATCCAGTTCGTACTCCAAATCATCATCAACCGGATCGCGCTCCTCATGGTCCCGGCCACGAGAGCGAGAAAGGTCCGATGGTCCGTCGCAGCTATTGTCGGCTCCATCAACATCAGTGGCTTCTTCATCTGGATCCCCGCCCGCCTCCAGATCAGCCCGCTTTACGAGAAAGTGAACATCATCTGGGATCGGTCGGAGAAGGGCGTCTTCTTGGTCGTAGATCTGGCCCTCAACATTTACTTCATCCATCTCGTCCGGTCTCGACTCGTCGCCAACGGCCTTACCAAGTATAATCGGCTCTTCCATTTCAACGTCTGCATGGTCGTTATCTCGGTGGCCCTGGACGCCGTTCTCATCGGGGCCACGTTTCTGCCGAGTCCTGTAGTGTATGTGTTATTTCCACCCATCACGACGCTGCTCGGATGCTCTTTGGGCCTTACCGCTGACATGGATTTATCTAGCTACCTCCAATTCCATCCACTGACATATCTCATGAAACTATACATCGAGATGAACGTGGCCAGTCTCATCGTCAAGGTAGTCCGAGACTCCTCGGTAGACGGCCACCAGACGGCCCGAGGCCGCCACAACAAGTCCCAATACTACCGTACCGGAGCCGCCCACGACGGTGCCACAACTCACAACAAGATGACCACGTTCATCACCGCCGGCCGGACGCGCCACGACATAGAAGCCGGTCTCGGCACCGGCGACAACGGCAGTGTCGTCGAAAACGAAGGCATCCGGAAGACGGTCGAGACCCAGATCGTGCGCGGCAAGGCCGAGGACGACGGGGTGAGCGAGACCAGCTCGACGACGAAGGTATTGCGGGGCCCTTTCCTCGGTGATTAAACTCAGTTGACACTCGTCGCAGTGGAGAGAGGGGTAAGCCCCTTTTGTGCAACGGCTGGCAGGCTACGCTCGCTGTTACTTTCGTGCACCACACTGCTATTCTCTCTTGTACAAAATTCCGTCTTCTTTTTCTAGTTAAAAGTCTATATACCATTTGTTGTTCTCCGTCGTGCAACTGCCACCGACTTATTGCGCCGGATACTTATGAACCTCCAGGCTCCATAAAACATTGACCCATGTACACGCAGTCTGAACTTTCTTAGGTACCGGGTTGGATTACCCTTTTAATCTTCACTGGACAGGGGAAATGATAGGCGCGGAACAGGGTGGGCCCTCCTATGATATTTCCATTTACATAAGCTCGCATGAAAAAGTTGTTCCTATTCCTGTAAAAGCCCCCGAACGCAAGAGCAGCCGGCCTGTATCTTGGGGGAGCAGACTTAAGCCGGCCCAGAGCCCTCTAGGAATGTCGAGGTAGTGGGGTTCGGGAATTCGCAGCAAGCCTGGCTTCGATACGAACCCCTTCATCTCCCCCAAATCCTTGTCCACCCGCTTGTGTCCGCCGCTGTCTCGCAGTTCGGCCAGCGTCGGCTCCGTCTCCGCCACCCTCTCCACCGTCTCTTTCGGCGGACCCCGGCCTCTACTCTTCCTGGATCTCCGTCTCCCGCTCTCCTGACAGACTTCGCACAAGAGTCTGCCAGCCGGCGGAGGCCTTTTGCAGCATCTGGTACAGACCCCATCCTCCAAAGCCTTATTTCGCCGCTTTTGGTCATACCGCAACATGCTGGCCCGGCAGCGCGCACAAGAGAGCGTCGTGGCGCCTTCGGGCATGTCCGATCCACACTTGCTGCAGCGTGAGGCCGCCTTGTACTTGCGGAATCTCCTTTTCTGGGCTTCGCAGTGCCGGTCTTTGCACCACCTGCAGTTCTTCGTGGTCCCGTCCCGCGGCCTGAAGCCACACTTGGCGCAAAGCCCTTGAGCGTACCGGCTCGATTCCAGCTCTTTACGCCTCGCAGTGACAGCGCTGCGAGCCTCCAAGGCTGGAGCCGGGGTTCCACCCGGGGCTTGACGTGGCGCAGATGGCCATGAAGACGGTGACGCGGTATTGTTATCAGTAGCCATCATAAAGCGACGCTTGTTATGCTCGAGCTATGTCGACCATTGACGTTTCGCCCTGCCTCGGAACCCCTTTATATGCAAACGATCAGAATAAAGACATGACAACAATGTCCTTGTTCTGTGCCGAATAAAGATATTATTCCAACAAAACACTGTGCTAATAATTTTGGTTACCCGAGTAGTCCGGTGGAAGTACCGTCCCCCCGCTGGCAAACAAAGGGAAAGATAACAGAGGTTTCATGTGGCCTTGGACGTCAACGGGGTAGCTAGAGAGCAAAAATTTCTCATCTCTGATTTCCACAGGTGTGGCCTAGAGTCTACGTAGATAAAGTACCAAACCTTCTTCAGGCTCAGGCAAGGTATCACTGCTCAAGTCGGTCCATCTCCTTCACCCCGTCCGCAGCCCCCTGGCCACTTCCGGACTAATCCCCTCCAAACCTGCCACGCGCCTGAGGGCGGCCTTCCAGCCGGCCCAGCGCTCCATGTGAAACCCGTCGTCGCCCACGAAGGAGTATTCGACGACACCCTCGTCCGACCCAGGCGGGGAGAACACCTTGGTTCCGTCACGCCCGTACTCGGCGCGGCAGAGCTGGAGCAGTGAAGAGCCGGCCTCGGTGATCCACGGCAGGACGCCCGCGACGTAGAGCTCGGTCCGGCGGAGGCCCACGGGCGTGTCCTCCATGGTCGTCTCCAGGGCTTCGCGCAGGTGCTCGCGCGCTATCACGGTGGCATAGTTATAGAAGCGATGGGGGCCCGTCTCGCCGACGTGCGTCAGCCAATAGGCTTGGAACAAGTTCCCGTTTTGGAAGCGCCGCTGCCAATTGGTGATGTAGTCGCTGTGGTCCTCATAAGAGCCCCTATCAGCGGCTCCTGGTAGTTGCATGATTGTCAGCACAAGGGCGTGTTTTCGTAGCTTGTTGCTTAAAGCAGCTCTGGGACAATAAAGAGGTTTGCTGACCTGTCATGTGATCGCGCCACGCAAGAATCCAGCCTGGCAGCTCTGACCAGAAAACCTCCCGGCCCGCCTCCATTTTGACGGGATTGCCGCTGGCATCGTGGACGTCGACCTTGGATAGCGCAAGGAGCAGATCGGCAAGCTTCTTGCAGCTCGTCGCATCGTCGCCGGCAAAGCGCACAATGGCTCTGCAGAGGACCAGCCACAAGCCTTGAGGCGCTTGCACACTCTTGTTCGGCAGCAGCCGGGGCTCACACATGCGGGCTATCTCTGATGCGGCGCCCGATGCGTCGAGCTCGTCCTTGAGGAATCTCTGGATGACGGAGATGGACTGCTTGCTCTCATCTGTGTGTAGCTTTATCTGCCAATCGTGCATGCTATCAGGATCGTTGAAGAAGGTGGCTGCAGCAGCATTCTGCTCCGTCGCCCACTGCTTCAGTGCTGAAGGGGAAGGCATCGTGAGATTTGTGTGTAGATGGGTCCTTCGTGTGATGAGTTGTAAGGCAACAAATCGTTATGATACTTGATTGAGAAGGATCTAGTGGTTTCTTGAGAAGTTGAAGCACTATGTGCCTGATTGGGGACATGACATGTCGCTCTTCTCCAAGCTCCTATTCCAGGCACGACAGGGCATTCTATTTCGGTCCCCGATGACGCAAAGTGGCTGTTACCAGGCGGGCCTTGCTGACTTCAGCCGTACGCGTCAGTACTTACAAATGGACGTGCCGAGATTTGTTTCAGTGGGTGCCCAGTAAATCGACATGGCCGCCCCCAAGTTGACGTACAAACAGTAAGCAAACAAATGGTAATGCAGCCAGGCAGCATTCGAGGTGTGTTGTCCAGTAACCTTAATTGTTTCTCCAATGTAGACACGAAAGCCGGACAGCGTGCATTAGGGCCCTAGCAGCCTAGCACGTAGCGTACAGCGAGCTGTGCGACCAATCAGCTCAGGTCCTTGGCGCCCCAGATTTGCGCCCACTGCGGTCGCTGGTCAGTCACCAACACAGCCCCCAGGCACCAGGAGATGGCATCCGCATCCGCATCCGGCAACACTAGACCAGCATCATCATCACGCGGGAGTGAGATCTGGACTGGCTATACTCGACAGAGGATACTATACCTGACTCGCGGGGTGTCATGATTTGTTGACAAGACAAGGCGCAGGCCTCATGGCCCATGGTCACACAGAATCTGGTAACCATTATTAAATGATATTGCAGTAGTTGCTTGCGCTTACGAAGATCCAGGCTCGGCGACGATCTCGCCCACAAAAATCCATGGATCGACGAAGCCGTAAGCTTAGCTCAGAACAAATGATTCTCTATCTAGTGCTGATGGTTGTTCAATCTGGTACAGAGGAGAACGACAGCATCGGGGGCCATGCATCGTTGGGCAATTGACGGCAAGCATCGAAATGCAGCAGCCTCCGGGACCTCACAGCCCTTCAGGCCAAGCAACAATGGAGCCAGTGTAGGCTCAGAAGGCATATTCGGAAGGAATCCGGTGCGTATTACCGGGGGCCAATCAGCAGATCATCTTACTACGCTTCATTCCATGGAATCAAGCAGCCCGACATATTGACGATGATAACTTTGTCGACTTATAAAGGGGTAGCGAAACCCGCCGCCTATTGCGACCTCATCACCAACCATGTCAATCACCACTCAGCACTGACTTCAGTTACAATCACTCTACCACGTTCTCAAGACACACAGACCCGTTAAACTCTACAAACCATCAACACCGCCACCATGCAGCTCACCAAGACCCTCTTCACTCTCTTCCTGGCCTCGTCCGCTCTGGCGGCCCCTATCAAGGGCGACGTGGACGTCACTGCCCGTGACGAGTTCTCCATGCTCGAGGCTCGCGCCACCATCGACGACGTCACCTGCAAGGGCGGTATGTTCACATCTATGATGCCTTACGGGCCTTGAGTGATTCATGATGCTAATTATGCAACAGTGGAGGCCAACGACGAGAAGCACTGGACCGCGAAGGAGATCAAGAGCTCCTACAACGCGGGCAAGGGCAACGTCGACTCTAAGACCGGCAAGATCAAGGACGGCGGTATGTGCCTCTTCCCCTAAGATCCATCCCACTAAACCTCTCCCCCATTCCCCTTGGACAGAAACCAAAGACCACCAATTGTTCAACTGGCTCCATTTACTAACGATTGTTTGTCTAGCCCCGAGCCATCTCAAGGTGTTCAAGGGCAACGCCCAGATCCTCGCAGACCTTCCGAGCGACTGCAAGAACATTGCCACCAAGGACGGCAACCTGTTCGAGTACAAGCTTAAGGGCAGCGACACGGACCGTGTCATCTGGAAGTGGACCAAGGCCAGTGCCAGCCAGGCCTACTGGTAAGTCATAGGCACCTATACTACCGTATGGCAAAAGCGAGCAATGAACTAACCTCGAGTGTTTTTAGCATGACCATCACGCACAGAGGCAAGTCGAACAACGACTTCAAGGCTTGCAAATAAGCGGGAAACGTAGCTAGTCCATTCGATACATTTGTATCACTATTCTTTACTTCGGTATTAGGGGGAGTTCAGAACTGGCCATTGCACCCAAGTTTGGGCATGTTTTTATTTTCAATCTATCGTTATACAGACTGTTAGTTAAAGCTCGGTGGCTGAAGTCCATCCGATGATTATATGCCATCATCAAAATATAGTACTTCAAAATATATCCAATATAAGATGACCTCCCCCACCCCCTGCAAGACGGCAGCGATAAGTATGAATCAAGAATATTCTATGTTATAACTATGCAGTCGTTTCGTCCATTTCAAAGAGATATGGGAAAATGGATATTCCTAGGGCAAGTGGAAAGCCAATCCAGTGCAACCTAGATCTTAGGCGCATGGAAATAGGGAATGCTCTAAGGCAGGCGTTGTGATAATATGTGGTGCATTCGATTTTCTAGAAAATAGGTAGCCGAGGGTTTGAGAGAGTGCATCAAGTTATTATTGTGGGAGTCACTGTTTTCATAATGAGGCCTCGTTTGGGCGCAGTTGCCAGCAAGTACACAGCCCAGGCATCAAGCAGGAGCAATGCACTGCTCTCGCTTGCAAGGCGACCATCAAACAATGCCTCAGCCGATATCTTGTTTCTGACGCCCAGGCATCCCAAAGATCGGAATACGAAACCATCTCGCTATATTTAATGCAGACGCTCTAGAGTTATCTCGGTCACAGCCAAACATTGCACGCAGAACCAAGATCCACGAGCTACCCCTATTTCGCCACCCTCAGGTCTACCCTAACTCATGATCAAGCCGCTGTCCCAAACACTTCCATTAAAACACGAAACGAACAGCCCCCGAAATCCACTTCTTACTACGATAAAGTCTGCTTCCGAGGATCATCAAGGCAACAAACATGCACTTCTTCCGCTTCCCAGCCGAGGTGCGCAACATGGTGTACCAGGAGCTGCTCCATGTCCCTGGTCACAGTATCCAAATGATATCCATGTATTCGTTCCCCACAACCGAAATAAGGGTCGGGAGTTGGTAATTGACCTACGATGGCTATGCGCACCTTGCGCCCGCGGTCCTCCGGCTGAGCAAACAGACCATGTTGGAGGCGACCCCGTTCCTCTACTCCCAGAACCACTTCGAGCTGCGAAACATCGAACGGTTCGGCGACGACAGGCACCATTGGTGCGAGTCTATTGTGGTCATCTTTGCACGCACCATCGGCCGCGACAACGCCAGCCTCGTCCGCCACGTCACAATCCAGTTCCCTTACCTGCCCCCGGACGGCGGATACACGGTGCACCCGTCGTGGCTGGATGAATGCTCGAGCATCGTGAGTTGGCTCGTTTCCGAGTACGGACACGCCAATACGGTCAAGATCGTACTGGAAAATCTGGACGATAACTGGGATATCAAGGGCGCCGACCTGGACTACGCCGAGGAGATGGGTCAACTTCTTCTCCCTCCCCGGCGAGCTCCGCAACCAAATCTACGCGCACCTCCTCGTGCACCCCGGCCTTTCCATCCCAATCCACAAGCACTATCCCGGCCTGCCCCGAAACAACCGCCCCGTATCCAGCACCCGCAGCTGGACGCCGACATCGACGACGACGACGACGCCAACCGGCCAGCCCCCCTTGGGCCTCGAGCCCGCCATCCTCCGCGCCAGCAAACAGACCCACGCCGAGGCCCGCTCCGTCCTCTACGCGCAGAACCGCTTCGACCTCTGCGCCGAGTTCAACCGGCTCGCCCCCAACGAGTACCGGCACTACTACTTAACCATGAACAGCCGGCTGGTGCCCCAAGGGCGGACCCTCGCGGCGTTCGCGCGCGCCGTCGAAGCGCACAACGCCGGCCTGGTCCGCCGCATCTCCATCCTCTTCCCCTACCTGACCCCCTATGCGTCGCTGCCGCCAGGTGATACTGCCACCCCCAAGGAAAAGGGCTCCCAGATCCTGGACTTGATCGGCGCCGAGTTCCCAAACCTCAGGGCGGTCGATATATTCTTGTGTCAGGATTTGAGGCGTAGGCATGCCCCGAAAGCGGACCTCGCTCTAATCGATGCCAAGCGCCGGGCGATGCCGCTGCTAAACGACATTGCAGTATACACAACCTTTTGTACTAGAAGATATGCGCAGGACTTTTCCATCCGTCCGTCTCTACGTGAGAAGATAGTCCGCCAAGGTTGGACCGTGTCACCGTTCTATGCACCTATGCATGGAGATAAAGATGTCGCGATCAATGATGACACGTGGAGTCGTCAGCTGTGGCTGTCATTGCCTTCTTAAAAATAACGCGCACCGTTTTATTCTGCATTGCGCTATCCGCGATTCAAAGTCGGGGAAAGGTTCATAACACTTTATGCCAATGGCCCGCATTGGGGAATACTATGTGCGCTGGCATGTGGAGTTGGTGACGGCCATGGGGAGCACAGTCGCAATGAGACACCAGGTGGCAATGGAATGCTTTGACTACGGCATTCCACTGGCAGACTGCAATGAATGCAGAAATCGACTGAAGCATCTGTTAAAGGAATCCAACAGTTATTTATAGACATGGCATAATGGCATTGTAGTGTTGGCAACGTTTTTAGGCCGTCTGCCCGCTGGGCTAGAGCCAGCAATCAAGCTACAGGGGTACATGCCCCAAATTGAGCCTTCTAGCATGGACTACCCCAGCATACACATAGCGCTTGAACACGGGCATAATTCACAATCAACACAGAAATTGGTCTTAACAAAGGTCTATTAACGGAATTGCACTCTCTATCTAGTGGTATCCTCGCAGCCAGAATTCTGGAAGGCGATGGTTGCCTGGTCCTCCAATCCAGACACCCTCGCCTCAACGACTCTGGCGGCCGTCAGGGTGCGCCTGTCCCGGTTGTCTTCTTTTTTCAACCAGCGACGCTCGAAACAGTAATGCCGTAAACCATGCAACCCAAACTTTTCTGCTCATCGCAAGAAAAAAAAGACAAAAAGGAAAGGACGTGACCATGATCATACGTGGTATTGATAATGCGTGAAGAGTCGTAAAAGGATCGCATCGCGATGCCCCAGCGCGAGCCGTTTAGATGTCATCCTCGTCGGAGAAGACCTCCTCACCTCGCTTGCGGCGCGCCATACGCTCCTTCTTCTTCTTGCGGGCCTCGGAGCTGGTCAGCTTCGCCTTCTTCTTGGTTGTCACGATCTTGTTGCCCATAGCATCGAACTTCTCCTCCTCATCGTCCTCCTTCTTGTCCAGACGGGCACCGGAACCTTGACCCTGAACCCAGTTGTGGCCGGAAGGAGTCATCTTGCCGTCCATGACAGCCCAGACTTCCTCAGTCAAGTCCTTGGTGAACTCGGCCGAGTGAGTAATGATGATGACACCACCCTCGAACTTCTTCAGGGCCTTGGACAGGGCGCCGAGAGAGTCACGATCCAGGTAGTTGGTAGGCTCGTCAAGGACAATCAAGTGAGGTCGCTGCCAAGAGCAGGCAGCCAAGACGACCTTGACACGCTGACCACCGGACAGACCACGCATACGCGAGTGAGACACCAGCTCGGCATCGAGACCGAAGTTGGCGCAGTGGGCCTCAATCTCTTTTCGGACCAGAGGACGGAACTGACCAGAGGCCAGAGCCTCCTTCATATCAACATCGGCAACCATCTTCTGATGCGAGGCCAACAGCTCGGAACGGGGCAACCAGGCGTTGTCAGCAGACATCATGGGAACCCAGCGCTCGTTCTTCATGCCGACGTTCTCACCGAGAGCGAACGAACACTCGTACTCGTAGCTGTTCTTGAACTTTCTACGGCTGGAGATGCCGATGACGCGACGCTGAGTACCCTCGACCTTGAAGATCTTGTCCATGGCCTTCTCATCATCCTCGGTGATGACCTTGTTGGCACGGTCCATGGTCTCACGATCCTCACCAGTCTGGAAACGCCACTGGATGTACTCGGAAGGAGTGCTGGACAAGTGGTTATCGATATGGGCGAAAGCGTGCTGCTTGATGTAGGCGATACGGATGTTCTCGTGCTGGTAGATCTCACCAGCAGTGGGGATAAGTTCACCGGTCAGGACGTTGATCAGAGTGGACTTGCCAGCACCGTTGGGACCAATGACAGCGATACGCGAGCTAAGCGAGCACTGGAAGGTGATGTCGCTGATCTGGGGCTTGGGGGTGCCGGGGTACTGGAAGCTCATCTTGGTGGCACGGAGAATGGCCTTGGCCTTGGTCTTGACACCCTCCAGGAAACCGGGCTCGGGGAAGCTGAACTCGATCTCGGACTCTCCGAGCTCGTAGTAGGACTTGGCGTGGGGGTTCTGCTTGACGAAGTCCTTCAGGTTACCCTTGTAACGCTTGAGCTTGAAGCGCTCGTAGTGGATGATGTACTGGGTGACGTTGTCCAAGAAGCTGCTGTCGTGAGAGACGATGATGGAAGTGCAAGGGGAGTTGCGGAGGTAGTCCTCCAGCCACTTGACGTTCTTCACATCCAAATGGTTGGTAGGCTCGTCAAGAAGCAGAATATCGGGGGACTCGAAGACAGCACGGCACAGGGCGAGCTTCATTCTCCAACCACCAGACAGGGCAGTGATGCCACCGTCAACCATGGCAGGGTTGAAGCCGAACTCGTCGAGCTGCTTGCGGACATCCTCAACGCTGGTCTCGACCTTGGCCTCCTGAAGCTTCTTCATGGTCCAGTCAATGACAGTCATTTCGGTATCAGCAGAGTCCAGATCGTGCTCGATGAAGGCAGTCTTGACCTCGCTCTGCTTGGGGAAACCCTCGACCTGCTCGTTGTTGATGGCGCGCATGAGAGTGGACTTTCCGGAACCGTTGGGACCGCAGAGACCGTAGCGGCGACCACGCTTGAGACGCAGATGGGTCTGGTTGAGAAGAATCTTGGCACCGTAGGCAAGGGAGAATGTGCAGTCGCAAAGATCCTCACCATCATCATCGGCATCAGCCTCAACCTCATCAGCACCCTCATAACCAGGAGTCGCACGCTTGCGGAGAGAGTCAACGACGCTCTCGGCATCAGCCTCACCAACGACGACGGTGGCGAAAGGCTTGACGGCACCAGCCCAGACGGCGGAGTCAGTCTCCTTCTCGTCAATAAGCTGGCCACCAATGGCAGAGATGTACTCCATGACGGGGCCGAGCTTCTGGGCAGTCTTGGAGTGCTTGTCGGGGATGATGGCCTTGAGGTGCTCAAGGACAACAGCCATATCACTGGCGTGGCTGACCTCGGGGATGACACCGTTCTTGACGTCACCAACACGGGTGATGGTCTCAAGAGCCTGCTTGGTCTTCTCACGAGCCTCGGGATCAGCCAAGTTCTCGTAGTTCTTCTGGAGACCGGGCATCATCTTAGGCAAGAAAGGAGCGACAATGGTAGGGTCGTCGACCAGCTTGCACATGTTGTCGATAATGACGGCAGCCTTACGCTTGATGGCGGTGTCGCGCTCACCAAGACCACGATCCAGAAGAGGAACCATGAGGGCCAGAGTAGGCTCACGGACCTCAGTGACGAAGGTGGTGGCACCGAGCAAGTGGACAGTCTCGGGGACGTTCTCGGGCTTAGCAATACACTTGATAAGCTCGGGAATGAAACGCTCGATATCTCGGTTGACGATCAGCTCGCAGAGCTTCTCCATGGTCTTGTAGGCACGCTCCTTGACCTCCTTCTTGGTGTCCCACATGGACTCGGAAACGCAGGGAATGAGTTCGGGGACGCGGTAGGCCAGCTGGGCGGGGGCGACGCGGACGAGGGTGTCGATGCAGTCGAGAGCAGTCATCTTCTCGGGCCACTTCATGGCGGTGAGGATGGAGTTCATGATGTGGGGAAGGACGGCCTTGACGGCGTTGGGGTTGATAGCCTCCATGATGGCCATGGCGGCAGCGATGGCGGCATTCTTGACGCCAGTGATCTTGTCACCAATGGCGGCAAGAACGGAAGGCAGAAGGACGACGAGGTAGGGCTCGACGTTGGTGCCAACCTCGGAGTGCTGGGCGATGTCCTGGATGGCCAGGGCAGCCTTTTCACGGAGGGCGGCATCCTTCTTGTTGGAGATGTGCTTCTTGAGGGCCTCAACAGTCCTGTAGACACAAGTAGGTTAGCACGGCATTCCAGGGACGCGAGGTAGTGTAAGAATGTCGCAACAGTGCAAGGCGATTGTAGCTGCTACAGCGCAAATTCGCACATGTCGATTTTTTTCCGCTGCCAGAAGAGGGGTGATTTGACAGGCCCACAAATTGTGGGATAGACCAAAATCACCCCGAAATGCTCGCAGAGGGAGAATAATCTTCTTCATGGCAAGGTGACCAGTACAGATCAAGGATCGAGACGCTGCTATTTGCGCTGCGCAGAACATCGTGTCTGTAGAGTATCGGGAAGCTGATTGGCCTTGGGACCTGGCAACAAGCGCAAGGCTGTGGAAGGCGCACCAAGTGCAATCGGCGGGGATGTGTGATGTTGGAAGGGCGTGAAGGTTACTCACTTCTCGGGGGCGTCCTGGTCCTCGATGCGACCGTTGATGAAGCTAGCCAGAGCGTTGGTGGCCTCCTTGGTAGCAGCAGCGTCCTTGGAGACGGTGAGCTTGGACATCAGGTCGTCCAAGACCTTGATGGATTGGGAGTTCTCCTTGGCCGACATTGTGAAGGGTGGTGTCGGAAGATTAGGGAGGTTGGTTTTTGTCTAAAACGAAGCGCCGGATCGTCTATGAGACCCAAGATAACCGTCTAGATCGGTACCGAAAAATGGTGTCAAAAAAGATGACGGGAAGAGCGATCAAAAGCCCACAGATACTGACGGAGAATCAGACCTGTTCTATGATGGCAGTTTGGTCACACACACTCTTGATGTGCTTTTTTTTCTATACACCACGCGGGGTATCGGAGAAAGAAATGCTGAGTTGGAGGCTCAGACTTCTTTCAATATTCGGTGAGAAAAAAAAGAGAGGAAAGGTGTAGGAGGAAAAGAAGAGGTTGTGGAGGGGAGGAAAAAGTCAGAAGCAAGTCTGAGGGTGGGCAACAGGGCAGGACACCTTTTATCTGGCAGCCTGTGTCAGAATGATGGCAGCTTGGCCTAGTGCTGGTGTTGGATTCAATCAAATCTGACTGGCCCAGAGAATAATTTTTTTTTTCTTCGGATCTCCTCTTGGGTTCTGACTGCGGTCGAGGGGCAACAGGAATTTTGGTGTGTTGGAGGGGGAATCCTCAGTCCAATGGAGGGGTCTCTGTCTAAGGTGTGGAGCATGCAGTGGGGCTTAGGGGGAGGGTCTTTTTTGGGCGCCACTGGAAACCTCTGAGAGTTCAGAGCCTGAGAGGCACTTTGGAGGCAGACAACAGAGCGACAAGGCGGGGGTGCACGTTGCCCTGTGAGAGAGCGTGAGAGAAAAAAAAATCGGCCTGGAAAAGATTTGCAGGGGTACATCCCACCACCGCCAGCACAGACGGCTGCTGCCAAAATGTTCTAGCCTGGACGGATTTTGATTGGCCTTTGCGACTCGTGCTTATCGTATTTATCGCCTAGATACTAAGATAATGGGGGGCTAAAAATCTGATGAGAGAGTTCGCCGCCGCCTGAAGCAGAGCAGAGCCCCCAAAAGCGGTGAGAGCGAGCCGTTCATGCACATGGCAATTTGGCAGTCTGGGATGGACTTGGATGGACATACAGACACACACTCAAGCAGCATAACCCGACTATTCTTGGATTCCCTCCCTTCCTTACCAAGGCTTAGGTTACTGTTTTATTTCCCCCGCAAGGTTTCATTTCTACCACCATGATGCTCCAAGGCGATGGTGTTCGTTATTGATACCGAGACTCGTGTGCACAGAGCAATGTCGGATTGTTTCAGCTTGGGAACATGGCCATCTTTGGTAGCTTATTTTTACCTTTACGTGACATACGCCTTTACTGAGTCGGACAGCCAGAGGCCCTACCAGCAACCAGGTAAAAACCAAGCCTTCGTTGCATTCTCGGTGCATGTACAAATCCAAAGTGGCATTTAGACGTTCTGGTGATCCGGGGGAGTCGGTTGCTGTTACTCAACCTGTTCCACAAATGCAAGTCGTGTGTCTTGCCACCCACGTTATTCTTTCGGATCGGTGTCTGCTGGCCTGGTAAGTCTTGAGTTTGTCGACCTCGACTCGGAGCCTGAGAGTCTGTGACTGGGCCGGGTAGTTCCACGGGGCATGGCTCCATCCTTCCCGTTTACCATTACAACCCTTTTTCCTGTTGCATTGCAGTCACAGGTGCTACAGATCCTGAGAGCGACGAGTGTAGGGTATGAATTTGTGGGTTGAAACCAAGAAAGTGCTCATCACCAGCTATGTACAGGAGACCGCGAACTAGACCTTGGCGTTGATGGATTGATCTGACAGGAGTCACCAAACATGCTCACTGCTCACTCCAACCTTGGGACCCTTTCCGGCCACTCTCTAACCCACGGCATTCCCGATCAAGGGACCC
Organism: Apiospora aurea; assembly: GCF_038362705.1. NCBI lineage: Eukaryota > Fungi > Ascomycota > Sordariomycetes > Amphisphaeriales > Apiosporaceae > Apiospora > Apiospora aurea. The sequence goes on from NW_027117391.1 coordinate 1,263,505, forward strand.
CTTAGCGCCCCAGCTTGGCGAGAAAGGGGGAAACGCCAGCATCGAAGCCTTCAGTCAAGTTTTAGCCGCCTCCCAAACATGCGGCATGCACTTGTCTGTCTGCTAAAGTGTCTCCGTCGCCGCGATTTGCCGCTCAGCTCAGCGCCTTGCTGGCTGCGGCCAAATTGAATTGCCCTCTTCGGACCCACCCCCGGATTTCTATCTCGTCTTTGCATTACGGTGGACGGATCGCACCCGCGCCTTGCCCCGGCTCCAACGACCATAAGCAATTGACAAGATGCGCTTGGCCCAAAACACATCACCGCCTTTTGGTCTTGCTGACGATGCTTCAAGTTTCGCAATTGGTAGGATCGGTTCTTTCGCGAGCAATGACTGGGTTCTTTCCGAGTCTGCCTTGAGAATCTGTCAATATGGATGTCCCTCGATTGCCCCCCCCCGAATTTCCTCGCAAAATTGTCTGCGTAGCGCGCCCCCTCTACGTTCCTCCTCGCATGCGATGCAATCAGTCCAACGGATGGCTGCGAGACCCAAGGACTCGGATTCTGGTGCTATCAAGCACATCCCCTTAAGGGCGACAACGCTGCCCTTGGTATAATACCTAGGTAGTATAATTTCTATTATGCCACTAATTGGATAAACATTATACCACGGCACCGGTTATTCCCTAGTCCATACAGGATGGACGACACGATATGGTGGGGGCAGCATTGTCGCCATCAAGGGGATAGCGAAAATGTGAATATGATATGTAAGTCGCGTAGGGAAGGTAAGCAAAATACCTGTGGATGTCCATATTCGGAACAATGAATTGATGCCACGGACGGCATATTCATCGCATGCGGACAAGCCTTTGACGCGACTACACTCGAACCACAGGCAGACAATGGACCATGGAGGCTTCGACCCCGGAAGCAGCGATGGATAGTAGAAATTCGGGGAACAAAGTGATTAATAGATGCCAGAATTGACTACTTCGTCGCGGCCCCGAAACCACCTTTGGTGCTTATTGGGGCATCCTACTTCGTTCTTGTAGTTTTAGCCCCTGGCTGGCGAGCAACGACAACCACCGTCAGAGATTATAGAGAGAATATATACAATTATACGTATAGTCAGTCGACTGGCTCCTCTGCTGATACCCAATTCACTCCATGGACTTCAGCGGCACCCAGAAGCCAAAACCCAATCCCTTCTCAATCCCACCACCTCAAGGCCCAACACCACCATTTCCCTACGGGTCGCCGCCGCCCGAAGGCCCCCGACCGGCGTTCAGACCGCCAACACTGAGGAGCCCCTGGACCCGGACTACCAGGCGACCGAGTTCGACGACAGAGAGGCCTACTGGTCGAGGCCCAGCGTGGAGGATCTAATAAGCGTCAGCGGCAGCGTCGGCAACAACGGAGGGGGCAACAGCACCGCCAACGCGGGCACCGGGAGAATGTCGCTCTGGCAGAAGCCGCAGCAGCCGCCCGCGCAAGCCGACGCGACGATAGAGCAGCGCGCCGAGGCGCGCGCCCGCGCCTCCATCCGCAATGGCAAGATCCCCCTGATCAACGGCTGGGACTGGCAGCCGTTCCTGACGGCCGTCTTCGCGCGCAACCAAAAGATGCCGCTGGACCCGGACGAGGAGGTCATCAACTTCGTCGAGGAGGAGGACTCCGACAACACCGACTCCGAGTACGACATCGGCGACGGCCTGGCGGGCCCCGTGTCCAACCAGCCGACGCAGATCCCCAGCACGCTCGAGCCCGAGGACCGGCTGCCCCAGCCGCCCGGGCACCGCCCGCCCATTGTGAGCCGGAAGCCGCCGCCCAAGCAGCCCGGCGACGGGTCCTGGAACTTCGTGCTCTACATCCCCGAGTGGACGGACCCGGCCTGGGACCCGGCCTGGGAGCGCATCTACGGCACGGACCAGAAGCGGCCGCGCTTCCAGCGGGACGTGATGCAGAACCTGCGCCCCGCCCTGCGCGCCGAGGACGCGCTACGCAACCCGACGCCCTACGCGCGGCGCTGGGGGATGCCGTCGGACCGGACCGACGGCCGCAGCCGGACGAGCCCGACCTTCTCGCGGACGCGGGACTTCGGCGCCGGCGTCAGCGACGCCATCGTCACCAAGGCCATGGACGACGCGACGCGGGCACGCTGCCGCGAGGAGACGCTCAAGCGCATCGACCAGGGCACGACGCAGTACCGGGGCGACGGCATCGCGCCCGAGATCGTCGAGGAGTTTCGACAGTACGCCCAGATCCCGAGCCAGGAGGACATCCGCACGGGCGCCGTCCAGGCGGGCCGGCCGTTCGAGCGCTACATCGAGACGCTGCCCCCCGCCATGCGCGACCTTTACCAAGGCCTCATCGACGATGTGCTCGAGGACGAGGATTACCAACGCTATATGTTCTACGACATGACCTCGGACGAGATGTACCGCAACAACATCTATACTATGTCTGACAATGAGAAATACACCTTGAGTGAAATCGAGCTTCATCCGTAAGTCAAAGCAGTCCATGAACAATTTCCCAGTTCCAGTGATAAACCTCGTTTTAGGCTACGTGTACTAATACGTATCTGTCAATTAGGCTCGTAGCCAAGGGGAAGTGGGAAGACACCTTATTCAAGGGGGCAATGGCGCAGTTTCCCCGTGTCGTATATGACTTCTGGGGCAAGCGAGAGGAGTACGATGTGGTAAGTTATCATGTTTTCCCACCTTGTCTCTTCCTCATATACAGTGGGACGAAGCAGCAGGCAACTGACCCTATCCTTCTCGTGCCGCGCGTAGCACCGAAACCCCACGATCTGGGCCGCCCTCCAGCCCGCGCTGCAGCTGGTGACGCGCGTCCTCCAAACGAACCCGATGTTCTGGCGCAGCCTCAAGGACCTGCGGACGCGGCGCAAGATCGACGCGCGCCTGGACCCGCGGGGCCCGGACGAGCAGCGGACGCCCTTCCTGCAGAAGTTTGTCCCGCTCGACGAGATCCCGCAGCCGGGCGACCGAAACTACCGCCGCGACTTCGACCGGCGCTACTGGGCGCTCGAGGAGCTCGCCGCGGCCGGCTTCGACTTCGCCTACCACGTCGACCGGCTGCTGCTGAGACACCTCCACATCGGCATCTGCGGCGGCTTCGTCGACGTCGACGGCAAGCCCGACTCCTTCGTCTTCGGCCGCACCTCCCTGAGCTTTGCCGGGCCGGACTCCAGGATCTACGTCAACATCTCGGCCGAGCTGATCTGGCCCCTGCTTGTCCCCATCTACAGCAGCAGCGAGAAGCTGAGCACCAGCTATATCGTCGCGACAACTATTCTCCATGAGCTCATGGTAAGTCCCGTGCACACAATCTTCAAATTCCCTTAGAAGACCATACCCTCCCCCCAATTGCTACACCATTCCAATTACAGCCGAGCCCAAGCCAATCTAATAAATATGCCAGCACGCGACCTCCTACGCCATCGAGCTCCTGTGTGCGCGGGACTACCAGCTCTACGACCCGCAGCAGACCAAAGACCAAACCGACGCCCTGGCCGACTGGTGGGAGGCGTCGACCGACAACGAGTGCGGCAAGGGCGAGCCGTGGTGGCGGGACGACGACCGGTGCGAGCTGGGCTGGGCGTTCGAGAAGGAGTTCTGGGGCGACAGCGTCGTCAACCTGACGATCGGCAGCAAGATGTACGGCCTCTCCAAGTACATCTCGACCCTGCCGCTCGGCATCATCACGGAGCGCACCCCCAGCGCCAGCTACAACGGGGATAGCGACGTGCTGCTCGGCACCTACCCGGTCGAGGACTACTTCCGCCCCGTCCCCATCGACTACTACGCCAAGTTCTTCACCGAGTCCTTCTGGCAGAACGACTGGCCCCGCCACGGCTTCGCCGCCTTCAAGCGCCTGCCGCCCGACCGCCAGAACCTGTGTCTGATGCTGCCCACCTGGTTCCCCGAGAAGGCGATGCAGAACATCTTCGGGTCCGACAACTGGTGCTTCTTCCGCGTCGTCATCCGCTCGCTGCGCCGCCACGGCCTCCCCATCCTGGCCGAGTACCTGAACCAGGTCGTCTGGGAGGTGCGCGGGTTCCACAGCCTGCGAAACCGCTGGCTGCTCGACGCGCAGACCTGGCAGTACGACGACTACCGCTGGTCCGATGTGATGGTACCGCTAAACCAAGTCGCGGACGACGTCAAGGCCAAGTGGGTGGCGGCCAGCAGCCCGACCGACGAGCTCTACCAAGACTGGCTGGCGGACAAGGACGCCCCCTATCCCGACCGGCAGCAGTGGGTAACGCTCATGGAGAACGAGTTCCTGGAACTCACCAGGGACGGCGGCCCCTACTTCACCCTGATCGAGTCGCTGCACCGCCTGATCTCGGAGGAGCTGCGGGTCATGGAGCGCATGGTGTACGAGTTCCTGACAGTGCGCAAGGGCCAGCGCCAGTTCATCTACCGCCCGGAGGCCGACGCGGACCCGCTGATCGCGCTCGTCAACCAGATGGTCGCCAGGAAAGAGGACATCGAAGACCACCAAAACCAGCTGGACGACCTGCAGATGTGCGCCGTGCTCGCCAGCGAGACGGACCGCATCACCCAGTGGTTCGCCTATCTGGACCAGGACTCGCAGCGGCTCCGCCACCTCAGCAACCTGGTCCTGGGCGAGTGGCAGATCGAGGACGACGAGGCCAAGAGGCTGCGCGAGGCCATAAACTCGGTGCCCTCGGCCCTCTACGAGAAGCGCTCGCTCCGGCTGCGCAAGATGGCCATGAAGGAGTACACCGCCCTGGACCCCCGGATCCGCGACGCCGTCGATCGTTTCTACCAGATCGTCGAGAACTGGGTGGCCAGCGTGAACTTGCCCGAAGCCGTGACCCAAGGGTCGGAAACGGCGCAGCAAAAGGTGGCGGCACTGCAGCAGCGACTGAACAAGATCGGTGGAGACTCACTGGGCGTGGGTCAACCTGGCAAGTCGACCGGCGGATCGAAGAAGCCCAGCAATAATATTTTCGCCTGGAGGAGACCCGGCAGCCAGAGCGCGGTAGACGATGCGACCCGTAGCGTTGGAACCACTATGGGCCTCTCAAACCCATCAGCTGTCAGCAGAGTGAACTCGGTGAGAGACAGCAATCGCACCGTGGCCTTCGGGCAGTCCGGATTCCAGGGACCTACGCCACCACGGCGTACGACGGGACCAAAGACGGGTACATCTGCAAATCCTTTCGCCAAGTACAGCAGCCTGCAGGGCACTCTGACAAACATCCCGCCCAAGTTCCAAGGCAACTTCGCCACCCAGGTCAATGTGACAGCGGCGCCCGAGTCGATATTCGGAGGCCTGAACCTCCCACAGGCGCAAAACCCCTTCGGGTTGACCAATGCCACGATGATGCCGACGGCCCCGTTCCCGTACCCCTATGCGGACCGTAACATGTCGACCAGCGACATGGCGTATGCGGCACAGAATCCCACGCCGGCGCTTCAGCAACTCATAAATGCACTCCAACTACCATTGCAGGAGTACCGGGATACAGAAGAGGAGGACATTATGTAGAATAATGAGGCCTTTGGTAGTAACTGGGAGAAGAGAACACGATAGTCGCGCCTTTCGATCTTGAGGGAGGCTGTGCCGAGGCAGACAGCCGAATGTGGACCTTGTATATACATAATGCAACAGTAAATAAACTAACATGATATCAATACTCTGGATTATTCGCAAACGATGAAGATACCAATGGCCACGCAATACCTTTGGCAAAGGCGGGACACATGACGTGCGTGCGTGAAAAGGGGCACAAGGGCCAGACGCCATGGCGGCGGTACGTACCATCTGATGTCTTCACCAAACACACAGATGATAAACCGAGTCTTTCTGCGATGAAACATCACAGAAACCCCGTGCTCGCCGGCAAGAATGTGCCTCGTCATGGACGCATCTTGTTATTTGAGGGTGCACTGGCGATCGGTTATCCGAGCTCACAGCCGAAGCGGGAAGCTGGACAGATCTAGCACAATGGCCAGGTGACTTCTGCCGATGAACCATCCATTCCTGGCCATGCTCAAATTTCACCGTGATAATTGGACCAAGGTGTCTATACGAGACGTGATAGAAGCCGTATTGCTCGCTGGAATGAAAAGTGCACAATGAGTCCCCGCGACGAGCCCCACGAGCATGCACCGGCAGGTCTCGGCTCCCCCGGCCCTCGCCTCATCGCACCGGACAGCGACGACGACAGCATCGCCTCCACCCTCGCGCGAGCCCGCCGCGCCCTATCCGAAACCCCACCCTGGCACCTGCTACACCTCTTCATCGACTTCCTCAAACCCGAGCTTCTCCAACCCTCGCGCCGGCGCCACCACGCCTCTCCTCCCCGCAACCACGACCGCGCCAGCACGGCCTGGCTCGACGGCCTCCGCGGCTGGGCCGCCTTCAGCGTCTGCCTCGCCCACATGAGCGTGTACACGCACCCGCGCATCGAGCTGTGCTATGGGGCCCTGATCGCCCCCTCGCCGGACTCGGGCCACCCGTCCCTGCGCAACGCGACACCCGCCGCGGTGCCCGTGCTGCGGCTCTTCTGGTCCGGCGGCCACTTCGCGGTCATGATCTTCTTCGTTATCTCCGGGTATGTCCTGACCAAGCGGCCCATCACTATACTTTCGCAACAGTCATCACCACAGAAGTCAGCCAACGAGGACCCCAAAACAGCCTTCATCAACGCCCTCCACTCCGCCCTCCTCCGCCGCCCCCTCCGCCTCCTCCTCCCCGTGGCCCTGAGCACCTTGCTCTTCGCGACCTCGTGGCACGTCTTCGACCTCGCGACGCCCTGGCCGGAGCACCAGCCGACCCTGGCCGCCGAGCTCTGGAACTGGGCGCGCGACCTGCTCAAGTTCGGCTACTTCTTCCGGAACCGCGCGCTCTACACGCTCTACAACATCCACACCTGGACCATTCCCGTCGAGCTGCGGGGCTCCTACTCGGTTCTCGTCTGGTTGTTCTTGTGGGGGTCTCAACCTTCTTCCTCTACTTCCTGCGACTTCGTGGTGTCGACGCGGCGGCGCGTGGTGGCTACTGCGGTCATGACAGTCTACCTCGCCGTGTGCGCCGCGGGGGCGTGGTACGCGGCCTTCTTCGCGGGCATGCTGACGGCGGAGATTGATGTTCTTGCCTCGGCTGCCACTTCTAATGCAGCAGTGGACGGGATGCTCATCTATAGCCAGCATTCCCGCCTTCGTCTCCCATGGGATGGCGTGCTAGACTTCCTCCGCCAAAGACCTCGCTTCAGATCCATACTCCTGCACGCCATGCTAGCCGCGGGCTTATATCTCGGCAGCGAGCCCTCATCCGACGTCCTCGCGACCGAGGGGCTCTTAGGGAGGTGTTACGGGTGGAAAACACTAAGCCGACTGATTCCAGCACCCTACACCGCGTCCGACGAGCCCGAGAGCGTGCACCGCTGGTTCTGGCTCTTCTGGGCCGCGTGGCTGCTCTTCGTTTCAGTCAAGGAACTCGACTGGGTGAGGTCACTATCTGAAACACGCTTCTCCCAATGTAAGCCCATTCCATCTTTGACCCGGTCATTCCCTCCCCATCCATTCTAACCCGCCCACCCCCAGACCTAGGCACCCACTCCTTCGCCCTCTACCTCGTCCACGGCCCCCTCATCGGCCTCCACACCGAACGCCTCCTCTACCTGACGGGAGTCAAGCGCGGCCCTCTACCCGAGACCGACGCCCGCCAGTTCGGCCACCTCATGAACCGCTGGCGCGACGACCCCCGCTGGTGGGTCTGGCCCTTCCCGCGCCACCCGACCCCGAGCGCCGTCGACGTCCTGCAGCCGTACTACTACGGCCTCGAGCCCGAGTTCCTCCTCTGCGTCGCCCTCAGCCTGCCCGTGTTTCTGTACGCCGCCGAGCTCGGCACCCGCCTCTTCGACGAGCCCAGCGTCCGGGCGTCGCGCTGGGCGTATCGGAGGCTGATGAAACGGAGTTAAACTAGGTAGCTGACCAACAGGAAGAGCCAGGCGCTGAGGTGCTCGGGAAAAACAGTACTCCTTGCTTCAGTAAAGCATGGGTTAGGTGGATCAGAATAGTGTCGTTTAGTTCAAGGCCACGCATAGTTTACACAAAGTCTTGTTTTGAGATGTGATTGGTGATGAAATTCCATTAAAGGCCGTTCCAAACGCCAATTGGCTACCAATGGAGGCAGCAGCCTGTCACTATGGACGTCGGCTTGGCAATTCCCACCTACAACGCCTGTATCCGTCCTACTCGCAGTATTTTCTCATGCAAAGGGTATCGAAATTGTAATATATAGATGTTGCACAATCACACCACCGCTTTCTCCGACCCTAGTCTTCTGGACTATTCAATTATGCATTTCAAATCAATGTTGCAAAAGGCCATACACACCAATACGGCACCAACATCATGCAGTTACGCCTCAGATAGATCAGAAAACGGCGTCACGTATCCCGTGAAGTTCTCCGTCAACGTAGCAGCATCTCCAGCGCGTTCGGTCTCTTCCCGAAGCTGATCGGACGGACTCGGCAATAGATCTCGCTCAGACGAAGCACGAGATGCCGTCTGCCAATGCGCGAGTGGATTACTGACGCGGAGGGGATGGTGCCAGTGATCGAGACCGAAGTACCGTTGGTTGGGCGACAATGTCTTCAGGGGTGACACATCTGGCACAGGCTCCATCGTCTCAAGCCGTGGGCCTGATCCGCCGTTCAAGTTGAGCATTGGTGGCAGCTTCGGTACTATTTCCTCCTCTGGTTCAGCAGGCAAGACTGGTGCTTGGGCGGCCGCTTTTGTCCGGTTTCGTGTCGGTCCCCGTATATTCACTGGTTCCCCATCGATCAACTTGGGCTTGCGAATGCGTGGGTTGGTCTTAACCGCCGCGCCGATGGTTGCGGGTGCATCTCCAGGCGACTCCAATTTGACCGGGTTTGGGAGTACAGATAGGAGTCCGTTGGTGGCCAATGAGGCTTCGTCGCGGGGACCTGACGGAAGCTTCGTCATCCACTGCTTCTGGTAGTCCCTGATGGACCCATATGCGGTATAGAGCTCCGACATCCTCTGCGGAGGAGGCGTGGCCGAGTTCCGGAGTTCCAAAGCTGCCCTCCGATACTGAGCCTTACTCGAGTTCGGATACGATTGTGGTGGCGCCGGACTCGGGCTCCAACGCGCGAGTTGAGGTGTTTCATGGAGCCGTTTCTCCAGATGCGATCTCTTGGAAGGCTTTGCCCGCCGGGAGTCATCTTGATCCGTCTCTTCACCGGGTGCTGAGAAGAAGGCTGCTGGAGCAGACTTTCTTGGCCTCTTAGGTTTGGGCTGTACCACGCGGCCAGGCGATGAAGAGGATTGTGGCCTAGTGGGCGTGTAACCAAAGAAGTCAAACGGCTCGCCACGTATATTGTAAAGTGCCTCGGCAATGACGTGCATAGCGTAAGCACCACAGGCGTAGTCGTTTCTCCCGTACTGGGGGTTCTTGGGCTCAAATCCGTGCTGGCGTGATTCTGTGTTGTCTTCCAAATGGTTCGTGATCTGGATGGTCTCGCGCCGCCTCTTCGCATTCTCGCGTCGTTCTTCGAGTTCGCGCCTCCGGTGTTCTGTCGCCTCGCGCCTCTTCTCCCTTTCAGCAGCGAGCGATTCGCGTTTCTTCTCCTTTTCCACAGCCAGGGACTCGCGTTTCTTTTCCTTCTCTGCTGCCAAGGATTCTCGTTTCTTGTGCTTCTCCGCGGCCAAGCTCTCGCGCTTTTTCTCCCTTTCCGCAGCCTTCTCGGCAGCCAGTTCTTCTTTCTTTCTCTCCTTCTCAGCCGCAAGATCCTCGCGTTTCTGTTTCTCGTACTCCAGAGTCTCTTCGGGCGACATCCAGAGAGTGGGTTTCCGTAGTCGCAGGTCTTCCACCCACGCGTCGCAGTCCCACTCGATCCAGTAGTCGATTACATCGCCCCAAGTACTTTCTGATGGCTTCGTAAAGTTGATGAATACGACTTTGCCTCCCTTGGTATGCACCGATTTGGCGAACTCCTTCACCATCACCTTGAGCCCATGCACACGGAGACTTGTGCCAAGAACGAGAAGAAGGTCCGGTCCGGCTGAGAGATCGTGTTGAACAATCGGTGAAATCAGGTCAGAGCTCGGGTGCTCTTCTCCGTACAGGACAATATCGGGCCTCAGTTTGCCTACACCTAACGCGCGCTTGCCTCGTTCTTGACGCGCTGCAGTGGCGCCGGCGCAGTGTGGACACTCCGGCTGCTCCCCCATCATGGTGCGCATTTCGCGGCCATCCTCGTCCCAGTCGCAGAGACGGCCACACACAAAGCATCGCAGGGCGTGGAGTGATCCATGGAGGAATACGCATTCGACGCCCTTGGCTGGACCTACACTCGACCTGGATTTGTTCGGGTCGTCATCCTCCGGCCGTTGAGAGGACTGACTCGCATCCTTTCCGCCGGGGTCATCATCGCCGTTTGTCTGATCCAAAGAGTCTGTGTTTTCTTTATCTTGATCGTTCGCGGTGACCTGCTTCGTGGGTTTCCTCCTCTTATTGCCCGCGCCGCTCCGCAGATCTGTTGACAGGCCTATCTTCTTCTCGATCTCGTCAATATTTTGCGTATAAACCCTTACAAGTTTCCCGTTGTTTCGTAACTGGGCAATAAAATGGTGTGTGCTCGTCGGTTGCACGTCCTTGACTTTCTGTCTTAACGTGGTGGCAAACCTGTAAAAGACGGAGGTTTTCACTGGATCGGACCAGATGTTGGCGTCGAATAAATCCCGGCCCTTCAAGTTCCGCAACTTGGACGTCGAGGCTTGCGAAGCAAACAAACCCGCGGAGGACTGTGTACCCTCGGAATCAGACTCGTCAGAGCTTTCCGATTCGCTTGGTGAGCTGCTATCTGGAGATTCGGTGGATCCGTAAGGGTCGGAAAAGACGGCCGGAGGAGAAGAAAGCGGCGAAGAGCTCAGGGGCCCATCTTGAGGCAATCGCTTGGGTGTAGAGGAAATATGGGCTGCAACGGTATCTGTCGACTCGAAGCAGGTAACGACCTCGTCAGTCTGAGAAGAGGCTGCAGATGTTTCGGGTTGGGAAAAAGTAGCATCTTCTGCGCCAGACTGAGCTGAAGAAGTCGTGGAGTGCCTTGGTAAAGACGGACGCCGAAGTAGTGAAGACCGAGATCGTGTTGACCTGTGCGAGATCAAGTTGTTTGATGTGGCCGATTGTGCAGCATGGTCTCGTGTTTCCGTCGCGGTGTTACAAGACGCGACCGTCACCTCCGCCTGCTGGCCAGACCCCTGACCATCAGGGAGCGATTGTGTCGGGTTCGTGCTCTGGTCCTTCTGGGCTTTTGTTGTGTTCCCATAATCACTTGCGTCTCCCGATATCGATAGTCTCCTTCGTTTTGTCGGCCGCTCTGTGTCTTCGCTGTCGGTAGAGTATTTCTCCCTTTCGGAAGTAGACTTGTCGGCCTTGTCGAACTGGGCTTGGATCAGAGAGTAGAGACCATGCTCGGAGCGGAAGTCCTGAGATCATATTAGTACAATGCACCTCTCCCCTAGAGGCTGTTGGGTGCCCATCTTACAGGAATGCCCGAGTTGGTGCTAATGCCAGCGCCGGTAATGACCACCACCTTTCTGGATTTGACAAGTCTGTTGGCTACAACCTGTAGCAACTCAGACGCGTCGGGAGAGATTTGAATTGTTGGCATGGTGCCGGGGTGGGAAGAGTTTCGTGTGGTCTTGTTGATCGACAGAGTATTAGACCATTCAGGCGAATCTGAGATGTCCCTGCTGTCCCAATCACTCCTCCCTCGAGACGCCGTAGGATCCCCGACCCGCGTTGTCGTCAAGCGAAAAATGCAGTCAAGCTCAGGCGGATCACATTACTTCCATTGCGGGAGCCTGGGGCAGAGTGTTTGGCTGATATGCGAGGGCAACTTCGCCAATGGCTCCTCGTCCGACCGAGCCGCTGTTGGTTTCGTGTTCGACGGTCAATCTGTACTGGGGTCTTCGAAGTCGAGATATGCCGAGTACCGGAAGCAGGTTTCGTGTGCAAGAAGCCGTGTCAATTCTTCTAGTAAAAGCGCAACGTTTTGGGCTGCGTAGGAGCCTGCGTGGTTTCGCAGCGGTCGTCGTCGTCACGGGGGTGGTGTTGTTTGGATTGTCGAAAGATCGAATTGCAGAAAGCAGCCGACCCTGGGCGAGCGATCAGCCTTTCCTTTAGGTGCCGGATGGTCGACGCGCTCCAATTGCAACTGCACCAACGCGACCCCGCTATTATTAGACGGCCTGGTCCGGGGGTTTGGCCTGGGCTAGGCCGTTCCTAAATTAGGTGCCAACAGCTCTCAAGACGGACTCGGAACTTTTGGTCAGTTGGAATGGGTATTGCTCTGCAACAGCATCGCCGCGATTGGCATCGAAGATAGAGTTGACTAGACTAGGGTGAAGAAGTCGGTCAATGTGGTAGTCCTACAATAGCCAGGTAATTGCCAGCACCTGGCCGCCTTGGCCTTGGGGTAAGCGTGATGTGCAGATGGGATGGTACGATCACTTCGCTGTTCCGTTCCCAATGTCATACCGCCCTCGCATCACAAACCCAACCACTAACCTAGGTTACCTTTCTTCGAGTGCAAGTGCTTGCAGACAGGCACCTAGCGCAGGTGGCAGCTGCCAGCGCTGTTTGGCTGCTGGGCTTTCATTCGGTCATGACCGTGTTTTGGTCCACTTAAAGCTTCGATCAGTTTGGGCTGGCGTTCTGTACTTTCTTCTCCATAAGGTTAGCTCCTGCAGAATTTATCCATTTTACCCAGCTAGCCGCTAAACCGTCTTAGGCGAATTATGCACATATAGCTCCTTATCAAACTGTACCTGTCGTTTGCACAAAACCGATCTGATTATGACAACTTGGTGGCTAAGAATGCTGCTCAGTTGGTTACTTACTCGACTCAGGTAGACGGATCCCTTGCAGCGGAGTTTTATTAGAGCTCCCTTTGTCTGCATGTCCTCATGTTTCCTGCTGAAGCATTTTTGGAGGGAAATGACCGTCGTGACTTCTCTGTCACAACCATGTCGCCAACTGGAGACCTGATATCCCGAACGCAGCCAGTCACTGTGGTGGCAACAGTATTCTTTGTCAATGTTGTCGGCGGTCTCTATCTCCAGCTCGTCTTCTTCTCCGTCAAATACCCTTCCAATTTGCCCTTGGTTGGCGAGCCTCCGGGCAAGAGGGATTCCTGCTGGCGCACTCGGTGGAGACATATGAAAGACCGTGAGGACCTGTACCGCGAGGCTTATGCAAATGTGCGTATTGTAAGCCGGCTGGCGCTCGGTGCACAGAAGAAGCTGACCACGAGATATAATCCTCAAAAAGGGGCAAGACGGAACTGGTCCCCGGCCTTGGCTTCCGGAATGAGACCATCCTGCCCCAGAGTGCCATGAAGTGGCTCCTGGCATAGCCCGAGACTTCTCTGAGTCTGCCGCACGCTAGAGTCGAGCTTAATCAGTTTGGATATAGTCTGGGTGACGACAAGTACGGCGTCGATGCCTGGAGCGGCCAGGTGGTGAGGTCGAACATCGATGCCGTCCTGGGACGGATCTGCGGAGACATGCACGAGGAGTTACAATACGCCTCGGGCACGCGGTTCGGCACCGTCGAGAACATCTGGAAGGAATTTGAACCTGCTCTACACCGCGCGATTGGTGGTGGCACAAGCCGCCAGTCGCTTCACTGTTGGACTGCCTCTTTGTCAGTTACACAACCGTCGGTATTTGGGCCGATGTTTGGTATGCTAACGATGATTCCAGGCCGTGATGAGCAATAATTGAGCAACACTGCGATAGGTGATGGTTTGGTGATGAGTAGTGGACTCGCTGGTGGAACACCTAAACCATGGCGTTCCATCCCTTTCGAGGTACATGAAGCCTCAGATAGAGAGGATCAAAAAGCATGTTAGACCAACATATATGGAGAGACTGGAAACACTGAAGCACGACCCCGAGGATTCCTGTCAGTCAGAGCTGGAAGACTTCTTCCAGATGATGATGCGATTTGCCCAGAAGTAGCGGCCTCATGAGGTGGATGACTTGGATACCATATGCCGCCGCCTGATCGTTGCGAACTTTGGGACCATGCACAACACCGCCTTCCAGGTGGCCAACTTGATCTTCAACATTATAAGCTCGGATGCCGAGTTCAACACGATCTAGGTACTTCGCAACGAGTTTTCCGCGGTCCTCGGCCAGGGCGGCGATGTCGCCCAAGGCTGGACCAAAGCCAAAGTAGCCAGTTTGACGAGGGCTGACAGTGTGGCCCGCGAAACACTGCGTCTAGGCTCTTTTGGCAACCGTTTCCAATTTCGTAAGGGCCTGGTCGACAATGTTGTGACTGAGGATAGTGTCAAGCTGCCCAGAGGTGCCCTGGTCTCAATGCTAGCCCACCCAGCGCACCGCGATGCCGAGTTTCTTAACGACCCTGCAATTAGAGCCCATTCCGTTTCTCTCGCGCCCTTGAAGCCGCCGCCGACGCCAACGGCAAGCCGGGTCTTCAGATCCTCACCTTCGTGGGGACGGGGCCGCAGCATCTTCCTTGGGGCCATGGCAAACACGCCTGCCCGGGACGCTTTTTGGTGGACTTTGAGCTCAAGCTTATCATGGCCTAACTTCTGCAAAACTACGACACCGAGTTCCCGCCCGAGTACGAGGGGAAGCGACCGCCGATCTACTGGATGGCGGAGGCGGCCTTTCCTCCGGCTGACGCCAAGATCAGGGTCAAACGCAGGCCTAGAATTTCCAAGTTCCATGGAGATACCATTCTGGCAATGATGTTCTGCGGCTATTATTAGTACAGCCGACTTATATGCCGTCATAACTGGCCTCGTAGTGTGGTGTGGTTGCGATGAGCATGGATAATATTACATAGTATTCGGACATGCGCGTGAGGTCGGTTTGAAACGCTCAGCGATGTCATCTTCGTGAGAGGATAGGGGGCGTCGTGAGTTTGTCTCCTGAGGCTGTGGAAGTGGCAGCATACAGACAAGGAATGCGAAGCATGTTGGGATACCTAGATTTACTTAGAACCTAGACGCATCATGCATTAGTCTCCTCTCTTTAGATACAACGTCGTTGCAATCCTCTTCATGGAACACCGCGAGTCATGATGAACGTCAACGCAGCAATAAGGCTCGGCTAGCCCGGCAAACAAACACATTTGACATGAAATACTAACCAGGTTATTGCCGGCGAATATGTAGATTGGGATGAACTCGTTTCTCGCATGACTCAGTTTCGATTCAATTCATTAACCCTTCTCGTCCGCGGAACCCTGTTTCCGGAATCACAAAACTGACGTGCACCCGCAGGAAGCCGAGGGCGGATAGAAGGGAGACTGCGCCTCGTAGACGGCACAGCCGCCTGTAATCGCGAGACTCTATTCCTCATTTTGGAGGGACCTCATTCCGGACACGGACACCGAAGACCCGCCGAACCCTACGCAAAGTGGTTGTATTAAGGGAGTGTGTCATGGCACCTTGGGGTGGGAGCCGTTGGGCGCGAAAACAAGGCTGGATCCTGGGACCCGGGGATCGCACCAACTATAGCCTGCGCGTCTCGGCCGATAACCCGCCCTTTGGGGCTGACAGGTT
Source organism: Apiospora aurea (assembly GCF_038362705.1). NCBI lineage: Eukaryota > Fungi > Ascomycota > Sordariomycetes > Amphisphaeriales > Apiosporaceae > Apiospora > Apiospora aurea. Next base: position 1,279,117 of record NW_027117391.1, read on the forward strand.
GCCCCTGGCGGTTTGAGAGCCAAACTCTATTTCGGTGGGTATTCGGGGGTCTAGTTGCCCCTGATTGGTGGGAGTTCTATAGCAACGTGCTACAGGTACTTAGGGGTGGGTCGGCCCGCTCAACGCATAAGGCTTGGTTTGTATGGATCACGTTGATCGACAGGGAATGTGCGGTCTTGATACGAAGGGGTCATGCCTTATTCGCCCACGATAGCCTCACAGCCACTCTCTCTCTCTCTTGGTATCGGTCCTGCATATTAGTACTGCCTCGAGAATTTGGACGTATACCGGTAGAGTGGGCTAGAGTCGCACCGACTGCCTGATCCCCACCCCTGACGACCCAAACAGACAAGACCCCAGGTCCATACCGCCCTGGTATTGCTGCACAATGTCGTATACCGACACTCTATCTCGAGTCATGGTCTTCCTTGCGGGCCCAAGTACTTCGGTCAGAAGGACGCGATACTATATCGAAATATATCTCGCGAAGCAGCCTTGCGGGACTGGACCCCTAAAAGGCTTATTATAAAGAAGGAATCCAACTCCGCGAAAGTGTTGTCTGGCTTCCTCTTCGTCACCATCAAGCAACTTCGCTCTTTGTTACTCGCTTTCGATTCACCAACTTTCGCTTCTCTGTACACAACGAGAACTGTCTTTACTCTCATTGACTTGAGCGGGTATTCATTCCATTCGCTTTTCACTTCACTCACTTTGCAAGCAAAAGCCCACTTACTCTCTACCGCCAACAACCCACTATCACCAAAATGCGTTTCACCGCCACCAACGCCCTCGCCCTCCTGAGCGCCACCGCCTCCATCGCCGCGGCCACGCCCACCGGCCACTACAGCCCCAACGCCGGCGTCGCCGCCTCCGCCCCCCGAGAAGCGCGGCGAGGCCCAGACTCTGGACGCGCCCCAGCAGCACGTCCAGAAGCGGGAGATCCTGACGGCCATCCTGACGACGGTGGGCACGACGGCGGCGACGGCCATCACGACCGAGGCGATCAAGGCCGCGTCGGGCCTCATCAAGGACCTGGCCAACTTCGACAACGCGCGCGAGGCCTTCACCAAGAAGACGGCCGAGGACATGTGGGCCAAGAACCCGGACCCGGCCAAGTTCGCCGCCGCCATCTGCTACAACGAGGCCTACGACCTCGAGGACCCCAAGGGCATGGACGGCCTCACCTCGGCCAAGATGACCCTCGGGCCCCTGAACACCGAGTACGTCCCCGTTCCCTCTCTCTTACACGAGGACCAAAAAGGCTCGGCCACTGACCCCGCAAACTCAGCTACGACTGCTTCTACATGACCGCCAAGAACGCCCTGTACACCCGCGGCGACGGCGGCTTCATCAACGTAAGTACACCACCGATACCTACATTTGGGCCCGGAGGCCAAGCTAACGCTTCCTGATAGTTGGCCTTCGTCAGTGACAAGCGCTGCACTTTCGACCGGGATACTGCTGATCTCACGTGCACCGCGTAAACGTTGCCTCCAAGTCCCACGACCAATGCCGATTTGACGAAAATCACGACGCATCTATCATTCCACTAGCAGCTCAGTCCGCAGTTAGACCGATGCTCGTTTGCCATAATGTCTTGCTTTCAGATGTTTACGCAGTTGGGATACCACTCCTTATGGAATAAACAGACTATACCTACCTCGCTAGACACTACGTGAATATGACTCCAGCTTCGCCGTCACCTTGGAGCACTGTGCATCCCAATCATGACCAGGACCGTGAATTACATTTGCGCGCCCATTTGACGTGAACGGGAAGACGAGCAGGACGAGACGCTGACCCCCCCTTACTAAACCCGTACCGGACTCATCCAAGCCCGGCGAACGGGGTCGCCTCTCGACCTGTTCGTAGTTGGCCTCCCCAGGAATTTCGATCCGCTGTCGACTCTTCGGCTCCTTGCCGATCTTGGCCTGGTTCTCTCGGGCCCACTTGCCAATCTCCCCCCCCCTTTCCGCGCCCGCCACCGACTCGAAGAGGTGAGACCCGTTCGCCAGTATCGCGAGCGAATGGCTATTGAAAGCGGGCGCCGCCGTCTCGCCCGTGCGGGCGATGGTGAGGTACAGGAAAGCGGCGCCCAGGAGCAGCGTCGCGCAGTGGAGCGACATCCACGCCCACTGCATCTCATAGATCGCCGCGACGCGCCCGACCGCCATGGCGGGCCCCCGGTCGCTGCCGTGGTCCGGCCGGCTCGCGCGGACCGCGTTCGACATGCTGTACGCGAGGGCCCGGAACGTCTCGTCCAGGTCCTGCTTGCCCCAGTTCCAGAGGCCCTTGAAGCCGTCCGGCTCGACGATCCCGGCAAAGATGTGCGCATCGTTCTCCAGGCGGCCGGGGCCGAGGCCGACCGAGGCGTCGTCGGCCGTGATGTTGGCGGTGAAGAGGTTGCGGAAGTGGTGGTTGACGCTCCAGACCGTGCTCGCCGACGCCGAGAAGCAGTCGTGGTCCGGATCCGCGTGGTTGTTGCCGGGACAGAGCTGCATGCGGCCCGGGAACCCCGTGCCCGGCTGCTCGAAGATGGCGAAGTCGTGGAACTTGAGGCTCTCGTCCGGCCAGGCCCCGTTGTGGTCCCAGGCATCCCGCACGCTCGGCGCCGGGACCTCCTCGACGGATTCGCTGTAGGTGTTGTTGGTGACGCTGGATCGGTACTGGTTGACGCGCCAGTACAGTCCGAACTCCTGGGCGACCACGGGGGCGTCGGGCCGCATCACCTGTCTTTCGTATCCTGCGGTGTTGTTGAAATGCACAAGGCTGACGGCCCACAGGAGGTTGTCTCGATGCCGCAGCGTGAGGGTCTTGTTGGAGTTCCCCGTGCTCTTGGCCGACATCTCAATCGCGTTCATGTCGACAAGCTTCGAGGTGTCGGGCCCGATGGAGAGCGAGCGGTATGGTGGCCAGCGACAGTCGGTCGTCGGACAGCGTTACTCTGTCTGGCGGCGGACCGTCGACAGGTTCTTGTCTAGGGCGTACATGATGGCCGACTCCATGGCCACGGTGATGGTGGAAGCGTATTCGACCCTGTAACTGCCATTGGGGAACTGCATATGTGAACCGGGCACGTCGCTGGCATCTCCCCCGTTGTAAACGTTACTGTATACCACATAGCCGTCGTTGTGAGTGTAGTGATAATGATCGAGATCAGTAAACACGACCTCGTCCCGAGTGTGAATGATTTGTTGCGTGAAGGGATCCAGGGCAACCGCCAGCAGCGCGACAAAGGCACCTAAATAGAAAATATATCTAATTAAGTGCCAGTCCATTTGCCGAGTAGCTTTTGTGTTACGTGTCGCTAGTTCAGACACGAAGATAGTATTTTTGGGTGCATATAAGGGAGTAAAACTCACGTTCCTGGCCAGAGCAGCACAAGGAGATTCGCACATCCAAATGGGCCCCGGCTCGCCCGGTCGACCCGCTAGAAATCTATGAGCGGTCGATGTTCCTTCGCGAAGAGGAGCTATTTCCACTGGCCGACGGCTTCGCACACGCTGAAAAGCAAGCACCCCATGACCGCGACGGACAGGACGCAGACGAGAGCGTTGAGGGTAATGGGCGCGCCCCATTGATCTTGGGGTTTCTTGTCGTAGACAAAGACCAGTCCCGCCATGGCGCCCACGAGCGCGACCGCGGCAGCCAGTGCGACGAGCTCTGTGCTCCATTCTCGGAGAGCCCCGGGACGCGGCTTCGCGTGCGGTGAGGTTGTCAAGGCCGTCTCGTGCTCATAGCTTGTCAGCCGATACTTATGACGCTCTGTTTCTGCCTGTGAAGATAAATCTACTAGATCCGCCATTGTCACAGCACTTCTCTGGGGTGGCTTGCCGTGACTTCGAACTCCTGGAAAGGCTTCGATTTATAAGGAGAGTGCTTGTGCACTATGCACCTTGAACGTGACTTATTTTTTAGGTTAAACATAGGACGTGTTTACTTTTTATTAGCCAGCTTAATTTTCTCCCGCGTATGTCCCTTTAAAAGGGTTAAGAGTATATATTTAGTAACGGCCCCCTTTTTTATATATTAACCGATAGTTTAGTAATATATTTACTCGATCTTTTAATTAAAAGAAAAAAAAGCCGGTTAATTATTATTTTATTTCGCCTCGTTTTATTAATCGATTAATTTTATTAATTTACTTAATTCTTTTCGATTAATAATATTAGCTACGATTTTTTAATTAATTTAGCTTTTTTAAAGCTTTATAAAACGTAAAGGTAATATTATAAAGAGTATTATAAAAGGTATTATAAGTATTATAACTTATAAAAAATATTATAAAAGTAAGTATAATTATTATAGTTATAGTAATTTAAGAGGTAAAGCTATAGGTTATTACTTTATTATAGAAAACCGAAAAAGATAAGGAAAAAGGAAAAGGTCTAGCTTTACCGAAACGATTTCCTTATTTAAATAAGTAAAGAAAAGTCAAGTAACGCTCGGGTTATCTCTCGCATGCCCTTACCTTACTTTAATTAATAAAACTATTAAAGGCCTATTTTAAAATACGCTATAGCATTACCCCCCCCGCCCCTTTAAAATAGCTCGTTCCGAGATATATTAAATACAAAATTAATATTATAATTATTTAAACTTATTCCTTTATTTAAATCATTATCTCTTTTAACCCTTTTATTATACCGTTCTCTTTTTAAAAACGGCCGGTTTATTATTATCTTCGTATAGCTCGTTAAACGTATTATTCTCGGCCGTTTATAATTAATACTATAAACGTATCGAGGGATTAAAGGCCTCGGGATTTTACTTATAATAAATCTATAATTACTTAACCGTATTTTTAAAATCCTTTACGGGATATTAAATTAAATCGGGATCTTATTCTCTTTATTCGACTTAATATTATAACTTTCAATAATAAATCCTTAAGCTAATAATATAATATACCTCTTATTTTTTTTCGCTTAATTTAACCACTTTACCTTTAAGGTTTCGTACCGTTTATTTAATTAAGGGATTATTCAGGTATTTCTTAAATCGGTTTATATAAAAGACCTTAAAACCTACTTATTTTTTTAAGACTTTTAATAAATACGAATAACCGATTTTTCGTTCGATTTTATAATATTATCGGGTTAAAAGATAATCGAGCTTATCGGTAAGCTTTATAAAAGACTAGGTTTTTTAATAATAAATACCCGATCCTCGACATCGAAATCCGGTTACCGTTAATACTTATTTTTTTAATTATATATTCTCTATTAAACTCTAGGTATATTTCCTTTAATTATTTTATAGTAATTAACGATTCGCTTTATTTAATTCTATATAATTATTTAATTAAGTTTCTCGCGTTCTTTTAAATTCGTTATATCTTTAATCTTAACCTCTTAATCCTAAGTAAATTTTATAAGGAACCCTATTTCGATTTTATAAAGGGAATACCTTATTAAATTTTAAAATAACGTAATCTAAACGATATTTATAACCGGTAAGGCTTTATCTTAATCGTTTTAAAAATAATTAATAAATACTTATAGTTTTTACTTAAAGTATTAAATTACTACCTCGGTTTATTTTACCGTTTAAAAATAACTTACCGAGGATAGTTTTTGTTTAATTCCTAGAATTTTTAATACTTTATTTATAAAAGCGGAAATAAATTACGGTCCTCGGTTTAAAATTACTATTAAAAAATAATTATACGTCCGGTATAATTTTTCGTAATATAATCGGGCTACTTCGGCTATAATAATAATTATCCGGCAAGTAATATTTTATATTCGTTTCCTTAATTTATTAATTATTAATATAATATTATCGTTCCTTTTTTTATTTTTAAATATTATTTTAAAGTTTACCGCGATAGTATTTTAAGGTGGTAATAAAATTAATAATAAGTATAAAAAGTTTAATATTTTATCGTAGGGAACTTTACCCGGTTTATATTTTATATAATTAATTACGAATATATCGTAATCTTTATTTAATCTTAATTATTAATATTTTATTTATATTAACTGTTTAGTTTTATTCTTTTTTAAGTATACTATAAAAGTCCGAAAGTAAACCTTATTAATTACACGGGTCCGAAAATCGCCTTTATCGAATATAATAAAGCGGCCTTGAAATAAAATAAACCGTCCGTTAATAATCTATTTTTATATTTTATCTTTTCGAGCTTTTTATCTATATATTTTTAACCCCGAATATATAATATTTTCGTATAGGAGGGTATCGATAAGTTTATATTTAAAGCGTTTGAGTAACTTTTCGATTAAGTATAATTAAAAGCTCGCTTTTTTTTTAATCGAGTAACGCGTTTCTTTTAAAGTTTAAATAACGTTTAAAAAGGCTAGTTTAATAAAGCTATAATTTATTAAGCGTCCTTTTTATCCTTTTAAGTTTTAAGATCACCCGCTTTTTTAAAAAATACGTTAACGAAAACGTTTTTTCCCCTCGGTTTATAAATAATTACAAAATTATACTGTAATAACGTATCGGCTTAAGCCGCTTATTTTACGTTAAGCAATCGTTTAATGCCGAAATATTAAAGTACTTCGTAATTAATAATCACGAGAAATAATTAAGATCGTTATAATCTTATTAGTTTCGCTTTTTAATATTTAAACGCTTTTATTATTACTAATATTTCTTTATTTTAAATAAAGTAGTTATACTCGGCTTTTTATATCGTTTCGGAGTAAAAATATACGGGATGTTATTTATCGTTAAATCCCTTTTTTTTAAAGCAGGACGCTAATTAAGATACTATTTAATATATCGATTTCGACTCGGGTTTCTTTATTATAAAAAAAGTATATTAATACGGGCGCTTTTAAAAATAACTTTTTTAATTTTTCGAATACTTCCTAATATTCGTCGGTCCACGCGAAGGTGAAACCTTTCTTAGTTAAGTTCGTTAAAGGCTTAACGATACGGCTATATTCGTATATAAAGCGTCGATAATAATTATAGAATTTAAAGAAAAACTAAACGGCTTTAATATTAATAAGGGCGTTTTAGTCTTTAACGACTTTAATTTTCTCGGGGTCGATTTTTACGTCGTTTATACTTATTATAAAGCCGAGGTATTTAATCTTAATAACGTAAAATTCGTATTTTTTTATATTAACTTAAAGGCCTACTTCCTTTAATTTTTATAATACTTTCTTAATATATTCTACGTATTTTTTCTCGCTTTCCGAGTAAATTAAAATATTATCGAAGTAAACGTTATAAAATAAATTTAAGTACTCTATTAAGATTTCGTTAATAAACTATTAAAACGTTATAGGGTTATTAATAAGTTTAAAAGGGAGAATTTAGTATTTAAAGGATTTATACTTAGTTCGAAATATCGTTAAATTTTAATTTTAAAGTCTTATGCGAATCTTATAGAATACTTAGCGAATATTGATTTTAGTATATATTTTAGCTTTAATTATTTTATTAAGGGTTTCGTTAATTAACGGTAGCGGATACCGGTTTTTTTTAATAAATATATTTAGTTTATAATAATTAATATAAAAACGGAGTTCTTTATTAATTTTCCGTGTAAATAAAATAGGCGCTATTTATAAAGTAATACTATTAATAATAAAACCCTTTTTTAAAACGGCGGTAACGTATTTTTTATAAGTTTTAAATTCCTCGAGGGATATTTTGTAAAGTAGGTTAAATTTTAGGTTTTCGGGGCTTTTTTTTTTTCTAGGTTTATTCGATAATCGCTTACGCTTTTCCGGTACGACGCGATAATATTAAATTAAGTTTTATTAAAAATATTATAATACTTATAATAATTAAGGGGTATAGCCTCTTTAATTTTTTATTTTAAGGTTTCCTCGTTATTTAGTAGGAAATCGCTTTTAAGGTTAATAATTCGGTTAATATCGCTTAGGTATATAATTTCTATAACGTCGGAACCGATATCGCTAAAAAAATCCGCTCACGTTTAAAGTTTATACTTCGATAAGCTTTAACTTATATTATTCTACGCCGTTTCGTTTTAGCCCGTAAGGGGGTTTTTTAAGGAACGACCCCTCTTAAGTAAAGGTTTTTTAATTAAGCGCGGGGGTAGTAATTTATTAAGTTAACGGTTTATTTTAAAGATCTCGGGATTTTTAAACCGGTTTTTTAGAGGCGGTTTTAATATAACGTAGCAAGGTGATATCGATCCCTTTATTATTTAACTTTAACTATTTATTTTTTATTCCTTAATAAACTGTTCGATACGTTGTCGAACTATTTTTATAGTGGTTTAAAAAACTATTTCCGGTTCCCTAAACTAATTTAAAGACGAGTTATCGCTCGGGGTTTCTAATTTATTTATTATAATAGGCTATTAATAATTAGGTTAAAGCTTCGAAGAAAAAGCTCTATCCCGCCTTCGTTTATTTTCGATAAATATTTTTCTTTGCTTCTAAGTAACGTTTTAATTATACTCGAGTTTTTTTAAAAACTGTTTTACCTTCGTAATATCGATATCTCGGGTCTAGGTTTTTTACTAGTCCTTTAAAAAGACTAGCTACTTCCTCTAATAATTTATTATAACGTCGTATTCCTTAAACTATTTTCGTCCGATAATAAGGTCGTGCTTTATATTAATTATAAAAAAAAGGTATAAAAAGTGTTTTATATATTTATATTTTAAAGTTTAAGAGAAGGGCGATATTAATTAATTAAAGGGACTTACCGTCGTATCCTCCGATAATTTTAGGTTAAAACTTAACGTGGTTTACTATTGAGTGGCCCGTATTATTAAATAGTTCACCCTTACTACTTTTCGACCTTAATTAAACTTTAACGCGTAATAACTTTATAACTATAATGCTTAATTTAAATTAAAAAAACCGAATCGGTTTAGCTATTTAAACGATACGAAAACATTTAAATCCATTAAGTAAAAGAAATGCTGTAAAAATATACGATATTCTTAAAACTATTTTACGTTACCGAATTTACGACCGAACCTTATAACGCGATATTTAATATTTACGGCATAAATTAAATGTAAATAAAAAAGAGGTATTTCGTAAATATATAATTAATTTAAATATCCGCGGGATATCTCTTAAAATCGCTAATATAAAAAATATAGCTAATTTTTTTACCGCGTCGCGCGACGGCGAGCGCGTTAATAAATATTAAATTAAGCGCTTTATTAACCGGAACTCGGATTTTAAAACTTAAATAAACCGTTAATACGATTATTAAAAGGCTTTTTATAAAGATTTAAACGTTATTTCCGGTTAGTTTAGGCTAGTTATAAATATTAAGGCTAAATACGGTATCGTTAACGAGAATATATAGAATTTTAACGAAACCGGCTTTATAATAAATATAATCGGGTTAACCTTCGTCGTAACACGCGTTAATCGGCGTAAGAAAGCGAAATCGGTCTAGCTTAATAATCGGGAATAATCGACGACGATTAAATATATTAATTCGCAAGGTTAATATATCTCGCCGTTTTTAATCGTTTAGGGCTAATATTACTTAATGAACTAAGTTATTAAATACGATTTACCGGGCGATTAAGTAATTAAACCGACTTTTTAATAAATAGACCGATAATAAAATAAGCTTAAATTAAATTAAGCACTTTAATAAATATACTAGATTATAAACGAAAAATCGCTACCGCCTCTTAATTCTCGACGGCTACGAAAGCTATATTTCGGCCGAATTTAAAGTATACTACTAAAATAACGATATTATTATAATTAATATACCTCCTTATTTATCGTACCTGTTTTAACCTTTCGATATAATACTTTATTCGCCTTTAAAGCGTATTTATTCGAAAAAAATCGAGTTATTTATTAAGGCCTCGATAAATTATATTACGAAGCTCGAGTTTTTTATTACGTTTAAAGCTATATATTTCGCTATTTTTACAGAAATTAATATTAAATTTAAATTTAACGTATTCGGCTTAATATTTTATAACTCGAACGAGGTAATTAATAAACTAAATATGCGTTTCCGGACGCTTATACTTAGCCTATTTCGTTCGGGGACGGTTAATACCTACGACCTTTAAATACCGTTTAACCCTTAGTAAATAACTAAGTACTCTATTTATATTAAAAAAAAGTGTTTACTTATTAAGGAAACTCTCCGACGCCGATTTTAAATACGATAAACTAAATAACGAAGGGTATAATTAAAATAGCCTATAAAATAACTTTTATATATAATCGGATACGTACTTTAAAAGAGGCTAATTTAACCCTTTTAAAGCGCCGGAAAGCTAAAAAATCGCGAATTTAGCTTAAAAAAGCCCTTACGATTAAAGAATTTCGAAGGCTATAAAACGAAAAAGTAAAAGGGAAGCGGCCAGCGATTAATAAAAGCGAAAATAATAGTTTATCGAAAAAGCGCGCAACGGGCGGCAGGCGCTATAAAATTTACGGTAAAATAAGCTATAATACGCGAATATATAAAAAACATATAAAATCGAGTAGCGAATTAAATAGCGAGTAAATTTAATTAATTTAAAGCGTCGTAATTAAAATAACTTTTATAAAAATATTGAAAAGTGGTAAAGGTGGATTACTTAATGATACGGGCCACTTAATAGTAAACCACGTTAATTAATTATCGAAAGTTTAATCGCTTTATTACTTTACGGGCTAATTTTACGTTTATAAACAGTTTTCCGTTAGCTCCCGTGTTCGCGAATATATTAATAATAGTAATAGATAATCCATTACTTATTATAGTATAAATAAAAATAAAAAGGTCTTTTTTAAAGTAAGTCTATAAAAAATTAAAAAATATATCTTATATACTCAGCTCGAATAATATTTTTAAAAAGGAGTTAAAGTTCCTCAGGGTACTTAATTTTCCGAGTTATCGGAATTCTTTTTAAACAGGTAAAACTAAACGGAACAGTCGATTTAAAATTAGTAAAATTATATTTTATTAAAGCTATTAATTCGTTAACTCGCTTAATACGCTATTAATCGAAAGTTTTTTTATTAGGATAGTTCCGGGAGAAATATCCGGTTTTTTTATAATTAAAATATACTCTTTTAATTAAAAACTTTTTTATTTTAACGGTAGGGATACGACGGGAAATATCGGTTTACTTAAACAATCCGGCAGCGAAGCCACCGGCGGAATTAGTTTTAAGGGCAGTGCTTTATCCAGCACTTTTTCCGGTGGTTTTAACGTTATCTTTTTTTTACACCGTTACGTTAAACGTAATTACAATTTTATTAATAATCGTATCAAAAGATAATAAAATAAAACTTATTAAACAAAATATCGTCGTTATAATAATCGATAACCACTTTCTCGTTTAATCGAACAGGTAATTTATCGTTAAGCTTTCGTTTATAGTCGTTTTTTTTAACGCGGGCGTGTCCGGTTAACTTAACGAATTCGAGTCGAAAAATTTAAAAACTATTACTAAGCTTTATAATTAAGTCTTAAAAAGCTTTACGGGCCTTTTCGTAAACGTTAAGGTTATAATACTATTCGTATAAATAATTTAAGAGATTTTTAAAAGTTTTAATTAAAGGGTCGTCTTATTCGTTAATAACGAAAGGGTATAAATTTTTAGCGGCTTTATTATTAACCCGGCTAATAATATAAGTATACTTATTTTTATTAATAAGGTAGTGGTTAGTATTCGTTTTTAATTTACCCTTTAAAGTTATAAACTAATAATCGAATTTAATTTTAAAGTTTTTTTTATTAGTAAATAAGGGGGTTAAATATTTTAATGCTTCGCTTAAAGTTATTAAGCGACGTAACGCCGGTGCGGGTCGTTTTTTTTATTTAAACCGAAACTCCTTAGTTTCGGATTAAGAGATTAACGATATATTAATTTAATTATTAAATTTTCTCGTTTCTCTTTACGACGATTAGTATAAAGTCCTTCTCTTTTTTAATAAGCTTACCGTCCTTATTTAGTCCTCTATTTTAATTATTTTCTTAATTAACGTCGTTATTTAAGTTTTTTTCGCCGAGAACGGTAATTTATATATAATTTTTTTTAAACTAATATTAAAGTTTTTAGAAATTTTTATTAAATTAAGGGTTTAATTTTTAAAACTTATTATAAAAAAGTTCGTAGTTTAAACTCTTTTTAAATAACGGTTAAGTTTTTTTTATATATTTTATTAAAATGTTTTTCGACGATTAAACTTTCGCGTCTAAACTACTAAGTTTTCGCGGTCTCAGTAAAAACTACGAAAAGTATCGCGGAAATATTATAATAAAAATTATATATAATAGTTAATCGTTTAATTTTTTTTCGATATTTTCGTTTATAACGTTAAAAAAGTTATCGAAAAAAAAAACGTTTACAGTTTAAGTTTAGCCTCGACTTAATATAATTAATAAAATAATTCGGGGGCGGTAATTTTTTATTTTAAATCGCTTTTAATATTAAATAATAAGTTTTTACTTTCGCGCCCGGTAATAACGCTTTAATTATTTACGTTTATCGGATTTACGCTAAAGTAAACGAAGGATACGCGTTTAATTAATAGGGAATTTCGCGCGGCACGCTTTTTTAAACTCGTAAAAGAACGGTTAATATCGTCGATATTAAAACGCACCGACTTACGAACCTATTTTACGCGCGTATCGCGCTTTTTTAAGCCGGCGGCTATCTTAATTAATTACTTTATTTAATCGAAATTAATCTAAGTTCTAATTTCTAAAAAAATAAGATATTTATAAAGCTTTCCTAGGTTTAATAAATTAAATCTTTTTCGGTAATATTATAATTATAATAATTCGGGAGGTAAAATTATAGGTTATTATTTTATTATAGAAAACCGAAAAAAATAAGGAAAAAAGAAAAGGTCCAGCCTTGCCAGAACGATTTCCTTATCTAAATAAGTAGAAAAAAATCAGGTGGCGCTCGGGCCATCTCTCGCATGCCCTTGCCCCACTCTGGTTGGCAAGGCCACCAAAGGCCTGTTCCAAGGTGCGCCGTAGCATTAACCTTATGCTTAAGAGGAACGGGTCTTATTATCGTGCCGGCACTGAGCAAAGGAGAGGGCAATGAGGCCGGTGGGCAGTACCGGAGGATAAGAGTTTGCAACTTTAAGGGTCTCAGTTCAGATGATTTCACGAGGCTGGAGCAATCGTGTGTTTCTAATCTATGGCTAGTATAAGAGCCCAAGGAAGCGGGTGCACTGATCGTACAATAGGGAACCCAGTAACCTCGTTGATAGAATAAACCCAGTTGAACCTGTTACCAAGTTCATGCATGATAGTGTGACCTTAAATCGTTCAGCTCCCTACAGTATCGATTTACGCCAAAATATTTCAATGATAATGACGCTCAGGGAGCTCAACGCTGGGGTCATCCGACATTGAACCGAGCAGATCAGGAGTACTATAATCGGCTCAGCGAGATGCTGTTGCCACGTTATCATGTAGATAGCTAACTACCTAATTGTTATTAGGACTACCTACGTCCAGCGCATGCATGACTCTGCTGGGCCTTCTTGAGGTGAGAACCAAAAGTCCCCTACAACCAATGCACGTGGAAGCTGCCGTGGACCAGTCACTGCAATTAGTATGTGAAGAGCTCGGAAAAAGGAGATCAGATAATTAACATTACTGACTAACATAGCATGTATCTGCTTGATATAGATTGGTGAATGTTGCAAAAGGAAGGGGAAAAAAAGGAAAAATCAGACTTGACACATCAACACCGTTGCGCCATGTCATGCCCCAGCATGGTCAAATATCCAACGTGTAGGAGTATCTTCAAGTGACGAAAAAAAGAACATAACCGTGCCGAGACAAAAGGGAGGATAGTGTGGAGGGCAAAAAGAGAAAGCGGCCCGGAACCTGGGTCGATCAGATGATCCCAGAAGGAGTTGGGAAATGAACGCAGCTCATGGGGGGAATGCTAGATGTCTTCCCTATCAAAACGCTGCAATAATGTAGAATAAACTGTGGATAGCAAAGGGACAGCCAAGAAAATAGGAAAGGAATAAATGTTGTGTCCGGAAGGGAAGGCCCCAGGCCATATCAAACACCGCGTCCAACACTCGGAAGCCGATGAGGTTTGAACAAGCCATAAGCCCCGGTAACCATGAGTGCCAAGCAAGTAGGCCCTTTTGGCAACCTTTCTTCCCTTCCAATGTGTGAGAATGTTGAAGACTGTCCCAAAGATGAGCGATCTACCCCCTTTTGACCACGGGCATCAAAAGGTGAAATTGGGGTAGATCGTATATGAGTTCATTTTCGACCCTCGCCAATCCGCCCAGAACCTCGCGCGATATCCGGGTGCTTTTCCATGTGGAATATGGCCCCCGTACATGATGAAATGCCGTGCTTCGATCCGGCTATCGTCTTTCTTTTTCGGTCGGCTCGAGAACGGGGGTCTAGAGCTGATTCACGACTAGACGCCAGTATCGGTAATTGACAAGCGTTTCCGTCTCCAAATCCCCATGCACGCTATCAGGGCCGCGATACAGACCCCTACCGCAATAATGTTGATCAGGTTAAAAGCGACTCCGTAGGCATTGATCACCATCTCCTTGTCGTGCGGGGCGAGTTTCGCTACGGGCCTGGGCGACACCAGGATCATGTCCAGGGTATCGTAGCTCAGCTTCTTCTCCAGCTTCAAGTAGATCTCCCCGAACACGACGGCTTGCGCAATCGCGATGCCCATCAGGCCGCCCAGGGTTCGGACTTGCGTGACGGCACCAATCGTTATACCTATATATGGGGGAGAGCGAGGAGCAACCAATGTCAGTAAAAGGGGGTTTCTTTCATGGAAGTGGAAAAAGGGAGGCGGATTGCGTGATCTCCGAGTGCATGACTGACCTGAATCGTCCCCACTAACTTCCAACTTCGAGATAACTATGAGACCTATTGAAACTTAGTGGCTGTCTTTTATACGTGAGCATAGCCGAGCGAAAACTTACTGCTTAAGGATAATCCGAAGCCGAAACCCAACAGTACCTGGTACCCGTACTGCGCGGACGACACGTCTCCTGACGTCGGAAGCGTCGCCATGAGACCCAGTCCAACGATTTGCAAGGCTAACGAGGAGGCCAAGATGTGCCAGCTGATATTGAATTTGCTGCCGACGACGGCACCTACACCCGCGCCGCCGGCCGCCAGCAACAAGAGAGGGAGCATGCGGAAGCCGGTCTCCAGGGGGACAGGCCGTTATGTATCTGGAATCGCTGAGGCAAGAACACAGTGGTGATGAGGAAAGGAAAGCCGACGAGGAACGCAGTGCTGCAATGTTGGTGAGTAGGGATGGCAAACAGGGAGGGGAGGGGGAGCAAACCCGGAATGGAGGCCGGGGTGCTGCCCCCTGATGAACAGGGAGCCCAAACGTACAGAAATAGGAAGCCTATCACTCGCGTACAGATCAGACGAATAGGGAAGAGAGGCAACATTCGGGTCCTTTTCTTCCTGGGATCCGACACAATCCACTCCCAGGTAACAAAGCCAACTAGACCCACACCACTGAGGGCAAGTGTAGCAATGATATCAGGACTGGCCCACCTTTGGCGGGCACCGCCCTTTTCGAGAGCGTAGATGAGGCTGATGACCCCGAGCAGCGAGAGAAACATGCCCGGCCAGTCGACGAAGGAAAGCGTCCGCCGACTGAGGGGCAAGGGTGTGCTGTTTGCTGGAAATATCCATCCGAGAACACAGAGGAGAATGATGCCGGTCGGGAGACTGCGTGTGGGGAAGTAGGGTCGGTTAGCTAGCGGGACTCGTCGAAACGCCCTTGGAAAAGGATCGCTGGGGTGTAAGTAGGTGCTTACTTGATGAAGAAGACCAAACGCCAGCTGAGGCTGGTGGTGAGGAAGCCGCCCAGGACGGGACCGAGCAAATTGGACAAGACAAAGGTCGGCCCGAATAAGCCAGTCGCAAGGCCGATATGTTTGGGAGGGGTCACCTCCAGCACGATGGACATGGCCAAACTGTACAGGCCAGCCCCTCCTATTCCCTGGAAGGCCCGGAGGATAATTCTGATGTTGTTCAAATGGGTCAGAAGCGAATGGCAGCAACAGAAGCTTTCGGGGATAGTACGGGGGGATGTACAGTTGGGTCATTGTCTGGGCGGCAGTGCAGGCCCCGGAGAATACTGTGAATATGGTGATGGCGGCGATGAGGGTCGGTTTTCTCCCGCAAAGGTCGCTGATGCGGGCGAAGATGATGAGGAAGGCTACGTTGTTGTAGCACCATAATGTTAATATCGGGTGCCGCCCTCCGGCAGACACCAAGTGCTTGGAGACTGTGACTGACCAGTGTACGTTATCAAATAGGCGGCGACAACCCAATTTGCATTCTGAAAGTCCATCAAAGCTTCAGCAATGGGGACAAGTGCCGTCGTCACGATGCTTGACTCTATGGTTGCCATGAATAGCCCGAGGAGGAGACTGTCGAGTGCACAGAGTCATCAGCAACCATCATCATCATCATCAGGAAATAAGTGTACGCGATCGTAGTGGCTTCAGCTGATCCGACTTACCAACTGTGAGTGACCCAAAGGCGCCATCCTGACAATTGATCAAGCTTCGCTACCTGAGGCTTATCCTCGTCCTCATTCGTGTCCTGTTGTTTCAGACCGTGAAGACTGACAGGATGTGAATTGGGCCCCTCTCCCGAGGTCCGAGGATGTTCCTGGGAATAATTGTGCAATTTGATGTTATCCATTTCTGCTGAATACAAGTGCCGCGTAGGTCACTCTAAAGAGATGTGGATAGCTCCAAGAGCCGAAGAGCTTAGTGAATTGTCGGGAAATGGTTTGCTGGCTCAATATAGCGAGTAATTGTGAAGTTTTGCTACGGGATATATTTCGCGGTCGGGTTTCTAGCCATGATTGGGAACCCCATGAGATCCTGCTCTTCCTCATTACCCCGCAAGCGTCTATAATGGCCATGTCTTCTATATCTCGATCTCGCTCATTGGGTGGAGGGAATTGCAAGATCGGATATCTGTCAATTGAGGGGAATAGAGGGAATCAAGAGCACACCATCCAAGGACAGTATGAACTCTAAAGGGTGCGTGTTACAAGCTCGATGTGCTTGGAAGATCAAGGGAAGCAATGTGATGAGTACCCGGACGGCCAAAGATTCACAGTGCGTTTTGGCACCCGCAATCAGATCGCTGTGCTTCTTGACGTTTGGTGATGGGAGCATGTATCCACGCCATAACCTTGGATCGCGATATGAGGTTTTAATGCAAAACCAACACGAAGGATGTGCTGGCGTCTCACAATATCTTCGAGCTCTGTCCAGTAGCTATCGGTGTCCCTGTCTGGACCACTCAATATGCCTGCCCGTAAGGGCCCTGCGTGGTGTTGGTCTGGATATACCCATGGTGTTCTAGCTTGTCCACACCATCCAGAAAAGCCTGGCACCACCTATTGAAACTGGCCAGATATGCCTTCGACCTGGCCAACCCAACCCCGTCCATGGTGCCCGGCGCGTCCCCCATGTTGGAAGATCGAAGCCCGCCCGTTATGAAGGCCTTGGTCTTGTGCAATGCGGACGGGCTCAATCGCGCCACGACGGTGGCCACGGATCCGAAGAACGACGTCTTGCGTTGCTTGGTGCTTTCCCAATCCCATATCACGCCAGGGTTCTCCCGGTTACCGCCCATCACGATAAGGACTGCGCAAATAAGCGCCCGTACCCGCCGTGATCAAAGCCGGCGGCGGCGGCATACTCTGTAACATGCGTGAAGCTCATAATGACGTGATCGAGGCCGCCATGGGATCGCCTCGCGCGTCACCGTATAGCTGCCGCAGGGTTCGCGGGCGGGCATCTGTACCACGCTCGGCGCGACCGTGTCCTTGCCGATGCGCGCGAAGAGATGGCCGTCCGGGTGCGCCTCCTCGGCGAGGACTGGGGAGCCGTTGGCGTTAGCGGCGGCCGCCGCGAGGGCGCGAAGGGCTTCGAAGCGGGGTTTCCCGCCATAAAGTGTATCGGCGAGCGTGATGGCGCTCTGTCTGAGCGAAACCATCACGCCGTACTTGATGGCGATGTTGCCGGTGGCGATGATGCCGAATTTGTTCTCGCCCACTGGCATCGGGCTGGCAACGCTGTAGCTGGAGAAGTGATGCATGCTGCGCAAATCCGGCTTAACCGAAAACACTTGGCGGGGTTGTTAGTCAATCCTTCCTCTGGGAAATGACAATATCCAGGCAGGGTTAAACGGCTTAGCCAGAAAGCACCCTTCCAGACGCTCTTTCCTACTGGCGTGCCCTTGCCACTTGCGTTGCCTGACATCCGTCACTGTCGGGTATGTATGCCAGTAGGCAGAGCTCGTCAGGCTTGTCGCCAAAGCCTCATTGGAGAGTACCAACTCGGGGCCAAATCTCACACCCAAGACCCAAGCACCCCACATCACCCGGTGGAATCCCTTCTCACATCGTAGACCGCGAGTTAGGAGGGCTGTCATCGTTGCGCCCAGGTCTGATTGCATCCAAGCGCGAGGCGCGAAGTAGATTGATCGTCGTGGTTTCCCCTTTCAATTGATAGCGTATATGCTCTTACATAATCCATGCGACATCTGTGCCTCCACGCTTGCCTTCGAAGGACTAAGAAGTCAACATCGACTAGCATGGCTTCCAGCATAAAATTCCTTAATCCATAACCCCCATGTCAGCAACCCCTTACTACCCCGTCCTCATCATCGGTGCAGGCATCTCCGGCCCCTGCCTCACCCAAGGCCTCAAGAAGCTGCGCATCCCCTTCAAAGTCTTCGAGCGGGATGCCGAGACAGCGGTGCGGGCGCAGGGGTACCGCGTGCGTCTCCACGACGGCGTCGAGGTCATCAAGAGCATGGCCCCGTCGTCCGTCTCGGCACTGTTCAGCGCCACCACCGCGACCCTCGAGCACGGCATGCGCAAGTGCAACGCCACCACTAGCGAAATCTGGGCAATGCCTGCGGCGGGAGCCCCGCGGGGCGCACTGCCACTCTTGTCCAGGCCGGGTGAAGGACCTGGCAGTCCGCAAGTGGCCGCGTCGGTGGACCGGCGAGTGCTCCGAGACGTGCTGATGACGGGGATTGGAGACGACGTCGTGTTTGGCAAGACGTACAGCCATTTCGAAATCCATGAGGATCGCGGCTGTGTCATGGCCTACTTCACGAACGGCTCGTCGGAGCGCGGGAAGCTGCTGGTCGGGGCCGATGGGAAGGGCTCGGCGGTGCGTAGACAACACGTGCCAGACCACGTCATACTCGACACCGGACACGGCGGGTTCTTCGGCAAGACGCCCCTGACGGCCGAGCTTCGGGATATCTTCGAGCGCAATACCGACCTCAAGGGACTCGTGCTGGTGTCGGATACACAGACTCTCGCGACGCCGCTCTATTTGCTGATGGAGGAAATGGTGTGGTCTCCCGCGTCGCGCAGGAACGCCACCACGGTGCAGCTGCCCCAGGATTACATCTACTGGGCCCTACTGTCGCAAAGAGCGAGCATGCCCTTTTCGGAGGAGGAACTAGCGGGCCGCGTACGATGGGGGGATGCCGCAGTCTAGGCGACTCTTGACTTGACGAAGAGCTGGACCGCCGAGCTGCGCAAAATCATGCCGGGCCAGGCGCCGCAGGAAACGTCGTACCACTCGGTCCACAAAGCGTCGCCCGTCATGGCGGCCTGGAAGCCGTCGCGCTACGTGACCCTCGTGGGCGACGCGGTACACGGCATGCCGCCGTTCGCTGCCTCGGGGGCCAACACGGCGGTGCGCGGCGTGCATTTGCTGCACCAGGCGATCGAGCGGCACGGCGTGGAGGGGCTGACCGAGGACATCATCGGACGGTTCGAGGCAGAACTGCGGGGACTGGCGGTGGAGAAGATCGAGCAGAGTTTCGAGGCAGGTCAGGTTACATTCAGATTGAAATCCCCGAAGGAGTACCGGCCCACGGGGACCAGGCCAAGCTATAGCTTCCTTCGACGTGGGCGTTTTTGTTCACTTGCGGCCTCAGCCTGGGGCTGTGCGACCTTTGTACACCATTGGAATTCGCTCTTCCACTCCTCATCGATGAATCAAGTCCGTTTCGTTCAACATCAGCTTGGTGAGACTTGTTAGTTCATTGCATTGCATGCCATAGCTCAATTGTGATGCGGGGTAGTAGCTGGAGGCGGGATCGATCATGGAGAGGATGCCGCTGAATGAGCAAATGCTGGGGTATCCTAGTCATTGTCGCCTCGGCTCCTCTTCAGCTCTCGGTTCGGCAACCTGCTAAAGGAGCACATAGTCGCCGCCACATGTATACCGATCAAACTGCTCAACAAATTTATTTCTTTTCCGCCTAATTAGTGTCTTGAACGGCATCGATCCCAGGTCATTCATGATGTCTGCTCCGAAAAGGGTTGTCCATTCGTCAGGCGGGCCGGGGGTCTGTCTGCACTTGCAGCAGCAGACTGGGAGGGATGTTAGCGTTTGTCTCGCTCTGTGAGGGCGGGCCACGGCATTCCGGTCGTGTGGTTGTGGGTGGTACTGGTTTGATCAGTCAATCAGTCCACCAAATACGATCCCGATGAACGCTACGGGTTGAGAGGGAACACGACCGGCTTTATCTACTTTGCCATGTCGAATTCTTTGAGTGCAACCAATTAAGTACCCGATTCGACGAAGATGGGTTTGTGAGATCTGGGAACTGGCTGGGCGTGACGAGTGGGTGCTGGGTGAGACGGCTCGGAACTCGGATAGCGCCCGCTTTTTTGAGAAACCAGAGGTCATGGCTGGGTTGCTGGGCCGCGGGCGTGCTGCAGGCGTGCTGCAGGCGGTCCACTACATAAAGTTGTCCAGAAGGTTGACGAACACAACCCAATCCTTAGCGGGCCTAGCCCGCAGCTGCCCAGGCCCTGAAGCTGCCAATACGAGACGCTGTGCGGGCATCTCTCAGACTCTCACCACTGCGACTCAGGTTCACGCTAAGACGGTAGCGCACGTCAGGGGTCACCACACCATTAATATATAAACGTCACACTATTCAAACCGCATAGCTCGGAGATAACTGGTCAAGCCGAGCGATAGAGGTACAGTAAAATAGAATGCAACTGTCGAAAACGCCCCCTAACTTTCGGGTGGGCCGCGTCAGCTTTCTCGATAACCCGGCGCCAGAGAGATTGAAGACTATCTTGGCGGCTAGCGATATACGACTTGGCACGGCTAACACGGCACGGGATGGTGCGACCGTCATTGCCAAGCCCCAGCACTCTGCTAGCTTCGGGGACCCAGAACGCAGTGGATTGATGAACGGCCTCTCGGCTTTACGTGCCGTGTCCGTTTGAGGGAGAGAGTGGAAAGAAGGAAAGAAACCATCATCATCGTTCGTTCACTCTCGCCGTCCACGCATAGTAAAGCAAACATTCCTTATTGTCGTTGCGTGTCATTCCGCATATTGCATTGTCGTCGTTTGGAAAGTGCCAAAGCAAAAGCCGCCATCTCTTCTTTTCTTCTTGTTTCCTGCATTGAATCCGGCTCTTGTCGTGGTTAGGCACCGCAGTTTCGACCGATGGCACCCGCCAGTAACACCGCGATCAGCTCCGTACCCGTCTAGCTCGCAGCTCGTCACATACACGCATGCACGCACACACTCAAACTTGGTGCACACGACACGTTTTTGAGTTCAACATCCGTCACTCCACCATCGTCATCTTGTCCCCCAGAAAATCTTCGTTGGGAATACCCCGTCCGTCCTTTCACCACCAGCCAACACCGCACCAATGGTCAGAATGGCCGGCCTCATCGAGAAGGTGCTCTCGTTGCCTCTGCTGAACATGATACTCGCTCGGCGCCGGTTCTTGATCATCTTCGGCTTGACCACGCTTCTGCTCAGTAAGTTCTGATCGATCTCCGGATAAGCCGGCCGGCTAGCCGGCTAACCGGCACATCGAGGGGTAAAACCCGGAACCTGATCCGATCAAGATTCACTGACACCTCGTCATCTAGTGTTGATGTTCTCAGGCGCCGGCAATGTCGACATGACACGCCTGTCCGTGAGCGGTGCCAACCCGGAGGGAGCCCCTGGCACCAGACCGAAGCCGAACCCTCCTCCTGTCAACCCGGATGTGCCGCCTGCTCCTGCCGAACAGCCGGCGGCCGCTGCCGCACCCCCGGAGGACGCCCCGAAGCCCAAGCCTGAGGAGCCGCAGCAGCAGCAGCAACAGCAACAGCAGCAGCCAGAGACACCGAGCCCGAAGCCCGCGGACCCACAGCCGGCAGCGCCCCCGAACACCCCGGAGCCCAACAGCAACAAGCCGGTTCCCGCCGCCTCCCCTCGCCCCTACATCTCGTACCAAGGCTACAAGCGTCCCGGGTACGACCTCCCGCTGACCCGCGCCATCCCCCTGCGCATCATGGCCATGGGCTCCCCGGCCGCGTTCGACCACACCGCCAGCGACGACGGCAACGCCGACAACGACAACGGCTTTCGCCTGCTCCTGCGCGAGCGCCTGACGGACCTCGGCCACAAGGTCAACTACGTCGGCGACGCGACGCGCGGCAACATGATGGACGCCGAGGTCGTGGCCGCGGCGCCCGACAAGCCGCCCACCGTCGCCGCCCTGCACGAGCTCGCGGCCAAAGTGGTCCCAGGCAACAAGCCGAACCTGTACATCGTCAGCGTGGGCGCCGAGGACGCGTACAGGCACATCGACGTCGCGCGCTTCTACGTGCGCCTCGACGCGCTGGTCCGCTACCTCCTCGACGCCTCGCACAAGTCCACCGTCGTCCTGACCACGCTCCCGCTCCCCCACGACGGCGGCGAGCAGAACGGCGTGCGCGAGGAGACGGTGCACGTCAACGAGCAGATCCGCCGGCTCGTGACCCTCTACCAGAAGGCCGGGCAGCCCGTCGTGCTGGCGGAGCTGCAGGGCCCGGACTCGACGCCGCCCAACAACAGCAACATCCCGAACGGGGGGCGACCCGAAGGCCAAGGCCGAGGCAGCGGCGGCCGCGGCGGCGCTGGCGGAGCTCAAGATCTTCGACGCCCTCATGGACGCGGACGCGCGGGGCTACCTGCAGGCGCCGGAGCCGGTCGAGGGCATCCCCGACGACGGCGACTGGAACGCGCGCACGACCAGCGAGGCTTTCCGGCAGTGGGAGGCCGACAAGGACAAGTACTACGCGCAGCAGAAGAAGATCGATGAGGACGAGATCAGCCGCATGGAGGCCGAGCTCAAGAAGGTGAATGGAGGAGGAGGAGGAGCGGCCCGAACTGCATCTTCACGATGATGACGATACGGCGATAATTTGGTTTTCTTTGTTTTTCGGTTTCAGGGAGAGTGTGGCGTGTGGCATTTACATTGGCGAAAAATGGGAGAAGAGAGGCGTGTGATTGCTTGGTTTTTGCATTTGCGTGGCGTGCAAAGGATGCATTAGAGATTCCGAGAAATAGATACCCACAGAGCAATACGATTGATTAAGTACGGAGGAGGGGCCGGGGGCTTGCGAGTGGCTTGAGGGAGAACCCTCTTGGCCCCCGTGCTTGGAGATGTACGATAGAGGCGTGGCGGGTCTTGGCAAAGAGCCGGTAGGTCAATGAAATGGACGCCATTGGCACATAAACCTTTATTTTGGCTTATCTAGGTGATACCGAAGCAAGCAGTCACCGGAGTAAGAAACGGCTCCGCTGAGGATGGTTGGGCAAGTGCTGGAGAAAGAAAATGTTTAGCAGGCGCGCAATCTGGTACCGGCAAGATGTGTCTTGGTGCATGTTCTTTCCCAACACGCCTGCGCGCCTTCCAGTTAATCTTGACCCCGGTTTCGGCCGAATGCTTACTCGTTTGAAATAGATGAGCACAAGAGAGACGGCGATAGAGAAGTAGCTATCGATGAAAGGAATGGCTGCTCCACGATGAATCGGCGACGGGAGACATCCAATAGCATCCGCATGTGACTGGAATAAGAGAAAGGGGGTGTTTGGCGGTTGGGGGCGACACTGCCAATAATCGCTGGCAGGTGCAGGTCGACTCGAAACTTTGCCAAATGACAAACGATGGGAAAGAACTCCGCATCTATCTAACTGAATCTGATGGACCACAAATTTACCCAAGAATCAAGGGCCAGTATCTATCATTCCAACGACACAGGCTTGAGATTGCTTTGCTGTTTGGATATCTACCAGCGCTTCGCTAAGTTGCACCTACATACGCCATTTACAGTTGACCGCTAATTACAATGTAATGTGCGAAAGCATTACAGAAGGAGAGAGGACCGATCGAAAAGTCCTAGGTTCTACGACTTCACCCCCGAGAGGCACTCCTTGACCACCTCGTACAGCTTGCCGGACCTGATCGACTCGTACACCTTGGTGACATACATCCCCACGCTGGGCGCCATGGACTCATCTCCGGCCACGAGGTCCTCCACGCCCGCCAGCACATGCGCCTCGTCTAGGAACGGGACCTGCAGCTCCTTGCGGACGAACTCGTACATCCGCTTCGACGCGCTCCCGAGCAGCATGGTCGTGTCACCAGTAGAATGAACCGCATCACCACCCCGCGTCTTCAACAGCTCCATCGCCCTTAGGTCCAGCGCCTGGCACAGCGCCACGAGATGCGCCGCCGCCATCTGCGCCAGCACGTCGGCCGCCGTGAGCGTGTACCGCGCACTAACGAGCGCCATGCTGTTGAGCCCCTGGTTGCCCATCTCGGCCGTCATGACGTGGGTCCCCACCGGGTTAGCGAGGAAGCCGAGCTCGCTGGCCAGGGCCGCGACCATGATGTCGACGCCCTTGAAAAGGAACGAGCGCGCGGGCCCGTCGCGCGGCGCGCACAGGTTCGGCGGCAAGCTCCTCGACGTCGCCGGGTTGATGAGCTCGGTGCACTGCGCGAAGAGCATGCGGCCGAGCGCCTGCAGGTCCAGCCGGAGCTTCTCGACGGCCGAGGTGACGGCGCGGGCCTGGAAGTTGCCGCCGTGGTGGACGCGGCCGCCGGGCGCGGCGGCGTCGATGAGCGGGTTGTCCGTCACGCTGTTGAGCTCGACGGTGATCTGCGCGAAGGCGAGCTGGACGTTCTCGAGCACGGGGCCGATCCACTGCGACGCGGTGCGGATCGAGTAGCGGTCTTGGGCGAGCGTGCCGGCGTTGGGGGTGAGGTGGGACGTCGCCAGCTTTGAGCCGGACAGGAAGGAGTAGATGTTGCGCGAGCTGTCGACCTGGCCGGGGTGGGGGGCGCACTTTGGCGATGAAGGGGTGGAAGGAGTCGATGCTCCCGGTCAGCGCTTCCGTGCTCATCGCTGTGAGCACCTGGCTTAGCGCGGCGAGGTTCATGGACTCGTGCAGGGCGAGAGCGGCCACCCCGGCAGAGACGGCGGTCCCGTTCACGATGGCAAGGCCCTCTTTCGGTGCAATGGTGATGGGTGATATAGATGCGTTGGCCAAGGCCACGTCGGCGCGGGTCGGTCTTCGCTCTTCGAATTCGCTCGCGTCTATCCTTAGGCGGGATCCCGAGAAGGCCATAGCGGACAGCTTGCCTTGCATCACGGCTCCGACATAGCTGAGTGGACTCAGGTCCCCGGACGCCGAAATGGAGCCCCGCAGCGGGATACAGGGCACGACATCCTTGTTCAATAGGTCCACCAGGCAATCGGCTAAGGTCACGCGGATACCGGACGCACCCCCGGCTAAGGAGTTGAGTCGGACCAGCATGGCGGCCCTGGCCCATGTCTCCGGCATGCACGTTGCGGCCATCGTATTATCGAGCGGTAAGGTGATGGGCGGTGCTCGTCGGCCGCGCGGTGCTGGCTCCTTATTTGACCTATGGGGGGCTTCGCTAGTTGCTTCATGTTTAGCTACGGGCACCACAGGCTCATCAATCCACGACGCTGTCTCCGCGTCGAGGAAAAGGGGCTCTCCTCCAGACAATGTGTGGCGACGGTTGATCAGTTTCGCGTCGCTGATGGTTTCTTTCGGTGAGCCGTCTTCAACGAACTTGCTAGCCGTATTTAGTGCGTCATCTTGGTGGGATACTATGTCAGTTCCGATGGGGGAGCAAATATCGCTCTCTGTGTCGCTAGTGTCGTTGCCGGTGCCGTGGCTGGCCCCGATGCTGAGTAGGCTGCTGGTGTCACTGCTTGTGTCGTTGTGGATATCGTCGATTGGCAGAGGGGCTTCGCTGTCTCCAGGACGAACAACACCATCTCCCATCGATAAGACGCCACACATCTGCATGCTGAACAAGGTCTGTTGAAGTCCCAGTGTATCTGCAGACCTCGCATCGGCGCTGCCGCCGAATCCTGTGTTGACGCCATAGATGACACGTCCTTGTCTCAGCTTGTCGACGACGATGTCGCTGCAGCGCGCGATCGCCTTGACCGCCTCTGGGCTCAGCTCGACCTGAGCAAGATGCCGCGACACCGCGACCACGTCAGCCACAGAGAGGTCGTGACTGCTAACGGGAATGGCATCGGCATCGTTCGCGAGTCGACGCCAATGTTCGAGATACAGCTCGGTAAACGTAGTGGAAAACATCTTGGCGTTGGCGATGTTTATGGGGATGCTTCAGAGTGGGCAAGATCTTTGACTCGTTCTCGCCCTTGAAGGAATGGGCGTAAGTATTCACGGAACTCGCCTTTATAGATACCCCCTGACGGAATGGCTGGTCGGAGCTGGATCCTGCTCGAAAGTCCAACCGGGAAATTGGAAGTGTGGTGATAAAGCGACTGAGACAGGGTTTCATCCTACCCCGAACCTTTTTCCCTCCCCGCGTCCAATATCCCTTTTGACAATCGGCTGAGTTGCGGTCCTACATGGAGGCGGGAGATAATAAGCGTTGGGTTTGTCAAATCACTTCTCACCAGGATCCAAATTGCCAGCAACCCCGTTCGAGCCAAGCAAGCTCGCATTTTGGACCCGAGTGCCTGGATAGGGATCCCAGATCGCCGCCCTGTCTTGCCCATGACGCCGCGGGTTTCGATGTACTTCTCGGTTATTAAGACGACCCTGTCATTTACGTAGGGAGATACAGACTATTTGAGTCTATATATCGACGCAAGGGATGCCATATGGCGGCTCCGAGGGAGCGAGTCTTGGCAGGAGTTGTGCTACATCTACTGTGTCCACCGGAGTCATCCGTCTATGGCACTGACTCTAAACCAGCTGTCAAGACCCCTGCATGGGCTGACAATAGTCTTTCTACAGGAAACCTTCGAAGTGCCCGACGTTACCAGCTGCAACGATTTCATCTGAAGTCAAAGTGCCAAGCAGTGCACGCACCTCACTAGCAGTTTCCAGGTAACAGTATGCTCGACACAGAAGCGACAGAAACCTGTGACATAGCGTCCTTGGCATGGCTATACTGACTAGCTTCATCCGGGCCTGGCGCTGCTGCAAGGGACAAACGTTTTCGAGCTTTGGCAGATCTCCCCCTGACATACTAGTAGTTCTCTAGTCTTTCCCTATGCGGCGATGGAAACTTCAAGCTGACAACATCACAGAGCCAACGGCAGCCAGAAATAATCTATCTACGGGGCCCAGCCACGGGATCGACAAGAATAGCATCAACTTCGCCCCTTTCTTATTCCCCGAACCCTCGTATGCTGGCCAGCTCGCTTCGAGCAACGGATTCTTTGATCGCGAACAAGGGCAGGGTCTGCGATACGCGATACGGAGGTTGACCTGTCGAACAAGACGCCTTGCTTCTGATATGAGCCGATTGCGGCAAGAAGACAGCTGCTTTTCGAATCGACCAACATGAGTTGGACTGAGACATTTCGATCGACATTGCACGAAACTGACAGCGTAGAGATCTTTGTGATGCACATCCGAGATCTATTGTTTGTGGAGTATATCGGGACAGTCTTGCCTGTTTGCACTCGAAGAAGAGAGCGACAGTGGCGAATACTTCGAGATTGTACATATTCCCTTCCAACCTGGGATTCATGGCACAGAATACAGGCTCCTTGCAGTGGTGTACGTAGGTCTGCATGCATGGATGAACAGCTTCGCCCTGGCGGTCCAGCGGTGCGGGAGGGATAGTCAACGTCTTTCTCAGAGATGACCAGGGTCGGTGATATATTATCAAATAGGACATGGGGGAGGGGTTCGTTCTGTTTTTAGGACCGTCTTGCTTATCTATACGTCACAGAAGTTTGCCTACTATCCCAACATCGGCGATGTGAACGCCTGGTTCAAAAGTGGACAACCTCATCCCTTGGAAGAGACCAGGGCTGGTCGAAATTGGTGGCGATACGTTGGGGTTTCATACATACTCCATCACCAAGTGTAAGTCGGCAGTCTCTTAAACGAGATATTTCGCGAGTTGTTGGCCAACAAACTTGATCGGGACTGACTCCCATGGGCTTGCTTCACGCCAGTGAGCGACGATTTCTATTCATGAGCGGTGGATGGTGTACTGATCGGATTTATGGGACCAAACTCGGTTAGTCTATCAGAGAGGTGATGTCTCCCCTTAATGCAGAGTAGTCATCAAGTGGCTGCTCTCTTGCTCAGGGGCAAACCTTTTCGAAATGGGCTATTACTTCGGCGGAGTCGGCCGGATATCCGTATTACCATATCCCCCCGCTCTTTCGTCGGCAGTCGGCCGCGGTGTGAACCTCGGCAACTCCTCTTTTCCGGCATCAGGGGACAGACTAGATATGCTTGGCTTTTCCATTTGGGAAAGGTAGTTCTATCATGCAGCCTACAAGGGTTCCTATAGGGTTTCCCCGCTTGTCTTCTACATATCTAGCATATCGTGTGAGCGGACGAGTGAAGTCATTAGCTCTCCTGCATTGGGCCTATTCTGGTGTAGCGATGCGCTGGTCCACTTTCGGTCGGCATGGGGCCACACCCCATCCCGCCGGGAGCTGGTACACCTCTAAATGGTTATCCCCGTGAGGATTTAGTATTCATATTTGTACAGTGTCTCATCAGTCATCCTCCATTATGGTAACCTCCGAGGTCACCGAGGCGGAGTCGCTCTTCCGAAAAGGGGTGCTGGGCAACCCGCTGATCGAGAAGAATCTACCAGCCGGCGCTGTCAAGGCCTCAAATACCATCCGGTTCGAGGGCAGCGATGAGCCGAGCCTGCCCATCAACTGGCGGTTCGCCGAGAGTATCGCCGCCCTCAAGGCCAACGAAGCCACGGTCATCAACATCCTCCTCCAGAGGAAGTATGGGCTGGAGAAGCCCGCAGGGGTCGTGATCAACACGTATGTACCAGATACACCCTCCGAAGACGAACTTTTTGTATATATACAGAACTAAAACCAAAGCCCCATGATATAGTGACCATGCTCAGCTGTTCATCATGTCAGCGCTTCTGTGGACTCTGGATCCCAGCGGCGATAAACTCACTCCTTCTTCCTTTGCAGCGCCGAGCACACAGAAGCTTGTGGCAGAGTACTTCCCGGACTGGGATAAGCATCAGGCGAGCACCCCTTACCGTGGATCGGTTACCAACATCTACAAGACAAAGGATGATCGTTATTTCCATCTGCATGGTACGTAAATGACCTATCGTGTTGACTTACTCCTGTATCGGTTGCTAACATATAAACGTAGGATCTATGAATCCGGGAAGCAGTAAGTGAAATATCGCTTCGGTAGTGCGGTATATCTTCTCAAAGCCGCCCTGAGCCGGCCAAATCTGCAAAAGAGTCATGCTAACAATAGTGATATAGTGTTGGAAGCCTTGGGTCTACCCCAGAACCAAGACAACACCAAAACGGAAGACGCCTGGCCCATCTTCCAAGCCAGCATATCCAAATACACCGCCGCCGAGATCGAAACCCTATCCCTCGCCCACCGCCAAGCAGGGACCATCTGCTGGACCACCGAGGAGTACAAGTCCAGCGAGCACGGCAAGGCGAACGCCGACATCGGTCTCTTCGAGCTCGAGCACCACCCCAACCCGAACCAGCAGCCCCCCCGGCTGGTGGCCCGACCCTCCTACTTCCCAACAACACCATCCTAAAGAACATAGTATCCCCTCCTCCTCGATTTCCTCCCCCACCACCCACCGCCCCCTGGCCGGCCTCAAAGCCGTAGACCTCACCCGCGTCATCGCCGACCCCGCCGTCTCGCGCGGCCTCGCCGAGATGGGCGCCAGCGTCATGCGCGTCACGGCGCCGCACCTGACCGACATGTCGGTGCTGCACCCGGACCTGAACCACGGGAAGTGGAACGCAAGCCTGGACCTGCGCACCGAGAGCGGCCGGCGCGCGCTGAAGGACTTGGTCCTGAACGCCGATGCGGTTTTGGAGGGGTACCGCCCGGGGGTGCTGGACAAGTACGGGTTCGGCGAGCAGGACGTGCTGGACATGTGTCGGGAGCGCGGGCGCGGGATCGTGTGCTGTGGGGAGAACTGCTACGGCTGGCAGGGGCCGTGGATGGGGAGGTCGGGGTGGCAGCAGATCAGTGACGCGGTGAGTTGCTTCTACTACTGTTACTCCAGGTCGGATTGGTACTGACCGGTGTCATACCAGTGCTGCGGCGTCTCGTACGAGTTTGGCCGCGCGATGGGCAACGATGAGCCGGTGACACCCGTCTTCCCGAACTCGGATTACTGGTAACGATGGTTCCGCACATTATTCTGCAAGCATACTGACATGACGACGGAAGCACCGGCGTTTCTGGTGTTATCGGAATCATCACAGCCCTGCTAAGACGCGCCGAAGAAGGCGGCTCCTACACCGTCAAAGTGAGTATCCGAATCCCTACCTGACCAACGAACTTTGGCGACCAAAGTCCTTCTACGAACCCTTTCTAATCAATCACACCACCAAAGATCGCCTTGAACTACTCCCAATGGCTCGTCACCACCTGCGGCACCTACCCGCCCGCCGTCTGGTCCGACCTCTGGCAGCGCCACGGCTCGCCCGTGTTCCGGCACCACCACCCGATGCAGTACCTCCTGCCGCGCACGCTCGCCCTCGTCTTCCAGCACAGCGGTCACAAGCTGCTCCTGCCCGAGTTCTTCACCCAATACCGCGTCGAGTCGATCGGCAAGGACATGCGCCTCGTGGCGCCGGTCCTGCGCTATCCCAACGGTGAAGTGAAGCCGGGATTCCACATCGGGACCCGGACAAACGGCGTGAATCAGCCGGTGTGGCCGGAGGATTTGGGCGTGGAGGTGGTCGTTGGGAAGAGTGGAAACGCGAAGACGAGCCTCTGAGATATGAAAGCCCTTCAGATTAGGTGATTGCGGAGTGCCACTTGAAGCTGCCCAAACACATGAACACGCCTAGAAGGTCTTACTCTAATAGGGGCGACGGCAGCGTACAAGTCAGACAAGGGATTCACCTGTAAATATAATGACATGTGTAAAATCTGAAGTCTATTGTGCTCCCCGCTTCGCCTTACAACACCAACGATGTAACATGACACGCGTGCAGGCATTATTGCTGCTGTTCGACGTGATACACCTGGAACTGAAAAGCAAAAATGCAATGAAGTAAGCTCCATCCCCAAATCGCTGTGCCATGCCTTCTCCGGGAGCAAAAATCAACAAAAGGGCCAAGAATCAAGTGTACTTGGATGTGCCAGACCTACTACTACCCCTTTCCTTAGAACGCCATACAATAGACACGAAGAGAAAAATGTCAGCTGACAATGGTGTGATGCCTGGGTCAAGTACCAACTAATGAAATCAGACCCCCCTTCCGGCTCGGTCATTTGCCCAGTCTCCTGGTCTCCTCAAGGCACATAGATCCTCGAGAAGCTGACGACGTCCCGCCGGCAACAGACGCACTTGTCAAAGTTGTTCATAGCTAACGAGACACGGCATTCGTCGCACAGGCTGAGACAGCGGCAAGGCCAGACGATGACGGTGCGAGGCGCGCTGTGGCAGACGACGCACTGGGGTCCGTTGTCACCCAACCCCGCCCACGAGCCTGTGTTCTCAGTGCCTTGGTCAAGCTGCGGCTGCTGACTTGCTTCGTGAGAAGACGATCGCTGAGAGCGCCGCGAGATGATAAGCTGCTCGAGAAGCTCGGCCTCCTCATCGGGCGTCAACTTCTGGTTCGTCCGCCGAGCCCCGGAAGAAGACGTCAGTAAGCGAGTGCGTGCCGACGCTTGCTGGCGGGCATACTGCGAACGCGTCATGATCCGGTCGCTGCTCAGGTGCGCAGCAAGTGTATGTGCTTCTTGCCGATCCTCGGGCGATTGCGGATGTAGGAGCCGGGCTAATTGGTGTACTGGAAGGGGCTGGTCGAACGGTGTCGACTCGCGAGAAGCGAAAGGTGACGTCTGCGTCGGGGTGCGCTGACCATCATCCAGGTTGTCATCGTCATCCGCCCAAGGGTCCCGGTCTTCACCAGAGTCCACCTCACTTCCAGCAACACTGTAGATCATGCTGGTCGTATCCCAGTTGTCGGCATCCTCTGCTGGTTCCCAGTCGCCGCTCGTATCCGCCGAGCCCCAGAGTTCGCCAAACGTCCATGAGGCGTATAGATGCTTATCTATATCTCTCTCCGGAATGTTGGCCGTCTCTGGCGCCATCTTCAGTCGCTGACGGACCGCTGCTTCAATATCGACTCGCTCGTCATTACGAAGAGCCGAACTTCCGCTGCGACCGCTAGTACGGGCATATGTCCTCACATCTCCAGACTGTCTCTCGTCCTTCTTTCCTGTGCTGGGAAGGCGAGTTAACCAGACCAATATACCAGGCTGAGTTGTGATGCCAATTCGGGCCAGCGTTTTGAGTGCAATCAATGCCATCCAACGCAACACCAGCCGCCAAATATTCATCAGAAACTCCAATGCCAACAGCCACCGAGAACTCCGCTCGGCTGCACCGACTCCATCCCTCGCCCGCTTGTCTCCTACTTTGGACTTTGGCAATTTCTGCGCTGCTCTTTCTCTCGCATATCCACTCGATGCACCAATCTCGTTGTCTTTGATGGGGACAAGACTGATCGCGCCTCCCAAGTCATAGGGGGTATCGCCCATATTTGGACCAGTCCATTGCATCCGGAACTTTTCCAGTTCCCTGAACCTTTGCTCCTCTAGCCAGGTATGCTGTTTCAAGGTGACTCCTCGGTCTTCGTTCAAATAGACTGCTTCGCTAGCCATTGTGATAATACTAAAACCAGTTCGGAGGAGAGCAGTATAGAAGTCCATCTCCCAAGATATGCGGATGTCGGAAAACGAGATGTTGGCTTGCATGTTATGGTGGGCATTTACCAGCCGCTGACGGAAAGACAATCGCTCTGCGGCTTCAGTCCCAGGTGGCGGTGCGAGTGCCGAAAGAGTAAGGGCCAGCGCGTATATGACGGAGCACATCATTATGCCTGCGAATACCAGCACGTGAGGGATGAAGCCAATGATACAGACCGTAGGAAACCTGAAGAGGCCCATGCTGGCGGGGTCATCAAAGGAGAAGCGGTAGACCTCTATCACGATACTTGCCATGAAGCCAAGCGCCCTGCATAACGGTATTAGCTTAAATCTGGTAACCGGTCGAGCGGATGGGGCAGTAAGAGGTATTGACGTAACATGAAGTGACTGATGGCCAAAAGCTATGATTCGGATAGACAACAGGCAGGGAAAACTTACCAGAACCCAGTACTAATGAGCCGGAACTTGCTCTGGAGGTTGAAGACGCCCAATAGATGGCTTGTAACATGACCCATGGAGGACAAGAAAGCCACAAAGAGCACCTCAGGGGCAGTATTGACTCGTCTCATGATCATTGACCTGGAGATCGCAAGGTTCGGGCCAGAACTTTGCTGGAAAGTGACGTTTGACGAAGCCGTGCCCCCGAAGAGGCCCCAACCTAGCTGGTTGCTGATGGCAGCATCAGCCTCTGCAAATGCCAACGAATGCTCAAAGAGAGTCATGCCCGTCTCAACAGCCACTGCTCTCCCTTGTACGGCGCACGAGATCGTTTCCACGAAGTGGCTAAGGCAGAGCGTGCCGAAGAGAGGCCATAGCAGTGGCAAAGACCCTTGCAATTCCGCCGGGTAGACGGATTCCGTCTTGGGAACCATGTTCACAGCCCGACAGGAGTCGATGTCAGCCGCACCGAGCAGCAGTGTGGAGCTGACGGTGTGAAGGTATCCTCCGGGGTATGCAAACATGAGGTCGGAACTCTTCGTACTGTTACCCCAACGCATTTCGGCAAAGTCGGGGGAGGTCTGGCATTGTATCGACTGTAGGGTGTCTTTCGCTTGGTAGAGGAACAGGGCGATCGGTATGAATCGGAGCAGCAGCCGTATCGGCCAGTGTAGGCGCAATCGGCGTCGGGAGGCTGCGAAGATGTGCGTTCGGTTGAGGACGATGGCCATGGCAACGCAGCAGAGCGCCCACTTGCTCGTCATGTAGCTGATGATGCTGCCCAGGCCCTTGGTGCTCTCGGCGCTGAAGCGCGAGGCAAAAGCCGCGGGATCCTGATGCATTTCCTCGTCCATGACGGCCCCGGCGGCGGATGCAGCGGCGGCGACGGCCTCGTGTAACGTGGACGACGCCACGGTCTGGATGGTCTCGGTGGCACCGTGGAAGTAATTGGCGGCTACTGTCGCATCGGGGTACATTTGCTGGCCAAAAGTCGCGTGGCCGCCGTCGACTCCGGGGCCGGCGTCATGGAAGGGGATGATGGAGCCAAGCTTAGTGAGCATGCGAGGTCCCGCTAGCAGCAGGTCTTCGAAGGACGGGGCATAACGTGTAATGTTGAGGTGCTGTGCGGTCCAGAGCGAGAAGTTGGACCACATCCAGGCGCTCGAATTGTCAAAGGCTGTCGGCGATGGCACAGCAGCGCCTGGGCTGGCCATGCTGCTGTGCTGGCTCAGCAATGTTCCGGTGTCTGACATGTGCCGAGGTGGCCGGTGGAGGAAAGTAGGGATCACGCGTTTGGAATGCTGGAATGCTATGCAGGTCGCGACGGGTATGGGACATGCATTGTCCCCCAAACGCTAGGTAGGCCGTGGTGGAGGGCGGACTTTGCTGGTCCTGATTGCCCAGTATCACGGCGTATGGTGCCTGATGGATGGCATTTACTTGGTCAACAGGAATGGAAGAATTACTGGACGTTGCTCTGGCAAGTCCAAGTCAAGTCAGGTAGGCTGTAGGCTGTAGGCTGCAGGTTAGCATGTCATGGCTCAGGAGGGAGCTGATGGTGGGCTGATTACGCCGATACAGGTACATTAGCCTTCGCCGGCCCGAGCTCCGTTCAACTCTCCAGCGGCCCCCAAACCCCCAGAACCAAGCAAAACCGGGGTAAGGTGATAAATATGTATCAATCACCGCAGCAGCAGCAGCAGCAGCAGCTCACAGGAATGCTTCGCTTCCTCGTATTTTACCGTTACTGCTTACCTATTCTATCCCTTCACGGAGTTTAATCCGGATACGAACTGCTCCGAACCGGCTGTCGAGACATGATTGGATGACGTATTTATGAATAAGCCCTGCAGGTGACCAAGACATGTTATTTATATGGGCTTACTACATGTAGAGACTGACATGCTTGGACTTATGTATTCTATATCAAGCAGCATAACAGGGACAAGGTGGGAATTGATATGCATTAAAGCATCTCTCGCTTCCATAGCTACGCTGTGAGATTGGGCTATATGGAAGGAGGAAAATACAGTCTGCTTAAGATCGGGTGGTATGCCAGGTATCCCAACTTGCACACCAGCGCAAGTTTAGCTCGACCAGGTCTACATTCCATATTCGAGGGCATGTGGTATTGCAACATCCAGTCTTTTCTTCGACTGTTTCCCTCGATGGTGACAGGAAAGAGCCACCTGCCATTGGTGTCAACGGGATTGGACGGCATTTCTGGTACAATGGCCACTTAGCATGGGGCCAATGCCATCTGGGTTGCCAGCATAGATAGTTCCTAGACAAATCGGTACGTCCTTGCATGGTGACTGCCCGCAAAACGACTGCCCATTGGCCCTTTGGCGATACGACATGGGAGTTGATAGTTTGCATGGTCAAATTTCCTAGATTCAAGAAATTCCCTGGCCTTTCTTGACGGTCTCGTTCAATTCCTGGACAATGACACGGTTGGCACACCGGCAAGCCACCAGGCTCTTCTCCATAAGTTTGTCGTAGACCATCATGTCCGCTCCCGGTAACCGGCCCTTAAACCACATGTTTGTGATCTCGTCTCTGGTCGGCAGATAAGCAACACAGCAGGCAGCAAGAATACTGTCGTGCTCTGCAACGACGGGATCCATGACGATAGTAGGGGCCGTCTTATCGTCCTTGCAGACGAGGGCTGCTACGCCGCCAGCAACGGTGTCAACGCAGTCTATGCCCGCATCCGCAATGGCAGCAGACGCAACAGTAATGCAACCGCTGAGTACATTCATCATGTCCCAGCCTTCGTCATCCTTTTGGCTCTCGGGGAGTCCCGATCTTGGTCGCCTTCAACCACCGTTACGATGATGTCGACACCACTTTTAGGCCACCGGTCGGCGATGATGGCTCCTCGGAGAGCAGTCTCTAGGTGTACGCCGAGATCCCTCTCGCTCGAGTCTCGGAGGTAGCCGCGTCTTTGCCTCGTCGCGAACGGTGCGTATTTGACATGGGTGGTGAGAATGATGTGGGGTGAGAAAGGCGCAGATCTTGGGAGCGACCTGGGGCCATGGACTGTACAGGACAGCTTCAAGCTGGTGTTTCCGGGTCTCTGCGGATTGGGGTTCTCGAGCTCGAGGTAGGCGGATCCGGAGGCCGAGGGTGTAATGCCTGTCTTCAAGACTGTAATGTTCGGCCAGTCAGTCATGGTCATCATCCTGTTTGGTCAAGCGCTGCTACCAGCCAAACACCCTTCGACTTACAAATCTTTCGGATGGCGTCGCGAGTCTTCGCAGCAGCTGGCCCCGCGGGCTTGTCAAATATCGGAGGCGTCGTGGCCCCGACTGGGCCGTTTATTCGTCTTCGGTCGGCCATGGCGGGTTGCTGCAAAAGGGAGCTCTGAGGTTATCGCAGGTATCGCAGGTATCGCAATCGCCAGAAACCAAAAATTCAATCCACCCCCAGTTCCATTCCGTCACGAGTGGACTGCGCAACCTGCAGCACTGAGCAGAGCTAAGCTTGCTGCTTGCCCCACCACGGAATTCAGCCCATCCAGCCAGCTTATGCACAGACCCCACTATCCTGCCCAACCGCGACTACTTCTTGAAATTTTTCTGTCCTGCAGCATGTTTTGGTTTTCTTTGGTTCCTCACAATTTTCCTCTCCATTCCAATCCTTCACCCAGCTTCGACCAAAGAACGAAACAAGCATGCCCAGCCAGCGCCAGCCCGACCACCAGTCTACCAATTGAATGTGCTTCAAAGAATATATGAAGGTCACAGGAAATGCTCAGGTTGACATGATCGACCAGCATTATCTTGGGGACCAGGTGCTGAGATGGCGGCTGTGTGGGCTCAACGCTCAGTGGCTGGCAGGGGCTGTTTGTTTGTCTGTCTTTGGAAGATCGGCTGAGGTTATGGTTTGAAGAGGGAAGATCGGAAAATATCCGATTGTGCAGTGCATCTGCTACGCTTGTACTGCGGTTACTGAGTAAGTTCTGTCTCGTCACCCCCAATATCACTCCATCCCCCTCATCTGCTATTGATGATCTCCATACCACAGTTCTTCGCGATTCTGATGAGCGATCCTGAACAAACATGCACTACCATCTGAAGCAATACCTAATTTTTTCAACCGTCATGATATTTCTTGACCTTGCAAGCTAACCTGGAATCAGCAATTCTAGCATATCATGTCACGTCGAAGCTGTCTACAGCACGCCAATCCCGTTTCGACAAACCTACCACTTACCGTATGTACCACGATTATTTCTGCCTGCTTCTCCCTCGCCGCCAATGTCAATGATGAGATCTTATTTTCAGTTCTGCTTCTGAACAAGAATGAAGATACCCCAATACCAAATGTCTACTCTCTGATTCAAATCAACATTGATTTTACCTGATAAACCTGCCGTACTTTGAAGAAGTCGTTGCTAACATATCCAAGATGTCTAGGTGTATTCTCTCACGGATCTGCTCCTCGCCTGTTGACGATTCGTTCCGGTAAGCTCCCAACCTCACCTTCGACTCTTCCTCTACCCATGCTTTAATGATGAAAACTGTTTATCCATTCAACTATCTCACGTTGAGCCGAGCTGGTCCTTCCGTACCCGAGACTTTCCTTCGGGGCTGTTGATGATGGGTTGTGGAGTCGTTCATTCCGTAATTCCGCTTTAGTGCTCTTGATTCTCGTTGTTCCGTCTTGGGGCGCGGGCATTGAGGGACGGCTCTCGTGAATGAGTAAACTGGTTTACTGAACCAATACCCTCCAATCACATTTGTAATATCCGTGTATGTTTGGATGCATGGCGCTGACATGTCGACATTAGATTTAGCTCGTACCATCCAAGCGGCATCTTGCAAGCTGGACCGTGGTTCCTTGTGACAAAATAGAAGCCATCGCAGCAGGAGGGACCAATGAGAGTTGGCCATCTCTCCGGATGTCATGTAGTCAATACAACTGTTACCGTTTCAATATACTGAATCTCTTGCAATCTATCTTGTACGTGCTGCAATGCGGGAAGCAATGTGAGGCGGGTGCGGCAATGCGACGCAGCTACCTAATACGTGTGTGTGCCTTGACCTACAGCTTGGCCGTCTTGCAGGTGGCGGAATCGTTCGATGCCTTCATGTCGTCCATGTTCACAGGCTGCATGCTTCTCTGGACTTGTTGCATCTCACCCGGCACTGGTCGCTATGTAGGCCCTGGGGTAACAGAGTGCGCTGACTGTGGACCAGGTTGGCCGGTGTGAAACGGGTTCTGACTGCTCAAGATTTTTCCCCTGGGGACGGAGGCGGCAGGCGGCTCTGAGCGCTGGGCTTGCGAGGCTTGCAGGGCTTGGCTGGTTCGAGACCAATGAGTTGGGTGGGCGTGACAAGGCTGGGCAGTGCTGGGCCAAGGAGACGAGGGAGAATGTGAGGCCGGTTGAAGTCGGGGTTGCAGAGCATTGCTTTTGATCCACCCCGGCGCATTCCGGTCGTACGATGGCGAGCTGATTCCAGGCTCGAAATGAGCTGTCCCGACGGAAATCGCCCAGCAGCCCGGCAGAAGCTGGGCACCCCGCGGCGGGAGAAATTCTAGCCTGCAAGCCCACGTCGTTTTGCGCATCCTAGCTGTAACCCATTACCTGGCGAAATAATGCCAAGTGCGAGAAAGAGTCGGGGAAGGGGCAGTGTCACGGGCGCCTCGAATCAGTCACTTTTGTCGCAGTGTAACAGGCAAATCAGGCCACAGTTTGATTGCCTTGTCTTTGGCGAAGCAGAGGCTTTTCGTCGGGGGCCGTCCAAGGGACCAAGATGGCAGATCCGTCTAGCGCCTATATAGCCATGTCAGTAGAACCCGTTGAGGAATGTCTGAATCTCGCTTTCCATCTCCAGATCTCAGCAGCCCCTCAAAGTTATATCAAGAATAGCACCGACAGCACCGAGTACTACTACCAGTACCACACCACCAACCACACTTATATCCACAACGACACCACCCAACACACCACCACTTATACACATACCTAGTCATGGCCTTCCGATCCACACTTAGAAGCCAACAAGACGACTTCACCACCCAGAAGGGCATCTCCAGCCTCGTCGCCGTCGCCAACGACGACGACCTGCTCGACTTCCTGTACGTCGACGGCAACCACCACCATGCCGACAGCAGCAAGATCATCATCAACCACGTCGTCGAGCCTCTGCACGAGGACGACCTGACCCCCTTCTCCGACCCGTCCACGGGCGCGCACACCCCCGAGCACGAGCACGACGAGGACGCCGTCCTGAGCGACCTCCCCTCGGAGAGCGAGGAGGACCTCGAGATCCCGCCGAGCCCCCCCGACGCCCCAGCGCAGACACCGGGGCGCCACCTCGGTCGGCGAGGACGACTTCGAGTTCCCCGTGTTCCTGGGCCGCCAGTCCATCGATGGGGATGAGTCTTCTCCCCTGCCGTCCCAGCAGCAGCCCTCGGCCACGAGACCGCCCTTCCAGCGGGCCGGCGCCGCCCAGTCCGTGACGGCCGCCAAGAAGGCCGTCCAGTTCCACGAGCCCGACGTGCCCGCGGACCACCACGTCGTCTCCGTCGACGGGCCCGTCATGTCCTGGTGGCCCGCGCCCATCGACACGCTCGAGTACGACTGGGTCGTCAAGAACCAGCGCGCCGCCGCCGAGGAGCAGCAGCAGCACCAGGAGGAGCGCGCCGCCAAGAAGGTCAAGACCGTCGCCGTCGAGTCGCACGTCGCGGACCTCGAGGGCCCCCTCATGGCCTGGTGGCCCGCGCCCGCCGAGCTGCTCGAGTACGACTGGTTCGAGCGCTTCTACGAGTAGAATCTTGACTCTCGGCTCGTTCTCACGATTTTCACGCGACTGCTTCATGGAGACTTCGTAATATGCATTACATTCGGAGTTTCTATTAGCGGGGTCAAATCATTTGCATTGTATCTATTATCATCATCATCATCATTTGGGCATTTGGGCGTTTTGGGGAAATGAATGGGCGGACTATAAGGCGTTTTGGGTCAACAAAACGGTATCATGGGATAAGGTGTTCATTGAGATGGGTTTTGGTCAGCAGCATGACTTTTGGTGGGCAAATACCCAGGCATTGTAGCATTTTTACATGATACCGCTCCCGCATCAGCATTTTTTGCGGAAATACAATACAGGAATAATTATTACCTCTCTTCACATATAAAAAAGTTGCTTCTCGCGATATCTCTGTGAATTGCTTCAGACCAATCTCTGAGCACTCAATATTATTTCCTCACACGTCGATTGCGACAGGTAATTAACATGGAAAATTTACCCTTGGGCAATCTAAATCGGTGCCAACACGGTCTACCCGAGCATCTACTTTCACATGGTCTTGGCACCCAGCGGCTGGCGATGCGAGAAATGACGACGGGATACCTACTACATTTGGTAACACGAGTGCGTTCTAGCTGCCAGCAGGATAATGTTTGACTGCATGAGCATATTCGTTTTCCATAGCTTTGAGACCTGGGCAATGATAGCCTGCTTGATCACAGCTCCGGCAAAGCTAGCGAGGCTTCAGGTCAAAATGGCGTGTTGTCTACGAGTGTTCGGCAACCAGGTAATTGCATTTCTAATGTACGCGGTTTCGGGGGCCATCACACTTGATGGAACCAGGCACCATGGTGTGGTGTATTACGAAGAGACTCTATGGCGATGAAAAGAAAGACCACGTAAGTCTGTTCAATGTTGACAGTAGGCTTGGTAGCCAGGCGAAAACCTGGTGATGCCCCGGACACTTCACACCCCACGGCCCATTCCATCCCGCCATCCATCCCGCACCCTTTAGCCGCTTGCTCCACGAAGTGTCCACTGTGGATAAGCATGGTAGTTGCACTGGGACTGTACGTGATCAAGATGGATGGAGACTTTTCCCGCATACCAAGGCGTTTCGTGGGGTCCAGATGGGCACACATCTACGATGACCCGACAACATGCCATAATCTGGCAATCAACACTCGTTCCCCCTGTTGTACATGGTGGCCAACTGGCCTTTATATACACATATCCCTCACCCGCTTCTGCATCAGTTATGGGTTTCTCAGTTTCCCTTCGCCCGTGAAGGGGTGTCATCGTTAGTCAGTTGTCCCATGTCATCAGGCCCAGGTTTTGGGTAATGTTTGGCTGATGTGATCGACGATACGGTGTCTGGTCGTATCATATGTTGCATACATACATGCTGAAAAGCAGCCCCAGGCGGAGTTGCAAGAATGTAAACAAGCGGTAAATCGCTCGTACGAGTTCCATCCATGCCAATATGGACGCCTCCGAAGTCTTTTGGCAGCCAAGCATGTAGGCTGGTAGGTGCAATAGAAGTTCGTAAGGTCTTGGGAGCAACTATTGGTCCATATTCACAGAAAGTCAAGCTCACAGAGCGAATCTGGCCAGAGCCTGGTGGCAAATCTGCAGATAGCGTGCAGAGTGACAGGTGGCTAAAATGGCCAAGCGTGACCTAAGATGGGAGTCGTACGATATATGAGCGAGTAATTATTCTTCACGGACGAATGGCTTGTCGCATGATCACTGGACTCAACATTGGTGAGAACGTGGCTCTGTGTTCGGTCGCTTGTAGCGGTATGTGAAGAAAGGGGCTTTCATCAAATGCCAAGAGACGTCGTTTGTCCTCCGAAAGCTAGCGGGCT
Organism: Apiospora aurea; assembly: GCF_038362705.1. NCBI lineage: Eukaryota > Fungi > Ascomycota > Sordariomycetes > Amphisphaeriales > Apiosporaceae > Apiospora > Apiospora aurea. The sequence continues at coordinate 1,321,172 of NW_027117391.1, forward strand.
CGAGAAGCTGAATAGAATAGCCCTTGGTCGTACCAATGGGATCGACCACTACGCTATAGCAAAACGACATCTTGGATATTTCTCCAAACAGTAATGAACTGTGTCTATTCTATATATGTCAGCCTTGTCGTAGCTATGTTCATTTCTTATGCATGACGGTCGCAGCCGCCTGGTGGCTCGGGAAGATAAGCGTATCGGCCACCACCACGTTCTCCCTCCTACCAGCGACGAAGACAACCACCTCGGCGATATCGTCTGGTGTAAGAGGGTCGCATCCACTGCAGCATGTTAGCATGTAAGCATTAATGGTCAACAGCGCTGGTGTTACTTACGCATAGACCGCATCTGCCTTTGCCTTGTCGCCGTAAAACCGCACAACAGAGAACTCCTGCGAAGAAACAAGTCAGCTTCCATTCCACTCTACCAATGGAGAAATGCGTCGTCTTACCGTCTCAACTTGACCAGGGTCAATCTCCATGACCCTGACCCTCGTGGCAATAAGCTCTTTCCGCAAGCTATCCGTGAAGCTGCGAACGGCGGCCTTGGTCGCGCAGTATATGCTGCCGCCGATATAAGGTTCCCGCCCCGCAATGCTGCCAATGTTGATGATATCGCCGGCCCCGCCGTTCGGTCGCTTCAAGAAGATGGGGAGGATGGCCTGCGTCATGTTGATGAGCCCGGTCACGTTGGTGTTGAACATGACGTTGAGGTCCTCCTCGAGGATTTCGGGGGCTTTCGCGACGCCCTTGACCAGACCACTGCATATACAAGGCGTATTAGTCGATAAGATCCCGACTGTTGGTGTCAGGGGATGCATTGATCGGACAAGTGTCCGAGGGGCCAGCAACCTACGCATTGTTTACGAGCACGTCGATCTCCTTGAACTCGGCCGGGAGCCCCTCGACGAAGCCCCGAATCTCTTCGGGCTTGCTCACGTCCAATTGCACTGGCAAGACCTTGACGCCATCTCCGACCTCCTTTGCAATCTCCGCCCCGATCTCCTTGAGGGTGTCGATCCGTCGCGCCGTCAGGATGAGCTTGAGGTCTTTGGGCGCGGTGCGAGCGAACTCGAACGCGGTGCTCCGGCCGATGCCAGAGGAGGCACCGGTGATGATGATGGTCTTGCCCTCGAGGCGCTTCGCTACGGCAGATGACATGGTGCGTCGGAATACAGGGGAGCTCCACCCGGGAGATATAAGTCGGGAAGCTTGGTGGTGCTGGCTGTGCCAAAGCTTTGGTCGAGACAGGCAATTGAGGGTTTGGATCGCGGCTCGCAGGTACTTCATGGACGGAAGGGTGCAAACTGGGAAAGGAGGAAAAATCTTGTTTTGGTCTGTCAGAGATAATCAGACAACTGTTGCGAGTCAATGGCCCCGATGTCGTGATTCGGCTGCGGAGCTGTACGTATGATGCCTTATCGGCAACTCCAAGCAACATTGGAACCCCCACTACCCCGCGCTATCCTGGCTCGGGTTGACAGAAGAACTGAAATTGTGATTCCATTTGTCCGTTGAAGTCGATCAATAAATGCACTTCTTCTTGGTAGGCCAGACACCAAGTTGTCCGAGAATTACGACTATTATCACGACCGTTGGTATATATCCCATGGATACTTCGTAGTATGGGGGTTTAAGGAGATGGATAGCCATGCCGCTTGTCGTCGCGGTCTATTGCAAGGTATCTCCTCTCAGCACCACTCGGGGGTTTTGCGATTGCTGGTGCAATTGGAGGACCACCTTATCTACTAAGCAGCTACTCCATTGGCAGATATTCCATTGATAACTATCAAGCTATTCGACTGCCACCTATCGGGATGATAGCCAATTATTCCACGAATTCGTCCAGATGACGTAGAAGCCAAAAACAAATGACAGTATTCACTGCTAGCCGGATTATGCAATCCCCATTGAGGAACATGTAAACAAGCGAAGATGACAAGAACTAGCCTACAATACGTACGATAAGCAAAAATAGTACCTTGCATTATGGAATAATGCAAAAGTCGAAGGTCAATGCGAGAATCGAACTCGCGTCTCGGGAAGAATTGATTTTGATGTTGTCAAAATCCCACGTGCTAACCCCTACACTAATCGACCAATCGTGTTGACGACTGTCCTTCTAGATTGGAAAAGAGGTCGCTTATGGCGCACTATAACGGAAAGATATTGCGGAGCTGGGGTCGAACACACTTCCATATGTCAAACCCTCAAGCTTCGATATGTCCAGTTCTTGATCGCCTCCTGATATATCGTATAGATACTTGCACTTGGTGATCCGCCCAATGGGTATTGCATAATATGCAACTATGTTTCAACATTAATAAGTTTTCCGAGCAAGATTTCAGTGCGTCGCATATGCACCATAAGATGTAATCCAGCTTGGTGTACCATAACTCCTTTTCCCGAGCCCTTGTGGTTGGGTTGCCCAGATTTGGGCAGATTGGTGTATGTAATTGCCACAATGCCAATCGCACTGCTTACGACATCACGAGAGTTCTTATGTTGAAACTCAGCCACGGGCCCAACTGGTTATCCGAGGCTCTTGACCACTCTTGGACGACCTCAATGACAGTCAGCCGGCCACAACCATCGGAACGTCCTCGTCACGGCGGAACTGCCGCTCAAATACTTCAGAGGCTCCTGGCTAGAAATTAAGGTACTGGCTTCGATACAGGCAGCCCAAATCGGCCAAATAGGAGGCATCCGTCATTGGAGGCATCCATGTCCAGAGTAGCGAACACTGTCGAGCCTGTTGCCATGGACGGCACAACCCTCACTGCCTTCCTACTTACTTGCTCAATACTTCTCAGTCCCGTACTTTCCTCCGATCGACATGCTCGACATTCAGGTAACCCATCTTTTTTCAAAAGCATATATCCAGCTGTGGTGAAAACTCAATATGGTTAAACCAGAAGCAGTTCCTGGCTGTCCCAGACTTACCAAGGCGAGGTCAATTCTTTCCATCTCCGTATTGATCATATATAACCAGCCTCGGACACAATACAACACATTCTACTTTCTCTTTTAATAGTGCTGCTTTCCCTTGAATCAGTCGAGATTAGGAACTTACAACTACAAAAGTCCTTTTCTCTCCGGTCCTCTTCCCACAACCAGTTCTTTCTCTTATCGTCCTCACCACGAATATGACCCTTTCCCACCAACCCACCATGGCGACCTCCAACAAAACCGAGACAGCCTCGACCAGAGCCCCCAAACCTGCCCAGCATCGACAACAAGTACGGAAAGCTACAGGATCTAGCTGGGTGACCCCTAAGTCGGGTCCCAGCCAACTGATAGCTGTGGGTACGACCGCCGTGACCGCCTTACTCTACGTATCCCGCCATCACGTTCTGGAGTTGACTGATCAGCCTACCGCCTGGCTGCTGTTCGTTCTGCTAAAACTCGCGAGCCTGGGCCTAGGTGCAATCTTACTATGTGCCCGTAATGAACTGCAAAATTTCTACAAACCGCCGTTTAAAGGGCAAGAGTGCTTTCTGGCATCACTTCTGGCCGTGTGCGCGTTCGTGATCTATCACCAGGGCAGAATCGACTTGGCATTCTTCAACTACCAAGCGGAAGGATGTTTCTGGATCGGTTACTGGTTCGAGTGGTGGACGGGAATAGTCTCTGCGCTATCCTACGTTTTCGGTTGCACGTCCCGAAAGGATAAGCCTTTCACCTTTGGAGAACCTGCTTCTCGTGGTGGTATGGATCGCGATTATGGTACTGCGGCGGCAACAGGGCGTGATGATCCACCGCCTCCATACCCTACTGAGTCGGTTGGCGGGTGGTCTTTGTGTGTTGCTAGATTTCTGGTACGTGTGGGAGACATGATCCGCGACATTTGAAGCACAGGTGGGAAATATGTGAAGGGATCTTACGTAGGCCTCGGAACAACGCAAGTCAAGAGTCGATATGAATGAATCCAATTGGGCAGTATCCCCATGTTTGTATTCTTGTAAACTTAATATTAACTATGATGGGTCTGTTACATAGCAGCCCATTCAATGCTAAACGCCCTAACATCATGGGCAGCATCTGTGTTGTCCTTGTGCTGCTCCTCGCTCTCAACTCTACCACCGATCAGGAAACTCTTCTTGACGTTTGTGCCCAGTCGACCACCCGTCACGAGATCAAGCAACTTGATGTCCTCGTTCCATTGAAACCCTGTCGCTTGGAAATGACTGTGGAACCGCAGAGGGTCGCCTGGGTAGACGTTGTAGTCGCAGCCGAAGCGTAGCCCCGGCATCATGAAGTAGCCCTTGTCCTGTAGGTGAGCGTAGAGCGGATACGAGGCCGGCACGTCGACGGATGCCAGCTGCTCATCCTGGCCTGGTGAAGGGGTAAGGAGCGCGCCGCTGGTGGTCAGCGTCGCCATCCAGGCTTCTGGCGCTTCGCGGGTCACTGGGGAGTTCTTAGTAGTAGTTGCGGCTGTAGGTTCTGGGGTCGTGTCAAATAAGCTTGTTGCTGCTCCGGCTTCTTCCGCATCAGCCAAAGGGGCAACGGTCACGTCTTCAGAGGTTTGCGTATCTGGCGCCTGCTTGTTCTTCTTCTCCTTCTTTTTACTGGTCCCCTTATTGGCATACATGGCCTTTCGAGCTTCCGTTTGTTCACGCATACTACGCTGAGCATCACTGGTAACAGTCTTGACGGCGCCAAGGTACTGCCTGTCTTGTGGACCAGCCGCGGCGATCCGAGCAGGGTGGTAGTTGCTGTCGTCAACGACAAAAGCAACGTTCTTCTCGACCAGCACCTGGGCCTCCTCGGCCATCAGTTCTATGGGCAGGCCCATGAAGGCGCTCTGCTGTGGCGCCTGCGGCATGGTTCCTACAAAGACGGAGCAGATATTGTGGTTACGGCGTAGGTACATGACATCGTCAATGTCGAAGACGAGGTAGCGATTGGCTGCCTTCGAAATGCGCACATGGGGACGAGGACTGCTCGAGGTCATTGTCACGGTTCTGCGGAGGATTCCTGAGAGATTGGGTTAGCATCAGCTTCTCGAGATGAAGTGAAACAAGACGAGAGGATGGTAAAGATATGACAATCATTAATCTCTTTAAATAAGTTTTTCAACACGAATGTTTTCAGGGGATTGACAGATATTATTTGGTGTAATCACGTCAAGAAGAAATGCGAAAATGTAGAGGGACTTGGACTTACTTTTGCAGATTGAAGTTGTTGAACTGGAAGAGCCAGACCAAAGAAGCCCGAAAAAAAGTTTGGGTAGTTTTGAATGCAACTTTTTTCTGCTGGTAGTGGGGTTCATCCACAGTGCCCACCGCACAGTGATCTGCACTGTCCGGACTATGATGCTTCTCCTGGGCCAGGGTCGACAGACGGCTGAGTGCAACAATCATTGACTGATCAAAACTCCATGTTCGGTTTAGTTGCATCTGCGGGCTTCTTCTCAGGCTCGTCGCCGTCGGCAGGAGGAAGACTGAACGGCTTGATGATCAACCCTCTTGAGCGACTGAGACTGAAGGATAGATCATCCCTAGCATGGCCGTCCGATGAACCACCGCCTTTCTCGTGGTAGATGGGAAGGCTGTGGACTCTCAAGAGCCCTTGCATTTGCTCGTCGGACTTGGAGTCTGACTTTGCACCTGGTGGTGGCGCGTGGACAGCGTTGAGCTGGAGAGGAACAAGTTCAACAACACCGTCCGACAGCAGCTCTATCCACCTGACAAACCCCGAGGTTCGTGGATACAAAGTAAGTGGAAGCGCCACGATAGCAGTAACTCTCCTTGAGTATTGCCTCAATAACGCTCGCAGAGAATGAAGAAACTGCAGTACTTCTTCAGGCCGTGATAGCGAGCTCGGAAACAGCGTTGGCGAAAGAAGACTGGGCACAATGATGCGATGCACCATAGACTGCGGCGCATTGGCAATCTTGGTCGCAATGTCGTTTATGAAGAGTTTCAGAGATGATGGCGTAACATCGGTGGGCTTTGCAGAGAGCTTTGGCATGATCATCGACGGATGAAAGCCAATCTGTCCCTTCACATCACCGGGAGCAAGTCTCTTGGTGAGATCGAAGGAGTGACAGAATACGGATGCTGGCTCAGAGCCTGGGGCAGTAGGTCTCTGTGGCCCTTGTCTATCTGAGCACATAGTTAGCGAGAAGCTCTTGCATATTCCAGTAAAGGGCAAACAAACCTCTGGACGCTCCAGCAGAGCTCAGGCTCTCATATCTCCATGCAATCTTCATCTTGTCACCGGCCGCAGTCTCAGACTTGCTGGACGAGCCTGTCTCAGTCGAGACGCCGGGCAGCTCGGCCTTCCAGCCTTCGTGCATGCCCAATACGTGAACTTGGTGGCCCTGCACGAGACCTTCTGCGGCGTAGTAGCGCAACAGGACGTTGGCAAAGTCTGTAGTGCCGTGCTCTTCGATCAGGAGGGACGTTCCTAGCGGGAACCCGGCATGGCCAGCCAGTAGAGTGTCCAGGGACGCCGTGCCGGTAGAGGTTGTCGGCCGTCCATCGAGAGGTGACGGCCGGACCCCAGGAACAGTCACTTTCTCTGCCTTTGCTGGTGACCCCTGCGCCGAAGCAGGGGTGTTAATCACCATGTTCCGCTTACGGAAAGACATTTCTCAAGTGAAGGTTTCCAAAGTAGTGAGAAGTGGTGATTTTCAATACTCACGGTGGTTGTTGGGTTTATTAGTTGCCCGCTTCAGTTAGTACCTCAGATGTGTGTGCCTCGAAGATTTATTATTCCACCCCAAGCGGGACCGGCCGTTAACACCAAAAACCAAGACTGATATACATCTACGTAACGATGTTGCAAAATCTCAAGAAATACTCGTTATTACTTGATGTCTAGCTTCAGAAACAAGCAAATGTAAAATTTCAGATCATGAAATCATGTTTTATTCGGAAGTCTTGCATTGCATCTTTGGACCTACCGTGATCCTTTGGGCGGTTTGACGTTGGCTCTTGACCCCAAAACTGGACCCTGGTCACTAAATCGAGTGCCCCGCTTTGCTGAAATCGCTGGAACTCAGAGCGTCAAAATTTCGAGCTTAAGCATTCCAGCCTCGCATCGCCTTGTCAGTCAGTCCCCGTCGCACCCAACCCACGCTCCCGTCCAACCCGCCGCATCTCGACCTCTGACCGCGCTCTGCACCCAAACACAATCTCTACCCACGCCTCCCGACTTCTCCTACCAAACCACCGACAAAATGGCGACCGGCGGCGGCGACGCGCAGCTCTTCGAGGACAACTTCACCATCTACGAGCGCGACCAGTCCAAGTACGACCGCGTGGCGCGCATCACGGCCTCGACCGAGGACAACCTGACACAGATGACCCTCGACGTCAACATCGAGCTGTTCCCCGTCGCCATCGGCGACCGCCTGACCGTCGTCCTGGCCACCAGCCTCAGCCTCGATGGCACCCGCGACGCCGTGTCGGACGGCAAGGGATGGCGCGACGTCAAGGGCGAGAGCTCCCTCGCCGACCTCTACGACTACGTCTGCCACGGCAAGATCTACAAGTTCGAGGACGGCGCTGACGGCCAGACCCTGTGAGTACATCCCTGCGTATTTTACACGCCTATCCTCTGTTAGTTGGGCCTGAAGGCGAAGTTGCTAACCCCTTATCTTTTCTACTCAATAGTAAGGCATACATCTCGTACGGCGGTCTGCTCATGATGCTCGAGGGTCCTTCCAAGAAGCTGCTCCCTCTGCGGGTCGAGAACACCTACCTGTTGATCAAGAAATAAGTGGTATCTGGGTACATCGAATTGATAATTTCACGCCGCACCACTAGAACTCTGAACCGGGACCGAATGATTGATTTCATGGCGAGCGATGTATTGAGATGGGGTATCATGGCGTCCAAAAAGGAGGCATGCTAAGCTAAAACTATCTAAGGCAGATGCATCTATCTAGGCGTTCGGGGCGTTTCATAGACATAATATTCATGCAACACATATCGGCTCGCGCCAACTTCTAGCCGGGCCATCCCTCATGCTGCTCCTTGCTCTTTGTACATTTCTCCCTCTCCCTCTCCCTCTTCCTCTTCCTCTCTCCCTACAATGCCTGGTGCGGACCGGGGAACGGCACTTCTCTGTGCAGCCGTCTCACGATCTCGTCGTAGTGCGTCTCGTTCTCCTTGGTCAAGATCCCCATGCGCACAAAGAAGTCCAGCAAGATCAGGGCGCAGTTGGGCTTGAACTCGCCGCGCGCCAGCGCCTCCTGGACCTCCGCGACCGTCCACAGGTGGAACTCGGCCACCTCGCCGTCCTTCGGCGTGGGCACGACGTCCGCGGGCAGCTCGAGATCGTAGACCCACTGCGTCTCCGGGTAGATCAGGCCCTTCTCGCCGCCCGCCCGCTCGTCCGTGATGTAGATGTACGTGACCGTGCCCGTGAGCTTGCACTTCTCGCGCATGAGCGCCTCCGGCAGGCTGGCCTCCTCGTCCGCCTCGCGCACCATGCACTCGAAGGGCTCCTCGCCCGTCATCAGGCCGCCCGCCACCGTGTTGTCCAGCATGCCCGGGTACGTGCTCTTGTCGGCGGCGCGCCGCGGCACCCAGATCTTGAGATTATTATTATTATTATCATTATCGTTACCATCGGTCGTCGATGAGGAGCGCACGTAGCCCGTCATGTGCACGCCGTACCGCATGACGCCCAGGAGCCCCGCGCCGGCCCGCTCCACGTTGTACAGGAGCTCCGGCGCCTCGGGGTCGTTGGTGGTGTAGACGGGCCACAGCTCGTCGCGCCAGCCGCTCAGGAGCGCAAAGGTCTTTTGCTCGCGCCAGCGCCACATCACGGCGGCGACGGCGGCGGAGCGCTCGGGCTCGGTGGGCTGCTCGAAGGCGCGCAGGGTCCGGGCGGGGGCGTCGTACATGACGGGCCCGCGGATCTCTTCGGGGACTTGGAGGAGGGCCTCGACGACCTGGGGCAGGAGCAGGCCGATCGTCTGGTCGGTGCCGTCGGGGTTGCGGTGGAGCAGGGTGACGAGGCGGGTGGTGTCGACGGTCGTGCTGAAGGGCGTCTCGGTCTCGCCTGGGTACGGAAAGCTGCGGGAAAACAACGAGGACAAATCAGTGGGCCGGGGGGCGGCTTGTTGAGCAGACGGTGGGTGGGACTTGTTGGATATCGACTCACGCGTCAGCCTGCCTCATAAGGTCCACGTTCCGGAATCGTGCCATGTTGTAGTGTGGTGCCGCGATGTTTGTGTGGTTTGGTTGTGCGATAATTGGGGTTGTCGATATTAGCCTCGCGGATGTCGAGATTGTTGGGAATCTTGCGACGCGAGGAGCGGTGTTATGAGTGACGGAGTTCGCTGACGGAAAGCATTTGCGGTGTGAGAACGAATGAGGTATTAACCGCAATGCACCCAGCCCAGGAGAAGTCGATTGCCGTGTGTCCAAAAGGAGACGCCGAAATCGCATTGGCTTAGTATGCCCCTATATTCAGTATAGGCGCGTGTGGTATGAGGGTGATCAGATGCTCTGGCCAATTCTAGCCCTCCAGCCCAGGCACTCGTTTGGCGGGGTGCTGCTGCTTACGGGCAGCTGGATGGCGGGGCAATCGGAAGTTTTCCGCCCTGACGTCTGCTCTGCTCGATCGTGGGGGCCAAACTTTCTTTGTGTCGAAGATTCGAGCCGTCGCGAGACTCATCTGGATTGCAAACAGCCAATCGGCACTCTTCAACGGTCTGAAACGTTCATAAACGGCATCAATTGAACTAGCTGAATCACTCGACATCTGCGCAAAGACGTTGCTTATGAAAGTGCACCATTGACGCACATCCCAAGACAACCAACCGGGCGCAAGCAACAGTACAGTCTGTACACCGCTAGCAACTGTACGGGTTTCTCCTATTCGGGGCTGCTAGCAAAGTCCGCTGCCACTACCCCTTTTTGCAAAGCAGTGTCTACACAATGGCGGCACCGAGTCAACCTCTATTCGGTATTCTGCCAACGGGGCACCCTCTTGTGACGGAACCGTCCTCGGCCCCAACTCCCACATCTTTTCTATATATCCTACCCTCAACTACACCAACAAATCCCAAGCCCTTCTCGCACTTATCAGTCTTCCTGCTCCCGGGCATAACACTACCCGAAAACACGGCGGCCGCCATCTATCTCGCCACCAATCCCGAAGTGCTGGCCAGCGGCGGAGCGCCCAACTTCCGGTTCCTGGGCGGCGTGGGGCCGGGCAAGGAGAGCGCCGTGTACAAGGTCAGCGCCACAGGCGGGCAGGAAGGCATCGTGGTCGGTGTCAGCATCGAAGATGCCGCGAGCGTCGCAACGCGCATCGAGGAGCTGTCCGCATCCAAGACGGATGGGACCAACTCTCCCTCGGGGGCTTTAGTCAAGGCCGGAGCGCAGACACCCACGACCCAGGTACTGGCGCAAAGGATCATCAAGAACGCTTTCAACTTTCTGGCAAGCTTCAGTGGGCAGGCTGGCCAGGTCGAAGTCGTACCCCTTAGGGCGTTTGAGGACTGGTGGAGGAAATTCGAGAGTCGGGTGCGGAGCGATCCTACCTTCTTAGAGAGGGAGCAAGAATAAGAGCATTAGGTTTGACACACATGAACTTTACTTGGTCAAGCTCTCTGGCTTCACTGGGCTCCAGATTCTTATATTCTGATCAGGGCGCCACCTTTGATGACAGAGCGGATGTTACATTTGTCATTAATGTACTCCAGCCTACGGAATGAACGGAAAGAGCAGCCCATACGCCCAATGATAAGCATCGAAACAGATCGACCGCCCTTGGCGAGTGAATCATTACCAAACCACTGGAGTTGCCGCAGCCATCGGATCAAGAAAGTTATACTAGGGCTTCTGATCATGTCACTGACGTTCAAGGAATCCATTTTTGTTCGGCTAAATAGATGATTAAGACGCCACTGTCTGGAAACATCTTGTCGCTCTCGTATTACTCTGGCTTGGCAACACGCTCAACAGTGTGATCTTCGAACTCTATTGAGATACTCCTAGGTTTTATTCCTTACCTGCGTAACATAAACGCCTTATTCAGTTAATGTACCAGTTATCTATGCAGTTTGAATGTGCCGCGCTCGGTACGTGGTAAGTGTAGCAAATGAGCATGGTGTGGTTACACGACTCGACTTGCTTATGTTTAATGTGCTGTGCTGTACTCAAGTAAGAGCTTCAGCTGGCCACATGCTCGATATAATATGACACGGTGCGTGTATTCTGCCAGACAGAGACACACAGCTTCGGGTGGACCGTACCGCCACGTTGCGCGAATGGACGAAAGTAGCGATAAGGTATGGGCAGATCGTCGTCTGGTCGCATTCGCCAGGGAATTGGGTAGTGGCCGATCAATAATCAAGGACCAGACTTCGGAGGAGATGTGTCTTGGCAACGGGTGTAGCACCATGTCATGGCCATAGCAGTTTTTTGTTCCAGTTGGAAACGTACCGTTGGCCAGCTGAATCTAAGAGGATTCCGTTGACAGCTTCAATGACGATGCCCCCTTTGGTGTGTCTCAGACACTTTCGACTAGGAGACTGAGAGAAGGACAATTCCGGTTCCCGAGAAGGATCGCCAGTTGATCGACACCAAGACCAAACCTTCCCTCCCAAGGAAGGCATTTAGCAGGCTGGCCGATGAGCCGCCCTGCAGGATATCGACTGCCTCGCGGAAGAACAAGGCTAGCATGCGCGCCATTTGCTGAGTTGAGATCTTTTCGCAGGTCGTAAGCATGCTTAGTAAAGGGAGCATAGGAAACAAGGAGGGGATGAGTGGCAGGTTTTACGAAGAGCCTTATGGCAAGAGCAAAGAACCCATCAGGACACATTGATACTGTATAGATATGCCATTGGCGCAGTTAACATGAATGCTGAAGAGGGTGAAGGAAATGTTGCGGTGGAGACTCCGTCAACTCCCAATGCTTTCATTGGGCAAGATCTCATGGCTCCGTGACACCTCGTTTTAACGGAAGTGATGTATCGTAACTCCATGCAGACAATACCGACTAGATATGTCTGTATCTCCCCTGCTTAACTATGTAATCTTATCTTCGTATCCGCTGGGTGCCATTTCCGATCGACCAATCATTTAATATCGTTCTCACCCCTCGATCCCTGTGCGGCTTAACCCTCGACAGCGTCGTAACCCAGTACTCGGAAGGCTACTTACATGCATGGCACTCCCGCCAACGGTTCCTGCTTCCAATGACATATTACTTTTTCCACTTTTTCATTTGAGTCTTTCGAATTGCTCCAAAGTCGTTTCATCACATCATGCTTGTTAATGATTTGTTCCTCGCCATTCCGACAATGCCTTGGCCCAATTCACTGGTGGACCATTTCCGCGCACCGCTTCGTTCAACTTCGTGAGACTCTAAGGGGACGCATGCTGTTTCTTGTACATTCTTTCCCACTATGACGGCTCTTTCCTTCAGATCACACCAAATAAGTTGGTGTTTGTGTGTGAAGGCCAGGCTGCATTCGATTCGCCATACCCAGGATGAGTCTGGGCCTCGTGTATTCCTTACACCCCCTTGAGATGCGAATACCCGAGTGAAGTACAACTTGACGGGCCCGAGTGGCCAGACCGCTTCTCGCAACCTTGTAGTAAGACCTGCTGGCAAGTCTGTGGGCCGACCTGCAGTGCTTGCTTTTTTCTACGCCTGCATTCAAGTCGAAATGACCGAAGTCGGCAATGGTCTCTCCCTGTTGAGCTGTACTGAAGATGCATTGATCACATCACGATGAGGTCAGTCCTAATGCTGTATGGACCTATCCTATCTTCGCTTTTCGTGATAACTCATAGGGCTGTCAAGCACTGCCATGTTTCACTTAAGTGTAGTTTTATGCGGCATGTCGAGACAATCAGCATTCTGCTCAATTAAGCAGGGTAGCATTCAAACCTGCCCTCGTGTGTAATCTCCAACCCAACCCGTTCACCGTTCACTGCAGCGTAGTAGCTGCATAAGTGGCGTAATTACGAAGCCCATCCCATTCGCCAATCACATCATAACCCCTCGCGTCGGCCTAGATTATTGACTAAATGTGAGCCCTACGTAATGAATCTTTTGGGAACACCGTGGATAATCGCCAGTGTGTGGGTTAATTGCTTTATCCCACATGGAGTATTCCCAATAATGATTTGAAAATATAAATACTGTATAATTGTTCATTAATTTGGTGAGCAACAGCAAGAAGCAACGGCAAGACTATGGTCTCACATGCTCGCCCTCGGCCTACCCAGGAGCAATGCAACCAAGATTTAGTTGGGTTTGGGGACTCGGCTATGAATCCCAAGAAAACGAAAACCCTTTCAAAATTCATGGCCCAAAAAGGGAAAAAGGGTCGTGGTTTGGACGTGTGTAAGTAGGTCTCGACCCCTAATCCGGTGACCTCAGTTTTAACACTACCCAATTGACATTCTGGTAGTGCGTCTGCTGGCATGTTGCTATGCCGATCCGCCTTGACCCATGCGAGAGCTGCGGGACACCACGTTGTTCAAATTGTCGGGTCGATACTGTCAGAAAGACTGGTCGGGGTTAGTTCGCAGGGTGTGGTCAAAAGAAGCGCAATCTCTGCTAGGGAACCATTTCTAGTCAGCCAGATTCTAGCCTTCCTGCCAATTCGATGTATTTCGGCAGATTTCACCTTCGAGGAATCGAAATAACCACAAAGTCCATCCAGTACGTCGAAGGGTCGAGTGTAATCCGGCTCGGAGACTAGAAGACACCGTACGTAAGCAATATCACCTTTTAAAGAGGGACTAAGAAAAGGGGACTAAGATAAATGCATATAATATGTGCTTAGTTTGCTATTAAACCTTCTATGCGCTGAAGTTATCGATTATATATATATTACTATTCTCTTTAACGTGATTCGAGTGACGTAGGTTCCATGACTATCCGTACTCTTCGTCGACTTCCCCGAAAATATCCCAGAAGCTCTCTTTCCGGCTTTATACCAAAGAGACCAATTGTCGCGACCATTGCATTACATGCTCTGGCAACCCCTATAGGGGTTGCTATGCTATTCAGATCGACCTTGACGTCAGGGTGTTGGTCAATTTCGACACGGTGTGACACTGACTAAGACTCTGACAGTCAACAGCTAAACTTCACTACCTTCATTTCCTAACTTGTATGTAATGGGGCCACAGATGGACTCCCAGATCCTTCAAAGCTTGGCTGGCGATGTTCTCATTGTGCTTCCAAAGGCGAAACACCTGCCAACCACAAACACTGCATCATGTATTCTGATCCCCGCCCTCTGCAACAGAGTACCGATCAGACTGCGTAACGTACTGCAAGGTGGTGAGGGCTTACTGATTTGGTGATGGGAAGCGGGCAGTACGAGGCGGGGAGCCATAAAACGGCAAATGGTCGACTCGGGAGAGGCCTCCCAGTAACATGTTAAGTGCCAGTCGGGGCCAGATGAGGGGCTCATGCACCTCTGGCTGGATACCACCCGGTACCAGATGTGTCTGTGCGTCCCGCGAGATGTTTCGGCCCTCGCGATTGTTATCCCCTGAGCTGTAGCTAGGGCGATGACAAGGGAGAATCGAGAGGCTTGGGGAAGCACATTATTCGAGGCTACTAGCAGCATCAATGTCGTCAGATTTGAGCTTATCATCATGCTACGTACGCCTACAACTGAACATGAACGCAGACATGGGGATGGCAGGTAGACAGAGGAGATATTCGTTTCCAGACCTATGGCATATCTTCTAGGTTATAGTGAACCATTGCACCAGGAAGTTCCTAGATCGAGAAAACTTGTGGCTACCAGGGTGATAAAGCCCCATTAACCCCTTTTTACTTATCCCACGCCTTTTTGACTTAAATTGAATATAATACTTCATCCATATCATCTGGCACTGCATGGTGTGAGTAAGCCTTCCCATAGTGCAGTAGCTGTAGATCATTTATGTTTATATCACTGCTAAAAGGCATTTCTTTTGTGGAAAAAGCAGGCCATGTTAACTTCGGTATTCGTAGTACTCCCACACCCCTCTAAGAAGCCGTTAACCGTAACCAAGCCGTCTTGACAGCGGTTCGGCATTCCGATCGGTGGTCTCCGAGATAACATGTCTCGCCACAGCTGAAACCAAAGCTGCCGTGCTCTTTCCTCACTGCGTCAGTGTACCAGGTAGATGGAACAAATTTGCCTGTGTTGTCTCGAGTGCTGCATCAGTTTCTGTAGTGCAATGCCTGATTATAGTTTCTCAAGGAAGCTTGCGGTGCCTTAGTTGAGAGGATCTTCAAGCCCGGAGGTTTATTTTGAAGAAGCAGACCAGAGGTCACTTTTTGTAGGATGGTTTTTTGAACTCTGTGGACCTGAAGCTTGTGGCTGCCAGCAGCCTGTAAGAGCTGCAGGTCATGTGATCATATATAGCCCTACCAGTCCCCAGGTGCAGGGAGGCAGTAAAATTCACCACCGCGGTTCATGCAGGTGGCCCACGGAACTGCAGCTGTGGCTGGTCACAAACAATTTTGCAACCCACCAGTTATGTTTCGTTTGAAAGATACCGTGCATTTTGACCTAGAAGCGACGACAAGACCATGGGGGGTGCCGCAGGGTCACGAGAGATTTTCTCGTAATAGCTCTGCAAGCGGGGTTGGGGAAGCTGACTGCATCGAATCGGACGACGACCAAATTATAGAACACGGATCAAAGGGGAAGAAAGTCGTCGTTTGGACCTGCGTAAGTCTGATCCTTGACTGGAAGAGAAGGATCTTAACCTGATGGAAGGATGCTCTTGCTAATTGACTTTTTCTGGACAGTGCTTTTGCTGGCATGGCCCGATGCCGATTCGTCTTGACCCATGCGAAAGTTGCAACACACCACGTTGCGGCAATTGCCCGGTCGAAACAGTCAAAAAGAGTGGCCGACCTTGCAGTACACCTTGCCCATATGATTCTGCCTTGTCGCTGACAGCGGACGGCATGTCGGGGAAGGTGGTGTGCACGAGAGTTGCGTACCTAAGTTTTAGTGGTAGAGGCTCCCCGTTATCTCCCGGACTTGAGGCAGGCTGCCTAGGCTAATAAGTAAGCTGCGCAGCATCACTAAGTTGGGCTGACCTGGCTATAGGCAAGGAAGCGTGTCCTTTTAACACTGGTGGCCCTCTCGAATGGCCACATAGCTCGGGCGAAGACTTCAACATCTTTCGGCATCGGATCACTCGAATAGGAGCCAATTCAAGGCGGCGATGCGATCATCTGGACCTGCTGACTCTGAATAGTGGCATAATCCAATGCTGTGACCACTGGATACTTGGGTATCCACTGCAGACCACGCAGAAAGCAGCCTTGGGTACGATTGAAGTTGGTGCTGGGTAGTTTAGGGGAAGGAGTTGCTTCGAAAGCAATTCGCCCCAATGGTTTGAATTTCCTTAGTCTGGCGGATGCGGGCACCCAATGGGGGGCAAGGTTTGATAGAGCAAGGCAGTCACCACGACGCCAACCTAGGCAACAAGGCGACAGCCTCTCGGGCCGTACTGCATGAGCTGGGGTGCTCTAAGGCTAGTCGACGAGCTTAGGGATTAAAAATATATTGTCGTTATCCTGCGTGAAAAGACTCACAGCTTCGAAAAGTCCAATGGGAGGTTCTGTCGGATAGATGGTCTACGCTAGTGATGTTGAATGACAATACCAGTTCCGCGTCGAACTGGGTGGCTCTAAGTATAAAACAGTAGGCCTCGCCAGCTGAACCTAAGTTGGAATTGACTTGTCACCTTGCTCTCCAATGGAAATCGCCAAACATAGATGCTGCATTGTCAGGGTTCTGCGGGGTCTTGCTAATTTCCCTCCTTGTCCACTACCACCAGCCGTTCTGTGTGCCTTGCAATGCACCTTTCCCGAGTACACGATCTCACATGATGTCTATAACTCCTGATATATCCCGTCCGAGCAAGTCATTCAACTGGGAAACAAACGAAATTAGCCCGAATGGAGAAGATACCCCCTATCTTGACATGAAAGATGCTATCTTGGGCAGCCCATCGCTTGATCCGCTTGACGAGTTCCTGGCGATTCCTGTTCATTCGCCAGCAAGGCTTCGCCTCCCAAGATTGTTTCATCCTTTGTGTAGCAATCAGTCTATTCTAGAACACAGATCTGGGACTTTTTTGCCTCTGAATCGCAACGTGATATGGTTGGATGACAGTAGCCAGGGGCATGGGTCTCGGGACTATAGTGGTGTCATGAAAGATGACGAGTTCCTAAGGATCCTCAAGTTGAAGGTGAAATATCTCGGATGCCTTCTATTACGACTGGAAGCTGTGAGCTGACAAGGGAACAGCGACTTGGACACGAGACCTTCACAGATGCCCGTATCAGACGCATGTAAGAAAAAGAAAATCGTTTCGGATAATCACTTTACTAATCTTCACAGCCACATCCCTGATCCTAGCTGCCATACTGTCAGCAGTTTAATATGTAGGGCGTCATGGAATCAACGGTTGGTGCTAAGAGATTTCATAAAGCGATACATCAAAGCTGATGGGCTGATGAGTGTTCGTATTTTGGTAAGCCGCCCTTTCTTATTCTTCTCGGATCTCGGAACCGCTTTGGCGCGGACTGACACATAGTAGCCATGTGAGGATAAAGGCAAAGCATTCGTCATGGAATTTCACCTTCCATATCTTGCTTGGCGATATCAGAGTAACGGGAGCAACTGTGAAGACATCCGAAAGACCAAGGATGGCAAGCCTCTCAGGAAGCTGCAGGACATGTCCTTTCTGTCACGATCTATGGACTCAGGCCTGGGCAATAGAAAGGATATGCCAGTTGATTACCTATATGAAGCCCAGTCCTCCTGCGTGGTAACTGGCTACAACAACACTTACTGGACAGCTTTGTCCTTCTCCGACACATATTTCTATCCAGGCGCAAACAATAACGATGAATCAGTTTGTGGGGACAACGAGGACATGCTGCCGGACTACGACGGGGAGCATGACACCGACTTCACGGATCCTCTGACCATTGGAAACACCACAATTCCTCACAAGTGGTTAGATCCTAGGCATTATTTTCTCGTTATCTTAAGTGCCCGATTGGACAAAATCAAAGACGAGTGGGATCACATTCGGGATGAAATGTCGTCGAAAGTCTCGGACTATGTGAGTTGGCTTTACTTTATTAGCACCCATTCATTCATCTCTGCTGGTGGCTGCCTTGCTACCACACTCAGTCCTGGGATTTTATACCTGCTCCTTCAGATGGTCAAGTTACCTAAACGCATTCTTCTAGTTGAGTAATCCGCATATTACATCACCCTCAGCAAAACTGACGCTGGCATCTACGGATGGCCACGCGGAAGCGGTCAATAAAAACTACGAGTGGGTGACTGCCGTTATGTATCTTCTTGAAAAGCTTCTGGTTACCTTGGAAAAAGTGATCAAGGCATTTTTCAAGTTCGAAAAGTCCGGGCTCGCCAAATGTATGGGCCTTGAGCCCTCACAGCTATTGCAGCTTCCACTTCAAGAGATCAGACAGTCTGTCGATGAGCTGGACATTATCCGCGACAGCTTGTCTACATTACGTCAGGAGGCTCAGGTGTTCAAGGAACAGGTAAGTAATCCACTGCAAGAGAACAGTATAGAATAAATTGAATCTGATACCCGTTACTAGCTTATCCTACATCTGTCTGTTGCAGGGAACTTCGTCATGGTCTTACAGCAAGCAAACTTTACGACGAATTCTACATACGTAAGTGACGGAGATGGCTATTCAGGCGAATATCCCACTGACGGCAATCAGACATTCTTCTTCGGAGCTCCGACCTTAGCTGCTGGGCTTTTCCAAGCCAACATTTTGGGTGGAAAGCTGACACTCGTATGGTTCATACTCGTGACATTCAGCATCACCGTCTTGGGCTCAATAATCCAGGAGAGGCGGGATGGATACACATGGCCCCAGATAGTGAACTCCTTGACATTTGGACGACTGCCTCTCAGGGACACTAGTCGGGACGACAGACCCGGTAGCCCAGCCCCTTGGAAAACACCAGGAGCCTCCCCATTATGGGAAGAAGTGATACCCAAGAGAAGACAACCCATGATGGACCGACGCCGGGCTGGACGTAGCAATACATGGAGGAACAGTGGTTCGAATAGGCGACCTAATCGTGACAAGGATAGAGATGGACATATGCGTCAGCCATTTTCAAGACGGGATGATACTGGTCTTGCGTATCCAGAAGTGGTGCATACAAGATCAAGACCATATAATAACTGAGTTGTTATTACCAGAATGAATGTTAAATAAGTCATGTAATCAGTACTAAGATATGACTATGATAGCACTTGATCACACAAGCATTGCCCACTGTATAACGCCGTACTGTGCGGATTAGGGACTGTTTAATATTACAGCTAGTATAACGTTTATTTCATTATATATAAAGCTTCAAGCCATCCAGAATCATTAGCTAGGTAAACAGGCTGTATTTACTGCATGCCACTTCATGCTGTCATACGCTGCTCTCATCAACTGACCGTAACCTGCAGCCTAAAGGTTTAGAGTCAGTTCTACGAAATTATTTCAGTCAAACAGACTTGCTTATTGAAGATTGCCAGCCTTGGGTAACATCGATGCCTAATAATATGCCGTGCCCACCTTGTGGCTGATTACACATCGACTTATCTACCGTATTACAACCACGACATCGAACTGCGCCTTCTGTAAACCGGTCAAAGGTAGACTATGTCTTTCTTTCACTGACTCCGACATGGTACAGCCCGAGCCACCCATCTTTAGATTAATCCTCGCACGCATTGACATGTTGGGCTGCGGCGAGTATTCCCTCTTCCATCACGGCACAGGAGGGACGGCAGCGACCTAGATTTATCTTGGCATGGACAAGGCAGACTCGGTTGTCAGCTAGGTTATCGGCGATCAGCAACAGTAAGAGCTACATTCTAGGCGGTGATCACCTTATGTAGGCATCCGCGTGCTTGGCTGCTGATATAGTATTGGCTTTGATAGAAGTCGTGTATTGGCACCGCTTGCCTCACCGGTTGGCCCCTCATCTAGTGATATCGAATGAGCCAATATCTCCCCCCGCCCGCTCAGAGGCTGACAATCCTAAAGCGATTCGAGCGTGTCGAGGGCCTATTGGTTGGCAACAGCAGCCTGGACCAATCACCCAGGACTCCAAATGTATGTGCAACCATCATGGAAGCCCAACGTCCTTGGATCAAATGCTTGAATGCTACCCAAAGATCTGCGGACCGATTCCCATTGCTTCTGATGCACCATGAAATATTGGCCTCATGCAAATTCCGCCTCACTTAACGTCATGAGGCTCTGCTGAAGATGCCATACTTTGAGAGATTCCTTGTAGAACACCATGAGCCCAACCTTTTTCTCGATCAAAATATGCCTTGCAAGTAGGCAAGCAAGCAACACTATCTTCCAAAGGCAGAAATAGCTTCCGCATGAGATAAAACTTTGGCATTGATGAAATAGTCAAGATGGCTAGCCTCACCGAACTCGAAGGCCGGCTCGCGGGCCTCGGTCTGGACTCCCCCTTTCCGGATGTCCCCGCAGCCAACGCCCTAACAAAGCCCATTGACATCTACCGGCTGCATCTTGCCAGCCTCATCGCCGCGACACTAGAGTGCGATGTGGCGGCCGCCTATGAAGCAATACTGACAGCAACCGATCTGACTCTGGCGGATCTGGCCGTTGTCGTGCCAAAATTGAAGCCGAAAGATGTCAAAGACATCAAGGAGTTCGCTATAGAGCTTGTACAGAAGGTATATACATGATCTGATTCTTCTCGTGGTTGTTACTGTACTAGGGATTGTTGTGGTGATGGTATGATCTGACAACCCCTTTTTCCACTTATAGTTGCCTACTTCGCCTCTTTACGCGGTTCCGTACCCCGATGGAGTCCAGCTCCGCTTCTTCTTCTCTCAGAAGACCCTCCCTCTGTTGATGTTACCATACATCCGTGAGAGAGGCACGACGTACGGCGAAGATCATGCACAGGGCCTCAAGGATCCAGCCAACCCGGCGGGGGGCCAAAAGAAGATCGTTGTGGAGTTTTCGTCTCCGAACATCCCCGGCGACTTCAACGGATCCCACCTGAGAAGTAACATCGTCGGCGGCTTCGTGGCCAAGATGTACGAATGCATGGGCTGGGACGTGGTGAGGATGAACTACCTCGGCGATTGGGGCAAGGGCCTGGCCCTCTTCGCTGTCGGGTGGGACAAGTACGGCTCCGAGGAGGCGCTGGCAGCCGACCCGCTCGACCACATCATGGATGTCTTCGGCAAGATCAAGGCCGACTTCCAGCCCGAGTCGGATGCCAGCAAGCAGGCCAAGAACGAGAACAAGAGCACGGCCGAGATCGAGAGTCAGGGTATCTTCGCACAGCGTGATGGCTTCTTCAAGAAGCTGGAGGACAAAGATGAGGAGGCCCTCGTGTTCTGGAAGAAGTTCCGCGACATTACTCTGACCAAGCTGGAGCCCGCCTACAAGCGGCTCGGGGTCACCTTCGACGAGTACTCGGGCGAGTCCCAGCCCCTGCAGGAGACCATGACCGAGATCGAAGCGACGCTTACCGCGAACGGCGTGCTCCAGGAGAGCGACGGGTCGCAGATCATCAACTTCGAAGACCACGGCAACAGAGGTCTGGGCACAGTCATTGTGCGGGCCCGCACGGGCTCCAGCACCTACTTCCTGCGGGACCTTGCCGCCGCGGTGGACCGCGAGAAGAAGCACGCGTTCGACAAGATGATTTACGTCGTCGCCTCGAAGCAGAACTCGCACTTCCAGCAGGTCTTCAAGACGCTCGAGCTCCTGGGCCGCGAGGACCTCGCCAAGAAGCTGCAGCATGTTAGTTTCGGTGACATTGCGGGCATGGCGCCTCACGTGAAGAAGACTATGTCGCTGGGACAGATCCTCGATGAGTGTGCGGAGATCATGCAAGCCGCAGAAGCTGAGGATGAGAAGGAGAATGAAGACGAAGGTAAAGAAAAGCCTATCCCTGCTGGAGGTGGTGACCCGGCCGCTGTTGGCGGCCTGTTATCATTGGACCTGTTCGGGAAGCGCTCCCACGGCTATGCTTTCGACAAGAAACGCATGACAGCCGAGGAGGGCGATTCGTGCCGCATGCTTCAGCAGGAGTACGCCAAGCTTGCCTCGGCGATCGCCGAGCTCAAGGGCCCCGAGAGTGAGGGCGAGGATGCTGGCGGAGACGACCCGACCCCCGATCACGCCGCGCTGCAGAAGGACGAGAGCATCGACCTGCTGCGAATGATGGCGCAGTACCCCGACGTCACCGCCGCCACGTTCAAGACGCTCGAGCCCCATGGGTTACTGTCGTACCTGTCACGGCTGGCGGAGGCGTCTGCAATGGAGCTAGATGAAGATGAAGGCGACGGCGGTGATGAAGATGGGGCCGGCCCCAGCAGTGCGGCTCCCGAGGAGGAGACGGCTGAGAGCCGGAAGGCGAAGTTGATGCTGTATGAGTGCGTCAAGCAGGTACTTGGCCATGGGATGAACTTGCTTGGGGTTCCCCCTATTGGATGAGTAAGCACTCACACAGTACTTGGCGTGTTTGTTATTTATATATTGGAGCGTTTCTACGGGAGGTGTTTGTTGCTACTGGGCCGGGTTGCAGTTTGGCTCTCCTGGTTATGGCTATGTACAAGAAATTGATTACGATATTGAATTTGACTGCAGATTGGTTCCCGCTACGCTTATAACATGGAATAAGCTGATCGCCGAGTAGCCTAGTACCAGTACACCACAACCTACGAGGTTCACTTAGTGTTGGAATATCTAGCTCAGGGGTAATAATTAATACGGTTCAGGGGGATTACGTGCGCTGTACGCACGGACTATCTATTTTATCGTATAAAGGGGATTTTACGATCCCCTCTTTATTTAAATAGAGTATACATTATATAAGATTTAAAATATATTATATTATATATTATTTATTACCGTACGTATAACGTGGTTTATTACTACGCGACGTATATTACTTAGCGACGCACTTTAATTTAATTTTAATATAATTAAACTTTAACGCGTAATACTTTTATAATTATAATGCTTAATTAATCTTAAAAAAATCGGATAGTTTTAATAATTTAAGTGATATAAAACGGACTGAATTAAATAAGTTAAAGAGTAGTAGTAAAAGCTTATAATATACTCGAATTAACTTTATATTATCGAATTTACGGCCGAACTTTAAAACGTGAAATCCGATTAAAACGACGTAAAATAAATTTAATTAAAAAGGAGATACTTCGTAAATATATAATTAATCTAGATATCCGAGGGATACCTCCCGATTTCGCTAGTATAGAAAATATAATTAATTTTTTTACCGCGTTACATAACGGCGATTACGTCGGTAAGTATTAAGTTAAGCGCTTTATTAATTATAACTTAAATTTAAAAATTAAAATAAATTATTAGTATAATTATTAAAAGGCTTTTTACGAGGATTTTAAAGTTATTTTTATTTAGTTTACGCTAGTCGCGAATATAAAAGCGAAATACGGGATTATCGACGAAGATATTTAGAATTTCGACGAGACCGGCTTTATAATAAGTATATGTTACGACCTGGCCATTTATGCGGCTAAGAAAGAGGCACAGCGATTTTAGAAGCCCCGTAGTTAAAAATAACGAACGGAAATATTAGCAGAAGACGTACGGACTACCTCGTTACGTGATAGCTTATTATAGATTATCGTAAGCTATTGTAAGCCCAGGGGTATAGCTCACTATCTTAATAAGTAAACTAAATATTACGATTAGATTACCGGATTATTAGTAAGCTAGTGATCTAAAGAAATATAATAAAATCGGTAAAAAAGAGATTAAATATATAATAATAAACCTTTCCTATATATTTTATATAAACACTCTTTATTTTAATAATTAATTTAACTATTAATTTAATACATTAATAATGCATATTACTTTAAACGAACCTATTACACTTTTAATTAAATTCTATAATTAATTTAGGATATTATTCATTATATTAAACGAATACACTCGTTTATATATTTAAATACTCTTTCGTTTTAATTAATATAAACCCTAATATATTTATAAGGTTTCTTTTAAACTTTAATAGCCGTTCGTTATATTTTAATCGCTTTTATTTTTATAAGTCATTATTTAAACCTTTAAATAATATCCCTATAAAAGTATTATAATACCTTAAAATCTTAATAATAACGGAACCTTCGCCTAGGGTAATATAAATAACTTAACCGGAGGATCGAACGTTTTTTAACTCGTCGAATAGTTTTAAAAGCGAATTAATTAATTAACTAGCGATAATAAATAATTTATTAACTAAGTAACTTTACTACTTATATATCAACGCCTTAAATATAAGTTTACCGTACTTTAAACTTATAATAATAAAGAAAGGATTATTTATAAATTTTTAACCTAAATAAAGGTATATTTACGCTTTTACGTTAAGGATTTCGATTTAGAGGCCGATCGAATCCTTTATACCGTAGGATACTTTAAAAAGGACGCTCTTATATAGTTTAAACTTATTATAAAAGACTATCTCGATAACCCCCTTAATAAAGAATAAAATATTTAAATACGCTATATTTTTCGTTATTACTTTACCTTCGAGGAAAAGCTATAAACTATTTTCGGAAATTTAAATAAAGCTCGGACTATAAAAAAATAATTTATATAACTTAAATAAAAAGGATTAATTTCCGCGTATACCGTAAAGTTTAAGTAAATTTCTTTGCGAATAAAGTAGAGTAATAATAACGCTTTAATAATATTTTTTTACGTAAAACTACGAAAAACTATAAAGGACGAAATTAACCGGGAGGATCGCTTTAAATAATTCGATAAGTACGTGGAAAAGGTAATTAAAATCGATAACCGTTTATATAAACGACGTTTAGAAAAGTCGGGTAATCGAGCTTTATAATTAAATAATAAACCCCGGGTTAATAACGGTTAACCTATTTAACGTATTTAAAAAAAATATCTTATAAGTTATATAACGGACTTATAAACTTAAATATTACTTATCGAGATAATAAAGGTAAGCGCCGGAAAAACGTTACTTATTATAATTACGGGAAAGACGGATACTTTATAAAGGATTATAAAAATCCTAAAAAAACGTTTAAGCGCGTTCCTAATAAACGTTACGTTAATATTATTAAAATAGAAAAACCCTTAGTAGCTATTAAAAGAAATAGCGTTAATAATACGCTAAACGTGTTACACGGTAACTTATTTTAAATAGCTTATTACGACGATAAGTGCTTTATTTACTTAGTAAATAAGGAAGGAATTAATTAGTTCCCGAAGATATTTAAGAAGTATATAATCTTTTAAATAATCGCTATACTTCGATAAATATTTATTAGTAATAATTATAACTCCGACAATATTATTAAATTAATTACGCTTAATGAAAAACGGATTACACGAAAATAACGCTATTAACCTAAGGAAATCGGTTAGCTACTAATTATTAAAATAATACCTACGGTAACTTAATAATCCCGGCGATTTTATAAGGATAAGTAAATAATTATCCCCGGGATTCCTATATTTATAAGTTAATAAAGTATAAAGAGTTTACTCGATACGTCGTTTTAAGATATAGGAAATAATTATTAAATAGGTAACGACGTAAGGGTTAGCCTTAAAAGCATCGAACACTGCTTTATTTTATAAATCTTATATATTTATAATATATGTATCGAATACCTAAGCGATAAGATAATATATTATTAATTTTTACGACGTATCGGCAAGAATTTAATATTTATAATATACTACTATTATAATATTATATATATAAAAACTATATATTCTACCGCTCGGGCTCCTTACTTATTAGTAAAAGAAAACCCCGAGTGGCCACGTAAATACTTAAATAGAAAAATTAATTAATTAAAATATTAAATAAACGAATACCTTTTCTACGTACCTAGAAAAGCTAAGATATACCGATTACTTAAAGCTAATGCCGTCACTTAAAACTTATCGTAAATAACGGAAAGAATTATAATATTAACTACGGTACGAATATATTAAATTATATAGCTTTTATTAAAATAAAAAGATATTATTAAGACTTAAATAATAATTAACGTAATCCACGGTCTAATTAAACACACGGTTTAATTAAACACTTTTTTTAATTCCGTATAACTCACATTTTATACCTTATATTTTTATTATTCACGATAGTAAATTAATAGAAAAAGAACGATATATAATTAACGTTTTAAACGTTTTAAAAAACCCCTAAATTACGCGTACGAATCGCAACGCGAATATATAATATCCCTTATATAACTTTACGTTATCGGCGTTACGGTAATATTTTACGACGAAATACGTAATTATTAACGTAAAAGTTTACGAATTTCGAAAAGTAATTAATCGTATAATATATAATTAATTTAAATTCGCGATCGTTTCCGCTTTAAATAAATAGTATTAAAAATATAGCGAATCGATTATTTAATTTACGCGACGCGGAACGCGTCGGCGTTAATTAAGCTTTTAATTTCGTATAACGATAATTAAATCTCCGGACGCGTTTTAACCGAAAACTCGATTATTAAAGAGTTTTTTACGAAAATCTCGACGCGTATCGCGCATAGTTTATTTTTATACGGAATATAATTAATAAGTATAAAATTTAAAAAAGGATATATATAATTTCAACGAAACCGGGCTTTTTATAAATTAAATTTCGTTCGAAATAATCGTAACCACTTCCGATTAACGTAAAAAGCCTAGGGTAATATAATAAAAAAACCGGGAATAGGTTATAATAATATAAAGCGTCGAATTATACGGTTACGTTATTTTTTTATATATTATTTTTACCGGGAAAACGTACCTTTTTTCTTAATACGAAAATAGCTTATTACCGAAAAATTAAGTAATCGTAATTATTAAAAATAATTAAACTACGAATAAAAAAAGCGAGGACTAAATTCGATACTTCGATAAATATACGAAGTTTCGTATAAAGGGTATTTACCGTTTATTAATCCTTAACGGTTATAAAAATTACTACTCGATAGTTTTCGAGCTTTATTATAAAAAAAACTCGATTATTATATTTTATATGCTTTTTTATTCGTTGTATAAACTTTAACCTTTTAATATCGGCTGTTTTTATACGTTAAAAAAGGCGTACGGGAAAAAAATTAAAAGTTTTATATGGGCGTATATTATTTATATTTTAAAGAAAAACTTTTTATTAACGTTTTTAAAAGCGTTCTAAGCGATTTTTACCGTTTTAAATATATAAGGAGGCTTTTAAAGGATTAGACTCGTTTCGTACGATCCGGAATATATTATTTTATAATTAAATATAAAACTACGTACTTTAACACCTCCGGGGACGTTTTCCGGTTTACTTATTCTTTAAGAATTAAAGACTTTAAATAACTCGATTAAGGCTTAATTTTAAACCGAATACGTTCGAAACCGTATCGTACGGTATTAAAATAGCTTTCCGACATCGATTTTAATTAAACTTAATTAAATTACGAAAAATATAACGTAAATAATATACCGGCTCGCTTTTTTAAAAAATAAAATAACCGCACTACGAAAAATAAATAAAATACTTAACCGGCGCCGCCGTACGAAAAAAAAACGACTATAGGATAAAAAATTACTTTATATATAAATTAAAAAAACCTATAGTCTTAAAAAAACGTTAATAAATAATTATAAAATAAATCGCGCCGAAGTAATAGTCGTATAAAAAAACTTAAAACGCGCCCGCGACTCTATAAAATTTACGGGGAGCCCGAGTATAATACGCGTATTTATTAAAATAATATAAAAGTATTTAAAAAAGAGGATTCCGATTAATTTTAATATATTAAATACGTTATAGTGGAATTAATTTATATTTCGTTGTACGAGGCCTTAAAAAGTATTCAATTAAACCGTGTATTTAATTAAACCGTGGATTACGTTATTATAAAAAGAACTATTATTATAATACCCTTTAAAAATAAATAGCTATTTAATAAAAATAACGTATTATAAATAGTATAGTAGTATAACGCTTATAATTAAAAATTTTAAGAGCTTAAGTACGAACTTAAAAAAAAACTAATATACCTTATAAAAACCTATAACGATAATCGAAAAATAAACCCCACCGGTTATAAAAGAACGATATTCGACGGAATAAAATAAATCCTTATACTTTATAACGAATAAACGAGATATTTATAAATATATAATATTAATAGTAAATATTAAAAGAGTTATTATTAAAACGTTATTTAATAGCGGAGTGTAAAGAAACTATATTTTACTAAGAATCGTTAATAGCTTAAAATTAAATTAGTAAAAAAAAGACGCCCTATACCGACTTAAAACCGTTAATAGAGGACTTATAACCTACGAAAATAAAGAAGTACGAAGGGAAATCGCGAACTTTTCGGTTAATATTAAAGGATATTATAAACGAATTACGTATAATATTATAGAAGTATTAGGATATAATATAATATTAAAAATACCCTAATTACGGGTAAGTAATCTTAAAATTAATTAAAAAATAGGCTAACTTTAGTAAGATATATTAAGAAAAGGTTTAATCGCTAAGTAACGTTTTAAGAAAAGACTTTTAAGTAAGCTTAAAATATTTCGAGTATATATTATTATTAAAAAACTTAAACCGAACGTTATAACGACTATATTAAAAAAATACCAGTAATTTATAAACCTTTTTAATAAGAAATTAAAAACGGGTTTATTGTTTTACATACGGTGAGATTACGAAATACCCTTTAAAAAAAGGAAGGAACTATAGTTTATATTAATATATAAGCTTAATTAGGAATACGAGGAAGTTTTAAAGGAGTATATTAAAAAGAACCTTAAAAAAAGGAGTTATATAACTATTCACTTTATTAGTAGGATACCCTATTTTTTTTATTCCCCGAAAAGGTAAGGACGGGAAGAAGAAATAGTGACTATACGTCGATTACCGGAAACTTAACGAAATCATTATTAAAAACCGATACTTATTTCCTTTAATTAGCGATTTACGCGATAAGCTATATAAGGTAATTATTTTCACTATACTTAACTTATTTAACGTATATAATTTAATCCGTATTAAAGAAGGAGAAGAATAGAAAACGGTATTTCGAACTAAGTACGGGCACTTTAAATATTAAACTATACTTTTTAAATTTATTAACGTATTTACGAGTTTTTAAAGTATAATTAATTATATTCTACGAAAATACCTCGATAAGTTCGTAGTAATTTACTTGGATAATATTTTAATTTATTTCGAAAACGAGGAATAGTATAAAGAGCACGTTAAAATAATACTTTAAAAGTTATAAAACGTTAAACTTTTAGTTAATTTAGAGAAAAGCGAGTTTTATAAGAAGTTAATTACTTTTATAGGATATATAATATCCCCGGGAGAAATCCGAATAAAACCTTTTAAAATATTAATAATATAAAAGTGGCTTAGGTTTATAAGCGTTATAAAAGTTAAATCCTTTTTAAGATTAACTAATTATTACCGGATTTTCGTCCCCGGATTTAATAAAATAGCGATACCCTTTACGTATTTAATACGAAAGGATACGCTATTCTAATAAATCGATAAGAAAGAATCGGGTTTTTAAGTTACTAAGGATAGAATTTTTAGCGAACTAATGCTTTACGTAATAAATCTTAGTAAATCTTTTAAGGTCGAGACCGACGTATTAAACTATACGATCGGAGACTAGCTAAATTAACGGGACGATAACGAAAAGTCGCACTTAATTATATTCTTTTTAAAGAAATTAAATGGACCCGAGTTTAATTATTA
This sequence comes from Apiospora aurea, assembly GCF_038362705.1. Lineage (NCBI taxonomy): Eukaryota > Fungi > Ascomycota > Sordariomycetes > Amphisphaeriales > Apiosporaceae > Apiospora > Apiospora aurea. The sequence goes on from NW_027117391.1 coordinate 1,350,980, forward strand.
AATCCACGATAAGGAATTAATAGTTATTATTAAAGCTTTTAAAAAATAGAGATATTATTTAAATAGTATCGAAAAATTAATAAAGGTTTATATCGATTATAAAAACCTTATTACGTTTACCACTAGTAAAGAATTAAATAAACGATAAATACGATAATTAGAATTCCTATTAAAATTTAACTTCGTTATTATTTATTAAAAAGGGTAATAATAACGGCAGGGTTAATACTTTAAGCCGAAGACTAAACTATTAGCAGGATGTACCGCTAAAAATACGCACGATCCTTATATACGATAAGGATAAAAATTTAATATCATCGCGATATATTTAAGTTACCTATAAAATATAATTCTATAAAGAATAGATTAAAAAATTTAAGGAATATACCCCTGAGATAACGGATTTTATAAATTAAGCTAGAGATAAATTTAATATTAAAAATAGATTTAAGTACCGCTACGGTAAGATCGATATCCCCGAGTAATATTAAAATAAATTCATTAAAGAATTCTATATATATTTAGCTTATAAATATTAAGGAATTTTTAAAATATAGAAAAGAATTAATAGGTAATTCGATTATAAGAATCTTAAAGAACGAGTGGCTAAAGTAATTAACGAATGCGACCTTTATAATAAAGCTAAGGCCGCACGATATTAACCGTATAAGGAATTATAACTTATACTACTTTTAAATAGAGCTTGGAAAATAATCGCATTAGATTTTATTGTTAAATTATTATCGTCCGAGGAACTATTAATTAAGGTGAAGTATAATAGCGTATTAATTATTACCGATAAACTTATTAAATATATTTATTTCCTACTATATAAGGAAGTAAGCGATACGAATAACTTAATATATACCTTTTTTAAGACTATTATTAGTTAATATAGATTATTAAAAACGATTATCTCTAATCGAGATAAATTATTTATCGCTAAATTTTAGAAATCCTTTATAGTATAACTTAGAGTTAAATATAAATTATTTATAACTTATTACTTATAAACCGATAAATAAACCGAACGTATAAATTAAATATTCGAGTAATACCTGCGATACTACGTTAACCACTAATAAAATAACTAGGTACGGTTATTATTTATAGTATAGTTCGTATATAATAATATAAATAACGAGACTACGTATATATTACTTTTTAAGGTAAACTATAGGTTTAACCCCGATATTACTCGAATACCGTTAAAAAGAGAATTAGCACCGATAGCGACTATTTAAGTCGAAAAACTAAAACAGCTTTAAATATTATTATAAGAAGACCTTATCTTTCTTTAAGATTAAATAAAGAAATATACCGATAAGAAAAAAATAAAGGGACTTATCCTAAAAAAGGGAGGAAAAGTTTACCTCTTTTAACGAAACATTAAAACTAAACGACTTAACGATAAATTAAACTTTAAAAAGATTAAATTATTTAAAATCGTAGAAGTTATTTTAGAAACTAACTATCGACTATCGCTACTTAAAATAATACGGATATATCTTATCTTTTATATCTTATTACTCGAACTAACCCTAGTAAATATAAAAGTTAAAATATAATTAGAAATTAAAATAGATTAGTATAAATATAAAGTCGAAACTATCCTCGATAAGAAACGAATCGGACGAGGATAAAAGTATTTCATTAAATAGAAAGGTTATTTACCGGAAAATAATATATAAGAACCTAAAAAATATTTAAAGAACGCCGTTAAGGAGCTTTAAAAATTTAAAGCACGGGCGGTAAAAAAAAATCGAAACCCGCCATATTTTAATTAATTACCCCGAAAGCATTAAGAGACTAAGTTTTTATAGCCGCCTTCGACTCCTCGCGTTCGGATTTTTTAAGCTTATTTAAAGATTAAAGTCTACGATTAATTATTTCCGTACCACGAATTTTAAAAAAGGCGCGCTATTAATAAAAGCGTTTTAAACGAGCTATAAACTCGTTTAGTTTTTATTAAAAAGAACGAAATTATTTTAAAAAAAAGTTTAACTTTATTTCCGCTTTAGTTTTTTCGCTATAAAAACGCTAAGATTCCGTTATAATATATAATAACGACGACACCGGAACCCCGGAACTATTATACGAACGATTACGACGAATATATTTTTTATAACGAAAAACGCCCTTTATTATTTAATATTTCTACCCTTATTTAAAACAAAGAGTATAAAGTATAATTTTAAACCCGAATTCCTCGATAATAATAAAGAGTTTAAAGCGTTAATTAATTTTTAACGAACGAAACTTTTCTATATAATTTAATATAATAAACGTATATTATTAAAAAATAAGAAAAAAGGAAAACCTATTAAAAATATAGAATAGGAAAAAGAAATATTAGGGTTAAAAAGGACCTAGGTATTTTAAAAATAAAGATTAAAAAAGAGGGGAAATAATATTATAATTTAGCTATTTATATAGTTAAAAAAAAGGTATAGCGATTTTAAAAGCCCCGTAGTTAAAAGTAACGAACGGGAATATTAATAAAAGACGTACGGACCACCTCGTTACGTAATAGCGTATTATAAATTACCGTAAGCTACCGTAAGCTTAAAAGTATAGCTTACTATTTTAGTAAGTAAATTAAATATTACGATTAAATTATCGGATTACTAGTGAACTAGTGATTTAAAGAAATATAATAAAATCGGTAAAGAAGAGATTAAATATATAACGATAAACCTTTCTTATATATTTTATATAAATACTCTTTATTTTAGTGATTAATTTAAGCATTAATTTAATATATTAGTAAAGCATATTACTTTAAACGAACCTATTACACTTTTAATTAAGTTCTACGATTAGTTTAGGATATTATTTATTATATTAAATAAACGCACTCGTTTATACGTTTAAGTACTCTCTCGTTTTAATTAATATAAACCTTAATATATTTACGAGGTTTCTTTTAAACCTCGATAGCCGTTCGTTATAGTATAATCGGGTTAATATTTATCGTAATACGCGCTAAGCGGCGTGGAAAGGTAAAATCGGTTTAACCTAGTAATTAAGAATAGGTAACGGCGATTAACGTAATCCACGGTCGAATTAAACACACGGTCGAATTAAACACTCGAAATCATATAAAAAAACCGTCCGTGCGTAACCGTGCATTTCAATGAATTTTTATTTAAATTAAACCGGGGTTTAAAATTTATATTCAATATAAAATATATAATAATATACGATCTTTATTCTTTTTTTTTAATATATTTAAGCTTATAAACTAAAATACGCTAAAATAACCCCTGTAAATTTAAATATTTAAAATTTATTTTTAAATGAAATAATTATAAAAAGTTTAAAAATATAATATTATTATATGCTTTATAAAAAGTTTAATTTTTAAAACCCGGTTTAATTTAAATAAAGGTTCATTAAAATGCACGGTTACGCACGAACGGTTTTTCTATACGATTTCGAGTGTTTAATTCGACCGTGTGTTTAATTCGACCGTGGATTACGTTAAATATATTAATTTATAGGGCTAGTATATTCCGCCGTTTTTAATCGTTCAAGGTTAATATTATCTCGCGAATTAGTCCCGCGAAATCGATTTACCGGATAATTAAGTAATTAAATTGATTTTTAATAGTTAAATTAATAATAAAATAGGCTTAAATTAAATTAAGTATTTCGATGAATATATTAAATTATAAACGAAAGGTTATTACCGCCTCTTAATTTTCGATAGTTATAAAAGTTATATTTCGGTTAAATTCGAGGTATATTACTAGGATAACGATATTATTATTATTAATATGTTTCCCTATTTATCGCATTTATTTTAATTTCTCGATATAGCATTTTATTCGCCTTTAAAGCGTATTTATTTAAAATAAAATCGAGCTATTTATTAAGATTTTTATAAACTATATTATTAAGCTCGAGGTTTTTATTATTTTTAAAGCCGCGTATTTTATTATTTTTATAAAAGTTAACATTAAATTTAAATTTAGCGTATCTAGTTTAATACTTTATAACCTTAACGAGATAATTAATAAGCTAAATATATATCTCCGGACGCTTATATTTAACTTATCTCGTTTAGGGACGGTTAATACCTACGACCTTTAAGCGCTATTTAACCCTTAATAAATAATTAAGCACTTTATTTATATTAAAAAAAGGGTGTTTATTTATTAAAGAAGCATTTCGACGCCGATTTTAAATACGGTAGATTAAATAGCGAAGGGTATAATTAAAATAGCTTATAAAATAACCTTTATACGCGATAAAATATATATATTAAAGGAGGTTAATTTAGTATTTTTTAAGCGCTAAAGAGTTAAAAAATCGCGAGTTTAGCTTAAAAAAGTTTTTACTTTTAAAGAATTTTAATAACTATAGGACGAAAAAGTAAAAGGGAAGCGTTTAACGTTTAATAAAAGTGAAAATAGGGGTTCGTTAAAACGGAGGGCGACCGGTGAAAGGCGCTATAATATTTGCGGCGAAATAAATTATAATATGCGAATATATAAAAAAGATATAAAATTAAGCAAAGAATCGGATAACGAGTAATTTTAATTAATTTTAAGCGTTGTGATTAAATTAATTTATATAAAAGGGCCGAGAAGTAAAAAAGGTGCGTCTTTAAGTAATATACGTCGCGTAGTGGTAAACCACGTTATATTATTAAAATAATAATATTATTATTATTAATATACTTCTTTATTTATTATATTTACTTTAACTTTTCGATATAATACTTTATTCGTTTTTAAAGCGTGCTTATTCGAAAGAAATGGAGTTATTTATTAAAGCTTTTATAAATTATATTATTAAGCTCGAATTCTTTATTACTTTTAAAGCCGTGTATTTTACTACTTTTATAGAAATTAATATTAAATTTAAATTTAATGTAATCCACGGTTTAATTAAACACACGGTTTAATTAAATACTTTCTAAGGCTTCGTATAACGAAATATAAATTAATTTCACTATAACGTATTTAATATATTAAAATTAATCGGAATCCTCCTCTTTAAATATTTCTATATTATTTTAATAAGTATACGTATTATACCCGAGCTCCTCGTAAATTTTATAGCGTCGCGGGCGCGTTTTAAGTTTTTTTATATAACTATTATTTCGGCGCGATTTATTTTATAATTGTTTATTAATGTTTTTTTAAAACTATAGGTTTTTTTTAGCTTATATACGAAGTAATTTTTTATTTTATAGCCGTTCTTTTTCGTACGGCGGCGCCGGTTAAATATTTTATTTACCTTTCGTAATACGGTTATTTTACCCTTTAAAAAAACGAGCTAGTATATTATTTACGTTATACTTTTCGTAATTTAATTAAGTTTAATTAAAATCGACGTCGGAGAGCTATTTTAATACCGTATAATACGGTTTCGAATATATTCGATTTAAAATTAAGCTTTAATCGGGTTATTTAAAGTTTTTAATTTTTAAGGAATAAATAGGCCGGAAAACGTTCCCGGAAGTATTAAAATACGTAGCTTTATATTTAATTATAAAATAATATATTCCGGATTATACGGGACGAGTCCGGTCTTTCGAAAGCTTCTTTATATATTCGAAACGATAAAAATCGCTTAGAACGCTTTTAAAAACGCTAGTAAAAAGTCTTCCTTTAAAATATAAGTAATATACGCCCGTATAAAACCTTTAATTTCTTTCCCGTACGCCCTTTTTAACGTACGAAAATAACCGATATTAAAAGGCTGGAGTTTATATAATAAATAAAAAGGTATATAAAGTATAATAATCGAGTTTTTTTTATAGTAAAACTCGAAAATTATTAAATAGTAATTCTTATAGCCGTTAAAGATTAATAAACGGTAAATACTTTTCGTACGAAACTTCGTATATTTATCGAAGTATCGAATTTAATCCTCGCCTTTTTTATTTATAGTCTAGCTATTTTTAATAATTACGATTATTTAATTTTTCGATAATAGGCTATTTTCGTATTAAAAAAGAAAGTACGTTTTCCCGGTAAAAATAATATACAGAGGGATAATATAACCGTATAATTTAACGTTTTATATTATTATAATTTATTCCCGGTTTTTTTATTATATTACTTTAAACTTTTTACGTTAATCGGAGATAATTACGATTATTTTAAACGAGATTTAATTTATAAAAAACCCGGTTTCGTCGAAATTATATATATCCTTTTTTTAAATTCTATATTTATTAATTATATTTCGTACGAAAATAAACTACGCGCAATATACGTCGAATGTTTCGTAAAGGACTTTTTAATAATTAATTCTTTAATTAAAACGCGTTCGGAGATTTAATTATTATTATATAAAATTAAAAGCTTAATTAACGTTAACGCGTCCCGCGTTATATAAATTAAATAATCGATTCGCTATATTTTTAATATTACTTATTCGAGGTAAAAACGATCGTAAATCTAAATTAATTATATATTATACGATTAATTACTCTTCGAAATTTATAAGCTTTTACGTTAACGATTACGTATTTCGTCGTAAAATACTATTACGACGCCGATAATATAAAGTTATATAAGGAATATTATATATTCGCGCTACGGTTCGTACACGTAATTTAAGGTTTTTTTACAACGCTTAAAGCGCTAATTATATATTATTCTCTTTCTATTAATTTATTATCGTAAGTAGTAAAAATATAAGGCATGAAATATAAGTTATACGAAATTAAAAGAAAGTGTTTAATTGGATCGTGTGTTTAATTAAACCGTGGATTACGTTATTTCGAATATAATCGAATAATATAGTTTTTAAAAAGAAATTCTATTAGCTTAAATTATAAAACGATGTAATAGAATATATAAAAAGCTATTTAATATACTTTAGCTCGAAAATAAAACATTATTAACTTTACGGTAAACTCGCGTTACTATTATAATTAAATCGCCTTAAAAAAGAATATAATATAAACTTTATTACCGGCTTACCGGAGTTTTTTTATTATAAAAAAGCTATTAACTCTATTTTTATAATAATAAATTAATATATTAAATTATCCTTTTTTAATAATAACTTTTATTAACGCCGTAAAATTAACCTAACTCTTTTATAAAAAAATAAAATACTAGTTCGGAAGTTTAAAAAGGCTGCTTTTAAATTAAGGAGCTATCTTTACTAATACTTTTTAATGTAAGCTAGATTATAAAAGTAAAGTAAAATTAAAGCATTTAATAATATTTTATTTATAAATCGACGAATAAATAAAGTATATAAACTAGGTTATTAAAACTTACTTACGTTATTATATAACGAAATAATTAAAATTATAACCGAATTTATTATACACTACTTTTTCGTAATTAATTTAACTATTAACTTATCGATAGGCCTCTCCCCTTTCGAGGTAACTTATAATTACCAGCTGGATTTCCGAATATTTATTAAAAATAACTCCCTTTTAAAAGGAGCCTTTATAATAAAAAACCGGCTATTAAAATTATAAGAACTATAAGCGGGAATAAAAGAGAAATAACGAAAGGTAATTAAAAAATAAACGAAATATTATAACTTTTATTATAAGCCGTTAATTTTAAACGTAAGCTAAATAATAAACTTATTTATTAAAAACTTAAAGGTTTAAAACCGGAAATTAACTCTTAAATTCATTAAACCTTTCAAGGTTTTAAAGTATATTAAAACCCTTACTTACCGACTAACCCTGCCCGAGAAATACGCCTAGCTCTATAACGTTTTCCCTATCTAATTATTAAAGCTATAAACAATAAAAGTTAATAAAGCGCTCCCGATACCGGAATTAAAGAACGATAAAAAATAGGAGGTAAAGGAAATATAAAATAAAATAAAATAGGAAAACTAAATATACTATTTAATAAAATAAAAAAGGCTAGCCGTTTAAATATAACCAATAAAAGCTAGCCGAAAACCTAAAAAACGCGCCGGTAAAAGTTACGCAATATAAAAAAAGGGCACTCGTTAATTAATTAATTATAAAAAAAAGGGCAGGCTTAAAAAAAGGTTATAATAAAAAGCCGGAACGACTTAAAAACTTTAGCGAGTTATTAATTAATAATTATAAAAATACAGTTAAAACCGAGCCCTAGTAAAAATCGAACCTACTTATTTAAACGATAATTATATTTACGCCCTTTTAATAAACTATAAGGTACCGCGTTACGTTAACTAAATTATACCTTTAATAAAAGGAAACGCGGTTAAAATAAGAACGAAACTTTTATTTAAAAAACTAAACCTATAGGTTTTAAACGACCCTTAAAATAATTAGCTTATTTATTAATAGCGTTATCGTTAATATAAGTAAGAAAAGTAACGAGGTATTTTTAAACGAAGTTAAAGGCTATATATTAAATAACGAAGCTATAATTATAAAGTAATAGATAAAGTTAAATAAAAGCCTTAATAATTAAAAACTTATTAATAATTTAAAGAAACGTTAATAAAACTATATAATATAGGAAAAGAATCCTTAAATTTATAGCGTTAAAAGCGTTAAGTTAAAAACGCTTATATAAAGTATCCTCGTAGGTAAAGCACTCTTAATAATAATTAACTAAGCTTTTTTTATTTAAAATAAATTTATTAAATACCCGCGGTAATAATAAAGAAAATAGCTAAAAATATTTACTTATTTTAATAGTCTTTTTCGAACCGTTGATATTAAATTCGTCCTTATAAGCCTCGACTATATAGGTAAAGGTAATAACGAAACGATAAAGAATATTACCCATTTCACAGTAAAGGGCTAAAAAAACGTATTTATTAACGTTGTTTACCTCTTAAAAATACTCGGTTAAACTTAAAAAAATAATATTAATAACATTAAAATCGTCTATAAAAACGCCGGGAACCTACTATAAAGTATTAACGAAATACCTTTAATACCGAAAAGATTATATATATTTATAACTTCGTAAATTTTATTACTATTAATATAATCGAGCTTTAAATAAACCTAATTCTATAATAAAAAACGCGGGTTATTAAAAACGTAATTAAATTCTAGCGGCTCGCCCTTAAAAAGCTTATAATTAATTACTTAAAACGAAACATATAAATAATAAACTTAATTAACCGCAGTAATAATAAATATATTATCATAACTACTTAATAAATTAGTACGGTATTAAACGGCGGCTATAATAAATAAAAAAATATCGAATAAATTATAATAAAAAAACGGGCGCGAAAATAATAAAATATAAAAAAAACTATAATATTAATAATTATAAAAAGGATTATAATTAATATTATAAAAAGGAAAACGAGCGGGGGTTTAATAACCTTACCGGTTTATTTATATTTTAAAGGGTACCTTAAATATAAATACCTTAACGTTTAACGCCCCTTATTTACCTCTTACTTACCTTTTACCTTTATTTTATTATTTTATTATTTATTATAGAATTCTTTCTTAGCTAAGCTTTTATCGGCTAATAAAACGCGTAAGTAAAAACGTTTACGTAATCGGGACACTTATTTAAAAAGGGGAATAATTATAATAAAAGTAAAAAAAACGAGGCGCTTACGTACCGGTTTCGGTTTTACTCCGCCGCCTTATATATATAAAAACTTAAGCCCCTTAGAAATATAAAAAGATAAGCGTTAGCTTTATTCTTTTACTACCCTTTATTTATCGTTACCACTTAAATTCGTATACCTTTTATAAACGAGTAGTTTTAATTAATTTTAAACGTTATAATTAAATTAATTTATATAAAAAGGTTAAGAAATAAAAAAAGGTACGTCGTTAAGTGATATACGTCGCGTAGTGATAAACTACGTTATAATATTTTTATAATTATTACGAATTTAAAATACAAGGTACTATATTTAAAAAGTAAATCTTTTTTAACTTTAAAGAATAGACTAAACTATACTTTAAATTAATAAATTAAAGGTACGTAAAGAAAAGGTTTTTATATATTAAAACTTATAAAGTAACGACTTTAATATAATAAGTGCACGAATTTAAGTGGTAATAATAGGTAAGGGGTGGTGAAAAAATAAAGTTAACGCTTATCCTTTTATAATTCTAAGGGGCCTAAGTCTCTATATATATAGGGCGGCGGAGTAAAGCCGGAACCGGTACGTAAGCGCCCCGTTCTTTCTGCTTTTATTATAATTATTCCCCTTTTTAAACAGGCGTCCCGATTACGTAGGCGGCTTTATTTACGCGGTCCGCTTATTTTAACGAAATTTTAGCTAATAAAGAGTTTTATAATAAATTATAAAATAATAAAGTAAAAATAAAAAATAAATAAAAAGTAAGTAAAAAACGCGGGCGCCGAGGCGCTTGTATTTAAAGTGCCTTTTAAAATATAAATAAACCTATAAAATTACCGAACCTACGCTCGATATTTTTTTTATAACGCCGATTATAACTTTTTTTTATAATTATTAACACTACGGTTTTTTTTCCGTATCCTAATATTTTCGCGCCCGTTACTTTATTGTAACCTTTTTAACACCTTTTTACTTATTATAACTACCGTTCGCTACTAAATTAATTTACTAAGTAGCTATAACGGCGTTTTTATTACTACCGCGGTTAATTAAGCCTATTATTTATACGTCTCGTTTTAAACGGTTAATTATAAACCTTTCGAAAGCAAGTTATCGAAGTTTAATTACGTTTTTAATAACCCGCGCTCTTTATTATATAATTAAATATACCCGAAACTCGGCTATATTAACGGTAATAAAATTTACGAAGCTATAAATACGCGTAGTTTCTTCGGTATTAATAGTATTTCGTTAACGTTTTATAGTAAATTCCCGGCGTTTTTATAAACGATTTTAATATTATCGGCATTATTTTTTTAAGTTTAGCCGAGTATTTTTAAAAGGTAAATAACGCCGATAAGTACGTTTTTTTTTAGCTTTCCGCCGTAAAACGGGCAGCATTTTTTACCGTTTCGTCGTTATTTTTACCCGTATAGTTAAGGCTTATAAAGCCGAATTTAACATTAACGGTTCGAAAAAGACTGTTAAAGTAAATAAAAACTCGGCTATTTTTTTATAGCTGCTACGGGTGCTTAACGAATTTATTTTAAATAGAAAGGCTTGGTTAATTACCGTTAAGAGTGCCTCGCCCGCGAGGATATTTTACGTAAGCGTTTTTAACTTAGCGCCTTTAACGCCGTAAATTTAGGGATCCTTTTTTTATATTACGTAGTTTCGTTAACGTTTTTTTAAACTATTAACGAGTTTATAATTATTAAAGCTTTTATTTAGTTTCGTTTATTACCCTACGACCGTAGTTTCGCTATTTAATATATAGTTTTCGGCTTTACTCGAAAACGTATCGCCGCTTTTTTTTACCCGTGTTAATAATAACGCCGTCGATAAATAGGTTAATTATTTTAAGGATCGTTTAAAACTTATAGGTTTAGTTTTTTAAACGGAAGTTTCGTTTTTATTTCGGCCGCGTTTTTTTATTAAGTATATAATTTAATCGGCGTAGTACGAAACTTCGTGGCCTATTAAAAGGGCGTAAATATAATTACTATTTAAACGAGTAGGTTCGATTTTTACCGAGGCCCGGCTTTAACCGTATTTTTATAATTATTAATTAATAATTTATTAAAGTTTTTAAGTTATTTCGGCTTTTTATTATAACTTTTTTTTAAGCCTGCCTTTCTTTTTCGTAATTAATTAATCGACGTGTACTTTTTTTCGTATTACGCGACTTTCGCCGGCGCGTTTTTTAAGTTTTCGGCCGGCTTTTTATTAATTATATTCAAACGGCCAGCCTTTTTACTTTATTAAGTAGTATATTTAGTTTTTTTATTTTATTTTATTTCGTATTTCCTTTACCTCCCACTTTTCGTTGGCCTTTAATTCCGGTATTAGGAACGCTCTATCGGCCCTCGCCGTCTATGGCTTTAATAGCTGGATAGGGAAGACGTCGTGGAGCCGGGCGTACTTTTCGGGCAGGGTTAGTCGGTAAATAAGGGTTTTAATACGCTTTAAAACTTTAAAAGGTCCGACGAACTTAAGGGCTAATTTCTAGTTTTAAACCTTTAAGTTTTTAATAAACAGGCTTATTATTTAGCTTACGCTTAAGGTTAACGGCTTATAGTGAGAGTTATAATATTTCGCTTACCTTTCGGTCGCTTTTTACTATTTCTTTTTTATTCCCGCCCGTAGCTCTTATAATTTTAATAGCCGGTTTTTTACCGTAAAAGCCTTTTTTAAAAGGGAATCGTTTTCGACGAATATTCGGAAATCCGGCTAATAACTATAAGTTACTTCGAAAAAGGAGAAGCTTATCGATAAATTAACGGCTAAATTAATTACGAAAAGGCAATATATAATAAGTTCGGCTATAATTTTAACTATTTCGCTACGTAATAACGTAAATAAGTTTTAATAACCTAATTTATACGCTTTATTTATTCATCGGTTTATAAATAAAACGTTATTAAATACTTTAATTTTATTTTACTCTCGTAATTTAATTCGAATTAAAAAGCGTTAATAAAAATAGCTTCTCGGTCCGAAAATAGCCTTTTTAAACTTCCGAACTAACACTTTATTTTTTTATAAAAAAGTTAAGCTAATTTTACAACATTAATAAAAATTATTACTAAAAAAAAGATAATTTAATATATCGGTTTATTATTATAAAAATAACGTTAACGGCTTCTTTATAATAAAAAATCTCCGGTAAACCGGTAATAAAGTTTATATTATACTTTTCTTTAAAGCGATTTAATTACGGTAACAATATAAACTTACCGTAAAATCGGTAATATTTCGCTTTTAAACCGAAATATACCGAACAGCTTTTTATATATTCCGCTACGTTATTTCGTAGCTCGGGCTAATAAAACTTTCTTTTTAAAAGCTATATTATTCGATCGCGCTTAAAATAATTATTAAACGGGTTATTATAATAAACCTATAATAATTACGCCCGTAACGCTACTTACTTTAATATATAAACTTTTTTTAAAAGTATATTAAGCTTTTTTTATAATTAATTAATCACGGTTCGAGTTAACCTCGACCGCGGATTACGTTCTACCCTTTTAATAAGCTTCGTCCCGTTTTTAAACTCGTATAATAAAAATCTTTAAATTTATACTAATCTAATTTATTAAAAATTCTTTTTTTAAGCGAACCCTTTTACTTTTCGCCGAAATATCGCTTATAATAAGACTATGCGTTCCCCTATACCTCGCGTCCCGTATATCGCCTAAGCTAATACCCGTAATCTATCTCTTAAAAATATAGTATTTACTATTAATTTCCGCCTTAACGTCGATAATAATATTAAATTATTTTCTATATCAGCGGTATAATTAAGCCGTTTTAATAAATTATTAACCGGGTTATTTTTTCCCGGCCGGTATATAATCGTAAAATTAAAAAGAGCTAAATATATATACTATTATATTTAACGACTATTTAATTTTCGTTCTTTATAAAGTTTTATAAGTTTTTATAGTCCGATAATACTTCGATAATATACTTCGCCCTTTTTAAATAATATCTTTAGTATTTAAAATACGAAACGATCGCCAATATTTCTTAATCTAGAGTTTTATAATTTAATTTTAGCCCCGAAAACTTTTTTAAAAAAAGAGATCGGGTATTAAAATCCTCCGTTACCCTTTTAAAAAAGGTTCCGGCTATTACGAACCGGGAGGCGTTTATTTTAAACTTTACCAGCTTTTCGGGGTTAAAATAGGCTAATAACGGAGCTAATTAAAAAGACTATTTTAAATATTTAAAGGTTTACTTCGCGGTATTATTTAACGGGAATAAACTTTCGTTCTTTTTAAAGTTACGCCTTTTTAAAAGCTTTATTAAAAGGGTAACGATTTTTAAATACCCTTTTATAAATCGCCGGTAAAAGTTATAAAAGTTTAAAAAAACCTATAAATTATAAACGGAGTTTAATATAAACTACTTTCAAATAATATTTACTCGTAACGAGTTTATTAATACTTTTTTTATAAAAATCCGATACCTTAAAAATTTAAGCGACTTTTAAAAAAATTAATACTTAGCGCGTTTAGCGTATAAGTCCGTTTATATTAATTTTTTAACGACTAATTATATATATTTCTCGTAGGTTTTTATATCGGTAAAATAAATTAAAATATTATTTAAGTATACTATATAATACGTATTAATTAATCCCTCGAGGCACTACGAAATATAGTATTAAAACGTAGTTAAAGCGTTAATAAGGCTTATAACTATTATTAAGAACTCGTAATAGTCGTATTAAATATAAAACGCGGTTTTTTACTTATTTCTTAATTTAATACGAATACAGTAATACGTATTTTTTAAATCGATTTTAAAAAAAGCTTTTAATTACGAAACTCTATTTAATATTTTTAAAATAATAAGTAAAGTGTAATAATTTTTAATCGTAACCTTATTAAAGCCTTTATAGTTTACGTATAACCGTAACGTCTCGTCTTTTTTAGGGACGAAAAGATAAAGGCCCCGGCTAGGCTTTAAAACTTACGGATTTTCCTTTTTTTTTTATTTTGTTTAGCTATTTACGCAGAGTTTTTAATTCGGAGTATAATAACGGATAAATAAACTTATAAAGGGGGTTTTATACCCGGTTCGAAATCGATAATATAACTTATTAATCGGTTAAACGGGAGGATATCGCACTTTTTCGTATTAAAAAAAATAGTAAGTTTACTAAGATATTATAGAAAGGGCGCGTCGGAGGGACGATTAGCGACCTTTAACGTTTTTTTTTTATATATATCTTTTTTTAGGGATATTACGACGTAATATTAAGTTCGTCCTTTATAGGCGCGGTAGAATGCCCGAGGTGTAAAAAGTTAAACCCGCGTTATATCGATAAAAAACCATTAGCGGTTTAATTCCGTATTAAGTATTATTCGTAATATTTATATAGCCCTATAAAAATAAAAGGACGAGGGCGCCGATATATTAAAAGTCCCGGTTAATCGCGATATAAGGCCGGCGAACCTTTTAAATTACCCCTTAGAAATTAATAATATTAAACTTTACTTAATAAACGCTATACGTAGGAATATATAACTTATTAATTAACGTAATTAATACTGCGCGGAATAGGGCTTAAAGTAATTTAGCCTCCTCGGCGAAAGTGTGGCTAATTATATTTACCCTTAAATAAGTATTTAAATCGACGAACGTATAAACCGGGGGTAAAGCGCGATAATAAAGTAATAACTGTAATAGGGGTCCGTAAAGTTTTAAACACTTTTATAATTAAATTAGTAATTAAAAAAGGTACTTTTCCGTTTAAAACCTACGGTTATTTCCCGATATATACTATATTAGCGCTATATTTAAAACTATACACTTATTAGTGTAATAACCTTTTTTTCGTATTAATAATAAATAACTTAGTTTAAATTAAAACGATTCGCGGTATTATTAAATAAAAGTTATATATTACTCGAGTAAAACGGTAAAGTAATAATATTTTACCGAGCTTTAAAAAAGGTTTATTTTATATTATTTAAAGCTCTTTTTTTAAACTCGGTGGCGTTTTTTTCGTTTCGAAACTGTTTTTTTAAGGTTAACTTAGTTCGGCTATAAAGTTTTCCGTTTTTTATAAAAACGGGGAGGATTTCTTATCGTCGTTTCGTAAAATCGATTATATTATTACGCCGATTTAAGAGGTTATCGTAGTAATTTATAATATTTTAACGTAAAAATAAAAGAGTTTCTTAAAAAAAGTAATATACACGTTTTTTATCGGAATGTAAATATATTTAGCTTTTTAGGAACGATAAATACTCGTAAAACTACCTCGAATTTTAACGTGAAAACTAATAAGCTTTTTTTAATTATAAGTTAATTATAACGTTTTTATTAACGGGGTTCCGGATTATTAATTTTATTTAAATCCGGAAGGTTTTTTAATTATTTCGTAATTATTTCGCTTTATTTTTTATAAAGGATTTCGTTTTAAACCGGAATTATTATTTTATTTTTAACGTTATTTAATTACGGGCGTATAGGATACGCGCGCGCGAGCGTTAATATAGTTTTAATATTATTTTATAAATTATTCTTAGCTTTTTAATTTAATTTTTTTATTACGCTCGTGTAAAAGTTAAGCTTAATTATTTATAGCGGAATTTAATAAGCTTATTAAGATTTATATTCGAATCGTTAATTAATAAAGCCCCCTCCGCGTTATCGTTAAAGTAATTTAAATTTTAATCGCGTTTATTAAGTACCGAAAAAGTGTTATTATCGCTATCCGAGGGTAATAAAAGCGAAAAAAGGTTTTTATTATTTTTTACGTAGTTAAAACGTGGTCGTTAATTATTAAATTCTTTAAAACGCTGTTTAAACGAGGTGCGGCTCGCTATAAACTGTTTTATTTCCTTTTATAAACGTATCCGAGGGGATTCGAAAAGAAGCTCTTTTAATCCCGTAGTGCCTAAAGCTTTAATTATAGCGTCGTTTATAGGTTTAAAGGGATCTCTTTTTTATAGTAAATTCGGGGCGTCCCCGAGGCTTTTTTTACCCGGGTTTAAATCGAAAAAGGCGCGCTTTATAAAAGCTTTACCTTTTTTTTCGAGGTTAATATCGTTATTAAATAAATTATTATAAAAGCGTTAAAATTATAAAAGGTATATAAATTTAAATAATAACGATAAATAAAGGGTAATAAAAAAACAAAGCTAACGCTTATCCTTTTATAATTCTAAGGGGCCTAAGTTTCTATATATATAAGGCGGCGGAGTAGAGCCGGAACCGGTACGTAAGCGCCCCGTTCTTTCTACTCTTATTACACTTAGTAAATAAAATAATAATCGAACGGTTCGTATACTTTATAAACTAATACTATATAAAAAAGGACCTTTTATAATAATTAATAATATTTTAATACCGGAAATATAATAAATATTAGCCGTATAAAGCTTTAAAGAGTATTTAATTATACCGGTTAAAAACGAGTTAATAAACCGTATAAAATAATAAATAAGCGTCCCTCGATTTATATTAGTAACGGACTTTAAATTACTTAGAGTTAATATTAATTAACTAATATATATTTACCCGGCTTTTAATTATAACGTAATACCCGACCTATTTATATAAGCTTTAATACTCCCGTACGATATAATATATAATATCCTACCGATAACGTGGTTTACTACTACGCGACGCATATTACTTAGCGACGCATTTTAATTTAATTTTAATATAATTAAACTTTAACGCGTAATACTTTTATAATTATAATACCTAATTAATCCTAAAAAAATCGGATAGTTTTAATAATTTAAGCGATACGAAACGAACCGAATTAAATAAATTAAAGAATAATAATAAAAGCTTATAATATACCCGAATTAATTTTACGCTATCGAATTTACGGTTAAACTTTAAAACGCGAAATTCGATTAAAACAACGTAAAATAAATTTAATTAAAAAAAAGTATTTCGTAAACATATAATTAATTTAAATATTCGAGAAATGCCTCCCGATTTCGTTAATATAAAAAATATAGCTAATCTTTTTACCGCGTCGCGCGGCGGCGACCGCGTCGGTAAACACTAAATTAAACGCTTTATCGACCGTAACCCGGATTTAAAAACTAAAATAAATCGTCGGTATAATTATTAAAAAGCTTTTTATAAGGATTTTAAAATTATTTCTACTTAATTTATATTAATTGCGAATATAAAAACGAAATACGGGATCGTTAATAAAAATATTTAAAATTTTAACGAAACCGGCTTTATAATAAATATAATCGGGTTAATACTCGTCGTAATACGCGCCGAGCGGCGTAAAAAAACGAAGTCGGTTTAGCTTAATAATCGGAAATAAATAACGGCGATTAAATATATTAATTCGTAAAGTTAATATATTCCGCTATTTTTAATCGTTTAAAATTAATATTACCTCGCGAATTAATCTCGCGAAACCGATTTACTAGGCGATTAAATAATTAAACCGATTTTTAATAACTAAATTAATAACGAAATAGGCTTAAATTAAATTAAACACTTCGATAGATATATTAAATCGTAAACGAAAAATCGCTACCGCCTTTTAATTTTTAACGGCTATAAGAACTATATTTCGATCGAATTCGAAATATATTACTAGAATAACGATATTATTATTATTAATATACCTCTTTATTTATCGTATTTACTCTAATTTTTCGATATAATATTTTATTCGCTTTTAAAGCGTATTTATTCGAAAAAAATCGAGTTATTTATTAAGGCTTTTATAAACTATATTATTAAACTCGAGTTTTTTATTACTTTTAAAGCCGCGTATTTTACTGTTTTTACGAAAACTAACATTAAATTTAAATTTAACGTATTTAGTTTAGTATTTTATAACCTTAACGAAATAATTAATAAGCTAAATATACGTTTCTAAACGTTTATATTTAACCTATCCCGTTTAGGGACGGCTAATACTTACGACCTTTAAACGCCGTTTAATCCTTAATAAATAACTAAGCACTTTATTTATATTAAAAAAAGGGTGTTTACTTATTAAAGAAGCTTTTCGACGCCGATTTTAAATACAATAAATTAAATAACGAAAGGTATAATTAAAATAGTTTATAAAATAATTTTTATACGCGATAAAATATATATATTAAAGGAGGCTAATTTAGTATTTTTTAAGCGCCGGAGAATTAAAAAGTTACGAGTTTAATTTAAAAAAGTTTTTATTATTAAAAAATTTTAGTAATTATAAAATAAAAAGGTAAAAAAAAGCGTTTAACGCCTAATAAAAGTAAAAATAGGGGTTCGTCGAAACGGAAAGCGACCGGTAAAAAGCGTTATAATATTTACGGCGAAATAGGTTATAATACGCGAATATATAAAAAAAATATAAAATTAAGTAAAAAATCGAATAACGAATAGTTTTAATTAATTTTAAGCGTTATAATTAAATTAATTTATATAAAAAAGTCGAGAAGTAAAAAAGGTGCGTCGCTAAGTGATATACGTCGCGTAGTGGTAAACTACGTTAAAATAAAATATATTACCTTTTAAATAATTACTTTAATATAAAAATAAATTATAATTAATATTATATAGATTAAATAAAAATAACTTTTACATAAATAAAGAGAGAAAACTTAAAGAAAATATAATATAAAGTCTTGAATATACTTTTAAATAAACTCTAGTTTATATAATAAGCCTTTAGTAAAGACTTTTAAAAAAATGTTTAACTCCGGACCTTTATTATATAAATATACCGTAAAGTCCTCGAGTTAAAACCGGCCTTTATTTATTAAAAACTAACGTATAAAGGATTATTTTTAAACCTTTAAGCGTTTATAACCGCCGCCCTCGATTAAAAAGGGGTAGTAAAATATTTAATAAATACCTTATATAACGATTTACTATTAGAAATATTCTTTATCGATTAACGGTATAATCGTATAAGAATTATACGGTAATTATATAGTAATTAATAATTATATAACTAAAGATCGCTTTAAAATAATCGAAATAAGTATATAATAACTATATATCGCTTAAAGGTATTATATAACGTATTAAAGTATAATATATAGCCCGATTCATCGAAAATATATTATGTTTACAATAAATAAAGATATTAATCGATATATTATCGGCTTAAAGAATAATAAAAAGTATATATATAATACTTATAAGTATACGAAATTATTAAAATAAACCTCGGGAATTATAATAAATTCTTATATAAATAAAAAGGAAATATTTTATTTATTAATAACGAGGGAAATAATATACCGGAGGAAGAAGTTATTAACCCCGATATTATATAAAGCGGTATATATTACTTTATAAACGCTATATTCTTTTATTATTTTACGAGAAAGGATATTTATTTTATAGAGAAACTAATCGTAAGTCACGTAGCTAAGCCCCGTTAAAGCCGATACACGTGGATTAATTAATTACTCGATGCAGTGCCTTATATATTACTACTTTACCTTTCGCACCGCATTAAAACTAACCTTTTTTCCTTCTTTTTTCTTTTCTTCTCTAACTTAATATATTTTAATTTCACCTAGGTAACTAATTTCGTATATATTATCGATAGCGCTATGTAACTATATTAAGCTCCTTTAATTATTAACCGAAGGGTAGAGATTTTATTATTAAAAGCGGTGCTAATAAACGTTAAAATTATTATATAAACCGACCCTATTACTATATATTAATTTAATAGGAAAATAAGGCATTTACCTATATTAAGACCTATTAATAAAAGCTCTTTATCCGATTTATTTTATATTTTAGTAATATATACCTTTCGTTAATAAATCGGCGGAAAAAGTGCGTTATCGAATCGTATTAATCGAAAGATTTAATTTAACACTTTTTTATTATAAAGGAGCACTTAATCTAGTGATTTTTTTAAGCTTATTACAGTTAAATTATAGCTTTATCTCTTTATTTTTTATTTTAGTTTAATTCGAAACGGTCACTTTTTTTATTTACCTATTAAATTTATTAAAGAATTAAAACTGTTTTTTTAAAGCGTAAGCCGTTATAGTTATCTTAAAATCTACGTGATTTACTTATAAACCGAACCTTAAAACCGGTAATGCTAATGTACATATAGCTTTGTCTTATTTATCGATTTTTTACCATTGAATTAATTTAAGCGTTATAGCTTAATAACGTTTTCGAACCCTATAAAACCTTAATAATTAGCGCACCGGTCGACGCGTACCTTATTAACTTATTAACGCCTTTTATATTTATTTAATTAATTAATTAATCCCCTCGTAGCCGATTTACTTACTTAGAGAATTTAAGTGTAATCGACTTAAATTAATTAACCCTCTAGCCATTTATTTCTATTAATTTATATTTACTTTAAACGTTAATTTACGAAAAATATCGATTTCTTACTTAAATTTACTACTTCCGCTAAAATAAATAATAATTAAAGCTAAGTAAACTACGGTACGGTTTTTTAAGCGCTTTAAGCTTATATTAATTAATTAAAGAATTACTTTACGATATTTAATTATATACCCCCTGCTCGATTTAAGCTTTACCTTTTAAATTTTGCTAAATTTAATGGTAATTAAGTCGATTTCGATTACTAGCTATAAAAGATAAATAGTAAAATATTTATTAATGGCGCCGTTATTAATAACGACGAGGTAAAGTGCCGTTATTAGTATTCGCGTTTAAAGAATAAGCTTAAACGTGTAGTTTAATTATATTTTATTTGCTATATTAATATAAATATTTAAGATTATAAATCGATGCGTAAAACACTTATACGTATTTACGCCGATCTTTTTAAAACTAAGCGTGTTTAAAAAGAGCTTTAAGATTTACGTTAAAACGATTATAGTTTAACATCTTTTTTTATAAAATAAAAGACGCTTACGGGCGAGTCCGGTTATTTATTCGTTTTAAACGATACGCGTATTTAAGTTTTTCGTTACGTATTAAACGTTAAAATTTAAAATCGGCTTAACGAGCGTAAGATATAATTTAATAGTTTACCCGAGGCTTACGACGATTTTATTAAGCTTTATTATAAATTAAGCATTAAATTAAGCCTTAATCCGATATTTTAATTAAATAATAAAGCTAGAAATAAGTAATCCGATAAAATAAACTTTAGCGTTATTAACGCCTTTAATTCGGAGCCGATAAGTATAAAGTTAAATAAAATTATAAAGAGCTTATATAACCTTAGTATTTACCTTATTAAATACTACTTTAATAAGGATTAGTTTAAAGTTAATTAAAATCCGTGAGATTTAATTAATTATAGATAATTTTAAATTATATTAAATAATAAAGACTAAATTAAAAGCTTAAGGCGCGCCTTTTTTAAAAGGGGGGGGGTAATTACGTAATTAAGCCTCGTTAAAGCCGATACACATAGATTAATTAATTACTTAATATAGTACCTTATACATTACTACTTTACCCTTCGTATCGTATTAAAGCTAACTTTTTTTCCTCCTTCCTTCTTTTCCTCTCTAACTTAATATATTCTAATTTCACCTAATTAGTTAATTTCGCACATATTACTAATAACGCTATGTAACTCCGTATAATTAAATTAATTCTCCTTTTATAGATAATATAATTAATAATATTAAGGTAAGCTATAAAATATTAACGTTATATATATTTCTATTATTAGTAAACTATAAGCCGAAATTTATATACGAGAGAACTTTAATATAAATATCGATTAAATCCTTAGAATAACGTTAATTTAATTTAGAAATTTATTTACTATAACTTTTATCGGATTTATTATTATACGGAGAGATTTAAGAGTTATAAAATATAATATTCTCGATACATTTATATTATTCCTATTTTCGTTATATAACGTTAATTAATTTAAAGTTTATTACGATAATATTTAAGATATTATTATATAAAAAAACGATAATATATAATTCCTCGTTATTCGGAAATAAGGATACTCGTTTTTTAACGTTAACCGTATAAAGTAAGTAATATATTTTACCGAAATATAGCTTTATTACCTTTATTAATAGTTCGAATATTCCTATACGGAGAAGCTATATAACCTCTTTAAAAACGCCGAATATAACGATATCGGACCGGTAAATTTAAAAGAGATTCGGAAATTTTATTTATAATATTAATTATATAACTTAGCCTTAAAATACTTTAAATTTTTATTATACGACGATTATAAATTTAATTATAAAATCGTTATCGATATCGTATATATTAATAAATAAAACGCTCTTTACGTTATTAATATAAGTACCTCGTTTTAAGCCGTTATATTTCTAAAAACCCTTTTCGTATAGAATATATAGAACGCCCTTTATCGATGCTGAATATACGTTTATTAAGGGCCTTTAAATATTATTTCGTATAATTTAAGTAACTATTTTAAAAAGGAGTTTAGCGATTATATATAGATAATAGGAATTATATATAAATAAATATCGATTAAAATATACTAAGCTGTAGAAAAAATTAAAAGGTTATACGGTTCGTTCTATTAAGCGTACGATATTTTATAAAAAGAATTAAGTTAATATATTAACCTAGAGACGGTTTTTTAAATAACTATTAAAACCTTTAATAATATCGTAGGTTCGGACGGCTTAATTTTAACGCTCTTGATTTTTAAGGTATACCCTTAAATTAACGTATAATCCCTATCGTTATTAAAGATTTAAGAACGTATAAAAGCTATTTATAAAGTAATAAAGATACTTTAGAAATATTGTGCGGAAATCGATATTAATCGGGCTTTAAATACTTAAAACGAACCGTATATTTATAATATAAAAAGGACGGTTAAATTAAACCTTATCGAATCGCTATAATTAAAGGATAAATAGTTTATATTAATATATATAATAACTTAAAAGATTTCTAAGTTATTTAAGTTAAGCTATTTTTTCGAAAGGAAGAAAATTAAACCTTAAAGAGTAATAAAATAAATATACCGGTATATATTATATAATATATTAATTAGCCGAAACTTTATTAAATATAACTTAAATTACGTATCGAATTACTTTAAAATAAAGATATTTATATACCCCCGGATTATATTATTATCGTAGTATAAAAAGAATTATTAAACGATAATATATCGTACGAGTCACGTAGCTAGGCCCTACTAAGGCCGATATACGTGGTTTAATTAGTCAGTGTTATTAAAGCTCCACTTTAACCCCACACATTACTACCTTACCTTTCGCACCGTATTAGAGCTGACTTTTCTTCCTTCCTTTCTTCCTTCCTTTTTTCTCTAGCCGAATATATTCTAATTTCACTTGACTAGCTAATTTCGCACATACTGCCGATGGCGCTATGTGATTATATTAGGCTCCTTTAATTATTAACCGAAGGGTAAAGATTCTATTATCGAAGGCGGTGCCGATAAACGTTAAAATTATCGTATAAACCGACCTTATTACCGTATATTAATTTAGTGGGAAAATAAAGTATTTACTTATACTAAAACTTATTAATAGAGGCTTTTTATTTAATTTATTTTATATTTTAATAACACGTACCTTTTATTAATAAATCGGCGAAAAAAGTACGTTATTAAATCGCATTAATTAAAAGATTTAATTTAATACTTTTTTATTATAAAGGAGCACTTAATCTAGTAATCTTTTTAAGCTTATTATAGTTAAATTATAGCTTTATCTCTTTACCTTTTATTTTAACTTAATTCGAGACGGTTACTTTCTTTATTTACTTATTAAATTTATTAAAGAATTAAAGCTATCTCTTTAAAGCGTAAACCGTTATAGCCGTTTTAAAATCCACGCGATTTACTTATAAACCGAACCTTAAAACCGGTGATACCGATATATATATAGCTTTATTTTATTTATCGATTTTTTACTATCGAATTAATTTAAGCGTTATAACTTAATAACGTTTTTAAACCTTATAAAACTTTAATAGCTAGCGTACTAGTTAACGCGTACCTTTTTAACTTACTTAGCGCCGTTTTATATTATCTTATACTTATTAAATTAATTAATAATCGATCCCTTTATAATTAATCGATTAAACCTATTACTAAAGATTTTAAACCTAGCCGATTTAAATTACTTATCCCTTAAGTTAAAACACTTTCTTTTTATTTAACGATATATTAACTTTAAGTTAATTTATTTATTACTTATAAAAGCATCGATTTTATTATTAAAATCGATTTATTTAATAAATTAACACCGGTAAATTTTAAGACTTAGCCTTAAAAGGTGAAGTTATTATATAAGTACTTATTATAGCTTTATCTTAGTTTATTACCACTTACATATTACTTTATACTTTTTCGGTTACTTATAAGCCGGTTTTAATTATCGATATAATAAAAAGCATTTATTAACCGATCGATATACTAAACTTATAAATTAAGCTAATTACTTTAATTTTAATCGATTATATATTAATTTTATATTAATTCTCGAAATGCCGATAAATTTAATCCTTACTTTCTTTAATCGATTTATTATAAAATATTCTCTTTATCGATAAAGTGATTACTATAAAATATAGCTAGCTTACTTATTATAATTTACCTTTAATTTAAGCTTAAATTATATTAAAAACAGCTTTAATTAAAAGATTTATATCGTATCGATAGCCTAATTATTTATATTAAACCGGCTACTTTTATTTATAATAAACGAGCTAATTTAATAAATTATTAACCTACGACCTTATTTTTTCTATATTATTAATATACTTAATAATAAAATAAGTAATAAAATACGACTTAACCGGATTATAATAAATATTAATACATTAATTAAAGGATTAAAATAACGCTAGTTTAAATCTATGAAATTTAATTAGTTAGAGATAACCTTAAATTAATTAATAAGGGTAAATAGTAAAGTTAAATTTAAAAAGGCTCGAGGCGTGCCTTTTTTTAAAGGGGGGGTAGTCACGTAGCTAGGCTTTATTAAGGCCGATGTACGTAGTTTAATTAATCGGTGTTATTAGAGCTCCACTTTAACCTTACACATTATTACCTTACCTTTCGCACCGTATTAAAGCTAACCTTCCTTCCTTCCTTTCTTTTTTCTCTAGCCTAATATATTCTAATTTCACTTAATTAGCTAATTTCGTATATACTGCTAATAGCGTTATATAACTAACTCGATAAAATATAAAAAAGTTACACGAAGTGTATTTACGAGCGAATTATACGGTATAATTTTTAAAGTCGATAGCGGTATTATATTTAACTCTATATTTTAAAAGATTATATAAAGCTTTAAATTTTAAAATATTCCGATAATCCTTCATATTAATTTAAAATTATTATATAAATACCTCGTTAAATTCGAGACTATAAACGAGAAGAGTTTTATAATTAATATTATATTCCTTCGAAAATCGTATAAGAGGAAAGAGATTTTAAAGATTTATTAAGTTAACGATTAAAATAATCCGGCCGATACTTTTACGATAAAGATTTCGAATTAAGTATTCGAATAGCTTATTTCTATAAATAGGCTTATTATATAAATAAAAGTATATATAAAAAGACTTAAACTTTAATTTAAGTAAAGAGAGAAAGAGTGGAATATTTCCTTTATTATTACACGATATATAGTTATTACTAATATTTTATTATCGTATAAAAAAAGGAGGTAAAAGAAATATAATAATGTATTATAGTTAAGCTTTAAAAAAAGAAGATATCGTATAATTTATTATCCTTAAATATTATATATTACTCCTCTATATAACCTCGTTTAAGTATTATTATTATTTTAAAAATTACTTTATTTTTCTTTACTATT
Source organism: Apiospora aurea (assembly GCF_038362705.1). Classification (NCBI taxonomy): domain Eukaryota; kingdom Fungi; phylum Ascomycota; class Sordariomycetes; order Amphisphaeriales; family Apiosporaceae; genus Apiospora; species Apiospora aurea. The sequence goes on from NW_027117391.1 coordinate 1,377,250, forward strand.
TAAATTATCGTTATTATTATTATTATCGTCGTTATTATTATTATCGTTATCGTTATAATTATATTAAATCGGTGGAATAATCGGAGTATAATATTAGGAGTTATATAACTTTTAAACGTATATAGTATATTAATCGCCCGAATAATCGGTAAAATAAAAGTAATTACGGAACGGGTATAAATTTTAAATATATTCGTTAGTATAATCGGAACCGGTTATTTTACGAGAGGTAATAAAGAGCGTACGAAAGTAACCTTTATATCGAATAATTTATAAGATTATTAATTTAAGGGATTCGGTAATTCGAATATAAATAGTAATATTATAATTAAGTATCGCGATTATTTATTTTTTATTATTTTATTATAACGTGGTTTATTATTACGCGATATCACGGGTAATAGTTAAATATTAAGATAGGCAAGGCGACGTTAGTTTTATTATTATAGTCTTTTAAGTATCGGTAATTATATAATAAAAACGTAGCTCGAAGAGCTACGAAATAAAGGATCGAAAATAAAGGTTTTCGGGAAAGGGCGCTCTCCGAGCGTCTATGCGTAACGTTAAGTATAATAGTCGGCTCGTTAAAGGCCGAGGGTTTATTTTAATATTTAAAGCTGTAATAATACCCCCCTTTTTTTAAAACGAAGTATCGTCGACACGAAATAATAGAGTAAAATTTAAGCGGTTTAGCCGGTTTAAATAATATAATATTTAATTAATTTAAGTAAGTAATCTCCGGCGTAGTTTTTAATTAAGCGGTAAATTTTTTAGTTTAATTTAAGTAAGTTTAAGTTTATTCGGGTAACGGCGATAATAATTCGCTACGATTTCGGCATAAGTTTTTAAGTATACGGTAAGTTCTTTAATTAATTTATCGTATCTCGTTTACTTAACGGTATATTTTAAGCGGGGACGGTTACCGCGGCCTCGGCGGTTTTAATAGAAGTTTAAAATCTCTTTAATATTCTATTCTTCGATACCCTCTACCTCTATAAGTAAGGGAGAGTTTTATCGTTATTTAAGTAAGGAATTCTCGGCGACGGGCCTTAATAAATTAACGTAAAACACGGGGTAAATCTTTATCGAAATAAGTAGTTTTAAACGGTACGCGTATAAGCTAACGACTTTTTCGATCGTAAATAACCTTAGGTTTTTTTAGTTTAATTTTTTTTATAAGCGAAGCGTTTATATATTACGAATATCGAATTACACTCTTTAATTAACTAAGAATCGGCGGGTAGGTTTACGCTTATAATTCGCGTATTCTTTTTATCGGCTTTAAATTAAATAAATCTCGGTTTAAAAATACTCGTATATTTCTTTTATTCGGCGGGCAAAGTTTTTAACGTTCGTCACGGCGATTTTATCGCTCGGTACGGTAAATTTAAAGCTAAAACGCGGGTAAAACCCGTAGTTCGCGAAAAAAAGCGTCGTGTTTATACTTTCACTAATTATATTATTAATCGCGAACTCGGTTAACGGTAATTATTTTACTTAGTCGTTTTATAAATATAATACTTAGCCTCGTAAATATTATTCTAAAAACGCGTTAACGATTTTTATTTACTTATCGATTTTAAAGTAATAAATAATAAATAAACGGGATTTTATTCCTAGGCGGCGAATTAAGTATCTTTAAAAATCGGAAACAAATTAAAAGCTTCGGTTTAATACGATCGTCTTCGAGAATTCGTAAAGCTTTTATATATACTTCGTATATAAACGAGCGATTTCTTCGGAGTTATAAATATCCTTATAATATATAAAATGCTTTATTTTAATTAAACGGTCGACTATAATTAAAATAGCGTCGTAATTTTCGCTTTTCGGTAAATAAGTAATAAAATTTATCGATAAGTTTTACTAAGCTCTTTAAGGGACGGAAAAAGGTTTTAATACCCCTTAACGAGGCTCGCGGAAACTAATAATTCTTTTATAAGTATAATAATTTTTAACCTAAGTTTCGATATATACTAATATATTAAGCTAATAATAATTTCGAGATAACGTTTCGTAAATACGTAAACGCTTTATATATTCGATTACGGGGAAAACGTAATATATTTTTAAAAGTTCTACGTATAATTCTAATAAGTTAAAAACGTATAATTTTTTTCAGTAAAATAAGTATTAACTTTTTATTTCGTACTCGGCTAAAAAATCCGCAGGTAGCGGGTTTTTTCGGTCTTTAAAGCGTTAATAATAAATAAAAGCTCTTCGTCTTTTAAATAGCTTTTATTAAAAAGAAACTATAGTTAAGCCGAGATAATCGGGATAAGTGTTTCCTTTTCTAAAGGCGGTTTAAAAACGACGGGGTTAATTAAATCGACATCGTTAATAGGCTCGGTATTAACGGTAGGTTTATTAACGGGTAAAGCTATTTAAAACCTAGTTTAAAATCGAGTAATTAGGGATAAGCTTAAAGAAATTAAAGGATTAATAAAACGAACGTGTTTATATAAACGGGCTAATAGTTATCCAAGGTCGGAGGTGTTTTATCCGAGGTTAAAGGTATTTTATTCGAGGTCGGGAAAATACTTAAAGTTAACGCGCTTTAACACCACTTAGCTTTAATGTTTTAAACGTTTATCCCCTTTTTTTAATAAATTTTTTAACCTCTTAATTAAAACATTAAGTTTAATTCCTTACTTTCCTAAGTAATACGTAATCTTAAAATTAAAACGTAATAAAAATTTAAATTATTAAGCTTATTTTTAGTTTAATAACTTCGTTATTATAAAGTATTTTAAGTTTTTATAATCCGTAATTATTTTAATCGAAAAAGCGGCGCTTTTTAATTCGGGCCGCTATTTTTCGAAATAACAAATAATAATTAATAATCTTTTATCGTAAATTTCGTAGTTATACTTCGTCGTAAAGTATTTCTTCGAATAAAACATTACCGGCTATTATATCCCTTTATCGTTATATTATAATAACACTCCGGTTAATATAAAATTAAACGCGTTAATCTTTAAAACGACCTTTTTATCCTAATTAAACGGTATTAATACCGGCGCTTTTATAAATACTTTTTTTAATCCTTAAAAAACGTTTTTATAGTCTTAAGTTTAATAAAAAAGTACGCCCTTTTTTATTAAGTTTACTATTAACGCAATAATCTTAAAAAAATCGCGGATAAACTTTTAATAAAAGTTCTTAAACTTAATAAAAGCTTATATATTAATTAGGCAGGCTAACATAGCTTAGTTTTTAATCGTTTTAATCTTCTCCGAATTTATTCGAATCCCTTCGGCTCCCACGATTATTTTTAAAAATATCGTTTTTTAAATAACGAATTCGCACTTTTTTAACTTTATAAATAGCCTTAACTCTTTTAAAATTTATAGGACTTTTTAAACGTGTTCGGTATATTTCTTCCGCGTTCGGCTATAAACTAAGATATTATTTAAGTACGCGGTATAAAATTAATTTAAATAAAACCTTAAAGTATCGTTTATAAACCTTTAAAATATTAACGGTACGCCCGTTAAGCCGAACGGCATAATTAAACTCTCGAATAAGCCGAACCGTATACGAAAAACGGTTAGGTATTTTTATTCCTACTTTATACGTATAGCGTTAAAAGCGGCTATAATATTTAACTTCGTAAAATATTTTATCCTTTTTAAATTATTTAGTAACTTTTTAATTAAAAATAGCGAGTAACGGTTTTTAACGGTAATATTATTTAGCCCTTAATAATTAATATAGAATTAAAAGCCTTTATTAACCTTTTTAACGAATAAAACGAGGAACGCGGTAAAAAAAAAATTAAAGCGTATAAACCTTTTTTATAGGTTTTCGTTTAGTTATTTCTTTAACGCGATTAACTCGTTCCTCGATATCGGATATAATAATTCGAAAGGCGGAGTTTTTCCTTTTACGAACTAAATACGGTAATTATAATCGTAATATAGCGATAAATTTTTCGCTTTCCGCGGTAAGAATACGTCGGTATAATTAAATAGTTTAAAAAAACGGTTAATATAAGTTTAAAAGGCTCCTCTTTCCTTAATAATTAATCGATTTTTTTAGCGTAATTATAAATATACGGTAATCGCGCCGTTAATATAATTAATAAGCGTAGAGAAATACTTTCGTAATATTTATATATTTTAGTCTTTTAAGTTAAACGGGCAGGTTTATCGGGCGGTTTTTTAATAATACGTCGTGCATCGCTTTAATTTTTACCGGACTTCTCGGCGTATTATAATATTTCTAGTAGTAATCGCTATCGAAAATAAAAATATATTCGGAGAACCCGATTTTCGGGTCGTACTTTTTTAATTAGAGTAAACTTAATATTATAAAGTAATACGTAAATTAAGTAACGAATAACCTTACGGTTTTAATATAATTTTTAATAATTAAATTAATAATAATATAATAAATAACGGCGCCGGAGCTATAGTTTAAGCCGTTAAAAGTCGTTAGTTTAATAAGGTTTAATAGTTTATTTAGAGGTAAATCGTAGTAATCGGCTTAATTTTAATTTACGAACCTTATACCGTTAACGTTAATATTGGTTATAATATACGTTAATAATAGTTTTTTATTTAGTTTTAAAATAATAAACAAAACTAAAAAGTTTAAACGTAGCCCGGCTTTTTTTTATACGAACTAGCTTCGTATCGCGGCCTCGGAAATTTAAAGCGTTCGATTTTAAAGGGTATATATAATATAAGTTTAATAACGATTTATATTAAACTCGCTCCGTTTATTAAGCTTTAAGTATTTAAAATTAAGCTAAAAAACCGGGCAGGGAAACGGGTAATAAAACGGATAGGTTTTAACGGGGGGCTAACGGTTTTAACGAACCGGAGTTAGGATTAAAAACGGGTATCGGGTAATAAATAATTAAATATTAAATAATTTTTTTCGTTATAACGAAAACATTTTTTTCGTTTATATCGTTTATTTTTACGGGTATAATTAAAATTTATAAGGTCGCTTTTAAATATTAAAATAGTAAAAGAAACCCGGAACGAAAACGAGAACGGGCGGCGAACTAGTTTAAATATAAACGAGGTACGGGTAGTATTAAACGAAACCGAGCTAGGGGCGCGGACGGATTATTTTTTCGCGGTTTATTATTTATATTAACGAAAACGGTTATTTAAAAACTATAAATATTTAATATATTAAATATATTCTCGGGTAAGCGCGAGGTTATAAAGTAATATATTTTATAATTTTTACGATATATTTTAAAATAATAGCGGTTAAAAAGATTTAAAAAGTATTTTTTTTAAGTATAAAGCGTTAAAACTCCGCGTAGTATACGTTAAAATCTTAGTTTTTTTAACGGTATTAATATAATCGGTTATAAGCGTTTTAAACTCGGTTAAGGTCGCTAAAAACGGTTTTAATATATTTTAAAAAGTTAGCGTAATCGGGGAAATCGGGGACGCCCTTATAAATACGGGGTAGGATTAAATCGTAAACTTAGCTTTTTAAGCGGCCGGCTATATATATTAAACGGAATGTAAAGATTAAAAAGCGGTTTTTATTTTAAGTTATTTTACTATATATTTAAGCGAAAAAGCGACGGAGGTTTTAACGGGACTTATTAAATTTTACTAGGTTAAAAAACTTTTTACTTTTAATAAGAAATTCGAGACGGCGGGTAATAAGCGGCGTATATAATCCCGGTATTAAGCTTATAAGTAGGTTAATATCGGCGAGGGCGATAAAAACGGGTATAAAAGCGTTCGAGGTAAAAATAGTCGAGGGAGTAATTATAATAAAAATAACGGCGGAAAAGGTTAACGCCTTTTTTATACGTAATTATTTAATAAGCTCGTTTTTTAAAAACGATTTATTCCGGTAGGTTTTTTTAATAAATTACGATAGCTTATTTTTAAATAAATCGGACTTACGTATTCGCGAGTCGGGTTTATATATTTATAAACTAAAATTTCGCCAAGTTTAATTTAATTTCTAGCCCGTTAATATAATCGTAAAAACCGAGGTTATATTAAAACTAAGCTTCCGGGTTAAACGCGATTACGTCTTTAAACGTATTAAGGGTACGGGCGTTCGTAAAAACATCGAGTCGAGTAATTATTATAACGAGGGTCGCGATATTTATAAAAAAAAAGCTACGTAATATTACGGGTAATAATTAAATATTAAAATAAGTAAAGCGATATTAATTTTATTACTATAATCTTTTAAATATCGGTAATTATATAACGAAAACGTAACTCGAAAAGCTACGAAATAAAAGATTAAAAGCAGAGGTTTTTAAAAAAGGCGCTTTCCGAACGTCCATGCGTAACGCTAGGCATAACAGTCGGCCCGTTAAGGGCCGAAGGCTTATCTTAATATTTAAAGCCGTGACACGCGATATATATTACTTAGCGATATACTTTTTTTACTTCTCGACCTTTTTATATAAGTTAATTTAATTATAACGCTTAAAATTAATTAAAAGTACTCGCTATTTAATTCCTTATTTAATTTTATATCCTTTTTATATATTCGTATATTATAACCTATCTCGTTATAAATACTATAGCGCCTTTTATCGGTCGCCCTCTATTTTAACGAACCTTTATTTTTATTTTTATTAAGTATTAAACGCTTTTTTTTTTACCTTTTTATCCTATAGCTATTAAAATTCCTTAATAGTAAGGGCTTTTTTAAGCTAAACTCGTAACGTTTTAGCTCTCTAGCGCTTAAAAAGTGTTAAATTAATTTCTTTTAATATATATATTTTATCGTGTATAAGGGTTATTTTATAGGTTATTTTAATTATATCCTTCGTTATTTAGTTTATTATATTTAAAATCGGCGTCGAAGAGCTTCTTTAATAAGTAAATACCCCTTTTTTAATATAAATAGAGTATTTAATTATTTATTAAGGGTTAAACGGCGTTTAAAAGTTATAGGTATTAGCCGTCCCTAAACGGGATAAGTTAAATATAAGCGTTCGGAGACGTATATTTAATTTATTAATTACCTCGTTAAGGTTATAAAGTATTAAATTAAATACGCTAAATTTAGATTTAATGTTAATTTCTGTAAAAACAGTAAAATACGCGGCTTTAAAAGCGATAAAAAACTCGAGCTTAGTAATATAGTTTATAAAAGCCTTAATAAATAACTCGATTTTTTTCGAATAAACACGCTTTAAAAGCGAATAAAGTGCTATATTAAAAAGTTAAAGTAAGTACGATAAATAAAGAGGTATATTAATAATAATAATATCGTTATTCTAATAATGTATTTTAAATTCGATTAAAATATAACTTTTATAGCCGTCGAGAATTAAAAGGCGATAACGATCCTTCGTTTACGATTTAATATATTTATTAAAGTACTTAATTTAATTTAAGCTTATCTCGTTATTAATTTAACTATTAAAAGTCGGCTTAATTACTTAGTCGCCCGGTAAATCGGTTTCACGGGATTAATTTATAAAGTAATATTAGCCTTAAATAATTAAGAACGGCGGAATATATTAACCCTATAAATTAATATATTTAATCGCCGTTACTTATTTCCGATTATTAAATTAAATCGATTTCGCTTTTTTACGCCGCTCGGTGCGTATTATAACGAATATTAATCCGATTATATTTATTATAAAGCTAGTTTCGTTAAAATTTTAAATATTTTCGTTAACGATCTTATATTTCGTTTTTATATTTATAATTAATATAAATTAAATAGAAATAATTTTAAAATCTTTATAAAAAGCCTTTTAATAATCGTACCGACGATTTATTTTAATTCTTAAATATAGGTTACGATTAATAAAACGCCTAACTTAATATTTATTAACGCGGTTATTACCGCGCGACGCGGTAAAGAGATTAGTTATATTTTCTATATTAATAAAATCGGGAAATATCCCTTAAATATTTAAATTAATTATATACTTACGAAGTACTTCTTTTTTAATTAAATTTATTTTACGTCGTTTCGATTAAATTTCGCGTTTTAAAGTTTAACTATAAATTCGATAACGTAAAATTAATTTAGGTATATTATAAATTTTATTATTACTCTTTAATTTATTTAATTTAATCCGTTTTATATCGCTTAAATTATTAAAATTATCCGATTTTCTTAGGATTAATTAAGTATTATAATTATAAAGGTATTACGCGTTAAAGTTTAATTATATTAAAATTAAATTAAAGTACGTTATTAAGTAATATACGTCGCGTAATAGTAAACCACGTTATAGTTATTAATATTTAAATATTATTTTAATAAGAAAATAAAGTAATTATATATTAATAGTAATATTTTAAAGGAAAGTACGGTTAATTATAAAATTAGTTAATAGGGTTACTTATTAATAATTATTATTACGTTTAACGATATTTCACGGTTTAAAGGTAGTAACGTATAAACTAGATAGGGTATTATTTATATTAACTATTATATAAAAAAAGAAAATATATAAAAGGGAGTGAATAATTAGAGTAAATAAATTAAAGCTTAGTTTCGTACGGGTAGTTATAGTAATAAAAGTAAATAATTAAAGGAAAGAAACTTTTCGTGCGAGGAATTAAGGAATTAAGCCTCCCTTTATATCGATAAAGGGGAATTTAAATTAGTAGATTTATGAATTTAAATTTCGAATATTCTTAATCGAAACGAAGGAAGAGGGATTAATTATTAATTTATACGAGGGATGATTTTTCTTATTAGTTAAATATTAATTAAATATCGAACGAAGTATTAAGTATTATATACGGTATCGGCGATTACGGTCCTTTTAAATTAATTATATTATTAAGAGTAAATAAAGTAAGTATAACGTTACTTATATTAAAGGAAGGAATATAAAAGATCGGATAATTTAATACATTTATATAATTTACGGGGAGGTATAAAAAAGAGGTATATTTCTTTTAAAAAGAAAAGTTATTAATATTAAAATATTTAACTTAAAAGTAATAATTAATGCGGTTTAAAGGGATTACGTGCGCTATACGTATAAACTATTTATTTTATTATATAAGTTACGTAATTAAGTCTTTATAAGGCGGGGCTGCAAATAGGTCCTGAAATAAATGGAATTTGCGACGAAGAAGAAAGGAAAGAGAAAATCGAGCTAGGGCCGATACGGCAGATCGGTTTTAATAATAAAGTGGTGGGGCTAGTGTAAAGTCTCTACACTAACCAGCGCACAGGCTAACGCATTATATTATTACCCCCCTCGTAAAAAGGCGGCGCCTCGACGGCTTTAAAAGGGATTTAAACGAAAATATTTTTCAGTTAAAACAGGGATTTTCTATTATAATTTATTTAGCTCTTCGCCTCGTTAATCGGCGGATTTCTTTCGATATTAATAACTTATTATTTAAGTAATCTTTATTAAAGCGATCCTCTTTAACCGCGAGTTTTTATTACGTTAATCGTATTAAAAGGCCGGCTTTATCGAGGTTTTAATAATAGAAATCCTTTAATTTATTTAGAGTATTTTTAAAATTAAAAGCCGGGTATTAAGTATCGTTATTCTTTTAATTAACTTAATTCGCCTTATATTATAACTTACGATAATAAGTTTAAAATACCTTAATTTTAAATATTTTATACTTCGAGCTCTTAAGTTTATTAAGGTTTATAATTTCACTAACCGGGCGCCTCGAAGCCTATTTAAGCAGCGGGTTATCGAGGTTTTTAAAGAGTCGATTAGTATAATAAGTCTTATTTCTTTATAAGTTAAAAACATTTAATTTATAAGTATAGCTATCGCGGGATAAAATATAAAAGAATTATCGAGTATAAAAGAAAGTTAATTTATCGCCGGGTTAATTCGTCCTTAAGCCGGCGATCCTTTTTAATATAAACCCGGTCGCTTACGTCGAAATCCGGTTTTTTTAATATTTATTTACTTACTCTTTTATCTTTTTTTAAGAGGTTAATATCGCTCGCCGCGTAGTTTTAATGTACTCCTTAATAATTTATACGTTTTACTAAATTTAAGTTCGACTTAGTTTTTCGTTAAAAGGAAATCCTTTTAAATTTTAAGTTCTCTTTTTTTAATCGAAATAGCTTTAAAGCTTAAAACCCTGTTTTACCTCGAAAGGGGATATTTTTTTAAAGGAATTATACGGGATCGTAGCTTAAGCGTAATTTAAAACGGGTAACGCATTAACTTAATTATCTTAATAATAGGTTAAAAATAATCGTAGCCGTTAATTTATATACTTATTTATAATTTCCACTTAGCCGGTTATATCGTAATATACTATAAAAACGAACGTTTATTTAATGCCTAATATCTAACAGATCTTTTTTATAAAGGAGGCTGTGAACTAAGTGCCCTTATCGCTAACTACGGTTCGTAGTAATCCGAACACTCGAAACGGCTCTTAGTAATAAAACTAAGCGGCCTTCTTCGCGTCTATATTTTTATTATAAAAAGAAGTTTAACTACGTTTCGTTAAACGGTTAACGACTATTATTATTATATTATAGCCCGTTTTATTATCCGGGGGTTTATAACCTTAAAATTTACCACTACGTTTTACTACGATTAGTTAAGCACCGGGAGTAATTAAAGCTTCCTTAATATTTTTATACGTAAAATCTTAACTAGTTTATATATATAATTAATAATAAACACGTCGTAATCGTTTATTAATCCTAGCTATTAATAGCTTTAAAAAACCAGCTTTTTAATTTTAATTATTCCTAAATAAGCAGTCGTTATTCGGTAATAAATATCCTCGATAATCCTCGTTTAAAAGTTATTTTTTAATAAAACCGCTAATTTTTTTTATAAAGTAATAGTTTATTAATTAATATAAAATCCTCGTAATTTATATACGTTTTCTCGCGTAAAACCTCGAGGTTTTCCGACTATTAATTAGCGTTAAATAAGGTATTTAAGAGGGATATCCTTAATAAATCGGGGGCGGGATATTATTTTTTAATAATATAATTTTAATATCGACGGCTTTAAAACTAAATCTTAATAGCGGGCTTAGGCGCTTAAAAATAGTTTAGTATTTTTCGCTTTCTTTCCTAGCTTTAAAGGTCCTCAGTTCCTCCGCTTTTCGAAATAACGCGTTCGTAACGATATTATTTTTTCCGGGTTAATAAGTAATAATAAAGTTATATTAAATTAAAATCTCGGTTTAACGGATTTATCGGGAATTGAAATATTATTTAATATTGAAATATTCGAGCGCGTAATAATCGGTAATAATAATAAATAGTTTAAAGCGTTAAAACCCGATTAACTCCGCGCGTTAATAATATAAACCTCGAATTATAGCGAGTAACTCTTTATTATAAATAAGGTAATTAAGCTTTAGTTTTTAAAGGGATTCTAAGAAATACTTAACTAAGTACTATTTTTTATCGTTCTATTTTTAAAAAAGAACGCTAATAATAATATAATTAAATAAATCGGTCTTAAGCTTCGTCTTTTTTTTATAGTCGAAATACGAAAAGATTAATACTTATAGTAAAACGTTTTTTAATTCGTTAAAAATAATTTATTACTTAATTCCCTAAATTTATAACTAGTTTAACTTTATTAACGTCGTTAATAGTTTAATAATCTTATTATAATCCTTAATAAACTTGCAATAAAAATTATAAAATCCGAGGAACGATTATACTGTTTTTATATTTATCGGTAAGGATTAATTTTTTACCGCGGAAATTTTATTAAGGTTTATAGCGACGTTATCGGTTTTAATAATAAAGCCGAGGTATTTAGTTTTTATTACGTTAAATTCGCATTTTTTAAAGTCGGCTTAAAAGCCGGCTTTTAATAGTTTTTAAAAAACCTTTTTTACGTGCTCTTCGTATTAGAAAGGATTTTTAAAATAAATAAGGATATCGTTAATATAGGTATAATAAAAATTATCGAGATATTCCTATAATAGGTCGTTAATAAACCTTTAAAAAATAAATAGTTCGTTAATTAGCCCGAATAAGAGGACTTTATATTTATACGATCCGTATCGAATATAAAAAATCGTTAAGTTTTTGTTTTTCTCTTTTAAACGAACTTTATAAAAAACTTACCGGATATTAATTTTAATATAAATTTTTGCCTTAACTATTTTATCGAGAGTTTCTTTAATTAATAATAGCGGATATCGGTTTTTTCGCGTAATAACGTTTAATTTCTAAAAGTTTATATAAAAACGAAGTTCGCCGTCGCTTTTAAAAGCTATAAATATCGGAGCCGCTTAAAAAGCGTCGCTCGATATAATAAAGCTTTTTTAAAGGTTTTTTAAAATATATTTTCGGGCTACGGTAAATTTTTTTAGGGATATTTTATAAAGTAAGTTATAGCCTAAGTTATTTAATTTTATACCGTTCGTTAATTCGATTTTATAGTTTATCGATCCGCGGTGTTTAATTAATTTATCGGACTGTGCCTTATTAAATATATAATAAAAATCTTTATATATTTTAGGTACTATTTCTTTTATTTTTTAACGCAGCTTATTTTCGTTTTTAGGCAGGGAGTTATCTTAGAAAGTCTTTTTTTTTAAATAAACTTATCGATTTAGTAAAGGATAACTTTATAAATTTAGCACGAGTCGTCTTTTTTTACACTCCGATAAAAACTTAAAACGTTTAAAATTACTATATCGGGCGCTTATTAACGGTATTAGTTTATAACGTCGCGGGCGAGGCGATAAAGTCCGCGTTTATTCTTTTAATTATAATAAAGCGTATATTTTAGCGTCTGTTCGTAATTATTACCGAATTACTTTAATTTTTATAATTTATTATTAAAATTACGCTATATTCTAACTACTCTATTATTTAGCCGATAAATAATACGCGGACAGATTTTCGGGATTTAAATTTCTTTCTTTATAACGAGGGGATTAAAAATATTAAGTATCCGCGTATTTTCCTTTTACGTAAAGCGGGCTTTTAATTAAAAAAGTCGGCCGTTTTATTCCCGTTTATTTTTTTTAATTTAAACTTTTAAAGCCTTATTTTTAATATCCGTATTTTTTTAATAGTTCGAATATCGTAATAATATACCTGCTTTATTTACTGGTATATTCGTATTTTTAATAAGGTTCTAATTATTAGGGTAGTTTAGGTGGCGAATTTTTAAATAAATAACAACGTTGTATTCCTCGAACTATTTTCGTCCGATAATAAGGTTATATTTTATATTAATTATTACGAAGGGGATTAGCCCGGTATTTCGGTAGTAGATTTATAAGTTAATAAATATTACTACGTTAAGAAACTAAAAAGGTTTACCGTTAAAACTTTTAATCTCGTGGGGTCGAAAAACGGTTACTCGTTTTATATTTAATTATTTAATTATTTTACCCGCGAAGTTTACGTTTATAAATAAATAACCGGATATTCCTATATTAGCGAGCGTTATAATAATAAATAATAATAATTTATTATTACTTATAATATATTTAAAGGTTAAAAAAGTCCTTTAATTAATTTTTATAAAAAATTAAATAGTATTATTATTAAATTATTTTTAACGGTAATTAATACTTATTTTAAAAAGGAATCCTTATTCCTTAGGATTAATTTTTTAATCCCTTCGGCTCGGCGAGGGCTTAATTAAGTTTACGGTTATTAAAGGGGAGATTAAGCGATACTCCTCCGTATTTTTAATAAATCTCGTTAATATCGGTAAGTTTACGTCTTTTAGTATTATATTATTTTAGGGGGTAATTAGTTTTTCGATAATTAGTTTAGTAATAATTAAAGTATCGTCCTTTTTTACTAGCTTTTAAGTTTCTTTAACGGTAATAAGAGAAGGGTAAATCTTAATCGAAAAAATACCTGTTTACGGGGTAAGCTTAATAAAGATAAGGGTTTTAAAAGTATTAGCTTTATCGTTCTTATTACGGGAATTATTTTTATCCGTTTACGAGGAGAAAAGCTTATCGGATCGCTTCTTTTTTCGTCCGTGTTTATAAAGCTTTAAACTATTTATTTATAATACTTAGCGTAGGCGTTAAAATCGATAGTTTCGTTAAAATATACCGTAACGGTGGTAATTATAACGCGGGGCATAAGTTTATTATAAAAACTTTCTTTTTAAAAAGCACGGGGGAGTTCTTTTTCTCCGGTTAATTTAACGAAATCGGAAAAGAACTTTTAATAACCGGCTAAAAAAGTTATTTCTAATTAATCGTACTCTTTTTTTACTTTTTTATAAGAGGTATAATCGAAATATCGCTTTTAAAAGTAATCGAAAAACTCGTCGGTAATAATAATACGATTAAAATAATAATCCCGAAGGAAAAATAAAAGCTTATAAATAGCATCGCTTTTTACGTAGTTACGAATAACGCTAAATATTTAACTATCGAAAAAAAATAATCGGCATTCTTAATTCGTATATCTTTAACTTAATAAAATTAAACCTTAAAAAAAACTTTATCTTTATTTTTATCGCTATAAAAATCGTCGACCTTAACCTTATAACTTTTTTTATAACGAATACCTCCATCGTTAATAATTGTAAAAGAAGTATTATTACGTTTATTTATAATTAATCGAGTAACGGCGGCTTAAGCGTTATATAATTACTTTAATCGGTTTACCGACTCGATATTAATCTTTATAAGATCGATAATTAAGTCGTTTATAATTACTTCTACTTATTCCCGGGTAATAATAGCCTCGTTATAAGCCTTAATTAATTTCTTTAAAATAATTTTTAACGAATCGAGTTTACCGTTTAATCCGTTAATTTTAAACTGCTCTTTTATTAAGTTCTCGCTTTTATAAATATCGTAATAATTAAAAAGAGGAAGCGAAGCTAAGTGTTTAATTTAAATAACGGTTAATTTTAATTAAAAGTTTACTCGGCGAGTTTTAATATAAAAATCGAATACTTATACTATATAAATATAATTTAATAAAAATATAAAGCGTACTTTTTAAAACAGTTCGTTTAAATTATTATATATTTTTTTAAACTCGTTAAAGGCGATAAGTCCGCTTTTAAAGGGCTATTTAACTTTTCCGATTTTAGTTTACGAAGCGAAAAAAAAACAGCTTTATTATTATCGCGGGTATATCGGTTAAATAAAGCGTTTAACCGAGCTTAAAAATTGTCGCCGTTTAAATTATCGATTATAGTATTATATTGTAAAAACTAGGCTTTTTTTTATAGTCGTTTAAAGTCGGCGAGGGTATAAAAACTCTGTTCGTTTCCTACGTTATCGGGGTTATTTTAAGCGGTTTATATTTATTTAACCTTTAAATTAATTAATAAACTATATTGGTTTAAAGATTAGTAAAAAAAGCAAGTTAATTTTTTATCGAATTCCTTAAGTTTATTAATAAACTTTACGAAAACGCCTTAATTAAAACGTATATATCGCTTAGCTTTCGCTTAAAAAACACGGTTATTCTCGTTACGCGTTATAGCGCGTTTATATTAAAATAAGTTATTAAATACTAAAAAATTTAACGTTAATTAATTAATGTTTACTCTTTATTATAAAGCGGTAAGAATAGTATTAATTAATTTAAATAATTAAGTAAAATATTATATTATTAAATAATAAAAAGGGCGGTCGTAAATAATTACGTAATTAGGTCTTTATAAGGCGGGGCTATAAATAAGTCTTAAAATAAATAGAATTTGCGACGAAAAAAAAGGAAAGAAAAAATCGAGCTAAGGCCGATACGGCAGATTAGTTTTAATAATAGGGTAGTGAGGCTAGTGTAGGGTCTCCACACTAATCAGCGCACAGGCTAACGCACTATGTTATTATATAAAAGGGATCTTACGATCCCTTCTCTATTTAAATAAAGCATATATTATATAAAACTTAAAATATACTATATTATGCATCGCTAACCACCGTACGTACGTATAAAGGCCATTTAACACTTAGCTTAATGGTAAAGTCCATTGCTCGATCCAGACGGCATAAGGGCAGGCACAGGGTCTGAGAAAAGCTTACGGGTACATCTACTTCTTCATTGCTACTTATTGATCTTGCAATCCGGACCAAATATTTGTATCCGCCCTGCCATAATCCTACCACTCAGAATATCGTACTAGAAATAAACATAGGAAATACTCAGACAAGGATGCCAGCATCCATCCTTCAGTTTCAACTGAGCGTAACTATTGATAAACTTAAACACCGCCTTTGAATGAAGCTCCTCCAGCGTTCATGTCCACAGACACTAGAGATATGGTTAGCAACCTGCATTGTTGGACTTTATAGACCGTAGAGACTTACTGCTGTGCTTCAAGCCGCACACCTCAAACAGCGTGACCGGCGTCACATTCTTGGGCGTGCCCACGATGCCGTGGTTCTTGAGGCGGAGGAGCGTCTCCTTGATGGCCAGGTACGCCGGCGCCAGCGTGGCGAAGCTGAAGATCATGATGCGGAAGCCCATGGCGCGGGCCTCGTCGACGGTGATGGTCGGGCTCTTGCCGTTCTCGACGCTGTTGAGCAGCAGGGGCCAGGGAGCGAGGTCCCGGACGGCGCGCTGGGCCTGCTCGCGCGTCTCGAAGCCCTCGAGCAGGCCGACGTCGGCGCCCTCGTCGCGCGCCTCCCGCAGGCGCGCGATGCACTCGTCGTAGCCCAGCTGCTGCAGCGCGTCGGTCCGCGC
Source organism: Apiospora aurea (assembly GCF_038362705.1). Classification (NCBI taxonomy): domain Eukaryota; kingdom Fungi; phylum Ascomycota; class Sordariomycetes; order Amphisphaeriales; family Apiosporaceae; genus Apiospora; species Apiospora aurea. Next base: position 1,393,822 of record NW_027117391.1, read on the forward strand.
GATCAGGACGAAGTCCGACTGCAGCCGCACCCGCGCCGCGTGCGCCGCCCGGATCCGCGAGATGTACTCCTCTCGGGGCACTACCTTCTTGCCGCTCAGGTGGCCGCACCGCTTCGTCAGGACCTGGTCTTCGAGGTGGGCGCCTGCGACGCCGGCGCGGATGTACTGCTCCACTGTGCGTGCGGCCATGATGGGACCTGTTGTTGCGTCGGAGGACACGAGTCAGTCAATGTGTGACAGTGGATGCGGGTAGATACGGGCAGCGCGTAGATTGTATAGTGGGTATAAGATGGAAGTATCCGCTGCGGTTGTGGGGCAATAAAGGGGGGCTTCTTCAATGGGGGATATAGAGTCTGGGGTCTGGGGTCTGGGGTCTGGGGATGAAAGCCGCCGACGTACCGCCGTAGCCAGTGTCCATGTCCGCGATAAGCGGAGGGCCGAAGGGGTCGAGGTTGGCAATCATCTCGGCGTTCTCACGCATCTCGTGTAGCTGGGCAATGGCCAGGTCCGGCTGGCCCAGGCGCGAGGCGGTCGTGCCAGCTCCGGTCTATCATGTCGATATCAGTCAGTCAGGTATTACTTTCCAGTGACATCTATCAGTTGGGGGTCTGCAGATTGGTTTCACTTACCATGTACATGGCGTCGAAGCCGAGCTCGATGGCTGTGCGAGCAGAGAGACCATCGTAGACACCGGGGCAGACGATGAGCTCCTTGGTGTCGAAGATCATCTTGCGGAGCTTGGTAGCCCCTGAGCTGGGCTTGTTGACGGAAGCCGCAACGTGGTTGAGGGGGAGCCAGCTCTCGGACGGGCTGGTCGCCCCGGAGGACAGGCTGGGGGGAAGCTGCACCGCGTAGCTCTCTTCCTCGACAACTTCGGCTGCGTTAACGAGGGAGATAGGCTTGACAGGTGGTGCAATGTAATGGGTCTCGACTTCTGGGGCAGTCTGGAGAACCACTGGGGCTTCAGTCTCCACTCTGGAGACAGGCTCGTACTCGATTGAAGGTGCCATTGTGTATAAGGGTATATGGGGATGTTGGGCTATGTATGAAGTGTTATGCTTAGAATGAGAAACAGGAGATTGTGGATGTGATGCGATGTGGTAGATGGGAGCTGACTCTCCTGTTTCTGGCTGGATAATTCGAGATATTTATACTGAGATCATGACTCGATCACGATCTAACGTCTCGGTTCGAAGGCCTCCTCGAAGTCATCCATATCTCTCGCCACGCAAGTCTCCTCACGATACCAAGACTTCGAGTAGATGGCTTCCCCCTTCACGAGCAGAAGCCAAGGCGGAATTATTCGCAACGTCCCTCATCTCGGCAACGTTTCATTTCATGTAAGTCGTAGTGATTTTCGCAAGTTCATACCCACCGGACGGACCGCATGGCGAGCGATAGCGAGAAGAGTTCATGCACGTCGCCGAGGAAGTCACATACTACCTCGGGTGCCACCATGGGGGATGATAGGGGAAGCTGGACGTGCCAAAGCAGCGAATGGCAGCGCAGTCCCAGACAATCTCATTGCCTGCAGAAGTGATCATGACTCCCTACATTAATTACACTTTCTTTCCATCGCCAGGGGGTCCACTTGTTGGCCGGAATGCGGCCAAGACGTGAACCACGGGATCAGCTATTTGCCGGCGGATGTCACTTACAGTCGGAGTATCCTGCCCTGTCCTCGGTCAACCCCTTCGGGAGTATGGATATGCCTATCCCATCAACAGTATCCGTGACAGGAATATTGACCAAGGCGTCGCCAAATCCGCAATTCTTTCACACCATAATCGTTTCCCATGAACCCATGAACTATTTCTTGCTATCCAGGAAATGAAAACGAAAATCGTTCTGCTCAAGCCGTACTGTTCTCGGACTTACTGGATCGTATCGTGATGAAAGTCAGGACAAGCTCTTTTCCGTCAGCGCTGGGTATCATCAAGAGCTTGTTTGCAGGCCAGCCAAGAGCAAAGCCATGCATGCTGACCATTGTCATTCGCCATGGGAGGAGCTTAACCGCGGTAAGCAACGCCTTCTGGTTAGAAGGTCTTGGGAGATGACTTCTGCTCCCGCCTTGGCAGCAGGGAGACGACGGAGTCCTACGTCTTGGCCGTGGTTCCTCTGGGATGCAGTTATCTCTCGGCATGTCGATCGGTTCTCTTCTTGGGCCAAACACTGTTCAAGAGCCACGATACGATTCACGCGCTGGCATATGCGCACAAATCACACATTCTGGATCGAGCGCCGTGCAGGTGAACATTGCCTTGGCGGGACTTGATCCGGGGCCAAGGCCGAGACGGGGCGGAAGGAAGTGGACGCTCGAGGAACGGTACTCGCGATGCTCTGTAGTTCGCATACAACGTAGGGGGTCACAAGCTCCCGGGAGCACTTGGCCTACGACATGGATTCTTGGAACGCCATTACGTTTTGACGAGGAAAATAATCACTCGGAAACAACTCCACACTCTCTAGGCGTGGCCGGGTAAAGTTGCTAGTCGAGAAATAGGGCCAAGGCTAACTCGTCCTGATGACGGCCCGTTCCGTCGGACAAACACTGGACGAACTCTATTCAAGCCAGAGACATCCACCTATGGCTACCTAGTTCTCTATCTCTCATCCTGCCCTTGCTCGTTTCCCCTACAACCAAACTGGTCCAAGGTGGAAACCGTGCGGCGAAAGCCGGAACGAATCCCTGTATGCTTTGAACATGACTGTTAATTACCCCAAAAGAAAGTACAGCGAATAGGTACAGGACTGTTGTCCATATCGGGAAAGCAGCATATGGAAAGCAATAAGGGTATGCAGGAAGAGCCAACGTTCCTGCTTCTCTTCTTTCCGCGACTACCTACCTAATGAACCCTCGTGTCGAGCCTATCCATATCCGTCTCTTGTATCGGCGATCGAGAAGAGACCCCTTTTCGCACCCATAACTGTCGACTTTCGAGCCACGTTGACGCCAAGGGGGCTTGGCTTTCCGACTTCTAATCTTAGCCCGCACCGGCAGCAGTGAAAGCGCCGATGTGGTTTCTGTATCGCATCGCGTTCCATGCAAGACACTCCCGTATCACGAATACGCATTGGCGCTTTTTCCATTTAACCACCGCACATAAGACCCTACCATGGGCGCATTGCGGCTTTTGACTGGCCGATGACGGGTTCATCGATCTGCAAGGCAACCCTTGCGCGCCTGAGAGGCATGGCGTAGAGTCGCAGAGAACTTCTCCTTCCCCGGTGCCAGGTCCACTATATTTGGAATGCCGAGCCGGCCAAGTCTAGCCAAGTCGGTCTATTCAAAAGCTCTGTGGAGGTCGCCCGCCAAGCGCAACACATTTCGCCAAATACTTACATGCACCTCTCGTATCGGGATACCCGCGATGGTTGGGGTTGATGGACTTGGCCGAGGCCAGGTCATATGCATTCATTGTTCCTCGACTTCCCAGAATCGCAATCTTTGCGCGAAGGTGTGCCGGTCGATGAGCGACCGTACGCGATGATAAAGAGCTGAACAATACAGGGCCAAGGCCGCGGATGGAGAAGACCAAGGCTTGGTATCTGTATCTCTGTAGGGGCGGCGGCGGCCAAGACCGCGGATGGATATGCCAAGGCTTGGTACTCTGACGTTGCAATGACCAATCGTTCCCGTCCTATGCAATCGGGCATCGCCCCGCGCCAGCCAACCAAAATTCGCGCATAGGTGCATATGCAGGCAGCTGGATATGCTTAAATGGCCGTGCCGCCTCGTTATCTTGGTGTTGACAGGACGGACGGTCTTGGCAATGCAACATTGGCGCATCCTGTAAGTCAAGTGCTGGGCTGAGAGTTTTCGATTGCATCCATTCCATTTCCACCACTCTCGCCCTCTCTTGCGGCGTGGCCTCCACTTTGCGCCTCTGGCTCGAGGTCAGCAGCGAGGTGGGTTCGCAATCTGCATCAAAAAGTGTCTTGACTCTTACTGCCAACTCACGAAACAACGGCCGGCACTCGATACTATCCGGTTTCCCCGAGACACGCGGAGAAAGCTTAAAGCGGTAACCCGATCGCATCTCCATCTGAAACGGCCAAAGTGCCCAGAGAGGGGCTACCTAGCCGCCTTTTCCTCCGTGTCCGTGGCAAATTTGTGTCATTTCTACCGGAGCTCCTCTGGCAACTGGGTGTTCTTTACCCGACGTGTCTACTCTTATCTGTGGGCCAGGCCCAAAAGCGAAGAAGGTTTGCTACCAGGACGAGACCGAACTGCTCTAGTAAAACACTCTTGGTTGATCGTCATTGTTTCGAGATGTTGTCAAATCCAGAGAAACTGGAGGAGGCTCACCCAGGCTCTGGTGCTGGCTCCGGCTCCGAGCAAGAGCAGGTTCCCACCGTAAAGGGGAAGCTATCGACGCATTTCTCGAGCAGTGTCGATACTCGTGCGGGCTACATTCCCCTGCTGATCTTGTGTTTTGTCACTGGGCTGACAGACGGAACTCTGTATAACGGTGAGACACGCATTGGATCTTCGAAAAGTAATTGTTGGCGCTAACAGGATCCGTAGCATATGGCACCTTCGTTTCCATGCAAACGGGTAAGTCCAAACCACTGGCCTGGAACATACAGCCGTTCGGTTCCTAATGTTTGACCCGTAGGCAACACAATCTTCATCGCACTCGGCACTTCCGGCCAGAACAACAAACCGTACGGCTGGGCGCGTTCTCTCTGCTCCCTTGGCTGCTTCGCGATCGGTTGTGTCTCCTTCGCGCGACTGCACAAGCTCATCGGCGGCCCCCGTCTCCGACGCACTCTACTCTTCTCGTTCTCCCTCCAGACCATCTGCGTCGTCGTGGCGGCGTCCATCATCCAGAGCGGCATCATCGACGGTACCTACCCGGCGCGGGGCAACCCCAACAACGTCAACTTCACCGAGCTCGCCGCCGTCGCCCTGCTCAGCTTCCAGGCCGCGGGCCAGATCGTCAACAGCCGCGGCCTGGGCATCAGCGAGGTCCCGACCGTCGTCATCACGAGCCTGCTGTGCGACCTGGTCAGCGACGAGCACCTCCTGGACGGGCTCAGCAAGAACGGCAAGCGGAATCGGCGCGCCATCGCGTTCGTGCTGACGCTGGCGGGGGCCATCTGTGGTGGCTGGATCTCCAAGGCTACGCACCAGGTTGGACCCTGCCTCTGGCTGGTTGCGGCCATCAAGGCAACCATCACAATGTACTGGATGGGTTGGATTCCGCTTCTAAAGTCTATGCGTCATTGAAGCTAGGCAGAAACCTGACAGCACGAAAAGGACATTGCACACATGGCAGCATAGCTGTCCAACACACTTGCGATGGCACCAAGGAATCAAAGATAGCTCATGACTGGGGCAGCACAGTATGGGCTAAGCATGGCGGTTGGATACGAACACTTCACAGATGAAGAGATAGGTCGGCCTTCGCCTATAGACCAGGTTTGAAATAGACACCTAGACCCATGTATGTACACATACCAATAGACTATATACATTTGAGACGCATCAAGCATCCGAGAGATACTGCTTCAACCCTCTGCTACGTCTCCTTGGTAGATGGGTTCTTGGCGTCTTACTATCAGTCAACTAATGTTCCATCTTTTTTTTCCTTCACAAAGGAAGGCGCCCCAAAGCCTAGCAACGAGGGAAGGTGCCTTAGCAGCACTCCAGGGTCGAGCTCGTTCTTTCCCCCTTCCTCTTTTGCCGCTTGTTTGACAACTTTGGCGCACATCCTTCCCAAGCTTGGGTCATATGCCTACATGTACATTTTCTCCAAGACCTAATCTGCCTAAAATGCTTCCCAAACAAGACCATTGAAACGTACCGACTAATTGCACTTGCATCTTCACCCTAAGCTATTCCGTTTGTCCGTGATTCGAAAGATCTGTCCCGTGTGTCCTCACTTTTGTGACAATATTTGCCATATCCTCAATCACCAGCCATGTCGGACTACAAGTTGAGATGCAACTCGCTCAAGTGTCGCAAAGAGCTGAGTGGCCGAGCCCTGGTGACCACCTGCAGGTGAGCGACAGAGCCACCACTGGCCCATTGTCGAGCCTGTCATCCTAACCAACGATTTCCCTCTCGAAAGCCACATCTTCTGCACCGATTGTGCTGCTCAGTCAGGTCTCGCCGGTCCCGGTTCGAGCAGCCGACATTCACAAGAACACGTATGCCCAGCCTGCCGCATGTCGTTGCAGAACCCCGATGACGCCGTCATTGCCAACCTCAACCCAAGCGAGGATTACAAGACAAGCGTATTGAGCGGCCTAAGCCCCACTGTCATTATGGAATGCGCAAGCCGCGCTTTGGGGTTCTGGGCATATCAGACAACCCAAGAAGTGTTTGTCCAGCGCCGCACTCCCGTGTTGCCCAGCAATATTAACAATTTGCGCCTTTACACAGGTCCTACCAAGCATTCCTCGGCAAGGCCTTGGCCGACAAGTATTCCCATCTCACTGACCATCTAGACAAGGTCATCAACGACGCGAACGCCCAAATCACCTCGCTGCACACCAGTCTCAAGAGTAAGCTACGCTGATACCATCACGCCCGTTGTTCCCACGTCTACTGACACCGGGTTATCAGGTTCGGCCGACGAGCAGAAAGCGCTACACGAAAAGAACGCCGAGCTTGCGCAGGCCTACAAAGACAAGAACCGCAAGCTCTTGCAGGTTCAAGAGCTATACGACAAACTCAAACGAAAGGCTATGCTAGGTCAGATACAGGATGCCGCTGAGGACGCCATTGACTCGAATTTCCGGCCCGACGGCTCGATTGATGGCGGGGTGCACCCATACGGCGAGGACGATACGAATGTGCCTCCCTTCTACCAAGATCAAGGTGTCTCATACGGCAGGCCTGGGCACCAACTTTCTGATACGACCAACAGGATGGGAGGTATATATTCATCGCAGGAAGGGATGCTCAACCACGGCCCATCATTTCCACGAACCATTGGAGCACAAGGTATTGTGTGGCATGCAACGCTTTCCCCAATTAGTTACTGAACACTATAATAGCCGATATCCCGATTACACCCTCTAGCCACCGCCAGCGACTTGGCGAGCAATTAGGTTTGGGCTTAACTGCCGTGCCCGGATTTGTATCTGGCTCAGTACGATCACCGAGGCGGCCTACCGCCAACGCCAGAGCGCCACTCAGTGAATTGCATGGCAGCTTTCGCCACAATGGAAGATTTGCAACAGGAGGACTGAGTTCTGGCATGAAAGTGGGCCTTGGAAGTGGAAACCTGCCTGAATACAATGCTGCATCCAGGCCACAAGGTAACTTCCCAATATTGCATCACACTGCAAGAAATACACAGTAACGTTCTCGTAGCAATACAACGACCGGCCCCAGCACCGTCGGTCATAGGCCGAAGGGATCTGGCCCGTGGCCCAGGATCTGTCGTGAGCAATAGTCACAGTGCTTCCATTTCGGGCAATATGAAGAGGGGATACTCACTACGATAAATTGAAGCCTCTGGGAAGTGCCCACTCGGTGTGTGAGGGCTTGGTCTGGGCCATTCATCAACTACAATAAGTTTGTTCCAACTCTTTGTCATACATGCGCAGGAGCGGTTCGTTGCGCAGAGAACAAAGGCACGTGCTATCAATGTTATTGTCTACAATTGTTCTTGAACTTCGGTCCGCCTTTGAAAAGCTTCTGTTCTCTTTGCAAAGAGGCACTTGCCCTTTCATTCAGAGAACCAAGAAAATAAGTCCTTAGGCGAGCTCCCAGAGGAGGCGGCGATGATATAAATATCAGGGGGGGTCCCCGCCCTGCTTTGCTTCCTGCCATACAATCAATCAACCAACCCGAAGTCTCCTTTCCAGCATTACCCAACCCCCGCCCCAACTTTCACTCTCGTTAGAAATAGTCATGGCACAACACGCTTATAGCCGTACTTTTACTGGTGAGCCCACTCTGTTTGGTGCACCCCAAAGATCAGACCGACGTCCTGAACCCAGAGTGCCGGCACTCGGTGGTCCTCGAGAGAGGGCATGGACACCATTGGACGATCCACAGGAATCGTACCGGCCGGGCCACCACCACGGTGGCCACAGAGATGGTCACCCTCGGCCATTGCGGCACCATGAACAGCCGGGGATCCCAGGGAGGCAGGAAGGCGAGGCGCATCGACCCCTACCACCTAAGACTCGCAGCGGTGGAGAAGGTCGCAAATGGTTGCCGAAGTTCCGAGGCTCGAAGGAGAGGGAGATAGAGAAGGTGACGAAGCGGCAAGGCTTTGACAAGTCTCGTATTTCGCGTCCCCTGCCGGCTGATCCGGGCTATCTCAAGGCAGCCCAGGATGCTCAACGCCGAATCCATGAGCCCATGTTGAGCGAGATGGGGATGGCCCATGCGGTGAATATACCGCCCATGAAGGTGCGGCCGATTGCGAGGGCGGATAATAATACGCCAGAGCGTCCGGTGGAGCTCGATAGCGGAAGCCCCGTCGTCACAGAGGAGAAGAAGCAGGTGCGTCGTCGTCCGGTTCCTCATCCTCATCCTCGCTCTCGGGATAGTGGCGACAGCTTGGCGCGGCTATCGACGACTGCGGTGGTAGATGAGCCCAACGGTGTCGTCAACCCCCTGTGGATGCCGCGGCGCATCGACGCCATGACTGCTGGCTATACGGGTTTCCCCGAATGGTCAGACTCGGACTCTACCGCTTCCTCAGTATCTCGTCCTTCTTCCTCGGGGAGTAGCAAGGGGGAGGTGGAAAGTCTCTCCAGCCGGCGTAGTAAGCGCCTTGGGCGCATTTTTACCTCCGCTGACCTCATCGAGTTCCCTGAGCTCCCTGAGTCACCCAAACCTGCGGCGATCGCGGGTGAAGACTACAGTGGCGATGGGGAGAAGCTCTCAGATGCCAGTTCCGATGTCGATGATGACAGCGAGGATAGCGTGGTGGAAGAGAGCTTCACCAGCGATGATGAGATCTCGGGCAGTGAGTCCGAGGCCGACGGGTACGACTACTATTTTGGACACGGGGATCAAGGCATCACTGGCCAGTTAGTATCCAGTACTCGCCGTCGTCCTGCCATCGTCGTCCTTCCGCCCACGCCTCCTGCTTCACCTCCCCCTTCTCCTTCCCTGCCCTCCTCTCCCTCTGCTTCTTCTTGTCTTCCGCCTCCTGCTGAGCGCGAGGAGCTTGCCACCCGGAGCAAGAGAAAGTGGTCCGACATGGACCCCTACCGACTACGGGTCGAGCGCGCGTGGAAGGCGCTGGCAGAGGAGAAACACATGGCCCTGTGCCAGACGACGCGTCTCCTGGAGCACGAGCAGCACCGATGCGACAGCCTCCAGGAAAAGGCCGTCCCCCTGATGGTGGCCTTTGAGGCGATTGTGGCGTGCTCGGACGAGTTCCGGGGCCTCGGGAGCGCCCTGGAGGTCCCGGCCGTCATCGGCAAGATCCTCGACGAGCGCGACGACGCCATGGACGAGGCCGACGCCTACGTGCACCGCTCGCTGGGCCTCGAGGTCCAGATCCGGAGGGCCATGGCGGAGCTCCGGGATCTCCAGGCCGAGAACGAGATCCTGCGAGTCGATAATGCGCGCTTGCGTAATGCTCGGGCCGGGGTTCCGTTGGAGGCCGGGGTGACGGCGCAGCGGCAGCGTGCCGTCGCGGATGGTCACTACTAAACCTTTCCATCAGGTAGGTTCGGTGGGCTGTTCAAGAAAGAAAAGGAGGATTAATCGAGGTGGCAGACGCTGGGAAAGAAATTATCTTGTCCTCGCTGCTGCCTCGTCTCAACAGCTCACCGCTCAGGGTTCAGTCATCGTGCCCCATCACAATCCCCTTCAACCACACTCCTGTACCTCCCTCATCAATTATTACACCCCACACTCTTGGGGTACCACAACGATGGATGTCCACTAGTGTGTTTCCGACTATTGATTGGTAGACCGATACGATCTACCTCTCCTTCAGCGAGGAGAACTATACGACCTAGGTTGCACTTTTTTCTCTTTCCAAGTAGAGAGAAGGAAAGGCCCGCGGCATCTGTGGTGAGATCCGCTTTCCTCGCATCTTTATCTCTCTCTCTCCTACTACTGTTGTAATATCCGAGAGCTTGGCCCTCCTTTCTACTCCCAACTTCTCACCGCACGTACCGGGGGAATTTTGGGTAGATTGGTAAGTATTCGGGCTATGTAACTCTCACATACTACTTACCCACGAGAGCCTGGTGACTTCGAGTCTGCTAGTAGCAAGCCAGCGTAACTCTTCGTGGGTAATACGACCCTAAACAAGCAAGATACCGATGACAAAAGGAGACTTCTTTGTCTGGATACTTGCTCTTGACTCCGGCCAGAGAACAAGGGGAAGTCCCAGTGTAGATGGTCTCCGTCGGTGACAAACGACAGACTCCAATAGTGGCTGGAACCCCTGCATGTGCTGAAGAGTAAGATCTTCTGTCTCCGGCCAGAGATTAGAGGTTCTTTCTTCTTCAGATACAGTATGTCCGTTACTCATCTTGCAGTATGTGTGCGGCTAGTAAAAGGAGTGTATCCGTTTGATAAGTAGGTCGTCATCCCGCCATAGCCCAGGCCAGGGCTATGAAAGGAGACGATCCTACTCTGTTGACATACCCTCCTCTTAACCCCCGACAAACGAGAGCCCATTTATCTGCCTCCTCAGCTACCGGCCAATGGCTGGTGAGGCGAGGCAATGGTCTCTCTCTCTCTCTCTCTCTCTCTCTCTCTCTTTATGACGTTTTTGGCTAGTGGCCATGAATCGTGGATGGTTATTTTTGTGCTGGTTTGGCATGACGGCGTTAGTGTAGACGGAGCATGGCGTTTTACGGGAGGTATACTCGTTCTTTACAGTCTGGCTAGGCCAGGCTGATGTGCAACAAGATTGAGAATGTACGAGTATGCGGCTCGAGGTTGATCTGGTAGAAGGTAGACTGTAATATGTAGTGTACTTTGTTTTCATATAGCCATAGTAATTTCTAATACTGTACTATGGACCCAAGTCTGTTGTCTTCAATCGTATGAATGGCCAAGTGCTTACCGTTTTCTAAGAGCTAGACGGATATTATCTAGTAGCCCCTCCGTCATCGTCGGCATGAACTGAGAGAGAAGCCGTCTCGATGTTGCCACAACCTACCTCTGAAAGAACCCTTTCCCTTTGGAATAATCAATGCTTGCCATGTGATCCTCCTTTATCTTCGCACTCTTTGAAGGGTCTTCTTTTTGAAGGCTCAAGGGAGAGAGAGTTTTAGCCCGAACTAGAACTACCCAAGTTATCAAGCTAAGCAGTACATCCTGGTACACTAACATCCTGGGTGCCTACCCAGGCTGAAAGGGCTGGAAAGACGCTCGAACAGATAGGGGCTTCCACCAAGTTAATACACTGATTGGTGTGCCTTCTATTCGATCAGTTTCTAGCCACTACAATACTGTCAAGTCGTACGAGCGTGGTGAAGGAGGATATGGCCAAGGGTGACGCCCGTGATGGGTTTCTCAAGACGCAGGAGCGCTCCGACTTCCTTTCAGATGATTTTATTCACATAGCTTGAGGGTATTCTACGGACCGCTTGAAGATTCATTCCTTTCCTCTATGCGCCCTCAAGTACATTGTAAATCCACCAACTATGGGATGACCTCGCACAGCAGCACCTTCAGTCTTGTCTGAATACATAAAAAGGTGACCTAAGATGAATCCGAGGCCTTGGGGTAACGTAAATTCAGGGCTTTCAGGTAGCTGTCCAAGTTGTAGCATGAGACTTTCGAAGCTTCATAACGATCACGTAGAATGTATCATCGTAGTCTCGTGTGGTATATAGAAGGGATTACATTGTACTACCAAGTTCCTACTCAATTCCTACGTCAAAGGCCAAGGCCAGAGATCTTAGTTTCACTTGAAAGCAGAAGTCTTGCGCCGCCATGGGATTCCTACCGCAACCTTAACCACGACCCATACCTGTCCGCGTCGATTTATTGGCCGCCGTCTTGGTCTCCCTTTCCCTTTTGAGCTTGTCCTCTAGGTACTCGGCGACATTGAGGTCCACGACACACCTGGGATTTCCGTTTACAATCCGGTATGGCAAGAGCCCTTTCGGGATAAAGTTGGGGTCAACGTCGGTGTAGACGTGACCTATAATTAAGAGATTGTCGAGGTCATTGCCAAGAGCGAGAGTGATGTGGTTCAAATCGTCCACAATCTCACCAGTTGGTATGTGGGTGACAGGATCATAGTCCGACTTCTTGTCGTGGGTATTACCTCTGTGATGTTCAAAATTTAGCATAAATCCTGCCCAGCAGAGAGTCTCGTGGAAAGGGTTTTTGTTGATGGCGAGGAGGGATGGGGGGAGGGGGGTAACTTACAGGATGACGGCATTAGCAAACCCTAGGTCCTTCGCTACAGCCAAAGAAACCCTCTCGTTTGCCCTAGCTCGTTCGGCTACGACAATGGGATCTTCATTTAGCTCAATAACCCTGGGATCCTCCAAGGGATCGCCAGGGACTATGCCTGCGTGACACGCCCAAATAGCTTTTGGGTTCTTCGGCGTCCCGGAGGTTGGCATTTTCTTTCTGTTATACTTTGCGAGCCTTCTCTTCATGCTGTCGCTGACTACGATACCGGTCGGGACCTTATCCCCTTTGTTCCAGGGGAGGCCATCAGTGTACAAGCCCTTGGGAGCTGTGGGTGCGATTGATGCAGTAGGACCCTTTGATGTATTGTGAAAAACGACGCGAGACATATTCGCTGTTTATGGTACTGGGAGGTGCTTCTATGGTTTGTTGAGAGTGATGTCCCCCTTTTCGAGGGAAGGCAAACTCATGATATAGTCAAGGAGCTTACTAGAGAAAGACAACCATGTTCTTTATGTTGAGGCCAAACAAATCTTGTTGGTAGTGACAGTCAAAGGACATCTTTGTGGTTGTTTGGTCTAATGCGATGCCATTCACTCGGTCTTTATTAAAGCCTTACATGAATGAGATGTTCCAAGATTTTACCTCGGTCCTTGCAATCATCACCTCTGTGCGTATTGTGCCTAGATTCGTGAGAAATCCGTTGTTATTATTTTATTTCTCATTTATATAAATAAGTTAAATATCTAGGTAACTAAAGAAGCCTTGTGCCCTGTACGCATTATATAGTAGGATGTCCTAGTAAATAATACTGGCTTTTGAAATTCGTTCCGTTGGGAGCACCGGACGAAGTCTTCACCTACAGCTTCAATATAACTGCAGTGTAGCACCTAAAATGGGCGTTTCTAATAATTCGTAAGCAATGGGCAAGATAGTTTTCTTTGTTTAAACTTGTACTGGGAGGTACTATGTATATATATCAGGCTTAGAGAGAGCATTAAGGCCTAGCATTTAGAATTATTAAACATTAGCAGACATTTCCTGTTCACGATGCCTTCTATGATCTATCCAACAACTAACTGTCTTCTATTTAGAATACTGTTTATTGATGACCTTTACTTGGCATGGTCTCATATTACATAAAATCACGGAACTAGACTCTCGTTGTGTTTTCAACTCTCAAATAATGAAAAGGGGTTGCTGCCATTAAGCAAGAAGTGAGATTCCAGCTCCCTCGCATCTTCTTTCACCGGTTTGAGAAGTAAGACAATTACAAAAACAGAAGCGCTTTATTGCAAAAACTAAAAACTATGTTCGCGACCTCAGATCTACGATCCAGCATTATTTGGTGCATATGCACCGCTGGTGCGATCCGTAGGGGTACCTCGAGCACTGCTATTAAACAAAATTGCTTTCCTTTCTTTTTCGGTTCATACCAAGAAACCCTGCAGCAACAAAATACCCGCACAAAGCAATGATCAAACAAGATAGTGGTGAACATACCGCCAAGATGGTGGCCAGAGGAGGTCCATTACACGTTGGACGACACCTAATCCCATGCTGAAATCGTCATCCTCGTCCACACTTTCGTCTGTATCTTCATCCGTATCTGGATCAGTATCTTCATCTGCACCGGCTTCCTTCAGCCATGGGTGTTTGAGGATCTGGGCAGGCTTCAGTCGCTCTTCAGGATTGTAGCGAAATATTTTTAACGCCAAGTCGGTCAAGAGCAGGACTTCCTCGCATGTCAAGGACCAAGTGCCGTCGCTATTGTATCGTGGCTCCGTCTCCTTCAAGAATGAGTAGTTCATGTACGAAATTGGTAGCGACATCGGATGGGAGTATCCTCTCTTGAGGACTTTGTCGTGATTGGTCTCCTCAAGCTCCGACATAGACGAATATGAGACTGGATGAGATGGGTCCGTACGTTGTGCTTCAGTCAAGACCCATGCAGAGGGGTCCGTCTTTGGCTTTTTGCCGACATACTCTGACAGTCCTTGCTTGAGCAGGTTCCTTTCGCTCATGTCCTCGTGCTCACGCCTCCTGGTCAAATACTCGCGATGTTGTCTCTCGAAATCCTCTCGGTACTCTACAGGCAAAGGCCCGAAGTAGTTCTCCAAGATCTTGGTTGCTGGAAGAACCTGTTCGGTAAAAGAAGATCCTCCGTACACCTCCATTATTGACGCTCCCAGTGACCAGATGTCACTTTCCAAGCTGTTGGAGTGGTTGTAGATAATCTCAGGCGCCGCGTAGGCTTTCGGGATCCCTGCGAAGCTAGGTGGTTGGCCTTCGGGGAAGGATTCGCCGAAATCAACGATAGCAATCTCGTCCAAAACAAGGTCCTTGTCCAGCGCGCCACCCCACCAAGCAGGCTTCACGACGTACGCTGGTGCATGGATAGTATTCTCCTCTCCAGAGTGAAGACCAACCTCGAAGGCGTGGGGTCCTTGGAAGAGATTGCATATGTCGTCTTCCGACATGTCGTCGATGTTGCGAACTTTCAACAAGATATTGGCAGGCCGGAAATCTCCGTGACATACGCCAAGGCCATGCAGAAATTTCAGGCTCTCGGCCATCTGGACACAGAACTTATGCATGGCGTCGAAGGTTAGGCTGTCGCCTTCCTTCAGCCAGTATGAGAGGGTTGGGCCAAGAAGAGGAGAGAGGAGAGCGAGATGGCGGCCGTTCGGGCCATCGATCCAGAAGTGCTCTTCGGGAAGCATGACATGATGCGCGGCAGCCTTCTCCCTGCTGATTCCCTTGTCGTTGAATAGCTTCAGAATCTTAAGGTCCCCTCCGTCCTCGGATGACTGGCCCGATGCCATGATCTTCAGGGCGCACCAACGGTTCTCCCGACGGTCGCGGCACAGCCAGACGATCGCTAAACCACCTTGCCCCAGTTTGTGAGTGATCTCCAAGCGCTCATTGATGACATCGCCAATAACAACAGGGTGAAAACCGCCTGGTTGATAGCGTTCGACATCTTCAACTTCACCCTTGCCAAACGAAGGGATATAATACTTCGGTTGAGGCCCTGGCATCTCCAAGCTGATCTCGGACGATCCCGTAGAATGTTGGGGCGAGGCTGCGGTCGAGTTTGAGGCAGACATGGTTACAACGTGTTTGGTCTGTAACCTTGGTATGATGAAGTCTGTTGATGGGAGACGGTCGTTTTTATTGCGAGTCGATATAACTTCCGGGCTTTGACAAACCACAACTGTTGCTGGCCCATCCCTAGCTTTATATACAGAAACATGTCGACATAACAGAGGGGAGAGCACAAGAGGTCCGTTGTCAGTGGATCAAACAATCTCTTCGGGTGTAGGGAAACAAAGAGCCCAAATTATCACTTGTCTTTGGTCACTTCTTGAGTGCTGGGCCACCGCATTTGCAAAAATGACAAAAACAACAAAGGGACCCTTGTTCCCAGGTGACAGGGCTTGCTCAGGAACAAACATATGAGGCTTGTCCCATACCAAAATATACACAATACATTGTAAATGCTGCAATGCCAGAGTTCATCAATCTGAGTTCAAGTTCTAAGCAGGGGGATGGAACCGAGCCCAGGCAGCAACTGAGCTTTTTGGTTTAATGTATAACTAGCAACATCGATGATACGTAATTCATATACCCTCTGTAACCGCTGGAAATTGCAGACGATGACTATGTACGCTTTGTGCACTGTCAAGGGTGTGTAACTGCCACCTCGAATGTCTGATCGTACACAGTGCATTCCCTATTTGATATTCCCTATCCATATTCTTCGTGGTATTTCAAGCTCCTGTAACGATAAATCGTGGTTCATATCTCATCTCATGTGATCAGTGTCAGGGGTGAAGTAGTCTCGCGCCATTACGGCAATGTTCAGGGCAAGAGATTACTTCCTAAACATACAATTCACAGTTTTCGATTGCATTCTCCTTGCCAGGCATGTTTAAACGGTCTCACATGTGGTCTGGAAAAGAGGCGTATACTACTATCACTACCACCGAGGGTGTAGTTTAAGCCTACTCGGCGTCTTATTTTCTAACATTTCTATACGCAGTGCCTCGGGGCATTACCAGTCTCAGAGTTGCCATAGATGACGCGGAACTTCAAAATACCCAACGGGATGAGATCAGGACTACTAATAATATAGGTATATACACTGACCTGTCTCCTTTTAGGCCATCGGTGAGGATGATGGCGAGATGGGGGACGTAGTTTTCGATCTTACATCTGACCGCCCTTTGTGTTGTTTCTGTTATACACGACCTTCGTTATATGTATATTATCCCTATAAGCCGGCCACCCCAGCTACGGGCCACCCCTGCTACGGGCTAGGGTAAAAAATAAAATAATAATAACATTATAATATAGGAACAATTCAATTAAAAATTAATAATAAATTCTAAAAATACTAAATTAACTATATAATACCTCGATAGTGCTCTTAGCATTACTTTTAAAGTTAGATTTAATTATAATAGCGTTTTACGCCGACGATAATATAATTACTATTAAACCTTTTATATATTTTTTTATTATCCCCCTTTATATACGATATATATTTATTATCGTTGTATATTTTTAATTAGGGTCGGGGATTACTCTTTTTCTTCTTTTTTTCTTTTTCTTTTTTTAGATTTGCCTTTAGGATGGATTTCTCGTGTTTTAGATTGCCGATTTAGCTTGTTAAAGTGTTAAAACCCTTTTCGAGCTTCTTAAATAGATAACGCCGAGTGGTGTTATTAAATATAATATTATTACTAGTAAATAATGTGGTAAGCTGCTTAATTTACCGAGAGCTGGTTAGTATTATTAATTTATAAGAGGTAAATTAAGCGTGTAAATTAATTAGTGGTGGTTTAAAAGGTTTAGCTTAAGCTTACCGGTCTATATCCCTTTTAAGTCTATTATTTAAGGGCTTATTAATATTATAAGGAAAGATACCGGTGGCTCTCTAATTATTTAATATATTAGTTTTTTTAAAGGCTATCTTACGAGCTTTGCATTAATATTAAATAAAGTCTTTTTTACTTATCGTTATATTTTAAAGCTTTAAGTAGCGGAGAGTTATTATCTAGCGGAACCTCTTTTTTAATATATAAAAGGAGCCGAGATTAAAGGGCTAAAAGAGGTGTAAGGTATAAATAGGAAGGAAGAGGAGTTAGATCTTATTATTTAAATACTTTAATATAAACTTTATAGTAGCGTAATTAAAATGATTATTTAATATAAAAAGCCTTTATTAATCCCTTTACGCTAGCGTAGTTTAAGGAATAAAAATCTTTTTAAGCTATATAAATACTAGTTTATTACTCGTTCACCCTTTTTAGTGACGCCGCGAAGAGCTAGTCCTTAATTTCTATCGCTAAATCCTCTTTCGCCGTTAGGAACTATTATTATTAAACCAATAACCCCTTAAATATAATTAACGGCGGAAAAGCTTAACTATTTACGTTAACGCACTTAATAATTAATACTTATTTATAATTAATAAAGTCTTTAACGATAATTCGTTTTAAACCGGTAAAACCGATTATTATTTAATTATTACCGAGGTTAATTTAATTACCTATTTCGTTAACGTTATAAATATACTCGATAAGGGTATTACGAATAAAGTTATAATTAAACCTATTAAAAAATTCTCGTATATTTTCCTAGAGGTTACTATAATTTATTTAAAATCTATTAATTTTAAAAGAGTAAAATTAATTAATAAATAGCGCCTATAAAACTTCTTTACCTAATTCTTTTTAAGCACGGTATTATTACCGGCGGCTTTAAATATACGTTAAGCGAAAATCTAAAAGATATAATAAAAAAATAAAACACCGAGAGCATACTACGTAAAGGTTTAAAATATAATCCGAGCCTCCTCGGTTATAGAGAAAGCTTAAAAGGACTTATTTTTTCTCGGATTATTGGACGGCCTTATATCCGCGCGGGAAATCGTAGTCCGCGAAATATTATATAGTTTCGCGGCGAATTTAATTAATCGATTATTTAAAATAGTTTAAATCGTAGCCTATAACTTCTTCTCGTTAACTATTATTATAAATAAAAAAAGAAGAGGGAAAAGAAAAGAATAATGTATTTTAATTAATTCTATAATAGAAAATGGCTAATTTATATATACATTTAAGGGTGGTGATCGCAAGGGTTAATAAGATAAAAGGGTGGCCCGTAACAGGGGTGGCCCGTAGCAGGGGTGGCCGGCTTAGGCAAAAGAATAAAACCCAGCACAGCGTCGTCAATCTGGACCGACTCTTAAGAGGTGGTAGGAGCGGTAATAGTTACTTATTAATAGCATGCTTGAAGCCTACATTTAATCTAATTATATAATTTAAAGCAGGTACGCATGGCCAGGATGAGGTATGGGACAGTCGAGCATTACTAGACTGTTGGGAGAGCCTTAGTCAGTTGCAGCATATCCAACCCTTCAGGAGAGACAGGCACACTTTCTTCCTGAACCTCCTCCTCCTGTCCGCGAAGACAGGCATGCTGCATACTATCGGCTGTTCTTATGCGCTCAGTCGGCTCGTAGCGGAATATCTTCAGCGCCAAGTCTGTAAGAAGTACAGTTTCATCATGCAGGTCCTTCTCGGAAACTTCTTCGTCGTCGCGACGTTCAAGAGCGGCGGAGATGGGGTGTGTATAGCCGCCGCGTTGGATTGCTTTGTTTCTTGCCTCCTCAAGCGCAGCTACTGATTCGTAGGCTGCGGGGTGCGCCGGGTCGTTGCGCTGCGAATCGGTTAACGAGAAAACGCCAAGCTCAGGCTTGTCATCAGGTTTGACCATTTCCATGAGGATGTAATCTTGCCACCGGCTCTGTTTGTACCGGTACCTCTGCAGTAGAATATCGTTTTGCAGCCTCTCGAGGCTAGCCCTATACTTCACTGGCAGTGGTCCCAGGTACTCCTCTAGTAACTCTGTCTGGTATAGAAGACTCCCAGAAAAGGGCATGGTTCCCAGAAAAGGGCATGGTTCCCAGAACGTCCATGATGGCAGCCCCAAGGGACCAGATATCACTGGGCAATCCAGGCGCAGACAGGAAGGTCACCTCTGGTGCGGAGAATGCTCTTGCGACCCCGTGGGAATCCTTGCCATCGGGTACAAATGCTTCCCCAAAGCCGGCGACGACAATGTCTTCTAGGATGATGTTGTCCTCGTCCTCATACGTGGGCCACATAGCAGGGACCACCGCGTAACTTGGGGCATTCGGAGGAGGGTCCCCGCCTGATGGAGTCTGGATACCGGCAATATTGATTCCGTCGTCGAACACCGCCAAGATCTCGTCTTCGGTCAGATGGTCGAGGTTGCGGATCTCCATGAGGACGTTTTGGATCATGAAGTCGCCATGGCACACTCCTTGGCTCTGCAGGAACCCGATTGCTTTAGTCATCTGCCGGCAGAGCTTCTTCTTCGCCTCAAGCTTGTGCTGATTGTGTTCAAGCCATTTTCGCAGTGATGGACCTAGGAGAGGCAGCACCAGTACAAGGTGCCGGACATTGGGGCCCTGATGCCAAAAGTGTTTATCGGGGAGCATGATATGATGAGCAGCAGCTGAGTTGACGCCGTCATCGCCAAGCACTTTAGCGAGCAACAGCTCTCCCTTATCCTCAGACGAGTGGCTGGCCGCCACTATCTTCAAAGCACACCAGCGGTTTTGCTCGTGGTCACGACAGAGCCAAACTGTTGCGTTCGGGCCATGTCCTAGCTTATGAACAACTTCGTATTCGCCAATAAACTCCTCGAGATAAACGGGGTCAAGCCCCCCAGGCTTGTACATCTCGACGTCTTCGACGTCTTCGACTTCATATTTGTAGAAGCCGTTCACCCAATACTTTGATACCAGACTATCCTCTTCGGCAGTAGTGGCAGGGACTTGCTCCAAAGGAGCATCTCCCATTTCTACGGGGCTCGATGTCGTCGTAGACATGGTGCAGGTCGCGTTCAGTTTGGATATGCTGGTCTCTAGGCTTATGAGAATGTCTGGTGGTGAAAATGAGCAACGAGTTCTGCCAACTGGTTTGGCTGGAAGATTTCTATGAGAGGAGCTGTTGATGGATATATGTCTGCCTATAGATCGGTGCTATTGTTACAAAGATTGCGGTATTTATATCTATGTTGTTGGCTATGGAATGGCTGTCATCGGTGCTAGGCTCTTCGTAGTTTCAAAGGGACAAAGATGAGGCATCCGTCGTGGTCTTTTGTTTCTTGTTTGGTTGCCATTGATTTCGACCAGATCATACGTCGCTAGATTGGGTGATACTGAAGATGATGACAAAGAGTCGTCGAGTTGTCATGGACTCCTAGATGGTCTTTTCAAAGAACAGTTGAGACTTTGACAAGACACCGGGCTGACCGTAGCAGCAGGCCTTCATCCAATGGCCACAGATGTAGTAACAGCCGAGAACCAAAACATGACAATTGAATATATCGTTGATTCTGGTATGCAATGTAGTGTCATTTTCCATGTCATGATATTCGAGTGTTGGTGGTATGTCTGTACTTCCAAGGTAGCATTAGGATTGAGAGAACATCAATTGAAGTGCGTTGTTTGTAGACACTGTGCATCGTCACCCAAAATGGCGGGCTTTGCACAGTGCCAGCTCTTCGTAGCGCCACGTGACAGGGGTCTCGAAATTTCTGGCCCAGCTCCGATTCCGACTTGTCGCGTGCAACCAGCAAGACAAACCTGAGCTCCCGCAGAAGACGACCACAGCCTTGCTCACTTTTGGCGAGACTCTTCAACAGCAGCCACCATGCCGAGAGCTGCGCAACGGAGACTGCACGTCCTCAGACGGCCGGTAAGCCCTTCCAATTTGCATTCCGTCGGGCCCAATGGCTGCCACAGCCCCCGCCATCCACCATGCGACAGGCGAAACAGCCATCCCGCTCTCTCTACTATCACCGTCTAGGAGCGACTTGCTAACTCGGACCTCCCACCTGTACAGAAATTGCGCCAGTCGTGGAGCAAATACAACCTCTACAACCTCTGGCGCCAGCGGGACCCCAAAATCGGCTTCACCGACCACGAGACCTTCTTCCAGCAGAAATGGCGGGCCAAGGGTCTGCTCCGAGCCTACCACGGCGAGCACATCAAGGAGCGCGACTGGGAGCGCATGTTCAGCCGGCGCTTGCTCAGCGTCGCCAACATGAACCCGCAATACATGGCCCAGAACGACGGCTCCGAGATGGCCGCCGGTCGGGGCTCCGGCCGGGACATTGTGTCCAAGTGGAAGGATGACCGGGTCGACCCCAAGCCCATCACGCCCTACATGAACATGGCCTTCGCCCCCATGGAGCGCCGCCTCGATATCGCCGTCTTCCGCGCCATGTTCGCCAGCAGCGCCCGCCAGGCCCGCCATTTCGTCGTCCACGGAAAGGTCAAGGTCAACGGCAAGGTGGTGAGTAACACCGAAGAACGATGGCCGGGGAAATAAACGAGGAAAAGTCGGGCAGGCAATGGCTGACACAAAGCGCTGTTCCAATAGATGCACTTCCCAGCCTACAAACTTAACCCTGGCGACATGTTCCAGGTCGACCCCGACGCCGTCATGTTCGCAACCGGACAGCCCAAGAAGAAGGGCGGCAGCAACGCCCGCCAGGCTGTCACGAACCCCCAAGCCAACGCCGAAGCTGAGCCGGCAGCCGAAGAAGCAGAAGGCGCCGAGGCCGAGGCCGAGGCCGCAAAAGCCGCAGAGGCCTCGGAGGTGCCCGAGCAGGACCCCGAGACGACAGACAAGCCCGAGGCGCCCAAGGCCGACATGAAGCCTACGAGGCAGGCCATCCAGAAGCTCACGAAGCAAGCCAAGTCCATCCTCGCCCGCGACCGCGACGTGTCCACCTCTCAGAAGCAGAACCTCCGCTCCTTCCTGAAGCGCGCCAAGCCGCTCCTCTCCAAGGCCGGCCGGCCGACGGCGACGCCCACCGACATCCTCGACGAGCTCAACAGCATGGTCAAGGAGCTCAACCTGTCCGACGCGCCCGCGGAGGCCGCCGCTACCGAAGCACCATCCACACCAGAGCAGGCCGTCGCCGCCGCCGCCCGCCAAGAGCCGCCCCGCAGCATCGAGGACCTGAACGCGGACGAGCTCAAGGCGCTCCAGCGCCTCATCAAGGAGGAAGAGGAGAACCCCGCCGACCCCACCAAGCCCTACCACACCCCCTGGAAGCCGCGCGACTACATGAGCCCGTTCGCCTTCATCCCCCGCTACCTCGAGGTCAACCAGAACGTCTGCTCGGCCGTGTACCTGCGACACCCCGTCGCCCGCGTCAACTCGGCCGAGGTGCCGACGCCCTTCGGCTACCAAGTCAACCAGCTGGCCTTCAACTGGTATCTCCGCCGGCGTTAAAGCGGCAAGAGAGTGGGGGGACCAGCGTCAGTTGGGACGGGGATGGATGGGCGTGTACGAATGTGCTGTGGAGGCTAGTAGTAGACGAACATGACGAGACGAGATGTATACTACGAATCTCAGCCATCGTGCCGGGCAAAAACCAAACAAATATCGCTGCTCATTACAAGAGCGCCAGGGATATGGAGAAGCACGGCAGCGTCTTCTCCAACGTGTATAGAGACATGTAACTATTAAGAACCAGTAAAATGTATGACCACTACGGCCGCAATCACCTTCCACACGAATTGTATAGATCGTGACCCACGTGATCGTAGGAAGGAACTTACAAGACCGATTGTTCACCAAGGCACAAACCGGGTAGACTTAGAACCAATCTCCCCCTCTCCAGTTGGCAGACCGTCAGATCAGCAGGCGGGTAGCTGGGAGAATACAAGGCCAGTACTCGGAAGCAACGCAACCAATCCATCTACATACACGAGCAAAGTAATGTGGAACCCCATATTCAACCTCGTTGAGATGGTCACGCAGGGCAGTTTGTCACGAATTCAATTGCCGGCAATTCTCGAAAGGGAGGCAAGAATCAAGAGTAATCATCCTTTTTTATTTCAGACGATCTGGACTAGAAAAAAACACATCAAAGTTACAAGTACGAATCAAGGAAAAACAAGAAAGGCTGTCAAAGTGTTTGTCGACGTAAGGAAAACCAGAGTGAGAGCCTTTTGTAAGGCCCTCGTGTGAGGTGGCGAGAGATCTTCCTGTCCGACTGTCGATGGCCAAATCAGCGAGACTTGCACACCAACCAGTCTCCCCGGGACGGAGATCTCTTCCCCTTTTTATGAGTACATCCATCTAAGTAGGGAAGTAGTGTGTCCTGACCAGCATCCCTCTCGCCTCCGAGACGAAACGCCTCAGTCCGACTCCCTTCCTTACCCCAACCCCGTAACCTGTCGTGAAGATGCCGAACGAAGAGGGGGTGAGAGGGGCTCGGGGCATCCGTTGCCTATTGAGGGCTGAATCCTTGGAGTAGTGCGAAAGGACTTGAACAGCAGCAGACCGCGGCTGTCCGATGCGTCAAGAGAATAGATGATGTCGTGTGTGCCTATTCGCCGAATAACATGTCTACACCTTGAAATCTCATAAGACGTCGGGATCGTAGGATCGATCATGTAGATGGCGATGCACTAGTAGTTGCGGGATCGTGGGATGTGAAAAGGCAGATGCAACTCGTCGAGGCCCTCCTGAAACCGATTATATGATGTTTCCCTTTTGGACAATAGTCAAAACCCACGGGAGCCACCATCACTTTTCGTTTGTGAGAAATAATTGGTCGCGCATCTGCAACCAGATCTCTTTTTTTTTCAAGACTCCCCGACGACAGCAGTATTCAACCGACGACGAGTCCATATCCCGCCGAGGGCAGTCTTCTCAGACAGATGTGTGTATTAGAGGCGTGGTTGATTAAAAGGAAGAGAGTGAATAGACAAGGGCGAAGCGAAAATAGAGTAAAGGAAACCGCGGCTGGTTGGTATTGTGGTGGACATGGCATGAATCGTAGAGAGAGAAAATCGCAGACGAGTCGTAGCAGAAAACGGGCGGGCGACCAGGTGTGGCTTAACGCAGGGAGAAACCCTTGCGCTTGCCTTCCTTTTCGATGGGCCTGCCGCTCTCGACTCTGGACTTCTTCTCCTCAAGTTCTAACCGTTGGCGCTCCAACTGCTCCTTCATCTCGCGATGGCGAGCGTAGAGTTCTTCTTCGCTCTGCTTCAGCTTGCTCTCCTTTTCGGCGACCTTCTGTTGGAAGACCATTTTCATTTCGGCTTCCATCTTGGCAAGCTTCTGCTCGTGCAGAGCACGCTCCTCTTCTTGTTTGACGGCAGGGTTGACCTCCTTGAAGACGCTGGGATCTTGGGCAACACCCATGGCGGTCAGCTTGTCGGTTCTGTAGTTCTCGTACAGGTTGTTGTTGGTGTGCTCCTTGAGCTCCTCCATGTGGGTTCGGATCAGCATTTGACGGAGCTTGACGAAGTCACAGTGCTCCTCGTTGTCCACCTCGATGACACCCCACGGGTACCGGCGACCGCGGACCTTGCGACCCTCAGCGTTGGTGATCTCGTTGGTAGCGCCAACAACAGCGAAGGGGACCTTGGTCATGATCTCATTGTTCTCGGCAATGGTCTCCTCGTCATCAAGCTCGTAACGGGGACCCTCGAAGATTTGGATACCGTGGTGCTTGATGTCGCCAAGGATCTAAAACCTTGTTAGCATGTATATACCGATATTGGGCAAAGGCAGTTGACATACTCTCGCCTTGAAGCTGGTAATCTCGTCGTCGGTAAGGGTATCGGACTTGGCGATGACGGGGATCAGGTTGACCTTGGTGTGAAGGCGGCGCATGACTTCAATGTCCAAAGGCTTAAGAGCGTGGCCAGTGGGCTGGATGAAGTAAACACAGGCATGGATACGGTTGTCAACAATGTTCATGCGGTTAACCTTGTTCTCGGCATCCAAGTAGGCGTCATATCGCTGCTCGATGTTGTCGACAATAGGTCTCCACGACTCGTCGTTGTTCACAAAGTCACCGAAACCGGGTGTGTCGACAACGGTCAGGCGAAGACGGACACCGGCCTCCTCGATATCAGCGCTGATAGACTGAATCTGGACGGTCTTGGGAATAATGTCCAGGCTAGGGCCCTTGCGCTCTCTGGGGGGTAGAGAGATGTGTTAAACAGGGTGTTGACGAGTGTCGATTTGCCCAGGCCAGATTCACCTATTAGATGGGTCAGTCACCACTGTTCTCCGAGTTGGAACCAGTCACAAAAACTTACCAACAACCATTACATTGAAGTTGAACCCTTTACGGACACTCTTGCGGTGCCATTGGTTGGGCAGGTTGGCAAAACCAACATAGCCGGTAAGCTTCCTGCGAACAATGTTTCTGCTATCATTTATGGATGATGTCGGGGGCCGGAAGCTGGGTATCAATGTCAGATATGATGTTCATCGAAACGTGATCAGAACAGTGCTCACCTGAGGGGGGCGGCGAGCTCATGGCTGCCGGGGAAGCTGTGCCGTTGGAAGCTATTCGGAGTAAAAGTCAGCCCGTCAAGTCTTGATACAAAACAGATATAGCACATGTCAAAAGGTCCAAGGAACAAGCTGCAAGAGACGCCGGAGTTGGTGGACTACCATGAGACGTGATCCTGTGGGTATAAAGCTCTGCATAATCCGTGGAGTTGAGAACCGGCTTCAAAGGTCCAAGAGTGGGAGCATCGACATGCAGCATGCTGCGAATGTGTCGCACGGGAGCAGGTGCTTGGTTCTCCTTGTGAGGGTAGCTGCTGGATCTGGCAGCCGGGATTGGGGGAGTGCCGCTCTGCTCCCGGGCCTGGGCAGCTTGGGCTGCCAGGGCTTCCTCCGTGATTGACTTGTCGAGTTGGACGCTCCTTGCCCGTCCTTTTCCGTGGTTGACGAAAAAAGCAGACATATTGTAGGTGTTGGAAGTCTGTACTTCTTCTGGTGGGTGATGAAAGGGAAACGGATGTTCCGAACGATGGCCGAGTATTCCAAAGAATCCAAAAGACGAAGAGACCTAACGAGTGATAGATCGAACCAAAAAGGGGAGTGTGATGCTGGCTAAACGAGCGTGGATGGGTGTTGATGTGATGTGGTATGTTGGAAGACGGAACGAGAATAGGCGTCGGTCGTCAAAGCCAGTGGTCGGTTTGCCATATCGCTCGAGATTGGGTATTGTCGGGGTCGAGGGAAGGCGCGCACGGGTGTACGGGCGTGGCCAGGTCCCGAGGTGATTGCATCCAGGATTTGTCTCTTGCAGCAGTTGCTCCCCGGGTTGGGCCCGGGACGCGGATGGGCATTGCATTTTTGTTTTCAAAACTCAAGATAGTGCTTACCCATATCGAATGTTTCAAGATGTTTTGATATCGATGAAGAGGGGAAAATAAAGATTTGTCGAGGTAGGCGCGAAGTCTAGAAACCGCAAGCAAAAGTTAGCAAGTAATCAAATAAACGCACTAGGACGGCATGGCGACACGTGGGAGGCACTTGAGCAACCAAGAAATCAAACGGTAACCCGCAGCAGCAAGCAAGCAGCAAGCACGCGGCACTGATGAGTAACGGCAGCAGCAGAACCCAGAAAGCCTGAGGATGGCATGTGGTGGTTGACAGTTCTGCTGCTTCCAGCCTCCCCAAGCAGGCCTCCCCCTGAATCGAGTGAAGTGCGCAGTACTGCTGCTGCCGAGGCGAATGTTCTGTGTGTGTGTGTGTGTGTGTGTAGGTGTAGGTGTGCAATGCGCGCAATAGTGCAGTGCAGATGCAGAAGCCATGCACGGAAACGAAAAGTCCATCCTCCTCTCGTGCTCGCCACCTAGGGAAGAAACATGGTGGTCGCGTACGTACCCAAGGGCGCAGTGAAGACGAGGCGAAGAAGAGTCGAAGTCGTCTGCTTGAAGTCGCGTGTCAATGGTGTCGCAAAGACTCGGGGGGGTGTTGCGGTGGCAGATGGAAGTAACGAGGACTCCAGAAGCGAAAGTGAGCACAGAAGATTAAAACGGGTGAGGATTTAGAATAATACAGGCGCACACAAAGGCAGGAGGAGAAGAAGCTGGGCTGGAGTTGAATGAATGGCAGCACCCGAAGTCCAAACCTATGAAGTCGATGGGATTGGGGGGATGGGAAGGGGATGGTGGTTATTGGGATTGGGATTGGGTTGGTGCAGGCAGGACAGGAATTCAATTGCTTTCAATGCTAGTGTGGCCTGTGTCGAGACAACAGGTGGTTCTGCGCGGTGCAAGGTGGTAATGGAAGGGGTACGGGAGCAGATACATACATACATACATACATACAGTGCGCCGCCCTCGCGCTGCTCCGTTTTTTCCTACTGTCTCTTGTCTTGGTCTCTGCCGCCTTTTCTCTCTACCTGTCCTAATCAAATCAAAAATTCTAATAAGGCTCTTGGGCTCTTTGGGTTGCCTGCTCTCGCCGTCACACGTTCGCTCTCGTCGCCTGCTTTCTGTCTCATTTGCTTTTTTCTGTCTGTCTCCTCCCGGCTCGGCCACGTTAGCCAACGAGAGGCCTTCTCGAATGACAGGACGGACGAAGAAACAAAAGGGGCTTCATCTCTCGCCCACTTTGGTTGGCCAGGCTAGACCAGGGTCGAGGGTACATGCAAAATAGAAAGAGGGTCTCTCCCCTGCGCAATCCCACCTTTCGGGCCACCCCTGCGAACACGATATTTGGAGAATGTAGAGTTATTGGCCGCCAGGTGCCATCCATCCTTCCTGGGTGAATTCTGCGCTGGCCGGACGCGACGATATGTCACTCTCGCAGCGCCGGCCAGTTGACAGACGCCTATCACTGGCTATCAGGATGCGAAGATACCGGGATCTGACAGCAGAGTAAAAGTGGTCGGAACGGGATTTATCATTGGGCGACAGGGGGGGGCTAGCATGCCAGCACTCAGCGGCACACTTTGCAGCTCCTCGATTGGTTTGATTAAGCCCATTTGGTTCAAGCAACCACCTTTTTAGGTGAGCAGAGGGCGGCCAGCGGGCAGGCGAGGAGGCTTGAGCTCACTCAAACTGTCTCTTTTGCGCGCTCGTCATCAAACCTGTGCCGAACTAGCCAAACCGTTGCTGCAGCTCGAAATCTAAATCTGCAGTCAGAAACAAATGCAACCGTCGGCAGCAGCTAAAATGGGCCAGCCGGAGCGCAGTCCAGGCAGTCCAGCGTCACCAGCGACTCCCGCCCGTCATCAAGGTTACGATTCACCTTATGTTTATTTGCTTCTGGACTTGGCTTGACTTGATTTGAGACGAAGGCGTCCGACACATGCAGACTCAGTACCATTTTCCTGCGAGCCCGGTGGCAGCACCCAGTGCAATCTCAGACGAGCGACGACCTCAATCTGAATCTGAGGTGAAGAGTGGGCAGGATGGTTGCAGCGCATGTTGTCAGTACCACCTGCAGGTTGCACAGGACAAAGTGTTTGCTAGGAGCATCCCATATTAATGATGCCTCCAACCTTACTAGAGCTCAAATTAATTGCTGGCCAAATTGCATTGGAGGGCACCCTGATCTGATGCGCTACTAGTCGGGGAAGGGGTCTCGGGTCTAGCCACCCGCCCAGAAAAAGAGAGGAGAGCGTGGACGGGAACGGGCAGAAAGGCCACCAGAGGGACATAAGGGAGCATTGATATCATTTTCTGATACCTAATACCGTGTCATGCGCCCGTTGGAGCACCAGAGAACCAGAGAACCAGAGCACCACCGCCTGATCCAGATCCAGACTTTGCCTCGCCCGCCGTCGCCAGTGTCCCAACGGACGTGTGCTGGAAGAGAGACATTACGGTTATGTCGATGTACCGGAGCGCAGGCCTGGATGTACGAACCTTCGTGTTGGGCGGCCACCCCAATCGCTTACGGTACAGTACAGACAGTTCAGTCCAATCCAATCCAGGAATCTGCACGCTCGACACGAAAAAAGCAGGGACGTTGCTGGATCGGGAATGACCCCTGTGGAGCCGCTCATGTTTCCTCCCCCAAAGTCAGTTAGTGGCCCTTGCGTCCGTTCTTCGTTCCTCAGCAGCCCGGCAAGCAGCAAGGGGCATGGCTAGCATGGCAGCATGGGCTTCCCCTAATAATACAGTGCCCCCCACACCACCCACTCCGGGTGATGAGCTTGCAGGCATGAGCCGATGCCCAGTCTCCTTCTCCAGTAACCGTGGTAGCCCGCCCACCAGCACCAATGTCCTCTCAGCCACACCCACGGGCCACAGCTGACCAACCTTAGCGGATCATTGAACTGCCGGTAGGCCGACTGCTACGACGACTGCAGCCCGCGATGCGTGCGGCTGTGTCGGTATGTGAGCATCTTAGACGGGCGCCTACTTTTTGTGGAAAGTCGGTGTTTCCAATGCTATCTCACTCCAAGTAGTGCTACATGCAATCGCTCCAGGTTAGCAGCCCCGGTATCCTACTTCCACGACTGGACGCCAACCATTGTGTGAGGCCACTCGCAGGCTATCAAGGCAATTATATGACAGTTTTGGCAGGCTGTCATAACGAGAGTACATGAAAAGGGATTTATCAGCACTGCAATGAAAATCTTCCAGTATGACATCGTTTATGTGCTCGAAACCCTCTTCCGTCGTTATCAGAGTTGGATCGATGATCGTGATACCCAAGTGCAACCAAATTAGCGCATTTTTGACATGTATAAAATGCGCTTGTAGTTTGCGATAATCCGTTGGAGCATCAGTGTATCAGATTGCACAATTACCTCTAATATTCTCTACGTTCGATCCGATGCTAAACCAGCACGGCGAACAAGTCACGGTGAGCAGGTTACCCCTATTATAGTAACTCAAGAAGAAGCCACCATACCCAGTACTTTTGAAACTTTCAAAACTGATTCAACGTATGTGATCCCCATGGATAGAAATAAGTTTTTCGGTTTTGTTCTGGCGCAGGCCTGCCCTTTCGAGAGGAATATATCTCGCCTAGGATAGGTAAAGCACATGTCCGGTCTTATACTACCCTCACTTTCTAATATCGAAGCTCTTGTAAAACGAAAGACGTGTTTCCTCTTTCATAATTGCCTTGGCCATTTTCATATTGGTCGCAATATCTCTATCGTGTCCCCACAGGCCTACAGACCCATCCTTCTTTGTAACATAATTGGCAGCGATTTCGCCCTCTCACCCTCCTTGATTATTCAAACTGGGTGCAAAAGCTATAGCCCAGTCTCGCGTTGACTTTGTCAAGCCGAAGGTCTAATTTATAATATTGTCGAATAATTAAAGGAGGTACTGTCCTCCCAATACACTGTTCAACCTTAATATTACTCATCGTCTTTACCAACATATCATGGCCCTACATACTTTCATCTAATGTGGCTCGATCAAGTTCCCAGACGACGCATGAACAAGCATATGACTACCCACTTCGACTATGACTGTTTTCCCGTGGAATCTATTCCAGCAGATCGCATCGAGAGAGAGAAAAAGAAAAGAAAAACCCCCAATCTTTTCTGCTCTCACTCTGCCAATATAAAGGTTGACCGATCCGGCTGGCTGCGACAGCAAGAGGGACAGACCTTGACCGATCAACTCACCATGCCGTACAGCAGCAATTCAGTGGCTAGTGCCAGCCGCCACTCCCCAGGACCCCATTATCTTGGGTGTCAGATATGTCGACTTCAAGGAGTCCGACAAGTTCTCCAAAGAAAAGCCGTACTACGCATACACAACCGAAAAGATGGGACCTGACAACTTTGACTTATCGCCATATCATGTCCTCCGTGTCTGCAACCTCTGGTGCCGAGTGAGATCTCGGTATATCGAAACAGGGGGCTATACAAATCCCAGGGCCCTTGGGTGGAATCCCGTCCTGCGTTACTCTGGCAACGAGAACGAGAATAAGTATCCACACTTCGCGGCGCAACACCGGCACGGGAACTGCTTGGATCTTATGAGCCACGTAGGCTTTCGTTGGATTACTCCGGAACAGTTTATAGAATATCTCACTAAGTGGAACGTGGACCAAATAAGGCAGCTCGTGCTCGATAAAAGGAAGAACGGGGAGCAAATCGGTAGAAGGGCGCTGAGGTTCGGCAAGAAGGCCGCATCAGGTCGCGAGAGGTAGAACGGCTACAGATCATGACACCTATCCCATCTTCATAGTCGTCCGTAACCGAAGAACCTTCCCAGGTCGTTCACTCATCCGATTCGTGTGAGCCATTTCTATCTTTTACTGGCGCTGTTTCCCTTCCTGTACCCGCCTGTCTATGCTTTTCTTCTTTCCTGCATTCAAAACCTGCTTCTTTCCCACTCCCTCAATCCGAGGCCACCGCAAACTTGCTCAAACCCCGCAACTTGGCCCCCGTGAAGTAGAGGACCCAGATCCCGACAATGCCGATGGTGCTCAGCCCGCCCAGCAGCGAGGTCCCGCGCGCGACGCCGAGGTGATCGAACAGGGGCTTGGCGAAGAGGATGCTGGCGAACACGAGGGCGCTCCGGAAGAAGTCGTTGCCGGCGAACAGGCTCGCCGCGTACTGCGGGTAGCTGAGGGGCACGTACACGAAAACGCACTGCATCACCACGAACACGGTCGCGCCGTAGACGGTGATGCCGACCGTCGGCGCGATCCAGTGGACGTCCGGCCGCGCGGTCCAGGCGAAGATGAACAGGCCGACGGTCGGGCCGAACGCGGCGATCAGGGCCGGGACCAGGCGCGTCTCCTGCACGGGGAAGCCCCGGGCGCGGACGCGCGGGTCCATGTAGAAGTAGAGGTACGAGACGTAGACGACGACGCCGATCAGGCACGCGACCATAACGCACAGGAACAGGAGGCCGATCTGGCCGTAGTTCATGCCGTAGTAGACCGGGTACACGAGCGGGAAGACCTCGAAGAAGGAGTAGTAGATGCCGTAGATGATGGCGGTGTAGACCTGCACGAACAGGATGGCGGGGTCCTTGAGGGTGATCTCGAGCGGCTTGATCAGGGCGTCGATCAGCACGGCCTTGCGGTCGAGGTTGCGCTCGTCGATCTCGGACTGCGACATGAAGCGCGGCGAGCCCGTCAGTTTGCGGAGGCGCTGGGCGCGCTGAAGCAGCAGGCTAGGCGTCGATGTCTCGGGCAAGAAGAGGAACATGACGATAAATACAGGGGTGGCCGCCCACAGGATCTCGAGGAGGGACCATCGCCATCCCTTCACAGGAACCGAGTACCCAGAGAGCAATGGGCCCAGCGCAGGCCCGCAATAGGCAGCAGATACCCAGGCGACTATGCACATATGGTCAGCACCAGGCTATATGGTTCTATAAGAGAAACAAGGAAAAGACGAGACTTACTCATAGCATACGGGAGAACCATCATGTCGTACATATCCCCGAACGAGGCAGCCCCGTTCGCCAGACACGACGAGCCGAAGAAGCCCTGTAGGAACCGCAAGACCAGGAGCCCGGCGACGTTTTGCACGAGCGCGGTGGGGATGGAGATGATAACGAACAAAAACATGGTCCAGGTGTAGACGGGGTTCCGGCCAATGCTGGGCAGCTCGCTTAGGGGCGAGAACAGCAGGGGGCCAGTGCCGTAGCCCAGCACGAACAGGGCCAGACCCAGGCTGGCCACAGTGACGTTGACGCCAAAGGCCTCCATCACTCCTTCGTCCGACGTCGTGTAGATGGCTGACGACGTATAGACGACAAACGTATAAATGCAGATGATGAGGGCAACCAGCCCCCGGCGCAGGGATGTCCAGTTCTGCGGATTCGCTGCGTCGTCGGTGTAGTACCAATCGACGAGGATGGCGCCATCCTTGGTCTGGCGCGGCATAATGGGGATCGACTTGGTCTTCTCGAGTTCATGTTGCTGGTCGACCTCGAGCCGGTCTTCAGTGTTGGGCACGGTCGCCTCGCGGCCTCGTATAGGGGCCAAGGTGTTTGAGCCTGCTTTATTCTGTTGCTTCTCTTCGTCATCGCCTGATGAAGCCGATAAGGTGGTGGATGAAGCTTCTGGGACATCAGGCGATTTGGGGGATGTTGTGTCGTTGCCTTCAGAGTCGAGTAATTTTGTCCATGCCTCAGGGAGTTTGAAGTCGGCTTCTTCTTCGGGATACTTGAGTATGCGGTTTCCGGCAAGGAGGCGGAGGACCTGCCCAACAGGGGCATCGCGTATGATGTACGACATGGCGCAAGAACAATGGTTGCAACCAATGAGTATTCAGTAAATCTATAGGGCGCAGCGATAGTGTTGAGACCAGTCAGTACTTCTTCTTCAAACCTTTATTGCATTAATCGCTGTGCTTGATTTCTATTACCAGAACAACTTGAGGCTGGGGGTATCTGGACTTATAACCCGACATCCTCATTCTTGGCAGATCGTCCAACTTCGAAAGGGCTTATTCCATATTGTCTGGCAAGGTGCTATTTCCAATCACTGTATAGAAAGAATTTGGCCGAAGCATTGTGCTAGTAACACCGTACCCAACCGGAGATTACCAATCGCCGGGCATATCTGCGGGAAGGGGTCACAAAAAGTGCTCTCTTAGCTAGAAGCTAATCACAAGCCCTCGAAACGCTGAAGTGTTGAGGCTGTAGGTAGGGCCCCCTTAGCATATTTGTTTCCCAACCCTCGTAAGCATCCCCATTACAAATCGAAGGGACCAGTCAAGGTTACCGCGTTCAGTCAGCGGCATGAGGTTACATGCCTGCTGGCTGGCAGACCTGGGGTTAAGCGCGAACAGTAGCCCCGAGACTAGGCAAGTAAGCTCGTGGCTAATAGGCGGGCGGATGGATTCACCAGCGATAACTCCAGCCTGCCCCGGCTGTAGCAGCACATGATTGGCCAGTGCTGAGGATTGTTTTAGATGCGCCATCTTGCACCATTCCCGGCCAAGATGCAAACATTGGGCCGAGCTTAGAAATCCAACTATACTTTGGGGATTGATGAGCAGCAAAATGCGAGAATCTTACAAGTATTCATCTTTTATTTTACTATTTAGTGCCGAGAGGTGATAATGACTGAGCCGCTGAAAGTCAATTTGAAGACCCCTGGGCTTCTAGTTCAGGGGTCGCTGGTGATACGGGCAATGCAGTCTCTGCCTCAAGCACAGCCGGCTCCTCAAGCTGTTCGTTCTCTAGACCTTGCCGTTGTTGTAAGCGGTATACCAGGTCGCGAACATCTGACTCGATTGTATCCATGCCCCTCTCCTTGCATGTCTCGATAAGCCCCTGTACGCGACTATCTTCCGCTATGATGCACCTTCGGATAAGCGCTAGAGCTGTGTCGCGGTCCATCCACCAGTTGCGCACTTCGCCCTCGATGGTGACGGACTTGGCACGATCAAGGTAGCGGAATGCATGCTCGTACTGAGGGTTCAACGTGCAGATGAGGACCGTCCGATTGTAGACATAGCTGTCTGGCTTGACAGAGAATCCCTCCATCTCGGCCAGGAGGAACTGCATGGATTTCAACAACGTGCAATGCGAGAGTAGCAAGTGGAAAGTTGCCAGGTTCGGTGGCGAGGCACATATCCGACGAATGCTTCTGTACGTGTCCAGACCCGACTTGAAGCCTTGATGCTGAAGCTTTGCCTCAAGCACAACATTGAAAGCAGCCATGGGAATTTGGTCATTGATCCCGATTTCAAGCAGCATCTCGAGGGCCTCGTCCGTTTTCTCTGCAGAATCCCTCAGCATAGTGTAGATCTCGCGGGTACTGGACGAATCGGGCTGCAAGCCTGCCTTGACCATGAGACCCAGAGTCAAGAAAGCCTTCCTCAGGTCATGATCCCGAGCGTGGACATCCAGCAATGGTTCAAAATGGTGCAGTTCGAGCTTCTTCCCACGCTTCGAGAGTAGCTCGAGGGATTCTGTGACCAAACTGGCATCGCCATTCCTCGAGGCAGTGTTCAAAACGTCGAGAACCGTTCCGTCGGAAGGGGCTAGGATGCCAGGCGCCACCTTGCGCTCCCAGATATAGCTCACGCCGTCGTAATATGAGTCGCGGCTGAATGCTTCCAACAAAGCATACCACAGATTATCCGTGACCCCCGAGTCGGGATCTCGCAGCCGGCGTTGGAGGATCATTAGCGCCTCCGCGTGCATGCCCATCTCCGTGAATGTGTAGACGAAGATGTCGTACAGCCAGGGCGGAACAGCCATGTCGCTTGCGTTCAGTTTTTCCAACCTTTCCAAGGCCATCTCATATTGCCCGTCTCGCAGAAGCCCGACCGTAATCGCGACGAGTCCTTGGAATGTCGGTTCCATCCAGGCTTGCTTCATCGCTCGGAGGACCTTCGTGCGCAACACGTAGTCCGGGTGCACTGCAAGTACTTCGAGCACGCCATGATATACAGCAGAGGTCGGAAGGCATCCTGTAAACTCCATCTCTTTCAAAAGGTCCTCGACAACTTGCGCGGAGCCATACATCGGGTCCACGTTGATCTTGATGAGGCATTCGTAGAGAAAGGCGTCTGGTTTCATGCCACGCTTGGTCACAAGGTGCTGTACGATCGCGACGATGGTGTGGTATTGCCACTGCGCCGTCAGAAGCTCCTGAAGCGACGTGAGCAGAATCGAAGTGTCGATGAGGCCGAGCTCCGAGTCGGGGGGGAGGGTTCCCTGTGAGCAATACCGGTGGTATTTCGGGAAGGCGCTTCGCCATGCGGTCGAAGTAGCGCTCGTACGCATCTTGTGCCTGGCTTCGGCGTCGGTTGGGAAACCGGACAATTTCTTTCTCTTTCGGTTTCGGATGGACTCTGGTTATGCCCTCCAGATGCCTGGTGGCTTTCTTGAGGGCCTTTTGCGGAGCCACATCGCTATAGCTCCTCGTGCATGCTGGGCCGGCATAGGTGCGATGAGTGTGATCCAAGAAGGCCGACGTTCTTCTGGGAGGGACCAAAGGCTGCTGTAAAACTCTGGACAGAGCCTTCGCATCGACCGAAGGGCACAGACAGCGCCATAGCCCGTCAATTACTATGCGCTCTCCAGGCATTGAAGCTGAGAACACTCTCTGACCGCATCAATTGGCCCTGCTGCAGTACTGGAGCGAAAAACGAGCTTTGCGAACTAACTGTACTGAGGAATTGCAGCAATAAATCGTAGGTTCGTAGGTTGAGGCCGAGGACCCACAACAAAGCCATAGCTTCACGGAGTGATTTAGTCACGTGACAGGCACATTCATCACCGGGGAAGACCGACCGAAGGAGATATTCGTGCCTCGAAGAGACAATTGCTCTTCAATGGGGGGGTGGGGGGTTCTTATTTAATTATCTTGTCATCAGCTATGTCTCCTGCTCTCTTCTCCAAAGCCCAGCAGGAAGGCGGGTGGATGGGCTGCTCCTGAGACTGCCAACAAGCTTCCCCTTGCGCGGTTGGTGGGTATCTCATCCTACATGTAGCGCATCGGTATGCAGCTCTCTTCTCTTGTGAGAATCGGCAGAACCATTATCTTCATGGCTCCGTACATGTCGTTAGTCCTGTAGACTTGCGGATCTCCCGTTGTCCTGGGGCAATCCGCCTCGCAATTTTGTAGCCTTCATCATACCAAATACCAGCAGTACCTCAAGCACCTCGACCCCGTCCACGACCTCTGCCTTGCCCGCGGCCTCCACGGCCTCCTCTATCGCCTCCCCTGCCTCCGTGGTCTCCCCGGCCGCCGCCGCGTCCTCCCCGGAAGCCTCCTTGCTGGTTTTGTTGTTGATCCTTGACGAGGTCGATGATTTCGTCGGGGACTCTCAGGTACTTGATCTGTAGCAGCTATCAGAACCTAGAATGCAAATTCAAGGAGTCGCGAAGCAATAACTCACGTTGTTGCCCTTGATATAGACCTCGGGCAGTCGTACGAACTTGTCGCCTTCCTAAACACAGGGATCGCATCAGTCACCCAATCTCCTTAGCCCAAATATTTCTGCCATGGTTATCGCATACCGGACTCGTTTGGATGACCTCCTTCAGCGTCAGGTTCATCCACGTATCGCACTGGACCAGATGGCCGTTGAGGGTTTCGCCGTTCTTGAGCTCGACCAGCATGGGGTGGCCTTGCGCCGCATTCAAGAGACCGAGGGGCAACTGTGACGCACAGAAATTGGTAAGCAGAAATTCCGGACCGGGGAATGAGGGCTCCGACTGACCATGTTGGATTTTGCGCCAACGAGCGACGTAGTGACAGGTTGCAAAGGAGTGGTCGAAAGTGAAATGTCAAGCGAACGTCACCGAGATTGAAGAGCAAGCAATCATCACCAGATTGATCTTGGCAAGGCTATTGGTGATGCGCGCCTTAGCCTTGACCTGACGGTCCTGACCTACCTCCGACAGCTTCCCAACGTGGTGGGGCAGGACTGGCAGCAGCAGCAGCAGCAGCAGCAGCAGCAGCACAGCACAGACCCAGTACTTTGGTACCTTTACTGGCCTCTGACTTACACCAATTGATTTGAGCCTGGTACTGGGCTGGTGAACACTGCACTGGACTGAAAGGCATTGGAACTATCAATTGATCGATCTTCTTCATACACGCTGCTGAACTCGTATTCCTGCAAAGG
This sequence comes from Apiospora aurea, assembly GCF_038362705.1. Classification (NCBI taxonomy): domain Eukaryota; kingdom Fungi; phylum Ascomycota; class Sordariomycetes; order Amphisphaeriales; family Apiosporaceae; genus Apiospora; species Apiospora aurea. The sequence goes on from NW_027117391.1 coordinate 1,431,539, forward strand.
GCTGCAACGACGTCATGCCAGCTTGGTCTAGCCTGCTGCAGGTCATCATATCATACTACCCCGGACCAAGTCTTCTATTGACAAAAATGACTGCTGACGTCGCCGACTTCTGGATTACCTTGGGACGTGGAGGATCCCTCATATTCTGATGGCGAGGTCCTGTGCAATGCTGAACTTTCCCGACTCAGAAAGAGATACAGTAACCTGTATCCCCTGGGGTCTCCATCTCCCTCTCAAGCCCATAAAAACACATCAACTGGTATACGGCGGCAAGCTTCATGTGCTCATGGTTGTTTCCTTACTACTTCAAGCTAGGAGTGTGGCGATGCACAAGAGTCCACGTATGCGTCCGGCATGGGGGTGGTGGTTTAGGTAGGTAATTGGTGTGTGGTCTTGAGAGGATAACGGTCCCCTCGGTCCCCTCCCTCCCCCAACTCCAGCCCATATTCAGCTGGGACGGACGCTACGATTTAGGCAGCCGAATTCCCAACTCCCTAGCCGTAAGAAAGTACCAATGCCCAGTATTGGATTGAAGCAATCTTTCCCTTCTCTTTCGGGTCCATTTTCGCATTCGTGGTTGCTTTCGTACGCTTGCCACGCCCACTCTGCTATCCTCTAGGCAGGGCGATTGATTGCTGGATTTCCTTTGACTCATACTTTGGGTGTTGCAGGTAGTCTGGCTGTCGGTTCTTTTTTGGCATCGCACTCGGTATTGGCGGGACGCAACACACGCGCACACACACAATGCGTGGCAGTCTCCACACCACGGCCCTGTTGCTGTGGCCAGTCTTAGCAACAGCTTCAATAGCAGGAACCCGAGATGGTAAGAGCTCGCTTGGCATCAGTCTTTGACAACAACTGGACCGAGTCGTATTCTAACTTCTTGACTCATAGTCTCTGGTTATACAGGACCCGCTGCTGTCATCCAGCTCAATCTCCAGGAGTATTATGGTAATGTTCTCGGTGACGCTGTAAGCCACTCATTCACTCCTGTCTCCCATGACTACTTCAGGTAGCCGGGGCTATTGGGTGTTAGAACTGAACAATATGAACTCTCTAGCATCTGCAATTAGACGTTCTTGAGTCCGCCGAGCCCTGCGGCTACGGAAATGTTACACTTAATGGAGATCAGCTTCCACAAGACGGAGAGGGCCGCGGGTCGGGTCCCATCATCATCGACAACGGCCGCATCATAGTCGGCGACTGGCACTTCGATTGTGTAGAGTCTGGTCACCGCGCCGAGCAGCTGTTGAGGTTCAACGTTGTCAATATTGATGGAAAGCCGATTGAGAATGTCGGCTTCTCTACGCTGTTCCATCAGCAGTTTCCCATATCGATCACCTATGTCGACGGAGCCGAATCCGTCATCAACATCCCCACGGTCGAGGAGGATGCTGAAGGCCGGAAGCTGAAAGACGAGCTTGTTGAACTTGCGCGGATGAAGTCTCAGCTGCTCAAGCTGCAGGAAAAGATCGCCCTCAAGGAGAAAGTCTTATTGGATGAGTTCGGCTATGTGCGTGAGGATTCGGAGCACGATGGTTGTGGAAGCTTCAACTGTGTCATAACCTCCGCATGGAAGAAAGCCCATGGTCGGCTGAGCGCGTATTTTCGCGGTCATGATTCCCAGACCCAGTCGGTCGATGAATCTGCCACAGAGGACTACGATGAATCCATCCGTGTTGGCGATGAGGATTCTCTCCGGGCTCAACAATCCCGACTGTCTCATCAAGGAAGTCAGCGCTATAGTCCGCAGATTGCCATCTCCTCCTCGCCAGTAAGGAATCATGAACGTAAACCGTACCCCTGTCTGTGCTAACTCGCATGCCATAGGAGAAAGAGCGGCGCCTCTCTGCCTTCAAGTGGGCTGTGATTATCGCCCCAACGGTCATCATGATACTCGGCCTCATTCTCGGCCTTCTGCTATACCCCTTTTGCACCAAGACCCGTGCCCAGCGCAGCGATCGTCAACAGGAACGTCGCCAACACAACCACAACCGTCGGGCGCTCGCGCGTGAGCACCGCGTCGCCACCAAGGCCGCCATGAGGGCCAAGTTTGGCGAGCTGATGCGCCGATTCAAGGAGACTTTTGCGCCGCGAAGCGTCGAAGAGGAAGAGAAGGAGGCTATTCTGCGCCGTCTCCACGCAAGCAGCAGCAATAGTCACGACAATTGTAATCAGACGATAACGAGTTTCAGTATTTCAGACAGCGATGATGACGCTTCGGTCTCGGGAGGCTCGGAGTCCGATTCCGACATGTCGACGACGATGGAACAGGACCTGGCCTCCTTCCGCAGCGTCGCCGACGCCGTGGGCGATATGGTGAGGGCAGCCGAGGAGGGTCGAACACGAAGAAACAACGCCGTCCTTCCAGCCACTCCACGTTATCATCAACACCACCACCAGCCTCATCGGTTCACTCCCAGTCCAGCCTATTTCGCATCATCGCGCAGCCGCCGCTCCACGTTCTCCGACGGTATCTCTATAGACGAGGAGCTGCCGGCGTACGAGGAACGGCCGAGCCGGGTGAGCGTCGATTCTGCCAACCATGTGCCCAACGGCATCCGGTACACACTAGACAGCACTACTTATACGCCTAGTGACAGCTCGGTGAACGGCTCGCAACTGGACGAAGTGCTCGGGCGCAAAGTCCAGAGGTAATCCAACTAACGATCTGCTTCGCTACGATTCTTCTATTACTTTGTTGTACATCAAATCTTGCTTATAGGAGTTCTTGCCTCCCTGAGAATAGCGGGTTTTGGCGCATTATCTATCTTTCTTCTTGAGTGCTTTGATTAGCGTTTTAATAATCAAGTCGCCTGTCACAATCACGAAGTGATGGCAGGTGCGACTGGATGGTTGAGAGGAGACCCGTGGTACGGTCTCCCAAACAGCGATATATATATACGATTATACGAACACATTGGAACATTTGCGCATTATTCCTTGGATGTGCTTTGATGCTTTGCCAGTATGTGATGGATATATAATCCCAGGCAGTGGGCTGCTTCTCTGGGCCAGGTACCTACTTTGTTAAGAGAGCAACAGCTCACGCCAGCCAATGCCCCAAATAGCGTGAGCCCGCATCGAGGAACTGGTGGGATGGTACGGCGTGCAATCGTATTGCGGATTACGACTCGTCACCAAAGACGAAATGCCTCCAGTTCCTAGCCAGCCTCTCGACACCCTCGCGAAGAGGCCAGCCCTTGATGTCGCACACGAGCCGGCAGACGTCCTCGAGTGCCTGGTCCATCCGGTCCCCGGCGGTGTGCAGGTCGCTCTCGACGAGGATGCGGTCGTCGGGGGTGGCGCGGATGGCGTCGACCGTCTTCTTGTTCTTGTCGGCTTCCGCGCCGGCCTCGGGGTCCCAGTTGATGGCCACGGAGAAGGAGAAGAAGACGGCCGCGGGGACCGACGGGTGGGTGTACTGTTTCAGCATGTTGACGGGCCCGGAGTAGGAGTGCAGGCATATGCGCGGCGGGAACATTTTCGCTTTCTGCTTTGCCTTTGCTTTGCCATTTCTCTTAGGGTCGTCATCACCAGACGACCCAAAGTTCTCCGCGTTCGCGGCTATTTTCTTCTTCTCCCGTTTGGATAAGACCTCTTTCTCGTGGCCCTTCCAGCACTCGGCCAGCACGTTGTAGAGGGCGCCATGCACCTGGACGCCGTGGACGCTGGCCGCGCGGTTCATCTCCCCCGCCAGCTTCATCTGGGCTTTGAGGATGGCGGACTGGTGATCCATAGAAACACGGTGCGGGCTCAGCTGGCGGCCTTCCCGCCCGCCGGGGGTCAAGCTCTCGTCTCTTTGCATCTTCTCGGCATCCGTCGTGGAGGCCGTCCAGCTCTCGGGGATCCGGAAGGCTTTGTCGAGCCCGACCTCCCCCACCAGGGCGAACGGTGACTTCTCCAACCTCTCCCGGGTCTCTCGGATGAATTGGGAGAGGGGCCGAGGGTCCGGGAGTCCTGCGCTAAATGCCGGATCCTTGGCAGACGGCGCGGGTGCGAGGATCTTGTCATAATACGCAATCTTGCTCTCCGAGGAGCCATCGTAGCTTGTTGCACCGGGCACGGTGTCATCGTAGATTTGGTAGGAGAACCATGGATGCCAACCAAACGATGGTATGAAGCGTCTTTCGTGGGTGGTTTGCGGCGAGAACAGGCTATCTTTGGTCTGGACCCCCTGCTCGCGCGCCACGTCAAAAACCAGGTCCTGGTCTTGTAAGCGGGTGGACATGACCGTTAAGCCCCGGGCTTTCATATGCGGAATAGTGGCCACCGACGACATGGTGTCTGTGGGGTGGCAGTGGGCATCAAAGACACCCACGTCCCAAGGGAAAGGTTCTGTGACAGGGTTCAAGCTACCACCGTGGAATAGGGGTCTCGGGGTACCTCTCGGGAGGACTCCACTCCGTCAGAGTCAATCTGCTGCTGACACATTATGCTGCGTGATTTTTCAGGACTTCTTCACAGCGTCTACCGTGCGAAGGACCCGGCAGCAGTCCGTTCCTAGCAGAGCGGAGCCGGGATATGTCCCAGTGGCAATCACTTCCCCCTTTTACCGTTAATCGGAGTACGGCGACTCGCTGGATCTGACGGCTGCTAGAGCGCCAGTCTTCGGATAGCACCCCCGGTACGATCACCTTCCAAAGACCAGAAATACTGTTATGCGACAGTATCAGATGATGGCGATCCACCACAATCGAACGTCGGTCTAGGAGCCAAGAATGGTCTGCTATGCAGCAATTGATCGACAGGTTATCGAATATGCACACAGGCTTCAAGCCGATAGGAAAGTGCTCAGTAGGATAATGTTTGCCATGCAGATGCTTAGGTGGGTATTCCCAAGGGGCAAGGTTCAAGCCGGTGAGTGCCGTTGATAGATCAGCTCACCAGTGAACTCTGACACGGCAGGGCCTGCCACTGTTTCTTGGGAGTGATTTCTTCTTCTCCTAGTTACTTCTTATTGCCAACCGAGAGAGATAGGTTGGGCCTAGATCTGAACAGTGCCGATCAGTCAGTCGAAATTGGCCTCGGCGGGCTCTTGATTGTGTCATGGCAATTTGGCGGCCGAGATGGCTTCTGGGAGGAGTGCAACTGCAGCTGGAGAGGGTGGGGAAATGGGGGGGGGTTGGATGATATCATTGGATTTTCGGGGAACTTACATACACCACAATTGGATATGGATTGAACAGTCATATACCAAACAAGGCTATCGTTGCAGCAGTACTACCTGTCGATAGTCGGATGGCTCGACAGTGGTTCGATGGCCTGATAGAGTCCCGAGGCGCAGCTGCGAGTTGTGCTCTGGTTGTTCGAGGGCGACCCGAGGTTTGAAGTTGCATTTGATTCGGGCATCGCAGGCTTCAGCCGGTCCACTCTATTGAGTCATGCCAGTGCCGATGGATATCGCTGGCTATCGAAAGCGAAAGCAAAGTGCACTCACTGCTATCCGCTATCTCCAATCAATTGCCCCGCTACCCCAGAGTCTCAGTCTCAGGTAGCGATGTACGAATGCGTTTTGCGTAACGCGGTATGCGCATATTGCAGTATGTGCATTTCACGTTATTGCGTAGAAAACAGCGCTCAGGACACCACGTTGGCGATGACCAGTAGCACTTTCCGACGATGACCCTGTGACCCTTTGCTGACCCTTTGACCCCTCGACGATGACTTTCGACGATGATTCGACGATGACCCCGACGGCGAGAGCTGCCCAGTAGGAAGACCGGATAACTAGTAAATCTTGATGTATTGCATCATCGATGCAGTATATGCGTAGAAAACGCTTTTTGTATGGCGTTACGCAATATTCCGGGAGTTACCGCGATTAATGCAATACGCACATGTATGCGCGTTTTGTACATCGCTAGTCTCAGGCCGGCCTGCTGTACCATGGATTACGTGCATATGCATACCTCTCTCTCTTTAGTATTGTTGATCGACTCGCACAATCAGACAAGCATCATGGAATCAATTGCTGAATGCATGGGAGAACCCCGAAAGCCAACATGGAAAGACTCCATACATACGCGCACAACGCTGGCGGCGAGGCAATTGCAATTGCAATGATTGACATAAGCCCCGGGCCCGATGGTGTGTCCCCGCCAAAAAATAGGCTGAGATCTATCAAGCCAGGATCCGCCGATCCCCGATGGCAGAGCAAGCGCTCGCCGTGCTTCGTGCTTCGTTCTTCTGCCACTGTCCGTGAGCGTGCGGTTGAGGTTGAGGTTGAGTCTGATGTGCACCCCCAGGGCCTCACTGGGAATAGGCACATACGACTGACCGTGTAGTCTTCCGCTATCAATGGGTGGCTCCTGAGCCGAGCCCCAAGTCAGGTACGTACATGCATCGTGCATCAGTTGATTTTGATATACTACATGTATGTACCTACATTCTGCGACTTTTCTGCTCCAGGGCTATTTGGACGCGGGCGTTTGCGTTTCTGGGGCGCGGCGATTTGATCGTGCTCCAGGGACCGGGGTCCGAAGTCCAAGGGCATTGGCGAAGGAAGCAACTGCCAACAGGCCTTCATGTGAAAGTTACGCATGTCCCAGTGTCCCACCCTGCAGGATGGCGTGCATGTCGTCCGTCCGTCTAAGCTTACTGTTGGCTCTCTCGCAGTCTCGCAGTCTCCCCCATATGCAATGCCACAATATCTCCCCCAAATCCAATCCTTCTCAACTCTGTCTCTAACCTACAACGGACCTGCCGCCGCTATTCCGATAACTTTGCATTTATTCATAGCTGATTCGTCTTCCCACTACCGAAACTCTGATTCATCTCGCTTTCCGGCCTGGTACTGGTACCCCTTGAGAGCTCCGAAGGGGTTGCTCGCCCACTGCATTAGCACGCTCAAAAAGGCCTCCCTCCCAGCTGCGTGTTGTATCGGCACTGGAGCAAAGCCTCTCTAACCGTCTGTGTGTGGTAGTCCAAGTATATCCTGGCTCTGGTGTGGTGTGGTCCGATATATCCTTCGATTCATACCATTGATCAATCGCTATTTCTCCGCTCCTGTGTCACCATCGCCCGGCCAATTGTCCACCGCATCCCTACTTCTACTCTTCCCTGTCCTCCAATATCATATCTTTTATTTATCTATCCTCCCACTTGCTCTGTTCGGCTCCCAGCTCCGGATTGGAGACGCAAACACCCTACACCCTTTTCATCTGTTTATCTTGCTCTTTCTCCCTCTCCCTCTACCTATTGACAGCCTTTGACAATGTGAGACGCCAGTTGTCGCTTCTTTCTCAAATCTCTCCCATCTGACCAGCCCTCGCCCTCGCCCTGTGCCTAAACACTTTTCGCCCCCAAGTGTCTTCGAGACAAAAAGCCTGGAACCAAATGCAGAAATCACACTCCCTTCGGTATCAACAACCGCATAGCGCCATGGCGCTTTTCAACCCGCTCCAGTTCTTCGTTTTCCCCTTCATGATCTTCGTGGCCCTGCCGCTGGCGATCTGTGCTGGCATCACAACCGTCTTCGCCTTCGCCGTACTGTTCCTCCGGCTCTTCTGGGTCTACTTCGACGTCGGCATAGAGACCATCCGCTACGTCATCCTCGGCCACACGCAGCCGCAGCAGTACATTCCGTCGCCCATTAGCAGCAGTTTGGCGAGCGCCACTACGTCGCCACAGATCACGCGCCCGCCCTCTCCAGAGGCTACATCGCCGTTTAGGAATAGCCAGCGACGGCGGAGGAAGAGCAGAGCCGGCAGCGTGACCGCCATCGCCCCTCTGATCGGCGGCCTCGACGGCGGTAGTGGCGCCTCGCTAGGACCCGCGGCCGGCCTGGGTAGGGACTTCGAGGGCGTAGGAGGGTGGCGGAGAGACCAGAATACCGAGGATGAACGCGTGTGGGAGAGCCTGAATTCGCGGCTGGAAATGCCCGACCCCCTGCGCTATCACTTTCGCTCGCACAGCGGCAGTGCGGTAATAATCCCCGGCTTGGCAGGCGCGGGAACGCTGGCGAGAGTGAGTCCCCCGGACGGGCTCGACGAGTCCGCCCGACTTGCGAAAAGCCATGAGCACGAGCAGTCCCAACAGTTCGCGAAGCAGAACGCCGACGAGGAGGATGGAAGGGTTCACCAGCCTCGATCGGGACGGTTACTTCCCCCCTTACACCTCTGCAATCAAAAAAATTAGTGTCTGAGACGTGCCGATGCTGAAAAAGCAGGCAATAGTTCTTGGCGCTCAATGATCATGTTCAGAATTCGAAAGACTCGTTATCTGATGCCACTTCGAACGGAGTATCGTGCCCACCGACTTCGGCAATTGGCCAATAACGGTCTCAAAGGAAGACTTTGTCACCGTGTACAGCAATCTGTTCCAGTAGAATTGAGCTTGCGCGATGGGACATCTTATGATTAATGAACAGTGTAGCATTTATAAGTCTATCAAAAGGGTTGCTTCTTTTCGAATGGACTGTGTATTGGGTGAATTTCCACAAAACATGTTGTCGACTGCTCCACTGTCTTCTGCTACCCACTGGCATGGCTTATGCCGGAGCCAATCACGACTTTGGACCACCACGAATTTGTTGCCGTCTTGATCTAGATCAACCGCTAGAGAAGTGAATCATGCACAGAATAATGGTATATAGTACTCCCTAAAATCCCTGAACGCCTAATCTTATCCTATCATGAACGTCGTACTCAATTGTCCCTTCTGGTTTAAAAGGGGTAAATCTCCAAAATGACCAAGCTCAAGCCGCCGATCCTTGAAGTGGTCTGCTACAGCTGGTTCCAGAAATAGTTGGCGTAGAAGTACCTCGAGAACTTCTTGTCGATGTTGACAACGTGCACGTCGCCCTTGCGGTCGTTGCGCACGACGGCGCGGGCGAAGTCGCCGTCGCGGCCGCCGTCGCGCTCGATCTCGATGCCGAGGCTGCGGTAGACCTTGAGGCGCAGCAGGACCTCGTCGTCGAGGGCCGAGTCGCCGGCGCCGTTGCCGCTGGTGGAGCCGGTCGCGCCGCCCTCGACGCCCTGGGCCTCGAGCTCCTGCAGGCGCGCGGCGAGGTCGGCGGCGGCGGTGCCGAGGCGCTCGGCCTCCATCTCGAGGTCGGAGGCGGCTTTCGCGGTGCGGAACTTTTGGGTGTCGAGGCGGGCGATCTCGGAGGCGTGCGCGGACGAGGAGTGCGAGGCCGTCAGCTCCTCGTACTGGGACTGCAGGGTGTGCAGGTGCCGCGTCGACTTCTTGAGGGAGGACTCGGCTTCGCGCACGCGCAGGTCCCGCGCTTGGGACAGGGTCGAGAGGGAGTCGTGGATGCGCGAGATGGCGGTCTTGTCGGGGCCGATGTTGAAGTTGTTGATGGTGTGGTGGATGAGCTGTTTGCGGGTTTTGGGGGTTAGCAAGGACAGTCGCTGGAGGGGAGAGGTTCGGGTCTGAGGGGGCGCGGGACATACGGTGGCGGGATCTTCGTCGAGGAGCATTTTGGCGGTGATTTTATTGTCTGTCACTGATGTATTGTTCGGTATTGGCGGGTGGTTGTATGTACCATTTGCTTCGAGAGAGGATATTTAAATGGTGTAGCTTCAATGTTGTCGGGTAGGTACTATTGACACTGACTGACACGTCTTGATCCCCGGTTTATGCAATCAATGCACTAAAATCTTCGGGGTCGCAGGGGAATCGGGTTAGCCCAAGTAGGAAACGGCAAAACATTTGCCTGTAACCAGGGACGACTATCGGGGCGGGCGGGCTTATCGTGTTTGGGGGGCAAAGCTTTTTGCGGGCCAACGGCTGCGTCATACTTTTTTTCTGGTTGCAGGGTAGGTTCGCAGCCACAGGACCACTTGTTCAGCGCGCTCACTTTCTTCCAAGCTTCCGCCACATTGCTCTGAACTGCCTGTGCCTATGCCGACTGCACCCTCGTCTTCGTACCCACCCGCCCGCCTTCGGTAACAATCTTTAGACTACGACCAGGCTGCTATTATATCTCTCTCAAGTGTCGCTTTTCAAAGGGACATTGCCGTTTCTCTACCTTCACCAGGCGCATAGTCATATATACCTTCAAAACACACCTTCAGAATCCATATTACAGCCCAACATGACAGCTCTACCACGTACGTTTTTCTTTTGCTTTTTTTTCTGCACCGTGGGAACCGAGAAGCAAATGTGAACTGACAAGTCGAAACCTCCTAGACGCCGTTGACGCGGAAACGCCGCTCAAGCCCGACGAGCTGCAGGTTCTGCGCAGCCAGTACGAGAAAGAGGGCGACATGGTCGGCGTCCAGACCAAGTTCAACTACGCCTGGGGGCTGGTCAAGTCCAACTCCCGCAACGACCAGCAGACGGGCGTGCAGCTGCTCTCCGAGATCTTCCGCGTGTCCCCCGAGCGCCGCCGCGAATGCCTCTACTACCTGGCGCTGGGCAACTACAAGCTCGGCAACTATGGCGAGGCGAGACGGTACAACGACCTGCTGCTGGAGAAGGAGCCCATGAACATGCAGTCGGCCGACCTGCGGAGGCTGATCGACGACAAGGTGGCCAAGGAGGGGCTCATGGGCGTCGCGATTATAAGTGGCGTTGCGATCGCCGCCGGCGTCGTGGGCGGCATCCTGTTCCGGGGACGCCGGAGGTGAGAAGATGACGACGTCGTCGGTGTACGACTAGTTTGGGGCAATGAGTAAATTATGATGAGCACTATAATCACGAGGGAAGAGCTGGGAAAGCTGATGATTGGAGGAAGGCTAATGGGCGTTTTGTTTGCGAGTTCCGCGCCTTCATCCCTTGTACTATGCTGGAGAAGGCATTCTGGGCACGCCCGCCAGGAGTGCTCCCTGTAATCATATATACGCCACTGGAGAGACCCATCGAGCAGGTTGGTTGCAGGATCAGCTTTTCAGCTCGACATTGGTCTTCATATGTAGCCACAGAGAACTCTAGAATGAATCGTGAGACGTGGTGCAATTATCTTTGGGTATTGACTGGCTATGCGTAGGTGACCTTCTTACGATACAAACCGCAGATCCGGAGGGGTCAGCTTCCATCCTGGCCACACTTGCGCCCGGCGATGTATCATTTCGATATCATAATCATCAACTTAACAGCCTGCTGTCAGCTACGGCGCAATAAGACGAGCTGACCAGTAACGTCGTTCCTGTGGCGGTGCGCTGTCGGTCGTCGGGGGCCCGCGGCCGCTTGGGCTTTTTCAGTTGGGACGGTGGACGGATGTCTAGGATGGATGTGTTTGCCCCACGGCCGGCGAATCGAAGCATGACGAAAGCAGGAGAAGGGCGACTGGGTCATCTCCAGCCAGCCAGCAATCGACAAAGCCAGCTCGATCAGGCTGGGGCCGCCTTGACTCCATTTCCATCTTGTATGTAATTGATCTACTCCTCAGTGCCAGAAGTCGTGCCTTTTATTGGAACTAAAGCCTTTCCTTTCCTGTCTTTGTACATGCCAACCCATTGCATTGGAACCGCTAATAAGTGTCGTTCAATCCATCGTTGCGCAGTCCCGACGCGACTAAGGCAAGTAAGTGATCGCATTTCCATTTTGTTTACTTAATCCATCCATTCATCCCATCATTGCCCAGATCCCTGCGCAGAGCTCGACTGCAAGCACTTTATCGATGCCAGTCCCGCTAGGGGATACCTGGCAGCTTTCACTCAGCTGCTCTTGTCCAGGAACGGCTTCAGCTTCAGCTTCATCTTGTGTTGTCACTCTGACTAGTGCAACTCCTAGTCTTTGACCCATATTCGTCAACGGCCATTACTCGCATGCCGGGTTGGAAGTGGTTTGCTGGCCTGCCCTGATCGCACTTGGTTGAAAGCCACCCTCATTGGAGCTTCTTTGGGACGTTCAGAGGGGCGCACGAGGTACGTCGTCCAGCATGCTTGGGCGCATCTATCTTCTATCTTGCCAGCCCATTATCACATCCACCCGCCAGACCCAGACCTTTAGAACACGCCCGACAGTTCCATGGGCTCCCCTCTCCTCTCCAAGCGTTGATATCGATCGAGCGGGTGTTGAACCGATACAGAGGAGCAAGCAGTTTGAGAACACAGGTCGCACATGGGGGCATACCAGGCGTTCCTACATTCAATTCTTTGTTCCCCTCTCTGCTGAAGCAGTCCTAGTCAGCCTTGTCGAATTGCATCACTGCCTGTCCCACCGGGTCAATCGGCAACGTGCAGTGCATTCATCGCCCCTTCCCGTCCCCCCTTGCTTGCTCCCTGGCTTTATTAACACCCTCTGTTTCGAGTTGTTGGTCTAGTCGCGGCACGCATCTGCACATTACCTAATGCTTCCTCCACCTACTACTGGCCGCTGACGCGAACTACACAGGGTAATAAAATAACCAAACATCATATTCTACCAACCAGACAAGTCTGGACGTGGAAAGCATTCCGGGCCACCCACCGTACGCCATAATAGGGTTTGTGCCAACTTGGATCGAAACGATTCCTCGTATCATCAACACACCATTTTCCCAAACCGGCCACCTTGATCGAACTTTGGTCGTCCTTAGACCCCAACCTGAAAAAGCAAGGTCCAGCATTGTGGCTTTCCGCGGCGTCCTTCGACTTGGCGGCCTCGCACTCGGCCTTGGACTTGCTGCCTTTGCCGCAAACCAGCAGCGGCAACCAGACGACGAGAGGCACCAAGTAATGGCATCCAACAATCCCGCCGCGGGCCAGCATCTAGATGCCTCGGTAGGTCGCGAGGTCGTCTATTGCCACCAGTGCGAGAACGAGTGGTACCGGGATGAGCAAGGCCTCCCTTGCCCTCGCTGCCATTGCGAGGCGACTGAAATAGTAGGTCTATACCGTTCGAGACATTGCTCACGATCGATGCTGATCGCTACTCTGCCAGGTCGACCCAGAGAACGATCCAAGAGCGGAGTACGACGATGGGCCTGATCTAGACCCCTTCCATCGTCCCAACCGTCGCAACCTCCACGACACCGACTCAGATCCCGATGAAGAAGACATTGAAGAGCACATGCATCATCATATACCGGGCAGTTTCTTCGGACGCCGCTCGACTTTCCGTTCTCCAGATGGGCAAAACCCACGCAGTCAAGAGCGCGCCAGGCCAGACAGCAGCGAAGATGTCATCAGAAGGTTCACGGAACTTTTGAGCAGTATCAACGGGACAGGTGTAGTCGGTCGGAATGACCCCCAACCCATGTTTGGAGGGGCAGGGGAGGGCGGTGCAGGTCCTCAAGTCCGTGTGACCAGATTCCAGTCAGGACCCTACCATGGAGTGAGCAGCTTCACCATCACCAGCGGCAGCAGTCGAATGATCCGACCCGGTGGCAATGGTGGCCCGCCAGAAGATCCTTTTCAATCGTACGATATCCCTTCCCGCCGCAATATTGGATCCTCTAGGATGACTCTAGTTTCCATCTCGACATCCAGTGCTAATAGAAGTCCCAGGGTCTTTGCTGATATTTTCGGACGCGCTGGCGCCCCTCCGCCGTTCCCCATGCCCCCAAACTTTCCCCATGCGCATGGCGACGACGAAGATGACCTGCGTGGTCCGGCGTTCCCCGGTCGGCCCGGTGGTCCTGCTGGCCCTGGAATGGACTTTCCTGCAATTATGCATCATCTGTTTTCGACGTTCCTCAGCCCGAACGCTGTCCATGGTGATGCGGTCTACTCCCAGGAGGCTCTGGACCGTATTATCACCAACCTAATGGAGGCGAACCCCCAATCAAATGCCCCACCTCCGGCTTCGGAGGATACGATTGCCAAGTTGCCCCGGAAAAAACTGGATGAAAAAATGCTGGGTCCTGAACTCAAGGGCGAATGCACAATCTGCATAGACGATGTGGGCATGGGGGACGAGGTTATCGTGCTGCCATGTAAGCATTGGTTCCACGATGAATGCGTAGTCTTGTGGCTCAAGGAGCACAACACATGTCCCATCTGCAGAGCGCCAGTCGAGGGAGAATCAGCGGGCCAGCCTCAGAGAAACGATGAGCCAGCTGGCCCGGAGGCGGGACCATCTTCGAGTTCACGGCCAAGTGCTGCGGAACGTCGTAGATCGAACTTGCGCCAAAGCGCTCGGGACCGCTTCGATTCGATTAGGGCAGCGGGCGGTCTGTCCGATAGCAGAAGTGCGTCGCAGAGACGGAGCTCGAACTCGCCCCCTATGAACCCGCCTTCGTATCAGCCCTCGAGGGTTAGGAGCCCTTCACCGTCGACTCGCCGCTCGACCTTTAGCGAACGGAGCAGTGAGATGTCAGGGGGAGGTGGTAGTGGTGGAGGTGGTGGTCCTCTGCACTGGCTCAGAGACACGTTCGGTAGGAACAATCGTTCCTGAGATGCCGGCACTGTTTACTACAGTCGTCGTCGTCCGGCCTCTCCCACCCAGCCTAGTCCTAGCCCAGGCAGGGTAACATCTACCACCCCCCACCCGCCCACCGATATGACCTTATGACCCCATCCCCTAACGAAGAATAACTGTATGAATAAAACTACTTTAGTTGAGGCAGATAGACTAGTAAGTAGTAATTGCGACTGGATTTCTGGCGAGCTCAATGTTTCATTTTTCTCTTTGGCTTTCTCTGATATAAAAAACAAACACGCGAGGCGGGGATGTTATTGTGCGAGGTTTTCAAACGGTTTCATTAGCTTTTTTCTCTCCATAATGTATACCCAACGCTCCCTATACGTGAAGCATTAGATGACTATTGATATCACCAAATTGTGCTACCTACAAGCACCTGATAGATCCCACCCAGGTGCCATTTCCCAATACATAGCTGAACCTGGTTTGTACTAAAAGTCAGACCCCCAACTCCCCCAGGTACTCTGTTTCTAGAGACCTGTAGTCAGCAGTAATGTCTGCTTTCATAGCGTAATTGTGTCTCCTTTTGGGGGGCTGACCACACCACATTGCGTGAAAAGCATACACCTTGCATCCTCCGATGGCGTTGTCCCTCTTTGTCTGCCCGACCTGTCTGTTCCTTCGCATGTCGTACCCCCTATTTTGCCGTGTCCATTACGTGCTAAAGGAGAAAAAGAGGGGAAATGTTAGCATTAGACGGTCCGCCGGTGAACTGTTTTTCTTATACAAGGTCAGTACTTACAGGAAATCGCTCAGCACAGCGACGCGCGTCCGTGCGACGTCGGACCCTTCATCTCCCATGACCTTCATGATATTCAACATGCGAGCTGTAGTAGACTTGTCAGCTTCCAGTGTTCTTGGAACATAAAAACAGCCATAGATAGAAAAATCTGGAAGGGCCGACCATGTGACAACGAAATTGAGTATCTACTCGGGTGGTCGGGGCCGCTAGAGAAAGAGGGGTATATGGGTGATAGAAGTCGCCATAGAGCAAGGGGAAAACGCCAGTCTTACTTATATCAGCGCGGGCCCTCGCGAACACCGGATCCCTTTCCGCCCTCTCGATATCTGTACCTCCTCCTCCATCAACTCCGTAAGGCGCCATGGGCACCCCGGCGGCAGCGGCATTGCTTTCCTTGGGAGCGTAGTCGCGGAGCAGGTTTCCGATACACAGGGCCTCGAGGAAGGCGCGGTGGTTAAAGACCCACCAGACACGGGCGTCGTGGTCGAAGAGGTTATAGAGCATGAAGAAGGCCGTGATGGCCTCGTGGGCGGCCTCGAGCGCGGCACGAACATTGACGGGGACATCAGGGCTCTCGGAAGCGTGAACGAGCATCAAATTGTGGTAGTAGTTGCTCGTTAGAAACAATGTCTGGCGCACGATTCGCTTGTTGTTGGCAGCGAGGTGGGCGAGGGACTCCGTGTCCCACGATCGGAACACGTCAGGGAACGACCGGTATACGGCACGGAAGTCACCAATCAGCTTAGACTTCTGGCGCTGTGTCGCGCAAATGGGCAAGTCCAGCGACCGCGGGCTGCAGATGGTTTCCTGTACCAAATTCGCAAGCGTCCAAGACCCACGGATATATGCCGTGTCCGTAGGGTCCTCGCTGGCGATGCTCGACGAGTCATCTGTCAGGTCCTCCACGTTTACGTCATTATGGGTTGCGCTGGGCGGCAGAGATAGCAGGACCGTCATAAACGTGTCTTGGAGGAGGACTGCCTGCCACAGCTTGCGCCGTTGCGTCTTCTCGAACGGGGTAGCGTCTGGGGTAACTAGGAATGGGCGTGTCAGCAGCTGGGACAGCTCGACCCCAAGGTAGTTGGGGGATTATAGGGATAATTACCAATCTTGGGGTCCCGGTGTAAGCCCATGGCATATGCCTGGCGCATCAGTATGCCCGCAAACGCCCACCCGTCCGAGGCATGGTTATCGTTGATCAAGAAGTAGCAGATGAGCACCATGGCCTGCACCGAACGAATCGATGCGGTACTGAGATAGGAGCTCATCCGCAGTGCCTGGTTGGAAGCCGAGGCATAGAACTCGGCCGTCTGTTTATGGTCCCTGGGGTTTGTCGAGGTCACAAACTGGGTGCCCATGGCAAGCATTACAAAGATAAGTGCTACAAGGGCGGCGTCGGAGCGTTCTTTCTCCGCCTGTGGTAGGGACCAAAAGTGCTCGTAGTCGGCGTAGAAGGTCTGGCGATGGATCATGGGATAGATGGGGTCGACACACTCAAAGTACTGCCCAAGCAGCATGTCGGCCTGCATCTTCTCGGGCATTACGCCGATGACCTCGGGCAAGCCGCCTTCGCATGTCCAATAGTTGGCAAACGGGTGCTCGGACCCGATACCGAACACGTTGGAGGCCGTGGGCAGCGACCACGGAACGTTGGACAAAAGGCCCGTGGACAAGGCGACGGAGCCACGGGCTGCTGTAATGCGGCCCGTGGGAAGGCCCCTGTCAGCTATATTGGGCACAGGCGGTCTCGCATCTCCCAAATCGACCGAGGACATCTTCTTTTTGGGCGGTTTGGTCATCCTCCGGCCATTAGTTGCCGAGCGGGTTGTCTCCCTAGGTATATAGATCAATGCCCGAGTCATGCCGCCGGAGTCTACGCAGCGAACGAGCCGTCAACAAGAGGCAAACTCACTCGAGAAGGTTCGCGACGTGTGCATATTGGCACTCGGTCTGCCGCTTGATGCCTAGATGGCCAAGGTCAGCATCCATTCACGGATATAATCTGATGCTTCGGGAATGGAGGTATACTAACAGGCCAGGCAGTGTGGTCGCCCTCTATCGCACTGTTTTCGAGTCGGTCAGCAGAACGAAGGTCACACATATCAATTGAATTTGGCCAATGCTGCTGCTGGCATACATGTAGTTCTGATATGCAATGTGTGGTGTGTATGTAGGTATGTATGCAGGAGTGCCCGGATGCGCACTTGCTAAATGGGCTGGGAACCAATCATGAAATTCCCCCGAGAGACACTTGTCACACACACACACAAATGAGTCGGGTGAGACAGCGACGAGCTATGCGATGTGCATTGATAACTTGATTGGTTGACTGGCTGACTGACCACAACATATGCGCCGCAGTATAAATGAGTAACGTTAGGTAGGTAGGTATACAGAACCTTGTTTATACGGCCCGCATACTCTCGCGGTGTACAATTGAATAGGGATGCTCGATGGAGGAGGAAGGATCACAACACCGCCCGGATTTCGCAGTATCCATCTGAAGAGGCTGTGGCAATATACAGGAGAGCAACGCAACGTTACGGTATATGAAAGAAACTCACTTTTGTTTTGCGCTCTACGCATTCGTGGCACGACAAGGTAGGCTTGTTGCGCTTCTGTTTCTTCCTCGAGGGCTCCGATGCGTCGGCGACGCCAACACTGCCGTCCCGATCGTCCACTTCATTTTTGATATGGAACGACGACGAGGGCGACGAGTAGATGGTATTGGCCGAGGTGGGCGTCAGTATGACGGAGCCATTCGGCGACGTGACCGACGCCGGATGTTGGGGCGGCGGCGGTAGTTGTTGTTGCTGGTGCTGGTGCTGGTAGTGGCCGTATTGCGGTGGCAGTTGTGGGAGGTGAGAGGTGGATGACGAGTTCGGCGGGAGGACTTGCACAAAGTGCGGCGAAGCCATGCGACGCGCTGAAAACCCGCCGGAGCGGTCACCCCCTTCCTAAACGCCGACTGCCCAGGCCGACGACAAGCAGGAGATATTGGAATTGGCCGGATTTAGCAATGGAAATTGGCTCGGGGCTGAGACAAGCGATTGATTGAGGAACGGGATCACCGGGAATAAGAGGGAGATGGTGTAGGACGGCAGAGTAGTGTGGGAATTGAGCTTGTTTTTGTCGACAAAGTAGGCGCGCGGGCTGGGAATAACGGGAATGGAAAAGCTGTCTGGGTCTGGGTCTGGGTCTGGGGAAAGACAAGCCGGCCCAGCCAGTCTTGTCAAGTATCCCGGGCTATTTATTTTCTGAGGTCGCCTCTCTCTCTCTCTCTCTCGCCCAGGCCAGCTTCGGCCAGCTCTGCCACAGACTGCCAGTGCTGCCAGTGCTGCCAGTGCTAGTGAGGATGGGTGCAGGCAGTCTGTCTTTGGGTCTTCGGGTTGGGGTCAGAAATCAATGGAGAAGAACTAGAGGGGCAACAAGGCCAAGCCAGGCCAAGAACTCGTTCCCCGGATTGCATCTACCGGACGAGAGATTTATGGGCTTATTCCAGCCACAGGCTAGCAGGCTAGCCCATATATATATACACACACATATATATATATATACCTTCTTAGCTTATACAAGTACATATATCCCCAATCCACGATGTGACGCTCCCCCAAATTCCAATAATGCCTCTTGTCCGCCACACACAGCTCCATACACGCACACGATGTCTCCCTCGGCCGAGTTATCTCACCTCCATCTGCCTACAGACTTTGCTAAGCTGATCTAATCTCCAATGCAGCATCACCGATGACACTATGGTGCTGCGGCAATCTTCAGACGAATGCCAAGCTGAACTGAATCGGGTCTGCTCTCTTCCCTGCATCGTTCCACTTACGTCACGGGGCAGAAACAATCGCATCACTGGTGGTAATACCGGCTCTGGTGTTTTATTTATTTATTTATATTCGTAGCCTCTCGCAACCTCCCACAGAGGATAGGCCCTCCAAAAGAAAGAGAATAAGCACTTACGGAACTCATTTTCAAGATAAATTCAGCTGAGCGGACACATGTCAGTCGATTAGACAGTGGTAGGCCCGTCTACAATCTCGCGTCATCTCTTGTAACCTGTGCAAGGGCCTACTCTGTCCGTCAGGTCAAAGTTTTCCGGCGTCAAACCCCGAAGTCCCTGGTTGTTTAACCTTGCGCCCACGCGGGCCGTGGACAATGGACTGAATCTGGTCTGACTCGCTATCGGTACTTTATAGTGCTGCCCATTGCTGAAACGAAACACTCTGGGGGCTCTCTATGAGGCTCCGGGCTTGACGTAAGGAAGGCCCAATTTTTATTTTGTTTTCAGACGAACAATGGCGAAGAGTTCATTTCCGAATCCCATTCATCTTCCCAGACATCGTCGAACCCTTTGACGTCGTCTGGCGTCAGTCTTGCGCGTCGCTCGGGGTGCAGGAAGATGCTGAAGCATATGCCGGCCTGCACGAGGAGATCCAAGAGCAGCTTGGGTGGCCGCCACGGTGAATTGGGGTGGCCCCGAAGCTGAATGTCACCCGGGCCCCGCGAAGCACGACCGCTGTCACTGCTGCTAGCATTACTCGAGTCCTGCCCATCTTCTGCCTCCTCTTCGTCTTGGCCAGGTGTCCACTCCAGCGCTACGATCCTGACCCGACTCAAGTTCTTGAGCTTGCTGTCCGGCCCTTTGAGTTCCTCCAACAGCGTCAGTAGCCAATGTGGCTGTGCAATCTCGCCGTCGTCGAGGAAGTCGACGTATCCACTATCATCGTAGAAAACCTCGAGCTCCTCGAGATTTGGCGGCAGGCACCGGGACACGCGCGTATTGGAAATGAGGTCGACCAGGAAGACCTGATAGACGGACAGACTGCGCAGGCGCTCAAAGTCCTCGAGGTCGATCGCGTCGCCGTAGCCGACGCCCTCAAGTATTAGCGGCGGGCGGGTCAAGACCAGATTTCCGAGCGATTCGGCGTGGGTGGCCATGGAGCGCCGTACCGCCTCGCAGCTAAACCCCACCAGGGGCTCGCTATACTGCTCGTCCCACCACCCGCCCTGATCGGCGTCGTACCACAGCGCCTCCAGGGCCCGCGGGAACTTCAGCAGCTCCGTCAGCGCCCCTTCGTGCGCGCCGCAGTTGAGCAGGCGCAGGGTTCGGATCGGCGACGGGCTCGCTGGGCTTTCGTCCTCCTCCCACTCCGTGGCGTACCATGCCTGGCAGCCGCCGAGATCCAGCACGGCCAGGCTCGGCAGCCAGAACAACTGGTAGAAGTCCGCGATGGTGGCGCCCCACGGGAGACTGAACGACGCGCAGCGGACGTAGTCTCCGAGCTCTGCGTGCTCCGTCACTGTCCTCGTGAACCTTCCCAGGCCATCATGGTTTGTGAGGAGCGGTACGTACTCGTACAGCTCACTGATGAGAACCGCGTACAGCTGCTTGCATGAGCGCACCAGAGATTTCACCGTCTGAAGCTTTGCGAAGGAAGCGCGGTCGTGTTCTTTGAGGGTGAGTGTCCAGCAGCAAAAAGGGCGCCCCGTAATGTTTAGCAGCGGATGGGGTCTGAGATATGAGCAGATCTCGAGCAACAATTCGTTAGAAAGATCCAGAATTCCAGGCATAGCAGAGATGCCGCCAGCAACACGCAGCCTCCAGAGCCGCGGGTGGTGTTTCTAGTATGCTGTGCAAATTGGCGTTATTTGGGGACTGATGCATGTATCTCGCTTGGGTTTACAACTCTTGCTGGTAGATGCCCTGTAGGCAGGTGTCTAAAGTCGGACCTGCCGCCTAGAAGACTACCGGCTGGTGAGCCCCGCTCGGGGCCACTGTAAATAACAACAATACTTGAAAATTCACAACATCAGCCATTCTTGACTTTTTCGCGATTAGTCTGTATATACATAGTAACGAAGTGATCACATGGAGTCTGGTCGTCTCTAGTGGTGTCTTATAGCTATGGAATAGGCATATAACCCCCCCCACATACTTGACCGCAACGCCCATCCATACTTAATTGATACGTTACATGAAGGTGTATCATTCGGCCACGCCGACTGCGCGCAGCCCCAACTCAGCTACCGCGACCTCTGCTGTTTTAATTGTGGGACATTGACAGGATATAGCAGGACAGATTGCTGGCACTGAAAGCACAGGAGTTGATGGCCAAGGGGAGATAAGGTGAACGGTCATGATTGAGACTGCAATGGTAGATATGATTAAACACAGCGAGCATCCTGGGCAGACTGTGGACGTCCAATCCGAAATACTCAATCTTGATCGGATCGGTCGAGTCCTCACACCCGTAGTAGTTAAAAGTTGTCTCGCCTTGGCTATCTATATTCTTGGCGGCTCCAGGAGCCCGTAGTTCCCCCTGTTGTCCCGTGAAGCATGGCTCTTGCTTGTTGCCGAGCAGTTCCGATCTTGGAGAATGCTGTTCCGTCTGCAATGCTTCATCAGGACAGTGGCCCGCTGGACGTTGCCGACTACTCCATCGCGTTTCAACTTCGCCGCGAACGGGACACTAATAAATCAAATAACAACAACAAAACGATTGAATATATGTCCGTAGTAACTACGCCCGTTCAAACCCAACGCCATCGCAATGCTTAGATAATCAAAATATAAACAGGACAGCTGGTGGTATATAGTCACAGAGTGTGTTGTCGTATGTGAGTCGACAGAATCGATATATCGCAAAAAGACAATATCGAGTTTCGGAGTGGTGGTCATCAGGGTTTCGTTTCGTGTCCTACTCGGTGGGGACTACACATCAGCAGTCTAGATCGGATGTGCCGGCTTAGCGCCGTCCATGTCTTGCACCCCTTCATCGTCGTCGACCTCCAGCTTCTTGGTCTTCTTGGGTTGGTTGTTCGACGCACCAGCATCTCGCCGCATACTCATCGGGCGGTAACTCCGAATCTTGGGCGGCTCAGGCGGCGCGAGGCCGTTTGGGTATTCCTTCTGTACGCGCTCCACCTCCTTGTCTGCAATTTCTTTGGTCTCTCCCAAGCGCTCCTTGACCTTCTCAATCTCATCGCCGCACTCTCCGTCGCGGAGGAACTGGTGTGCTGCCCGCTCGCACATGCTCTGCACGAACTCCAACCCCTTGTCTAGGTCGTCGTAGACATCGGGCCCGTCCTGGTTGAAGAGGCCCATACCGCTTCTCGAGTACGGGCTGCTGCCAGTGCCGGAGCGTCGATTAGCCATCCATGAATACGGCAACCCGGGTCCTCCCATCCGCGGCGCCATCCCCAGCTCTTGGGTGCCCACTGTATGGAGCTGGATCTCCTCGGGGCCTCCTTTATTAGGTTGTTTCGTCACCAGAAAGGGGTCGGCCGCGATTAAGTCGTCGCCGGGTTTGAAAGATCCTCCTTGCCTCTGATCTTCGTCTTCGTGCATCTCGAGTTCAGCCAATCGCTTAATCTGCGCGACCTTCGCGGCCATCTTGGCTTTCCTCATCATATTCCTCGATGCCGATACAAATTTGACCAACTCCTCGAAGAAGGACTGGACATAGCTGTCATAGTAGACCAGTATCATACTACGAGAGCGATACTTTGGCACAGCACCCTCGGCGCTGACCATCGAGTCCGTCTTTTGACGCTTCTTAAGAGTGGCACGCACGCGTCGCTGCGCTGTCGCAACGACGTCGTTCCTCTGCCGCTGGCGTACAGAGGTTGTTTGGCTTTCGCCGCCCGGGCTCGACGGCGGCTGTGTAGGTTTCTGCGCATCATCATTGATTCGTGTGGGGGTTGAAGTGATGGCGTCTTGTCGAGGCGGTATCGGATCTGAGGGGTAGGCGGCCGGGTCGTCTCCGGGTTTCAGGGACTCGGTCGAACCTTTGTGCTTCAGCGATCGCGTTGACGAGCGCAGATGGTCTTCTGAGAGCTTGGCCAGGTCCAGCTGGCGTTGCTCGATCTGGCCATTGAGCTCATCCAGCCTTTTGAGCCAGTCCGGAATGCCATTGACCAGCCCGTTCAAAGGGCTATTCAGAGGATCCATCACGCGCACCGTTGTTTGATTCAGCCCAGGGGCGTACAAAAGGGCGCCTAGTAGCGGATGCAATGTACGTTATGCGGGTGTGAAGTCTGGCTGTCAACGGCTCGACATGTGGTTCGACCAAGCTTCGACTCGAAGTGCTCAGTGGTAGTGGTCGTGGCGGCGGCGGCGGCGGCGGTTACAGCTAAAAACAATGTCTTAACAGTAGGTAATCAGGAGCTGGCAACATCACCAACAATGGCCGAAGTCGAGCTGTGTCGTAGATCCGTCAGGCTTGGCAGAGACAGGTAGGGCCGGGATTTGGGCGACGGAATTGGATGAAGAATAGTCCAGCTGCGGAACGAGTCGAATTGAACCAAAATGGGTTGATTAAAAGCAGGTAGATCGGATTCAAGAGATTAATATGGACAGGCAATGTGTTGGCGGGTCTGCTGCTGCTCCAACTTATGTTGCATGGGGGGATCCTTGCTCGGTCCCGCGCCAGACTACGGCCTCTTTCGCCTTCACCCGCTCGAGCAATCCGACTGGTACTAGCCTTGGAACATCGCAGAGAATGCTCCGAGTCTGTTATGGACTGCAGTGAGGTTTTTCGTTCGTCCCGAGCTGTTCGAGTGATGTAAAAAACGAGACTGTCCAAGGTTCGTGTTCCCTCAAGTCGTGCGTTGCGCTGCTGCAATTCGGTTGGACAAAAGAGGAGGTGCTGCTATTGCCCACCTGCCCTGCTAGCTTGCACCAGTTAAATTCGACGGCAACCAGCTAAAGTTAGGCCTCTGAACGGTTGGATCGGCCGCTAAGAACGTGGACTCGGACTTGGACAAGCTCTCCCGCCCGTCGACCCGAATGGAGGCCCAAGACGAAAGACGAATAGCATGGGCAGGTTGGGTGGTGCTTGTCAGTGGATGGCTGGCATATGCCGTTAGGCTAATTCATGCGTTGATGGATTAGGTATGTACATTGATTGCGGTATTCCGTGTGCAGTGTGCAGTGTGCAGTGTGCAGTCGTGCCCTGCTTGCTACTGTGACTGCTGTGCCGGACTTAAGCAGGTTCCACATCAATGCGATCGCGAGAGGAAAATTACATTGACTGGAGCACAGCATAAGACAAAACAGGGGGGAAACGTGGCAGTCGAGATGAGGGGGTGGGAGTTAGGCGATGGATGGATGGATGGATGGATGGACGGAGCAGAGCAGACAGGAGAGTCGGTCTGCCAACTGTGTCGGCTGCTGCTGGAGGGTCGGAGGGCCTGGAAAGTCCATCTGTGCAGCTGCATGTATGCGGCGCGGTGGTTTGGACAGGGTCAGCACTGCAACGATTCGAATGCATAATATCCAAGGGCAGAAGAAAAGCAGCCGTATGCAAAGCCGTCCCGTGCTATCCTGCCATGACAGGATAGTAGTAGCCGTGATCAATCAATCAATCAATCTAACATCGAACGGTGGAGGCATGAATTCGGCCTTCCAGAAAACCTAAAGAACCGGATCGGCGACATATATCTCGAATGTCCTATTGTCGATCTTCATCGGGGAGCCCTTGCAAGCAGCATACATACTAATATTGTCGAAAGAGTATGTTCAAGGCAGCTAGCTCCATTGCCGAAGCTCTAACAGAGGCTAACCCAGCTGGTGCTCTGCCTGCTTCCTATTTTTGGC